>NW_022681473.1:91160498-92474248 GCF_009764315.1 Trachypithecus francoisi
AAGCAAAGGTAGAAAGTTTAAAAGTGATGAAGATAATTGATAGAGATAAAGCATGGGAGAAGAAAGTCATAGAGTCATGGGTACAGAAATATGCAAAAATGTAACCAAAGAATGATCAAAATCTACTGTAATACCAAGACAGAGAGAACATGTCATTCAACTCTCAGTCGACAAACACTATTGTCCACTTCATGTGGCTCAGACTCCTAGGAGAGTCACAATTGTAAAACAACATGCTACTGTAACTCAAATGTGCACAAAACGGCAGGTGAACTCTAGGAGAAGGCAAATTACTGCTTGAAAGACTCAGAGAAGATTTTACAGAAATGACATTTGGCTGAGTCTTGAAGGTTGAAACGTGCATATGGAATTAGCATCAAAGGGGAAAATTCTGGCAGAAATTTGATGGTAAAAAGATCTGCATGGCTGAAACATAAGATGAATTCATGATAGTGGAGGATAAAGAGAAAGGTATGTGAATTGATACCTCCCTCCTCCTCCTCTCCCTTCTTTCCTTTGATTTGAAAAGATGTTAATAAGCTCTGACCAAAAGGAGCAATTGGCAGGAAAGATATTTTACTACTTTCAAAGGTGAGAGAACTGAAAATCAGTAAGGGTGACTAACTTTCAACATGCCACAGGTGGTAAGGAGTACAGTTAGGCCATAATCTTCTGATTTCTTATTTCCTCTTGTAATACCTCATTAGAGGACAATTCTCTCCCCAAAAAAGGTTATTTTAAAAACCTACAAAACCCACAATACTATTTGTATAATGATATGAATCTACTTATTAACTTCCTAAGAGATTTGTGTTTCCAATCTGGAAAATGGTCTTAACATATGAGTTGTTTTGCCTAGTTTGAAGAACGTCAATCTATTTTAGTGGTTTTAAATTCTTTCTACATTTTTTGCATTAAAAATACTTTTGAAAATCTGATGAAAGCTATGAATTTCATCTTCACACAAATATATATAGACAAAATTTTGTATAACATTTTAAATGTTCATTTTTGGAAATATAATTGAGACAAGGGAGTTACCTAGAAATAACTTATACAATAGCTTTGTATTATTACATGTAAGATTTTTTTTCTCTTAATTAAGGTAGATGATTTGTTAGATGCAAAAGTTAAAAATTCTCACCTACATGGTATGAAATAATATGGATAAGATATAGTTTAACAATTTTAGTACTTTTTCAGTCTTGTAAATTCTTCAAGAAAATATGGGTACACAAAACAGTTAAACATTCTAATTATACTTTATAAAGGAAAATAATTAGAACCTCACAATTTTTCTCTTAAATTTACACACTATGATACGTTATAAATGTAAGGCTTTCAGAAGAACATTATAAAAATTCAAGACCTCGTAATCCTGACCAAAACAAAAAGACATACCACAGAATTTAATTCTTTAAAAGAAAAAGATGACATTCACTTTTTATGAAAGAGAAGGGGTTTCACCATCCCTGCCAATATCTTGGGTAATTGTGCAGCAATAACTTCAGACATCATTTCTGGAAATTCAACACTCAGTGCCCGGGACTGGATAAATGTATTCAAGCAGTACAGATGAAGTTGTTTGACAAGCTGTTGGTTTAACAAATGAGTAGAAAACATGTAATAAAAATAATAAATTCATATGCTATTCAAATATGGCAACTTATTTTTCTAACTATTTATAATATAAATACTTCTCAAGGTGTTTTCTTCTTACCACAATGAAAATAACTCCTACCATTTTCTAGAATAATATGTAAAATGTTACATACTCGTGATAGAACATTCTGATATTATGGAAAGATTTATTTAAAGAAATGAAAGTTATTCATAATTCCACAGGATAAACTGTGTGAACATTTTGGTATATTACTCAAGGTTTTTTGCCTTTTATACATGTATACAGACATACCCAAATATACACACGATGTTACACATGTTTCATAAATTCTATTTGCTAATCTGGCTGTTTTATATAACATATTGATTCTTTCTATGCCAATAATCCAACATCGT
Source organism: Trachypithecus francoisi (assembly GCF_009764315.1). Taxonomy (NCBI): domain Eukaryota; kingdom Metazoa; phylum Chordata; class Mammalia; order Primates; family Cercopithecidae; genus Trachypithecus; species Trachypithecus francoisi. Next base: position 91,162,518 of record NW_022681473.1, read on the forward strand.
TTAATCTAATTTTTATCAAAGTAATTCATGTATATAGTGTTAAAAGCCAAGTAGTACTACATGATTATAAAAGCAAAACCAGCAGCAGCAGCAGCAGCAGCAGCAGCAGCAGCAGCAATACAGCCTTGCAGTTTCCTGATAGACTTCTTCCTATCCCTATTCCAGCCCCGTAGACACAACTACCTTCAACTTTTTGTAGCCTGTGTCTTTTGATATTTATTTCTATATTTCCACTAAAGTTAGTTTTGGTTTCTACTGTGGGGAATGAAGAAAATGAAGTTCTCTTATACTAGACACTCTCTTCCTCAACTATGTACATGTTCTCTTCTTCCCAGAGAGAGCTTTTGGCTCAATTTTTAGCTAAAGGCAATATCCAGCATTTATATTATAAAGATTTTTAATGGTTTTCTGCTGGATTGCATCTCCATTCTTATGACTAATTTTTATTTTGTGAAAGTGAATCACCTCGTATTCTTGTTTGCTTTGTTTTCTCTACATTTGTCACAAAGTCATAGTCAAATGCTCCAACAGAATTGTAAAAATCACCTCAATTACAGTCATACTTACTGGTAATCTCTCAGTTCCATTTATTTTTCCTGGAGCTGGTATCCTAGAACCCTTTGTATTACTGCTCCTATCTAGACTAACTACTGCTCTGCACAATTATTGTATTGGGACATCACTTTGCATCTCTCTAGGGGTGGATCTTCGGCTTAGTCCCGTGTTTTGTTATAAGACATCCTGTAGCAATTCTTGAGAAAGGTTGTATTTGAGGTAAACTCTAGAAGACCTTACACGATTGAAAATACTTTCATGCTGCCATTGTACTTGTTTGATGGTTTGGCTAGGTATGAAATTCTTTGAAGATTTTCCTTTCCGTGAAATTCTGAAGGCCTGCTCCACTGTCTTCTGGCTTCCAGTGTTGCTGCAGAGAAGTCCAACATCATTCTGAATCCTGATAACTTCTATGTGATCTGTTTCTTTCATTGCTGGTATACTTTAAAATATTCTCTTCATTTCTGGCATGCTACAGTTTTACAATAATGTACCTTAGTTCAATTGTGCAGTGCCTCTACACTGGACCCTTATTGTTAGAAAACTCGTGTATTTCAGTTCCAGCAAATTTTATGATTTCTTACAAAAATTTCTCTCCTTGATTTTCTCTATTTTTTCTTTTGGACATTCCTATTAACTGGAGGCTAGAAGTCCCTGGATACTAAATTTACTATAACTCTTCTTTCTAATTTTCCATGTTTTGATCTTTTACTTTTCCCCAGATTTTCCCTTCCATTTCAGCCCTTTCAGTGAATTTTTAATTTCTGCCTTTCTTCATTTGATTATCCAAAAGTATTTTCTTGCTAAATGTTCATTTTAAAATGTGTTCTGTTCTCATGTCATGGACGCCATATCATTCTTATTTCTCTGAGGATGTTAGAAGTTCTCTTCTGTTCTCTGCACTGGTGTTTTTTTTCCTTCAAGTGTCTTTTTATTTTGCTTTCTGCCTTTCATTTTAGAGGCTTTACTCAAATAGCTCATAATCTTGGCTGTCTGTTCATATTCAGGAGTAAGACCTCAAAAGTTGACCTGGTGAGTGGATAGCTTTTTTATGCCTTCACTGTCATTTTAATGTGATCTGAACATAGTAGCAATAAAAGCTTGTATTTCATATATCTTGACAAACCACAGATATCTTTTCTTAGTAATCCACTTCTGATGTTGGGCATTTCTTGTTTTTCTTTTTTTCCCCTCTGCTATGGTGAACATCCTTGCATGTATATTACATTTGCTTAATTATTTCTTTAAGATAAATTCTAAAACATAGAAACTTGAAAAGCATGCAAATTTTAACTTTTGCTATATATTGCCTGATTGCCCATCCATCAGCAATGTTATTTATAATTCCATTTAAAATGGCATGAGTCTTATTTTCCACATACATACCTTTGTTTTTACTGTATATATAAAATCTTTTATAATTTTAGGTACAAATATTTTAGAACATATTCAGGAAATGTACCATAATTTCTATCACCTATTAAATTACCCACAAATTATACAAATACTTGTAAAAGAATATTTGAGTGGTCTATATTGAAAATGAAAAATATATATAAAGTCTGGGCAGCGTGATCCAAACACTTTTAAAATACAAGCATTAATCTGAGAAAATCATATAAAGTAAAATTGATATGTAACATTTAAAAAGTTATAGAAAATCAGAGAATAATCATTGATATTCTGGAATCAACCAAATACTTACATCATGCAAGTTATCAAGAAGTTTTGTAAGCTGATAGAAACGCTGTGAGCTAGGCACAACTCCTTTTTGCCTCAAACCAATTGCCTTGATGAGCTCTCTAATGTAGCTTGACCTCATCTCCTCAAACTGGGTTTGACTTCGTAGTCCTTCCAAAGGAACTGTAAGAAGACAATTAAAAGTGGCAGTTATGTTTAAAAAGATGACATTAACTACTTATAACATATATTTCTAAGATATATAAAGATTTTTTCTGATATGTGACTCTAGAAATAAAACACCTTATATAGGAAAGAGATTGCGTTATTGATAGTATCAGGACATATAAACTGCTAGTTCACTGGAAGAATATAAGAACTAATAGGTATATTAAAGAACACTTCAGCTGACCTATTTTAGACCTGTATCAATGGATTGTGCATCTATCTTAGCATTTGCTCAAAAGAGTACCTGGCCTTATTCTACATGCTTCTTGAATACCTGGTTTGATTTAGTTTACAGCTGCATGTAATCTGGGTCCCTTTCTTCCCCTTCTTTTTAATGAACACTTGGCTTGGATCTCTTAGTAAGCTTTTGTCTTCTTTATATAAATCTCAAGTATTTGTCATTAAGATTATTCCTAGATGATTTATCTTTTTGTTGTAATTTTAAAAATTGCCTCATTAAATTTTCTAATGCCTTCCTGCTGATATGGGAGAAAAGTATTAATATTTAAATATTTATCTTATATCCAGCCACTTTGTTACACAGGCATATCTTGGAGATATAGCTGATTTGGTTCCAGACCACTGCAATAAAGGAAATATTGCAACAAAGTGAATCACATGCATCTTTTGGTTTCCCAGTCCACATAGAAGTTATATTCACACTATACTAGAATGTATTAAGTGTGCAACAGCATTATTTTAAAAATGAACATACCTTAACTAAAAAAATACTTTATTGCTAGAAAACGGTAACAATCATCTGAGTCTTCCATGAGTCAAAATCTTTTTGCTGGTGGAGGGTCTTGTCTAAATGTTGATGGATGCTGATTGGTCAGGGTGGTGGTTGCTGAAGGTTGGGGTGGCTATGACAGTTTCTCAAAATAAGGCAACAATGACATTTGCTGCATCAATTGACTCTTTTGTGAATAATTTTTCTGTAGCATGCAATGCTAGCAGTTTGATGGCATTTTACCCACAGTAGAACTTCTTTCATAACTGGAGTCAATCCTCTTAAGTCCGGCTGCTGCATTATCAACTAAGTTTATGTAATCTTCGAAATCCTTTGTTGTCATTTCAATAATGTTCATAGCATCTTCACTAGAAGCAGATTCCAACTCAAGAAACCACTTTCTTCGCTCATCCATAAGAAACAACTCATCTTTCAAGTTTTATGAAACTAGTGCAATTCAGTCATGTCTTCAGGTTCTACGTCTAATTTTAATTCTCTTCTTCTTTTCACACATCTGTAGTTATTTCCTCCACTGAAGTTTTGAACTCCCTCAAAGTCATCCAAGAGGGATGAAACAAAGTTCTTCCAAACTCTTGTTAATTTTGCTGTTTTCACCTTCTGCCATGAATCATGAATGTTCTTAATGGCATCTAAAATGATGACTCCTTTCTAGAAGGTTTTCAATCTACTTTACCCAGATCCATCAGAGGAATCACTGTCTATGGCAGCTACAGCTTTACAAAATATATTTCTTAAATAGTAAGATATGAAAGTGGAAAATTACTCTTTGATCTACGAACTATAGAATGAATGTTGTGTTAGCAGAAATGAAAACATTAATCTCCTTGCATATCTCCATAAGAGCTCTTGGCTGACTAGGTGCATTGTCAATGAGCAATAATATTTGAAAGTAGTATTCCTTTCTGAGCAATAAGTTTCAACAGTGGATTAAAATATTCAGTAAACCGTGCCATAAACAGATGTGCTGTCATCCAGACTTTGTTGTTCCATTCATAAACAGCAGAATAGATTGAGCATAATTCTTAAAGGCCTTAGGATCTTCAGAATGATAAGTGAGCATTAGCTTCAGCTTCAAGTCACCAGCTTCATTAGCCCCTAACAAGAGAGTCAGCCTGTCCTTTGAAGCTTTGAAGCCAGACATTGACTTCTTCTCTGTAGTTATGAAAATCCTAGATGACATCTTCCTCCAATGGAGAGCTGTTTTATCTACTCTGAAAACCTGTTTTTTAGCACAGCTACTTTCAGAAGTAGCGATAATCTTACCTAAATCTTTTGGATAACTTGCTGCAGCTTCTACATCAGTACTTGCTGCTTCATCTTATGCTTTATGTTATGGAAATGGCTTCTCAAACCTCATGAACAACTTCTGCTAGCTTCAAACTTTTTTCTGCTCCTTCCTCACATCTTTTAGCCTCCCTAGTATTGAGGAGAATCAGGGCCTTCCCTCTGGATGAGACTTAGGCTTAAGGGAATATTGTGGCTGGTTTGATCATCTATTCAGACCACTAAAACTTTCTCCACATCAGAAATAAGGTTGTTTTGCTTATCATTCATGTGTTCACTGGAATAGCACTTTTAATGTCCCTCAAGAACTTATCCTTTGTATTTGAAACTTGGTTAGTTGCTTGGCTCAGGAGACCTAGTTTTTAGCCTGTATCAACTTTTGACATGCCTTCCTCATTAAGCTTAATCATTTCTGCCTCAGACTTGCAACTCTTTCTTTTACTGGAACACCAAGAGGCCATTCTAAGATTGTTAGTTGGCCTCATTGCTTTTTTTTTTTTTTGAGACAAGGTCTTGCTCTGTCTCCCAGGCTGGAGTTCAGTGGCACAATCTTGGCTCACTGCAACCTCCACCTCCCAAGTTCAAGCAATTCTCCTGCCTCAGCCTCCTGAGTAGCTGGGATTACAAGTGTGTGCCATCATTTCAGACTAATTTTTGTCTTTTTGGTAGAGACAGGGTTTCACTGTGTTGACCAGGCTGGTGTTGAACTCCTGACCTCAAGTAATCTGCTCACCTCAGGCTCCCAAAGTGCTGGGATTACAGACATGAGCCACTGTGCCCAGCCTTGGCCTAATTCCAATATTGTTGTACCTCAGGGAACAGGGAGGAAAATTACTATTTCTTAAACCTATATTTATCCCCTGCACCCCAATCAAAACTTGGTTTCCATTTCCCCTAGAAAAAAAAGGCCAGAGATACAAACTTATGAAAAACAAATAAGTTAATTCTTTGGTTTTTGAGTTTTCAGGATCTTATACATAAAGGGGACTCTGAAGAGTAATTCTGGCAATTCAGTATATCTATGCAAATTTTTGTCAATTGAAAACTCTAGTATATACATCTATACGTATATCTAGAACCTCTTTTTAAAAAACATTGTATAAATTTAAGGAATATCTGTGCAGTTTTGTTACATGCATATATTGCATAGTGGTGATATCTGGGCTTTTGGTATAACAATCACCCAATAATGCACATTGTATCCATTAGGTAATGTCTCACCCCCCTCCTACCTTTCCAGCCTTCCAAGTCACCACTGTCAATTATTCCACACTCTATGCCCATATATATCCATTATTTAGCTCCCACTTGTAAGTGAGAACATGTGGTATCTGACTTTGTCTCTGAATTGTTTCACTTAAGTTAATGACTTCCTGTTCCATCCATGTTGCTGCAAAAGACACACTTTCATTCTTTTTGATGTTTGAATATTCCATTGTGTGTGTGTGTATGTGTATGTATATGTGTGAATACATCACATTTTCTTTATCCTATTATCTGTTGATATACACTTGGATTGATTCCCTATCTTTGCTATCGTGAACAGTGCTGCAATAAACGAGTGCAGGTGTCTTTCTGATATAATGATTTCTTTTCCTTTGGGAAGACATCCAGTGGTGGGACTGCTAGATAGAATGGTAGTTGTATTTATAGTTTTTTGAGAAATCTCCATATGGTCTTCCATAGAGGTTGTACTAATTTTCTGGAGCTACTTCAAGGAGCAGTCACTTCAAAACTTCACAACTCTCTTTAAGGTTACCAACCAATCCCTATATTTTCCTCAGCTGTAAACATGAATATAAATTTATTTTTTCTTAATTTTTTCATAGTAAATTCCTTTACTAAGATTTTAGTGTAATTTTTTTTTTTTTTTTTTTTTTTTTTTTTTTGAGACAGGGCCTCAATCACCCAGGCAGAAGTACAGTGGCACAATCATGGCTCACTGCAGCCTTGACTTCCTAGGTTGAGGTGATCCTCCTACCTCAGCTTCCCGGCTACCTGGGACTACAGACACTTGCCACTACGCCCGGCTAAATTTTTGTATTTTTGTTTTTAGAGATGGGGTTTTGCAAGTTGCCTAGGCTGGTCTCAAACTCCTGGGCTTAAGCCATCTGCCTGGCTTGGCCCCTCGAAGTGTGATTAGAAATGTGGCCCACTACATTTGGCTTTTAGTGTAATTTTGGAGAGAACAATGGTAAAAATGTTTGTTCAACCTACTGTCTATTCCTGGAGATTTATATTTTCATTTTTAATGGCAAATGAGAGGTTTAAGTTCATAATTACCAAATCATCAAAGTTTTACTTTGCCAATCTTCTTGCATTTATTTTATAAAAGGTATTTTCTACTTGAGATTGAAGATTATTTCTATTTCTTCTAGTTTATTTTTTAATTATTTGAGTGTTTACATTTAACTCAATTATCTGTTATTCAAGGATATAATTTGAGCTACATATCCAAACTGTTTTTTTTTCCAAATATAAAACTATTTTTCTTAACATTTATTTGCTTCATACTCATTGATTTGTGGTTTCCACTATACTATATATGTTCTAATATATACTTGTCTGATTTGCACAAAAGTTCAGTATATCTCTCCTCCCATGCTGTATTAATTACAGTAGCTTGGCCGGGAGCGGTGGCTCAAGCCTGTAATCCCAGCACTTTGGGAGGCCGAGACGGGCGGATCACGAGGTCAGGAGATCGAGACCATCCTGGCTAATACGGTGAAACCCCGTCTCTACTAAAAAATACAAAAAAACTAGCCGGGCGAGGTGGCGGGCGCCTGTAGTCCCAGCTACTTGGGAGGCTGAGGCAGGAGAATGGTATAAACCCGGGGGACAGAGCTTGCAGTGAGCTGAGATCCGGCCACTGCACTCCAGCCTGGGCAACAGAGCAAGACTCCGTCTAAAAAAAAAAAAAAAAATTACAGTAGCTTTCTAATTCCATGCATGCTTTTATAATGCTTATCTATTTATTCTAGTTTTAAAATAGATTTTCTCCCAAAATCTCATTAGAATCTTGATTAGAATCTGTGGAAAGCATAAGTACTATTCATTAAATAGTTTCTTTTTCTTCCTTTTTGTGAAGTGGCAAGTGGCTAAAAATCTTACTCTCTATGGTATGTGAGTGGAAGTTGTACGAATCTCACTTGCTTTTCTTACCTCTGCTCTAGTGATCGCCTAAGTTTCTAAGTGACAACAGTGAGCAGTGCCTCCCTGTTGATTAATTCCATTGTTGTTTAATTCCCCAGCATAATGTTGCCTATCCATAAAGAGAGAATTATGTTCAAGATATAAGCCAATTTGGAAGATCTAGGACTCTGTGACATAAGTGCTATAGGATTCATTCCTTCATGCAAAGAAGGGCAGGAGCTAATTACTGTGTTATTAAATGTATTCCAGTTGACTCTCTGGGCCGGTTCCACGTGAATATTCTTTCTCCACTTGATGCTCTGTCACCAAATTAGGCTTGAAATTCCTCGTCCAAATAGGGTTCCCAAGAGAGTTATGTATTGATCCCTGTCTTTGCATAGATTCCATGAGGAAGCCTTCGTTTTAGGGTTTAGCTTTCCTGCCCTTCCCTCCTGATCTGCACCCCCCAGCCATTTGAGATTTGTGCCTTAGAAAGAAGTCCCTATAACGATGATGCTGAGAAAGACCTTAGGCTCACCCTCGGCCTGAGGTCTTAGCTCCCTGTGGTTCTCATACAAATCACAATGAATCAAGGAAGCATCGGTTTGTACATGTGAGGGCTGATCCTGCCTATGCAAGGGTCAAAGCAGTTGCTTTTTCTTTCTTTTTAAGCTTTTCCCACCCAGACCCTTGGGGATCCACTGAGGCAGAGGTAAGTATGTTCCTTGGATATAAGAAAAAGTGGAACGGATATTTGCCTGTCCTTCTGGTGATCAGTGCAATGCTTTATAAAACATAATTTCCTCTTTCTTCTGGGTCTATAGCTAGGCTGTATTTCCCAGCCTTTCCTGCAGCTTAAGTGCCTTGGAATGTGGGTGAAAGTGATATATGATAGTTCCAGATCTAGCCTTCAAAACCTCTCTCACTCAGTGCTCATTTCTAGTCACGTCCAATAGAGGTTTGCAAGCCACTAGGAAAGGGTGGAGCCACTGGCTAGAAGGAGCCTGGGTGTTTCTTGCTAACTCACTGGACTGTGTCTGTGATAAAGAAACCACTATTATATTAAGATGCTAATCTTTATAGTTACCTCTTTTAACAATTTATCTTGACATCACAAAAATAATTCTAAACAAAATTATGTATTTTATATAGTAAATACTTTGGGGATGGGGTGAGAGTGGTGGTAGAAAAGAGTATGGTTTGTGCTTATCCAATATTAATTGCAGTCATGTATCACTGAATGATGGGGATATATTCTGAGAAATGTGTCCTTACACAATTTCATCATTGTGTGATTGTCACAGAGTGTACTCACACAAACCTAGATGGTATAGACTACTATACACCTAGGCCTTATACCTAGGCTATGAACCTGTACAGCATGTGACTACTGAATACTGTAGGCAACTGTAACACAGTGATAAGTGCTTGTGTATCTAAACACAGAAGGGGCATAGTAAAAATCCAATATAAAAGATAAAAATGGGACACTTGCATAGGGGACTTAACATGAATGGAGCTTGCAGGACTGGAAGTTGCTCTGCATGAGTCAGTGAGTGAGTGGTGAGAGAATGTGAAGGCCTAGGACATTACTATGCACTACGATAGACTTTATAAACACTGTACACTTAGGCTACACTACATTTATAAAAATATTTTTATTTCTTTTATAATAAATTAGCTTTACCTTACTGTAACTTTTTTACTTTATAAACTCTAGTTTTTTAACTTTTTGACTCTTTTGTAATAACATTTAGTTAAAACCGAAAACACATGGTACAGTTCTCTTTCTTTCTTTCTTTTTTTAGAGACAAGTTCTCACATGTTGCTTAGGCTGGACTTGAACTCCTGGGCTCAAGTGATCCTCTCACCTCAGCCTCCCAAGTAGCGGGGACTACAGGCACATGCCACCGTGCCTAGCTTTCTTTCTCTATATCTTTATTCTATAAGCTTTATCTACTTCTAAATATTTTCTTTTTTGCTTAAACTTTTTTGTTAAAAATGAATACCCAAAACACACATTAGCCTAGGCCTACACAGAGTGGGAATCATCAATATCACTGTCATCCACCCCCACATCTTATCTCACTGGAAGGTCTTCAGGGGCAGTAACACACATGGAGCTGTCATCTCCTAGGATGATGATGCCCTTTTCTGGAATCCCTTCTGAAAGACCTACCTGAGGCTGTTTTGAGTTAACTTAAAAAAGTAGAAGTAGTGACTCTCAATAGAAAAGTATAGTATAGTAAATACATAAACCAGTACGAGTTGTTTATTATCACTACTAAGTACTATGTACTGTACATAATTGCATGTGCTATACTTTATATGACTGGCAGCACAGTAGGTTTGTTTACATTAGTATCACCACGAACATGTGATTAGTGCATTGTGCTATGATGTTATGGTGGCTATAATGGGACTAGGCAATGGTAATTTTTCAACTCCATTATAATCTTAGGGAACCATTATATATGTGTTCCATTGTTGACCAAAATACTGTTATGTGGCACATGACTGTAGTTTACATTACTGAATTAGGTGAATATGAAAGAGTAATTAAATCATTTTATCTAAAATAAAAAGAAATTGATGAGGCTATTTTAGTATTATATGGTAGGTAAAAGACTAAAAATATCGAGTAATTTTATTAATGTCTATAACAATATATTGGGTATTTCTTCTTTATACTTATAATCCAAAATGTCTACCTCATATATAACTATATAATCATATTGTTTGCAACTTTTCTAATAAATTAAGAAACTAAATATCTTGCATTAAGTTACTTGAACTCACTCACTTGTATTAAGAAGTAACAATACTTTCATACAGAGGAACTCTTCTTGGCTAACTTGAAGCTTGACAAACTCCTGTGGGATCTGCCACATGGTAAGGCATAATGAATAGAATGATGATTCTTTCATCCGCTGTCTTGCACCACACACAATACACAAAAGAAAAAGCAACAGGAAAAAAAAAAATAGTGTCTCAGCCAGTTTAGGTAATTTATCAGGGAATATGACTTTGTTAATTACCTTACATATTATTGAGTATGACTACACTTTTAATAAACAAACCCAATATTTGGAGTTTTAAACATCTTCTAAACTTTTCACAATACTGAATTTTTGAGGTTAAGAAATCTTAAAATTAGAAAATTATATTAAATACACAGTGACCAAGATTAACATTGTTTCTCATTTTTTTTTAATCACATTTTAAATACCTAAACCAAGAAAACAGAGCAGAGATGTAGGAGTTGAGAATGTAGAGCTGAAGAATGCTCAGAAATATTTTATTTACTTACAATTTATTTTCTATGAAAACATCTATAATTTTGTGTGCAATTAAATAGGAGAAGTCAGTTCACAGAGCTTACCATATTTTGAACTTTTCTAGGGAAATATACAATGATACAGAAAAGAGCAAAAGAGGACATTGGCAAGCATTAATGAATGAAAGTTAAACACAAGTGCTGATGGCTGAGAAAATTTAATTAAGGCATTTTCTCAACCATGTGTTGTTTTATAATGTCCACATTAGTCAAATGAAGCTAGCAAAAATAATGAAAAGAAAACTAGATTTTGACCCAAAAGAGAGAACAAATCTCACTGTCATTCAAATTATTTGGCAGATTATATAATTCTTCTGAGAGTCAGTTTTCTGAACTGTACAATGAAGAATGCTGATTTCTTAATTATCTCAAGGAATTGTTGGATAAAATATAATGAAACATGAAAATTATCTAAAAACTGTAAAGACTTATAAAAATCTCAGTTATTTGGGATTTAAACATAAACTGGTCTTACTTTGTAAAACCGCTGCTTTCAGTGTGAGTTATATACTTCTAAGTCAGCATTCACCATTAGAACAATATAAACATTACCATGAAAAGATGCTTATTCAGTTAAAGGTTACATGTAGAAAATTAATTAAAATTATTTAAATACAAAACAAATTGAAATATTTATCTTTCAACTTTTAAAATAAATTACCAGTCTAATTTGTCATGAACGAAAAAAGAGGTTTTTACTTTTTGAATGTAAGTCAATAACAAAAATATTTCTCATTTATTTTATGATTGTCATTAGTACCAAACTATGAAATTTTAAATTGATAAATGAAACATTTAAGTTTATCTTTAAATATATTACTTGATACATTCTTGGTGTGTAAGAAATTTGGATTTGATACAGCTATATTTTGAAACGAGAAAAAAGTTCCAAATATCAAATTACCATAAAATGACATTAATATCATCATATCAAGAACACTAAATATATGATCCTCTATTGAAATACAACTTTCAAAATTATCCTATATGTACACTTATAATAACAAAAACAACAAAAGTTACTACTTACTCATTTAGTATTAGATCAGGTGCAAAATACAGCATCTGCCACTGACGTGTTTGTAGGATCTCCATCCTAGACCAAACACCATTAAGCTCATCCAAGAATACTGAATGAGAGTTATCTGGTCATCAATATGTAAGTTTCGAAAACCTACAAAACAAATTTAAAAATACAGTGACCATAAAAATGACTGGATTATATCAAAAATGTTGAAAGTACATATAAATCTGAAAATAGGTATAAGTAGGGTAGTGTTTTCAATCTCAACATATTTTTACACTGAAAATCAGAAAACATTAATAAATAATACAGCCTAAAATATCAGCAACTTTGGAAGTCACTTAAAATCAGTCAGTATGATTTAGCATTTCTGGGATTTTGCTAAGTGAATCCATTATCCATCACTCATTCATGCAACACCCATTTAATGAGAACCATTCATGTGCCAGGCACTGTATAAAAATGAAGATGAGTAAGACTCAATCCTAGCCTCAAAAGAAGCTCACAACTCAACAGGAGAAACAAGCACATGAGTGCTGGGGTAGAGAAGGTTAAAAGAGAGTGCATCAGTCAATCTGGAGGGAAGTCAGGAAAAAATTTCCAGAAAAAAAGAGAGATAATGCCTAAATGGAATATAGTCAGTTTGTTAAATCTCAGTTCTTTGGGATTTAAACATAAATTGGTCTTACTTTGTAAAACCACTGCTTTCAGTTGTGTTATATCTAATTTTCTTTTAACAACCCTTAACTATGTCTTGGGTAGATTCCACAGTCATCAGGTCACTTGAGTTCTCTGAAACCTAATCCAGTCTTGTTTTAAATTTCCATGTGGCTTAAGAGATTTAGAATCTGTGCATGTATTGGGGATGTGGTGTGAATGCTTTGGTCTTTCATCCTCTTTTAGGCTGTTCCATGGTGTTGGTGGCAGAAAGATGGCAAGGAAAGGGCAAATGAATCTTGACTTAATCATCACAAGTCTCTCCATGCCTTCCCAATTCTCAAGGGAAGATCACCAACTCAACAATGAGTAACTTAAACGTGAGAGAAGCAAAGATGTGTTTGGAGATGTAGGCTGGGTCAGATCATCCAAGGTCTTGCATGTCTACTAAGAAGCAATGGGAGTGACATAGCCTTGCAATATAGATAGATCCTTTTTAGCTATGTGGTAGGTGGATTCAAGGGAATAAGCCTGGAGTTAGGGAGGACAGTTGGGAGATACTGTCAAAGCCCAGGCGAGAGATGATAAAAGCCTGAAGTAAGTCAACACATCGGAATTAAGAGGAGAGAGTGCAGCAGAAAAATATTTAAAGGGAAAAATCAAAGACATTTGTCAACTGATTGCAGGTAGATGGGAAGAAGAAGGAATCAAATACATCTTTCAGTATTTTTATTGAACCGTAGATGATGATAACAGCATTGCTGAGATAAAACAAAGGAGAAGAAACTTGCTAGGGAGAAAATAGTTTTGGATAGGATTCAGCTGCACATATGAATTAGAAGTATGGGGAGATATCTGGGCTAAGAATATTAATATAAACTTGAAAGTTATTTATATCTCAGTGTAGCTGAAACAATGAAAATAGATAATTTTTAAAATTAAAGGTATAGAGACAATGTTTTTCTGAGAACATTGTGGTTCTTTCTATAAAGTTATTTTAAAAACATCTATTTTCTCTAAAAATCCACTGATGTTCTCACAAATAATCTGTTTCAAAAGTAAAACCAAAGCAAAACTTAATTCATTAGCTATCAAGAGCAAAAGAAAGTTATTTCCTGACAATGTTAATCATGTCAAGGTAGGTAGCAAAAAAGAAGGCTCTTCTCTTCATAGACTTCAGATCGTCCCATCTTCATGTGAATAGTAGAAAAATTGCTCTTCTCTTCTTAGAATTCCTTAGCCTTAATAAGACCAAAAACTCAAATGCATATTCATAGTAAGAGATGCCATAGTGAGCATTTACCTTTTACTGAGAAGGGATACTCTTCAGTGTCTAACTAAACTTCTTTTCTCCTTCCCACCTTTCCTTGCTCCCCTTCTCCCTCATTTCTTCCCTCCCTTCCCTCCTCCCTCCTTTCTTCCTTCCCTCCTTCCCTTCCTTCCTTTCCTCCCTCCCTCCCTTCCTTCCTTTCCTCCCTCCCTCCCTTCCTTCCTTTCCTCCCTCCCTCCCTTCCTTCCTTTCCTCTCCTCCTCCCTCACTGCTCTCTAATACCTTCCTTCTTTCCTTCCCAACTTTCTTCCTCCCCTCCTTCTTCCTCTGTGTGGACAGAGTTCCCCACTGGTTGTAGTTTTGTGAGAGCAAGTGCCCTACCTTCCTACTTTCCCACTGAGAAAGCTGGGTAAAGCTTCTCCTTCTCTGGGCTTGGGGCATAGGTTTGGCCCATGGAACATACTTTAACAGGAATTTGAACCAGAAAATACTAAAACAAAGACAAATATATGACTATTTATTCTTGATGGTGGTGGTGTCCAGATAATGAGAACCAATGGGAGGATTTGTGATGCTTGCTTTTTAGCCCTTCAGATGTGCCTTGGCTTCTGCCCATATTCTAAGCTTGTCCTCTAGCTTCTATTCAGTGAACCCCTGGTGTCCCCTCAGTAAATTATTTTTTTCTTTTTCTTTTGTTTTTAAAAGGGGTTTTTGTTGTTGCTTGTGTGTTTTATAATTAACATAGTTGATTTTTATTACTGGCATCCAAGAATCCTGGTTTACTCAGGTGCAGAAAGACTCTCTAAATAACCAGCCAAAAAATTTTCTGGCTTGCAATTTTTATAATTTTTAAAATTTGCGTATGACTTAAATGTGTCTTCAAGTATAGGTCTACATAATAACTTTGAAAGAAAATTATAAAGCTCGACACAATAAATGTAATACATAAATGCTGCTTGTAAGTCAAATATTTAACAGACTACAAAAATGGGTAATTTTGTGATAAAATTTAGAATCATTTGACAAGAGATCAATGAATTGTCTTAATGTTTAAAGAGGAAGACTTTCTAAAGGGAGGCACATATAAACGTCCCTATTGCTGATCTGTCTTCACAAGTCGGAAGGAATTCAGGACAGAAGACCCAAGTTCCAGTCCTGGCTCTACCACTCACTAACAGCCACTTTGGAAACATCACTTATTATCATTGAATCTAAATTTCCTCATGAGTAAAATCACAATGACAATGATAACTAACTCAGTGAGTTGCTACGAGACAAATGGGATAATTATGCACATTGTAGAACACTATGGAGATATTTATTATTAGTCTATCAATGCAACAGAATTGTTCATTGGAGTAATACTGTATGAAATCCACCAGTCAGTCTAATGGAAAGTCTGTAATACTAAAACACAATGGCATTAAAAAAATGTTAAGAGGCATTTTATACATTATAGAACCTATAAGAACTAAAGTATAAATGTTAATAGTAGTGAAAAAATTGTAAAGATAAATTAAATTTTTATCTGTTTGTTCTGGAATATATATTTTCCAGAATATATATTTTATGTTGTTATATATAACAAATTATATATTTCATATAATACAAAAAATGGGCCGGGCGTGGTGGCTCATGCCTGTAATCCCAGCACTTTGGGAGGCCAAGGTGGGCAGACCACGAGGTCAAGAGATTGAGACCATCCTGGCCAACATGGTAAAACCCTGTCTCTACTAAAAATACAAAAATTAGCTGGACATGGTGGCACACGCCTGTAATCTCAGCTACTTGGGAAGCTGAGGCAGGAGACTGGCTTGAACCTAGGAGGCTGAGGTTGCAGTGAGCTGAGATTGTGCCACTGCACTCCAGCCTGGTGACAGAGCAAGATTCCATCTCAAAAAAAAAAAAAAAAAAAAAAAAGGCTCATAGAAAGTTACTTAGTTTTAATTAATCAGATGTATCAAAACATTAACCCAGAGTTCACAATAATCTCCACAAATACATTTATTATTCTCTATATCTTTCTCGGTGAACTTTATAATTTTCTAAAAAAAGTATATTTAAATATTTGACTTAACTATGCTATAATTTTTCACTTCAGGCATTTGTCTTATGTTAACCTTTGAATAGTTTTAAACATTTAAACATTTTAGAAAATTACATAACAATTAAATTGCTCTTTATCCAAAAACAGATCCTGTCTACATTTACATGTTCACATTCACGTTATCCTACTCTTAGTTTTTGTTTTTGTCTTTTTGCTTTTTTCTTTGTTTTCGCATTCTGGGACTAGAAATCCAGGCTTACTTTTATTTTATTACAACATTAAAGGCAAATCTTATTATAATAACTTTAAATTTATAAAATTACCAATATTTATAGCAGAAACTATATTTCTGTTTGACAGAATGGAATAGAACTCAGAAAATAACCTTTATTTACTCCACCTTTTACAGTGCTTATCTGTGATAAATGTACAATGTTAAATTGACTTGAACATGCCTAGTATAGAAATGCTATTTTCTTCCTTATTAACTGTAATATCATTCATTACTTTATGCTGAAACAAAGACGGGAACACTGAGATCAAATTCCCAATGATGATAATGATCAGGCAAACTTAGTACATTTGAGATGACCAAAATGAAAAACCTTCACATAGAGAAGTGATGGATTATCACTAATTGTGTTTAACAAATGTTAAAAAAAAAAATACTCTTTTCCTTTTAAGTGACTTGACCTGATAATTTTTGACAAAAGCCCTGTTACAGCTGTCCAATTTTAGCTTAAAGAATTAACAGAAAGTGTATAGTAAAGAGATGGCCTGGGCTGGGTGTGGTGGTTCATGCTGATAGTCCCAGTGCTATGGGAGGTGAGGCAGGAGAGTCACTTGAGGCCAGGAGTTTGAGACCAGCCAGGACCCAGTCTCTACAAACCAATTTTAAAAAGCCTGTCCAGGTGTGGTGGTGCACACCTGTAGTTCTGGGGAGGCTGAAGTTACTGGGGAGGCTGAAGCAAGAGGATGGCTTGAGCCTAGGAGTTCTAAGCTGCGGTGAGCTATAATCATGCCACTGCACTCCAGCCTGGGTGACAGAGTGAGAGCCTGTCTCAAGAAAAAAAAAAAAAAAAAAAAAGACAGCTTGTATGACATACTAAGTTCCCCAATCTTACTCCCAGAGTTTTGATAAAATATGTAGGTTTTGGTTCTGTAAAAAATGTCATGTAATTGAAACAGATGATCTACAACAACAATGGCAGAGCATTAAATATCTGAGCACCTTCTGACACAAAGCGTCAACTTTCATTTCAACAAGTATCAATGTTGGGAAGCACAAAGAAGCTTCAATACTACAAGTATAACCACCAACATATGTTTGATGATTTATTCTGAATAAGAACTTAATGTCTAACAACCTAAGATAGTATAATTCTTTGCATATCAATTCTGTAAATTAAATTTCTATAAATATTCTTTAAGCACCTATTTGGGAGGAAGCATTATACTTGCAATTAGGATCAAGATTAGAAAGATGCTGTTTCTGCCTTTAACACTATAGGCTTGTGAGACAGATAGAAAAGTAGAACACAATTGTAACTCAGAGTCATAGTGTTAGGGTTGACAAGCACAAACGAGACAAGGGAGGGTAGAGGGTTTCCTCACCCAGTCTAGGAAGGCTCAGAGAAATCTTCCCAGAGGAAGTGACAAGTAATGCGAATCCTGAAAGACAGCTACAGGTCAGTCAAAGGAAGATGTGGGAAAAAGAGATGGGCTGCCAGGTAGGAAAAATAATATGGGCAAGAGAAGGAGGCTAGAATTTGATCAAACAGCATTTAGGGAACTAAATCTTAGAGTCGTGTGAAGAGGAATGATGAGAGATAACACTGCAAATTCAGGAGCCAGATCACAGAAAGCCCTTGCATATTGAGGCTATGGAGTTTGGATGCTATTTGGAAAAAGAAATGGAAAATACGACTGATTATAATTGTTTTAGAAAAATGATTCTGGGGGTAGAATAGAGGATCATTTGGGGGCCATGTGAAATTGATGGTAATAGAATCAGTTAGAAGGCTGCAACATGAATCCAAGTAAAAAAAGACAAGGACCAAACTAAGGGAAGTAGCAACAGAAGTAGCATGTATAATGCATCATATATTTAATAAGTGGAGTTGATAGGATTTGACAATTTATTGGATAAGGGGTGAAGGAGAAAGTGAGTCAAGGATGATACCAAAAATTCTGGCTGAGGTGCCATTTCAAGATATTGAAAAAGGCCTTAGGTTTCTGGGGTCATGTTGACTTGGAAGTCATCTGGGTGGAGTTGTGTAATAAGCTGTTGAAAGTTCAGTAGTTTTGTAGAGGGTCTGGCTAATACTATGTATTTAGGAGTCATCACAATATAGTGGTAGTTGAAGACAAAACTATGAATGAGCTTACGCAGACTGTGTAGAATGAGAAATGACTGGAAAAGATAGAATTCAGAACACAAATTTATAGTGTGGGTGGAAGAACAAATCCACACAGGAGTCAGGAAGTGTACATAGGGAGAGAAACATATCTACCTGGAAGCGAAGTGACAAATGCCTAAGCAAGACTTTTAGCAAGAAATAGTTACTCTGCCCACAGTCCCAGATGTAGGTGCAACACATTAAGGGCTGGAAATATTCATCTGATTTGACAAGTAAAAATTTTTGTTGCCATTGGCAATCATAATTCCAGTGGAATAAAGTGTGAGAAAAACAATTTTTTTAGTCTTTATCAACACATTTATTAAGGCCTTTACTCTCAGTATGCTACTCTCATTTCTCTCTCATCATTTTTTTCTGAACAGCAATAATTTAATTTACTCTTCTGATTCGGGAAGGAAGAGAAAAAAATCCTTTGTCAAGATGCAACAACTGTCACTGACTCAAAAGTTGTTTTGGCATGCTTCAAAAGCAGAAAACCAAGGCAAAATACTGTTCCAATATTCTGATACTAATAACTGCAAGCAGTCTGGTGAAATGACACAAATAAATAAAGTATGTCCTAAAAAATGCAAGGCTTAAAAATGTCAAAGCATTGAACTAAATGGAGTTTTCACTAAATTAACTGAAATATCAAGACAAAATTTGTGCAACAGAAATGTTTCCGTCATACCCCCTCTGTCACATCAATTTCACTGCAATGTATTGATGTACAGGATGAGGACAATTTAAAGGTGATACTGAATTGTGAATTAGTACTTTTAATTTAAACTCTAACACCTACAGTAAATTTTAAGACCATCCTTGATCAGCCTATAACTTATACCTCTAAGTTTACTTTCCATTATTCAGTTCAAAATAAATTTATTGTCAATGTTTTCTTAGCATTTGGGTGATTAAATTCCCTGAAGGCCAGTACTTACTGTAGCAGTGTCTGAGGGACCGTATGTACAAATGTGTTTTCTCAATCCGTAGCTACTCAAAACTTTAATTACTACCCTATGGGGAGACTGTATAAAATTTTTGATGTTACTAAGGGAACCCCACACTTGAAAAGGTTGAGAACTATTAATATGCTGGTTTAATGCATTATTCACCAAACCTATATCATGCTTTTTTATTTCAGCCATACTGTTCCTTCTATCTAGAATGCTTTCTCTTATCATAATTTATCAGTCTTGTTTCTCCTGCAAGATGAGGTTTAACTGACATTTTTGTCTCTGAAGTCTTCTTTAGTCCTTGAAGCCAAAAATGTTCTTCTGCCCCCACTTTCATTATATCTGTATCTTATATCACTTTTACATAACACTATAGTTGTTTGGGTATCTTCTCTCTCCCATTGGATTGAATTTTCCTTAATAGAGGGAATATGTCTTGTTCATTAAAAAATTCAAATATAGTTTTGCTCTACATTTCAAATAAGAAAATATTGCCCACTGAAGCTACAGATAAAAGTCAATGTAAAATCATTCATTGGCAATGCATCCTAAGAAATGTTTTCTAAATGTGCTGACATAAGTTTAGAGCATCTTACAAGTCTCTATTAAAGAAAATGGGGTGGGGCGCGGTGGGTCATGTTTGTAATTCCAGCACTTTGGGAGGCTGAGGCAGGCAGATCACTTGAGCCCAGGAGTTCAAGACCAGCCTGGGTAACACAGTTAAACCCAATTTCAACTAAAAATTAAAAAATTAGCCGAGCAAGGTGGCACATGCCTGTAGTGTCCCAGCTACCAGCTAATCAGGAGGCTGAGGTGGTAGGATAACTTGAGCCCAAGAGGTCCGGGCTGCAATGAGCCAAGATCGTGCCACTGCAGTCTAGCCTGGGCAATAGAGTGAGACCCTGTTTCAAAAAAAAAAAAAAAAAAGAAAGAAAGAAAAGAAAAGAAAGAAAAAGGATATATGTGAAATATTTTTGAAGAAATATAAACTACCATTATTATAAGAGATCCAAGATAATGGACGAGTATAGACAAAGGAGAAATGAGAAAGCCCTGACCAGGCAATAAGAATTTTCTAGGTGTCTTCATAAATGCCGTCACCTTTGTTATGATGGTCATTCTGTATCAGATCTTAATGTGACTTCCCGAATACAGTTTTCTATTGTGAAAGAATGATCTGATCTGTTAATATATGTTCCTAGCAACATAAGTATTATGTATATTTATATTGTGTGTGTGCATGCATGTGTGTGTGTGTGTCACTGTAAATAAGCAAGTTAGTTGACATTCTGGCTTATTAGTGAGGCTCACTTAAAAAAGTCTGTCTTCCACAGACTTACTTTGCACATGAGTGAATGAATGAAATAAATTTCTTTTACATGCAAAACTGATGACCAGATGCTAGGATGTCCTGTACCAAAATGCATTCACACCATGAGCCCAGCCTTGTGGCTTTTCTTTCTAAACCACTGTTTAATTATTAGATATTGCACACAGCAGGTACATAATAGACATTTATTGAGTGAATAAGTGAATAAAAACTGTAAGCTTATTTAAAGTCAATTGAAATCAGTTTTAAGTAGCTAATGATACTAAATTGCTTTCTATACATATATCCCTCCAAGTCCTTTCTCAGAGGTCAAATAGTCACTCTATTTAACTGGCCATTTTCATAATTCATTCAGTAGTGCAAACCATGAAAATATGGTTTTAAAAGTCCACAGGCCACAAGACACTTTGATAATCTCAATGTTTCCCTGTTTGCAATTAATGGAAACAGTATGGGTAATACTAGTGTTGCCATTATTCTGATTTACTAAACAAAAATTACATTTTGCAGCATTAAAAAAGTTGCCACCAAATTCAATGTAAGAGTTTTCTCTCATTCCTTTTTGAGGCTGTGTGGGGGTCAAAAAATTCTGACAGACAACTGTTTCCAGTTAAAAAGGTCACTTAGCTTTTATCCAAAGTGAATAAGTCATCTTTTCAAGTATAACTGGTTATTTTCTAATGTTGCCAGCTGATACTAGAATCTTTTTAAACAGTAAAGAACCTCCAACATTGCAAACAAAAGGAATATAAACTATATCAACAAAAATCAAAGAAATCATATTTTCCAAATAATAGAACAATGGAGAAAAATTAAACACATGTTTAAACACTCATTTTTAAATAGAAAAAGTTCATCAATGCTCTTGGGTTATTTTTATTTATTAAAGCTCTGTCAAGTTTGATAACCACTATGTGATAAAACCTAAACATTCAGAATGTTCAAAAAGTTATTATCTGTTTAAGGCCTTTCAGTGAGACCGAAGTCAGTAAGAATCTGGGCATTTTGATTTTTCTGTAAAATTACTTCATCTCCACTAGAACACTGAATTCTATTAACTTTTCTTAATATGTATGTTTTTAAAAGATTCAACAAATAGGTATCTATTTTTCTTTCTGTTTCATGTAATTGAATTTTCGGTAACAATTCATCTATTGTATTTCAAACCTTTCAGGTAGAATAATAACTGAGAGTTACGTTAAGGCAAATTGGGAAGAAATTCTTTTTCTAAAAGAGCCATTGAATTTACTTGGGGACTAAAAGGACATAATATGTTTAATTCTTGATCAGATATTAGAAAAATAATTTGGTCTATAGCAGTACAAGGGTATTACTGATGTGAAGAGAATGTAGTTTTTTAAAAAGTTCTATTCCTAATTATTGGAGGAATGCCTTCACAAACAATTGCTATACATGTATTCTCCTGGCTCTGCAGTCTAAGATTTAACCAAATGAGAATTTCATCCTTGTTATTCTTTCAAGTACTTGGCTCCTACAGAGCTGTGGTGAGGGAGCAAAAATAGCTGATAAGTAAAGTGACTGAAATTCTTCTGTGATGATATAATCCAAGTTCTCTCTGTTGCTGGGTGATATACTCCCTTTGTCTGGGTAAAATTAAAGGAATAGTGACTAGAGATTCTTTTCTCTGTATGCTATTATTTTTTTTAAAGTAGTTTATGTTTAGGAATTCTGTTTTCTCCATTTACTTCTGACACCTTACTGTACTCTGAATACTATTTTGATTTCTTGTATGACTTTATACATTCAGTTTTATTTTCAACCAAATAAGGTTGGTTGAATTAAGGTTTAGAATAAATGGGGCATTTGTAAAAAATGATCAGTTTATATTTCTGAGCTACCATAATATCTGTGGTTGAACACGTAAACCTAAGCTATTTCTTATTACCATAAGTTTAATGTATGCAATTTCTGACTCATCGATAAGACTCAGTGTGTTCTCTATTTGTTTATATTTCTACAACACATATTAGGGTCCCAGACAAATATTTTGAACTGCTGAAACACATACTATCATACACTGTTTTATGTTGTAGTTAATTTACTGCATAGTGTTTTAACAATCTACTAATACAACAAACAGTACATTTTTTATTACATGCTGTATATAAAAATTTTTATTACCTGGCAATGATTTAGACCACTTGACTACTGAAAGAAGTTGCCTCTCGCCTAGTTGATTAAGACTTGTCAGCAAAGAACTGGAGGTGTCAGGTTTTGAGTTGTCATGTCCTGCATAGATCACATCTGGTTCAATGCTCATTAACAGTTTGATCAGTGGTGGAATCAACTGTATGTCTTGACCTGGTGAAAAAGTGAATCTCTGGCTTAGGACTTGGCTTTCATTTGGAATGCCCACTGGTTGTGGGAGAGCAACAGCATCTAGTGCTCTCATAACTCTGACTTTATTGAACTTTTTAAATTTTCGACCTACAGAGAAGAAAAAAAAGGAGGTTCATGTAAATATATAGAAACTCCATATCCCAGATAATATTATTTTTCCTAAATCTTAGAATCATAACACTATACATTTTAGCATCAGTCGAATAGAATGAAATGGAATAAAAATGTTAGATATTAAAATTACAAAAAAATAAATTAAAACGTGACGCTTGATTAAAAAAGTTTAGGCCTCAGACTTGGATTCAATAATTAGTTACATCAACAATCAGTGGGTGGGTGGGGTGTGGGTAATTATACCAGTATTCTGCAGGGGTTATGGAGCTGTGTAGGAGAAGATATGAATAAAAAGACAAAGAGTTTTAGTAGAGACTAAACTCAGTATGGGTCCATATTCTGACAGAACAGCCTTCCAAAAGCTAATGCTACAGACTACATTAATTGAAACTTAGTCTATAGTGGCTGTTAAATCTTCTTTAGGTTTTATTCTTTTAAGAATGTGTTAAAAGAAAAGCATTTGTTTGCCAGCCCCACAAAATCTTTTTATACAATTTCAGTGGGTTCATTGATATCTTAAAATCAATCCAGCTCTACTTTTATGAGATCTAAGATTCAAAATTAATAATCCTTTTTCTAAATTAATGAAAGAGGAAGTTTACACCCATGCTGGTCAGATCACATTTGTATTTCTGGATGATTTCTAGAGTTTCTACTTTGATGAATTCTGATATGTTAGGGGAAAAAGATGGATGGTGAGATGAATAGAATCTGCTTTATGAGAAATGATTGAAGGAGAGAAGGATGCTTATTTGGGCTGCTGGTAGTTCACAGATGCCTTGGGGAGAATTAGAGAAAGTTCTGGTGATGTGATATCAGGCTGGATTCAGCCCTACCTGCTTTGTGCCAGGCAAGGGCTACTTATCAGTGTGAAGTGGCTGTTTAGCCAAGGGAAGGCTGACAACTGCAATTATCTAAGCAGAGGTTGCAGTCTGCTGGCTCTAGTATCTGATCATGGCCACAGATATGCTTTGTTTGGCTCAGACAATGCTGACCAGAATTATGAGACCATCCGTGAATTACTTAGGTGGCAACAATCTGTTAAAGCTTAGTTGCAATGGTTGCCTTTGGATGGGGCATGGGTATTCCAGTTTGTCCAGTTCCCTCCACAAAGTGGTGGTATGCCAATGGTCTCTTTTCTTAAGTCTTGTCACTCTAGCCACTTGTTTACCTGGTCTCTGTAAACATTTGTCTCTGAGATTTCTGAACTCAGGGTATTGTCATAAAGAAAAAGGATCATACTTGTTCTATAAAACCCCAAGGAATGGCCAGGCATGGTGGCTCATGCCTGTAATTCCAGCACTTTGAGAGGCCGAGGTGGGCAGATTACCTGAGGTCAGAAGTTCGAGACCAGCCTGGCCAACATGGTGAAACCCCGCCTCTACTAAAAATACAAAAATTAGCTGGGTGTGGTGGTGGGCACCTGTAATCCCAGTTACTCCAGAGGCTGAGGCAGGAAAATCACTTGAACCCAGGAGGCAGAGGTTGCAGTGAGTCAAGATCATGCCATTGCACTCCAGCCTGGGTGATAAGGGAGAAACTCCGTTTCAAAACAAACAAACAAACAACAAAATAAAAGCCCCGACGGGTTGAGCTAGAACTTGTAGGAGATGGGAAAACAAAACAATTGCCACAGTTAGAAACAAAGAGGATTCAAAATTATTTGCAGAGATCAAATGAGCTTTCTGGGGGAAGGAATGAATCACAAAGGGAAGGGAAGGAACTGTTACGGAGTATATAGTATATGCCAGGAATTGTGTGTGTGTGTGTGTGTGTGTGTGTGTGTTGTGTCTAAGGGAAGAAAATGTTAAGAAGAGGGCTAAAGTTTTCCTGTCCTTGACTATAATCTTCAACAAAGGCACCACCTGTTTGTCATCTTTATTTTCTCCAGTGTCTTTTGGTAATACATGTCTGCTAAATGAATGAAAGAATACATTACTGTCTTTTCCATCTCCCACTCTGAATATCTTGTCTTTATTATCTATTATTTATTAGTTGTCTCTCATTCAAGCTGATGGATGAGGTTTTGAGGGATTGAATCAGAAGCTGAGGTAATGATTTGGGAGAGGCTTAGGGGGAATAAAGCCCCATTTGGAAAATATTTTCTTTGTGGCCAATCTACAGTATGGCTACCCCTGTACTCTGCCTTCCCTCCTGTTACAGTTCATATTCCTGACATTTCAGTACCAAATCTTAGTCCTTGTCACCCACTCAGGGACTTTTCTCTGAAATCATCTGCCCTCTTGTCTGCATCCTCTAATAGTCCCTCTCACACATAATCTATTCCGTGGAGAAACATCACTCTCTCCATTTCCTCTCCTCCAATTCTCCCTGGAACCTTCTCCAGTCAGGTCATTCCTCTCCTTATCCCAACCAAATTATTCTTGGCAAGGCCTTCAAAGATTTCTAAATGTTAAAAAACAATGGCCAATTCTCACTCCTGGACTTAACCCGGGTAAGTACTTAACACATTGATCATTTCCGTCATCTTTTAACGCTCTTATTCATTTGGCTTCCACATATTTCATTCTTGTAGTCACTCTTTCAGTCTCTCTGTCTAGCTGTTTTTCATCTTCTCAACTTCTAAATCTTTGAGTACCCTGAGCTCAGTCCTCAGACTTCTCTTAGATAACTATGCTCTCTTTCTAAGTGTCTGCACCTAGTTCTATATCTCTAATATCATCTAGACATTAATGATTACCAAATTTACAGGCCTAGTCCCAGCTTTTCCCAGAAACTCTAGAATCAACTATCCAACTGTATTCTCAGTATCTCCACTTGTATTTCTTTCTTTCTTTTTTTTGTTTTTTTGT
Source organism: Trachypithecus francoisi (assembly GCF_009764315.1). Taxonomy (NCBI): domain Eukaryota; kingdom Metazoa; phylum Chordata; class Mammalia; order Primates; family Cercopithecidae; genus Trachypithecus; species Trachypithecus francoisi. The sequence continues at coordinate 91,188,456 of NW_022681473.1, forward strand.
TTTTTTGTTTTGTTGAGACGAAGTCTCACTCTGTGCCCAGGCTGAAGTGCAGTGGTGCGATCTTAGCTCACTGCAACCTCCGCCTCCCAGGTTCACACCATTCTTCTGCCTCAGCCTCCCGAGTAGCTGGGACTACTCAGCACCCGCAACCATGCCCAGCTAAATTTTTGTATTTTTAGTAGAGATAGTGTTTCACCGTATTAGCCAGGATGGTGTGGATCTCTTGACCTCGTGATTCCCCCATCTCGGCTTCTCCACTTGTATTTCTAACAGACCCCTCAAATTACTATGTCTAGAGCAGAACTTTGATGCATTGGCCCAAACATGCATCTTCCAGATTTATAACTTCATCTACACCTGCTCTAGCCCCAAACTCTAGAGTCATTGATACCTCACTTATTTTCTCACCTCATATCTAATACATCAGCAAATCTGGTGGATAACGATGAAAATATAACCCAAATTCAAATTCCTGTTTCCACTGCTTGCACCATAATTTACATCCTCACAATCACAGTTGGACTACTGTAACATATGCTGGCTGGTTTCCCAGCTTTTGTTTTTTGTAGCCTATTTTCTACACAACTTTAAAGACTTAAATCAGACGATGTCATTCCTTGCTTAGAATGAAGTTAAAATTCTTACCAAGCTCTACAAGGCCCAACTTACTCTTGCATAGTCTCTCTTCTATTCTGCCTCATGCTCCCTTCATATTGATGCCCATCTTGCCCCTGAAGTGTGTTTCTGCCTTGGGGTCTTACACTGACAGTTTCCTCTACCTGAAATGATTTTTTCCTTGGATATTTGCATGGCTTGCTTCCTCACCTAATTTATATTTCTGCATATCACCTTACCAGATAGGTTGTTCTTGTCTATCCTGTAGATATTTATAACATATATATCCAGAATATACAAAGAATTATTACAAATCAGAAAGAAAAGGCATGAACAGATATTTCACAGAGGAAGAAAAATATAGACAACAAAACACAACGATATGACTGACCTCATTAGTAACCAGAGAAATGCAAGTAAGACCACAATGAGACATCATCTACCTAAAATGGCAAAGACACAGAATACAGAAACACACAAAACAATAAAGAGCTGCCATGGAGTGTAAACTACCACTTTAAAAACAATCTAGCATTAGCTAGTAAAGCCCAACATGATCATGTATTACAATCAGAAATTTCATGCCCAGGTTTGCAGGTTACCTATAGAAACTCTCACACATGAGCCACCAGAAGACATGTGCAATAATGTTCACAATTGAACTGTAGGTAAAGTACAGCAAATACCAAGTGGAAGCACATGTTAATACATGAGAATAAATAAATGGGAGATATTCATACAATGAAATCATACAGTGTAGAAAAAAAGCAGAATAATAGAAATCAAAACAAAAACCACACAAATATAATATTAGGCAGTAAGATCAAATTGCATAAATATACATACCATTTCTATGGAGTAGAAAAAATATCTCAAAACTAAAAATATATTGGTGAGAAATACATAGATATTGAAAAATACTATAGAATAATATAAGAAAATGACCAACTCTAAATTAAAGATATAGAGGTTTCTGCAGAAAGGGAAAGAGGAAAGTGATATACATGCAATCAGTTTCAAGTGTAGTGAAATATTTATATTTTCCTAAGCCAATTGAGTCTAGAGGTGGATACTAATCTTATTGTTTCTATGTCATTTGCTTTATATGTGTTTTTTGTATGACTAAAATATTTTATATTAAAAAGTATGGCTTATTCTTAGTATACAAAATCAATGTGCAAAAATCACAAGCATTCCTTTACATCAATAACAGAGAAACAGAAAGCCAAATCATGAGTGAACTCCTATTTACAACTGCTGCAAAAAGAATTAAATGCCTAGGAATACAACTTACAAGGGATGTGAAGGACCTCTTCAAGGAGAACTACAAACCACTGTTCAAGGAAATCAGAGAGGACACAAACAGATGGAAAAACTTTCCATATTCATAGATAGGAAGAATGTATATTGTGAAAATGGCCATAGTGACCATAGTAATTTATAGATCCAATGCTATCTCCATCAAGATAATATTGACTTTCTTCACCAAATTCGAAAAAACTACTTTAAATTTCATATGGAACCAAAAAAGAGTCCGTACAGCCAAGACATCCTAAGTAAAAAGAACAAAGCTGGAGGTATCATGTTAACTGACTTCAAACTATACTACAAGTCTACAGTAACCAAAACAGCATGGTACTGGTACCAAAACAGATATATCGACCAATGAAACAGAACAGAGGCCTCAGAAGTAACGTCACAAATCTACAACCATCTGATCTTTGACAAACCTGACAAAAATAAGCAATGGGGAAAGGATTCCCTATTTAATAAATGGTGTTGGGGAAACGGGCTAGCCATATGCAGAAAACAAAAGTGGACCCCTTCCCTATACCTTATACAAAAATTAACTCAAGATGAATTAAAGACTTAAACATATGACCTAAAATCATAAAAATCATAAAATCATAAAAACCCTAGAAGAAAACCTAGACAATATCATGCAGGACATAAGCATGGGCAAAGATTTCATGACTAAAAAACAAAAGCAATGGCAACAAAAGCCAAAATTGACAAATTGGATCTAATTAAACTAAAGCCCTTCTGCAGAGCAAAAGAAACTATCATCAGAGTGAACAGGTAACCTACAGAATGGGAGAAAATTTTTGCAATGTATCCATCTGACAAAGGACTAATATCTAAAATCTAAAAGGAACTTAAATTTACAAGAAAAGAAAACATCAAAAAGTGGGTGAAGGATATGAACAAACACTTCTCAAAAGAAGACATTTATGTGGCCAACAAACATATGAAAAAAAGCTCATCATCACTGGTCATGAGAGAAATGCAAATCAAAACAACAATGAGATACCATCTCACACCAGTTAGAATGGTGACCATTAAAAACTCAGGAAACAACAGATACTGGAGACGATGTGGAGAAATAAGAAAGCTTTTACACTATTGGTGGGAGTGTAAATTAGTTCAACCATTTTAGAAGACAGTGTGGTGATTCCTCAAAGATCTAGAACCAGAAATACCATTTGACCCAGCAATCCCATTACTGGATATATGCCCAAAGGATTATAAATCATTGTACCATAAAGACACATGCACATGTATGTTTATTGCAGCACTATTCACAATAGCAAAGACTTGGAACCAACCCAAAATCCCCATCAATGAGAGACTGGATAAAGAAAATGTGGCACATATACACCATGGAATACTATGCGGCCATAAAAAGGAATGAGTTAATGTCTTTTGCAGGGACATGGATGAAGCTGGAAACCATCATTCTCAGTAAATTAACACAAGAACAGAAAACCAAACACTGCATGTTCTCACTCATAAGTGGGAGTTGAACAATGAGAATACATGGACACAGGGAGGGGAATGTCACACATGAGGGCCTGTTGAGGGGTGGGGAGCTAGGGGAGGGATAACATTAAAAGAAACATCTAAAGTAGAAGATGGGTTGTTAGGTGCAGCAAACCACCATGGTACATGTATACCTATGTAACCTTCACATTCTGCACACGTATCCCAGAACTTAAAGTATAATACAAAAAAAAAAAAAAGTCAGGGGGTTGCTGGCTGGCAAGATGGCCGAATAGGAACAGTTCCAGTCTGCAGCTCCCAATGAGATCATCGCAGTAGGTGGTGATTTCTGCATTTTCAGTTGAGGTACCTGCCTCTCTCATTAGGACTGACTAGACAGTAGCTGCAGCCCATGGAGGGCGAGCCAAAGCAGGGTGGGGCATTGCCTCACCCAGGAAGTACAAGGGGTGGGGAAACTCCCTCCCTTAGCCAAGGGAAGCTGTGAGTGACCATGCTGTAAGGAACAATGCATTCTGGCCCAGATGCTACGCTTTCCCCACAGTCTTTGCAACCCGCAGACCAGGAGATTCCCTTGGGTGCCTAAACCACCAGGGCCCTGGGTTTCCAGAACAAAACTGGACAGCCATTTGGGCAGACACTGAGCTAGCTGCAGGAGTTTTTTTTCATACTCCAGTGGCACCTGGAATGCCAGTGAGACAGAACCATTCACTCCCCTGGAAAGAGGGCTGAAGCCAGGGAGCCAAGTGATTTAGCTCAGCAGATCCCACCCCTATGGAGTCCAGCAAGCTGAGATCCACTGGCTTGAAATTCTCACTGCCAGCACAGCAGTGTGAAGTCGACCTGGGATACTGGAGCATGGTGGTGGGAGGGGTGTCCACCATTACTGAGGCTTGAGTAGGCAGTTTTCCCCTCAGAGTGTAAACAAAACCACTTGGAACTTCAAAGTGGGTGGAGCCCACTGCAACTTGGCAAAGCTGCTATAGCGAGACTGCCTCTGTAGATTCCTCTCTGGGCAGGGCATCTCTGAAAGAGGCAGCAGCCTCAGTCAAGGGCTTATACATAAAACTCGCATCTCCCTGGAACAGAGAACCTGAGGGAAGGGGTGGCTGTGGATGCAGCTTCAGCAGACTTAAACATTACTGCCTGCTGGCTCTGAAGAGAGTAGCCGATCTCCCAGCACAGCACTCAAGCTCTGCTAAAGGACAGACTGCCTCCTCAAGTGTGTCCCTGACCCCTGTGCCTCCAGACTGGGAGACACCTCATACAGGAGAGCTTTGGCTGGCAATCTGGTGGGTGCCCTGCTGGGATGAAGCTTACGGAGGAAGGAACAGGCAGCAATCTTTGCTGTACTGCAGAGTCCGCTGGTGATACCCAGGGCAAACAGGGTCTGGAGTGGACCTCCAGCAAACTCCAGCAGACCTGCAGCAGAGGGGCCTGTTAGAAGGAAAACTAACAGAAAGGAACAGCATCAATATCAGCAAAAAGGACATCCACACAAAAACCCCATCTGAAGGTCACCAACATCAAAGACCAAAGTAGATAAATCCACGAAGATGAGGAAAAACCAGCCCAAAAGGCTGAAAATTCCAAAAATCAAAATGCTTCTTCTCCAAAAGATCACAACTCCTCGCCAGCAAGGGAATAAAACTAGATGGAGAATGAGTTTGACAAACTGACAGAAGCAGGCTTCAGGATGTGGGTAATAAGAAACTCCTCAGAGCTAATGGAGCATGTTCTAACCCAATGCAAGGAAGCTAAGAACCTTGAAAAGAGGTTAGAGGAATTGCTACCTAGAATAACCAGTTTAGAGAAGAACATAAATGACCTAATGGAGCTGAAAAAAACACAGCATGATAACTGCGTGAAGCATACACAAGTATCAGTAGCCAAATCAATCAAGCAGAAGAAAGGATATCAGAGATTAAAGATCAACTTAATGAAATAAAGCATGAATACAAGATTAGAGAATAAAGAATGAAAAGGAACAAACAAAGTCTCCAAGAAATATGGGACTTTGTGAAAAGACCAAACTTACATTTGATTGGTGTACCTGAAAGTGATGGGGAGAATGGAACCAAGCTGGAAAACACTCTTCAGGATATTATCCAGGAAAACTTCCCCAACCTAGCAAGACAGGTCAACATTCAAATTTAGGAAATACAGAGAACAGCACAAAGATACTCCTCAAGAAGAGCAACCCCAAGACACATAATTGTCAGATTCACCAAGGTTGAAATGAAGGAAAAAATGTTAAGGGCAGCCAAAGAGAAAGGTCAGGTTACCCACAAAGGGAAGCCCAACATGTTAACAGCAGATCTCTCTGCTGAAACCCTACGAGCCAGAAGAGAGTGGGAGCCAATATTCAACATTTCTAAAGAATTTTCAACCCAGAATTTCATAGCCAGCCAAACTAAGCTTCATAAGCGAAGGAGAAATAAAATCCCTTACAGACCACCAAATGCTGAGAGATTGTGTCACCACCAGGCCTGCCTTACAGGAGCTCCTGAAGGAAGCACTAAACATGGAAAGGAACAACCAGTATCAGCCACTGCAAAAACATGTCAAATTGTAAAGACCATCAATGCTAGGAAGAAACTGCATCAACTAACGGGCAAAATAACCAGCTAGCATCATAATGATAGGATCATATTCACACATAACAATATTAACCTTAAATGTAAATGGGCTAAATGCCCCCAATTAAAAGACACAGACTGGCAAACTGGATAGAGTCAAGACCCATTGGTGTGCTGTATTCAAGAGACCCATCTCACATGAAGAGACACAACAGGCTCAAAATAAAGGGATGGAGGAATATTTACTAAGCAAACAGAAAGCTAAAAAAGGCAGGGGTTGCAATCCTACTCTGATAAAACAGACTTTAAACCAATAAAGAGCAAAAGAGACAAAGAAGGGCATTACTCTGGTAAAGGGATAAATTCAACAAGAAGAGCTAACTATCCTGAAAATATATGTACTCAATACAGGGACATACAGACTCATAAAGCAAGTTCTTACAGAGCTATGAAGAGACTTAGATGCCCACATAATAATAGTGGGATACTTTAACACCCTACTGTCAATATTAGATCAATGCGACAGAAAATTAACAAGGATATTCAGGACTTGAATTCAGGCTCTGGATCAAGCAGACCTAAGAGACATCTACAGAACTCTCTACCCCAAATCAACAGAATATATCTTCTTCTCAGGACCACATCGCACTTATTCTAAAATTGCCCACATAAATAGAAGTAAAACACTCCTTACCAAATGCAAAAGAATGGAAATCATAACAAACAGTCTCTCAGACCACAGTGCCATCAAATTAGAACTCAGGATTAAGAAACTCACTAAAAACTGCACAACTACATGGAAACTGAACAACCTGCTCCTGAATGATTACTGCATAAATAACAAAATTAAGGCAGAAATAAGTAAGTTATTTGAAACCAATGAGAACAAAGACACAATGTGCCAGAATCTCTGGGACACAGCTAAAGCAGTGTTTAGAGGGAAATTTATAGCACTAAATGCCCACAAGAGGAAGCGGGAAAGATCTAAAATTGACACCCTAATATCCCAATTAAAAGAACTAGAGAAGCAAGAGCAAATTCAAAAGCTAGCAGAAGACAAGAAATAACTAAGACCAGAGCAGAACTGAAGGAGATAGAGACAAGAAAACGAAAAACCCTTAAAAAAAAAACAAAAAACAAAACAGTGAATCCAGGAGATGGTTTCTTGAAAAGATTAACAAAGTAGATAGACCACCAGCCAGATTAATAAAGAACAAAGAGAAGAATCAAATAGACACAATAAAAAATGATAAAGGTGATATCATCACTAATCCCACAGAAATACAAACTACCATCACAGAATACTATAAACATCTCTATGAAAATAAACTAGAAAATCTGGAAGAAATGCATAAATTCCTGGACACATACACCCTCCCAAGACAAAACCAGGAAGAAGTCAAATTCCTGAATAGACCAATAACAAGTTCTGAAATTGAGGCAGTAATTAATAGCCTACCAACCAAAAAGAAAACCCAGGATCAGACAGATTCATAGCTGAATTCTACCAGAGATACAAAGAGGAGCTGGGACCACTCTTTCTGAAACTATTCAAAACAATAGAAAAAGAGGAAAATCTTCCCTAACTTATTTTATGAGGCCAGCATCATCCTGATACCAAAACCTGGCAGAGACACAACAAACAAGAAAATTTCAGGCCAATATCCCTGAAGAACGTTGATGCAGAAATCATCAATAAAATACTGGCAAACCAAATCCAGCAGCACATCAAAAAGCTTATCCACCACGATGAAGTCAGCTTCATCCTTGAGATGCAAGCCTGGATCAACATATGCAAATTAATAAATGTAATCCATTACATAAACAGAACCAATGACAAACCACATGATTATCTCAATAGATGCAGAAAAGGTCTTTGACAAAATTCAACACCCCTTCATGCTAAAAACTCTTGATAAACTAGGTATCAATGGAACGTATCTCAAAACAATAAAACCTATTTATGACAAACCCACAGCCAATATCATACTGAATGGGCAAAAGCTGAAAGCATTTCCTTTGAAAACTAGCCCAAGACAGGGATGCCCTTTCTTATCATTGCTATTAAACACAGTAGTGGAAGTTCTGGCCAGGGCAATCAGGCAAGAGAAAGAAATAAAGCGTATTCAAATAGGAAGAGAGGAAGTCAAATTATGTCTCTTTGCAGATGACATGATGGTATATTTAGAAAATCCCACCATCTCAGTCCAAAACCTCCTTAAGCTGATAAGCAACTTCAGTGAAGTCTCAGGATACAAAATCAATGTGCAAAAATAAGAGGCATTCCTATACACCAATAATAGACAAACAGAGAGCCCAAACATGGCTGAACTCCCATTCACAATTGCTACAAAGGGAGTAAAACAGCTAGGAATATAACTTACAAGGGATGTGAAGGTCCCCTTCAAGGAGAACTACAAACCACTGCTCAATGAAATCAGAGAGGACACAAATGGAAAGACACTCCATGCTGATGGATAGGAAGAATCAGTATCATGAAAATGGCCATACTGACCAAAGTAATTTATAGATTCAGTGCTATCCCCAACAAGCTAACATTGACTTTCTTCACAAAATTAGAAAAAACTACTTTAAATTTCATATGGAACCAAAAAAGAGCCTGTATAACCAAGACAATCCTAAGCAAAAAGAACAAGGCTGGAGGTATCAAACTAGCTGACTTCAAACTATACTACAAGGCTATAGTAGCCAAAATAGCATGGTACTTGTACCAAAATAGATATATAGATCAATGGAGCAGAACAGTGGCCTCAGAAATAATACCACACATCTACCATCTGATCTTTGACAAACCTAACAAAAACAAGCAATGGGGAAAGGATTCCCTATTTAATAAATGGTGTTTGGGAAACTGGCTAGCCATATACAGAAAACTGAAAGTGGACCCCTTCCTTACACCTTATACAAAAATTAATTGAAGATAGATTAAAGACTTAAGTGTAAGACTGAAAACCATAAAAACCCTGAGGAAAAACTAGGCAATACCATTCAGGACATAGGCATGGGCAAAGATTTCATGGCTAAAACACCAAAAGCAATGGCAACAAAAGCCAAAATTGACAAATTGGATCTAATTAAAGACCTTCTGCAGAGCAAAAGAAATTATCATCAGAGTGAACAGGCAACCTACAAAATGGGAGAAAATTTCTGCAATTTATCCATCTGACAAAGGGCTAATATTCAGAATCTACACGGAACTTAAACAAATTTACACAAAAACAAACAACTCCATCAAAAAGTTGGCAAAAGATATGAACAGACACTTCTCAAAAGAAGACATTTATGTGGCCAACAAACATATGAAAAAAAGCTCATCATCACTGGTCATGAGAGAAATGCAAATCAAAACAACAATGAGATACCATCTCATGCCAGTTAGAATGGTGACTATAAAGAAGTCAGGAAACAACAGATGCTGGAGAGGCTTTGGAGAAATAAGAAAGCTTTTACACTATTGGTGGGAGTGTAAATTAATTCAACCACTGTAGAAGACAGTGTGGTGATTCCTTAAAGATCTAGAACCAGAAATACCATTTGACCCAGCAATCCCATTACTGGGTATATGCCCAAAGGATTATAAATCATTGTACCATAAAGACACATGCACATGTATGTTTATTGCAGCACTATTCACAATAGCAAAGACTTGGAACCAACTCAAAATCCCCATCAATGAGAGACTGGATAAAGAAAATGTGGCACATATACACCATGGAATACTATGCAGCCATAAAAAGGAATGAGTTAATGTCTTTTGCAGGGACATGGATGAAGCTGGAAACAATCATTCTCAGCAAACTAACACAAGAACAGAAAGCCAAACACTGCATGTTCTCACTCATAAGTGGGAGTTGAACAATGAGAACACATGGACACAGGAAGGGGAACATCACACACCAGGACCTATTGGGGGTGGGAAGTAGGGGAGGGATAACATTAGAAGAAATACCTAATGTAGATGATGGGTTGATGGGTGCAGAAAACCACCATGGTGCATGTATACCTATGTAACAAACCTGCACGTTCTGCACATGTATCCCAGAACTTAAAGTATAATAAAAAAATAGAAATAAAAAATTAAAAAAAATTAAAAAGTATGGTTTATTTAAATATCATGCATTGTAAAGATAAGATGAAGAGTCTAGTATTGTACAATTATTCTCAATGTATACGTAACTGAATCTGGATGATACTATGAGAATAAATTTTTATGACAAGTGATATGAAAAGTTTCTGAGAGAGATTTATTAGAAGTGAAAGCTTAAATATAACCTAAAAATAAAAATTTTGAAATATCTCAGCAAAAATCCTATAGACAATGAGAGCTGGGAGAAGAAAAGCTTGTAAACTTCCTTAGCATGTTTTAATAAAATAATTTGGTAAAACAGGGCAGACAAAATTATTATTTAATTCTGATATAATAAAAGAGGAATACAGATTTTTGTATTTTCAATAGATTTTTCTATATCTTTACTATTTTTGTAAACTACAAATGGATTTTTTTTTTCCCAACAGAGTTTGTGCTATAATGTCTCATAATTACCTCTTTTCCATTTTCTTTCTTTGCTAGCTTGGTCAAGTTTCCCTTTATTTTCTCATTCCTATTTAACTTATTCTATTAATTCAGAAGTTCTACTTTGCTTTTCCAATTTGCTAGTGTTTGCATTCCCATCCTGAAAAAATCTCTGTATTTTTCTTTTATTATATCAGAAGAATCTCTGTAGTTAAGGTGAATTTATAGACAATCGTCTTTATACTACCTATATAAAAATATGGAAGGATTTCTAGAGGCATGCTTCTACTTCAGATTACCAAAATGATGATGACTACTGTGCAGTGCTGGAATCAGTCCACTGGCACTACACTTAAATCCTTTATAGCACTGATAGTGTTTGCCTTCCGTTTTTCAGGATTCACCTCCAATTTCCAGATCAAAACAGAATGTGCCTTTGTATATACTTCAAAGAAAACAAAGATGCTAGACAACAGGAAATATAAAGTGAAATCAAGTATTTTCCAAAAAACAAAACTATACTAGAATTGATTTTTTTTAATGTATATCAATCATTCAAATAAAGTCAACTACAATGGAGGAAATAGTTGAACCCCTCAATTCTAACATTTTACTGAGTCTAGAAAATAATAGATACTACTGAAAAGTTCTAGTTGGCAACCACAAAAGACATCCCATACAAACACAGAAAAATTTTAAGCAAAGAAATGAGAATGAATACTCTGAGGACCATCCCCAGCTAGCATGTGTGAGATGGTGTTTAGGGTGAACAACCAGACTGATGAGAAAGATATCAGTTGGCTGCAGGCTTCAATGCAGTGAACTCAGGGAACAATGTGAGAGGTGTTGTCTCTGGGAGATGCTGATTCAAAGGCCAGGATTTGGGTGGAAAAAGAGATGCCCATAAGAGGAAAATTATGTGAGGTCTAGAGAGGTAGGTGGTAGCCATTATCCACAATAGATCTTGCCTTAAAGAGGAAAAATAATTTTTGTTCTTAGAGTATTAAAGGCACAGAGCAGGACTCTATACTTCTAGAAAAGATACCACTGTGTCCTAAATTCAAGAATTTTGCAATTCTTCCAGAGAAGACTGTAGCCTTTTTGGCTGTCAAGTGTAGGAGGAGAAAACAAAAAACAACAAAAATCTTTACTACACAACCCATACTCTCTAGCCCAGAAAGTTATTCTCTTTGCCATGAGAAGTGGTTGAATCTAGGTGGAGGAGGAGGTAGGGGGAGTAGGAGAGAAACTGGCTAACACAACCTTTTAAAATGTGAAGATAAGGCTCTCTACCAAAAAATAATACAGAAAAAGAGAAAAACCCATAAAACCTTTAACTGTGGATTTAAAAAAATTTCAACAAAGGTACCTATTCATTTAATCATACTTTTATGCAGAAAGCTACTTATTTTTGAAAGAGCTAATTACCTTATACTAGTTTAGCATTTTTACAACTGCAAAATATAAAGCTGTATTCATTTCAGATATGTTTTGTGAGTCATTAAACAAAAATGTTTTCTAGAAGAAAGAAGATGGAAGCAGAACACCTAAAGTAGAAGATATATTACCATCCTTAAGGGCGTAACTATCTTCCCACTCAGTGCTGTACAGCAGTGAACTAAAGCAAAAGTTCACTGTGACCTGTTGTTGAAGGTAGGGAAATGATTCATTAAAAACAAGAATCATATGCAATGAAGAAATCAAATAACTCAAATATAATTGTTATAATCAAAACATAGCCACCGGAGCAGATAAGAACAAACTGCTCCTAACAAAATCTATGTCATGACATGTCAAAACATATTTATGACCTCTATTATTCTACTGTAAGATTTTATTAAATATTTTTAAAGCTTTCTAATATTCTATCATGTTTTATCTTTTGTTATTCAAATGTTCTCTATGTCAGAAATGAGAATTCTCAACCATATTGAGATATTGGTATAAAAACAGACACAAAGACCAATGGAACAGAATAGAGAACCCAGAAATAAAGCCATGCATTAACAGTCAACTCATTTTTGACCAAGGTGCCATGGACTTACACTGGGGAAAGGGCAATCTGTTCAATAAATGCTGCCGGGAAAACTGGCTACCTATATGCAGAAAATGGACCTAGATCACTATCTCTCACCACATACAAAAATAAAATCAAAATGGATTAAAGACTTAAGTGTAAGACCTGGAACTACAAAATTACTACAAGAAAACTTTGGGGGAATTGCTTTAAAACATTTGAGCAAATATTTTTGTAGTAGGACCTCAAAGGCGTAGGCAATCGAGGCAAAAATTGACAAATGGAATGTCATCAAGCTAAAAAGCTTCTGCATAGCAAAGGAAATAACAAAGTGAAGAGACAACTTAAAGAATGAGAGAAAATATTTGAAAACTATTCATCTGACAAGTTTAATAATCAGAATAGGCCGGGCGCGGTGGCTCAAGCCTGTAATCCCAGCACTTTGGGAGGCCGAGACAGGCGGATCACGAGGTCAGGAGATCGAGACCATCCTGGCTAACACGGTGAAACCCCGTGTCTACTAAAATACAAAAAAAAAAAAAAAACTAGCCAGGCGAGGTGGCGGACACCTATAGTCCCAGCTACTCGGGAGGCTAAGGCAGGAGAATGGCGTGAACCCGGGAGGCGGAGCTTGCAGTGAGCTGAGATCCGTCCACTGCACTCCAGCCTGGGCAACAAGAGCGAGACTCCGTCTCAAAAAAAAAAAAAAAAAAAAAAAAATCAGAATATATAAAGAACTCAACTCAATAGGAAAAAAACCAAAGTAATCCCATTTAAAAATGGGCAAAATGTCTGAACAGAAATTTCTCAAAAGAAGCCATACAAATGCCAACAGATATATGAAAAAATGCTCAACATCACTGATCATTGGAGAAATGCAGATCAAACCCACAATAAGATATCATCTCACCCCAATTAAAATGGCTGTTACTAAAAAGACAAAAAATAAATGCTGGTGAGGATATGGAGAAAAAGAAATGCTCATACACTGTTGGTAGTAATCTAAATTAGTACCGTAACTATGGAAAACAGTATGGAGGTTCCTAAAACTAAAAACAGAACTACCGTGTGATGTAGCAATCCTACTACTGGGTATATAGCTGAAAGAAAGAAAACTGATATATGGAAGAAATATCTGCATTCACATGTTTACTGCAGCACTATTCATAACTGTCATTTACCCCTCCTGTGTGGAGATCTTGGTGCACGGGGGCCCTCTTTATTCCATGCCAAAGTAGATCTCCAGGCATCGGGAGCACCCAATCTCCTGAATCAGGAGCTTAGGATGCCCCTCATGCAGAGAATTTGGAGTTAAGGAGGCTTCCGCTTCATATCTATGTCCAACTCTGGGTGCTTGGGGGCCACCCACTGATTCTTCCTTGGGACTGGTGCTGGTGCCTGCCATCAGGGGACCTGCAGGTGGACCTGCTGGGTCCAAACCTGCCCTTCGTGGCTCTCATCTCCCTGGGGCTGAGCAGGGAGTTCTGACTAGTGTGCATTCTACGAATCAGTATCAGCCCATTGCCTGAGTCAATGGAGAGCTTTCACTAGTAAACAACGATCAAGTATATATCCAGCCACATTGGTCACAGCCTGCTCTCACCTATAAGCGCTGCCTATGGGCTTGTGGGATGACCCGCAGAGCCCAGTATAAAACCTGATGAAAGAAGTACATAGGGCTGTAGAATCAAAGTGAAAAGACCCTACCCAGCATTCTTTAGAGGCACAATCCCTAGAAGAAGGGGAAAAGGGAAACAAAAAAATCATTGTTAAAATAATAATAATACCATTATAGGGAAAGAAAAAAAGAAAAACTCCTACCCACATGAAAATAATTACAAAAATTTGAAGTGCCAGTGTCTTCAGATGAGAAGAAACCAGTGCAAGAATTCTGGCATAATGAAAAATCTGATGGTAGTGACATCACCAAGGGATTGCACTAGCCCTCCAGCAATGGTCCCTAACCAAGATGAAAACTCAGAAATAATAGATAAATAATTCAAAGCATGGATTGCAAGGAAGTTCACTGTAATCCAAGACAAGGTTGAAAACCAACACAAACTTCTAAAGCAATCTAGGAAATTAAGAAAGAAATGAACATCTTAAAAATAATCAATAGTAGCTTCTGGAGTTGAAAAACTCACTTAAAGCTTTCAATTATATTTTGAAATTCCTTATCAATAGACTGGATCAAGCAGAAGAAAAAATTTTAAAGTTTGAAGGCTGGTCTTGTGAACTAACCCAATCTGATAAAAATAAAGAAAAAAATTATTTTAAATGAGCTGATTTTGAGACATATAAGACTATATAAAGCAACAAAACCTATGATTTTTTGGCATTCCTGAGAGAGTAGGAGAAAAAGCAAACAAACTGGAAAATATATTTGAGGAAATAATTCAAGAAAACTTTCCTGATCTTGCTAGAGAGGTAGAAATCCAGAGAACACCTGTGAGATACCATAAAAATGAACAGCACTGGCTGGGCGTGGGGCTCACATCTGTAATCCTAGCACTTTGGGAGGCTGAGGCAGGTGGATCATGAGGTCAGTAGTTCAAGACCACCCTGGCCAAGATGGTGAAACCCCATCTCTACTAAAAATACAAAAAATTAGCCAGGCATGGTGGCAGGCACCTGTAATTTCAGCTACTCGGGAGGCTAAGGCAGGAGAATCCATTGAACTTGGAGGGCAGAGATTGCAATGAGCTGAGATCTCACCACTGCACTTCAGCCTGGGTGACAGAGTGAGACTCTGTCTCAAAACAAAACAGAACAAAAAAAAACAACAAAAAATCACCAAGATATATAGTCACCAGACTGTTCAAGGGCAACATTACAGAAAAAAATCTTAAAGGCAGCCAGAGAAAAATGCAGATCACATACAAAGGGAACCCAATCAGGATAATAACAGATTTCTCAGCAGAGGGTTGCAAGCTAAGAGAAACTGGGGGCCTATTTTCAGCGTTCTTAAAAGAAATTCCAACCAATAATTTCACATACTGCCAAACTATGGTTCACAAGTGCAGGACAAATAAAATCTTTTCCAGGCAATCAAGTGCTAAAGGAATTTGTTACCACTAGACCATCCTTATAAGAGATCCTTACATGGGAGTTCTAAACATGGAAACAAAAGAACCATACCTGCTTCCACATAAACACACTTAAGCACATAGCCTGCATACCCTACAAAGCAAAAACACAATAGAAACAACAAAGCAAACAGCTAACAACTAAACAAGGGATCAAAACCTCACATATAAAAATTAACCTTGAACATAAATGGTCTAAATGCCTGATATGGTTTGGCTGTGTCCTCACCCAAATCTCATGTTGAATTTTAATTCTTAATGTTTGGGGAGGACCTGATGGGAGGTGATTGGATCATGGGGGCAGATTTCCCCCATGCTGTTGTTGTGATAATGAGTGAGTTCTCAGGAGATCTGATGGTTTAAAAGTGGTAGCACTTACCCTGTCATTCCCTCTCTCTCTCCTGCTCTGCCCTGGTAAGATGTGCTTGCTTCCCATTTGCCTTCCACCATGATTGTAAGTTTCCTGAGATGACCTAGCTATGTTTCCTGTTAAGCCTGCAGAAATGAGTCAGTTAAAGGTCTTTTCTTCATAAATTACCCAGTCTCAGGTAGTTCTTTATAACAGTATGAGAATGAGCTAATACAAAAAACTGGGACTGGGAGAGTAGAACACTGTTTAAAAAGATACCTGAAAATGTGGGAGTGATTTTGAACTGAGTAATGGGCAGAGGCTGGAACAGTTTGCAGGGCTCAGAAGACAGAAAAATAAGGGAATGTTTGGAACTTCCTAGAGACTTGTTGAATAGTTGTGACCAAAATGCTGATAGTGACATAGACAATGACTCCAGACTGAGGTAGTCTCAGATGGAGTGAGGAACTTATTGGAAACTGGAGTAAAGGTCACTCTTGCTATGCTTTAGCAGAAAGACTGGTGGCATTTTGCTCCTGATCTAGAGATCTGTGAAGCTTTGAACTTCAGAGAGATGATTTGGGGTATATGGTGGAAGAAATTTCTAAGCAGCAAAGCATTCAAGATGTATGTGACCTGGCTGTTTCTAAACATGTACGCTCATATGCATGAAAAAAAGAGATTATCTGAACCTGGAACTTACATTTAAAAGTGAAGCACAGAAAAAAAAAAAAAAAAAAAAAAAAGGAGGAATATTTGCAGCCTGGCCATGTGGTAGAAAAGAAAAAAAAAAAATTTCCTGGGGAGAAATTCAAGCCTATTGCAGAAATTTGCATTAGTAAAGAGGTATCAAATGTTAACAGTCCAGACAATGGGGAAAATGTCTCAGGGCATTTCAGAGACCTTCACAGCAGTCCCTCCCTTCACAGGCACAGAGTCCTAGGAGGGATTAACAGCTTTGTGGGCCAGGCCTAGGGCTTAGCTACTCTGTGCAGCCTTGGGACATGCTGCTCTGCATTCCAGGTGCTCCAGCTCCAGCTGTTGCTAAAAGGGGCCAAGGTACAGCTTGGGCCAGGGCTTCAGAGGATGAAAACCCAAAGCCCTGGTGGCTTCCACATGTTATTAGGCCTGGGAGTATGTGGAAGGCAAGAGTTGAGGTTTGGAAACCTCCATCTAGATTTCAGAGGATGTATGGAAATGCCTGGATATCCAGGCAGAAATCTGCGTCGGGGCGGAGACCTCATGGAGAACCTCTACTAGGGCAGTGTGAAGGGGAAATGTGGGGTTGGAGCCCTTGCACAGAGGTCCCACTGGGGTACTGCCTAGTGGAGCTGTGAGAAGAGGACCACCATCAACCAGACTTTAGAATGGTAGATCCGTCAACAGCTTGCATTGTGTGCCTGGAATAGCTACAGGCATTCAATGCCAGCCTGTAAAAGCAGCTGTGGGGGCTGTACCCTACAGAGCCACAGAGTGGAGATGCTGAAGGCCTTTGGAGCCCACCTATTGTATCAGTATATCCTGGATGTGAGACATGGAGACAAAAGAGATTATTTTGGAGCTTTAATATTTAATGACTGCCCTGCTGGGTTTTGGACTTGCATGGGGCCTGTATCTCCTTTGTTTTGGCCAGTTACTCCCATTTAAAATGGGAGCATTTACACAGTGTAAATGCAATTTGCATCTTGGAAGTAACTAACTCGTTTTGATATTACAAGATCATAGGTGGAAGGGAGTTGCCTTGTCTCAGATGAGGCTTTGGTCTTGGACTTTTGGGTTAATGCTGGAATGAGTTAAGACTTTGGGGGACCATTGGGAAGGCATGATTGTGTTTTGAAAAGTGGGAAGGACATACGATTTGGGAGGGGCCAGGGTGGAATGATATGGTTTGGCTCTGTGTCCCCATCCCATCTCATGTTGAATTGTAATTCCCAATGTTGAGGGAGGAACCTGGTAGGAGGTGACTGGATCATGGGGGCAAATTTCCCCCATGCTGTTGTCATGATAGTGAGTGTGTTCTCCCAAGATATAATGATTTAAAAGTGTGTGGCATGCCCCCAACCTACCTTTCCTGCTCTGCCATGGTAAGATGTGCTTGCTTCCCCTTCACTTTCTGCCTTGATTGTAAGTTTCCTGAGGTTGCCCAGCTATGCTTCCTATTAAGCTTGCAGAACTGTGAGTCATTTAAATATTATTTCTTCATAAATTACCCAGTCTCAGGTAGTACTTTATAGCAGCACAAGAATGGACTAATACAACGTCCCACTTAAAAGTCACAGAGTGGCTCCAGGCACAGTGGCTCACACCTGTAATCCCAGCACTTTGGGAGGCTGAGGCGGGTGGATCACCTGAGATCAGGAGTTTGAGACCAGCCTGACCACCAAGGTAAAACCTCATCTCTACTAAAAATACAAAAATTAGCCAGGCCTGGTGGCAGGCACCTGTAGTCCCAGCTACTCGGGAGGCTGAGACAGGAGAATTGCTTGAACCCAGGAGGTGGAGGTTGCAATGAGCTGAGATCACGCCACTGCATTCCAGCCTGGGCAACAGAGCAAGACGCCATCTAAAAAAAAAAAAAAAAAAAAAAAAAAAAAAAAAAAATCACAGAGTGGCAAACCAGTCAGGAAAACCAGACTCATCCATCTTCTGTATTCAAGAAACCCATTTCACATGTAATGACAACCATAGGCTCAAAGTAAAGGGTTGGAGAAAGATGTAGCATGCAAACAGAAAACTAAAAAGACTGTTTTATCTTAGATCAGATAAAACAGACTTTAACAACAGTAAAAAAGGAAAAAGAAGGGCATTGCATAATGAATTCATTCAATTCAATAAGAAGATTTAACTATCCTAAATACATATGCCCTCAACATTGGCCTCAACATATGCCCAGATTCATAAAACAAGGACTTCTAAGGACCTAGAAAGCCACACAACAATAGTGGGGGACTGACAGTATTAGATCATCAAGGCAGAAAACTAACAAATTCTGGACTTAAACTCAATGCTTATCCAATTGGATCTAATAAACATCTACAGAATAATCCATCAACCACAGAACATAAATTCTTCTCATCTGTACACAGAACATACACAGAACATATACTCCAAGATTCACCACATCCTTGGTCATAAACCAAGACTCAATACATTTTAAAAAATCAAAATCATGCCAGTCATACTGTCAGGTCACAGTGGAATACAAAGAGAAGCCAACGTCAAGAAGATCTGCACAAACCACACAATTACATGGAAATTAAAAAGTTTGCTCTGGATAACTTTGAGTAAACAATAAAATCAAGGCAGAAATAAAAAATTAAAATAAATGAAAACAGAGACACAACTTACCAAAATCTCTGGGATGTAGCAAAAACAATATTAAGAGGAGAGTTTATAGCTCTAAATGCCTACGTTAAAAAGTTAGAAAGATCTCACATTAATGATCTAACATCACACCTAGAGAAACTTAAAAAAAAAAAAAAAAAGAACAAACTATCCCCAAAGCTAGCAGAAGAAAAGTAAGAACTAAAGAGCAGAACTGAATGAAATTGAGACCCAAAGATCAACAAAACCAAGTTTTTTTTTTAAGGATAAACAAGATTGATAGACAGCTAGCTAGACGAACAAAGAAAAAAGAGAAGATCCAAATAAACACAAACAGAAATGACAAACATGACATCATAACGGATCCCATAGAAATACAAAAGATCCTTAGATAACTATTGTGAACACCTCTACACACACAAACTACACTATCTAGAGGAAATGATTAAATTCCTGAAAATGCACAATGTCCCAAGTTTAAATCAGGAAAAAACTGAAGCACTGAACAGACCAACATTGGGTTCCAAATGGAATTGGTAATAAAAAACTTACCAACCAAAAGGAAAGCCCTCACCAGAGAGATTCACAGCTAAATTCTACCAGATTCACAAAATAGAGCTGGTACCAATTCTACTGAAATTATTTCAAAAAATCGAGAAGGAAAGACTCCTCCCTAACTTGTTCCCCGAAGCCAGCATCACCCTGATACCAAAACCTGTAAGAGATACAGTGAGAAAGGAAAACTATAGGACAATATCCCTGATGAACACAGACACAAACATTCTCAACAAAACACTAGCAAACCAAATCAAACCTCACCACGATCAAGTTTGCCTCATTCCTGGTATGGAAAGTTAGCTCAATATATGAAAATCAATAAATATGATTTACCACATGAAAAGAATTAAAAATAAAACCATATGATCATCTTAATAGACACAGAAACAGTTTTCGATAAAATGGAGTGTCACTTCTTGATAAAAACACTCAAGAAACTAGGCAACAAAGAAACATACCTAAAAACAATAAGAGACCACAATGACAAACCCACAACCAACATCAGACTGAACGGGCAAAAGCTGGAAGAATTTTCCTTGAGATCTGGAACAAGTTAAGGATGCTCGCTCTCACCACTCCTGTTAACATTGGAAGTGCTAACCAGAGTGGTCAGGCAAGAGAAAGAAACAAAAGGCATTTAAACATGAAAAAAAGAAGTCAAACTATCTCTCTTGCATTAATATATGATTCTATACCTTGAAAATTCTAAAGACTCCACCAAAAGGCTCCTAAAACTGATAAATGTCTTCAGTAAAGTTTCTGGACACAAACCTGCAAAAATTAGTACCATTTCCATACAACTATAGCATTCAAGGTGAGAGCCAAATCAAGAAAGTAATCCCATTTACGATAGCCACACACACACACACACACCCACACAATACCTAGGAATACATCTAACTAAGCAGATGAAAGATTTCTATAAGGATAACTATAAAACATTGCTAACAGAAATCACAGATGACACTAACAAATGTAAAAACATTCCATGTTCATGTATTAGAAGAATCAATATTGTTAAAATGGCCACACTGTCCAAAGCAATCTACAGATTCAATGTTATTCCTATCAAACTACCAATGACATTTTTTCCAGAACCAGAAAAAGCTATTCTAAAATTTATATAAAACCAAAAGAGCCCAAATAACTACAGCAGTCCTAAACAAAAAAAAAGTCAGAGGCATCACATTTCCCAATCCCAAACTATACTATAAGGCTACAGTAACCAAAACAGCATGATGCTGGCACAAGAGCAGACACATAGACCAATGGAACAGAATATAGAACTCAGAAATACAGGTGCACACCTACAGCCATCTGATCTTTGACAATGTTGACAAAAATAAGCAATGCAGAAAGAATTCCTTATTCAGTAAATGGTACTGGGATACCTACCTCGTCACATGCAGAATAATGAAATTGGATCCCTACATTTCACCATATACAAACATTACCTCAAGGTAGATTAAAGATTTAAATATAACACCTCAAACCACAGGAATCTAAAAGAAAATCTAGGAAATATAATTCTGGATATCAGCCTTGGGAAATAATTTATGACTAAGTCCTCAAAAGCAATTGAAACAAAAACAAAAATTGACAAGTGAGACCTAATTCAACTAAAGAGTTTCTGCACAGCAAAATAAACTATCAATGGAGTAAACAGACAACCAACAGAATAGGAGAACATATTCACAATCTATGCCTCCAACAAATATCTAATATCCAGAATCTATAAGGAACTTACACAGTTGAACAAGCAAAAAATCTCATCAAAAAAATGGGCAAAAGACTTGAATAGACACTTCTCAAAAGGAGACATACAAGCAGCCAACAAACATTTAAAAATGCTCCATATCACTAATCATTAAGATATGCAAATCAAGACTACAATAACATACCATCTTACACCAATCAGAATGACTATTATTAAAAACTCATGCCAGGCATGGTGGCTCATACCTGTAATTTCAGCACTTTGGGAGGATCACTTGAGCCCAGAAGTTTGAGACCTGACTAGGCAACATAGTGAGACCTCATCTCTACAAAAAATAAATAAATAAAAAGTTTGCTAGGGGTGGTGGTGCATGCCTATAGTCTCAGCTACTCAGGATGCTGAGGTAGAAAGATCACTTGAGCCCAGGAGATTGAGGCTGCAGTGAGCCATAATCGTGCCACTGCACTCCAGTCTGGGTGACAGAATGAGACTCTGTCTCAAAAAAGAAAACCCAAAAAATACAAAATCTAATAAATGCTGGTGAGGCTGTGGAGAAAAGGGAATACTTATATACTGTTAGTGTGAATGTAAATTAGTTCTGCCACCGTAGAAACTGGTTTGAAGACTTCTCAAAGAACTTAAAACAGAACTACCATTAGACCCAGCAATCCCATTACTGGATACATAGCCAAAATAAAATAAACTGTTCTATCAAAAAGACATATGCACTCACATGTGCATCACAGCACTACTCACAATAGCAAAGATATGGAATTAACTAAGGTGCCCATTAACAGTGGATTGGACAAAGAAAATGTGGTATATATACACCATGGAATAGTATGCAGCCATGAAAAGAACGAAGTCATGTCCTTTGCAGCAACATGGATGTAGCTGTAGGCCAAGACCCTAAGCAAATTAACATAGGAACAAAAAACCAAAAACTGCATGTTGTCACTTATAAGTGGGAGCTAGACATTGGGTACTCATGACCATAAAAATGGCAACAATGGAAACTGAGGACTACTAGAGGAGGAAGGAAGAAGAAGAAAGGGTTGAAAAACTATTGAGTACTATGCTCAGTACCTCAGTACTGAGGTGATGGGATCATTTGTACCTCAAACATTAGTGTCACACAATATACCCAGGTAACAAATGTACACATGTACCCACTGAAGCTAAAATAAAAGCTGAAAAAATAAATATAGCTGCAACAGCTGGAAAAAAATGGTCTAATATGCTCTTTTCCAGAGTGTAACACATATTCATTTATGGTATACAAGCAGTTTTTAGGTGGTAAATTGAATATATATTTAAATAGTTAAGAGTTTATTTTACTGTCTTTTAGAAAAATTATAACTGGCATATCAAATCCATGATTTCAGAGATATTATTGCTCAGGAAGAGGCTAAGTAAACAAAAAATATTACTAGACTAATGAGTTCAATAGTGAGTCTGCTTCCTGATAATCCCTACTAACTCTACTTAATATCTTTCTACAGCACTTATCCTTATTTGACATGTACATTTGTTGCTCCTCCTCCCACAGTGTAAGATCTATGAGGGCAGGAATTTTGTCCATTTTGTTTGCTGCTATATGCCCAGAACTTAGAATAGTATCTGGTAACTTGAAAGGGCTCAATATACAGTTACTGAAAGAAAGGAATGGGGTGCAAGTTAGAAAATGATTGAGGGGGAAGAGGGGGGAAGGAAAGAGGAACGAAGGAGGGAGTAGAGTTAAGCAAATAAATAATATAAAAGGTATGAAAATGTAGCAATAGCTGTGAAGCCCACAGAATATGGTTTGGAAAGCATAGAAATAACAGGCTAAAGTAACAAGCAGTTTGGTTAGAGAAGATAAAGAATTATAGATGCTTGAATAAGATGCTAAAGGCTGGGTGCAGTTGCTCACGCCTGTAATCCCAGCACTTTGGAAGGCTGAGGTGGGCAGATCACCTGAGGTCAGGAATTCAAAACCAGCCTGGCCAACATGGTGAAACCCTGTCTCTACTAAAATACAAAAATTAGCTGGGCGTGACGGCGGGTGCCTGTAATACCAGCTACTCGGGAGGCTGTAGCAGGAAAATCGCTGGAAGCTGTGAGGCAGAATTGTAGTGAGCTCAGGTTGTGCCATTGCACTCCAGCCTGGGTGATAGAGTGAGACAGTGTCTTAAATAAATAAATAAATAAAGCCCTAGAATATTAAAAGATAACATAAAATTCTCTAGGTTATATTGCTGATCCCCAGGAATATTCTGAAGGTTCTATCCAGAACTCTGCCATTTCCATTCTTTGATAAAATTGAAGAGTCTTTTAAAGTCATTGGGAAAACACTCAAGATTAAAGATCTTAATGGAATCTAAGTGCCAGCATTAGAGGCTCTGCTACTTTCTAAGGCAAGCATGCCAAGGAGAAAACAATGGCTGCGCCAGGGTCAGGATACCTTCAGGTCTTTCTTCTGGCTCCAACATTGACTAGATGTGTGATTTTGTGAGAAAGTTGTATTTTCTAAAATTTAGGAAGCTCCTTAAGACTTCTGAGTGGAAACAGAAATACAAAGAGGTGGTAATTGAGGTGTGGGACTCAAAAACAATTTTAATCTGCTGAGATTGTGGTTTCATTCAGTTAATAGAAAGTTACTGAGCACCTCCTTAAGCCAGGCACTACTGTCAACCTAATCACTGCCCTTAACTTAGGAAAACAAATCTTTAATCAAGAAATTATAAAATTCTATAAGTGATCTAATTACATGAATTACTGTAAAGTACCCAGCATGTTACCTGGGTGCTTAATTTTGGTCCAGCATGTTTGCAAAAACAAAGGAGGTAATAGTTGTATATGTTTTAAACTTGACAAGCATTGGTCTAAACATGGCATTTCCCAAAGGAAAATCCACATAACGTCACCAGAACACAAGCTGTTTGTAGTTGGTGCACTGAAAAAGCATTTTTAGCTTTAACAGTTATGTAATATTTTTATTATGTTTTTTAAAAGTTATATCTAGATGTAAAAGCCACGATTCCCAGACAGTGTTGTACAGGATGTGGCTAAGTGAAAAAATGCAAGGGAGTAGAACTGTCTTGCATAACCGTGGCTCGCTTGATCTCCCTCACTCCGCTATGTTTTCATTCAAACTATCTGTCACTATCTGACATTAATTTTTTAAATGTGTTCTACATTATTGAAAGTTTTAGAGATTCTAATAAAAATATGGGAAAAGGGAATTACTAATATAACTCTTCATCAAATGGATTCCTACCCTAGTTACGGTAACCTTGCTTTAATCAATCACTTGCAGAAGTTAGTAAGCAATGTACCTGACCAATCTGCACAGTCAATTTTTGAGCTGAAAGGAACGTTAATGTTCTGGTTTTACAGATAAGTAGACTGATGCCCAGGAAGGGCTGTGGTCACACAGGAAATGGGCAGCAAACTCCGACACATGCTACTTAATGACAGGTCAGTGCATTGCCCATAACCTCTACTTATAGGCAATATAGATTAATGGAGTTTTCTTCTCTTAACAGTTTCAATGTGCTGGAAACCTGTAAAGTTAACAGAATGGTATTGGTTGCTTCATTCAGACACTCACATATGCAGAGTCACTGCCAATAATCAAGACAGAAGAAACAAAACAAAACAAAGATGAATAAGAAATTACAATTTTCTGACACACAGTTTTATAGTATAAATATTACACAGTATACTATTGATGAAAACACCAGAATTACCTCCAAGGACCATGCCAGCCTGACAGCACTTTCTAAGGCGACATGCTGGGCAGTTTTTTCTGCGGATTTTATCAACGATGCAGTCATTTCTTCCAGCACATAAGTAGTTATGCTGCCCTAAAAAAAAAAAAAAGAGTCAAAATTATTTACAATATCTAAGATTCACTGGAAACTCTATGCAGTGACAACTGAAATAGAGACTGGATACACATCAGCAAGTGCATGACTCAGCCTGCTTCCTGCCTGGCACAGCTGAATGTTGGTGAAGCTATAAAACTGTTCAGTACTTTACCTGTGCCTTTAGGAACCTAAATGAGGTGAGCATAGCTGAAGAATCAATCCTAGGGCTCCTTTAAAAATCTTTTGCAAAAGATTTATGTTTATCTTCTTAATGGTGTTTATCTTCTTAATCAGATTGTTTATCTTCTTAATCAGATTGCCTTTAGATGTCATTTCAAGATTAGCTACACGTTGTTAATAAGCATTAGTTGTATGAGGTGGTCAAACTCTAGTAAAACCTTTCTTCTGACATCGATGCCTTTAGGAAAACAGATACACACTAAAGAAGAGGCCTCTGGAATAGACTTTTAAAAAAAATCTAAATGCTTAGTTCTATTGGAAAAGTTCCAGAGTTGGTTCTCTCTTTAAGGAATCAACGGAAGAACATGTAAAAATAGGGCACTTATTGTACGGAATTTAATACCTGCTTTATTTTGACTACACATTAGAAAATATCTTGAACAGAAATAATGATAAAGGAAGAACTTAAAACAGACAGAAGTACTCAATAAAGAAGAGAAAAATTATAGAAATATAGATAATACACATCACACATCACCCTGGGGTCACTTTGTGTAGAGAAAACTATGGATGCCTTTAAAAAGGTCTGGCACATGAATTTAATATTCAACAATGATTTTTAAACCACAAATATGTTAATAAGACATGGAACAATCTAATTTATTTAGATTTAACAAAAATAAAAAAATTCAGCTTAAACATGTAAATGTTAATTTACTTTTTCTGGCATTCTTTTTTTTCTCAAAAAATTTCTTTAAAACAGACTGTGAGTCTTTTAATATGATCAGACTACTTCAGCCTACTTATACTTCTGAACATGACAAATAATTTTAAAAGATCATGGAATTTTTCTGTAGTATTTTACATTAGTTAAGATTAAAATCAGAGTCTTCTGGCCAAAGTTTGCAGTACAGGAACTCAGAGGTACCTACAACATGTACTTAATCAAGCAGGGGAAGGATTAGCCTAAATGGCAAAGGGCAAAAACGCCAAAAGGCCTATCTATGTGACAGCTGATATCAAGAAGGTTCCTGACCTCGGGCATTTCTGGAAAAGCACAAATACTTTCATAAAGATACATGCCTCTATTAACTTATGTTCATGTACACTCACACAGTAGTGTTCGTCTCTTGTTTAGAGTCCCAGGAATTAAGCTTTCACCTAATAAAGGGTAACTGTGAAGCCTCATATCTATGCTGACTTTTGTGCACATAATGTCGGTCCTACAGGAGGTTAGCAGAGTGTACTGCATGCTACTTTCTGATTTGACTCTATTTATTTTTTAACCACAAGTTATATATTTAGGCTATAGGAGTGACTGTGAGAGCAAGGTGTGTGTAAGTCAGTCTATCAATCGATCATCTATTTAGACCCTATATTAGTATCTCATAAGAAGAGAGAACAGAAAATAGCAAGATTTTCTATTCTTTTTTTTCAGATGGAGTTTCGCTCTTGTTGCCCAGCCTGGAGTGCAATGGCACAATCTCAGCTCACCACAACCTCCCGCTCCTGGGTTCAAGGAATTATCCTGCCTCAGCCTCCTGAGTAGCTGGGATTAGAGGCATGCACCACCATGCCTGGGTAATTTTGTCTTTTTAGTAGAGATGGGGTTTCCGCATATTGGTCAGGCTGGTCTCAAACTCCCAACATCTGCCCGCCTCGGCCTCCCAAAGTGGTGGGATTACAAGCAAGAGCCACTGTGTCCAGCAAGGTTCTCTATTCTATACAGAAAACAGACCTCAAGAAATAGAGCACACAGACTGTTGTTTGTAATTGTTGTTTGAAGGGAGGCTGTCCTACTCTCTGCTTCCAGGTCATAAATACCCAGGAAAAAGGTTTGATCAAAACACCAGAAGCTGGCATGCTGCTCATCTGTCTCATTTATATTTCTAAAATGGCCTACAATATCACCTCCTTATTCAGTGTCTCATAGAGAGTCCTCCTTACCAACCGTTTTTGCTTTTGCCCTTCAAACAGTTCCTTCCTATCTGCTTTCAAGTCTTGTCCCATCAATTTCCTCCTTGCTCTCCTAAAATCTTTAGTCTCTCCTGTGCAGTGATGTCGTGCTCTCTCATTATTTTTCCATCCAAAAAAGTTCCAGCACCAAAAAAAGGAACCCTACCTCACTCTAGATTCTCCCGGAATCCATTCTCCTTTTTTTTGGTTATTAAAGTTGTTGAAAACATCATCTACATTTGCTATTTCTACCTAACTTCCTTTATTCCTATGTGGTAATTTGACTTGCGTAGTCACTATTCTTATAAAATGGCTTAACATCATCAAAGATTTTTTCATTCCTAAATGCTGTGAATGCTTTCCTGATCTTCTGAATCATTTGCTTCAGGAGATTTATTTCCCTGCCTGTCCCACTGATTCATATTTTGGGGCCTCTCTTTTCTGACTCTTCACCTGTCTTTCCAGCAGTTCCTTTTAAATTTCCTTTGTCAACTCCTCTTACTTTGCTTAGTCCTTATATGTTGTGCGCCACTGCACACACTTTGTGGGTAGTCTCATTATCTTCTGATGGCCCCAAAATCTCAATATGAGCTCTGACCTTCCAGTCATCTTTCTACATACCTCAAACTCAATATCTAAAAAATACAATTTAGTGGTTATCTGTTCAAACTCTATCATGAATTGTATTATTAGAGAAATTTGTAAGAACATAAGGAAATTCAAAACAGAAAATAACCTACAATTTGATAATCATGCATCTCTTCTCAATTTTGCTTCCTTCTAGCTACGGTTTGAATGTTTGTGTCCCCTTCAAACTTCATATTGAAACTTAATCCCCAGTGCAACAATATTAAGAGGTGGGGTCTCTGCCTTCATGGATGGAATCAGTACCCTTTTAAAAGGGCTTGAGGGAGTGAATTTGGTCCTTTTTGTCCTTTCTGCCATGTGAGGATGCAGTAAGGGGTGCCATTTTGGAAGAAGAGTGCAAGCTCTTACCAGATGTGGAATCTGTGCCACCTTGATGTTGGACTTCTCAGACTTTAGAACTGTCAGAAAATATTTCTGAATATTTCTGTATTTATAAATTACCCAGTCTAAGGTATTTTTTTATTGCAGTGGAACAGACTAAAATATTTCCAAAGTGTCTATACAAATCTAAATGGTTCTTAATATTTATTTGTTAATATTTAAGTGAATATATTTATACTTTTATAAAATTCTCATACATTCAACAAGTATTGAGTATCTGCTATATCCCAACACTGTTTACTGACTAATCCATGTTTTCCACCACTAAATTAAAATGCCATCTTAATTGCTGACACTACACTGTAGTACCAAAGAGCAAGGTTAGAGGCCAAACTGCTTGTTCAAAGCTCAGATCTGCAACTTACTATCCACAAATAATAAAAGAACAACAGACAATTATTAAGCACTTACTGTGTGCCAGGCATTGTTATGAGCTATTGACATTTATTAACTCATTTAATCATCAAAGCAACCTTTGGAGGTATTATTATTCTCATTTTATAGAGAGTTAACTGAGGCATCTAGAAGTTAAATAACATGCTCAAGGCCACACAGTTAAACATTTTAGGTTAATTATCTTGAGAGGTAGTATAGAAAGTTAAGCACATGGATTCTGGAGTAGTACTGTTTAAGTGTGAATGTCAATCTCATCACTTAGTATCTGGATGACATTTGGCAATTAAAATGAAGACAACATTAGTACCTTGGATTGGATCTAAGGAATACACAAGCTCATGTAAGAGCTT
Source organism: Trachypithecus francoisi (assembly GCF_009764315.1). Taxonomy (NCBI): domain Eukaryota; kingdom Metazoa; phylum Chordata; class Mammalia; order Primates; family Cercopithecidae; genus Trachypithecus; species Trachypithecus francoisi. The sequence continues at coordinate 91,217,775 of NW_022681473.1, forward strand.
AGAATAGTCTGGCACATAGCAAGTACTTAACAAATGTCTACTATAATTATGATTATCACACATCTAAATCTCAAATATAGTTAGATTTTTCTAGATGTGGTCCAAGAAGTCTATATCTAGTCAATTTACTCAGTTTAAAGGCAACTTAAAGATATTCTGAAACATGCATAAAATTGGGAAATAAGGCCCCAGTATACTCTTCCTAAAGATGTAATCCAGTCAACAATAGATAAGTTATAGCAAACAATGTATGAGGTAGGAAGTCTGGTATGAAGAGACTGATGATAAGTACCAAATAAACTTAAACATAAGTATAAATTTAAATATGAGTATAAATAAGGAAATTATAGTTAACAAACAGAATGCAATTCTTGTAAGTTTGGAAGAAAAAATGACTTAGAGGTCCAATATTTAAAGTTTGAGTGGGAAGGAAAATATTTAATAATTAAGGACACTGGCATGAAGTCACGACCTTGAGGGGTTGGCACAACTCATATCATTGTAGACTGCCTGTGACACACTGGAACAGTTTAAAAAAATCTGGAAGCTCAATTCACTCTAACTTTTCATCATCTTTAACACTAAGTGATGAGCCATCAAAACTGCAAAGTAGATGCATTATCATGCAAACAAAATATAGGGGGTATAGTTATAGGTTTATCTTCTCAAGCAATTTTTTTGGCTTAAAGAAATGTTGTAGCTAGCCAGTTCCAACTAGAGCTGACTAAGATAATTTGGCATGGGGCCCAGGCATTGCCTCTGAACCATAAGGCATGGCCAGGACTGAGAGCCACCAAGAATGCAATGAATGCAGAGGAAGCCACTCACTACATGTGTCACTCTGTCAGGTACCCGGCTGTATATGCAGGTGAAGAAAGGTCAGGCACAAATGCATTAGCCCTGTCACAACATTTTCCTGGAAATCTAGAAAAAGATGAAAATCTAACATAACATCAGTTGCTACCATTTTCTTCAGACAATAGTCCCCAGTTTATATCTTGGTTTTGAGAAACACATCCATGTCTAGATCTACTCGCTCACTCATCATAAACCATAAGTTGATGGTTCAAATTGCATATTATTTCTTCTCCTCGGTCCAACATAACATTGTCACTATACAACAAGTGTAAAACAAGTCACTATATTAAAAGACTCGGAGCATTCCATTTGTTAACCATCTTTGCTATTTACCTACATTGTCACCACCAGGAGTATAAGACATTTAGGAACACTTAAAAGTTATAAGCCACCACAAACAGGTTACATGGCATAATGATAAATAGGGGAGTTCACTCCAGTAGGAGCCACTATCTAGCTCTCTTCCTTAATATATGCATCATCTGGCCCCGTTGAAACCTGGGGAGCTTAATAGAGCACTACACTTCTTTCTCCTTGCAAAACTGATCTGTTTTAGGGTGGAGAAAGCAGGGGGTGAGTTCAAGCTGTTATGTCTTTTCTTTCTAATCACATACTCTTTCCCATATTCTTTATGCTCCAGAGTACTAACATCCTTGGATTACCCCCAGAATCTCTCATGCCTCTATGACTTTCCTCCCTTCCTTCCAATTTACCAACTTAACAAAATCTCACTCATCTTTCAAGCCTTGGCTTAACTGCTCCCCTCAGCTGGTCTTACCTGACTGCTCTCATAAAGGCTTTAGACATTTCTTCTGTGTACCAACTGCACATTCAACGTATTCCTATTATATACTGTGTGCCTATAGCTACTAGGTTCTATAAGAGTAGGAACTAATTAGTTTGATACTTTTAACTCTTATGGCAAATACAGTTTGATAAATATTTGTTAGATAAGTGTTGTATATACAATTACACCTATGGTTTCACTTATATTTGTAAATATAGTTATATTCAACAGTATAAGACATATTTCACTTATTGTCATATATAGTAAATAGTCACTTGCTTCTGATTTTTTACCCCCTTTTAACTTTTTTCTTACAGAATGCCTTTTATTCAGCAATTTCTTGCCTTTTTATAGTAATAGAACATAATTAAATGTGAAGTCTAACAAGACTATTTTTAACATCTAATTTCCAAGTGTTACTTTTTTTTGAGACAGAGTCTCACTCTGTCGCCCAGGCTGGAGAGTGGTGGGCTGATCTTGGCTCACTGCAAGCCCCGCCTCCCAGGTTCATGCCATTCTCCTTCCTCAGCCTCCCGAGTAGCTGGGACTACAGGCCCCGCCACCACGCCTGGCTAATTTTTTGTATTTTTAGTAGAGACAGGGTTTCACCGTGTTAGCCAGGATGGTGTCGATCTCCTGACCTTGTGATCCGCCCGCCTCAGCCTCTCAAAGTGCTGGGATTACAGGCGTGAGCCACCGCGCCCAGCCCCAAGTGTTACTCTTATTAAAACATAGTCTGTGAAAATAAAAGCACTGTCAAAATGTGATTAGATCATTTTATTTGCCTAGTGACTTACAAAAATTTTAGGCAGATGACAAATAAAATTCCATTTTAAAGGAAATAAAATCTCTTTATCATAAACAAGAAAGGGACTTACCTGTAAAAGAAGAACTTTATATGGTTTGTGTTGCTTCTCAATATGAGCACAGGTGAACATATTTCACTTACGTCTGAGAGAGTTCATAATTTTTCACAGCATTTTTGAAAAGGAGGGGAAAATCCATAGTAAAACGGCAGTAAATAATATACATTCAGTAGTTTAAGGAATGAAATAGTGAAAGTCAATATGGTGTGACCCGCCAGTCATGGGCTTGAAGCAACATGAGCTGGTCCATATGATGGCAATCGTTCTACCACAAACGCAGAAATACTGGAGAAAATATGATAGAAGCATGTTGCTTAATTACAGTCTGGAAAAAAAGGTATGTAAATCTCCATAAGCCAGAAAAGAAAAAAGAAATGAAAGCCAGAGAAACAAACTTGACTCTGCGGTGATCCAAAAAAGTTTCAGATACAGACATAAGAAATGCCTGAAAGATAAGCAATGGGGTTTAAAGCCCATGACAGGATGGGATATATTACTTCAGTCCCAATGGAAGAGAGTGTCAGGGCTGAACTACATGCATAAAAATGTAGAACCTTAAAAGCCTGCCTTAGCAATGAAAACAGGACTAGAAAACACTATACAGAAAATGCCAGGAAGCCAGAAATCTGTCCAAAAGTCAGGGTGAGGGCAAAAATCATTTATGACTAAAAACAACATAAATAAAATAAAATATTGGCCTTTAATGGGAGGTGAATTTTCACTATTACATGGTATAGGAACCCGGGCCAAGGAACAAAGACTGGTACAGGACCAGTGAAATTGCCAGCATCCTTGGAGAGGCAAATGAAAAGCTTATCTGTAGGGACATGCAAAAAATAGAAGATTTGTACAAGAATATTTATAGTAGCAGTGTTCATAATAGTCTCAATCTGAAAACAACCCAAATGATCACCTATAGCATAATGTGTAAACAAATGGTTTTATTTATTCAATGCATTATTACACAGCAACGAGAATAAATGTCTAGCTCCATGCAAAATGTGGATGAACTCCATAAGTATAATGTTGTGTAAAATAAGCAGACACAGAAAAATACCATATGATTCCATTAATATAAAGTTCTAAAATAGTTCAAAACAATCTATCATGTTAGAAATTGGGATGGCGGTTACTTTTGGGGAATGATTGAAAGGGGCAAAATGGAGCTTCTGGGAACCTAATGATCTGTCAATTTTGGGGTCTGAGTGATAACAACATGGTTTCATTTACCTACTGATGAGCTCTACATCTTTGAGTGCTTTTCTGAAAATATTTATCAATAAAGGTTTCTTTCTTTTAAAAACTAGCTCCAGCTAAGAGGACAACCTAGAGAGTATTGTGTAGGGTCAGTCAGTGGAAGTTCAGAAGCACAGGGTCACGGTCATGTCCGGAGAGAAGAGAGGTGTCTACTGCATTACAGGATTACAGGATTACAGTTAGAGCCTCTCAGTAAGGTATCTCCACGAATCTCACCAAAGTATCCCACTAGAGGAAGAGCAGCCTGTAATCTCCCACCAAACACAGATAACCCCAGTGACAGTAAAATTCCTACTTGTGGCGTAAAATTATGCACTTTGTCTAACTTCTCTTCCCACACCCTGGCCCTGGAAGGATCAAAATCAGCTGCCAGTGGGTGAGTGTGGGCAGCATAAACAGAAAAGAAGCAGATCTTATTTGTTCTTCCCTGTAGGCTTCAAGCTCAAAGCAGTGAGTGCTGAATTGGGGCAAAGAAGAAATCTAAATTTAGAAGAGGATTTGTAAATTTGGCATAATGCTTCCCTGGGCATTTTGATTACTGATATGGTTTGGCTTTCTGTCCCCACCCAAACCTCATCTTGAATTGTAATCCCATAATTCCCCCGTGTTGTGGGAGGAACTCAATGGGAGGTAATTGAATCATGGGGGTGGTTCCCCCCATGCTCTTGTGATCATCATGAGCAGCATGATCAATCAGTGAATTCTCATGAGAACTGATGGTGTTATAAGAGTCTAGCATTTCCCCTACTGGCATTCATTCTCTCTCCTGCTGCCTTGTAAAGAAGGACTTGTTTGCCTCCCCTTCTGCCATGATTGTAAGTTTCCTGAGGCCTTCCCAGTCATGTGGAACTGTGAGTCAATTAAACCTCTTTCTTTTATACATTACCCAGTCTTAGGTATTTCTTCACAGCAGCATGAGAACAGACTAATAAAATCAGTGGAATGGTTCTTCTGATTAAAATCTATAGGACTGGCCTAAGTTTTATGCAGGAGATGGAAGAGCTAGTCTACAAAGCAGGTTTTGTTGTTAGAGGTAATAATGCTGATTATTTTGAATGCTGAGTATTTTGAATCCACACACACACACACAAACACACACACACATACACACAATACATATAGAAAAAACAACTAGCAATGATTTTGATTTTGTTAGAAATACAAATGTAAACCAGTAATCCTCAACTAGAGGCAATTTTGCTCCCTTCCCCACCAGGACATTTCACAATATCTGGAGACAATTTTGGTTTATATAACTAGAGGGTAGGTATTATTACAGAAGACCAAAAATGCTGCTAAACATCCCATAATGCACAGGACATCCCTCCTGCAACAATTATGTGGCCCAATAGGTCAACAGTGTGAGGTTGAGAAATCATGGTATAAATTCATGATCCCCTTTCTTTTTCAAAAAGAGATATTTTCTAGATCTGTTCACTGAAAATGCCCAGAAGTAAAGACAACTCCAGCAGGAATTCAGATTTTCACATCTAATATAATTTTCATCTAAAAGGAACCAGAACTCCTTGGGGAAATGACTGATCCAGGACTACAGCAGGAAATCTGCAAGTTGAGCCTGGGATGCTTTGCTGTGACAGATGATTTGCTTTTACTGAGGGCTAATAAAAATTGTGTCTCATTGACCACTGATAAGTCACACCAACCAAAATTAAAACCATTTGAACATCAAAAAGAACTAGTTCAAGTGATTAAAACACATTGAATATATATTTTAAAAAACATCAGTACATAATAATATGTAAGAAGAGAAAGAATGAAAGAAACAAGAGGAACTCACTGGAAACCACTGGAGATTACTAGGGCAAAAACTCACAACTTTGAAATTTGAAAATTAAAAGTAAATAATAAGTATGTTTGGCTTTCCATTATTAAATGTATTTTAAGATTACCAAATTGCCTCTTGGAAGAGAGAGAGAACTATTAAAAATATTTATAGCTGAAAAAATCAGAAGGGATAATAGAAACAGAGAATCATCCTTTTGCAATTTCTAATGAAATGGCCACCACTTGTCAAGTCTGAAAAGACAATTAAAATACTCCCCCATTTTCCAACTATGTATCTGTGTGAGGCCACATTTTCTTCCCATGCTTCCACCAAAACAACATATTGGAACAGATTAACTGTAGATCCAGATATGAGAATCCAGCTGTTTTCTATTAAGATAGACATTAAAATGACTTATAAAAATGTAAAACAATGTCATTCTTGTCATTAAATTTTTTGGTTTGAATAATTAGTGTTTAATGGGTTGGCTTTTTTAAAAATGAGCTAATAAAAAGTTTTAAAATATTATGAGTTTTAATTTCTAACACAGTAAATACTGAGAGAGATAATTCATGTATACAAAAGTTCTTTGGGCTTGTAGCAATTTTTAAGCACATAAGGGGGTCATGACATCAGTGTCTGAGAACCGTTGGCCTGTGTAGGATTCTTGTCAAAATGTTTAACTGCCATATAATTATGTGGGGGAAAAAATCAGACAAAGCCAGATTATGGAACTTTCTACAAAACAGCTGGCCTAGACTCCTGAAAAAAATGTTAATGTCCTGAAAGACAAACAAAGGTGGGCGACCTTTTTAGACTAAAGAAAACTAAATAGAGTTGTCAACCAAGTAAAATACACAATTCCTGACTGGATCCTGAATGAAAAAAAAATTCTATACAAAACATTCTGGGAAAAACTGAAGAAATTTTAATACTGGCTGAATATTAGAATTGTTTTATCAATGTTAAAATTTTGGGGTGATAATATTGTGGTTATAATGGAAGATGTTCTTGCCCTTAGGACATGAATTTTGAAGTCTTAAGAGGTGAAATGTCATGATGTCTGCAACTTACCTTCAAATTGTTGATTACAGATATTTGCTGTACTATTCCTTAAAGTTTTTTTGTATGTTTTCTAGCATCCAGCATATTCTGAAGATGCATGCAGAATGAGACAAAGGTTGGGAACAGTTTTTCACAGTAGTAATCAGGGGATGGTCATGTAAAGTGGAATGAAGAGTGACTATCTAGCAGAGTGTGAAAGACAGCTGGACAATAACAAACCAGTAAGTTTTAAAATATCTTCATGAAGATCCAAGGATTTTTGATAAAAGTGAAGGAAAAAGGTGTGGGGGGAGGGAGAGAAGGAAAATCTTATTGAGAATATTAGAGATCAAAATACTAAGAATTTAACTGGTTTATTTCAAGTAACCTTGTAACAAAGTAGATACATAAACATTTAATTTTCCCTAGAACGTCAGTCCCCAGCCTTTTTTGCATCATGTCATGAAAGACGAATTTTCCACGGACGGGGGCAGTGAAGGGGGGGTGGTTGGGGGAAGCAGTGATTTCAGGATGAAAGTGTTCCACTTCACATAATCAGGCATTAATTAGTTAGATTCTCATAAGGAGCACAACCTAGATCCCTGGCATGCGCAGTATGCAATATGGTCTGCGCTGCTATGAGAATTGCATACTGCCACTGCTCTGATGGGAGGTGCAGCTCAGGCAGTAATGCTCACTCACCTGCTGCTCACCTCCTGCTGTGTGTCCTGATTCACAGCAGGAGGTGAGTAGCAGGTGAGTAAAATGGCAGGAAAAACAATAATGTATGTTCAATAGTTCAAGCAATGAAACAGTGAAAGTCAGTATGGTATGGCCCACAAGTCATAGGCTTGTTCTAGGTTGGAGATCCCTGCCCTAGAAGAAATAATAAAGTGCATGGAAATTCCCAAGGATACAGCAGATCTAAATAGTCTTTGGACTAGAATCTAAGACGACACAGAATATGCTAGCTAGAAAACAGACCACTGGGCACTGAACACCAGGTGTGAGCATCTGAGACCTTAAGGGCGATCCTGGGGAGGGATACAGCACACTGGTGGGCAGCAGGGCAGAGAATAGCAGCTCCTGTCTCTTACCCCAGCATGTTACTAAACTTCACCCTGAACTACAGGATACTACAGAAATCCCAAATTAGTCCAACCATCAGACAAACAAGTACTTCGGTATTGACTGGGCATATTCCTGACCTCTTACATATATAAGAATATATGTTATCTTCACCCAAGAATGGCAACTCAACCTGATGGAATTTTGCCAATCCAAGCATTTAGTACTCAAAAAGGAAAACTAATGTCAACACAATTTTTATGTCTTAGTAGTTAACCAGTTTTATTACTCCTACTTAAATGCATATAGGGTGTTTTATCTTCGTATGAAAAATTACCCATATATACAAAGTTTTAGCTTTTTAAAATTATATGTACCTGGGATGCAGTGAGTCTTTTTGATCTAAAAAGTAAAATTTTTATTTAACTGCTAAACTTACTTCTGTTATCCATATTCTGCCACCTATTATTAAAAATATAACCTTGAACAGATCATTTAACTTCTTGGTGCTACATTATCCTCATCTATAAAATAACAGTTTAAAAGTTGCTTTGAGGGTAAAATAATGTATATAAAATCTATAGCACCATGACAGACACAGAATAAATGCTTAATAAATAGTAATTATGACAGTTCAATAAACAAATATTTCTTGAGTATCTACCATGTGCCAACATTGTTCTAGGCGCTGATGACACAATGTAGGAATGATCTCGTAAAAAAGATACATAAGAAAGAGTAATTTTCTATAATCAATTAATACTTTTGCTTGCCTTGTTTTTTAGTTTCTTTTTCAGAATCACTGGATATTTATGGGTTGCATATGTGCTCTCTATTCATCATATCTGTTGTCCAACAGCATAGTGATAAGGCCTTTCCTAGACTTTCATTCACATTCAGTTCTGTCACTCTCTGCAGCATGATAAAATTATTTAATCAAACTCTTAGTTTTCCCACATATATTATAGAGATAAACATTTTATAATGCTGTTATATGGATTAAGTGAGCTAAATTAGATGAAATGTTATCACAATGACTGGTACATAATAAAAACAATAAATCATAGCATGTAATTTTCACCAGTTTACCAATTTCCTTTCATTCTGAAGTAACTCTTTAAATGTGAATTCTACATAATTGGTGTTATTTCCTGCTCTTTATGACCACCAATATGGATTTTAACTGTTATTGCATTTTAGATCATACTGCAGTAGTTTCTTATCTCATCCAGCTATGCTTTTCTCTAATCCGGTTGTTTCCTTATTACACTCAGTCTTGTTTCACAGATACTGTTGTGTTTGTAATAATTCAAAGCAGATTATTATCCAAATTTTTCTTTTCTTTTTTTCCAGCAAATAAATTTTAGGCATATTTTCCCTAAGATTGAATCTGCCTATTACTGATATTAAATGTTACTGGTGTTAAATGAGACAACTTGACAACACTCTAGTGGGGGAACGTGTTAAGTGAGACACTGGCAGTCACCAAAGTTTGTTATGTTTCAGGATATTCATGGAAGCTGGAAGCTGGAATGGGTTGGAGGAGTGGGGAGTGTTGGGAAAAGGAATTAGAGAAGAAAGAAGAAATTGCTAAGATGCTAAGAGATGACGGATTGTTTGAGGATGTGAGTAAGGCTAGAGCTGGCTAAGCCAGGGAGAAGAGTAGTAGACAGTACAATCAGAGTGCAGCAGAGTGCAGATGCTGTAGGGCCCTGAAGGCCACTGTAAGAACTTTGATTTTTTTCTAAAATATATGGTACCACTGGAGACATTGAGGCAGAGGGCTAACATGATCTGACTTACATTTTACCAGTATCACAATGGCTTCTAAGTTGAGGGCAGACTCTCACCCTCTGGAATCTAGGAGGGTAGGGATAGAAATGAGACTGTCAAGAGACCTCTGCAATACATCCAAAGGGGAATAAGAGTGGCTTGAACCAAAGTGGTCAGTGGAGGTGGGGAAAAGAGGTCAGGTTCTGGATGTTTTCTGAAGGAGGAGCCAAGTGATTTATAGAGTCCTATTTGGTAGCATATTCCTTTTTTTTGTTTTGTTTTTAAAGAAATTAAGTCTTTCATGGACCTCTTCAAGGAGAACTACAAACCACTGCTCAAGAAAATCAGAGAGGACACAAAGAAACGGAAAAACATTCCATGCTCATGGATAGGAAGAATCAATATTGTGAAAATGGTCATACTGCTCAAAGTAATTTATACATTCAGTGTTACCCCCATTAGGCTACCATTGACTTTCTTCACAGAATTGGAAAAAGCTACTTTAAACTTCATATGGAACCAAAAAAGAGCCAACGTAGCCAAGACAATCCTAAGAAAAAGAACAAAACTGGAGGCATCCCACTACCTGACTTCAAACTATACTACAAGACTATAGTAACCAAAACAGCATGGCACTAGTACCAAAACGCATATACAGACCAATGAAACAGAAAAGAGGCTCAGAAATAACACCACACATCTACAACCATCTGATCTTTGACAAACTTGACACAAACAAGCAATGGATAAAGGATTCCCTATTTAATAAATGGTGTTGGGAAAAGTGGCTAGCCATAAGCAGAAAACTGAAACTGGACCCCTTCCTAACACCTCATACAAAAATTAACTCAAGATGAATTAAAGTCTTAAATGTAAGACTGCAAACCATAAAAATCCTAGAAGAAAACCTAGGCAACGCCATTTAGGAGATAGGCATGGGCAGAAACTTCATGTACAAAACACAAAATGTAATGGCAACAAAAGCCAAAATTGACAAATCGGATCTAATAAAACTAAGAGCTTCTGCACAGTAAAAGAAACTGTCATCAGAGGGAACAGGCAACCTACAGAATGGGAGAAAATTTTTGCAATCTATCCATCTGACAAAGGGCTAATATCTAGAATCTAAAAGGAACTTAAATTTACAAGGAAAAAACCACCTCATAAAGTGGGCCAAGGATATGAACAGACATTCTCAAAAAAAGACATTTATGCAGCCAACAGACATGAAAAAATGCTCATCATCACTAGTCATTAGAGAAATGCAAATCAAAATCACAATAAGATACCATCTCACAGCAGTTAGAATGGCAACCATAAAAATTCAGGAAACAAGAGATACTGAAGAGGATGTGGAGAAATAGGAAAGCTTTTACACTGTTGGTGGGAGTGTAAATTCGTGCCACCATTGTGGAAGACAGCGTGGCGATTCCTCAAGGATCTAGAACTAGAATTACCATTTAATCCAGCAATCTCATTACTGGGTATATACCCAAAGGATTATATATCATTCTACTATAAAGACATATGCACACATATGTTTACTGCAGCCCTATTCACAATAGCAAAGACTTGGAACCAAGCCAAATGTCCATTAATGATAGACTGGATTAAACAAATGTGGCATATATACACGATGGAATACTATGTAGCCATAAAAAGAATGAGTTCATGTTCTTTGCAGGGATATGGATGAAGCTGGAAACCATCATCAGCAAGCTAACACAAGAACAGAAAACCAAACATCGCATGGTCTCACTCATAAGCGGTAGCTGAGCAATGAGAACACACACACATGGACACAGGGATGGGAACATTACGTACCTGGGCCTGTCAGGGGCTGGGGGGCTGGGGAGAGAGAGCGTTAGGAGAAATGCCTAATGTAGGTGATGGGTTGATGGGTGCAGCAAACCACCATGGCACGTGTATATCTATGTAACAAAACTGCAAGTTCTGCACATGTACCCCACAACTTAAAGTAAAAAAAAAAAGAAATTAAGTCCTTCATGTCATCTTTCTAAATAATGTGTTCTTTTTTCTTCCCTTCAATTCTCTTAAATTGAATTATTTCTGACCATGAATCAGCTTTTCATCTACCTTTCCTGAAGCTGTTCTGCTCCTTTCTTTCTAAATAAAACAATCTCTCTGGAGCTCTTCCAAATGCCCTATTCACATATCTTCTAACTTATAAAACGTGAAATTGTATGAAGTATCTAGTTATAACTGACATCAATAATAACATAGTTAGCTAACCAGTAAGCATTTAGAGAATGTAAGGAACTACACATTACATGCAAAATTAAAAAAAAAAAGAAACCACAATCATTTGACCTCACACACCATTGAGAAAGGAGTTTAAGACAGCTACATAAAAAACATTAAAAAATTACAAAACTATTTGTCAACACAGTTGTTTACGTCCTTGTGCTACTCTGATGCAGGATTATAACAGTTATATACATGCAAATGGTTAATTCCTTGCCTCATATCTATACAGTTTATTTTTTTCTTCCTGATTATAGAAATCCTAATTTATCAATGTTCAGCTTCATTACTTCTTCAAACTCTGTTTAGGTACATCAAGTGACTTAAGATCCTGTGATAATTTTCCAGAATCTCCTCAGTCTCACTTGAAAATGGCTTTGTTAAAGAAAAAAAAAAAAAAGAAAGAAAGAAAAAAGAGGTAAAGGTAGAACTATATGGGTAATTAATTAACATTTTCCTAAATGTTATTTAAGTCTAGGCACCCAAATATGTAAGATTTGAGCCGGCCGGGCGCAGTGGCTCACGCCTGTAATCCCAGCACTTTGGGAGGTTGAGACGGGCAGATCACTTAAGGTCAGGAGTTTGAGAAAACCTGGCCGACACAGTGAAACCCTGTCTCTACTGAAAATGAAAAAATTAGCTAGGCTTGGTGGTGGGTGCTTGTAATCCCAGCTACTCTGGAGGCTGAAGCAGAAGAATCACTTGCACCTGGGAGGCGGAGGTTGCAGTGAGTAGAGATTGTGCCATTACACTCCTGGGCGACAGAGTGAGACTCCATCCAAAAAAAAAAAAAAAAATTGAGTCTAGGCAAGATGGTTCATGCCTGCTGTAACCCCAGTACTTTGGGAGGCTGAGTTGGGATGACTGCTTGAGGCCAGGAGTTCCAGATCAGCCTGCAACAAAGCAAGGCCCTGTCTTTAAAAAAATATCTGGAGGCCGGGCGCGGTGGCTCAAGCCTGTAATCCCAGCACTTTGGGAGGCCGAGACGGGCGGATCACGAGGTCATGAGATCGAGACCATCCTGGCGAACACTGTGAAACCCCGTCTCTACTAAAAAATACAAAAAACTAGCCGGGCGAGGTGGCGGGCGTCTGTAGTCCCAGCTACTCGGGAGGCTGAGGCAGGAGAATGGCGTGAACCCGGGAGGCGGAGCTTGTAGTGAGCTGAGATCCGGCCACTGCACTCCAGCCCCGGCGACAGAGCAAGACTCCGTCTCAAAAAAAAAAAAAAAAAAAAAATATCTGGAGGTTGAGGTGGGAGTATCACTTGAGTCCAGGAGTTCAAGGCCACAGTGAGCTATGATCATGCCACTGCACCCCAGTCTGTCCCTAAATAATAATAAATTTTTTAAGTAAAAAATATTTTTAAAAGTTTTGACTACAATAAGATTTTTAAGTATTTTCAATAAATCTTTCAATCAATTGCTAGTATCATCTCGTACTTCACAGTGCCCAGTGGTGTGCTTTAGTGAAAGCGGTTTAATTTTTGGAGTCTGCCAAAACTGGGTTTGGTTACCAGCTCCATTACTAACTGCCGGGGTATCTTTAGGAAAGTTAACTTCCTTCCTTGTTTTAATTTTTATATCTGAAAAAAGGAGATGGTAGTAACTTCTCAAATAGCTCTTAGCTGAAAATTAAGGGAGATACAAGCATATAGTATCTTATTGTGCTTTGTTTAATTGTACTTCACAAATATTGTATGTTTTACAAATTCAGGGTTTGTGGCAGCCCTGCATCCAGCAAGACTATGGGCATCATTTTTCCAACAGCACATGTTCACTTCCTGTCTCTGTCACATTTTGGTAATTCTCAAAATATTTCAAACTTTTTCATTATCATCTCTGTTATGGTGATCTATGAACAGAGATCTTTGATGTTATTACTGTAATTGTTTTTGAGTGTCACAAACCTTGCCCATATAAGACAATAAACTTAACTGATAAATGTGTGTGTTTGGACTGCTCCACCAATTGGCCATTCTGTCCTTGTCACTTTCTTCATGATTTCCTATTCCCTGTGTCACAATATTGAAATCAGGCCAGTTAACAACCCTACAATGGCCTCTAAATGTTCAAGTGAAAGGAAGGGTTGCATATGTCTCACCTTAAACTAAAAGCTAGAAAGATTAAGCTTCATGAAGGAGGAATGTTGAAAGCCAAGATAGGCCAAAAGCTAGGCCTCTTGCACCAGTTAGTCAAGTTGTAAATGCAAAGGAAAAGTTCTTGAAGGAAGTTAAAAAAATGCTACTCCAGTGAACATATGAATGATAAGAAAGCAAAAAACAAAACAAAAAAAGCCTTATGGCTGATATGGAGAAATGCTTAGTGGCCTGGATAGAGGATCATGCCAGCCACAACATTCCCTTAAGCCAAACCTAATCCAGAGCAAGGCCATAATTCTCTTCAATTCTATGAAGGGTGAGAGAGGGATGAAAGCTGTAAAAGAAAAGTTTGAAAGTAGCAGAAGCTGGATTATGAGGTTTAAGAAAAGAAGCCATTCCTATAACATAAAAGTGCAAGGTGAAGCAGCAAGTGCTGATGTAGAAGCTGCAGCAAATTATCCAAAAGATCTAGCTAAGATCACGGATGAAGGTAGCTACACTAAACAACAGATATTCAATGTAGATAAAACAGCCTTCTCTTGGAAAAAAGAGATGCCATTTAGAACTTTCAGAGCTAGATAGGAGAAGTCAATGCCTGGCTTCAAAGCTTCAAAGGAAAGGCTGACTCTCTTGTTAGGGGCTAATGAAGCTGGTCATTTGAAGTTAAAGCCAATCCTCATTTATCATTCTGAAATTCCTAAGGCCCTTAAGAATTATGGTAAATCTACTCTGCCTGTGTTCTGGAAATGGAACAGCAAAGCCTGAGTGACAGCACATCTATTTACAGCATGGTCCACTAACTACTTTAAGCCCACTATTGAGACCTACTGCTTAAAAAAAAAAAAAAAAAAAAAAAATCCCATGAGCTCTGATGGAAATGCACAAGAAGGTTAATGTATTCAAGCCTGCTAACACAACATCCATTCTGCAGCCCATGGATCACTGAGTAATTCTGACTTTCAAGCCTTATGATTTAAGAAACTCATTTTATTAGGCTATCGCTGCCATAGATTGTGATTCCTCTGATGAATCCGGGCAAAGTACATTGAAAACCTTTTAGAAAGTGTTCATCATTGTAGATGTCATTAAGACCATTTGTGGTTCATGGGAGAAAGTTAGAGCATCAGCATTAGTAGCAGTTTGGAAGAAGTTTATTCAAACCCTTATAGATGACTTTGAGGGATTCAAGGCTTCATGGAGGAAGTAACTGCATATGTGGTAGGAATAGCAAAAGAACTGGAATTAGAAGGGGAGCCCAACAATGTGACTGAATTGCTAAAATCTCAAAAAATTTGAATGTATGAGTGGTTTTGTCTCATGGATGAGCAAAGAAAGTGGTTTCTTGAGATTCAATCTGCTCCTGGTGAAGATGCTGTGAACACTGTTGAAATGACAACAAAAGATTTAGGATTTAGGATATTATATAAACTTAGTTGATAATGCAGCAGCAGGTTTTGAGAAAACTGACTCCAATTTTCAAAGAAGTTCTACTGTGGGTAAAACACAGCATTTCATACTACAGAGAGATCTTTTGTGAAAGGAACAGTCTATGGATATGGTAAACTTCACCGTTGTCTCATTTAGAAATTGCCACAGTCACCCCAACCTCCAGCAATCGCTACCTTGATAAGTTAATGACCATTCACATCAAGGCAAGACCCTCTACCAGCAAAAAGATTACAACTTGCTTAAGGCTCACATAATCATTAGCAATTTTAGCAATAAAGTATTTTAAATCAGGGCATGTACATTGTTTATTTAGACAGAATGCTATTGCACACTTAACAGACTACAGTATAGTGTAAACATAACTGTTTTAGATATTGGGAAAGCAAAAAATTTGTGTGACTTGCCTTATTGTCATATTTGCTTTATTGTAGTTGTCTGGAAAGAACCTGCGATATCTCTAAGGTATGCCTATAACAAATACATACAATGTGTCTACTATAGTGCCTGGTACATAGTAAGGACACAAAAAGTGGAAGTCTCCAACCGCCCTCCCTAGCCTCTCACATTTTTTAGAATTCTTCCTAGAGAAGGGAGCATTCTTGGTAGGGGCCACAGCCTACCTGCCTTCTATATTTCAGCTTCACTGCTTTAGGGAAATAAAAAGTAGTGTTTTCTCAGCAAAAGACTGACAGTCCCCAGATCTCGATCAAAGAGTATTTTAAATAAGCTTAGGTCTGATCTCCCTGGCATGACCTTCTGCCTCTATTCCCCATTGCTTCTAGAGTTAACTTTCTCAAAAAAAAAAAAAAAAAAAAAAAAAAAAAAAAAAAAAAAAAAGCCAACCATGTCACCTCTCAGCTTTGTATCTGGCTCCCCTCTGAGCCAAGTAGAACTTTAAGAAACAGCCAAACAGCTATCTGAAATGCCATTTCTGGGTCCCTTTCTTAGATATTTTGATTTGGCTTACCTGGGGTGAGGCGCAGAAATCATCTCAAACCAGTACCCACATGATTCTGAGGCAGACAGCTTGAAGACCGAAAGAACACTGGCTTACCAGACAAAATCCAAAGTACATCAGGAGCCAACTCTGGGATGTGTTGGTTTGAGATATTCAGTACTCATACTATGAAGATATTAGGTAGGCAATTAGACACACAAGTCTGGAGTTCAGGGGAAAGGTCTGGGCTGGAGATAGAAATTTGGGAGTGATTGGATTATGGGTGATTTATCCACAGTTTTGAGACTAGATTAGATAACCAAGGAAGTTAGTATATAAACAGAAGGGAAGAGGACCAAATACTGAACACTGGACCCTCTCATATTAAAAGCTAAAGGAGAAGAACAGTTTGAATGGGAGCCATTGAGGAAAATTAAGAGAGGGTTGTGTCCTGAAAACCAAGCGAATAATTTCCAGGAAGGTAGAGTGATCATTTGTGAAATGCTACCAATAAGTAACAGGGGACTGAAAATTGCCCATAAGATTTAACAACATGGTAACCTTGACAAGAGAAGTTTGGGTGGAGTGACAGAGGTAAGTAACTGATTGGGTTAGGTTTAAGAGTGAATGGGGGAAGAAAATGTGTTAGAAGAGTTTTGCTGTAAAAAAAGAAGAAAAACGATTGGTGGCTGAAGAGTAAGTGAAATCAACAAAAGTATTGTGTTTGTATTTTAAGATGGGAAAAGACAGAGCATATTTGTAGGCTGACAGGAATGATCCAGTAGAGAAGGGGGGAAATGATTTAAGCATTGGGGGAGAATTGGTAGAACCTGTCCTTGAGTCAGCAGGAGTAATCTGGATCTAGTGGTCAAGGAGAGAGGGCTGGACTTGAGAACTGCAGATCTCTGGTGACAGAAGAAAAATGGTATTATAGTTCAGATGCCACTTCTGTTCATACAGATGGTGGTAGTAATTTCATAAAGTTTTTTTCCTGAAAATTAGGAAGCAAAGTTGTTAGCTGAAAGTGAGGACAGGGGAGTGCTGGCAGGCTGAGAAGAGAAGGTAGAAGACAGCCATCCAGAAACCACAGAGAATGAGGGGACTGTCTGCAGGGCAGATTATCTAGTCATAATATTCATTTTCAATTCCACATGCCAGTTATGAAAAGTTTCTTTTACCCCAGAAATTCAGCTAGCAAGTATCTACTCTCCCTTATGTCAATCAAGTTTCATTACAAATACTTAGGAAAAAGAGACACTAGATAATGAATAAGAGATAATGTAACAAATAAGAGAGAAGGTTCTGTGGGTTCCAATCTCAGCTCTACCATTTTATTTACTATTTATCTGTGCAAGTGATTTAAAATCTTTGTGTTTAATATAACACATTTAGCCAAGTTCCTGACATATGTGTTCAATAATGTCACTATTATTATGAAATGTGTTTAGAACCTAACCACTGAAATTCCGTGGAAGATTCTTTAACAAGTTAGAAAATCTTATTTCAAAGTGTTTATGCATGTAACTATAAAATTTTGGTCTCTTATAATATCTTCACAATACAATCAAATAACAGTGGAATCGTCCCCAAGGACTTGTTTTCAAAAGGCTATCTACAAACCACAAGTGTCTTTCAAAAGAGTGGATGCCTGTGAGAATTTCCCTATTGCAGGTAACAATCCATAAATCCCTAGGCTGGTAGTGCCTGATAGCAAACTTGGAATTGTTTACTATCTCATGTTTTAATTACCTCCAGCTACCTCCCAAACCTTGAGTAAATTTTTGCTGTTTACATTTTCCTTTCTAAAAGGATATGTATTTCAGATTGCAGACCTTTCCTATGATGACAAGTGTCTCAGTAGTATGATACTTAGAAAATATATAGGCCGGGCGCGGTGGCTCATGCCTGTAATCCCAGCACTCTGGAAGGCCGAGGTGGGCAGAAATCCTTTTTTCTATCATGAACATTATCTTTAACTTGAAGGGAGCAGATTAACTGTACCTTCTGCTAAATACCTTTTTTTTTTTTCTTAACTGTACCTTCTGCCAAATACCTTTTTTTTTTTTTTTTTTTTTTTAAAGACAGAGTCTCGCTCTGTCCCCAAGGCTGGAGTGCAGTGGCGTGATCTCTGCTCACTGCAAGCTCCACCTCCTGGGTTCACGCCATTCTCCTGCCTCAGCCTCCTGAGTAGCTGGGACTACAGGCACCCACCACCATGCCCAGCTATTTTTTTTTTTTTTTTGTATATTTAGTAGAGACAGGGTTTCACCATGTTAGCCAGGATGGTCTTGATCTACTGACCTCATGATCTGCCCACCTCAGCCTTCCAGAGTGCTAGGATTACAGGCGTGAGCCACCGCACCCGGCCTATATATCTTCTAAGTATCATACTACTGAGACATTTGTCATCATAGGAAAGGTCAGCAATCTGAAATACATATCCTTTTAGAAAGGAAAATGTAAACAGCAAAAATTTACTCAAGGTTTGGGAGGTAGCTGGAGGTAATTAAAACATGAGATAGTAAACAATTCCAAGTTTGCTATCAGGCACTACCAGCCTAGGGATTTATGGATTGTTACCTGCAATAGGGAAATTCTCACAGGCATCCACTCTCCTTGAGCCCTTGCTTCCTACTCAGTTGCTAGGCCCTTTCTATTTCCTACTCCTTGCCCCAGCTGCTAGCCTACAATTCCCTAATTTCTATTAAAATAGTACATAGAGAGGTTCGGTTCTTCATACTTTCATCCTCCTTCCCCCAATCCAAAGTGGCCTCTGGATGGGCCTTTGCACAAAGAAACACTCATTGAAGTGCTCTGTTTAACAAAAGATAAATCATTGCGGTCTCCACTGTTAATTACAAAAAAGCTGCCACAAACTTGGAAATTACAATAATTTTTAAAATTTAGTATTTTTCATCTAATGCTTAGTCAGGATTCAGACTTTCCCCTTCCATACACCAGCATTTAAACACCAGGGTTAGCTCTCCCTGTCCTATTCTTCCACAATTATCAGCTCACACCTCTCACAGATATTACCAGACTGCATTTCAATTATACATTTCAATAAAGTTATGAATTTAGCTTATCCATTTTTGAGTCTCAATATTTAACACAAATCCAGGCACAAAAAGGCGTTATTTTTGGTATGAGTTAATAAATAAGCAGATGGCTAAATGAAGTGACAAACCAGAACATCTCAATTCTCAGAAGTTATTTTGTGCACAAAAATTATATTATTTCAATATCCTGCTGAGGACATTATGTAGAATATAATACAAACAATTTGAAATTAAACTACTCAGAATCCGTGTTATCAGTTCCCTAGCTGTTCTCTCTGACTTCAAGCTCTCTAATCTCTGTTCAAATACATTCTGCATGGTGCTTTGAGGATAATCCTCCCTAAATACTACTTTCAACATCACTCCTTTACTGAGTAAAATGATCATGTACTTCCTATTTCTGAAGGTGACTTCCCCCACCCCCACAATTCTCTTGTGTCGCTTTCATTACCGTTCTCAATGGGTTCCGGTCTACCCATTGAACCCATTCCTCTCTCCACAACCCTGGCTCAGGTCTTTAGCGCACCATCCCCAGACTGTTTTCCTTGTCCCTTACCCTTCTGACGTTAATCTTTCCAACATACTGCTGATATACTAATTTTCCTAAACATTAAAATAGGCCACTACACTGCCCAAAAATATTTAGGGGCTTCTGACTCTTTACTCAATTAACTGTAAACACTCCATTGTGTCATTCCACATTTTTTTTTGACCTTCTATTTTATAATAATATTCACCATTCCTTTAAAGCAGTGGTAAGCTAACTTTTTTGGGGGTGGGGGAAAGGGGTCACTGATCTCTTTCAAAAGCTCATGAAATGGATTATCTAGAAAAAAACACAAATAAATTATATATTATCATAAGGGATTCTGATCATGTTCCCTGCTTTAGCCAAATTGTCCTTCTGCTCAGTCTGTAGTTTTTGTTTATAAAAGCCATTACAATTATCGCTATCAAAAATTTCATGCATTCTCAGCAGCCCATCTAGCATACTCCCCTTTCCATAAAAACATATTTTGGGCTCTCTAGTTAAATATGATCTTTTTCCCCTTGAAATAAAAAACACATCTGGTTTATATATTACCTATATTATACTTGCATATGGGATAAATTCCATGATTGAATGAAAACTATATGAAGTTAGGTAATATGGCTTATCTTTTATAGCTCCCTGCAGAACCCAGCATGGTAGTAAGAATTTATTAAAAATGATAAGAATAGTCTGGATGCCAGGTTGCTCACGCCTGTAATCCCAGCACTTTGGGATGCTGAGGTGGGAGGATAGCTTCAGGTCAGGAGTTCAAGAGCAACCTGGCCAACATGGTGAAACCCCATCTCTACTAAAAATACAAAAATTAGTGTGCGTGGTGGTACAGCCTGTAATCCCAGCTACTTGGGAGGCAGAGGCAGGAGAATCACTTGAACCCAGGAGGCAGTGCAGTGAGCTGAGATTGTGCCACTGCACTTCAGCCTGGGCAACAGAGTGGGAATCCGTCTCAAAAAAAAAAAAAAAAGATAAGAATAAATGATAAGAATTGTTTACAAAAATGTTCAGGGCTGCTACACAGTAAAAAGTCAGCAGGCACCACTCGCAATCTAGTCTATAAATCATCTCTGAGTACATGTCCAGAATCTCTTAGCTGAAATGTATTGGGCCAAATGTGTTTCAAAATTCAAAACTGTTTGTATTTTAGAAAGATGAAATAGAGCAACACTTAATAAAACATTATATTTATGCAGCAAAATGTATGAATATTTACAGAGACTACAAGAGATCTTCATGTGATTTCAGATCAGATTTTGCAGCCAAACAAATTCACGTCAGGTTAGGTATTGTTGACAAGTGACTACAACAAAATTTTTGTTTGCAGTGCTTTTTGAATATTGAGATTGTGTGTGAGGAATTGTGAGCCTGTGTCCATTCTTGGCTCCATCTAGTCAGGAAGGATTCCTTAATTCATGACATAGAGTAACCTCAAGCTTTTGCTTCAACATTCTTCAAGTTTCATTCTTTGTTAGTCTCTTTCAACATTCTAGGGTACCTGAAAGTGAAAAGTGGTGCAAATGGTCACTAGACAGCATTAGGGCAGGAGAGGCTAGCTGAGACTAGGCGGGGCCAGTGTGGAGGAAAGTCAGGCACCAAGTTGATCTGTAATCACAGCCCCTTCAGTAAATACTTGCTTAAAGAATGAAGCTGGGTGCGGTGGCTCATGCCTGTAATCCCAACACTTTGGGAGGCCGAGGTGGGCGGATCACCTGAGGTGAGGAGTTTGAGACCAGCCTGGCCAACATGGTGAAACTGCATCTCTACTAAAATAAAAAAAATTAGCTGGGTGTGGTGGTGTGCGCCTGTAATCCCAGCTACTCGGGAGGCTGAGGCAGAAGAATCACTTGAACCAGGGAGGCACAGGTTGCAGTGAGCTGAGATCAAACCACTGCGCTCCAGCCTGGGCAACGGAGCTAGATTCCACCTCAAAAAACAAAAAATAACAACAACAACAACAAAATAAAACAATGTCATCAGAAATTGGAAGTCTCTCATTGTCCTGACAGTAAGCACTTATTTTCTTTAGATAGCTCTCTACAGCTAGTAAGATCAAATGGGTATAATTTTTACCCAGAATGATATTATTCCTTGCTTTTTCATAAAATCAAATATTTTAGAGACTTTTTCACATCTATAATATAGATGTGAAACATTAGATGTGAATATTTAGACAGCTAATTCACTCTTTTCATTGCAAGGGTATACCACAATTTGCTAATCTCTTTTTAACAGACATTTGGACTGTATTCAGTTTCTCAGTATTACAAATTATGTAATACTGCAATAAACATTCATCTAAAGGTATTCTAGAGTTCTGTAAGGGTGAGTTTCTAGAAGTAGAATTGCTGGGCCAAAGTAATGCATATTTTAATTGATAATACCAAACTATCTTCAGATTCTTCAGTGGTCATTGTTATTCATTATTATTCCAGTAATTGAATTGCTGAAATTCCCATTATTATTTTAATCAGTAGTGCTTATTAGTGAGTTGAGCCTTTTTCATACTTCTATGGGCTGTATTTTGTGAACTGTCTCAATATTTTTTGTTCATTTTTCTTCCTGTTGTCTTTTTCTGATTTGTAGAAATATTTTGTATATGGGTAATAATTTCCTTTTGACTTACATACATGTAAGTTTCCTAATTTGTTGTTGTCTTTTGACTTCATGAATTTTTTGAGATTATATAGCAAATTGAGCAAATTTGTTTTTGAATTCTGGATTTTTATCAAATTTAGAAAGTTTTTCCATCCCAAGATTATAAATACATACCTCCATCATCTTTCCATACTTTTAGGCTTCCTTTCTTTAAATTAAAACAATTAAGTTGTTGACTCACATGAACTTTTTCTTGTGTATAATAAGCCAGGAGTCACAATATTATTATATTAAATAAACTATTAAAAAATAAATGTTTCTTAATTACTGTCTCTATTTTTAAAGGCTCTGAATAAATATTACTAGCTAAATAAACTACCTTTTCTAACTACTGAAGATAAATCTCTGCTGGTACTACTATTATTTGGGGTAAGTTAATTAACTTCTGAGTCTCTGCTTACATATGAAGTGGAAATGGTAAATTCTACTTTTTAGGATTGTTGTGAAGAATAGAAATATTAAATATAAAGCATTTAGCATGGTTTCTATTACATATAGACAATCAGTAATGACAACTCTTGGTAGCTTCCTCTCTAGTTCACTTATAGCACCCTAAGTCTACAACACACAATTTAATCAAACACTAAATTGCAGTGTTGTCTGTTAATCACTCACTTCCACACACACATTGCAGGCTCCTTGAAATCAAAGACTGGGCCGGGCACGGTGGCTCAAGCCTGTAATCCCAGCACTTTGGGAGGCCGAGACGGGCGGATCACGAGGTCAGGAGATCGAGACCATCCTGGCTAATACGGTGAAACCCCGTCTCTACTAAAAAATACAAAAAACTAGCCGGGCGACGAGGCGGGCGCCTGTAGTCCCAGCTACTCAGGAGGCTGAGACAGGAGAATGGCGTGAACCCGGGAGGCGGAGCTTGCAGTGAGCTGAGAGCCGGCCACTGCACTCCAGCCTGGGCGGCAGAGCAAGACTCCGTCTTGCTGCAAAGGAATACCCAGTGAAAGTTAAGAGCATTGGCTCCAGGAGGGGAGTTCTGTTCTACTGTTGACTAACTGAACGAACCTCATCTGTAAAATGAGGAAAATAGAACCTGTCTCGTAGTAATGTTGCAAGTGTTAAATGAGTTAGTACACAAAAAGACATTAGAAGAGTACCTGAATTTAGTAAACACTCAATAAATAACCATTATTTTTACCCTTTAATTTTTATATTTCCTACAAATGCTACAGCACTGTTTTGAGCTCACAGTTCATACTCACTACATGTGTATTGAATCTCATAAATAAATCACTTGGTCATAGGAGAGTAAATAGCATGAAAAGTATTTGCATTTTTTCTAAAGAAATAATGATTACTAGTAAATACTATGCTTTAAGAAAAAAGTTATGATTCCTTAAAATGTCATCTAAAGTACATAACACAAAATGCTGTAGTAGCAGTTAAAAACAAAGCTCAAAATCTGTTAATTTTTAAAAATTGAGCATTAAAATTTACTTGTTTTGTAGGAGTTAAAATTAAAAGGAAAACACAATAGGCTATTTACATATCACTTATTAGAAAGCATAACATCTCATCAGAGGAGAAAAAAATGTTTTGATGATAAGCTATACGAAGTATGCATTATATAGTTAATTATATGAGGGCTGTCTAGCCACAAGAAGGATATTATGTTCATCAGCCCATCCTCAAATTAGGTAGATAGGGATGATATATAGAGTATGTGACTTTCTGATGTTCTTAAATGACAATGAAGTTTAAAAGCCAAGGTGTAAACCAGCAGTCCTCAACCTTTTTGGTACCAGGGACCAGTTTTGTGGAAGACAATTTTTTCATGGATGGTGTGGGATGGTTTCTCGATGAAACTGTTCTACCACAGATCATCAAGTATTAGATTCTCATAAGAAGTGTGCAACCTAGATCCCCGGCATGCACAATTCACAATAGGTTTCTCACTCTTATGAGAATCTAAGGCTGCTGCTGATGTGACAGGTGGCGGAGCTCAGTCTGTAATTCTCTCTTTTTTTTTTTTTTTTTTTGAGACGGAGTCTTGCTCTCCCACCCAGGCTGGAGTGCAGTGGCCGGATCTCAGCTCACTGCAAGCTCCGCCTCCCGGGTTTATGCCATTCTCCTGCCTCAGCCTCCCGAGTAGCTGGGACTACAGGCGCCCGCCTCGTCGCCCGGCTAGTTTTTTGTATTTTTAAGTAGAGAAAGGGTTTCACCGTATTAGCCAGGATGGTCTCGATCTCCTGACCTCGTGATCCGCCCGTCTCGGCCTCCCAAAGTGCTGGGATTACAGGCTTGAGCCACCGCGCCCGGCCAGTCTGTAATTCTCACTTGCCCACTGCTCACCTCCTGTGTGGTCCACTCCCTAACTGGCCATGGACCCGTATTGGACCATGGATTGGCTGTGCTATCAGTCCACATCCTGGCGGTTGGAAATCCCTTGTGTAAATGATTAGTGTGCCTATTTTTGAGTGTCTGTCTTAAGTATCAGTTATTTCAATCAATCCTTTAAAGAAGTGACTGATAAAAGATTCCCTGGAGTTACTTTGTTTTTTTGCTGACAAAAGCAAAAGCTCTATAACTCAGATGTGATCTTCAGCTGGTAATGTGGATATTCTGTTAAAATAGTGAATAGTTGGACTTTAAATCTTGATCACAAATGGTCATCCTATCTTTGCACAAATGCCAAAAAGATACCAGCAAATAGAGCCAAAAAAGTCTTAGGAGTCACTCGAATAATTCAACACTTGACTGAGATCTAAGGGTTTCCTAGTATAAAAGAGTGTTTTTTTTTTTTTTTTTTTAAAGATTGGCTGAGAATCCTTTGTCCCAATAAAAATCTCAAGTGGAAATATAAACCAAATAAAGAAGTACAGAGCTGTTCTGAGCAGAAGAAGGAACTTGACTGAGTTAAGGAGCACAATTTGAAAACCAGTCTCCTATAAGAGACCATGTATTTATCTGAAAAAGTATAAAATAATTAATATTTGCTCAAATACAGAACAGTCTGTGGAAACAGCACAGAAGTTAGAGTCAGACCTCCTGAATAGTAGAAACCTCTCTTTATACCCATCTGTAAAATATAGATACCAACAGAACCTCCACCTCATAGGACTCTTACAAGGATTAACTGAGCTAATCCAGTGAAGCAGTTAAAACCGTGCCTGGGTTATAGTCAAGGCTAGTTAAGTGACTATTAAATGAATAAGCCTCTTGCACAACATCAAGATATGATAGTAGACTAAACTGCCATCCTTCTCCATGTGTCTAACTGAATACTACGGTGTGTCAGCCATGGCTCTGACACAACGTATATCAAGGTATTCTCATGTTCACTAGTTGTACCACGGGTTTGTATTGTTTTGTTTTCTTCTTCTTGGTTTTGTGCATGTAAAAGGCAGGGTCTGTATACATTTTCATCTTCAGTCCCAGCACAAGCAACTTTTAAATGTATCAATACATGTTTCTGAGGTGAATAAATTAGTGAATCAAATCATCTTAGCAGCAGGTAGAAAGCTGCCATCTAGTTCATCCAGAACTGTATCAAAATACTTCAATATATTCTGGAAAGAGAAGACCGGTACCAAAGGAGAAAAGTACAAAAAGGGTTTACTCAAGTAATAGTGTAGTAATTCCTAAATATAACGATTTTCATATTATGAAGTATTAAGTAGTGGTTAAAAAACACAGGTTAGAACTACATATATGAACAATAGAACTTCAAGTCATTTTTGTATCAAAATAACATGAATGATGCATATGATATATAACATTTATATATTAACACACCCCAGAGAACATATTCCACACACACACACACACACATACACATGTGAAAAACTGAGGTAGAGGAAGAGAAAAATGGTAGGCAAGGGAACAGATTAGAGGTATTGATCAAAGAGGACTTAAGCCTTATTGGTAACATTTTCATTGTTTAAAGGAGATGAACTGTTGAGTTACTTGAGTAATTAAAGTACAATGATTCAGTGGCCAGAGCAGGAGCGGTTATTAGCACTAGCATGCATGGCTAATACTACTGCTTCTCCTCTGGCTCTAGTAGTGGTATTAAGGTACAGGTTTAAGGAGTATTAATAATTTGGGAGCTCTAAATAAACGAGTATGAACAGATGACACCAAATGTTATCTTTTTGACCATTCTTTTTCAGTACAGTAGAGGCTTATATCAGTGAACCATAATGTAAAATGGTGCGTAAAACCAATCTATCATTATCCATGCTAAATATTAAACTGAGAGACCTCAGCTTGAAAAGAAATTAGATATAGAGTTTTGAAATAAAGTCTAGTGAATTACTACATATTTATTTTTAGGGTAATGTGAAAGCTGTTATAGAGTAGACTCTATTGGAGAGTAATTGAATTTAAGTAAGATTATTGGCAAAATACCTTCTCAGAGTCCAAATATTATTCAAATAGATTACAGTGGAAGAGATTGATGGATAATCTGTGCACTACAAAAGATGGATAAAGCATTACAGAGCTCTAAATATAGAACAAATAAATCACAGAAGTTGCTAATGAAAAATTGGATGTTCAATATTTCTCTTTCTGATGCTGTATCAAGGAGAACTATGCTACCAAACCAGTTTTCATTACTATCCTATGACACCAAGTATACTCAACTTTTGAAAGAAACACTTTATTCATAAAAGTATTTCATTTCTGTCTAGTTTCCTCAGTAGTCTATTCATTGTGATATCTAGGTCTGAAAAACTTTCCCCATTATCTGACAGAGGAGTCAATTCTCTAGTTGTCCAAACATTGCATAAACGAATCACTTACCACACGTGCAATTAGTCATGTGTACACAAATCAGTAAAATTTCTCTCTCCACCACTACACTATAAACTTTAGTCAACAGCTAGCAAGGTCTCTCTTGTTTTACTGCGGTTTCACCAGCACCTACCATAGTACCTGGCGCATGGCAGGTACTCAATACATACATGAACTAATGTAATTAAGGTAATTACTTCATGAACAATTAATATATGAATAAAAGAATAAGGATAATATTGCAATACAATTGAAAATCCATCAATACCTACTTAGCTTAGTGTCTTCTAAGTAATACATTTCAACTGCATTATAACATGTGTTTAATCATATTACATCAAATGTATTCACAACAAATGCTGTCACTGAGTAAAGCATCCAAGGAATAAAAGCGTGGCATTATCAGTTATGATGAGTGGATCATGTAGCAGTTATGTACTGGATGCCTAGTATATTCCTAGCACTGGGCTGGTTACTGTGTACTGGTAAAGATAAGTCATTGAAAAACTGTCCTTTCCTTCATCACACCAGGTTAGTAGTCTGCATTTGCAGGACTGGCAGGTCATTATTACTTCCTCTCCTTGGAAGGCATTAAGTCAATTCCCGACCATTTCCTGGTTCATTCCAAACCTATAAGTCTTGGTAAAGGAATGCAAGGGGCTATCCCACCAACTGGTTTTTGACCAATACTATATTTTAAACAATTCAGTTAGCTTAAAAGAAACCATCTTTCCCAACTCCTTTCTCCCATTTCCTGAGTGGTATCTTATTTCTTTATCTCCTCTCTTCTGTCTCATATCAAGGGAAACCGAGTCACCTGGAATGGCTTCATAGGCTTTATCACCTCCCACCCCTAACATGGGAAGGAGGTGAAGAAACTGTTGGCTCCTGCTTATGTCTTCTTATTGTTGTCCTAAATGTGAAGTTAATATGATTCATCCTTTTATACCACACACTTCTCATTACCCCTGCTCTTGCATTCTCCTTTAGGATTCACTTTTACCTTCCTAGATTTTTCATCACTTGGCTCACATCTTTTCTTCGAACCCTCTATTGTTTTCTCTTTGACTGCATTTCCTATTATGAGAAAGGAAGCGTAGTGGTCGAGGGCAGGGATTCTGGATTCATACCACCTGGATTTGAATCCTGACTTTACCATTTCCTAAGTGTATTAAGACAGCTTAACATCTACAGACCTTAGTTTCCTCATTTGTAAAGTGGGAGTAATAATAATAATATCAACATTATAACAATTAGATAAGTTAAGATGTGCAAAGCACTGAAATAGTCACTGGCGCAGAGAAAGCACTTTATAATGTCATCATTTTCATTATCATCTTGGCAACATTAGTATCCATATTGTTGCCTGTTGACTTGAAACTTCTGGCCATATTGGCAACCACACATAGCACCACCGTGAACCAGCTCATCACGCAGCATTGCTTTATTGAAGATTTTGAACCCAGTATAAGTCCTTCTACTTATCTTTCTCATTGCTGAAAACTCCTAGAACCTTCTCTCTATTATCTTGCCTTAAATTACTAATTCTCCAAATTCACCCAAACACTAGCAACCTAGTTTCCCAACCTTTAACTCTCTCAGTTTCCTAATGTGAGCATTCAACGCTTAGTCAGTGCAATCTTAATTTCTTCACTCTTCTTTGACTATGTACACTTAAAGTTTTCCTCGATGCCTAGAGATCTTATCTGTCCTTTACTAATCAAATGTTCATATCTTCCATGAAGCCTTCTTCATCATGCAAGAATATACATATTCCAGCCCATGACCACCTCTCTCTGTCCAAATACAAAAACTCACAAACCACAAAGATCTCATATACATTACAGAATTGCTTACTTGGGCATTTACTGAGAATCTTTATTTAGATGTTTTATGTGCATATGTTACTTCCCTAACTGTATTACAAGCTCCTTGAAAGTAGAAATGCCAATAGAAACTGATAATATGTCAGGCCTTTTACATACTTTACAAGTATCGATTCATTTAATCTTTATAGCAACCCTAAGAAATAGCCACTGTTATCCTCATTTTATCTCAAGGCAGAGAAAAGTGAAGTCAGGGACAAAGGATATCTTTGGCATAAATTGCTGAATGAAGGAACTTACTAATATAGTTCATAATCTTGTTCTAGTTTAATGAATGATTTATCTGCATCAAATCTTAAGTAACTCTTTGTAATTATAGATAAAGGTGCTTCACCTCTACTACTCAAGACTATAGGACCATGCCAACAGCCAGAGTCCAACAAATGCTTTCTAAGAGTACATTTGGAAAGATTTCCTCACAGTTTTGGATGCTATTCTAACAAAATGATGAGAAAGCATTTGTATTTTAGTTAGGGTGCTCTTTGCTCTACATATGCACTTTATGAAATAACTTCTGTGAATCAAACAGAGTTTATATATCTACTTTTGCATATTGTCTCTGATTTACAAGAACTGCAATTTAAAAATATTTAACCTATGTTTACTAACAATCAGCTACTAACTAGTTTTGTGACCTTTGGAAACTCATATTTATGTCTTTGAGATTTGCTTATCTTTAAAAAGAAGGAGCTGGAGTAGGAAAAATTGGCCTTCAGGGGATTCTAAGGGAGTCATTCACTTATAAAATTATACTATCCTTAGGAGACTTTAGAGGAAATCATATTAATGCAGAAGGGAATGTTTAAGAAACCAGAACCGAAGTCAGATAAAAGTGGTAACTCCAATTACCCACTGGAAAACTGACTTTTCCACACAAAGAACTTCCATCTGTAATCGTAAATAAACTATGTCAATGGGTAAGAGCCACTCTCAGTTGCCCTATTTTCTCAAGTACCACTTTTAACACTGCCTCAATTAGTTTAAAAGGCAATCAAACCCCCTGAAGCTGAATATGTTCAACATCAGTAAAATACATTCATCTTTTGTAAAAAAAAAAAAAAAAAAAATCACGTTCTAAAAATATACAAAACAAATATTTGTTATGAAGAACTCCTTTGAAAGCTCCCTTAAAGTGAAATTTCCCATTCCCTGCTTTTCTGCTTGTAAGCAGAGCGTTTTTCAAACAAACAAACAAACAAAAAACCTCAGAACAGGACACAAAAAGCCAACATTCAGATCTTTGGTTCCTTGTCTAGGTGTGATCTCAGCACTCCAGAGGGAACCCTAAGCACCATTTTACATACTTCTACAATACATTTATTGCTAGTATTAAAATATGAAATCTTTCAATGTATTTTTATCTTCGACTGTAAAGATGTTTGGCTGCTTAAAGTTTAGGTAGAAATAAATTTTAAAAATTTACTTTGAAAAAGTCTGAAACACACTATGCAAGTAAATCTGAAATCATTAAGCATGTAAGTTCAATGGGTTTAAAAACATGAAAGTTTTACTTAAAGCAAAATACTTCTTTAGAGATTATGTTACTGTGATGGCCAGATTTTTTGTTTTAAACTGTTTAATGCTGTCGTTATACACTTACAAAAATATACTGAACAAAAAGAGAACTTAAAAATTTGTTTAGAAATAGTATTTTGTAAATATTACATAAATATTCATGTCGTCAAAAGATAGTATCATGTAGAAAACTAACTGCATCATATATATGTTGTGATATATGTTCGTGTATGTATAGGCAAATATGTATACGCATACAGGTACATATGTGTCAACTACCATTTTTCTTTTAATCAAAATTTTAAAGTACTGCATACATATATATCTACATAATAGATATATAAAAGTACTATTAGAACGAAGCTGTTTCCTGAAAGCTAAGCAGTTAAGGAATAATAGAAGCACTTTCCTCAAGATTTTTAAGACTTATGTCTAATACTGAAAGTGTAGTCAAAGAGTATGCTAATACCCAACCACATTCAATCTTGAGTATCATAAATAAAAACATATTGTTTAAATGTCATCATATATTTTAAATTATACGGAAATATCAGCATTTCTCAGAAGAAACGAGGAATAATTGAAATCTATACAATAATAGATGGTCTCCATTTACAATTAAAGCAATAATAAAGGATCAGGGGAAAGGAGCCTACCTTCCATTGCCCTTTTAAAGAAGACCTTACAGCTCCCACAGGTAAGGACACCATAATGACAGCCTGATGCTTCATCCCCACAGATTAAACAAATCTTCTGAGGTAATGACTCGAAGCTGTATTGTGGGCTCTGGCTGGCTTCTGAATCCGGCCTTGAAATGCAAAACAAAGTACTCCATTTATTTTTAAGTGCACCACTATCTAATATTAAAGATTTCTTAAACCAGTATTGACACGGTGAAAGGAGATTTTAAAAACAGAACTGTATATATACACTTGAAAGACATGCAAATTAAACTTGGTAATAGACTACCTGTAACTGGATTCAACACACTTGCAAATGATTAGCCATTCATCAGTAGCACCAATATAAAAGAACAATTATTACGGTATAATATTAAGTTCTGGAAAGCTAAAGTCAGTTAAAAAGAAATCGTTCTACAAAACTCTTTATATAGAAACGATTTAGTCTTTGACAAATGAAATGTTATGTCCTTCCTGTGGGTATGCTGGGTCAAAACAAATACGGTTTGGCTTTAAAAGTTCGATGGTACTTTGCAATGTTTTGGTTTTGAGTTTTTAAAACACAACCCTGTAATCATTGCTTACTTAAACAAGTATATGTTTGTCATTTTAAGTATTGTCCAATACACTGACACTGTTGCCTATTCACAACATAAGATTCCAAACAGAGCATTCTTTTTTTACATTCCATTACTTCAGTATGCAAATTAGTTTTTTAAACCTGCATGAAAAAAAAAAAAGTTGTAGTGAATCGCAAGCAATAATTAGAAAACGGTGCAATGCAGTGATAGGTGTTTAAATCCACAGTTTAAACATCTCTAACGTGAACTTAACTTTAATCTTGGGATTCTTAAGAAAATAGAGCCATTAAAGTGTTCAAATCCCTAAGATGGTGCTGCTTTCGGTTCTGGCCGGCCACCTCTCAAGTCCCACCCCTCCCGGGGGAACGGTGCCTTAACTCCTCTCCAGGACAGGCACTCCTGGTAAACGTCCTTCCTCTAAGAAAGAAGCATTTCATAAAGCCCCCAACTCGCCGCGCACTTTCTGCCCCGCTGGGCTACAGCGGACCTAGTGTGACGCTGCACGTTTTAAATCAGGACTGGTTCTGCTTCGGAATCTGGAAGATTCGGAAAGTTTGAAATAACAAAAAACAAAAAAACAGCTTTCAGGCAGGCACGCCCCCAAAATAGTATAGTCTGCGCCCACCTTCGTGTCCCCAAGGGTGAGGAGAGGAGGGAAGAAGAAGGGAGGCAACTGCCCCTGTGCTGTGTCCCGCTGCCCACCCCCTCCGGCCGCCTGGGGGAGCGCAGCGGTGCGCCGGGGCTGGGGCTGAGGGTTGGCGGCTGCCGCCAGCGGAACCGCTACTCCCGGACGCGCTGGGCGCGCCCCGCCCCGGCCTCTCACCTCAGGTAGTTGAGATAGGGCGGGTAGACCTGCTGCAGGCTCTCCTTGAGCACGGCGGCCTGGTAACCGAGCTGCGGCAGCCCGTTGAGGCCGAGTGCAGGGTAGAGCGCGGGGGCCGCCCCGGCGGCGGCGGCAGAGGCGGAGGTGGAGGGCAGGCCATCCCGCGGGAGCAGGCAGCCGCCCGCGCCCGGCGCCTTGCAGGGCGGCGGCGCGAACTGGCCCTGCTGGGGCGGCGCGCCCTCCGCTTTGTACAGGATGCACTCCAGGGTCGACCCCGGGGAAGACGCGGACGAGACTGAGGCACTGGCTGGTGCGGCCGTCACTGCCGCTTCCCCAGGTCTGGATGGGGGCGCTCGCGGCGGCAGCTGGGGCGGTGGCCCCAGCGGGTAATCCGGGAAGGCGGCGGGGTTGGCACCGGCCACCAGGTAGGAACCCGGGGAGCGCGCGGAGGCCTCCGCGCCTTCCTCCTCCTCCTTGATCTTTAGAGCGGGCGGCTGGAAGTCGCCATAGAGAGGGTACGCGTTGTCCTTGGGCTCGGCGTCGGGCGGGTACGCGCAGTCGGGGAAGTCGCCGACAGCGACCGGAGTGGATGAGGCAGAGGGTGAACTCTGCGGCGGGGCAAAGGCGCTGGCGGCTCCGGCGCCGCCGTCGTAGCTCTCGTCTTCCAGCAACTGCCGAGTGCGGGCTGCCAATAAGGCGTGATTGAGAGGCACGATGGGCACGTGGATGAAATCCATCATCGTGGTGGCCAGCGGGGAGCGCCCGGGCGCCATGGGCGCGTCCTGCTCCACCAGGGCGACCCTGGGCGCTGAGAAGCGGGAATCTTCCTTGGGGACCAGGCCGACGCCTCCTGCGGCCGCCCCCGGGGGGACAGCCGCGGCTCCTCCTCCAGCCGCCGCGCCACCCAGAACCCGAGGTTTGCCCTTCAGAAGCGGCCCCGCAGAGTCCTCGGACCCGGAGCCATCCTCCTCCTCAACCTCCACCGCAGTGGGCTGCGGAGACGGCTTCACTGGGGCCCCGGACCAATGAGGGCTCCCAGAGGCCGGGAGCAGCAGCTGCTGGGATGGTGACAGGCCCCGGGGCAGCACCTTATGGGCAGCTGCCGTCGCGGAGCTGTCTCCAGTCTTGCCCCCGGACCGGCTCATGAGCGGAGACAACACCCTCTGGGTGGCAGGGGCAGCCGGTGGATCTTCAGGAAGTTCGGGGCCAAACAGGCACCAAGAGCTGGTGACCTCGCAGGCGGGAGGGCTGGGTTGGCTCTGCCCGGGACCTGAGGGCGCCAACAGAGTGTCCAAGACACTGTCCAGCAGTCCGCTGTCCTTTCCTGGGGGTCTAGAACTGCTGCCTCCAGTACCCCTTGTAGCTTCAGCTCTGGAATATGCTCCCTCCACGTCGGACAGCGACTGCTGGTCCTGCGTCTTTTCGTCTGGGAGGTCCTGTCCCTGGCAGAGCCGAGGGAAGAGTAGCCCGTCCAGGGAGATAGGTATGGCCGAAACTTCAGGCAAGGTGTCCGAGGTCTGGCTCCCCTGGAACGGGCCTGCAGCTGGGCGACACAGCAGTGGGGATCCGACCTCGGGGGAGGGCGGGCCGCCCGCCACGTGGGGAGCCCGGGGACCCTTTGCCTTCAGCTCAGTCATGACGACCTGGACTCTCCTTTTCTCCTCCCCCGTCTCCAGGGAGGAGGGAAAAGGGAAGGGGGGGCGGTTCGGGAATATAGGGGCAGAGGGAGGAGAAAGTGTGTGTTGAATGTGGCTGGACCGGAGGGATCTCCACCTCCTGGGTCGGGGGGCGGGGGAGGGCGGCGCTGGTCAGGTCCTGCCCTTGGCCTCCATCCTGTCGTCAGGGGAACGGTGGCTGTCGTTTGTCCCAGCGAGCGGCAAGTGGGGAGCGCAAGAAAAAGTAGTAATTGTAGGGATCTCGTCTCCTAACTCGGAGAGTTTTCCGAGAGTTCTCCGACTTCTGTCCGAGGACTGGAGACGCAGAGTACTCACAAGTCCGGCACTTGAGTGACTGCGGCGGCGATGGCAATTCAGTGACACGCGGCTCCTTTATCTCCCGACTTTTTCTTTGGCATCAAACTCGTGCATGCTGTGAAGCTCTCAATCCCTCGCTGAGTTCCACTGCCCCTCTCACTAAAACCCTGGGGCTAGTCGGACCTCTCGGTACAGCCCATTCCCAGGAAGTGTCGGGCTTCTGCTGGCTCCCTACTGCGGGCGACAGTCATCCCCGAAGATCTCAGTGCCCAGCAGTGCGGGAGCACTAGCCGCCTCGGGTTGTAGATTTCACTCAAATGACAAGTGAAGCTAGTTCTCATTGAGAATGCCACCCACACGCGCAAATACAACAAGGCTTACCCCGATTAGTGACAGCTGTGTACTGGCCAGACAGCTTTCTAACAACGCCTCCTCTTCTAGGGAGGCCCCGCCCAAAGCCCCTCCCTACCCCAATTAGGGGTAGGATCTGAAACTCTGGAATTGGCATTTCCACCCATTATTCTGAATGCTACTCTCAATAGCAGGTTCTTCGGGATGGAACCTCATAAGCGTATTCCATTTTGTTTTGCAAATTAAGAATTGTGCCCTGTCTAATTGGAAAAACGAATAGATTCTATCAGAAGTAGAATTTTTGTCACCATTTTAAGATTTCAGTTTTGTAAAGATTTAACACAGGAAGATATTTGACTACATTATCTTTTAAAATAATAAATGTATCAAAGACGATTCTAAATACTTTAAGAGATTTTCTCCCTTATGCGTTCCATAAAAGTGAATGCTTTCAAGTTTCTCCTGCTGCAACCAACATGTCCTGATCCTCTTGAGTAATCCTCAGCGTGACAAAGAAATTTGGGAGTAGGAGATGGTCACACCTCTGTACCTGTGATGGAAGTTTGGATGTTGTGTGCCATACTTTGATTTGTCCTAAGGAATGTGTTCCAATTTTTAGTAAATAGCACTTTAAGGAAAGTTTCCTTTAGCTCCAGCTTATACCCTGTGCTACATCATAAGATCCTCAGTAGAGATGTTGAACAGTACTTTTTTCCCTAAATATTCTTAGTCTGAAAAGTAATTATCTTTGAACTCATAAAAATGGATCCCCTCTAAATTCATGAAGTCAGTAGAGAAAGGGAAGAGTATTGCAATATATATTTTAGATAAACAGTCATAAACTATATTTGACCCAAGACCACTGGGTATTTTAACATCATCTTAAATATACCTTGTTCAAAACAGAGTGAATGATTTGCAAATTTTCCTATAGGACCTCAAGGTCTAGCTATGCTAATGACTCATAATTTATCTCAACCATGTATAGAAAATACAGAAGAAGACTCCAAGAGGTGGGGGAGCCACTAGAGGTAAGAAGCCTGGACCCCTCGATCATCTGGGGAAGGGCTACATGAGTGAGAAACAAACCTTTATCATGTTAGATCACTAGGACTTGGAGTTGATTGTTCTAGCAAGTGGTTTACTCTGATTAATTTTAGGTATGTGGGAGTTAGGCAGATAGAGGAAAGGTAAAGAGAATTCCAGGAAGCAGGTATAGTATGTTCACAGGGCATCTGCAAGGGGACCATTATGAATAAAGCAGGAGCAATTGTGGTCACAGAAGTATATGAGACTAGAGAAGTAAACTGATTTATTAATATCATTATTGTTGTTTTCAGGCTTTCTCTTTCCAACCTATCTTAAAACAGTTACCGTGCTTTATTGAGGTATAATTCTAATATCATATGACTCACTCAAAGTATCAATTCATTGATTTTTCATGTACTCAGAGTTGTGCAACCATCACCCACTATTAATTTTGTAACATTAGCATAACTCTAAAATCTCAGTATGCACTAGCAGTTACTCCACATTTCTGCCTAAATCTCCCAGCTGCCACTAATATGCTTTTTGTACTTGTGATTTGGCTATTTTGGATCAAAGTTCATCCATGTTCCACATGAATCAGTACTTCTTCACTCTTTTTATTGACAAATAATATTTCATTGTATGGATAAACCACATTTTATTTATCCATCTCTATCAATTGTTGGACATTTGGGTTGTTTACACGTTTTGGCTACCATGAAAAATCCTGCTAATGAATATTCATGTGCAAGTTTTTGTGCAGCATATATTTTCCTTTCTCCAGGTATATACGTAGGAGTGCAATTCTTGGGTCATATGGTAACTCTAGGTTTAGTCTTTGGAGGAACTGCCAGACTATGGTTCAAATGATTGTACATCTTACATTTCCACGAGCAGTGTATAAGGGTCCTAGTTTCTTCACATCTTTGACAACACTTTTTATCTGTCTTTTTTGTTATAGCCCTCCAAGTGTGTGAAATGGTATCTCACTGATTTATTTATATTTTCCTGATAGCTAATGCCACACAATGTATAGAGTTTGTAAAATCAGGACAGCATTGCCAGTTAGTCTTCTAAGCCCTTTACCTGTGTTAACTGTAATCCTTCAGCAGTCTCACAAAATAGGTACTTTTATCCCAATATCATAGCTGGGGAAACTGAAACACAAGGTTATCCGGTATTACAAAGTTAAGTACTGTAACCCAAACCCAAGACATCAAATGACTCCTTAAGAGTGTGGTTTTAAATGTCAGATGCCATATAATTTGGTTTCCTGGTCGCTACTGTAAAATTGGCACTTGGCTTCATTTTAAATCTGACAAACTATATTTAGCTTGATTTTGGTTGGTTATAATAATTCCCTTGTCAGAATGTCTGGGGAGGTTGTTTCCAAAAGATTGAAAATCTTGACGTGGGAAGACAATAATAAAGATGTCCAACATGTCCTAAATCACCATTATTCCATAAATTTTGATGCTGAGTGATTAGCATTTTTGGCACAGGAACTCCCCAAATGTATGAATCGCTGAATGAAACAAAATTCACTGATTAAATTCAGGTGTGATGGGGCTAACTTCAGATATTCCTGAAGACTGTTTTTGGAGAAGAGGATGTAAACGTGGAAGTTTTTTTTTTCTATAGTTTGGAAAAAAACCACGTTATCAAGATATAGTTGTCATATAATAAACTGTGTATATTTAAATTGTATAATTTGTTGTTATACCTGTGAAATTAAAATGATAAACATACCCTTTGCCTCCAAAAGTTTCCTCATGCCACTTTTTAAATCCCCTCATGTTATTCTATCCCATCCCCTTCTCCTAGTACTAATCACCACTTTCTGGCAAGCCACTAATCTGCTTTCTGTCACCATATATTAGGTTTTAAAAAATATTTTTATCAATTTATTAAACATTAAATTATACATATGCATACGCCTTTTAGGTCTGTTTCCTTTAAATGTTTTATTAATAGATTTTACTCTGGGGATCAATTTTGGATTTACAGAAAAATTGAGCAGATAATATAGAGAATGCTCATATATCATTTGTACAATTTTCTCTGTTAGCATTTTAAATTAACAGGGTACTTTTGTTATAATTAATGAACTAATACTGATACATTGTTATTAACTAATATTCATAGTTTATTTAGAATTTCTTCATTTTCATTTAATGTCCTTTTTCCTTTCCAGGATTCCATCCAGGACACCACATTTAATTGTTATGATGTCTTGGGCTCCTCTTGGCTGTGAGATTTCTCAGATTTTCCTTGTATTTGATGACCTTGACAGTCCTTAGGAATACTGGTGAGGTATATTACAAGATGCCCCTCTATTGGAATTTGATGTATCTTCATGAGTAGACTAGGGTTATGGGTTTTGGGGGAGGGGGTGGAAATCAAAGAGGTAATGTGCTGTATTTATTACATCATATGAAGGGTACGTATTGTCAACATGACTTATGACTCTTAATGTTGTTCTCTATCACCTGGCTGAAGTAGTGTTTGTCAGGTTTCTCCATTGCATAGTTACTCTTTTTTCCCTCTTTGCATACTCTTTACTCTTTGGAAGGAAATCATTATGAGTCACTTAAGGAAGTGTAGGGGAGTAGGGTGTTATGCTAGCCCTCCTTTGGAGTGGAGTATCTACATAATTTATTTGGAATTCTGTGTGGATGATTTGCCTATTCTCCCCCATTTACTTCTTTGTTCAGTCTTTTCTTTATATCTGTATGGATTCATGAATACTTTGTTACTCAAATTTTTCCAGGTTTGGCATTGGGAGCTTTTTCAGTTGACTCCTGTGCTCCTTGACCCACTCTCCGTATTGTGTGTATGTGTAGACCTTGTTACTCTGTGGTATTACAAGATGCTACAGGCTCATCTTGTATATTTCCAGCCCCAGTTGTAGAATCAGCCATTTATACAAGGAAGTCTGAGACTTCTTATTGGAAGCTAGTATAGAAATGAAGATCTGGATGCCAAATAAATTAGTTTTTATTTCTTAGAATTGTGTATAATACAGTATATGCTTTTTTCATTTGGTTTCTCTCAGCATAATTATTTTGAGATTCAGCTAAATTATAGTATGTATCGATAGTTAATTCTTTTTGTTATTTTTATTTATATACTATAGTTTGTTTATGTATTTGACTGTGGATAAATATCTGAGTTGTTTCCAATTTTTTGATATTATAAATAGAGCTACTAAGAAAATATTGTACAAGTCTTTGCATGGACACGTGTTTTCATTTTTTCTTGGTAAATACCTAGCAGTAAAATGGCTGGATAAATTCGTGGGTGCTGTGGTCTGAGTGTTTGTGTTTTCCCCAAATCTGTGTGTCAAAACCTAATCATCAATGCATTAGTTTTAGTAAGCAGGACTGTTGGGGAGTGATTAGGTCATGGAGTGCTGCTTTGCCCCTTCTACCATGGAGTACACAGTAAGAAGTTGCCATCTAGGAACTGCAAAGCAGGTCTTCACCAGACATCAAATCTGTCGCCTTTATTGTGGACTTGCCAGCCTCCTGAACTGTGAGAAATAAGTTTCTGCTGTTTATAAGCTACCTAGTTTATGGTATTTTGTTACAGCAGCCCAGATGGACCAAGACAATACATGTATATTTAACTGTCAAACAATTTTCCAAAGTGATTGTATCATTTTACATTTCCACCCAGTATATTAGAGTTCTAATTCTTCCATAAGCTGGACAACAATTGGTATAGTCAGCATTTTTAACTTTAGCAGTTCTAACAGGTAGGTAGTGGTATCTCATTATGGTTTTAATGTGCATTTCATTAATGACTAATGATGTTGATCATGTTTTCACACACTTATTTGCGATATTTATATACTCCTCTTCTGTGTATCTGTGTGTCTGTTCAAATCTTTTGTTTGGCTTTTAAAAAAAAAAATTGAATTGTTTTGTTGTTGTTGAATTTTCAGAGTTCTTTATGAATTCTGCTAGAAGTCCATTGTCATATATGGGATTTGAAAGTAGTTTCTGGCCGGGCGCGGTGGCTCAAGCCTGTAATCCCAGCACTTTGGGAGGCCGAGATGGGCGGATCACAAGGTCAGGAGATCGAGACCATCCTGGCTAACACGGGGAAACCCCGTCTCTACTAAAAAATGCAAAAAAACTAGCCTGGCGAGGTGGCGGGCGCTTGTAGTCCCAGCTACTCGGGAGGCTGAGGCAGGAGAATGGCGTAAACCCGGGAGGCGGAGCTCGCAGTGAGCTGAGATCCGGCCACTGCACTCCAGCCTGGGCGACAGAGCGAGACTCCGTCTCAAAAAAAAAAAAGAAAGTAGTTTCTTCTAGCCTGTGGCTTGTCTTTAAGTTCTCTTAATGGGATCTTTTGAAGAGCAGATGTTTTTAATATTGACAAAGCCTCTTTATTTACATTTTTATGGATTATACTTTCGGTGTCATAACTGAATATTCCTTGCCAAACCCAAGGTCGTAAATGTTTTCTGTCATGTTTTCTTTTGGCTTTATAGTTTTAGGTTTTACATTTATATCTGTGATACATTTTAAAGTTACTTTTTAATATGGTATAAGGTCTAGATCAAAATTCACTTTTTTTGCATCTGGATATCCAGTTGTTTCAGCGCCATTTGCGGAAAAGAATACGCCTTCACTAATTTCCTTTGCACCTTTGTTGAGAATTAGTTATTCAGCTATGTGGAGATCTGTTTCTGTACCCTCCATTCCATTTAATTGTATTATTGGACAGTTTTTATGTCAATACATTATCTTGATTAGCTGTAATTTTTTAAGCTGTTCTTGTTTAAATCCATCTGTGTAAATGACAGTGTTCTTCCTCTAACCTTCCAGCCCTGGGGGTGAAGAGGGGTAGCCCACAGCTGGTTGAGGGAAGAGACAGGATCCAGGGTGTGCTCTGAAGCTACAGATAGCATGAGAGGCAACCCATAAAGTTTCTAAGCAGAGTGGTAACAGTGGCCCCCCACTTCTGTTTCTGAACTCCAGCTCTCAGCATGTTGGTGACTTTGAACCCCCTGCCCAGAAATGGAAATGCCAAAATGGAAGAGCCCTCAGTCACCTAGCTCCCTTCCCAATAGGACATAGAGTTAAAGGCTAGACCATCTTCCCTCCTGGGTGGAACCCTCCTTCCTCCCACGAATACTTAATGTACTAGTGCTCCAACTTTATTCTTCTTTTTCAAAATTGTTTTGTCTAGATCATTTGCATTTTCATGTAAATGTTAGAAGCAGTTTGTTAATATCTGCAAAAGAAAAAAAAAAAACCCTTCTGCAATTTTGATTGGAATTGAGTTGAAATTATAGATCAGTTTGGATCTCCTTCTCTCAGCAGTGTTTTCAAGCTTTCGGTGTACAGGTCTTTCACATCTTTTGTCAGATTTCTCTCCAATTATTTCATAGTTTTGCTGGTATTTTGAATGGTGTATATATTAGCTTTCCATTGCTGAGTCAGCAAGTACCACAACTTACTAGCTTGAAAAAGCACTCAGTTATTATCTTACAGTTTCCATGGGTCAGGAGTCTGGGCATCGGTTGGATGGATCCATTGCTTAGGGCTCACATGGCAGCAATTAGTGGATAAGCCAACACTGTGTTGCCATCTGTGGCTTATGGTGCACATCTAGGCTTATTCAGGTGACTGGCAGTTGTAGAACTCATGTGACTTTCATATTCTTTGAGGTCCGCAGGAAACAGTTTTACTCAAACTTTTTAAGGGTTTCTGCCTGATTAAGTCAGACCCTCCCAGATGATGTCCATATCCGTATTATTCAAAACTGATTTGGGACTTTGTTTTTTTTTTTTTTTTGCAGTCTCATTCTGTTGTCCAGGATGGGGTGCCATGGCATGATCTCAGCTCATTGCAACCTCGAACTCCTGGGCTCAAGCAATCTTCCTGCTTCAGTCTCCCAAGTAACTAGGACTATAGGCATCTATCACCATGCTTGACAAATTTTTATTTATTTATTTATTTATTTTTTGAGATAGGGTCAGTCTTGCTCTGTTGCCCTGGCAGCTCCCAAACTCCTGGGTTCAAGTGATCCTCCCCACTCAAGTTCCCAAAGTGCTGGGATATGCAGGCATGAGCCACCTCACCTGCCCTGATTTGGGATCTGAATTACATCTTCACATTTCCTTTTGCCATAAATGTAACATTATCCACAAGAGTGACATCGATCATATTGGCAGTCAAGTCCACATTCAAGAAGAGGCAATTATACAAATACTGTACCACAGTGGGACAGGAATTTTGGAGACCATTTTATAATTATACTGAATTTCTGTATTGTGCATTCTTAGACACAATTGATCTTTAGCTGGAGTGATGAAGTTGGGAATACTTGCCAGTTTGTTGATTTTAGGAAGAAACCATTCAGTCTTTTAACATTAAACATGACGTTTGCTGCAGGTTTTTCATAGATACCCCTTCTCAGGTTGAAGAAATTCCCTTCTACTCTGAGTTTGCTGAAAATTTTATTAGGGGTAGATGTAGGTTTTTGTCAAATTTTATTTATGCATCCGTTGAGATAATCATACAGTTTTTCTTTTTTAATTGGTTAATATAGTGAATGACAGTCCTTGAGCTTTGAATGTTAAACGAACCTTGTATTCTTTGGCTAAATCCCACTTCATCATAATGTATTACTTTCATGTATTGCATTTTGATTTGTTAGAAGCTTCTTTAGAATTTTAAAATTTCCACTCATTAGGAATACTGGTCTGTTGGTTTCTTTTCTTGTAATGACTTTATCTGATTTTGGTATCATGAATGCCACTGTATACATAGTATATTTTCTTTCTTTCTTTGAGATGTATCTCGCTCTGTTGCCCAGGCTGGAGTGCAGTGGTGCGATGTCAGCTTACTGCAACCTCCGCCTCCTAGGTTCAAGTGATTCTCATGCCTCAACCTTCTGAGTAGCTAGGACTACAGGCACATGCCACCACACCCAGCTAATTTTTAGTAGAGATGGGGTTTCACCATATTGGCTAGGCTGGTCTTGAACTCCTGACATCAGGTGATCTGTCCACCTTGACCTCTCAAAGTGCTGGGATTACAGGTATGAGCCACTGTACTCATTATCTATTAGTATTTTCATATTATTAGTATAAAATAAAAGAACACAATGATAGGTATAGTCTTCACAGATAAATGTATATTGGCACAAGCTGCTCTTTGGTGTTGGCTATCCACTATGACAGTGAGCATAGCATACAAAGAAAGTCCTGAAACTTCCTTAAACTTGAAAAGATGATTCCGTTTTGTCATGTTTGCTTTTCACTTTTTATAGTGACCTAAGGAATCATTCATTCATTTTTACAAACATCTGCCTATAGTATATCATTAAACAGCTTGCTTTGTATGTTATTTTCCAAGTTGTACTATATTTTCTGCACTGTCATATGTAATGCTCATAAAACTTCATGACATATGTATTATTATCTCCATTTTACAGATGAGGAAATTGAAACCTGCTGTCTTAGAGAAAATACGAACACATTCAGAAGGACATATTGGGCCATCCAGACCTATGACTTGGCTAGTTGGAAATTTTTACTGTCTATACAAGTTTAAGAAATAGAATTTGATATCTGTTATTCTAGCTTGAGGCAATTCTTCCATATTTACATGGGGCTAATTTCAGGTGTAACTTGGGACTTGATGGATACTACAAGAGAAGGAGTATACAAAGGTCGCTTCTCTGACCTTCCTGGTGCTCCCTCAGTTTCTAAGTTCACTGCACCATACAACCACTACGTTACTCAGGCCCTTCCACAGATGTGCTGAATATTCTGCAAAATATACCTGATTTTTATACCCATGTCAGATAGTA
The DNA here is from genome assembly GCF_009764315.1 of Trachypithecus francoisi. NCBI lineage: Eukaryota > Metazoa > Chordata > Mammalia > Primates > Cercopithecidae > Trachypithecus > Trachypithecus francoisi. Next base: position 91,261,646 of record NW_022681473.1, read on the forward strand.
TATATTTTGGCTGAAGTAACAGGATATTCAACAAAAAGTGAGTTATATAATAAATGTTTATTATCCCTCATAACAAGAAGTCTGGAGGAAAGTAGTTCTAGGGTTGGTGAATCATTGGCTCAGTAGTGGTCTCACAGGCCCAGACTCCCCTGCCTTTTCAGTGAGCTAACCTCAGAATCTTGGGGTTTTCTTTCTTCCTTGTCCCCAGCATCCAAAGATGGCCACTAAAGCTGTAGGCATCAGAGCCTCACATAACCTCATGCAGAATTAGGAATAAGGAGAATTTCTCTTTGCATTATTTTTTCAAATCGGGGGGGGGAGAAATTCTTACCCAGAAGCCCACCCCATAGACATCCTATAAAGATATATTGGCTAGAACTGAGTTATCTGTCCGCCAGTAAACGAGTTACTCAAAGAAGAATTTGATTAGACTAACCATAGTTCAACTCCTGCAGCTGTGTCTACTGCTCTGCGTACTTTGCTATCAATATGTGAACACAACTGGGGTTCAGTTAGAAAGGAGTAAGGGTAGGGAGATGGCTGTTGGAAATTCAACAAATAGTGTCTGACATTAAACAAAAGTCTCATTTCCTTCAGAGTCCTAAGTGATACTTAATCTAAACTGAGAAAGAAATTCACACTAATGTAGGAATGAATTTAATAGCCCACTTATTTTTATAAATGTAATCTTTTCATATATTTATCCTGATTATTTTTATACATGTATATGTACATGCATATTGGCAATTCTATTTTATGTGATATTTCACAATAACTATCTACTCCAAATATCCCTTTAGGTGCCTTGAATTATTCTTCAACCTTATGTACTAATTGCTGATGGCTACGGCCCTCATTTCTTTGGTTCTGCAGTTTAGCATATAGTTGTTGAGAGTTTACATGTACCTTCATTTGCTACACTTTAGTGTCCTTGGGGCTATATACACTTAACTAAACCTGGCTTATATTACAGTTTGGAAATACTTTTAATTTTTAATTTTGTCATCTAGTTTTTTCTCTTTAATGTAATGTAGCTTTTAGAGATTTTTCTTATTACTATTAAAAGTTTATATAGAATATTTTAGGATGAGGAAAGATTGGCAAATGTAAGTACTAAAGATAAAAATCTGCCATAATCTGTAGTTTATATGGTTAATATGAATGATATATTTTGTGCAATTAAGAGGAAAGGTATCATAATATTGGGCAGGAGTATGAAGGTCAAGAACTAGAAGATAATTCCTTGACTACATTCTGAAATCAAATCTTTTGAAGTAGGAGTCATAAATACCAGCTGTTTATCTTAACGTACATACATATATATATATATATATATATTTTTTTTTTTTTTAAGGTGAAGTAAGTTTATTAAGAAAGTAAAAGAATAAAAGAATGGCTACTCCATAGGCAGAGCAGCCCCAAGGGCTGCTGGTTGCCTGTTTTTATGGTTATTTCTTGATTATATGCTAAACAAGGGGTGGATTATTCATGAATTTTCTCAAAAGGGGGTGAGCAATTTCTGGAGATGAGGGTTCTTCCCCTTTTTAGACCATATAGGGTAACTTCTGGATGTTGCCATGGCATCTGTAAACGGTCATGGCACTGGTGGGAGTGCCTTTCAACATGCCAGTGCATTATAATTAGCAAATAATGAGCAGAGAGGATGACCACAGGTCATTCTTGTCGCCATCTTGGTTTTGGTGGGTTTTGGCTGGTTTCTTTACTGCAACCTGTTTTATCAGCAAGGTCTTTGTGATCTATATCTTGTGCTAACCTTCTGTCTCATTCTATGACTTGGAATGCCTAACCGCCTGGAACTGCAGCGCAGTAGATCTCAGCCTTATTTTACCCAGCCCCTATTCAAGATAGAGCCACTCTGGTTCAAATCCCTCTGACATATTCCCCCTCTCTTTTATAAGAAAACCCTTAATCCTAAGGGTTGCAGAAGGATGAAGAACCACTTTCTGTAACTTCTTCCTGCTGAATAGGGGTGATGATATTCCTGCCTAACTATTGGGGTCTTTTGTATTCAGGGTAGAGAGGAGCTCAGTCAAAAAGCATCAGTATGGTGAGGACATTCATAACTCTGAGTTCTGACAAAAGGTGATGTTTGGAAGATGAATAAGTGTTTAAGAAAACATTCAGTAAGCTTATCTTGCATTCCTACACAAAGAGTACAACAGCAATATATTTCACAACAGTAATGCAAAGTAAGTGAAATTATCCCAAGTAAACTAAATAAGAAGGCTTTCCATGAACTGGGCAACTGGTGGGACCAAGCTGATAAGGGGTTGCTAGCTGATTCCAATATGTGCCCAGAATTAGGATATTGATCCAAATTTTTACATTACCCATCCTTCTTGTTTTTCCTGAGCTGCAGTCAGAGATCACTGGCTGGTTCATAGTAATAAGCAAGATCAGCCTAAATTGCAGGAAGAAAAACAACTGATGAGACTAGAATATAACAACAAGTATACCATAGTTCTTGAAACATAATTTTTTTTCTCTCTCCAGTCTTCCATTTTTACTAAAGACAAATCATGATAGTCTAGTTTGCTTTATTATACTTTAGTTGTATAAAGTGCAGCAAGAATAATTATTTTCACATAGGCTTGTAAAATTGGCTTTGATGGAAGTCTCTTCCATAAGAAATTTCAGATAAGACCTTTTCTTAAAGCTGAGCTCAGCCATGGGTTTGTACCCTCAACTACCTATGAATTGGGTACATTCCTCTCCTCTTGAGGTCCAAAGATAACCTGGGGCTCCTGGGTCTGTCAGAAAGTGACATTCTTTATTTACCACAGGTCAGGAACCTTGTACAGGGACAGTATAGATAAGGTATGAAGGCAGTTTTCCCGAGGGACTTTTATTGACTCTGTAAGTCAAGTTTTATTTCTCAAAGGAAAGCATAACATTCAAGTCAAAGCCTTGTTAAAATAACCAGTTTTTCCAATTGTGTCCTGTTACAAATTAAAACAGATTCTTATTGTACTTATGGAAATAACTATATTGCCATAAGACAAGAATACTTACAAATGGTTTCTAAATTATGGAGAAATCAGGTAGAGAGAAACAAGTATGGTCCAAATTTTGTTCACAGGAATATACTCAAGTGTTAAAAACTATAAATAGCTTCAAAAAAGTTTCCTTGACTCTGAAAAACAAAGGATCAACATTTTAAGCAAAAATGTCACACAAATTAACTCAGTCTTCTCTTACTTCACTCCATGCAGTTAACTCCTGTCCTGCTTGATAGGAACATTTCAGCTCTCCATGATGCCTGAAAGTTTTTTTCTCTATTCTAGTATCACACAATATCCAAAGTTATTAGAAACCTGCATTCAAGAACACCTGTTAGAGTCCTATAGTTGATTATAAACCACCTTTTAAAGAGGATTAAAACAAGACAACAATTATCTGTGGATGATAAAAAGTTTTAGGACAGCCACTATTAAAGCCACAATTGACTAGGAATTTTGATTACTTCTGTGGCATACAACATTTTTACATAACAATTGTAATTATTAATAACACTAAGTCATATGAGAATTTTAGAAGTTTCTCAAAATTTTGGAACACATATCAATAACACATTTATACAAATACAGCCCAAAGAAAGCCAAATACCATTTCATATTTGACAATGCTTTCTGTATGATTTTTATACCAAATAAGCCAAATGTCACTTTTGGACTTTAGCTAAAAGATTAATTAGGTCAGAAAAAAACATACTTTATAATTTTAGTTTGGAAAGTTTGTAAAATATCAAAGATTTAAGACACTTGATATTATAAAATAGAATTCCAGGTTACCTTAAGCCATTCATTTAGCCAAAATAATAACGTAAAAATTTTAAAAGGAGAAAAACCTTTACTCGCTAATAGAGGGAAGACTTAGCTTTTCCAACAATGTTTTTTCTTTCCTTTCTTCTTCCTACAGTTTGTTCAAAAGGGCAGACAAAAACCTTTCATTCCCTAATTTATCTATGAGGAGGGAAAGGAATATAATACTGTTATGGTAATTTTGATAAAAAAGGAACAAATGCTATGTAGAATAACTGTGTTTTTACAAGCTTAAACACCAGAAATAATACTTTCTCATGAGGTTAACAAGATCAATAGTAATTTTATAGTTGAGTTTAAAATAAAATAATGATACTTTTAAGTTTAAAACTATAACATGAGACACAAAAAGACTTTCTCTTACTTTTACAGTTATACTACATATAAGTACTATAACTATTGAGAAGGACATTAGATTCCCAATAAAAAGAAAAGGAATGTTTACATACAACTGGAAAATCATACGTTAAAGAAATATAAGATGCATGATCAAGTGCAAAAAAAAATCTCACTATCACCATACCATTTCTGGAGCTGTAGGCCTTTTTCAGTTGTGAGCCAAACTCATTCCTAACAAAAAGCCTTCATTTTTTCATTATTCTGACTTAAAATAGAAACTAGTCAATCCATAGAATATTAGAAAATTTTGGCTTAGCAAAAGCCATTATCTTTTACAATACCAGTTATTGTGAAAGCACAATATAAGCAGCATAGCTAAATTTAGAAAACATAAAACATGGTAGTAGTTCTCATCTTAAATAGCTACCTGTATAGAACAGGAATAAAAGAGAAGGAAGGGTCTCAAGCTTGGATAGCCATTTATATTTTATTGCCACAGGAGATCCTACTTCCCTTTCTTTCCTCTGACATTCTCTTTCTGTGTTGCTACTTCTCAATTTGGTTCCTTCATTTTTGTTGCTATTCCACATTAAGGTGGTCTTCAGCTCTACTTTCCTAGATGATTATCTTCAACTGACTGCCAATTTTCATTCTACACCATATATCTCTCTTCCCAAAGTCTTGATCATTATCTGTGAAGGAGTGAGAGAAACTGTTTATTGGTAAAAACTGTAAATACAAAAAAAATTTTGACATGGTATAGGCTTTGAAATAAGTTTTTGATAATAAAAGAATTTTTAAGAATTAAAACTCCTGTTAACCACGGAAATAACCACAGATGTTTTCTTTTGGCCTTAACTTTAGTGTACCTGAGGAAATGGTGGTGAAAACTAGTTATTAAGAAGACTTGGCCAGGCGCGGTGGCTCACGCCTGTAATCCCAGCACTTTGGGAGGTCAAGGTGGGCAGATCACATGAGGTCAGGAGTTCAAGACCAGCCTGGCCAACATGATGAAACCTTGTTTCTACTAAAAATACAAAAATTAGCCAGGCATGGTGGCACATGCCTATAGTCCCAGCTACTTGGGAAGCTGAGGCAGGAGAATGACTTGAACCCGGGAGGTGGAGGTTTCAGTGAGCCAAGGTTGCACCATTATACACCAGCCTGGGTGACAGAGCCAGACTCCATCTCAAAAAAAAAGAAAAAAAAAGATGACTTAATTTTATAATTCAAATAATGTATCACTTAAAGATGTCTGTATCCTTATCCTCCTCCTCTTTCTTCCATAAATCAATTTAATCATGTTACCTTTACTGGTGCTTCCCATTGTACTCTTTAATTTGTTTTTCAGCTTTATTTTAATATACTTCCTTTCCTACTTACACGAACAGGTCAATCATAGAACATTTTCTATTTTTCACCTTTCTTCCCATTCTCTTTCCGCTTGTAATATTCTATCCAGTGATTCTTATTCCAATGTTAGTTTTAATTTTAGATTTTCATTGGTTAAAATATCTAATGCTAACTGCTGTAGATTTCATTACCAAATGTGGTTTCTTTAGTATTTTTCAAAAGGTAAACAATCCTCACTAAGTTCTTACATGTTCAGAGTTCTTGGTCTTCTGTCTTTATACTTGCAGAAGTGCTTGGTTGTGTATAAATCCTGAGGACTTTCTTTTGTTGTGTATCTTGTAGATGTTGCTCCTCTGTTTCCTGAATGTGGAGAAGACTGATGCCATTGTGTTTTTCTTTCCATTACAAGTTTCTTAAGGAGCCTTTCTTCATCACTGAAGTTTAATAGACTTTCTAAGATAAATATTATTGTTGACTATTCTGAATCAGATTGTGATATGATTTTGGTGTGCTGTTTCAATATGTAGATAAATTATTTTATTTTAGGAAACTATTTCCTTTTTAAATGACAGCTTAAAATATTCATGCTTTTCTATTGTTGTTTTCTTTTTTGGAGACTACATTTTTGAAATTGTTAGGTCTGTTCTGCCTGTGTTATATATCCATTTTCTATTTTTAAAGTTTATTTCTCTTTCTTTTTTCTTTTTGCTGTTTAGTTCCTATAATTACTTGTGTGTCAATTTCCCACAATTTAGGTAACAAATTACCACAAATTTGGTGATTTGAATCAACAGAAATATATTCTCCTACAGTGCTAGAGACTAGAAGATCAAAATGAAAACGTTGGCAAGGTCATGCTCTATCTGAAGGTTCTAAGGACGAATCCATTTTTGCTTCTTCCTAGCTTCTAGTGATTCTCAGAAATCCTTGGCATTCCTTGGCTTTTGTCTGCATATGTCCCATTTCTACCCTCATTTTTACATGGCCCTTTTCTCTGTATGTATCTCTGTGTCCTCTCCTCTTATATGGACACCAGTCATTAGATATAGGGCTCAGCCTAATCCAGGATGATTTCATCTCAAGATCCTTAACTAATTACATTTGCAAAGACCTTATTTCTAAATAGGTCAGATTCACAGGTATGAGGGTTTAGGACTTGAATATATCTTTTAGGGAGACACAATTCAACCCACTACACAGGGTGTCTATTTTGTTCTCATTTAATTTTTTAAAACTTTTTTTGTTTTTTTTTAGATTCAGGGAGGTATATGTGCTTATTTATTACATAGGTATATTGCATAGTGGTGAGGATTGGGCTTCTAGTCTACCCATCACCCACATATTGAACATTGTACACAATGGGTAATTTTTCAATCCTATTGTACTACATTTTGGAGTCCCCAGAGTCCTTTGTCTCCAACTTTATGTCCATGTGTACTCATTGTTAAAGTTTTTATTTGGAAATAATGTCAAACTTACTGAAAAAATTTCAAGAAGGGTACAAAAGCTCCCATATATCCTTCATCCAGATTTTCCAGCATCTTGTCCAATTTACTATTTGCTCGATCTAATCTAATCTATCTAATCTATTATATAATATCTATTCATTCATCTAGAGATATAGATTGAAATACATTTTATTCTGAACCATTTGAGACTAAGTTGCACAGATCATACTGCTTTACCCATAACTACTTCAGCGTGAAACAGGACATTTTCTTACAATAGCATGGTGTGGTTATCACCCTTAGGAAACTTGACACTGAAACAATACATTAATCTATTATTTTTCTAATTTTTTTCAATTGATCAAATAAAATTTCTTACGGCATTTTTTCCCTCCAGTTCAGGATCATGTATTACATTTAGTTGCAATGTCTTTTTAATCTTCTTTAATCTGCAATAGCTCCTTAGCTTTTCTTAGTTTTTCATGACTTTGAAATTTCAAAATATGCAGGTTATTTTAAAACAATAGACTAATCCTCATTTTTGGTTAGTCTGTTGTTTCTTTATGATTACTTTCAAGTTAAGCTCTCCAGTTGGAGTACTGTATTAGTGATTTTGTGTCCTTCTGAAGACATTACGTTCAGAGGTACACAGCCCATTTGATATCAATTTTGATCACTTGGTCAAGGTATTATTCAATTTATCCACCATGTAGTTGCTATTTTCCTCTTCCAGTTTTTACTATTGTGATTGAAAATGTTTGATTTTCCTATTCCAGTTTTCCCCTACCTTTATCAGTCAGCATTTCCTATAAGGAAAAGCTCTCCCTTTTCCCTCATTTGTTTGTTTATAGATGCATTATTAAAATGAATTCATGGATTCCTATTTTTTCAAATTAAATTTTTTTTAGTACTGTCTTTATCTCAGCTCTCAAATTGTCTAAGATTTGGCCAGTAGGAGTCTCTTTACACTGGCTCCTCTGTCCTTTTAACATGCCCCAATCATTTTTTAAAAACACTTTATGACTTAAAACACTTTATGACAACCATATGTTCTAGGATCATTTTGCAGATAAGCTTCAGTATATCTTCTTTGCTTGCAGACCTTTTCAACTGAGTTAAGAAATGTGTGAGCCTGCATGTGCATATCTGTAATCTGTTATACATATGAGATCTGTATAATAGGTGTGTATAATGTGTTATAGAATCTAATTATTCTCAAAGGCTTTAGAAATTATGAGATCTACTGGGCATGATGGTACACCCTTGTAGTCCCAGATACTGCTTGAGAGTCAGAGGTTGCAGTGAGCCAAGACCGCGCCATTGCACTCCAGCTGGGTGACAGAGTGAGAGACTCTATCTTCCCCTCACCCCCCAAGAAAAGAAAGAAATCATGAGTTCTTACTGAACTTCCAGATTCCATGGATTGCCATAGAGGTTTCCTTGCCTTTCCCCATTCTGTTTGTATCTCACTTCTTCCATAGGCAAAGAGAACATTGGTTCCCAGCAACATCAAAGTATTTATTCTCTTATGCATGGTATAATCTCCTAATTATTTTATGCATACCACTATAAAAATACCTACACAAAATTCCAATTTAGTTTGCTCTTCTTCCCCTCATCCCTACCCACAGACTGAAGCACTATAGTTCAATATTTTGTTTTAAAAAATTGGGGTTTTAAAAACAGTTTCTCTCCAGGATAATTATGTTATTCATTTGTAGTACAGCTGTGTACATTTGTGTCAGTTTGCTTTAAGTATTAGTTATTTTAATATTTTGTTTCTCAACTCCTTGGTGATTTATTTTTATGGAATGTGTAGAACATTAACATACTTCCAAAAGTCATAACTACACAAAAATTTTCCTCAGTGAATTATCATGCCCTCTCCTGTCCCTTTCACTTTACTCCCAATTTCATTTTTTTCTAGTTAATCCCCCCTTTCTTGTTGTTTACACATTCAGATGTGTTTGCTTTTTTATTTTTATTTCTCATACAAAAGGTAGCTCTTTTTATTTACTACATTCCAGAAATAATTTTGTGTATATATATATATTAATATATATACACACACATATATATATCACACAATGTTGTAGACTGATGATAAGTTTTATGTAATATGTGTATATGTGTGTGTGTGCCTATGTGTGTGTATATATATACACACAGAGACAATAAGAAGCTATATACCCAAAGGATTATAAATTACTCTATACAAAGATACATGCACACGATGTTTATTGCGGCACTATTCACAATAGCAAAGACTTGGAATCAACCCAATGTCCATCTGTGACAACTGGATTAGAAAATGTGGCACAATACACCATGGAATACTATGCAGCCATCAAAAAGGATGAGTTGCGTCCTTTGTAGGGACATGGATGCAGCTGGAAACCATCCTTCTTAGCAAACTATCACAAGAAGAGAAAACCAAACACCGCATGTTCTCACTCATAGGTGGGAACTGAACAATGAGATACTTGGACTCGGGAGGGGAACATCACACACTGGGGCTATCATGGGGAGGGGGGAGGAGGGAGGGAGTGCATTGGGGAGTTATACATGATATAAACGTCATGCACATGTACCCTAGAACTTAAAGTATATAAAAAAAAAAAAAAAAAGTTAAACAAAAAAAAAAAAAAAAAGAAGCTATGAATACTTAGTGTGTATATATATATATACACTAAGTATTATGTATGTATTATAACATAATATATACACTAATAGTGTATATATATACACACTAGTATCATAGCTTCTTATTGTCTCTGAATGTTCCCATTCAGACTGTGGTCCTCTTCTAGGTAGGCTTATGTTTATGTGTTGATGATTAGTTTTATATATATACACATGCACACACACACACACATACACAGAGTATAAAATATATACACACAGTAATATATGTACATATGTACTAATATATATATACACATACACATATATTACTAAGTGTTTATAGCTTCTTATTGTCTTGAATTTTTCATTGGGAATGAGTTTGAATATTGTCAAAGGCTTTTTCATATGTATTTTTCATCAAATTTAGTCGATTTCTGAAAATTTTTTTGGTCTTTTTCTTATTTTTAATCCTTCAGTTTTTCAAGTTCTTGATTCATCTACACTTATTGTTCTATCATAAACCACTGTTTTCTGGCCATCTCTTCCCTGAGTTTTGTATTTCTGCTTTGTGGCTTTTTTCCTTTCTTCAATATTTGTCTAAAGCCTAGTGGTTTACAATTTTCATATGACCAATGCAACATTGGTGATTTTTAAAATGAAACTATTTTGTTATTTCCAATATTTATTTATTTATTGACATGTAATTGTATATATTTATGGGTATTATTTTTTGTTTTAATGCATATAGATTGTATAATGATTGAATCAGGGTATTTCGTGTATCCATTGTCTCATGCATTTATCATTTATTTGTGGAGAGACCATTCAAAAGCCTCTATTCTAGCTATTTGGTAATATACAATACCTCAGTGTTACCATCATTACCCTACTGTGCAATAGAATACCAGAATTTTTTTTTTATTTTTATTTTAATTTCTGGGATACTATGTGCAGAACATGCAGGCTTGTTACATAGGTAAATGTGTACCATGGTGTTTTGCTACACCTATCAACCCATCACCTAGGTATTAAGCCCAGCATGCATTAACTGTTTATCCTGATGCTCTCCCTACCCCGACCTGACCCCCACCCACCGACAGGCCCTGGTGTGCACTGTTTCCCTCCCTGTGTCCATGAGTTCTCATTGTTCAGCTCCCACTTATGAGTGAGAACATGAGGTAGAACACCAGGATTTATTTCTCATATCTAATTGTAACTTTGCACCCATTGAGCATCCTCTTCCCCTCCTCCAGTTTCTGGTGAACATTCTACTATCTGCTTCTATGATACCAACTAATGTTTAAAATTCTGCATATGAGTGAGATCATGTGATATTTATCTTTCTGTGTCTGACTTATTTCTCTTAACATAATGTCCTCCAGGTCCATCTGTGTTGTCACAGATTACAGGATTTCACTCTTTATTATGGCTGAATAGTATTCCATTCTGTAAATATGCCACATTTTCTTTATCCATTCATGTGTTGTTGGACACTTGGGTTGATTACAGTTCTTGGTTATTATAGATAGTGCTGCAATAAACACGAGAATGTGGATGTCTCTTCAATATGCTGATTTCATTTCCTTTGGATATATACCAATAAGTGGGTTTGCTGAATCATATGGGAGTTCTGTTTTTAATTTTTTGAAGAGCCTCCATACTATTTTTCATAGCAGCTCTAGTAATTTATAATCCCATCAATGGTGTCTAAGTGTTCCTTTTACTCTATTCCTCCCCAACACTTGTTTTCTACTGTCTTTTTGATAATCACCATTCTGACTATAGTAAGTTGGTATTTTATTATGGTTTTGGTTTGCTTTCCCCAATAAACTATTTTTCCATTTTTAAAACACAACATTGTTGTGTCGATGGAGTGATTATTCTTTTTGTTTCTCACACTTGATTTAATTTTATTTTTATGAACCAACTGTTTACAAGAATCTCGTGTTGGGGAAAGGGGAAAGACCGGGGCAACCTGGCACCTCTATAACTCAAAGGCTGTCACCTCTGTTATAGTGACAGAGCTAGGTGTTATTTCGTTTTCTCTACTACTTTTTGAATCTATCTTGGCTCAGAGGAGGTTCTACTGCCATACCTAAACTTCTTCAGGTTCTAATCTACCTGTATCACCAAGGAAGAGATCTTGCCTTCTGGAAAATCTCCCTTAAATATAGAAGATTTTAAAAATTGTGTTATTATACTATCCCTGGGTCACTTCTGAGCTCTCTTTCTCTACCTTCAAGTGTGCTCCCCAGCCTCACTCATAGCAGTTCCCATTCAGAGTGTGGTCCTCTCCTGGGTGTGTTTATGTGGTGATAGTTGTTACAGTATTCTCCCATTGTCCCCTCCTTCCCCTTGAGTTTTATCATATCTCATTTCAGTTTTCTGCAAGGTTTCTGCAAGGTTCTGCAACAGTTTTGCTTCAGGCAGCATTTACTCAAAATTTGTAGCTTGGAGGTATTTATTCTGTCTTCTGCCTTTGTTGACCATTGAATGTGCATTTTTTTTTTCTAATTATGCTTATTTCCCTATGGCTTTCTAGAGAAGTGGAGTAATTCTTAACTTAGTTGCCACCAAGTTTTTACTGGAAGTTGAAACATATTTTACAATATTTTCTCTATTTTACTTGTCATATGACTAGACTAGTTATTTAAATTCTTTGTATGACTGTTAACTGATTTTCAAAGTAGATTAGTTAGTATCTAGTAAGGTTGATGTAGGAGCACATTGAGATACTAAAGTTGACATAATATCTGGTATGTGGTAGATGTTTATTATGGACTGAATTGTGTGCTACCCCACCCAATTCATATGTTGAAGCCTTAACCCCCAATTTGACTATATATGGAGGTAGGGCCTTTAAGGAGGCAGTAAGATTGATTGAGGTTATAAGGATGGAGCCTAATCTGATTCGACTACTGTCCTTATAAAAAGAGGAAAGATAGAATTATCTCTCTCTCTCTCTCTCTCTCTCTTGCTTTCTTGCTCTCTTCCCCCCTCTACATACATGTGAGCCCACAGGAAGGACTGAGAGGGCACTCTAAGAAGGCAGCCATCTGCAAGCCAGGAAGGGAAGCCTCACCAGAAACCAACTCTGGCACCTTGACCTCAGACTTCCAGCTTGCAGAACAGTGACAAAATACATCCTCTCATTTAAGCTACCCAGTCTTTGGTATTTTGTTATGTCATCCCATGCAGACTGTATTAGTCAGGGTTCTCTAGAGGGTCAGAACTAATAGGATGGAGATATATATATATATATATAGGAGTTTACCAAATAGTATTAACTGATATGATACCAGGTCCCACAATAGTCTGCCTGAAGGCTAAGGAGCAAGGAAGCCAGTCTGAATCCCAAAGCTGAAGAACTTCGAGTCCAAGTCCAAGGGCAGGAAGCATCCAGCATGGGAAAAAAGATGTAGGTAGGCTGAGGCCTTTTCTTGTATTTTTGCCTGCTTTATATCCTGGCTGCACTGGCATTTGATTAGATGGTGCCCACCCAGATTAATGGTGGATCTGCCTTTTCCAGCCCACTGACTCAAATGTTAATCTCCTTTGGCAACACCCTGACAGACACACCCAGGATTAATACTTTGTACTCCTCAATCTCATCAAGTTGACACTCAGTGTTAACCATCACACAGACTATTAGAGTGTTCATTAGATTGTAACTGCTAATAAAAACAATTGGTGGTGATGGTGATGATGATCCTAGAAGTCCAGGCCTATGGATACTTACTGATAAAGAATTGAAAGACCTGCTTTGAATTGATAGGGAGTTTTTAGGAGGGATATAAATAAACTTTCTGCTCTGTTGCTCTCCCCTTTCCTTTTATTAACTGGATTTAGAAATACTTTTATTTGGTAAAAGAAATGTTATAAATCTTCATACATATGGCTAATATTTCTGGCTAATTACCATGAAGCAGAATAGCCATTAAGCATATTATTAAAGATACCCAATTTCATTATGTGCTTGATTTTAGTACTAAATTTAAGCAGTTTATGCCACCTCTCTTAGGTCAACTCCAATTATGATACACATCTTTCTAGTATTAAATGCAAAACCAATGAGATGTCTGTAGCTACCTTTACTATTACTTGCATTTCTTCATCTTTCTTTCTTTTTTGAATACACAATTTATGATTTTGATACTGAATGAGTAAATTTGTTCTTTCTTTCTCACTGGGAGGCCTGCCTTGCAAGCTGCTTTTTTGCCAAAACATTTACCAGGACTTTCAAAGTCATCTCTTGTTTTCAGTTATTATTCCCTTTTATGACAACTACCTTTGAAGAGATTTGGAAGTTAGTCTATATTTGAAATTACTGTGTGTGTTTTCTGTGTTTCTATGTAATTCCAACTTAAAAATCAAAACATCTTCACAATTCCATTGGTATCTCATTTTAAATAAAAGCATCATTTTTTTAACTGAAAGTCTAGATTAGATATTACTTCCTCTGTGCAACCTACCTGGACACTCCCAGTGCAATCAGAGAAATTTACGGTTGTATCAGAGCACTTTCCATGTTGTGTTGTATTTTGTGTACAGCATGTGGCATGTAGTACAGAATTTAACGATTAAATGTGTCTCCAGTTAGACTCCATGTTTCTTGGGAATATAGACTATCTTTTCACATCCTCAGAACCTAGCATTTCTTTATGTTGATTTCATTATTGTCAGATCATACTTTGCATGCTTTCAATTCTTATAAATTTAAGTTTTCTGATTCAGATATGGTCTGTGCTGGTGAATGTTCCATCTGCGGTTTAAAAGAATGTATATTGTGCTGTTTGGGGGGTGAAGCTCTATAGCATTTCAGTTGATTGATGATGATACTCACTTCATCTATATCCTTGCTATTTTCCTGTCTACTTTTATTTATTATTGAGGGAGAAGTGTTGAAGTCTCCAACTATATTGTGAATTTGTCTATTTTTCCTTAGTTCTATTAGTTTTGGCTTCGTGTATTTGCAAATACTGTTTGATGCATATACATTCAGAATTATTGTATTTTCTTGATGAAATGCCCCTTATATTATTATATAATTTTCTTCTTCTTCTGGTAATTTTCTTTGCTCTGAAGCCTACTTTGAATAATATTGACATATCCCTTTCAGGGTTCTTTTTGTTAGTGACTGCATGGTATATCTTTTTTTGTCCTTTTGCTTTTTTTAACTGAATAGATGTACATAGTTTTGGAGTACATGTAATAATTAAATATATTCATATAATTTACAGTGATCAAATCAGTATACTTGAGATATCTATCACCTTAAATATTTGTCTTTTCTTTATGCTAAAACCATTCTATAGTTTACAATAGTGTTAGATGACAAATAGCTAGAAGACAAGAATTTGTGCAATACCTTATTGTAAACTATAGTTACCCTACTGATCCATCAAACATTAGGTCTTATTTATTCTATCAGATTGTATATTTGTACTCAATTGGTATGGTTTGGCTGTGTCCCCACCAAAATCTCATCTTGAATGTGGTTCCCATAATCCTCATGTGTTATGTAACTGAAGTAATTGAATCAGAGAGGCAGATATCTTCGTGCTGTTCTCATGATAGTGAGTTTTCATGAGATCTGGTGGCTTTATAAGGGGCTTTTCCCCCTTTTGCTTTGATACTTCTCACCTGCTGCCATGTGCAGAAGGACGTATTTGCTTTCCCTTCTGCCGTGATTGTAAGTTTACTGAGGCCTCCCCAGCCATGTGGAACTGAGTCAATTCAACCTCTTTCCCCTTATAGATTACCCAATCTTGTATATGTCTTTATTAGCCAGCATGAGAACGGACTAATATAGTAAACTGATATCAGGTAGTGGGGTGCTGCTGTAAAGATACCCAAAAAATGTGGAAGCAACTTTGGAACTTGGTAACAGGCATAGGTTGAAACAGTTTGGAGGGCTCAGAGGAAGATAGGAAAATGTGGGAAATGTTGGAACTTCCTAGAGAATTGGAGGACTCAGAAGGCAGGAAGATGTGAAAAGTTTGGAACTTCCTGGGGACTTGTTAAATGGCTTTGACCAAAATGCTGATAGTGATATGGACAACGAAGTCCAGGCTGAGGTGGTCTCAGATGGAGATTAGGAACTTGTTGGGTACTGGAGTAAAGGTCACTCTTGCTATGCAAAGAAACTGGCTGTATATTACCCTGCCCTAGAGACCTGTGGAACTTTGAACTTGAGAGAGATGATTTAGGGTGTCTGGCAGAAGAAATTTCTAAGCAACAAAGTGTTCAAGAAGTGACTTGTTTGCTGTTAAAAGCATTCATTTTTGTGTAGTCACAAAGATATGGTTTGGAATTGGAGCTTATGTTTAAAAGGGAAGCAGAGCATTAACATTTGTAAAATTTGCAGCCTGAGGATGCAATACAAAAGAAAAACCCATTTTCTAAGGAGAAATTCAAGTTGGCTGCAGAAATTTGCATAAGTAATGAGGAACCAAATTTTAATCACCAGGACAATGGGGAAAATGTCTCCGGGGCATATCAGAGACCCTCACGGCAGCTCCTCCCATCACAGGCCTGGAGGCCTAGGAGGGAAAAATGGTTTCTTGAGCTGGGCCGAAGTCCCCTCTGCTCTATGGCGCCTCAGAACATGGTGCCCTGAATCCCAACTGCTTCAGCTCCAGCTGTAGCTAAAGTGGGCCGATGTACATCTCAGGCCTTTGCTTCAGAGGGTGCAAGTCCCTAGCCTTGGCTGCTCACGTGTGGTGTTGGGCGTGTGAGTGCACAGAAGTCAAGAATTGAGGTTTGGGAACCTCCAGCTAGATTTCAGAGGATGTATGGAAATGCCTGGATGTACAGCACAAGTTTGCTGAAGGGGTGGAGCCCTTATGGAGAACCTCTGCTAGGGTAGTATGGAAGGGAAATATGGGAAGCTAAAACAATAAATGCTCCAATGGGGACTCCCCACACAGAGTTCCCACTGGAGCATTGCCTGGTGGAGCTGTGAGAAGACATCCACCATCCTCCAGACCCCAGAATGATAGCTCCACCAACAGTGTACCTGGAAAAGCCGTAGACAATGCCAGCCATGAAAGCAGCCAGGAGAGGAGCTGTACTCTGCACAGCTACAGGGACAGTGCTGCCAAATCTGTGGGAGACCACCTCTTGCATCAGCATGAACTGGATGTGAGACAGAGTCAAAGGAGATAATTTTGGAACTTTAAGGTTTGATAACTGCCCTATTGGATTTCAGACTTGCATGGGACCTGTAGCTCCTTTATTTTGGTCAGTTTCTCCAATATGGAATGGGTGTATTTACCTAATGTCTATGCTCCCATTGTATCTAGGAAGTAACTAACTTGCTTTTGATTTTACAGGCTCATAGGTGGAAGGGACTTGTCTCACATGAGACTTTGGACTTGAAATTTTGAGTTAATGCTGGAATGAGTTAAGACTTTGGGGGACTGTTGGAAGGGCATGATTGTGTTTTCAAATGTGAAATCTTGAGATTTAGGAGGGGCCAGGGGCAGAATGATATGGTTCAACTGTGTCCCCACCTAAATCTCATCTTCAATTATAGCTCCCATAATCCCCACGGGTCATGGGAGGGACCTAGTGGGAGGTAAAAGAATCACGGAGACAATTACCCTCATGCTCTTCTTATGATACTGAGTTCTCATGATATCTGATGATTTTATAATGAACTTTACCCCTTTTGTTCAGTTCCTCTCTGTCCTGCCACCATGTGGAGAAAGATGTGTTTGCTTCCCCTTCCACCATGATTGTAAGTTTCCTGCAGCCTCCCCAGACAAGCTGAACTGTGAGTCGATTAAACCTCTTTCTTGTATAAATTACCCAGTCTCAGGTATGTCTTTGTTAGCAGCATGAGAATGGACTAATACACCAATCATCAACTTCTCTTCATTCCTCCCTCTCCCTTACCTTTCCTGGCCCCTATAACCACCAATTTATTCTCTATCTTCATGGGATTCACTCTTAGCTTCCACATATGACTGACAACATGCAATGTTTCTTTTTTTATGGCTGAATAATACTTCTTGGTGTATATGTACAACATTTTCTTTATCCTTTTGTCCACTGATAGCACTTAGGTTGATTCTGTATTTTAGCTACTTAGAGTAGTGCTACAGTAACCGTGGGATTGCAGATGTCTTTCCAATATATTGGTTTCTTTTCTTTTGACTATATATACGGTAGTGGAATTACTGGATCATATGGCAATTCTATTTTTAGTTTTTTGAGGAACTGTCATACTGTTCTCCATGATGGCTGTACTAATTTACATTTCCACTAACAATGTACAAGGGTTCCTCTTTCCCTACTTCCTTGCCAGCATTCATTATTGACTTTATGATAAATGCCATTTTAACTGGGATAAGTTGATATTTCATTGTAGTTTTGATATGCATTTCTCTGATGGTTAGTGATGTTGAGCATCTTTTTAGATA
Source organism: Trachypithecus francoisi (assembly GCF_009764315.1). Taxonomy (NCBI): domain Eukaryota; kingdom Metazoa; phylum Chordata; class Mammalia; order Primates; family Cercopithecidae; genus Trachypithecus; species Trachypithecus francoisi. Next base: position 91,279,679 of record NW_022681473.1, read on the forward strand.
CTTGTTTGCCATTTGTATGTCTTCTTTTGGGAAATGTCTATTCATATATTTTGCCCATTTTAAAATCACTTTATTAGATTTTTTTGCTATTGAGTTGTTGAGCTCCTTACATAATCTAGTTGTTAATCCTTTGTTGGATAGATAGTCTGCAAATATTTTCTCCCATTCTGTGGGTTGTCTTGTCACTTGTTGATTATTTCCTTTACTGTGCAGGAGCTTTTTAGCTTGATGTAATTTCATTTGTCTATTCTTACTTCGGTTGTCTGTGCTTTTGAGGTCTTACAAAAACTCTTTGCCCAGAACAATGTCGTGGAGTATTTCTCCAATGTTTTCTTCTAATAATTTCATAGTTTGAGGTTTCAGATTTAAGTCTTTAATCCATTTTGATCAGATTTTTGTATACGGTGAGAGATAGGGGTCTAGCTTTATTCTTCTTCATATAGTTATCCAGTTTTTCTAGTATCATTTATGTTAGAGACTGTCCTTTGCCCATTGTATGTTATTGGTAGCTGTGTCCAAGATGAATTGACTGTAAGTACTTTATATCTGGGTTGTCTATTCCGTTCCATTTGTCTATGTGTCTATTTTTATGCCAGTACCATGCTGAATTGGTTACTACAGCTTTGCAATAAATTTTGAAGTCAGGTAGTGTGGTGCATCCACCGTTGTTCTTTTTTGGGATTGCTACAAGTATTCTAGGCCTTTTGTAGTTCCATATAAATTTTAGGATTATTTTTTCTATTTCTGTGAATAGTGTCATCGGTATTTTGATAGGGGTTGCATTGAATCTGTAAATTGCCTTGAGTAGTAGTGTCATTTTAACCATATTAATTATTTTAATCCATGAGCATGGAATATTTTTCCATGTTTTTCTGTGCTTTACAATTTATTCCATTAGTGTTTCATAGCTTTTCTTGTATTTGTCGTTCACTTTTTTGGTGAAATTGATACGTAGATATTTTAATTCTTTGCAGCTATTGTAAATAAGATTGCTTACTTTACTTTTTTCAGATTGTTTGCTGTTGGCATATATAAGTGCTACTCATTTTATTGTTGATTTTATATCCTGTAACTTTACTGAATTCATTTATCAGTTCCAGCAGTTGCAGCATGGGTTCTTTAGGTATTTCTAAACATAGGATTATGTCATCTGTGAACAAGGCTAATTTGACTTTTTCCTTTTCAACTTACATTGCCTTCATTCCTTTCTCTTTCCAATTACTCTGGCCAAGACTTCCAGTGCAATTTTGAATAAAAGTTGTGAAAGCGAGTATCCTTGTCTTGTTTCTGATCTTAGGGGAAAGGCCTTTTATTTTTCCCTATTCAGTAAAATATTAGCTGTGGGTTTGACATATGGTCTTTATTATTTTGAGTTATGTTCCTTCTGTATCAAGTTTGATAAGAATTTTTATAAAGGATGTTGAACTTTTACCAAATATATTTTTTTGCATCTATTGAAATAATTATTTAGTTTTTGTTCTTGGTTCTATTAATATGATGTATTACATTTATTCATTTGTATATGTTCAACCATCCTTACATCCCTGGGATAAATTTCATTTGATCATGGTATATGATTTTTTATTGTGATACTGAATTCTGTTTGCTAGTATTTTATTGAGGATTTTTGCCTATGTTAATCAGTGATACTGGCCAGTATTTTTCTTTTTTCACTGTGTCCTTGTTTTGGTATCAGGGTGATGCTGGACTCATAGGTTGAGTTTAGATGTATACCCTCTTCAATTTGTTTGAAGAGTCAGAGTAGTATTGGTATTAGTTCTTTAAATGTTTGGTAGAATTTAGCAGTGAAGCCATCAGGTCCTGGGCTTTTCTTTGATGGGAGATTTTTTACCACAGCTTCAATTTCATTACTCATTATTGGTTTAGTAAAGTTTTCTATTCCTGGTTCAGTCTTGATAGGTTATATGTGTCTGAGAATTCATTCATTTCTTCTAGCTTTTCCAACTTGTTGGTATATGGTTATTCATAATAGTTTCTAATGATTCATTATATTTATGAGATCTCAGTTGTTTTGTCTCCTTTTTCATTTCTGATGTTATTTATTTAGGTCTTTTGCTTTTCTTAGTCCAGCTTTTAGTTTGTTGATCTTGTTTATCTTTTAAAAAACAATTTTTCATTTTATTGATCGTCTGTACTTTTTTAGTCTCAATTTATTTCTGCTTTGATCTTTCTTATTTCTTTCCTTCTACTAATTTTGGGTTTGGTTTATTCTTACTTTTCTATTTCCTTGAGGTGCACCATTAGGTTATTTGAAATCTTTCTACGTTTTTGATATAGGTATGTATTGCTATAAATGTTCCTCTTAGTACGCTTATGCTGTATTCCATAGATTTTACTACGTTGTGTTTCCATATAAATTTGTTTTAAGAAATTTTAAAATTTCCTTCATAATTTTTTATTGACTCAATATGTTCAAGAGCATGTTGTTTAATTTCCATGTGTTTGTGAAGCTTCTGAGATTCGCTTTATTATTAATTTCTAGTCTTATTTCATTGTGGTCACAAGTGATACTTGATGTGATTTCTACTTTTCTGAATTCTTTCAGACTTGATTTGTAGTCTAAGATATGGTCTAATCTGGAGAGTGTTCATGTTCTAATTAAAGGAGTTTATATTCTGCAAAGTTGGGTGAAATTTCTATAATTGTCAGTTAGACCTACTAGGTCTAATGTGTAGTTTAACTCTGATTTTTTGTTTTGTTTTGTCTTGGATGATCTGTCCATACTGAGAGTGGAGTGTTAATGTTCCTTGCTAGGTACTGTACTGCAGTCTGTCTCTCCCTTCTAATCTACTGATGTTTGGTTTATATGCTTGGGATCTCTGGTGTTGGGTACATAGATATTTATAATTTTTATATCCATTTGTTGACTTGGCCCCGTTAATCATTATGTAATTACTGTCTTTGTCTCTTTTTATAGTCTTTGATTTGTAATTTGTTTTTTTTTTTTTCCGAGATGGAATCTTGCTCTCTCGCCCAGGCTGGAGTGCAGTGGCACGATCTCAGCTCACTGAAACCCCCACCTTCTGGGTTCCAGCAATTCTCTGCCTCAGCCTCTCAAGTAGCTGGGATTACAGGCACCCACCACCATGCCCAACTAATTTTGTTTTGTTTTGTTTTGTTTGTATTTTTAGTAGAGATGGGGTTTCACCATCTTGGCCACCCTGGTCTTGAACTCCTGACCTTGTGATCCACCTGCCTCGGCCTCCCAAAGTGCTAGGATTACAGGTGTGAGCCACGGGGCCTGGCCGATTTGTAGTCTATTTTATCTGATATAAGTATAGCTACTCCTGTTCTTTTTTGGTTTCTAGCTGCATGGAATATCTTTTTCCACCTCTTTACTTTCAGTCTATAGGTGAAATGGATTTCTTATTGGCAGTATATAGTTGCATCTTGATTCTTTATCTGTTCAGCCACTCTGTACTTTTTAGTTGAGTCAATTTACATTCAGTGTTCTTATAGATAAGGACTTACTACTGCCAATTTGTTGTTTGTTTTCTGGTTGTTTTGTAACTCCTTTCTTTCTTTCTTATTGCCTTTCTTTGTGATTAAGGGATTTTCTCTGGTAGTATATTTTAATTTGCTGCTATTTAATTAATTTATTTATTTATTTATTTTTGAGATGGAGTCTTGCTCTGTCACTCAGGCTGGAGTGCAGTGGTGCAATCTTGGTTCACAGCAACCTCCGCCTCCCGGGTTCAAGTGATTCTCCTGCCTCAGCCTCCCAAGTAGCTGGGATTATAGACACATGCCACCACACCAAGCTAATTTTTGTGTTTTTAGTAGAGATGGGGTTTCACCAGGTTGGTGAGCCTGGTCTCGAACTCCTGACCTTGTGATCCACCCAACTTGGCCTCCCAAAGTGCTGGGATTACAGGCGTGAGCCACCGTACCTAGCTGCTTTTTATTTTTAGTGAATCTGTATCAGTATTTGTATTGTGGTTAACATGAGGCTTATGAAAAACATCTTATAGATATAACAAGTTATTTTAAAGAGTGACAACTTATCTTTGATCATAAATAGATGCATAGAAACAAAAGAAAAACAACAAAAAGCTCCTTAGACTTTAACTTTATCTCTGCCACATTTTAACTTTTAGTTGTCTTAATTTATATGTTTTTATATTACCTATCTTTTAACGGGTTGCTATAGCTATTACTGTTTTTGATAGATTTGTGCTTTGGGTTTCATACTAGAGTTATGGGTGGACTCCATACCACAATTACAGTATTATTTTGGGTTTTTCTTTGTAATTTTACCAGTGGACTATATATTTTCAAATGTTTGTTGTTTTCTTTGATGGTGGCTTTTTGTGTTGCATATTACTGTTTCTTTTTTTCTTTCAGATTTGAGGAACTCCCTTTAGCATTTCTTGTAAGACATGTGTGGTAGTGGTGTATTTGCTCAGCCTTTGTCTGGGAAAGACTTTATTTCTCCTTCATATTAGAAGGATAACTTTGCTAGCTGCAACATTCTTGGATGGCAGTAGATTTTTGTTTTCTTTCAGCACTGTGAAAATGTCCTTCTTACTCTGCGCCCGTATGGTTTCCATTGAATGAAGTCTGTTACAGATAAATTGGAGTGTCTTATTCATTTTTTTTTTTTTTTTTTTTTTTTTTTTTTTTTTTTTTGGGACGGAGTCTTGCTCTGCCACCCAGGCTGGAGTGCAGTGGCCGATCTCAGCTCACTGCAAGCTCCGCCTCCCGGTTTATGCCATTCTCCTGCCTCAGCCTCCCGAGTAGCTGGGACTACAGGCGCCCGCCACCTCGCCCGGCTAGTTTTTTGTATTTTTAAGTAGAGACAGGGTTTCACCGTATTAGCCAGGATGGTCTCGATCTCCTGACCTCGTGATCCGCCCGTCTCGGCCTTCCAAAGTGCTTCTTTTCTCTCTCTTTGTTCTTTGTCCTTGACATTTGAGAGGTAGTTGTTTTCGTTTGTTTGTTTGTTTTGTTTTTGTTTTTGAGACAAGGTTTTGCTCTGTCATGCAGGCTGTAGCACAGTGGCATGATCATGGCTCACTGTAACTTAAACCTTCCAGGCTCAAGCAATCCTCCCACCTCAGCCTTCTGAGTAACTGGGACTACAGGTATATACCACCATGGCCAGCTATTTTTATTGTTTTGGTTTTTTGTAGAGCTTGGGTCCCACTGTGTTGCCCAGGCTGGTCTTGATCTCCTGGCCTCAAGCAGTCCTCCCACTTTGGCCTTCCCAGGCGCTGGGATTACAGGCGTTAGCCACTACAGCTGACTCTGGGGTAGTCTTACTTGGGTCAAATCTGCTTGGTGTTCTCTGACCTTTCTGTACCTGGATAAACTTATATCTTTCTCATGTTTTAGGACATTTTCTGTTGTTTCTTCTGTGAATAAACTTTCTACCCCTTGTTGGTCGTCTCTCTCTCTTTCTCTCTTGAACATTAATAATTCTTAGATTTGGTCTTTTGAGGTAATTTTCTATCTTATAGGTGATCTTCAATGCCTTTTTTTCTTCATTTTTCTCCTCTGACTGTGTATTTTCAAAATAGTCTGTCTTCAAGGTCACTGATGTCTTTCCTCTGTTTCATCCATTCTATTGTTGATAACCTCTAATGAATTTTTCAGTTACACAAACGTATTTCTCAGTTCCAAGATTTGCATTTGATTTTTAAAAATTATTATTTCAACCTCTTTGTTAAGTTTCTTCAATAAATTTGTGAATTGATTTTCTGCGTTAGCTTGGAGATCACTGAGTTTCCTTAAAACTACTATCTTGAATTCTTGGCCAGAGAGCTCAAGCATTGCTGTCTCGTTAGGGTCAATTCCTGGTTTCCTGATTTGTCTATTTCGAGAGATCATGGATGGTTCCCTGTTTGCTGTTATTTCTTATAGATGTCTATGCCTTTGCATTGAAGAATTAGTTATTTATACCATTCTTCTCTGTCTGGTTTGTTTTGGTTTTTATTGGATATATTTGTATAGAGTTTCTTTACTGCTAGGTTGCTGCCTCCTTTTTGGTTCTAGGTGGTACCTTAAGCCAACAGGGGTGATCCTAAAAGGGATGTCCCGGAAGTGTGTTATGGGAAGGCTGGTTAGGAGTTCATGCCCAAGGGACCTATTAGACGAACCCCCTACAGCATAGTGATGCTGAACAGTCACTCTGATTTGGTATCTTCTTTGGCCAAGTTACAGAGCATTTTCCAGAACTGGGTATGGTAGTTCCACCTCCCTGCTTTGTTTCTGCCTGTCTTCAGGGTTATACCTCCCTTCATACACTCGCAATGCTTCACATGGGTTAAGGCAGGGACAGATCTCCTGCCAGGGAACTCACAATGGTGGGGAAACTAGTTTTCACCGTGAGCTCACTTTTTCCAGTGTACAAATAGTGAATTTGGGGGAAATTTTCCACATGCTTAGTGTTGGGCAGAATGGGGGAGAGGTATCATGGATGTGGATATCTAATTCTCTTACAGTCTTCTCAGAGTTTTTTTACTTCTCTTTTGCTCTGTGAACTGTCTTATTTTCTTTTTTTTTTTTGAGACGGAGTCTTGCTCTGTTGCCCGGGCTGGAGTGCAGTGGCCGGATCTCAGCACACTGCAAGCTCCGCCTCCTGGGTTTATGCCATTCTCCTGCCTCAGCCTCCGAGTAGCTGGGACTACAGGCGCCCAGCCACCTCGCCCGGCTAGTTTTTTTTTGTATTTTTTTTTTAAGTAGAGACAGGGTTTCACTGTGTTAGCCAGGATGGTCTTGATCTCCTGACCTCGTGATCCACCCGTCTCGGCCTCCCAAAGTGCTGGGATTACAGGCTTGAGCCACCGCGCCCGGCCCGAACTGTCTTATTTTCATATTTAAATTCTGGGATATTTCTGATGAAAAGTTTGGTATGGTGTATTTGTTTTTTGTCTTCAGGAGGTTGTAGAGAGTGAAGCTAGCTTGCCTTTATGCTGCCATTTTGAAACCACCGTCTTTGTGCTTTTAACATACCTATGTCATTATATTTGAAGTGAGTTTCTTGTACAAAAACATATATTTTGGCCTTTTATTTTTTGGTTTTGGTTTTATTCTGAAATTTCTGTATTTGAATTGGTGTTTTTAGAAAATTTGTACTTACATTTGGATTTCCATCAATTGTTTTATTTGATTTCAATTGTTAACCATTTTTTATTCCTGTTTCTCTTTTCTGCCTTCTTTTTACTCGTTTGAACCTTCTCAGCATTCCAGTTTTGTTAACCTAGCGTGTTTTTGATTATGTCCCTTAATCTAACATTTTAAATGGATGCTCCAGGAATTAAAATGAAATCACTTAACTTTGACAGTTTACTTATAATCAATATCTTACCACTTCAAGTGAGATGTAGAAACCTTACCAGTATATAAGTCCTTTACCATCTCTCCTTAATTGGTAGTTGTCTTATGTACTACATATCCATACATTAAAAATCCCATCAGAAAAATGTAACAATTTTTGTTTTTAACCATCATATGTATTTTAAAGAGCTTGAGGATAAAGAACTCGAGTAGATTTAACCAGATATTTACCATTTCTGTTCTTTCACTCCCTACATTCAAGGTTTCCTGCTCACATCATTTCCCTTCTCTCTGAAGAACTTCCTTCAGCAGTTCTTTTAGACCAGATCTGCTGGTGGAATTCTCTTATTTTATTTTATTTCCTGCAGAGAATGTCTTTATTTCATTTGTCTTTATTTCTGAAGGTATTTTCACTAAATATAAAATTCTAGGTTGACAGTTCTTTTGTTTCAACACTTTAAACCTATTCTATTTCCTTCAGGCCTCCATGGTTTCTGATAAGAAATTCACAGTTATTTGAATCATAACTAGTCATCGTTTATCTCTTCTTGCTTTCAATTTTTTTTCCTTGTCTTTAGTCTTCAGTAGTTTGATTATGTCTCTTGATTTTGATTTCTATGGGTGAGTTTATTCTATTTAGTGTTCTCTGATATTCTCAAATATGTAAGTTTATATTTTTCACTAAATTTCAAGAGTTTCAGGCATTATTTACTCTAATTTTTTTTTCTGCTTCATACTCTTTATTCTCTTAAGTATTCCATTGACATAAATATTAGACCTTTTATTATTTTCTCACAAGTCTCTGAGGCTCTGTTAATTTCTTTAAATTTTTTGTTGTTCAATTTGTATAATTTATTTTGATCTATTTTCAAATTCAATGATATATTCTGTCTTCTTTATTTTACTTTTGAGTTCATTCAAATATATATATATGTATATATAATGAGTTATTGTATGCTGTAGTTCTAAAATTTTAATCTGGATCTTATATTTCTTTGCTGATAGTTTATACCATCTGTTCATTTCAGAAGTGTGTGGCTTTACTTCTTTTAGCATTTTTATAATACCTGCTTCGAAGTCTTTGATAATTCCAACATCTGTACTATCTTGGTTTTGGCATATGTTAATTATATTTTCCTATGAAGATTGACATTTTCATATATTTTTGAATATGGAGTAAATATGAATTATATCCTAAACATTTTGAATATTATATTATGATATAAATCATATATATTATATTACATATAAATCTTTTGTAAAATATTGATATTTTTAGTTTAGTAGATAATCCACCTGGTTCATTTTAGGCACAAGTCATGACTGACCTATTTTCTGTTGTCATGTGTGTTTCATGTCAGTTCCATATATAAAGTTTGTGCGTGTTGTTTGGATCTGTCCTATAGGAGGCCAGTCTGCGATTAGGGAGGTGGCCTAACCATAGTTCTCTTCTTGTAGCCTTTGAGATGTTGTTGTGTCTGATTCATAAGTATACAGCATAGGGGTAAGCTCCAGAGTTCATAAACAACTCTATGCGGTCTTTTTCATGAGTTCTTCTCTCTCTGAGATCTCCTTGGTATAGTACTTTGCAGGTCCCAACTTTCCTTGTTCTGGTCTTCTGGCCAAAGACTTGAGACTTTAATTACCTGGTCTGCTGCACATGCACACTTTTGCTGACTGCCCATGTCTGGAGCCTAGCACCAGAAAGACAAATAATTAAACTAACAAAACCTCCAAACTGAAAAGTAGGTATTTATTCTCCCATTTTTGGAACACAGCTGTCTGATCAGAGAGGATATTTCCCCTCTGCTATGGTCTGAATATTTGTATGCCCCCAAAATTCATATGTTGAAAACTAATTACCAAAAAAAAAAGAGAGAGAGAGAGAAAGAAACCTAATTACCAATGTGATGATATTAGAAGGTGAAGCCTTTGGGAAGTAATTAGGTCATGAAGGCAGAGTCCTCAAGAATGGGATTAGTGCCCTTATGAAAGAGAACCCAGAGATCTGCATTGTCCTTTCACCATTTGAGAAGGTATCATCAGGATGGTGAAATGGGCTCTTACCAGGCACTTAGTCAGCTGGTGCCTTGATCCTTGGACTTTCTAGCTTCCATAACTGTCAGAAAAATATTTCTGTTGTTTATAAGCCACCTAATCTAAAGTATTTTGTTGTAGCAGCCTGAACAGACTAAGACAGAAAATTGGTCCGAAGAAATGGAGTGCTGCTATATAAATTACCTAGAAATATTCATGTGGCTTTGAAACTGGGTAATAGAAGCTGGAAGAGTTTTGGGGTACATGTAGTACACATCTACTCCCAAAGAAAGGAAGGATAAACAGATGACTCTTTCAAGAATTTTAATTAAGAAGGAGATATGGCAGTAACTAACAACAAGGTCAAGGAAGGATTTTATTTTTCTTAGAAGAAGAGAGAAACTTGAAATGTGTATAAGGTGAGGAGAAGAAGCTTGTAGAACTGGAAGAGACTGAGAATGTACGAGGAAGAAGGACCTAAGATCCTGGAGGATATGAGGAAAAGATGGAGTTGAAACCATTGGTGCAGAGACAGGCTTTGATCAAGAGTGAGATCTCTTGCAAAGGTTGAAGAAAGGAGGCAAGGAAGTCATCTCTTAAAGCTCAATTCATGCATTTACTGGACATGATATGTGCTCAGGACTTTGGTGGATGCTGGGGTGGGATGGAGAAGGGAATAGTAATTCAAGACAAGTACAAAACACTCTTCTCAATAGTTATGCAATATGTTATAAGGTACAATTAAGTTCCAGCTTCTTAGTGCCTCAGGAGAAAGAGAAAGATAATCTTGAAAGTATAAAAGGCTAACAAATATAAGCTTAATAGCACTGAGTTTAAAAATTGTAATCAGAGAATATAAATGGATATCCACTCTGTATCCTTGTTTTGTTAGACTCTCACATTGTGCTAAAGCACGTTCTGTTTGTTTTGAACACATTTGAAGAGGGACCTTCGCTCTCTGCTATGGTACACACACTCCACTTCAGTTTTCTGCCTGGCCTCTTAAAGCATTAAACAATTGGACTAGAAAATCTGCATGATCTTTTTTAGCTTTAGATATCATGATTCTCAGGCAGCTTCCCTGGAGATCATGTTTGTTAGCAGAAAACTCTATGCTAGGGATCACTAGAAACAAAGGATAAATTTAGGAGGGTAACCAAAGGAGAGCTTTTCCTTTCCTTTTGAACTTGACTTCTGGTAACTTCCTAAGCATCATATATTAAATTATTTTTTCCCATATAAAGTACAATCTCACTAGACATCTGTTTTCTTCTCCTATCAAATTTTGAAGTAAAAATGAATTACTGCCGAAACAAAGTCAAAAGAATTATTTTATACTAGTCTGAAATAACACCATCTAAATTACGTGTGTTGCATAACCTTGTGTGGAAAACTTTTCCCTTGTGGGTAGATGTTTTTCACCTATGGATATAATAAATCATGTATGAAAATAATGGAGGATATTGGTATGACTCGGAAAATGTTTAAAAAATATTTAGCACCTAGGAAAAAAAATCGACTGTTTAAACATTTTTAAAGGTGTTCTAACATTATGTACTCTGCTTCCCTTTCTCTCTGAATGGACTACGTGGACTACTGAAATTAATATTTAGGAAAGGTGGATAACGATTAGTATAACTGAGGCTGAAGAGAAATCCTTCATTATCCAGGAAGATCATCTCTGTGATGGCAGAGAAAGGAGGGACAATCTTCCTGGGCAATCACGGCAGCTAGTTCAAGATTATTCTCACAAATAGTTGTTCCTTTGTCACTCCCCCAACATACTTTGTTTTGCACTGTTATAAGACAAATAATGCAAATATGAGATATTATACTAAATCTTGTCCTCACTTTTACTTTTGTATAACATGCCAGGATTTGGGTTAATTTACAATGCTTTAGAAATAGTGTATTCTGCTTTTATAGTATATGTCCCAACTAATTAATTTGCCTGGCCTTAATAAGCGTTTTTGCATTTTCATTTTAAATTTGAATTTCAAAATTAAACATAATCTTTATGAACAGTTGTAATGATCACCATCTCATATACATAGAAAAAAGACAGTCAAATTTGAGCTATATTCAGAGTTATTTAAGAATTCATTAAAGACTTTAACCTCAGAAATTATTTTTCCTGAGACCACATTGAAAAGCAGCAAGTGGCAAAGGGAAAGGAAGAGAACAAGAGAAGGAAGTAGACTTTCATGGACTCCTTCATAGCAATAAATCTCAATCACCTGGAGCTCTTTCTTTTTCAGTGACTTTTATTTCTGCCTGTAGAAATTGTTATATGCAGGTAGCAGTTTAGAATGAGGAATACTATTATGTTTCCTATTTTTAAAGATTTGTTGTATTGATTAAATTGAACTTTCATAATAATTGGTAAGGTGAGAAGATAATGACTTCTTCTAAACTCAGATATTGCCTCATTTAAAAATGAGCTAGTATTACAAAAAAAAAAAAAAAAAGAAAAAGCAAACGTAAAGCATCTTTGTCAATAATTTGCTTGGTAATGAAGTTGGAAGATTTTGCAGTTAATTTTAATTGATCAACCTGATATTGTATTTTGTATTTATCTTATAATTTGCTGCTAATATGGGTACATTCTGTTTCTCAACATTAATAATATGTGCATATTTATATACATGAAAAATTAATATAGACAGGTATGAGAATCCTTCACAATACAGAAAAGTTCAATAAGTATGTTGACTGTGTAATATGTTTTAAAGTACATTAGTCTCAGGGTTAAATAAAATGTCTATAGTTATTCACTGGTACAATTTATTTAGGGATTAATTCATTAGACTCCCTATTTTCATTCCTTTTCCTTGGAAAATGTACCTTTGAAAACAAGTTTTGCCAAATTGACCACGACTGGCTCTGCTTAATGTATTTTATTATAAACCTTTAATCACCTTAAATCAATTTCATTGGATTCATTTTACTTAAAGAATCTTTCGGCCAGGCGCCGTGGCTCAAGCCTGTAATCCCAGCACTTTGGGAGGCCAAGACGGGCGGATCACGAGGTCAGGAGATCAAGACCATCCTGGCTAACACGGTGAAACACCATCTCTACTAAAAAATACAAAAAACTAGCCGGGTGATGTGGCGGACGCCTGTAGTCCCAGCTACTTGGGAGGCTGAGTCAGGAGAATGGCGTAAACCCGGGAGGCGGAGCTTGCAGTGAGCTGAGATCCGGCCACTGCACTCCAGCCTGGACCAGACAGCGAGACTCCGTCTCAAAAAAAAAAAAAAAAAAAAAAAAAAAAAAGAATCTTTCCTTGCCTATTTTAAACAAACTGACTTAGACATGATTCATTGTTATCTTCAGGTTACTGTGTCTTTTGTTTTTCTTATAGGATCTTATTCTTCTCTGTTGTATATTTATATGTAAGTTTCCACCAAAGAAATCTCCTTGGTGTATGTGACCTTCAGACTGTCAGGAAAATGTTACCTGTTGGCATAAACAAACCACCACATCTTAGTGGCTTTCCACAGTAGAAGTTCATTTCTCACTCACTGAAAGTGCAGTAGTGGTGTTTCTGATGTGGACAGCATTTATCATGGTCTTTCAGGTGCAGAGGCTCCTTATAACTTGTGACTTACCACAATCTTCTAGGGTCTCTGAGACCTCTGTATTTAACCTTCAGATGAGAAAACAAAATGGAGAATTTTACCTTGGAGTTTTAATGACCAGGGTTATAAATAGTGCTTATCATTTGTGCTCACATTCCATTGTTCAGAACTTAGAAGACCACACCTAACTGCAGGGCAGACTGGGAAATGTGGTCTAGTTAGGTGCCCAGAAAGAAGACCTTCTGTTTTCCAAATTTTAGCCACATCATGTTTTTTTCTTATGCTTCTTTTTTTCTCTTAAAATAATACTGATTTTCTTTTTGTTGAATTTAATCATTCATTCATTCAACAGATGCTTAATGAATGTGTACTACATGGTAGGTACATACTATTCTAGGCACTTGGGATGTATCAGTGAACATTTCTCATTTGGAGTTTGTCTGATTATTTTTCATGATTAGATTCATGTTGTGCATTCTTGGCCAGAAGCTACTGCTGGTTCTTTAATGCATTTGGTTAAATACATGCTGTCTGTCTTTTATGTTCTAAAAATGACACACAGCTTGGGAGTAGTTGAATATGAAAAGTAAGGTTACAGCATACTTACAGAAAAAGCATGTCTAACATTATGTAATTTTAATTTAAAATGTGCTTAATAGCTTCTACTTGACATGCCCCCCCGAAAAGAATATATTTTTATAAGTAAATTATGTACAATACAGACATATTGATAATCTTTACAGTTACTATTAGTGACTCATTAATATAAATAAAGCTTATTTTCTCCATATATCAGGAAAGAAAAAGAGATGTACTTATTAGAAGACTTTGGTAGGTAAAATTCTCTAGACCTGAGATTATAAGATTTTTAAACTTCTTGCTAGGCTCTGAGCTTCTTGAACTTAGGCATTCAATCTTATTTAAGTGCTCTCAGTACTTATCATAGTGCTGAATAGAAGCAGTAAAGATTATAGCTAGTGTTTCTTATATGCTCCTATGTACCAGATAGTGTTTAAGCATTTTACATGCACAACTCTATAATGTAGATACTATCATTATCTCTAATTTATGGTGGGGACACTGAGACATACAGAGTTACATACCTAACAAGTGGCAGTCAATATTTAAACTCAGGCATTCTGACTTCAATGCGCATGCTAATTTCTATACTACTGTAGACCCTGGAAATGTTTGCTGAGTGGATTAATGAATGTATGAAGAAAATGGAGGTGGTAGACCAGATATGCCTTCTGGATCAAAGAGTTTATGATTCTGTGATATGATACTTATGACTCTTTGGGTTTTATTCCAATTGGATTATAATGGGTTTTATTCCACTTGATAAAATTATTAATTTTATGATGCTAATCAAATTTTATAATACTTTTTAGCTACAGGTAAAAAAAAGAAAACCCTGTCTTGACCCATCTTATTATTTGCGTGATTATTTATTCATTATTTATTCATTCATCAGATAGCTATCAAGGCTCTACTATGTGCCAGGCCTTGTGGTGAAAACACTTAAGAACAAACAGCAACAAAACCTAAACCCATATAGAGTTCATAGTCTTAGTGGTGGAGTTGAAATTGATATAAACAATAAATGATTACCCAAATAGAAATTAATTCCTGTGGTGATAAGTGTAGTTAGAAAAGTACAAGACTTTTATTAGAGTATGTAAAGGGAGGACTCAACCTGATTTGAATAGTCAGGAAATGCCTCCCTTAAGAAGATGTTTAAGTTGAAAGCTTGAGTGGAAATCAAAAGTTGAAAGCTAAGTTAAAAGAATGAGCAGCAAATAACCAGGAAAGGAAGAGGGAAAAAGACTTACTCTAGGCAGAGGGTATGTGAACTGAGTCCTGATAGAATGAGATGTATAGATTTTTCTCAACAGGTATCTATCAAGCTCCTATTGTGTGCCAGGTAAGATGAGAACTGAAAAAGGGCCTTGAATAAAAAACCTGGTCATTGGTGCATTGATGTCCTTAATGAAGGCAGGCATTGAATTGGTTGGGGGTGGAGGGGTTAAATGGGAGATAAGGAAGTAGAGATAGTATTGTTTTATATTGGTTAAAGTCATGATTAATAGCTACTGGTTTTTCCCCAGGTTGGACTTACAATTCTGTTCCTCAGTTTACATCCTCCATGGTCAGGTCTTGTTCTGACTTCCCGTCAAGTAATGGATTTGTCTCATTGTTTATTGTATTCCATGATACTCCTATAATTCTGCTTTATAGCACAGTAGAGGAGAGCTTAGACTCTTGAGTCAAAGTAGATTGAGTTTGAATCCTGGCCTCAGAGCCTGCTGACTGATTTGACCATGGCTATTATATAAACATGCTGAACCACAGCTTCCTCATAGGTAAAATGGAGCTATTAATGGTATCTCCCTTG
The DNA here is from genome assembly GCF_009764315.1 of Trachypithecus francoisi. Classification (NCBI taxonomy): domain Eukaryota; kingdom Metazoa; phylum Chordata; class Mammalia; order Primates; family Cercopithecidae; genus Trachypithecus; species Trachypithecus francoisi. The sequence goes on from NW_022681473.1 coordinate 91,294,989, forward strand.
TAGCATTTTTGAAGGAACTAAATAAAATTTTCTGTGAATCTGGCATAGGGTAGTGCCTCAGTTAAAAATAGTATATTTTTCACCCATATCTTGACTATTGTGAATAATCCTACAATGAATACGGGAGTGTGGCTATCTCTTCAACATACTGATTTCAGTTCTTTGATATTGAGTGCTGGATGAGATGGTAATTCTATTTTCAGTTTATTTTTTTATTTTTATTTTTATTTTTTATTTTTTTGAGAAACTGATATGGGAGTGGGGCAGGGAAATGCTGGGTTGTGAAGGGTGTGGGGTCCCTGGCAAGGGCTCCACCCTTGGACCTGTACCCACGGACCTAACTGAGGAGAAGCACTACTGTTTTCACGCCCAGGTGTTGCCCTTTCCAAGATCACTCTGGCCTGCCATGCCCCCACCCCTCCCCCGCATCCTGTGCCTATAAAAACTCCAAGACCCTAGAGGACACATACAAGTGACTGGATGTTGAGAGGAACACACTGGCAGAAAAACACACTGACAGAAGTCGGCAGGCCATCCACAGCAGAATGACGCGGATGCCGAATGAAATTCAGCCAGTGGTGGTTGGAGGAGAGCCCGGTTGCTAAGCGTCCAGACTCCAGGGGAAGACCATCTTCCCACTCCATCCCCTGTCTGGCTCCCCACCCATCCACTGAGAGCTACTTCCACCACTCAATAAAACATTGCACTCATCCTCCAAGCTCACATGTAAGCCAATTTTTCCAGTATACTAGGGCAAGAACCCCAGGATACAGAAAGCCCTCTGTCCTTGCAATATGACAGAGGGTCTAATTGAGCTGATTAACACAAGCCGCCTGCAGACGGCCAAGCGGAAAGAGCACACAGTAACACATGCCCACTGGGACTTCGGGATCTGTAAACAATCCTAGACACTGCCGTGGTGTTGGAGCCCCATGACTTACCCATCTGCATGCTTCCCCTAGAGGTTTGACCAGTGGGGTGCCGAAGAAGTGAGCCACCCACGTCACATGCCTTGCGAGGGTGATAAGGAAAAACTCCTCCCGTTTCAGAGCCTTTACACTGTTTTCCAAAATGGCTATACTAATTTACAATAACATTTGTTAAAATAACACTTTGAAAAACTGTCAGTTTTGTTGTTATTGTTGTATTTCTAGTAGCTAAGTCCCCTTTAACAGTCTTTATAAAATGAATATAGTGATAAATTATTTTAAAATTTACTAGAAAATAGTTTGTCATTTGAATAAAGTAGGTCTGAGGACATTTGTGCCTTCTCAGAGCTCAGTTCATGGTGGTGACTGAGAAGGAGATTAGGTTCATGATTTTGAGGGTGTGGGAAAACCAGGATTGGCTGAAGTCTTACTACTAGCGTTTTCTTCATCTAGTTAGTTGACAGGAGCCAATGTAATTATCTGTTGGGCATTCTGCCCCACAACTCCTCCATCATTGCCATTGGCTCACTCATGACTTTGGGACCAATATTCTTCATAGGGATAGGAAAATATGAAAGTTGCCCCATCAGTAGCTCAGTGACTCAGCTGTTGGGACTTTGGACACTGTATATGTACTGCAGTGTTAATAACTGAGCACTTACTATGTTCTTTACTAATGTCCTGCATGACTAAGGTCTTGCCCTCCACTCTTACCTAGAACTAGGTTCATTCTCCTCAATTCCAGAGCTGAAGTCTTCCTAAGATTGGGTCTTTTCTGTTGCCCTCAGTGACTTCTGATTCTCATTGCTTCCTTTCCTGGATCTCCACTGATTCTATACTATCAGGCTCCACCCTGAAAGAGTTCATCTGCCTGCTAGGATCTGTGTTTATTGCCACTTCAGACCTCTCTGATGTTGAGTACTTACCTGCCTATGCATCACATCATTGTCTTGGGTTATAACTTTGCAAATTACCTGTTTCTCCTCATGATACTTTATGGTGATTGGATCCTAGCCAAACCAAGTCTGCCCTGTTCTGCTTCCAGCCAATCCCAGGTTCTGCCATCCTTGTCCTTCTCATGGCCTTTGCATCATGAGACAAGGAACTCTGTAAAGCAATTCTGACTTTGGACCCATAAAATTTTAAAGTTTGTATTAGCCACATTTTAAAACATACAAAGAAGCAGCTGACATTAATTTTAATTTAATCCAATATTTTGTTTGTTTTATATTATTTATCTAACTGAATATATACAAAAATATCATTTAAATATGCAACAAATGTAAAAATACTAATAAGATATTTTTTCATGCCAAGACTTTGAGATCTGGTGTGTATTTTATACTTTATCACATCTCAATTCAGAGTAGAACTGCTGGAATGTAATTCACACTTAGCATGCCTCATAGGTGGTGGCTACTGTACTGAATAGTGTTGTTCCAGAAATGAATGGGAGCATCTGTCATTCGCAGGCAGAGAAGAAAAGCTCATCTCTGATATACTGAATTTCAACTAAGAGGAAATCCACATCCTGACATATCTCTATATGTCTCTTGCATTATTTACAACTCTGACAACTATATTCCTGGCCACTATAATTCTTGTTACAGTATGCATTTATGCATGTAATCAAATAACCTCATTTATTCATTCATTTATTTATTTGCCAAATATTTATTGGGAATGTTTCAGTTGTTCCTGGCACTGTTCTAGCTTCTTAGAATACCTCAGTAAGGAGAGAAATATTTTGCCCTTGTGGCGTTTACATCATACCAGGAAGAAGCAGGTAATAGATCACTAATAATAAATCATTATATAACATGAATGTTTGAATGTGATCGTGGTATGTAAAAAAGGAAAATTAGGGAAGCCTAAGTGGGTTGGTAGTCTGGGATGGGGAAGTGAGTTGCAGCTTTAAATAGAACATAAAATATACAAGATAATAATATAGAAGATAATAGAAGAAATATAGAAAGAAGAAATATAGAAGATAATAGAACATAAATGGAAGATGAAGAAGTAGGTGATGAGATCACAGAGGTTACTGGGGTCAAGTCAGATCTCTAGGCTAGGTGCTGTCTGAGATTCAAAGATAAGTCAGACAAAGCCCCATTCTTAAGGGAATCTATCAGGAGCAACGTAACAAATATATTGATAATTATGATGCAATGCTAAATATAACAATTGTCATGAACGAATTTGCAAAAGATACCACAGGAATTAAAAAGGAGATTCCTAAAGAAGGCAGTGTGGTAGAAGAAAGAACATGGGCTTTGAAGTTAAATAGACCTAGATTTGCATCCCAGCTATCGTCTTACCTGCTGTCAATAGGATGAACAATGATCCTGGATTGCCCAGGTCAGTCTGGTTTTAACACTGAAAGTTCTACATCCTGAGAAACCACTCATGCTCAATTTTAGTACTGAAAGCCCGACATGAGAAGCATCTCAGTCCATTTTTACCATTGAAAGTCCCCACTTCAGTTCCTGGCAATCTCGTTTGGTTGGTTTGTGTGACTCTGGGCCTGTATCCCCACAATTAAGAATAAATCCAATCTTGTGTGGTGGACTTAAGGATTATATATAAAATATGTAAGACACTTGGCACATTGGAGGCAGTAAATATATGGTATTTGTTATTTGATTGATGGGGTCAAAGGAAGACTTCATGGAAGTGGTAGGGTTTGACTTAGACTTTGAAAGAATAATGAAATCTTATTTGATATAGGGCAAGATAATGCTTAACTGGCAAAGAGGGATAGAGATAGGGAATAGGACAAAGAGAACAGGATGACCCAAAACACAGGAAAAGAAAAATTGTGGGGCATCTTCTAGGGATTGGCTAATGTAGCTCACATTGGGTTAAGTGTGGGATATGATAAGTACAAGAAAGGATTAAGGTTTAGAAAGGTGATTTAGGGTTTCTTCCTATACATCTTAAATGCAAAGAAGAGGAGTTTTTAAATTCAAATTGCAAATACTGTTAGATTTCCCAAGTTTTATCTTGGTAAATATATTTAATGAATGCTTACTTGTGTTGCTATTAAGCCAGATAAACCAAGCTCAGAGACATAATTTCTGTTTTTTAATAGAGTGTTGCAGAGTCATATTGTTCATGAATTACATGTAAATTATGGTGAGCTGTGCTTATTTGTAGTCTGTAAAGAGTGATATAGCATGAAAGTTACTTCATAGCCATTTTTATTTTTATTGGTATTATCTAACATTTGGCATTAGACCTAAGTGATTGATTATTTTAAAATACAAATTATTCACTGAAAATTACAGCAATGATCCCATGAACACATATTAAACTTTCACAGTAGGATAAAGTATATTTCAATTCTGTGGAAGCAATCAAATGATCAATAAGTTTTTGGTTTCAGGAAAATTTGGGTTTGTCTTAGTCCTTTTGTGCCACTATAAGAGAATATCTGAAACTGGGTAATTTATAATTAACAGAAATGTATTGGCTCACAGTTCTGGAAGTTGGAAAATCACTGGCATCGGTCTGATGAGGGCCTTCTTGCTGTGTCCTTCTATGACAAAAGGTACAAGGACAAGAGAGCAAGGAGGGGGCCAAACTCACACTTTATAATGGCATGAATCCCGCCTCTGAGGGTGGAGCCCTCACTCCCCATCACCTCACAAAGGTCCCATCTCCGAACACTGCCACAACTGCAACCAAATTTCAACATGAGTTTTAGACGGGAGAAGCATTTGAACCTATAGCAGGGTTCAACTTCGGAACACCACATTTTATTAAGTTAGTAGATTAACTCTGCTGTGCCTTATTTTTTTCTCTCTCTTGTATTTCTAGGTGTTAAACATGTCTAGCACCTTGTAAGGAGAGAGTGTGTGGTATAGTGGTTAAGAGGGAAAACTCTTTAATCAAACTGCCTAGATTTGGATAATGGCTCTCCCTGGTGGTGGCCTCTTGCTTCAGTGCCTATATCTCCATTCAAAGAAGGATTTGTTAGCCCCTCTGGATTGACAAAGCTGTGGAGAGCCCCCTTGCCCAAGTTCATACTGCCCCCTCTACACCGCCCACCACCACCCAGTGGTAGCCCACATGCGTTTACTGATTGAACCAGTGGTGTAAAGACCTGGCCATTTTTGCCTAAAGAAGGATAACACCAGTGGGCCATTTTTGCTCTAGCCCTGTGGGGTTTGTTGTTGAAATTATATCACAGATGAACATCTCCGCCTGTGAACTCTCTATACCTTCTCCTCTCTCTCTCACAGATACTGATCCCAAGGGTAACCTCTAATAAGCAGTTCTGCATAGCAAACCTCATATCAGAGTCTGATTCCCGTATAACTCAGTCTGCCACAATTGATACCTAGAATGATCTGAGAAAGCAGGTAATAAGATAAGGTTTGGTGGTGAGATTGCTTGCTGCCTGACTGGCAGTGTTAGCCCCATCTCTGAGGTTTGTGGAGCACAGACAACCCTGGACATGTGGTGGTGATCCTATAGTTAAAACTTTTACTAGTGGTAAATTGGGCTGGTAAATGGGTAAAAGGGGATGCAGTAGCTGATTCTATATATTAAGCATCCACAAGTATGGGGAGAAAGTAATGTTAGGGGAGGTGAAATTGGATGGCTGTTGCTAAGCTCATTTGACACTCCAGAAAAAGAGAACAAAAGACAGACTGATTAATAGCCAAATGAAAGCCAGTGTGCAAGCCAGTGGGCTTCCTTCCTATCATACAAACAGGCCCTTGTTTCCTGCAGAGGGAGGTCAGAGAAAGCTGGATCAGGCACAGTACTTAATCATCAGAGTGGCTGAGCCTCACAGAAGATTAAACTCCCAGTCAAGGTAAGTCTGCCATGAAAGAATAGGACACTGGCACATGCAATAGCAACATCTGGGTTGTTACTCCAGAACTTTTAAACCCCTAGACTCCTCTGAAACTTCTGATCCTTCAGAACTGGCCAGCTCTCTCTCTTAATAGCTACCACCAAATCCCTTGTATTTGCAGACAGTACAGAGAGGTCTCTTCTTTGCAAGTCAACATGTGACCCCTCAGAATGTCTCCTCATATCCCTGCCACCACCATGAATAAAACTAATTAGGGTTAAATAACAGTGTAATCAATCTGGAAAGTACTGAACTTGGAAATAGAGGAAAGGAACTATACCTCAAAGGAGCTGCATGACCCAGCTAGTCTGTGGACAGGAGCCAGGGTAGACATGTGGGACTGGATTCTGAAGGGTGCTTGATCAAAGGGGCAGGAACATAAGAATGAAGAAGGACAGTTTGATAATTCTGGGAGTACACTCCCAAGATACAGAATTTATACCCTGATAAAGACCCCAGGAAATCGTGAGGAATTGTTATTACAGTGGGCTAGAAGCATGGGGAAAGCAATGGCCCATGCTCAGTGAGGTTGAAATGCCAGATTTGCTATGGAAGATGATGAAAGAAGGGATTTAAAAATTCAGGGAACTGGGCGTGTGGCATAAACATTCTATGTAAGGCTGGAAACCCCACCAGATGATTAGGTTTTAGGAAAAGGGACAGAGAATACACCATTTACAGAGGCTATAAAAATTGCACCAGCATCACTAAGAAGTTTCGTCAAGACTTCTCTCTAGGCCAGAGCTGGTGATAGGAGAGACCAATCCAGAACTGGTCTCAGTGATAGCAATGGGGATAATAGGAGCAAAAACCGTTGAAACTAGGTGGTAGCGCTGAACTTTAAGATCCAGGTGAATGCAATTATCATTAAGACCGTTAAGGTCAGAGAAGCAGTGAAGGGGGAGTGATCCACAGATCATTTTGAAGGTGCTGAATAAAGCACACGTTGCTAGGGCAAGATAAGAGGCAATCCAAAAAGACAGTGCTCAACTAGCACCATCAGAAGAAATCAAGTATGGATGGTCAAGGAGACTGAGTGTAGTTTCCCCAACAAAAAGACATAATCACTAGCCAAATGTTTGAACTAGAGCCAGCATTTGGACCTAGAACCCAAGAACCTAAGAAGCTCCTAAGGGAGCTGGCAGTATCTCAGTAAGCAGTGGCAGTAGTGATTCTCCATCCTTCCCCATTGAAAGCAACAACCATGTTCCAGGGTAACTGAACATAGGGACAGAGAAATACACAAATGTTTGGAAGACTGTTAGACACAAGGCCTGAGTTGACACTGAAAGCTAGAAACCTGAAGCATCACACGTCCTCCTACACTCCCTCTTTTCCTCTTCTAATCAGTGTACATGGAATCCACTCAATAAATGGAGTTCTAGCCAAAGTACACCTCAAAGAGGGATTTTTTGGTCGTTAAGCTCACCTGGTGGTCAGTTTTTTGGTCACTGAAGGCACAATTTAAATAGGCATATTTGATATTCAGTACAACTATTACATTGGGATAAGAGCTATCATAGTGAGGGAAGGCCAGGTGAAAACTTTCAAATGCTCTCCCCTGCCTCATCCAAATTAATGAATCAAAACAATATTACATCCTGGGGTACTGGGAGTGGTGGAAATGAATACTGTCCTAAAGAATCTTTTTTTTTTTTTTTTTTGAGATGGAGTCTCGCTGTATTGCCCAGGCTGCAGTGCAGTGGCATGATCTCGGCTCACTGCAAGCTCTACCTCCCAGGTTCACACCATTCTCCTGCCTTAGCCTCCGGAGTAGCTGGGACTACAGGCGCCCACCACCACGCCCAGCTACTTTTTGTATTTTTTGTAGAGATGGGGTTTCACCTTGTTAGCCAGGATGGTCTCAATCTCCTGACCTCGTGATCTGCCCGCCTTGGCCTCCCAGAGTGCTGGGATTACAGGCGTTAGCCACCATGTCCGGCCTGTCCTAAATATTCTAAATGACACAGGAGTGATGTTTCACATCATATCTTCATTTAATCCCCAGTTTGGACCCTGAAGAAACTAGATGGATCCTGGAGGATGATGTATGCTATCATAAACTGAAACCAAGTAGTAGTGCTAATTGTAGCCACCACACCACATGTGACATCTTTGCTCAAGCAGATGACATGCCCTCAGGCACATGGTATGCAGATCTTGATCTGGCAAATTTATTCTCTTTTTCCTGTCAGAAAAGAAAAACAGAAAGAGTTTTAGTTGTGAAAAGGACAAGAGCATACATTTAACAGTTTTGCCTCAGTGGTATAACTGCCATTCTGTCATGATATGGTTTGAAGACATATGAACTGTTAATATCAATAACGTCAACCATTTAATATATGCACCAAATATGCACTGGGTAGTGAGAATTCTAAGATGCTGTCACAGACTGCTGAAGTCCCAGCTGAAGCACCAGTTTCGAGGTGTGTATTATGAAGATGGAATGCTGTCCTCCAGGATTTAGTGTATATCTTGAGTCGTATCTTTATATGGCACTGTGTTCTCAATAGGAAGAATTCATGAGTCCAGGAACTAAGGGGTGGAAAGAGGAGTGACTCTGTTTGTACTCATTCCCACAAATCCCCTTGGGAAACTTGTGCTTCTTGTCCCTACAACTTTTGTATCTGCAGTATAATCTTCACATCAACTTTGAGATTTGCAGTTCTCATGACCCAAAGAGGGGACACTTTCACCAGGGTTACATAAAAATTATCATTGAACTATATGCTGCGGTTAACATCTGGGTAATTCAAGCTTATTGTTCATAGGGAACATTAGACAAGAAGTGAAGTCAGATCTTTGGTAATTAACTCTGATGATCAAGAGTAGGAAATGCAGTTACAAAATGGGGAAAGGCAGAAATATGTTTGGCCCCCAGTTCAGGTACTGGGTGCCTCTTGATGCTTTCTCAACCACTTGTGACAGTAAATACAATGCAGCCACCCTACTGTGAGGCTCCGGGGTTCAGACCCTTCAGGATTGATTGTTCAGGCCAACAGTTAAGCAACTGAAACCAGCAGAAGTGCCAGCCAAGGGTGAGAGGAATCTGGAATAGGTAATAGAAGGGGGAGAGTATCAGTATTAGTTGAGACCAGCTGTAGACCGATCTTTTTGTAAATTTCCCCCAGGAAGATAGGTTACTAGATTTTGGACATGCTGCCGCCTTCATATAAATGAAAGAGACGATTCAAGCGTCATGAGGAGTAGAATGTGTTGGACACTGTGATGTGCCCCCAAGATCTCTCTTTTTAATGAAGGGCCTGTTGCCCACTCTCTATAAGTGCTGTTGACAAACAACTTTTAGGTCTTAAGAATTGCTTCAGCTCTAATGAGTCACTTTGCTTATGGTCCCACCCTTCTGAATGGGCCCCTGATTGAGACCAAGTTACCAAGTTCTGGCCCTTTTTTGCCCAATGTAGAACCATTCTTATGAACTGTTTCATCTCTTGAACTTTTCAAACGATTGATAAAGCTATGATCAGGTCTGCATCGGAGCTCAGCTTCAGCATTTGCATTCAGTAAATGCTAGCTATTGTTACTTGACAAACAGGATTATTTTAAGGACAGAGTAAGAAAAAAAGGTGAGGCTATTGTGAAACTATTTTAATGATCAGTGTTCATATAAATAACAGGTTTCCTACATTAAAATCTTTTTTGCCTCTTGCAAAAAGTAGAAGTAATTTTAAGCCGTTAGAAATATTTTATTTTCCTCTTTTGCCTCTACTCTTGTGTTTCCCATGGTTACAGTTACCTGGAGAAACTGATTTCTTTCACACATTAAGCCCTGCGAAATGAATGGGATGATGTAACCAATCTTCTAATCACACCTGTGTGTGTGTGTGTGTGTGTGTGTGTGTGTGTTTGTGTGTATTCAAACCATAGACACTCAACAGAGATTCTATGACAAAAGAGTTTTCACTCAAAATGGCAGTGCAGCAAACAATGTAAATATTAAACAATAATACAGTGTTAGCTCCTTTTTTGACTCTAAAAGAAAAATAACTTTGTTTCACCAATTCAGCAATAATTTTAACACCCATTATGTTCCTTTTAACACCCATTACGTTCCTGGTCCCAATCTGGGAATGAGGGATATAAATAAGTGATCCCCAAAATCTTACTCTTTAGAAATTTGTAGATACCTATTTTTATGTTTTCTAATTTCCTGGTAATTCCTACTAATGTGGTCATTGAGGAGTCAACTAAAAAAGGAGTCTTTTAATTTAATAATAATATAATAACTGCCATCTGTGAAGCACTTACTGTGTGGCAGACATCATGCTAATAGTTTTATTAATGTTTAAGCCAACTTAATAAATATTTACGGAACCGCCTCTGTGTACCAGGCACATAGTGAACACTAGCACGATGGTCTATGCATCAGACACATTGCCTGTCCTTACAGCACTGATTGCCTTGTTGGTAAGACAAACCTACAATATAAAAAATGCTATACTATGGAAAGAAAAGGGTAGTATTGGACAAAGAATAACATAGAAGCAAGTCTCAAACTACTTTTGCATGGTCAGAAAAAGTTTTTCAGAAAAAGTGATATCTAAGCTGAGACCTGAACATAGCCAGGCATTGGCTAAGAGATTGAAAGCTTCGGAGGAGGAATAGCATACACAAAGAGCAGAGGAACCAGACAATTTTCATCAAGCTGGAAGGCAATGTGGTTATTGGGAAACAGTGATAAAGGCATCTAGAGAAGGGAGCAGAGGACCAGCCAATCGTAATAGACCTTGCATACCTATAAAGCGGTACCCATGAATGTACCCTCTACTTTTTCCTAGGGCAGTGGGAAGCCATTACCAGGATTTTAGTAAGGAGACAGATGACTTTTTGTATTTGCAGTTGAAAAGTTTCATTCTGGCTGCATCATAGGTTACAGAGGTAAGCAAGACCAGAGGCAGCAAGGTGGCTGTTCAAATCGTCTCTGTGTTAGAGGTTAGGAGTTTGGATGAGAACTTTGGGGTTAGCAAGACGCTTAGAGGCTCAAAGCATGTTTAGGAAACAGTAATAATAGTTATTAGGGAATGTTTTGGGATGTGATACTGAGGCCAAGGAAGAATAGGAATGCTGCACTTAGTCCTGCAGATGTTGCCTTGAACAAAGGATGGCTGCTCAGGAAATGAGTAGGTGCTGATTCTTCTGTGAGCCCAGCTTACCTGATTGTGTGCTCTAGCATGGCCTGTGTCCGTCAGGGGAAAAGAAGATCTTTTCTAAGTTGCACAAAGATGCCATATGGGCTACTGGTGACCATGGAGGATGTTAACTATAATCCCAACGTTTCTAGTTTGGACAGTTGGATTACTAGTAGCACCATTTGCTGAGACTGGGAACAGAAGTGGTGGTGGGGAAGAAAGTCATGAATGCAGTTCGCACCACAGGCTGGGAAGTATGTGTGTGTGTGTCTGTGTGTATGTGTGTATGTAGGTGTGTGTGTAGAGAGGTTAGTTAATCGATACAAATATATAGCTAGATAGAATAAATAAGTTCTATTGTTCAATAAATAGGGTAGGGTGACTACAGTTAACAGCAGTATATTGTATCTTTAAAAAAAAAAAAGCTAAAAGAGAGGATTTGATATGTTCCCAGCACAGAAATGACACATACTTGAGGTGATGGATACCCTAAATACCATGACTTGCACATTCTGTGCATGTAGCAAAGTGTCACATGTACACTATAAAAATGTACGAATATTGTATATCAGTAAAAACTTATGAAGTAATATTAAGCCCATTTTGTAAGAAGAATTGAGTCATAGAGAGGTTAGTGTTTTTCTTGAGGACATATAGTTAGTAAATAGTAAAACTAGGATTCAGATCTTGATACTATATTTTTTCCCATAATTCCTAAAAAATAAGAAAGACAGAAGTCAATTACCATCTTATGGTGTCAATTACCATAGTATGGGAACTACATTGTGAAAATAGATGTGATTTTATTTGGGAAATGTACCTGAAAAATTGTTAAGTCATTTGTATATTTCACTTCTGAATATCCAGAAACTTAATTTCAAGAAATGTTTTTGCCTCTAAGCTTTGTTTTCACTTTTCCTCTCTTCCCTCTTGCTGTTCTATTGATTTTCTCTGGTTTTCTTTCTTTTTTTTTTTTTTTTTAAAGCCCTTTCTCTTCTCTGTTACTCAAGCTCCAACTTCCTCCAAGAAAAGATTCCAAACATCCTACTTGATATAAATATTCCTCTCATGAGCTTCCTGGGCATCTTGTGTATACTTTCACTTGAATTATCACATTACCCTAATAGTTGGTTTACTTTTAGTTTTATATTGCTAGTACCTGGCACATAGTTACTATTCAGTAAAGAGTGTTCGATAGAACACTGTGTGAGTGAACCACTTCTCAAGGCACACCTCTTCTAATAAGCCTTCACTGATTTACCCGTGCTATCACCTAGTCCTATGACACCCAGACGTGAGTGGACATAAAAATGAACTAGGAATTTTTTTAAAAGCATAGATTTACAGGGCTCACTCCAGACCTACTGAATCTGAGCCAGGCCCAAGTTATCTGGACTTAGAAAATGTTTCCCACGTGACTATACAGTCCAACCAGCCATTTAGGAACCACTGCTTTAGCCCCCAGAACAGTCTGATAAAACTCTTCTACCAATGTGTGCTTGTAGTTGTTATATTTTATATGGTGTTTATGTAATAAATTTGTTATATCATTATTAAGGAATTTTGAGATAATTACATATATCTAAACTATTTAATATAACACCAGAAACTTAGCAGGCTGATAATGGTGATAATACATGCTTGTCCACAGAGTATTCTCCTATGTCTCACATCTTAAATTTATTTAGTTATTTACAGTCCTTTCATTTTAAGAGAATTGCATGTCACACTTTGTATATTAAGTAAAATTTATATAAACATACACATGAAACAAGTATTTTTTCTACTTCTTGGTAAAACATATTTTGTATGATCATATTACTGTTTTAGAAAATACAGAAAACATTTTTTATCTTGCTATCTGTTGTGCACTTTATAAATTTTGCCAACACAGAATCCATCTGGGCTAAGGCCAGCAGAACTGTTTCACTTTTGCCTTGTTTGCGTATTAACAACACAGCTAATGTCAACATGGCTTTATTTGCTCTTGCTCCAAAAAAGCTGACCAGAATCCATGTAGATACCTTATAAATCATTTAGATTTTCTTCTGCACCATTAAGAAAGTGTTGACATTTTTTAAAGGAAGGCTTTTTTTTCAGACTACAGTAATTCTAACATTGAGCACCAAAATCATTTTTAGGATGGCATTATTCATTTTTCTAAAATGCCATGTCCAGATCCCCATTTTTTTCAAGAAGCTTGGCTGAATTAAATGAGTAACTTGGCTTGACTTAACCTCATAAACTTCAATGTCTTAACATTTTGCCGTGGAAGTACATTATCATTGACAGGGCATGTTTTATGTTTTTTGTTCCCATTTCCTCTGTTAGTAATCAAGAAAACCCGGAATTTCTTGATTCAGTAAATATCTCTGCGTCAATAACGTAGTCATACTTTTTGGATTATTTCTCAACACTTCAGTTAATGTGACATCATTCCGGATTATCTTACTAAGTCTTTTATACTCTCACCATACTTTCAGATCTAAGATTTATCACTTGTCCTTCCTTCTGCAAGTATGCTGCTTCCTAGGGCTGAGATCTCTGAAGGAGTTCATGATAATTTCAACATCCCAATATTTTGCCATACCTTCTTTGGGGAAGAGCATCTCTCAAGAGTGGTATTTTCCAAATAACCTCACAGGAGCCCTGTCAAATGTAAGCACACTTCTGAAACAAGTTAATTCATTTTTACCCATTTTTTGAGATGATATTTACTGGGTGGGTTGAGTCACTGAAACTGTTCCTGCTGCACTCTCCAGTCACATCACAATTCTGTCATCCAATTGCCTGTGTCACAACATTAGTGTCCCTACCTTCATTGTTCCTAATTCTACCTCATCCTCCATATAGGGGCCATGATAAGATCTTCAAACATCATACTTGGGTCATTCTTTTGCAAAGTCTGCAGAAATGCCTTCTTTCATATTAAATCAACTTTGAGTTTCTCAGTCTACAGTGAGTCCTCTTGTCACTAAGCTGCCTCAAGGCCATCCCACGTCATCATTTGTTGTTGTCCAGCATGATGAGCTCTTGGGTCCTAGCCATTCTATTTTTCTTTAAGTTTCTGAACTTGTTCTCACATTTCATCCCTTCTGTCATGTTCAATGCATTCCATTTTAATCACCTCCTTGTCCTGTACTCCTTCAACAATTATATTTAGACATAGCTAAGGGAGAGTTGAATTTCTGAAAATATTTGTGGGGCTCTAAAATTAGTAAGGCAAGTTGCATTTTCAATTCACTAGAGGGAGTGAATTTAAATACTTAAAATAACCTTCCTAGAAATTACTCTAAGAAATTAAAGGAGTTCTTTTAAAGAGCAAAAATTCCTCTTTAAAAGAGCAATTTAGAATCACAGAATAATAGAAACTTAGTCTAAGGAGATCACTTAATCTTAAACACTATTTTTTTTTTTTTTGAGTCAGAGTTTTGCCCTTTTTGCCCAGGCTGGGGTGCAATGGCGTGATCTTAGCTCACTGTAACCTCTGCCTCCCAAGTTCAGGTCATTCCCCTGCCTCAGGCTCCTGAGTAACTGGGATTACAGGCACACACCACCATGCCCAGCTAATTTTGTATTTTTAGTATAGACAGGATTTCACCATGTTGGCCAGGCTGGTTTTGAACTCCTGACCTCAGGTGATCCACCCACTTCAGCCTCCCAAAGTGCTGGGATTACAGGCGTGAGCCACTGGGCCCAGCCCTAAACCCTAATTTTAAAGCAACGAAATTATATCATTGTAGTTTGTGTTATATTACATATATTATACATAATATAATAAATATATTATAAATATATTTCAATATATTGAAACCTAATCACTAATGCAATGGTATTAGGAGGTGGTCCCTTTGGGAAGTGATTAGATCATGAGGACAGAGCCTTGTGAATGAGATTAGTTCCCTTAGAAAAGAAGCCCCCGAGAGTTGCCTTGCCTCATCCACCATGTGAGGACACAGTAAAAAGGTGTTGTGAGAAAGCAGGCCCTCACCAGACACCAAATCTGCTGGTGCCTTGATCTTGGACTTCTCAGCCTCCAGAACTGTGAGAAATAAGTTCCTGTTGTTTATAAACTACTTTGTTTACAATATTTTGTTATAGCAGGCCAAATGAACTAGGACACTTTGAAGCTGATTTCTTAATGTTTCATATCTTGTTTTCCTACTTGCTCCTTCTGTATTTTCTTTCCTAGTTATTGGCACTTTCATCAATTCAATGGCTTGAGTTAGGAACCTAGAAGTCATCAAGACCTCGCTCCTTTGCTCAACTCTACACCATAATCTCTTTAACTAGACTGTGATCCCTTGAGAGCAGGATAGTGCTTGTTAGACATCTTATCTCTCCTACCGAGCACAGTACTTAGAATACAGGAGGTAATCAATACATTCTTGCATTAGTAAATGGAACTTATCCTTCTCTCTTCCCTATATCTAAACCATTATCAAGTTCATTTGATTTTATCCCCTAAATAGTTATTTAATCTGATCTCTCTTCTCACCTCTGTTCATTCCTTCTGATTTTACCCCCTAAATGCTTATTTAATCTGATCTGTCTCTCACCTCTGTTCTCATTATCTCTTATCTAGACTGTCAAAATAATCTGTTTATCCAATTTTGCCCCCCAACTCTCTATCACCATTTCTCAAAATGATTCATTTTGAATTAAAATATGATATTGCCACTACTGGTAGAATCTTTTCAATGACTTTATATCATCCACAGAATGTTTTTTAAGCCCTGTAGCATAAGACAAAGCCCTTTGTGAGTCCTTCAACCTTTCCATTCTCAGGTTGTGTTACTCTCTCACTCTTCTTTTCAAGTAGTACCACATCGGTTTTATAAACCATGAGGTACATAGCATATGGGCTCTTAGCCTGGCTTGGCAAAAAGGTCAGAGAACGATTCCTAGAGAGGAAGACACATTAGAGAGACTGGAAAAATTAGTAAGAGTCAGGGGGAAAGAAGGCAGAGACTTTGAAAAAAATAGAACCTTACCTCTTTTTGCCCCTGTTTGGTTCTAAATTATAATTGTTTAAACCTTGAAAATTTATTGCCTGAAGTATAAGCAAGATGCTGCATCAAGCCTTTTTTCAGTTAAGTCATGTGGTTGGCGGTAGGATCTTTCATTCATTTACTCATTCAACAATTATTCATTGAATTCTGTTCATGCGCCAAGCATTGTGTTACACACTAACGGTTTAGAGGTGGGCAAATGAGGCATGCACCCTGACCTCATGGAATACAGACACAGTCATTACTCAGTTACCCTTCAAAGCCTAAGACCTAAGGACTTGATTGGACCACAAGAGGAAACCAGAACTGCCAAAGATGTCTCTTTAGCCCCTTTTCTATGTGAATGTTGTGTTAATTCAATAAGGAATGAATAACAATTCGCCTCCTTATTACATGGTGGTGAGACTAACTGATACTTTTAACTCTTTGACAATGATACTATCGTACAGATGAATCACAAGAGATCAGCTTATTTAGGCATTATTCTAATAATGGTTAGTGGACAGTTTTGCCTTCAAGCATGGAATCAGCCTAAGAAAATCTTAAAAACTTTTAAAATTCACATCAATGTCATCACAGGAGTAGTTTTTTTTTTTTTTTTTTAGGTGGAATTGATGTTTACTATACCGTTAAAGCAATAATATTGCACTGTAAGAGGCTTAACACATTTTTAACAACCTCTCTTACCATCCTAGAAGCACTGCTGGATACATGTTTTCAAGTTGCTGTGGTTTCAGTGCAGAAAGGTTCTTTAAGGTAGCATGAAACACAAATCTAGCACTGCAAATAAATCCTTAGTTTTATTTATCAGGGTTTTGGATAACTTAGGTGTCATCTGTGTAAGTAACACAGAGGTCTCCTATGTAGCTAATTACTCAACACAGTTTTTAATCTTACTAGCTGACGTATGAATGCCAAGAACATATCCAAAGGTATATTTGCTGCTCTTCTGTAAGAATGGTTTTTAATATCTAATATGACCAGTTTAACTTGTTGTTTCAATTCTCTATTTGCAACATTCAAAAAGAATTCTTTACTAAAATCTTTTAGTGTTTTATTTTCAATTCAGTATTTCCTAAATTGTGCTTTTATTTAACTGGTTTTATGCTTTTAACTCATTCATCTGGAAAATATTTTGAATTTTAAAAAATCACACATATCTGGTCATATCACTCCATAACAAGTTAAATGAATGAAGAAACCAGCAGTAAGAATGAAATGTGAAAATGGGAGGGAAAGGTGAAAGAGAACCCGTACATATTCTCAGGTAGGCATTAGAGGCCAAACATAGGCAAAGAGACAGGGTAATTGTTTACCGAATGTCAGAGAAAGAAAAGAGATCCAGAAACTGTAGAACCAAATCCAGAGCCAGATGTGTAACTATGGTTACAATGGTTACTGTCTGTTACTTTAACCAAGAAAATGGAAGGCATCAGGAATCCAGTCACAACTAGGATTGCACGGCATAAAAATCAATTAAAAAGTATTTCACCTGTTTGGAGAGTAATAGAATTATAGGTCAGAAAATAAGAGACCTGATATCACAAGAAAATAAATATTATACCATTAGTACCACTACCACTCCTATGACCACTCCTTTAACCATTATGAAGATATGTGTTTACTGCAATATACCCAGTGAAATGTCTACATTTTGATAAAGGTGCTCGGTGTGCCTGTTTACATGTCAAAAGCACTCATCGGGCCCAGGTACCTGCCACTATAAACTAGTAAAGCTGTCTCAATATTTTCTTAGCATTCAGAAATCTTTAAAGTGGTATTTTTCTTATTCTTTTACAATAGTTAGGATGAAGTAAAATTCACACGACAGAAAAGTTTCAATATGCACTGAGATGGAAGGGAGAATGGCAGAAACAGAGAGAATATCTATGGTTAGGACACAGGGAAGGGAGAAAGCACAGTGAAGGAGATGAAGAAGGACTGATCAATGAGTAGGAGAGAACTTAAAGAATACAGTCTTACCAAAGCCAAGATAGTAGCTATTAAAAAGAGGAGAAATGTGTGAAGGTGAGAAATGCTTAATTTCATCAAGTGCTGTAGAGGAAACAAGAATGGTGAATTTGGTAATTGAAAAGACACTGGGGACTTAGGGAAAGTGGAAATAATAATAAGTAATGTCCATTGAGTACCCTCTACATGGTGACTATTATTTTAAGAACTTTTTGTATAATATCTTATTTAATATTCATAACGACATGAAGAAGTTTAGGAGGTAGGTACTAGTACTAATCTCATTTTATACATGAAATAACTAAAGCACAAAGACGTTGGGTTACTTACTCAAGCACATGACACTAATGGAGAAGCCATGATTTAATCCTCACAGTCTAGCTCTAGAACCAAGACTTTTAATGGAGGCTGATTTGAATTAGGTTGCATTTGAATTAGGTGCTAACGTTCTTAAGAAAATGTGGAAATAAGCCAGAGATGTCAGTAGAAGGTGACATGGTGATGAGGAAGGATTCTTACAACAGAAGGAAGTGGACTCTAAGGAAGAGAGTAGTTGGACCAGCTATCTATGGAATGAGTCTAGAAGTACTAGTGGAGAAGAAGGGTATGTAGACTTTTCCCTTCTTTCGGAGTGAATGGCCCTGAGATGACTAAGTTGGGAAGGAAGTAGGAATCTTAAGGAAAACAAATGATTCAATTAAGATGAAGAGGATAAAATGATCAGATATTAAAAAAGAATTTGCTTTGGGGGCCATAGTGATTAGGCTTGCAGAAAATACCAACAGGTTGGCAGAAGGTTAGAGCTGTGCTGAAAGGGATGAGATCATGAGACAATAGTCGTGAAGAAAGGGTAGTAAATTAAGTGATTATGAACCTCAGGACAGAAGGGATAAGAGGTCAGGAGACACTCTGTAAGGGCTTAGATGTCTATAGGGATATGTTTAAAGGGGGTGTTGAATAGATAGAAAAATACTTTTTTTCAGGTTCCAAATATAATGTTATTATGGTGATAGGAGCATCGCCAAAACTCTGGCCCTAGAAATTAGGTCCTAAGAAAGCATTAAAAGTGGTACTCCCAGTCTTGGGAGATTCATGTTAAAATTAAACTATAAAAAACTAAGATAATTCAGAAAATTATTTGAATGAAGAAGTCCTTTATAAGTATGAAAAAACTTAGAATTCTTAAAAGATTTTTAAATTAAATTAAATGAAAACGATTTCAAAATAGAAAGAAGAAACACCGAGCAAAGTCAAAAGATGAACTCAGAAAATATTGGCAATTTTTTTTATCATAAACACATTTTCTGATATGTTAAGAATTTCCATAACTCAGAAAAGGTAATTAGATAAATAAAATAATGGCCAAAAGATATATTGATGTTCACAGAAAACAAAATAGAAATGGTTTTATACATAAGGAAGATGTTCAATCTCAACCACAAGAAATGTGTTGAGTAAAACCATAACCAGCTACCATTTTTTTCTTATCAGCTTAACCAAGATAAAATAGTTGATAAGTTACTATGTCGGCAAAGATATAAGAAAACACATACTTTCATACACTATAGGTGAAAGTATAAATTGTGTATTTGGCATATATTTAAAGTTAGTAATGTACCACACCCTTTGATCCAGGAACTTGACTTCTAGTAATTTATCCCATAGGTATAGTGGCACATATGCAAAATGATATATGACAAGTTATTCAATGAAGCATTTTTGTAATTATAAAATACTGTAAACAGTCTAAATGGAAGCAGTGCAAATTTGGAATTAGAGAAACAAATTGTGGTAAAATGGCATACTTTTTAATCATTACAGAAAAGAAGTAAAGTATAAGGAAGCTGTGTGAGTACCCATAAGGAACAATCTCCAAGGGAAAAAACAAGGGGTATATAGTGCATTATCCTTTGTTTAAATATAGGAGATGCAACAGAGATATATGTGTTTATTATTTTTACACAGTATAAATTTGGAAGAATGTCCATACGTAGAAAATAAATCCAACAAACTTCTCTGGTTTCCTCAAGGGATCTAGGTGGCATAGGAGATGTTTAGCCATTGTCTGTTCTTCTACGTCTTTTGTATTTTTTAATGAGTTACCCTGTCATTGAGATTCCTTGTTTCAGGATAAAGATAAGGCCAAAAGAATTGTAATTTTCAAAAACAAAACTTGATCAGCCACAGGTCCCCAGCACAGAGTTTAAATAAATTGGAATGGTGGTGGCTTAAGGGTAGGTTTATGAGAGTCATAAATTCCAAATCAAGGCTTGTGTGTTCTATTTTGTGGGCAATGAGGAAGCAATAAAGGACTCTGAGCAAGAGAATGATGTGTATGGGCCATTGTTTTGGAAGATTCATCACAAATTCATATGCAAGTAGATTGGAGGAGGGAAGTATTAACAGAAGGAAAGGCCAATTATGAGTCCATTGCAAAACTATATGGTATATATGTTGCATATGTTTTAATATTATACATAACATATATAAACACTTCAAAGTTATCGCTAACTTCCTTCCTCCTTTCTTTCATTCTTACTATATGCTCCAGAAAGAATTGAAATTGATAATACCTTGTCACCTAACTTTCATATTACACTTTTCTCCCCAGTGTTTGGCATTTTGACATTTTAATAAAAAACAAAACAGGTAGAAAGATCAATTAATATTGTCTTTGGAAAATTGTTAATTTTTGTTTATTTGCTTGACTCTTTTTTTCCATTTGAGCTAAATGTGATTTTGAAGGACCATTCATCGTATACTTCAGTTTAAAAGTTTGAGATTAAGATTTTTAGACCAAGTGAGAATTTGAACTGGAATAGGATCTAATTTTTAAAAGTAAGATTTGGAATGTCCCATGGAACTTAACATTTATGCCTACTTGGGAGTTAGTGAAGACCTTGCTTAGGAATGTGGCAATGGAAATGGAGAGGAAATGATACATTTGAGAGGAAGTTTTGACTATGCTTCTGGACTAAGTGGATTTTAGAAAATACAGAAAAGCAATGGTTGCTTTTGAACTTGGTATTAAGAGAATTACATTGACTCTAAAATGAAAAAGAAAGTGGGAGGAAATGGAGGAAAGGTAAGTATTTCATAGAATTACTATTTTATCTTTCTAATATATCAAATTTGGTTTGGCAGCAGACATCAAAGTGGCAATAGCCAAGCAACAGACCTTGAGCTCAGGGAGATTAACATGGTTATGCAGATTAGGGAATCATTTGTACAGAGGCAGGTGAGTTTTCTGAGAATATAGAGAGTTTTAAAAAGGGATAGCCTGAAGGAAATGCTCCTTACCTTTCAATAATGTGTAGCAAAATTATTCAGCTGGTGTTTGAATTGGCACACAAAGTCATTCTGATAATGATAGGATTTGTGTAATAGTTTTCATGTGAAAGCTGAGACTAAGATAAGCAGTTACATGCACCATGCATCATAGCAGTTCTCCTGACACATATCTGTCCAGAAAAACCAGGATTTGGAAACAATAACGAATTTGTTCAATGTGTGTTGTATGTTTTCATGGCTGTTTTTTACAAATGAGGTCAGTGTAAGTGTAATTAGATTAACTCACTTCAGTATGCTTATCTCATTGTAACACAAAATATAGATTCAGGAATATCAACTACTCTTATTCATTAAAACATTAAGTTCAGTTGTGTAATATTTATAGTTATGCCTCAAAATAATGGAAAACAATAGGAAACATTGTTCCTTAATGTGCCAAATAGGAGACAACATAAACCCCTCAGTTCACTTTGACACAGTTTCCAAATTACCCCACTTTATATATTTTTGCACTCTATTTTAACTTAGAAATAGTATGATGCATATTCTTCTCAAGATATAAATCAGTTGAAATACCTGATAACTCTAAACAGTTTATTTATTTCTTAAAGCAAATGTTAGCAGTATTAAACTGTATTTATTTAAATAATTTAAGAATTGAGAACTTTAATGTGAGAGTGTATTCTTAAACCGAATTATGCCTTCCTACCTATAAGAGGAAAATTTGAAAGTTTTCTCAGAAAAATTATTTTTTACATATCTGATTTTAATGTACTATAGAAAGAAGAAAATTTGTGTTTTAATAAGTGAATCATTACGTAGTCACAGCTAAGTATTACTGAAACAATTATCATATTATCAATATAAATAGTTTAGAAAATTAGACTCAATAATGGGGTAAAGACTTACTGTGTTAACATTTAGGAAAAGTAGATAGTGTATCATTAAGAATGAACACTAATGCAAATTTTAACAATACTGTGCAATTTGTTGGTTCTCTATCTTGTATTAGAGAAGACTTCTTGTCTAACCTTGATTTAATTGTACTCTGTACATAAGCATTAACCTCATTTGGGTCATAAATGTGAATCAATAGAGTAAAAAAATACCACATTTGACCTTGCCATAATGCCAAAACTTTAGATATTTAATATTGTATTCCTTATTGAATGTGTTAATTTCATTTGGAGATAACATAACCATCTTCATCTTTAAAAACATAAGTGAATTAAACCAAAACAAGCATTTGAATCATCATTTAGATTTTAATGGCCTTAA
Organism: Trachypithecus francoisi; assembly: GCF_009764315.1. NCBI lineage: Eukaryota > Metazoa > Chordata > Mammalia > Primates > Cercopithecidae > Trachypithecus > Trachypithecus francoisi. The sequence goes on from NW_022681473.1 coordinate 91,317,481, forward strand.
GAGTGAAATAGAGACAATGTGAGTAAGTTACGCTGACATAAAGAATAGTTTATGGTGCAGATTTAACTACATTCTGTTACAAATTGTGCCTGGAGAGTTTTATAGTTTTGTTTTCAAGGAGGTAGAATTAACAGGAATTGCATCAGGAATACCAAGCGCTATGAGAATGAGGAATCTCAAATTACTCTTATGGCTCTCTGCTCCCAGCAATGATCAGATATTTAAGTAAAGACCCCATGAAGACAGACTGACAAATTGTAGTCAATGAAACTTTACATGAACCAAAAGTATGAAGGGGTGTCATAAAATGCTAGTGCCCCTTTTAGTTTTATGTTTCTTTTTTAAAGAATAAGTTTGAAGAAAGAGAGAAAACTAATAATTTTCTTACACTGTGATATCCAACCTGCATCTCTATTGTGATTATTTCTGGGAGTTCAGAGCAGGACTGATTAGCAAGTCTACTAGATGGCAAGTAGGCAAGTCATGCATAAAAAGTGACTTCAAACATCACCCAAGGAAGGAGAAAAATGATGAAACCATAGAAACACCACTAGGTCTCAAATGCTCTTAATTCACTAGTATCCCTGCCTCGAAAACAAATGCAGCCTTTTGAAGTCTGGTCATTGGAAAGGTTCAAGCAAAGCTGAATGAATTTATTTTATGAAAGTTGTATATCAGATTTTGCATTAAGTAGAGATTTGAGCAGGATGACATACAAATCACATGCAATCCAAAGATTCTATATTTATTTATATACATACATATATGTCCAGAGACAGTATGTTTGCTGATTAAATGTTGTTTCAAAATGCAAATTCAACTAAAGCTTTATTTTATCTCATATAAGTAGCTGTAATTCTCTAAATCACCCATTGCTTCTTAGAAACTTCTGAGTAATTTCTGATTCTTTGAACAGTCCCTTAACAGGCTTATATATTATTCCATTTTACAGATGAGAGCATCAGAGACAATAACCAAGGTCTTATAGATACCAAGTGAGGAATCTGGCATTATAAGTCTGTCTATTTCATTGGAAAAGCTGTTTTCAGTCTTTTTCACTGGAAAAGTTGTCATCCTGTGTCTTTATTATAGTACATATATTAGAGTAATAAAACTTTATTTTCCTTTTCAAAATGTTTGGCATTATGGAGTTGTAATCCTGCTTAAGTGCAACATTTCTAATTTCTAGTACATAGAAAAATTAACAATTACAAATTCAAAGAGCTGTAGAGTCTTGCTCTAACATCAGATTGTAACATATTGATTGGCCTCATACTATCATATGCATCGAATGAGAATTCAATAAATTTCTGGATTGAAGAACATTGGTTGTGATTAGGTAGCACCATAGATAACCATGCTGAAATAATCCTGCCACTTCTAAAGATAAATTTGCCTGGTCAGACTCCAAACTTCATATTGATATCTATACTCCATTGTTGCATCAGAAAGACACACTATGGGGGGGGCGGAGCAAGATGGCCGAATAGGAACAGCCCCAGTCTCCAACTCCCAGCGCGAGCGACACAGAAGACCGGTGATTTCTGCATTTTCAACTGAGGTACTGGGGTCATCTCTCTAGGGAGTGCCAGACAATCGGTGCTGGTCAGCTGCTGCAGCCTGACCAGCGTGAGCTGAAGCAGGGCGAGGCATCGCCTCACCTGGAAGCGCAAGGGGGAAGGGAATCTGTTTTCCTAGCCAGGGGAACTGAGACACACAACACCTGGAAAATCGGTAACTCCCACCCCATACTGCGCTTTAAGGAAACAGGCACACCAGGAGAATATATCCCACACCTGGCCGGGAGGGTCCCACGCCCACGGAGCCTCCCTCACTGCTAACACAGCCGTCTGCGGGATCTATCCGCAAGGCAGCGGCGAGGCTGGGGGAGGGGCGCCCGCCATTGCTGCGGCTTAAGTAGGTAAACAAAGCTGCTGGGAAGCTCGAACTGGGTGGAGCTCACAGCAGCTCAAGGAAGCCTGCCTGTCTCTGTAGACTCTACCTCTGCAGACAGCGCACAGCTGCAGTCCAATAGGGGAAAGAGCGGGGGCGGTGCAGACGCGAACGACTCTGTCTGACAGCTTTGGGGAGAGCCGTGGATCTCCTAACGCGGAAGTTGAGATCTGAGAATGGACAGACTGCCTGCTCAGGTGGGTCCCTGACCCCTGAGTAGCCTAGCTGGGAGACATCCCCCACTAGGGGCAGTCTGACACCCCACACCTCACAGGGTGGAGTCACCCCTGAGAGGAAACTTCCAAAGAAAGAATCAGAAAGGTACACTCGCTGTTCAGCAATATTCTATCTTCTGCAACTTCTGCTGCTGATACCCAGGCAAACAGGGTCTGGAGTGGACCTCAAGCAATCTCCAACAGACCAACAGACAGTCCTTCTGACTGTCAGACAGAAAACTATCAAACAGGAAGGACACCTATACCAAAACCCCATCAGTATGTCACCATCATCAAAGACCAGAGACAGACAAAACCACAAAGATGGAGAAGAAGCAGGGCAGAAAAGCTGGAAATTCAAAAAATAAGAGCGCATCTCCCCCTGCAAAGGAGCGCAGCCCATCGCCAGCAATGGATCAAAGCTGGTCAGAGAATGACTTTGACGAGATGAGAGAAGAAGGCTTCAGTCCATCAAATCTCTCAGAGCTAAAGGAGGAATTGCATACCCAGCGCAAAGAAACTAAAAATCTTGAAAAAAAAGTGGAAGAATTGACAGCTAGACTAATTAATGCAGAGAAGATCATAAACGAAATGACAGAAATGAAAACCATGACACGAGAAATACGTGACAAATGCACAAGCTTCAGTAACCGACTCGATCAACTGGAAGAAAGAGTATCAGCGATTGAGGATCAAATGAATGAAATGAAGCGAGAAGAGAAACCAAAAGAAAAAAGAAGAAAAAGAAATGAACAAAGCCTGCAAGAAGTATGGGATTATGTAAAAAGACCAAATCTACGTCTGATTGGGGTGCCTGAAAGTGAGGGGGAGAATGGAACCAAGTTGGAAAACACTCTTCAGAATATCATCCAGGAGAACTTCCCCAACCTAGTAGGGCAGGCCAACATTCAAATTCAGGAAATACAGAGAACGCCACAAAGATACTCCTCCAGAAGAGCAACTCCAAGACACAAAATTGCCAGATTCACCAAAGTTGAAATGAAGGGAAAAATCTTAAGGGCAGCCAGAGAGAAAGGTCGGGTTACCCACAAAGGGAAGCCCATCAGAATAACAGCAGACCTCTCGGCAGAAACTCTACAAGCCAGAAGAGAGTGGGGGCCAATATTCAACGTTCTTAAAGAAAAGAATTTTCAACCCAGAAGTTCATATCCAGCCAAACTAAGTTTCGTCAGTGAAGGAGAAATAAAATCCTTTAGAGATAAGCAAATGCTTAGAGATTTTGTCACCACCAGGCCTGCCTTACAAGAGACCCTGAAGGAAGCCCTAAACATGGAAAGGAACAACCGGTACCAGCCATTGCAAAAACATGCCAAAATGTAAAGACGATGGAGGCTAGGAAGAAACTGCATCAACTAACGAGCAAAATAACCAGTTAATATCATAATGACAGGATCAAGTTCACACATAACAATATTAACCTTAAATGTAAATGGACTAAATGCTCCAATTAAAAGACACAGACTGGCAAACTGGATAAAGAGTCAAGACCCATCAGTCTGCTGTATTCAGGAGACCCATCTCACATGCAGAGACATACATAGGCTCAAAATAAAGGGATGGAGGAAGATCTACCAAGCAAATGGAGAACAAAAAAAAGCAGGGGTTGCAATCCTAGTCTCTGATAAAACAGACTTTAAACCATCAAAGATCAAAAGAGACAAAGAAGGCCATTACATAATGGTAAAGGGATCAATTCAACAGGAAGAGCTAACTCTCCTAAATATATATGCACCCAATACAGGAGCACCCAGATTCATAAAGCAAGTCCTTAGAGACCTACAAAGAGACTTAGACTCCCATACAATAATAATGGGAGACTTCAACACTCCACTGTCAACATTAGACAGATCAACGAGACAGAAAGTTAACAAGGATATCCAGGAATTGAACTCATCTCTGCACCAAGCGGACTTAATAGACATCTATAGAACTCTCCACCCCAGATCAACAGAATATACATTCTTCTCAGCACCACATCACACTTACTCCAAAATTGACCACATAATTGGAAGTAAAGCACTCCTCAGCAAATGTACAAGAACAGAAATTATAAAAAACTGTCTCTCAGACCACAGTGCAATCAAACTAGAACTCAGGACTAAGAAACTCAATCAAAACCGCTCAACTACATGGAAACTGAACAACCTGCTCCTGAATGACTACTGGGTACATAACGAAATGAAAGCAGAAATAAAGATGTTCTTTGAAACCAATGAGAACAAAGATACAACATACCAGAATCTCTGGGACACATTTAAAGCAGTGTGTAGAGGGAAATTTATAGCACTAAATGCCCACAAGAGAAAGCAGGAGAAATCTAAAATTAACACTCTAAAATCACAATTAAAAGAACTGGAGAGGCAAGAGCAAACACATTCAAAAGCTAGCAGAAGGCAAGAAATAACTAAGATCAGAGCAGAACTGAAGGAGATAGAGACACAAAAAACACTCCAAAAAATCAATGAATCCAGGAGTTGGTTTTTTGAAAAGATCAACAGAATTGACAGACCGCTAGCTAGACTAATAAAGAAGAAAAGAGAGAGGAATCAAATAGACGCAATAAAAAATGATAAAGGGGATATCACCACCGACCCCACAGAAATACAAACAACCATCAGAGAATACTATAAATGCCTCTACGCAAACCAACTAGAAAATCTAGAAGAAATGGATAATTTCCTGGACACTTACACTCTCCCAAGACTAAACCAGGAAGAAGTTGAATCCCTGAATAGACCAATAGCAGGCTCTGAAATTGAGGCAACAATAAATAGCCTACCAACCAAAAAAAGTCCAGGACCAGATGGATTCACAGCTGAATTCTACCAGAGGTACAAGGATGAGCTGGTACCATTCCTTCTGAAACTATTCCAATCAATAGAAAAAGAGGGAATCCTCCCTAACCCTTTTTATGAGGCCAACATCATCCTGATACCAAAACCTGGCAGAGACACAACAAAAAAAGAGAATTTTAGACCAATATCCCTGATGAACATCGATGCAAAAATCCTCAATAAAATACTGGCAAACTGGATTCAGCAGCACATCAAAAGGCTTATCCACCATGATCAAGTGGGCTTCATCCCTGGGATGCAAGGCTGGTTCAACATTCGCAAATCAATAAACGTAATCCAGCATATAAACAGAACCAAAGACAAGAACCACATGATTATCTCAATAGATGCAGAAAAGGCTTTTGACAAAATTCAACAGCTGTTTATGCTAAAAACGCTCAATAAATTTGGTATTGATGGAACGTACCTCAAAATAATAAGAGCTATTTATGACAAACCCACAGCTAATATCATACTGAATGGGCAAAAACTGGAAAAATTCCCTTTGAAAACTGGCACAAGACAGGGATGCCCTCTCTCTCACCACTCCTATTCAACATAGTGTTGGAAGTTCTGGCTAGGGCAATCAGGCAAGAGAAAGAAATCAAGGGTATCCAGTTAGGAAAAGAAGAAGTCAAATTGTCCCTGTTTGCAGATGACATGATTGTATATTTAGAAAGCCCCATTGTCTCTGCCCAAAATCTCCTTAAGCTGATAAGCAACTTCAGCAAAGTCTCAGGATACAAAATTAATGTGCAAAAATCACAAGCATTCTTATACACCAGTAACAGACAAGCAGAGAGCCAAATCAGGAATCAACTTCCATTCACAATTGCTTCAAAGAGAATAAAATAACTAGGAATCCAACTTACAAGGGATGTCAAGGACCTCTTCAAGGAGAACTACAAACCACTGCTCAGTGAAATCAAAGAGGACACAAACAAATGGAAGAACATACCATGCTCATGGATAGGAAGAATCAATATCGTGAAAATGGCCATACTGCCCAAGGTATTTATAGATTCAATGCCATCCCCATCAAGCTACCAATGAGTTTCTTCACAGAATTGGAAAAAACTGCTTTAAAGTTCATATGGAACCAAAAAGAGCCCGCATTGCCAAGACAATCCTAAGTCAAAAGGACAAAGCTGGAGGCGTCACGCTACCTGACTTCAAACTATACTACAAGGCTACAGTAACCAAAACAGCATGGTACTGGTACCACAACAGAGATATAGACCAATGGAACAGAACAGAGTCCTCAGAAATAATACCACACATCTACAGCCATCTGATCTTTGACAAACCTTTGAGAAACAAGAAATGGGGAAAGGATTCCCTATTTAATAAATGGTGCTGGGAAAATTGGCTAGCCATAAGTAGAAAGCTGAAACTGGATCCTTTCCTTACCCCTTATACGAAAATTAATTCAAGATGGATTAGAGACTTAAATGTTAGACCTAATACCATAAAAACCCTAGAAGAAAATCTAGGTAGTACCATTCAGGACATAGGCATGGGCAAGGACTTCATGTCTAAAACACCAAAAGCAACGGCAGCAAAAGCAAAAATTGACACATGGGATCTAATTAAACTAAAGAGCTTTTGCACAGCTAAAGAAACTACCACCAGAGTGAACAGGCAACCTACAGAATGGGAGAAAATTTTTGCAACCTACTCATCTGACAAAGGGCTAATATCCAGAATCTACAAAGAACTCAAACAAATATACAAGAAAAAAACAAACAACCCCATCAAAAAGTGGGGAAAGGATATGAACAGACATTTCTCAAAAGAAGACATCCATACAGCCAACAGACACATGAAAAAATGCTCATCATCACTCGCCATCAGAGAAATGCAAATCAAAACCACAATGAGATACCATCTCACACCAGTTAGAATGGCAATCATTAAGAAGTCAGGAAACAACAGGTGTTGGAGAGGATGTGGAGAAATAGGAACACTTTTACACTGTTGGTGGGATTGTAAACTAGTTCAACCATTATGGAAAACAGTATGGCGATTCCTCAAGGATCTAGAACTAGATGTACCATATGACCCAGCCATCCCACTACTGGGTATATACCCAAAGGATTATAAATCATGCTGCTATAAAGACACATGCACACGTATGTTTATTGCAGCACTATTCACAATAGCAAAGACTTGGAATCAACCCAAATGTCCATCTGTGACAGACTGGAATAAGAAAATGTGGCACATATACACCATGGAATACTATGCAGCCATAAAAAAGGATGACTTTGCATCCTTTGTAGGGACATGGATGCAGCTGGAAACCATCATCCTTAGCAAACTATCACAAGAAGAGAAAACCAAACACCTCATGTTCTCACTCATAGGTGGGAACTGAACAATGAGATCACTTGGACTGGGGAAGGGGAACATCACACACTGGGGCCTATCATGGGGAGGGGAGAGGAGGGAGGGATTGCATTGGGGAGTTATACATGATATAAACGTCATGCACATGTACCCTAGAACTTAAAGTATAATAATTAAAAAAAAAAAAACATTATGAATTTGGTTTTATAATTACACGACATATATATGTCTAATGAGCCAATAACCTACAGAACTATCTTTAACACAGCTTTCTCATCTCTAAAACACCATTGTCAGTTTTAAATACTAGGCTTTGGCTTCTGCCAAACAAAACTTAATCTTTGACATACGGGGCATTCAGTAAGCATTGCTAGCTCTTACTGAATGTGAAAATCACCTTGCAATTTACCAACCTTCAAAAAAATAGAAGTAAAAAGGGGAAACCACTGCTTTGCATTTGTGTCAGCTGTATTATGACAGTAGGGGATGCAAGAAGAAACATTGTAAAGTAATAGTCCTAAAATAGGGTCCCAATTGTCTCCAACCAGGGACCCACCCAGAATGCAAATTCACAATCCATAACATCTTCCAGGTTCTTCGACTATATGTGTCTTGGGACAGTCGGAGAGAAATCTTTTCATGCTGTGTGAAGTGAAACAAATTTCATGCCAAAGTTGTATATCACCATGAATTCAGATATTAGTTGCACATTTATTAGCTCATTTTGAAAATGTTGTAAAGTACAAAATGAAATTATTTTTAATAATTGAGTTTAAAGTAAAGCTGCCAGAGCCCAAAAGTGCTTGCTCTGGCTCCTGCACTGGCCCACCTGTGTGCTCCCTCCGCCGAGGGATGGAGTAGAGTTGGTCCCAGTGAGTAGAGTTCACCTCTGCCGGCACTGAAGCGGCTGGCGAGTTCCAGCATCTGTACACTCCAGTTCCCTCCTGGGAAGGGATCAGAGAACTATCATGCTTCAGTAAGTTTATTCTCCTAAGTGGATATTCTTGGCTCCAACATTAACCCTCTTAGGTGCCAGGATACTTTCTGTGTACATGTATGTGCATGTGTATGTGTGTGTGTGCAAGCATTATTAAAGTAGTCCATTAGATACAGTTTTAAATGTACCATCACCTTCATATTTTGCTTGGATCCTTAGTCAGTGTGTAATGAAGTACATCCTTGGAGCCAGAGCTGTGTTCAAATCCTGGCCCTGCCACTTATAAACTGTGCCATCTTGGAAGTCAGGTAGTCTCTACAAGACTCATTGTATGTCCTTGAGAAAGTAGAGATAATAGTAATGTCTACTTGTAAGGTTATCATATGGGCTAGAAATTTTTATGCAAATGACCTCCTATAGTCCCTGAATCTTCTTGTAAATTCATATCAAGTAATAACAAGTAATTTTAAAGTGTCATTTTCCTGGGAATTTGTTAGAAATGCAAATTCTGAAGCCCCACCCCTCACCTACTGAATAGAAAACTCTGCTGGTGGGGCCCAGCAATCTCTGTTTTAACAAACCTTCCAGGTGATTCTGACACACACTCAAGTTTGAAAAGACTAGTCTAGAACAAAGAAATTATAGCTTAACTTTGAGTCTCAAAGCTGACGTTCTTATGTCTCTAGAAAGACAATAATATTAAAAATTAGGCTTTTTTCATTGAGAGAATTTCTAAGTAGAAAAACTTCTCTTTGCTTATGTAGTGAAAAGCATACTGGTCTGAATATAGAATTTTATTAAAAGCCAAGTTATGGAGAATGTATAGAAGTCCCTCAGAGACAGGAGGGAGAAGGGCTGAGTGCACAGCCCTTCCAGTCCTGAGAGAAGAGGAGAGAGACAGAGACACACACAAATGACCTTGCATTTCCCCTTCATGGTGGGAGTACCTGGAAAAATGGGGAGAAGAAATCAAGTAAAGGATAATTTTCTTTCCTAAGAACACTCCGTTATAGCAGGTCTTTCTTTTTGACTCTGAGTGTACAGTCCTGAAAATTGCTAGCCCTGAAAAGAAGTTCCACAATTTCCCTGGTACCATATCCAACAAGGTGCCAAAGCAGTGGAGCAGCAATGGCTATGGCATGTGCTGGAGATAGATTCACAGGCTCTACGTGGTATGAAGAAAGGAGCTGGAGTTCCCAGCCTCCTCAGATGGCTTGGAGGAAATAACTAGTGAATCAGAATAGTGCTGTGGCTTCCATCAAGGAGGCTACAGAGTGAAAAGACCTCTCAGGTCCTCAGAAGTAAGGAGAGCCAGCACAAACTTAAACAGTGGGTGCTGGCATTATAACTTGATGACCAGCTGTGCTTTTGGACAAAGGATTTTGAATTAACTGAATATTTTTCACAGAAACACTACTTCAAACCACTAGAAGCTGGTGGGAATGGTCTCTTGAAAGCAAGATAAGCTACAGCAAATAAACAAAATGTTGGCTTTTGCACACTCAATAATAAAATGTCATTCACCTTATACATCAATAGACCTTCTTACTGAATTGGTTATTCACTCTTTTGAGAGTATTAGATATAAAATAAACGTATAACAAAGATGTTTAAAACTTACTTTGAAATGTGCTTCAAAAAATCTATTCAACTTATAATCTTTTGCATACCAGTTTATGGTCTCTTACATTTAGGTTTAAAATCCATGGCTTATGTGATTTTGGTATAATTTATAAAAAGGTACTAAGCAAGTGTTATTAGCCAATAGCTGTGCTGAAGTCCTAGCATATTATCAATGTGCTGGAATATTGTTATTGTATTAATACAATATATAATATTTAGCATTAATATTAAATATATTTAATAAATTTGATAAATTAAAAATCTTGCTTATTAACAAAAACTTCTTGTCTTGGCCTTTTTCTGCTGCCAAATAATTCCTCTTATACTCCTTTAGATGAAATATTTTGCTAGTGATATTTCCCCCTTTTTCCCTTCTTTTCTCTGAGGACTCACAATTTTTATGGATAATGAAAATTATACTTTGTTAGTAACTCTGTTTCTTTATTCTCTTCCCATTTGTTGTTGAGTCCCTATTCTATGTCTTCCTTGTACACATTCATGCTTAATTTTCTATCTTGTTCTCTTTTGTTTCCATATTAAGACTGACCTTTTAAAAACCTTTCGTACTTAATCTGTTTCCTCTTTTCGGCACTGAATTACTTTCCTTAAAGATTTTCCTTGGAATTAAAAAAATGTGTAATATAAATTTATTGTCACTATTTAGTTCTAGATTGAAATAACCCAAGACAACATGTTTCCATTTTCATAATTTGTTTATACCTCTATGTTTCTGCAGTTACCTCCTGAGCTTTAATTTCACACCACTCCCTGGCTCCTTCTGCCTCCACTCCCTTTCCAGCTAGACTCCAGTCCAATTTGATGTTCTTAATCATCTTGCTAATTCATCCTTAATATGCCCCACATCGTTTTTCTTTAAGACATATTAATAGTTCAAATTCTTCAAGAAGTTTGGCTAAATCTGCCTTTCTTTAAAGCTGACAGTATGAAATTTCATCTACATTTTGTGTTCCGCATACTTTTGTAATTCAGCAATTATATACTTCTGAGAACCATCATATTGTCCTGCTCCCTCTTCTCATCCCAGCATATCAATTTATCTCTGTATGAATCTAGATTTCCATCTCCATCTAAGGCTACTGGATGTACTTCTGGATCTTCAGATGGCTTTAAGATATGTTGGCAAAATTTTGGACATTCCTCCACAAGAGTTAGCCGAGTTGGATTCCCTCCCCTTAAATCTTTGGCCAGTCTTAGTGACTCACTTCTAGTGTGTTGGATGAGAAGCAGGATGGCCTTAAAGGTTAGGTTAAGAAAGGCAATTCAGCTTCTGCCCGTTTCCCTTTGTTGAGATACATGTCTTGGGAGCCCTGAGTTGACATATGAGAAATCTGTCTATCCTCAAGCTTTGCACTGGAGAGACCACGTATAGAGGCCACATAGAGATTCAAAGACCCAAGGAACACCAGCTATCCCAGCCTCCAACAGTTTGAGTCTTCCCAGTGTCGACTGCCAGACACAAGGGAACAAAAACTTTAGATGATTTCAGCCCAGTTTTCAAGCTGCCCCAGATGACTGAGTGGGACAGAAATTAGGTGTCCCTTATGGGTCCTGCCCAGATTGCATATCTGTGAGCAAAGTAGTATACCTTGTATATTCCCACTGTTTTAGTTACCATGAGCTACAGTCACTGACTTCTCAGCTCAGAGAGATTACTCTGCTGGTCTTGACCTCCCAGTGCCATAATTGAAATGTGCCTCTATGGAGAATGTCCAGGCAAACATGATAATCATGTGTGCCAATCACAACCCTGCACTTCTGTGTTGTTGCTTATGGCAAAAAGGTGAGTTCACTACCAGTTACAACATGGTAACCAGAAGTGGAGACTTTATTAAAGTAAATTTATAAAGTGTTCCTTTACTTTTGTTTTGTTTTGTTTTTTTGAGAGAGTCTCACTCTGTCATGCAGGCTGGAGTGCAATGGCATGATCGCGGCTCACCGCAACCTTCACTTCCTGGGTTCAAGTGATTCTCCTGCTTCAGCCTCCCAAGTACCTGGGACTCCAGGCATGACCAGCTAATTTTTGTGTTTTTAGTAGAGATGGGGTTTCACCATGTTGGCCAGGCTGGTCGTGAACTCCTGACCTCAAGTGATCCACCTGCGTTGGCCTCCCAAAGGGTTGGGATTACAGGCATGAGCCACCATGACTGGCTGAATGTTCATTGACGGAGATAAAATTCAGAAACAGAAATCTGCTGGGCAAGAAGAAGATATACCATGGAGTCTTTTAAAAAAAATTTTTTTAACTTTTATTTTAGGTTCTGGGGTACATGTGCAGGTTTGCTATATAGGTAAACTTGTGTCATGAGGTTTGTTGTACAGATTATTTCATCATCCAGGTATTAAGTCTAGTACCCAGTTTTTCTTTTTCTTCTGCTCCTCTCCCTCTTCCCACTCTCCACCTTCAAGTAGACCCCAGTGTTTGTCGTTTCCCTCTTTGTGTTCATGAGTTCTTATCATTTAGCTCCCAGTTGTAAGTGAGAACATGTGGTAATTGGTTTTCTGTTCCTGTGTTAGTTTGCTAAGGATGATAGCCTCCAGCTTCATCTGTGTTCCTGCAAACGACACGATCTCATTCTTTTTTCTGACTGCATGATATCCCATGGTACATATGTACCATATTTTCTTTATCCAATCTGTCATTGATGGGCATTTAGGTTGATTCCTTGTCTTTGTTGTTGTGAATAATGCTGCAGTGAACATTCGTGTGCATGTGTCTTTGGCAGAATGATTTCTATTCCTCTGTGTATATACCCAGTAATGGGATTGCAGGGTAGAATGGTAGTTCTGTTTTTAGCTCTTTGAGGAATTTCCATACTGCTTTCAAAAATGCTTCAACTAATTTACACTCCCACCAACAGTGTACAAGCATTCCCTTTTGTCTGCCACCTCACCAGCATCAGTTATTTTTTGATCTTTTAATAATCGCCATTCTAATGGGTGTAAGATGGTATCTCATTAGGGTTTTGATTTGCATTTTCATTGTGGTTTTGATTTGCATTTCACTATTGAACAGTGATATTGAGCTTTTATTCATATGCTTCTTGGTCTCCTGTATGTCTTCTTTTGAAAACTGCCTGTTCATGTCTTTTGCCCACTTTTTAATGGGGTTATTTTTGTCTTGTAAATTTAAGTTCCTTATAGAATCTGGACAGTAGACCTTTGTCAGAAACATAGTTTGCAAATATTTTTTCCCATTCTGTAGGTTGTCTGTTTACTCTGTTGATAATGTCTTTTGCTCTGCACAAGCGCTTAAGTTTAGTTAAATCCCAGATGTCTTTTTCTTTTTTTTTTTTTTTTTTGAGATGGAGTCTTACTCTGTCACCCAGGATGGAGTGCAGTGGCACAATCTCAGCTCACTGCAAGCTCTGCCTCCCAGGTTCATGCCATTCTCTTGCCTCAGCCTCCCGAGTAACTGGGACTACAGGTGCCCACCACCATGCCCGGCTAATTTTTTTATTGTACTTTTAGTAGGGATGGAGTTTCACCATATTAGCCAGGATGGTCTCGATCTCTTGACCTCGTGATCTGCCTGCCTCGGTCTCCAAACCATACATCATTTTTTTTTTTTGCTTTGGATTTGATTGCTTTTGGTGTCTCTGTCATGAAATCTTTATGTGTTCCTATGTCTAGGATGGTATTGCCTAGGTTGTCTTCCAGGGTTTTTATAGTTTTGGGTTTTACATTTAAGCCTTTCATTATTATAAGAGATGGCAGAAAGAGTTCTTAGTGATTTTAGTCACATAAAATTATTTACTTTTTGTTTTCACCCCTGAAAAGTGGTAATAAATAAGATGTGGAAATTTATTTTTCTCCTAAAGAGGTATGAAAACCCATATATGTTAGAGTTTACTAAAATATGAAGGTTACTTTGGCATTTTTATATACTCTTAACATTTTATAATCATTTATGTAAAACTTTAATGTACAATGTTCTTAATTCCATATTTTTAAATTGACAAAATTGTACATATTCGTGGGATACATAGTAATGGTTTGATACATATAATATATTGGGATCAGATCGTGGTGATTAGCATATCTAATATCTCAATCATTTTTCATTTCTTTGTTTTGGTAATGTTCAATATACACCTTCTATCGATTTGAAACTATATATTATTGTAACTATATTCATCCTACAGTGCTTTAACACTAGACTTTATTCTTCCTATCTAACTGTAATTCCGTATCCTTTAACAAATGTCTGCATATTCCTCCTTTGCCTTGCCCTTCCTAGCCTCATCTTCTGTCCTACTTTTTATTTCTATGAGACAAACTTTTATTTTTAATTTTTTTATTTTTAGCTTTCATGTGTGATTGAGAACATGCAGTATTTAACTTTCTGTTCTTGGTTTATTTCATCAACATAATTTCCTCCAATTCCATCCATGTTCCTGAGAATGACAACATTCATTCTTTTTTGTGATTGAGTAGTATTCCATTTTGTATATATGTTCCATTTTCTTTATCTATTTATCTGTTGTTAGACACCTAGTTCCATTTACTGTCTTGAATTCCCACCCATTTAATATCTTACATTCCCACCAACAGTGTATGAGTTCCCTTTTCCCTGTATTCTCACCAGCATGTATTATATTTTGTATTTTTAATAATAGCCATCCTAACTGGAGTGAGATGATCCCTCACTGTGGTTTTGATTTGCATTTCCCTGATAATAAGTGATGCTGTTTTCATATGTTTATTGGGCACTTATATGTCTTCTTTTCAAAAATGTATTTTCAGATTATTTTCCTATTTATTAATTGGATTTTTTTCCTGTTGACATGTTTCTATTCTTGGTATATTCTGAATATTAACCCCCTAGTGGATGAGTAGTTTGCAAATATCTTCTCCCGTTGTGTATGTTGTCTTCTCATTTTGTTGATTGTTTCCTTTGCTATGTAGAAACATTTTTTAAAAATGTAAAATCCTGTTTGTTTATTTTTGCTTTTGCTGCCTGTACTTTTGAAGTCTTATAAAATCATTGCCCAGACAAATGTCCTGAAGCATGTCCTCTGTTTTCTTCCAGTAGTTTTATCATTTCAGGTCTTCTATTTAGGTTTCTGATCCATTTTGAGTCGATTTTTGTGTAGGGCAAGAGGCTACAGTCTAGTTTCATTCTTCTGCATATGGATATGCAGTTTTCCCAGCACCATTTATTGACTGTCATTTCCCTGCAGTGAGTGTTCTTGGTGCCTTTGTTAAAAATCAGTAGGCTGAAGAGATATGGATTAATTTCTGGGTTCTCTATTCTATTGGTCTATGTGTCTGTTTTTATACCATGCTGTTTTAGTTACTACAATTTTGTAGTATCCTTTGAGGTTTGGTCGTGTGAAACCTTCATCTTTGTTCTTTTTGCTCCAGATTGCTTTGGCTATTCAGGGTATTTTGTGGTTGCATGCAAATTTTAGGACATTTTTCTATTTTTGTGAAGAATGTTATTGATATTTTGATAGGGATTGCACTGAATATGTAGATTGCTTTGGGTTATCTGTCATTTGAACAATATTAATTCTTCTTATTCATGAGTATTTGGTATTTTTCCATTTGTTTATGTCCTCTTTAATTTCCTGCTCGTGCTCTGTAGTTTTCCTTGTAGAAGTCTTTCATTTCCTTGGTTAAATTGATTTCTAAGTGTTATTTTTGTAGCTATTATAAATTGAATTGCCTTCTTGATTTACTTCTTAGCTAGTTTGTTGTTCATGTATAGAAATGCTACCAATTTTGTATATTAATTTTGTATTCTGCAAATTCAATGAGTTTGTATACCAGTTCTAACAATTTTTTGGATGAGTCTTTAGGTTTTTCTGTATATGAGATCATGTCATCTGCAAACAAGGACAATTTTACTTCCTGCTTTTCATTTTGGATGCCTTTATTTATTTCTCTTGCCTGATTGCTCTGGCTAGGACCTCTGTGTTGAATAACAGTGATGAGATTGGGTATCTTTTTTTGTTCCAGGTTTTAGAAGAAAAGCTTGAAGCTCTTCCCAATTAAGTTAGATGGTAGCTGTGGGTTTGTAATACATGGCCTTTATAATGTTGATATACTTTCCTTCTATACCAAATTTATTAAGACCTCTTATAAAAAGATGTTGAATATTTTTACAAGCTTTTTTTGTGTCTGTTGAGATGATCATATGGTTTTTCTTCTTCATTCTATTAATGTGATATATGACATTTATTTATTTGTGTATGTTGAACCATATCTTTTTGATATATAGTCAGATTCAGTGTGTTAGTATTTTGTTGAGGATTCTTGTGTCTATTTTCATCAGAGATATTGGACTGTAGTTTTTTGTTTTGTCTTTGTCTGGTTTTGATATCAGGGTTATGCGGTCCTCATTAGAATGAGTTAGGAATAATCTCCTCTGTTTCAATTTTTTAATATAATTTGAGAGTTGGTATTAATTTTTCTTTAAAGGTTAAGTACAGTTTAGCAGTGAAGCCATCTAGTTCTGGAGTTTACTTTGTTGGAAGACTTTTTATTATTGATTCAATCTCATTACTTGCTATTGGTCTATTCAGGTTTTCTATTTCTTTTTGGTTCAATCTTGATAGGTTGTCTGTGTCCAGGAATTTATCCATTTTCTCTAGGTTTTCGAATTTGTTGGCAAATAATTGTTTATAGTGGTCTATAATGATTCTTTGTATTTCTGTGGTATCTGCTGTGACATATCTCTTGTCTGATTTTATTTATTTGGGTCATCTCTCTTTTTGCTTAGTTAATCTGGCTAATGGTTTGTCAATGTTGTTTGCTTTTTTAAATCAGCTTTTATGTTGATCTTTTGTATTGTTTATTCTATTCTCAATTTCATCAGTTTCTGCTGTGATCTTTCTCATTTATTTCCTTCTACTAATTCTGGGTTTCGCTTGTTCTTGCTTTTCTGCTCCCCTGAGGTGCGTCATTATATTACTTATTTGAAGTCTTTCCAGTTTTTTGATGTAGACATTTATTGCTATAAACTTTGCCTCCTAAAATATTGTTTTTGCTGTATACCATAGGTTTTGTTATGTTGTGCTTCTATTTTCATTTGTTTCAAGAATTTAAAAATGTTATTTTAAATTTCTTCCTTCACCCAATGGTCATTTAGGAGCATGTTATTTAATTTCAATATATTTGTATAGTTTGAAATGTTCCTCTTGTTATTGATGTCTGGATTTATTCCATTGTGGTCATACAAAATACCTGATATGATTTGATTTTTAAGCATTTTTTGAAGCTTGCATTGTTTCTTAAGAGATGATCAATCCTGAAGAATATTCCATGTGCTGACAAAAATAATGTGTATTCTCAATTTAAGTCATCTTCCAAAAGAGGATTTTTCAGGGAAGAAACAGATCATTTAATTAAAAACCTTCTTAATTAAAAGTTTGCAAGATAATTAGCAAACTTATTAATTCTTTTGATGAGCTCCAAGACAACTTTCAAAAGTTCTGTGACAGCTGGCATAGCAAGCCTGCTGACTACCATGGTTTGTTGTTACCACATATCGAGGGGTGGGAAATCAAAGTCTGGGCCCAGTGCTATCTGCATTGGATTCCAGAAGTCCAAATCCTAGGTGGTGGCCCCTGAGGCAGAGGCCTCCTGCCTGCTGAGGACCTCTGCACATCTGTCCTCTTTGTTTCCTTTCACTCTACTCTAGTGACATCCCACTAAGCTGGTCTTACCCACCAGTGGCTGGAAAGCCTTGGAAGATGAAGACGATTTGGCCAAAAGAGAAGATGAGTTCATGGACCTAGGGGATGTGTGTCCTGTTTATTGAGTAATTGTGAAAGAGGAATGTGGGAGATTAGGACAGCTGAATCCCAAATTTGTGTCATGCTGCAGCTAATGCTGGCCGGGTCCTTAGCCTGGTGCTCCATTGGAATAAACCTGGGCCTTCGGGAAAAGAGGTGGCTCTCATTATTTTTCATGATTCTAAAAGACTATGCATTCAAAACCATATCTGTAGTATTATTAATTGGAAGGAATTATTACCTGACCCATAATAGGGTTGTGGCTGTTTTCTGATGCCTAAGTATTATACAGAGCCCACAATGGCCAGTTTACTACTACAAAGGGCTTCAGTAAGATATTCTGGGTCTTGATACTTTCTTCAGATCCACTTTGTGCCGAGATAATTTATCCAGTCGTTGGGAATAGTAAGTTTCTGCGTAACCCATCTCAATTACAGAGGCAAGTTCAACTTTACATATCTGTATGAGGAGTTGAAGATTCAGATAGAGGTATTAAGATGTGTGGCATTTACTTAAACCATCACATTTTTCCTTTCTACGTCCCCTAGCCTGTAAAACAGCTAGGAAATTCCACTAGTGACATCCATCCTGAAGCTTCAGGCTGCCTTTCCTCCTTCATAGACTGTGTCACTTTGCCTGTGGGTGGGGGCTAGTCACCCACCGCCCTCTTTTCTGTGTTGCCAGCCCCAGGTCTTCCTCCGCCCGCTCCACACCACTCACTGCTGTCCGTCTGCACTCCCTGCCTCTGTGTGTGTAGTCCCGGTATCTAACTGCTAAACCTGTTGGTTATGCTGGGGGTATCTCTTTCTTTGCCTGAGGAGCTTCTGTTCCTCTGAAGTCTCTTGGTGTTTGGATCAAATTGCTTTGCCTTTTTCTACTTGCCTGCTGAGGCTTTGGAGCACTTGTGATTGCAATTTTCTGCAGCAACCTCTGAGCCCAGTTCCTCGCATTCTTTTACCTTTATGGACTGATGGGATTGGGTCACTTTTGAATGTGGCTTTCATAGGAAAGCAGTTTAAACATAAATATCAGAAATGATGATTATTATATGATACTTCATTGATTTTGAAAGCCATAGAAAAAACTTGACTATGCCTGGTCACCTTCTTGGATCTGCTGTCTAAATTATATATATATATGTATATATATTTTACTGCAGGAAAATATACTTTGTAAGGAGCAGTTTTTATTTATTTTTTTGTTCTCATTGAAACCCTGTCAAATCCCATAAAAGAGGAAAAAACAAAACTCTTTACAATATTTTAAATTGTTTGCCTTTAACATCTATTTGCTCTTCAGCATGGATCCCGATTTGAATGTTACATGTTTAGAAAGACTTTTAATTGCTCAAGGGCAATAAGAAAATTTGAGGCCAGGTGAGGTGGCTCACGCCTGTAATCCCAGCACTTTGGGAAACTGAGGCAAGCGAATTGCTTGAGCCCAGGAGTTTGAGACCAGCTTCTGCAACATGGTAAAACCCTGTCTCTACTAAAAATACAAAAATTAGCTGGGTGTGGTGGCACATGCCTTTAGGCCCAGCTACTCAGGAGGCTGGGGTGGGAGGATCCCTTGAGGCTGGGAGGCAGAGGTTGCAGTGAGCCAACATCGTGCCACTACACTCCAGCCTGGGTGATAGAGCAAAACCTCATCTCAAAAAAAAAAAAAAGAAAATTTGAAACTGTTGACTAAGAGGAGTTTCTAGGTTGGCACCGAATTGGCTTTTGTACATACAATGAATTGTTTTGCTGTTCTCCCCACTCCCTATTAATGCAGGAGCCATGTTGGTCTGTTAATAGGAACAAAGTATTGGGGGAACCCACCCCCAATATTTCAGCGTGGGTACTTTCTATTTTCCGTAAGTGTTGGCCGGCTGAGAGATAAACAGACAGTACAAACAGAGGAATTTTACAGCTGGGCCACCAGGGGTGACATCATATATCAGTAGGACCATGATGCCTGCCTGAGTCTCAGAACAGCAAGTTTTTATTAAGGATTTCAAAAGGGGAGGGCGTGTAAGAACAGAGAGTAGATACAAAGATCACATGCTTCAAAGAGCAAAAAGCAGAACCACTGATAAGGGTCTAACAAAGATCATATGCTTCTGAGAGAACAGGGCAAAGGGCAAAAGCAGAACCACTGATAAGGGTCCAACAAAGATAACAGGGCAAAAGGCAAAAGCAGAACCACTGATAAGGGTCTATGTTCAATGGTGCACGTATTGTCTTGATAAACATCTTAAACAACACAAAATAGGGTTCGAGGGCAGAGAACTGTTCTGACCACAAATTTACCAGGGCTGAGTTTTCCCAACCCAAATAAGCCTGAAGATTCTGCAGGAGACCAGGGCTTATCTCAGTCCTTAGCTCAACTGCACAAGACAGACATTCCCAGAGCAGCCGTTTATAGACCTCCCCCAAGGAACGCATTCTTTTCCCAGGGTATTAATGCTAATATTCCTTGCCAGGAAAAGAATTTAGCGATATGTTTCCTACTTGTATGTCCGTTTATAGACTCTCTACAAGAAGAAAAATATGGCTCTTTTTGCCCGACCCCGCAGGCAGTCAGACCTTATGATTGTCTTCCCTTGTTCCATAAAAATTGCTATTATTCTGTTCTTTTTCAGGGTGTACTGATTTCATATTGTTCAAACACACATGTTTTGCCATCAATTTGTACAGTTAACACAATTATCACAGTGGCCCTGAGGTGATGTACATCCTCAGCTTACAAAGATAACAGGATTAAGAGATTAAAGACAGGCATAAGAAATTATAAAAGTATTGTTTGAGAACTGATAAATGTCCATATTAAGATGAAATCTTCACAATTTATGTTCTTCTGCCATGACTCCAGGCAATTCCTCCGTTTGGGGTCCCTGATTTCCTGTAACATGTCTCCCTTTCTTTTTATATAAAAGTGCTGTGGTGATGAAAGCTTGTTCACTCTCTTGGTTTTGGCACAGGATTCTTTGACTGGTCCAGCACACTAAAAACAAGCTGGTTAAACAGAGAAACATGTGGGGTTTAGTCCAGAAAGACTTTCTGCTACCTGATCTAACACCTTGGCTCCAGGCACAATGGATAAATGAGCTTGAGAAGCTTCAAAAATTTGTTTCTTTTATTTAGTTAGGTCCAAGGATAAATTATCTTCCCTACCCATAAGGTGTCCTTTCACCATTTCCCATGATTGATCAGTCTCATTGTAGGAATATGGTGTGATACAGAAATCAGAAGTATTCCAGTCACACTGCATTTGCATGCGATGTTTGAGACTCATTAGCTGATCTCCATGCCAAATAACAGACTCTCTTAAATCATTAATTTGATTAGCTAATTTTTGATCAGTGCCCTGTTAAGAATTCCATATTTGGGTGGAATTGGCTTGCCAATCATTAACAAATTGAGCTGTATGAAAAGATTGGTGTAATGCCACTCCAGCACTGGTGACCAGTGCAGTGACTGTAATTAGGCCCATGATTACAGCAATTAAAGTGAAAACAAATCTCTTAGATCTTTTGAGAATTCATTGTAACACTTCACTAATTAAATGTACTGAGGGGGAAGATTCCCGAGGTCTGGGTAAAGTTACCAGTATCCAGATTCCTTTTTGAGTTCAAACCAGCATTACACTTTTCCTGAAGTCAAAAAAGAGTTAACACAAGTGTATAAATGACAATTAATATATTGGACAGTTTGATTGTTTGTCCAAATTTTTATATTTCCCACTAACAGCATGTAAGGAGGCTTAACACAACTCTGTATAGGAATAGTCAGGCTGGAGGTAAACAAAGCAGAATGTTTGAATCTACATTGATACTGAGGGAGAGGAGCGATGGTGGCAGCACCTGATGTTCTACACCATAAATAAGTAATCCGAGGTGTCTGGGGATACTGAAGAGGTAGAGGGGTATACCTGGGTTGAGAAGAATTATAATGCCAGTCAGAGTCCCATAAAGAAGGACTGGCATCAAAAAGAGGAAGACGGTTCAAAGGGGATTTATCATGGGGTTCAGAATCACAGATGCAAGGGGCAGTAGTGGGGACAACAGACAGAAAAGTTTCCCCTTCCCATACTCACAGTCTGTATATGGCAATAGCCGATTTCCAAAGTTCTGGGTGTTCTGGGCTCAGAATGGGGAATATCGTACAAGGCCTCGGCAGGGTAATGCCCTTATCTTCCCATTTTAAGGGAAAGAATGAGATGAACCTCCTATGCAAAGTAGGATGATGATCCTTGTCCTCCCAATAAGAAATAAAATAAGTAGTCTCCAGGTATTTCCTTCCACCAGAGGAGCAATTGTTTTTTCAATAGCCCTTTGGTACCCGGTCTATTACTAAACCATATGAGTCTTTTTTTAATACTACTGCATGTGAGTTAACACAGTCTTCCCAAATTCAAGTTTTAGATGGAGCCTAAAAATTTTCGGACATGGTTTTCCTACAGGTTTATATTGAAAGTATGGGGTATCTCCTATTACTCTCCCTTTCATTTATCTTAAAGGAGAAAGGGAGAGGCCAGAGACCAAATGTCCCCTTTCCCCTGTGACTGATCTCTCTGGAAGGTAAGCAGCCCAGACTTAAGTTTCTAGATGCATACAACCAGGTGCATGTCCAAGGCACAGAGGAGGGTATTTATAACCCATAGTAACATTAAATGCAGTGCTTTCTTCTCCTGGCTGAGTGGGGCAATGGTCATCTGTAGCTCCAGGCATCCAGACACTAACGTTAGTATAGATTTCCACAGGAGCATCCATGCAGGTGAGAGGTCGAATAAATGGAGGAAAAGGCACATAAGTCAAATAAGAATAATTTTGTGTTGCAGGTAAATCAGTGTGGGGGAAACTGGTGAGACAGAAAGTATAAGGAGGAGAATTATTAAATAAAACCTATTGTAAGTGAGATCCAGTGCTGAAGGAGGAAGAGAAGAACAGGGGGATGTTATTTTCAGGCTAATAGAAATAGTGAGATTTTTAGGTTCATAAGGAGAAAAAGAAAGGGAATTAGGAGAAGTGGAGTTAGTTAGAGGGGTGTCCGTTGCCATTAGGGAGGATTGAACCAGACCCATTTTGATTTGGTGTGCCAGCTTCTAAGGAGTTGGCACAGATCTCACCATGTCTGAGGGTGGTCTCTGACAAGGACGTCTCTTCCCTATGGTTTTCATTGTCAGTATTCACATGAAGTTTAAGTCTCCTAGTGGGCAGCCAGACAGGGGACTGATGATCTCCTGGTGAAACACAAGCATACCCTCTTCCCCACATTATAATTGTTCCAGGATCCCAGGTATTGGTCTGAGTTTTTCCGTAACACTGGCTTGCCTTCATTTAGGGAGAATTTTTGCCTGTGTAATGGCGTTCAGCCAGCAGTCAGAGTATTGTCTTTAGGAACATTTAGAAAGTGTAAAGTAAACAATGCTAAATGTAATTGGGAGTGGGGAGTGGTTAAATTATGTTTTTGTTGCTCAGACTGTTTGGACAATTGAGTTTTTAAAGTGCGATTGGTCCATTCCACTACAGCCTGTCCCTGAGAATTGTAAGGGATTCCAGTACATACGAGAAATTCCCCATTGTTGCATAAATGAATCAAAAGCCTTACTAACATATCCAGGGGTGTTGTCTGTCTTTATCTGATATGGAAGCCCCATAACTGCAAAGCAAGAATACAGATGTCTTTTAACGTGGGCTGTGCCTTCCCCTGTTTGGCAAGTAGCCCAAATAATACCTGAAAAGGTGTCTACAGAAACATGTACATATAAAAGTCTGCCAAAGGAGATAATATGAGTCACATCCATTTGCCATAAATCATTAGGAGTTAGGCCTCTGGGATTAATACCAGGTTCCTGATTTGGAGGTACAAAAACTTGGCCCTGAGGGCAGTAGTGGACAATAAGCTTAACCTCCTTCCAGGTGAGAGCAAATTTATCTTTTAATCCAGCAGCATTAACGTGAGTGAGATTATGGAACTCCTGAGCCTCTTGGATTGCAAAAGAGACCAAACGGTCAACCTTATGGTTACCAGCAGACATGGGTCCCGGTAGAGTGGTGTGAGATCTAATATGTGTAATATAGAAAGGGTGTCTACATTGGTGAACTGTCTGTTGTAACCTTGAAAATAAAGAAGCCAATTCAGAATTATCAATATGTTTGATAGTAGCGGTTTCTATATTTTTAGTGGCATGTACAATATAAGCAGAATCAGAGACAATATTTAAAGGTTTGGGGAAATCCTGTGTGGCAGTAATTACAGCAATTAACTCAGCCTTTTGAGTAGAGGTATAAAGGGGTAGAAATAAGCTTTGTCTGTAGGACCCACATAACCAGCATTTCTGTTACTGCAGCCATCAGTGCACACTGTAACAGCCTCAGGAATGGGCTGATCTTTGGTCAATCGAGGGACCACCCAAGAAGTCATTTTTATAAAATCGAACAATTTGATTTTTGGATAATGATTGTCAATAATACCGATAAAATCAGTCAAGTGAATTTGCTGCAATATGGAATGTTGAAAAGCGGCCTGGACTTTGAGATGATTTAAAGAAACCACAATTAAATTCGGATCAAATCCAAAAATTTTAAGGATTCTACACTGAACTTGTCCAATTAGGGTGGCCATTTGGTCCAGATAAACAGACAAAGTTTTTGACACAGAATGAGGAAGAAAACACCACTCCACTAAATCATTATGTTGAACTATTAGCCCAGTAGGGGAGTGCAATGAGGTGAAAACCAGAAGCTGAAAAGGCTGAGAAAGCTGTACCCTAGACAACTGGGCAGTTTGGATTCTTTCCTCCATGAATTTCAGTTCCAGTGAAGCCTCAGGGGTCAAAGTCCTGGGACTGTGGAGATTGGAATCTCTGTGCAGTGTAGAAAACAAGTTAGCGCATATGTTGGAATGCCTACAGTACGTCTTAAATAATTAATGTTACCTAAAAGTTTTTGGAGATCATTTAAGGTTTTTAAAGAATCTCTCCTAATCTGAACCTTTTGAGGTTGAATACATTCTTTATCGACCATCATTCCTAAATACTGAACAGGAGTGGTCTTTTGAATTTTATCCTGAGTGATGTGTAATCCAGCCTCTGTAACACGGTGGCTCAGAAATTGATAACAGTCAATTAATTCTTTATCAGTGGAGACAGCAATTAATATATCATCAATATAATGTAGAATATAGGCCTGGGAAAATTGAGCTCAAACTGGTGAAAGCACCTGTCCAACACAACGCTGCAGATGGTAGGGTTATTCAGCATTCCCTGAGGAAGTCCTTTCCATTCTTAACAAGCTGCAGGCTCCTAATTATTGATAGATGGTACAGTAAAAGCAAATTTTTCACAATCTGATTTATGTAAAGCAATATGAAAGAAACAGTCTTTAAGATCAATAACTATGAGAGGCCAATTCTTAGGTATTAAAGCAGGGGCAGGCATGCTGGGTTGGATGGCTCCCATAGGTTTAATTACAGCATTAATGGCCCTTAAATCAGTTACCATCCTCCACTTGCCTGATTTCCTTTTTACGAGAAACACAGGAGAATTCCAGGGGGAAAGAGAAGATTCCACCTTTCCAAGTTGTAACTGTTCAGAAACTAATTGAGTTAAAGCCTCCAGTTTTTCTTTAGAGAGTGGCCACTGCTCAATCCAAACAGGTGTTTCAGATTTCCATTGTAGGGGAACAGGATTAGGAGGCATAGCAGTGGCTGTCATTAAAAAGGATAACCTAAACCAGCCCTGTCTTCTTTTACTGTAATTGGAAGGGATTTAGTAATCCGTTCATGTTTTGGATACAGACCGAGTCTGGGAACAAACCCCATGTTTTCCATCATATGCTGACTGAGAGCACTATAAGAGTTATATGGAATATTAATTTCAGTCCCCCATTGTGCCAGCAAATCTCTAACCCAAAGATCAATGGGGACTGGCATGATATAAGGCCGAATTATACCCTTTTGACCATCAAGGCCAGTGCAAGGCAAGATAAATGTGCTCTGATGAACTTCATCAGGTTTTCTGACCCCTACTAGTCCCATATTAGCGGGATGTTTAAGCCAGGAGGAAGGCCATCAATTAGAGGAAATAATAGAAACATCAGCCCCAGTATATACTAGGCCCTCAAACTTTTTTTCTTGAATATGTATGGTGCAGGTGGGCCATTGTTTAGAAATTACATTAATCCAATAAGTGGCTTTTTCACTGCCGGAGCCTATCCCAGGGCCCCATGTCTTATCTCCTTTGTTTAAAACAATATTAGATAGTAAACGTAATTGAGCAATTGACTCACCGACAGAAATGGAAACAGGAACCTTGGCAGACACTATAAGTTTGATCTCATCAGAGGAATCAGAATTAATGAGACCAGTATGAACTGTGATATCTTTAGTAGTAGTGGATGCCTTACCTAACACCAGGCCCACTGAACCTTGAGGTAAAGTCCCAGTGATCCCCATGGCGACAATTAAAGGCAAAGAATTAGGTAGTAAATTTAGAGGAATGGAATTACAGAGATCGACCGCCCCACCCCCTACTGTGGAGGTGGACAAGCATTGTACTGGGACAGAAGAGGCTGGGACCCATCTGGGTTGGCTTTGGTAAATTTGTTTGTGCTGGGAATGGCGTTGGGACTGTCTGAAGTGGAAACGCAAAATTGGTCTGAGTCTGAGGTGTCCCATTTGGTATTGGGGCCTGGGACTGGCCCTGCTTTCCATTTCCCTGGTTCTGTGGCAAGGGATTTCCATCTATATCAGACTTAAAGTGGCAAGTACTCCCCCAATGTTTACCTTTATGACAACGAGGGCAAACAGTAGCAGGAGCATTTGGCCATGTTTGTTGAGCTGGCTTGGCTGCTTTTAAGTTTTTAACAGTGCAATTTTTTCGAGTATGACCAAGTTGACCACAATTCTAGCAGGCTCCAAGAAAAGAATCAGTCAAGCCAGTTTGATTGCTGTCCTTCATGGCCCATGCCCACAGAATAGCTTTGTGGGTCTCCAATCCAATGCCTTCACAAGCTTTAATATATGCAGGCAACTCCTCATGATCAGGTAAATTTTGTCATTGAACAGAATGCATGACCATTTTACACTGATGGTTCGCATTCTCAAAAGCAACATATGAAGGAGAATACCTTGAGCATGCTCATCAGAGACAGATTTTTCAACAGCATCTTGTAATTTAGCCAAAAAATCAGGATATAATTCATTGTGACCCTGTTTAACAGTAGTAAAAGAAACAGGAGCTTGGCCCGGGGTGTGTAATTTATCCCAAGCTCTCATACACACCTTTGTTACTTGTTCCGTGATGAGAGCATCAAAGCCTAATTGGGTGGTAGTGTCAGAGTAATTATCGGAGCCTGTGAGCTGAGCCTGAGTAATTGGAATGCCATCAGCCCGATTTAGCTGAGCCTGCAGACAGGCCTCCTCTGACCACCAGGTACGGAATTGTACATGCTGAAACGGAGTTAGAACAGCTTTTGCCAAAAGGTCCCAGTCTAAAGGAAGCAAAATGACTTCAGTACAAAGAGTCTGTAATACCATTTTAACATATGGAGAAGTGGGACCATACTGAGTACAAGCATCCTTGAATTCTTTTAAAAAGGTAAGACTGAGTGGTGCATATCAATGCACTTGTACCCCTTGAGCATTGGGAGGTTCCAGCATGACCACATAAACCTACGCCTCTAATCCATTTGTTTCTTTGTTCTGGCATAATAAGCATTGCATGGAAGTTTCAAGAACAGGCACATGAGATGGAGTCAGCATAGAAGTGACAGGAAAAGTATGTGTAGATAAGGGAAACTGAAGTTGAGGAGGTCGGACCTGTATGAGAGCATGACAAAGGGGCATTGGAGGAGCAGAAGAGGCAGAAGCATACTGGTGATTATTGTCCCAATCCTGTGCAACCAGAGTGGCAGGGGCATCCATGCATGAAGAAGGGTACAGAGAAGCAGGCTGAGTAGGATGGCAAAATGACCGGTTGGGGGACCAAAATGACAGGAGGGTGAGGGGCTGCAGTGGATGAGGGAGGGCCTGCAGAATTACAGGTAAATTGTAGTTTGGTCCTGGAGTCATTAGATGGCTCTGGAGGCAAAGGCTGCCAAGGTTTGAAGAGGAAGAGTTAGCATAGATATTGTCCTGGGCTGTCCAAATCGGGGCAATGGGAGCTACAAGTACTGGCTCTTTGTGAAAAGCAATAAGATCATCAAGGGGTGATGTTAAGCCAAAATCACAGGAGTTAGATATTGAATTCTCAATATCCTCAGGTTGGGGAGGAGTAGGCAAAGGGAGAGGCTGAGCAAATAATGAAGGCCAAATGGGAGAGGAAAGCTGAGGAAGAGGAGTGGTTGAGGGTCACCAGATTCAGAAAACTGTGGTAACTGCAGGGGGCCACAGGATTGGCATGTCATTAGGACAGCATGTATCAAGGCCCAATCACCCCAAACAGTGACGGGAACATAATTTCCTGTTGGGACCAGTTCCCAGAATTTTGCACCAACATAGTCCCATAGTTCCACATCTAATGTTCCCTTTTCAAGAAACCAAGGACAGTGTTCTTCCACCGCCCTGAATAGGGTGACCATATTTTCCATGGGTACCTGAACTCCCCCCTGTTTTAACAGGAGTTTAATATAGCAGAGATAAGCATAATGTTTAGACTCCATGTGACCCATAGTTACCCCGGACAACACACAGACAACTCACCAATTGTCAGGGAGCCGGACAAGTGTTTCTGTGAACTGGACTGATGAAGATTTCTACACAACTACTAGAGGGAATTGGGTTCCCACATGCACTTAGGAAAAAGAAAACCACGTTGGCATGCTAGATATTGGGAGAACCTGCCCCCAATATTTCAACCTAGGTTCTTTCTATTTTCTGTAAGTGTCAGCTGGCTGAGAAATAGACAACACAAAGAGAGGAATTTTACAGCTGGGCCACCAGGGGTGACATCACATATTGGTAAGACTGTGATGCCCACCTGAGTCTCAGACCAGCAAGTTTTTATTAAGGGTTTTAAAAGGGGAGGGGGTGTAACAACAGAGAGTAGGTACAAAGATCACATGCTTCAAAGAGCAAAAAGCAGAATCATTGATAAGGGTCTAACAAAGATCACATGCTTCTGAGGAAACAGGGCAAAGGGCAAAAGCAGAACCACTGATAAGGGTCCAACAAAGATCACAGGGCAAAGGGCAAAAGCAGAACCACTGATAAGGGTCTATGTTCAACGGTGCATGTATTGTCTTCATAAACATCTTAAACAACAGAATATAGGGTTCGAGGGCAGACAACTGGTCTGACCACAAATTTACCAGGGTTGAGTTTTCCCAACCCTAGTAAACCTGAGGGTTCTGCAGGAGACCAGGGCTTATCTCAGTCCTTATCTCAACTGCACAAGACAGACATTCCCAGAGCAACCGTTTATAGACCTCCCAGGAATGCATTCTTTTCCCAGGATATTAATATTAATATTCCTTGCTAGGAAAAGAATTTAGAAATATGTTTCCTACTTGCACATCCATTTATAGGTTCTCTGCAAGAAGAAAAATGTGTCTCTTTTTGCCCAACCCTGCAGGCAGTCAGACCTTATGGTTTTCTTCCCTTGTTCCATAAAAATTGCTATTATTCTGTTATTTTTCAGGGTGTACTGATTTCATATTGTTCAAACACACATGTTTTAGCATCAATTTCTACAGTTAACACAATTATCACAGTGGCCCTGAGATGACGTACATCCTCAGCTTACGAAGTAAACAGGATTAAGAGATTAAAGTAAAGACAGGCGTAAGAAATTATAAAAGTATTATTTGAGAACTGATAAATGTCCATATTAAGATGAAATCTTCACAATTTATGTTTCTCTGCTGCCACTCCAGTCAGTCCCTCCGTTCGGGGTCCCTGACTTCCCATAACAACAAAGGTTGAGGGGAGGGCAGGATTCGTGCATCTGGCAGCCAAACACATGTTCTGCCTTGATTGCCTTAAGAGTTACTAGCGAGGTCAGTGTTAGGCTTGCAATAGGGATTTTATTTTTTATTTTATTTTATTTTTTTTGAGACGGAGTCTCGCTCTGTCGCCCAGGCTGGAGTGCAGTGGCCGGATCTCAGCTCGCTGCAAGCTCCGCCTCCCGGGTTCACGCCATTCTCCTGCCTCAGCCTCCGGAGTAGCTGGGACTGCAGGCGCCCGCCACCGCGCCCGGCTAGTTTTTTGTATTTTTTTAGTAGAGACGGGGTTTCACCGTGTTAGCCAGGATGGTCTCGATCTCCTGACCTCGTGATCCGCCCGTCTCGGCCTCCCAAAGTGCTGGGATTACAGGCTTGAGCCACCGCGCCCGGCCGCAATAGGGATTTTAAAATACACTAGTTCCTTAGCTACCTTCACATACATTCTATAGGCCTGCTTAAATTAGCACTAACCTCCACTTCCTTCTTTGCCCCATTGCCTTCCAAATATGCTATGGAGCTATTTTTGTTACCACATTATAACATGAATATGTATACAATAGCCTCTTCAGGCTTCATAATTTTCATTCCAAAAATGCCCGGTGCAATGCTTTACACTCTACGAAGTATGGTTTAAGGCACAAGGTCATGGCCTTTGTCATAGCAGTTGAATGTTTGTTGAAATACTTTTCTTTTTTCTTTTTTTAAATTACAATAGAAAAATAAGCTGTTGTAATGTGTAAGTTCATGACAATTATTGTATTTATATTTGAAATCAGATTTCCATAACTTCTATTTGTGTACAGAATTCTCAATGGGTTTAAATATTGTGAAATTTTTATTGGAGATTGGGATGTGGATTATGCTTAACAGTGAAACCTGAAATGAGACTATTTACTTTGTTTAAAATGCTGTACTGTGTGAGTTTGGAAATACACATTAATTTACTGTATGTAATATCTTGAGTTTGTTTATATCTTCAAGTTTTTACACTGAGGATAAACTAACTTTAATTAAATTCAAAACTTTTTTTTCTTTATAAGGGAATAAACTGTTGAGCTAAACCTGTATACATGTGCTTTTTATTTTCTGGATGCATAATGAAAGTTTATCCTTGTGTCTCACTGCATTGTATCTAATTGCAGAAATTAAAGCACAATTTACAAGCAAAAAAAAAAAAAAATGTGTATTCTTTAGTTGAGTAAAATATTCCGTAAATGTCTGTTAGGTCCGTTTGGTCTAGTTTGGTGCAGTTTAAATTAAATGGTGCAGTTTAAATTTGTTTCTTTGTTGATTTTCTGTCTAGATGATCCGTCTAATGCTGACAGTACTGTGTTGAAGTCCTTAACTGTTATTCTACTGGGGTCTATCTCTTCATTTTAATCTAATAATATTTCCTGCATATGTCTGGATACTTTGGTGTTCAGTGCATACATATTTGCCATTGTTATATTTTCTTGCTGAATTGATCCCTTTATTATTACATAATGTCCTTCTTTTTCTCTTTTTACAGATTTTAATTTCAAGTCTGTTTTGTCTGTTATAAGTATAGAACTCTTGGCTACTTTTGGTTTCCATTTGTGTGAATATCTTTTGCCACCCCTTCACTTTTAGCCTATGCATGGCTTTACAGGTGATTTGAGTTTCTTGTAGGTAGCATATAGTTGGGTCTTTTTTTTCTTATTCAGTCAATCTATACATTTTAAATAGGGAATTTAATTAATTTACATTTGAGGTTATTATTAATAGGTGAGGACTTACTCCTGCCATTTTATTGACTGATTTCTGTTTTTTTTTTTTTTTTTTAACATGTCCTTTGTTCCTTACTTCCTCTCTTATTGTTTATTTTTGTCATTGGGTGGTTGTCTGTAGTGATAACCTTTGATTCCTTCTTCTACCTATGAGCTTTATAGTTTTGCAGGTCTTTATGATGATGATTGTTACTTTTTCACTTCCAGATGTAAAGCTTCCTTGAGCACTTCTTGCAAGGCTGGCCTAGTGGTGATACATTTTCTTAGTTTTTGCTTGTCTGTAACAGATTTTGTTTATCCTTCATTCTGAATGATAGCTTGGCTGAGTATAATATTCTTGGCAGGCAGGTTTCTTTTTTCCAGTGCTTTGAATATATCATCTTATTATTTCCTTACCTATGAGGTTTTGGATGAGAACTCTGCTGTTCAACTAACGGGGATTCACTGATATTGACTTACTATTTTTCTCTTGCTGCTTTTATAATTATTCCTTTGTCTTTGCCTTTTGATAATTTGATTATAATGTACCTTGGAGAGAACCTGTTTGAGTTGAATCTATATGGGGTTATCTGAGCTTCCCAGACCTGGATGTCGATCTCTTTCTGAATATTTGGGAAATTTTCTGCTTTTATTTTATTAAATATATTTTCCTTACTTTTTCTTTTCTCTTCTCCTGGAATGCCCATAATACAAAAATGTGTTTGCTTAATTGTGTCTCATAAATCTTATAGGCTTTTTCTCTTCCTTTACTTGTCTGCCTTTGCTATTTTCAAAGACTTGTCTTCAAGTTCATAAGTTCTTCTGCTTGGTCTAGTCTTTGTTGAAGCTCTTGTTTGTTTTTTTATTTCATTCATTGAATTCTTTAGCTCTAGGATTTCTATTTAGTTCTTTTTTATATCTAACTCCGTTGAATTTATCATTGAAATCGTGAATTGCTTTTCTGATTTTGTTGTTTGTGATCTATTATATTCTCTTGTATCTCACTGAGTTTCCTTAAGAATATTCTTTTGATTTATTTTTCTGGCATTTCATATGCTTCTTTATGATTGGGATCTGTTTCTGGAGAATTATTGTTTTCCTTTGGAGGTGACATGTTTTCTTGCTTATTCATGGTTGATGTGTCCCTATATTGACTACTATGCATGTGCTGGAAAAGTTGCCTTTTCTCTTTTATTGAATAGGTGTCAGATAGAAAGAGCTATTTGTACAAATGGGCCTTGGGGTGTTGGTTTGATGGAGTATATTGGCCTTGGTTCTAGATACAGTAGTGTAACTCTCCATGTAGTTTCTTTAGCTGTAATCCACACTGGTAGCATTTGCAAGTTTATCATCAACTTAGACTGAGAGAATTTGAGGTGTGGCTCTCCCAGGAATGGGCTTGCCAGGCTATTTCTCAGGTCAAGGTCGTTTATATGTACATGGTGGTTTGGCTGACTTTGTATCTGGTTCACTGGGGTTGGGATCATGGGGCTGTTACTCTGGCCAGGAGCGTGGGCATGTGGTTGCTTGATTGGTTTGGGAATGTGTTTGTCAGAGGCAGCCCACAAGATTGTTTCTCAGGCCTGGGATGGGGGTACAAGGCTACTTGGCTGGCTTTGGGATATGCTTACCAGAGGCATCTTGACAAGCTGTTTTTTCGTCCAGCTATGTGGTCTCATAGCTACTGGGCTGGCCTGGAAACATATCTGCTTGGGGTGACCCATGGGACTGTTTCTCAGGCCCAGGACACAGCTGCATGGCTGCCCAGTTGATCTGTGGATATGTTTGCTTGGGGTGGCCCACATGAGTGTTTCTCAGGCTCAGGATGTGGTCATATGGCTTTTTGGCTGGTCTAGGGACATTTCTGCTGGGTATGGCCTACAGGGTTATTTCTTAAGTCCATGTGGGTGCATAGCTGTTAGGTTGGGGAACAGACATCAACTCAGCCAAATCATAGCTGATCCTGGACCCAGGCTTCTCACAGCTCATTGTGATACTGAGCCATCAGTATGGGCTTGGCATAATGAAGATGAAGTTACAGTACTGAAGAGGTACAGTGGCTACTGGCTCACAGAGGAGGGTGCATTCTAGTGGTGGCTCTGGTCTCAAGATGGCACCATGCTTCAGCAGCTTGTCTCACAGGAGTTGGTGAAGGGGAGATGGTGTACACCTTGTGTGCCTAGTCTGAAGCAATGCATCTGCATGAATTCCCAGTAGTCTTCCAAACTGGGCCCAAGGCTTGTAGACTACTATGGAGCTTCTTCTGTAGTAATAATGGTAGGTGTTTTCAGTGGCACTGAAGACTGGTAGGATCATCTGCTTACCTGTTTCCTGAAACTGAAAGTCTCTCCTAACTCTGGGCCAATCTGGTCCAAGTGGTGGAGACAAGACAGCAGAGGTGATGCTCTCCTGGACTTCCAGTCACTGCAATGTGTCTCCATTCCCCTAATGCACTCCAGTCATCTCTCTTTGACACTCCAGGCAAATCTTAGCTGTTTATTTGTTGGTGCCTTGGTCCTTTCTTGTCACAGAGATGAGTGCTAAGCATCTCTAGACAATCATCTTGCTCCGAATTTTTATCTTTATAGCTAAAGAGCTACATAACAAGAAAATCAAAGATGCTGTGTCACTTTTCTACAAGATGTTTGAAAACATTATGTTTTGAAGCTTTTTCATTTTACGTATGACTTAATTACAGTTATTACTTAGCTTTCTTTGAATGGATTTTTGAATTTAATTGCCACTAAACTAATTTTGCTTTTCAAAAGTGTTTTGTTGCTATAATTATAACTTATTAGTTATATGATAAGCAACCATGATGGCATACAGCTACTCAAAATTGTGTACAATAATTATACCAGTTGGAAATTGTAGCTCAGGAAAGATGTACTGTTAAATTAAAATTTAGTAGTTACTAAATGCTGAGCCAAAACTAATCTTCTTCAAGGTATAAATCAACTCTCTAGATTGACAAAACCAGACAAAGAGTTTAACTTTTCTTTTTAGTTTATTATAATAAGAACAAAAACAGTTTGGGGAGTTATCTCATTAGCAATTATTACCAGTATAACAAGACTTTTTGAAAACTAGTGCTAAATGTCCTAAAATGAAACAAAAAGCAAAATAAGATAAAATGAACAAACAAAAGAGATAATCAAAATCACTTTACAAATGAAATATTTTAAATAAAAATATAAATCAAGATCATTGCAAGAAATACAATCTAGAAAAGTTATATAATGATGAATCTTCTATTTCTGCTTAAGTGTATGAGAGGGCTGTCCCTGTGATGTATAGACTGAGAAGGCAATTTCTTCTGGAGCATAAATTAAGAGGCTCATCTTACTCCTACTCCTGAATATCTCTGGTTCAATGAGCTGAAATTCTGATCTTTAAATTTCTGCTTCTAGAAGTAAGGTTAGTTCTGAAGGCATTCGTGCTACAAATTAACTAGGTCTTAAATAAAACATGCATTTTTCTAATGCTTTGCCAGACTCAAGGGAGTTAAGAAAATCTCCAAGAATCACCTCCTAAACAAGCACATATTATGCAAATTGATATGTGAGTTTAGGCTGGAGTAGGACCACTGAGCGGTAACTGGAGAAGAAGCTGGAAAAGTGAAGTTGCCTAAAAAAAAAAAAAAAAAAAAAAAGTGCTGAGATTAGTGAAGAATGAAGAAACAATGTCATTGGTTGGTTGCAATATGGAATCCTTAAACTGAACTCAAGTGATTCTATATTGACAGCAACTCTTGGCTTTTAGTAGAAGTGGTACAAATCCTCTCTGGAAGATAGCAACTTCTATTTAGACTGTAAGATTTTCATAGATTAAGATTAAGCAAATTTAGCTCATAATAAAGATCAACAAAACCACCAAAAAGATGACTTTATGACTGAAATTTAGCAAAAACATGAGAGATTTCCCCAAGGGCTATGATTATTGAAACTAACAAATAGAGAACACAATATAACTAAAAATGAAGTGTCTAAAAATATAAAAAAGGAATCTAAAATGCAAAAGCAGAGGCCTCAAGAAATTACTATGATTATTTTGAAAAAAATTAAAATTTTAGGTATAAAAAAATAAAATTGTTTTAAAAACTCAATATTAAATTAAATAGCAGATCAGACACAGCTGAAGAAATATGTAGTGAACTGGAGGATAAGTCAAAATAAATCACCTGATAAAAATAAGAAAAACCTGAGCTTTCTTGTTCAGCTTGCTCAGATATGTGGCAGAAGGGGAAAAGGGAGGGTGAGGCTTAAAAGTTGTCAGCAGCAAAATGTTAAAAATAAATGGAGTCAGATTCTTTATTACAATTCAATCCTGATATATGACTGATGACTGAAATGCACCATGTTTAATTTAATGGATTTTGAACTTAAATAAGCCATTATGGTACCCTGTAAGGCCTGTAGCCTGAAGCCAGTAAGGGAGGTGAAAGTTCCATTGGAAGCATTATTAAAAAGTCCAACATTGTGTAGGCTAAGAAGTGAAATGAGTGCCTTGGTCACTCATTGCTATGGTTTCAGTGTTTCTGTCTTCTCCAAAATTCGTGTTGAAGTGTAATCTTTACTGCAACAGTATTAAGAGATGCATCATTTGGGAGGTGATTAGGTCATGAGGGCTCTGTTTTCATGAATGGTATTAGCACACTTGTAAAAGGGTTCAAGGTTAAAGGAGTGCTCTCTTGCTCTTCTGCTCCTCCTCCACGTGAGGACACAGTGTTCCTCCCCTCTGGAGGAAACAGCAACAAGGTGCCATCTTGGAAACAGAGAGCCGCCCTCATCAGACACCAATGCTGGTAACTTGATCTTAGACTTCCCAGCCTCTAGAACTGTAAGAAATAAATTTATGTTCTTTATCAATTAACTAGTCTAAGGTATTTTGTTAGGGCAGCAAAAACAGACTAAGACAGTCATTATGCAATATCCAGCTTTATCTGCACATTTTTATAGATTCTTGTGCCATTCAATGGTCTGGCTGCCTGGACTGATCACTGTTGGCAGAAACAATTCCTTGAACAAGGTTGGAACTTTTTGGGTAAAGAATTCTGGGAACCTTTTGTCTCATAGAGACAATATATATAAATATTGTTTTTGAGTGTCTTTGAGGCTAGAAGTGCAAGATCAAGGTGTCAGCAGATTTGGTTTCTTCAGAGGCCTCTCTCTTTAGCTCTCATCCTCCACCTATGTGTTGTCTGTGTCCTAAACTCTTCTTATGAGAACACCAATAATATTGTGTCTGGGCCCACCCATGTGACATCATTTTACCTTAATTACATCTTTAAAAGCCCTATTTCCAAATACAGACACATGCCACTTCCTGAGGGGTAAGACTTCAGCATATGAATTTTGGAGAGATAAAATTCAGCCCATAACAGGTATACTGTGTCCCTTTGAAGGTAAAGGCAAATTGTGGTGAAAGGCCCTGAATGCTAACCAAATCTGTAATACAAAAATCTGGGCTAGGTGCAGTGCCTCACACCTGTAATCCTAGCACTTTGAGAGGCCAAGGCAGGTGGATCACCTGAGCTCAGAAGTTTGAGACTATCCTGGCCAACATAGTGAAACCCTGTCTCTAGTAAAAATACAAAAAATTAGCTGGGTGTGGTGGCACGTGCCTGTAATCTCAGCTACCTGGGAGGCTGAGGCAAGAGAATCGCTGTAACCTGGGCTGCAGTGAGCTGAGATGGCACCACTGTACTCCAGCCTGGGTGACAGAGCGAGACTCCCTCTCAAAAAAAAAAAAAAAGTACCATTTGCTGAGTAGATGGAGTCAGTAATTCAATAATATTGGGTATGAATGCCTTAATGATGGAGATCAGTTTTAAGACTGTGGTTAAGCACTGTGAGGCACCATTTATTTTTTCCAACTTTAAGAACAGGTCAAACAGGGCTGTTAAATAGAGACACAGTGGAGATAATCACTCTTTTTGAAATAGGTCTTATATAATGATTTTAATTTTTGAAATTTCCATTTAATTTACATTAGGCAGTATTAACTATTTAACTAGGGAGGGATAGTTCATAGGGTCCCATTTTGTAAGTCCAATTTATAAGGGATAAAAATTTAATTTAATTTTAGTTTATTAGCTATTGGCTTAAAGTACACATGCCTACTATGGGATATTTTAAAGCAATGGATGCTATGATCATGGGAATTTAGGCAAGGCAATAGTTCTGGTAATTAAGGTGACACATAACTCTTTGTGCTCTCTTTTACGTTCAGTAACTCACTTAAGATTATAGGGGGTACCTTGTTTAAATGTAGTGGGATCCTCAGGTACAATTAATTTAGGCCACAGTATGGATGAAGGCTGTAAGATTTTCCAACTGATATATTTCAGCAGCTTTTAAAGTTCATTTAGAACTTGTATTTTAGATATGCAAAAGCTGATCAGCATTCTTATTTTTTGTATGTAAATTCTTTAAGTAAATTTTGGATTTCCAGTTGGGTCAAATTTTGGACCTCTGTTTCACTTTTGTTTGTTTCTTCTTCTTGTATTCAGGTTTCTTTCTTTTCTTTCTTTTTTTTGGTACTTCCTTTATTTCTTCCTTCCTTCTTGCTTGCCTGCTCACTGGCCATGTCGGTGGTTATGGGATTACTTTGGAGGTGAGGAGATACTCTCTACTCTGCTCATATTTTTAAATAAGAGATTCTTCAAGAGAATCTCAAACCAGCATCATCAGCATTAGGGGCCTCTCTCATGGCAGTGGTAAAATTACCCTTCGACTCTGCCACAGGGGTGCAATGGGTATTTTCCTTACAACCTTGAGGATCAGGATATTTTCTGGTGACAGAGGCATAGGCAGCAGCAGCAGCAGCAAAGGTAGGAGGTATTTGCATTTAGGAGTGTGACTTCAGCATGCCACATCGTAACTACTTTTCCATGCAAGTGACCACCCAGTGGATATCAGTGTTTCTTTGAGTGTGCTATAGAATGGAGATAACACTTGATTGAGGCATATGACCATGGGGCCCAGAGTAAAAGTCATCCTGAGCTTATGCTAGAATCAAGACATATGATTTTTTCTGAGACATACACAGGTCTGGGATAAAGCACAAGAGCCAAGGTCACTTTAACAAGGGCTCCAATACCATCATCTGGCTCTAAATGTCAGTTATAACATCTGACTTAAATCTGTTAAATCTATAACACAGGCTTGGTAGGACTCAACAAATGCAGCATAAACTGGCACGGCTCAAAGAGAAAGCTCACCAACACACATGCAATTCCATTAAAAAAGCCAAATCAAATGAAAAAAGACTTCCGGTGGTGGTAATTGTGGTCTATACACTCTGCTCACAGCACCAAGCAGAGTGCCCCCTGCTCACCACACAAAACACCAAGCCAGTTGCCTTTCCTTTATCTTTGTAACCATTTTTGAACTTAATTCTTTACACCCTACTTTCTCCAGTAAGCTTTATTATGTGAGGAGTAAACGTTTTTAGGCCCTCTTTGTATGTGTGTGTGTGTGGGGGGGGGGATCGGGGTGCATGTTACAGTGGCATCATCAGACTCAACCCAAACCAAATTTTGGATAGAGTCCATACTTTTTCAGCTGGATGATTACGGCAGCTGGTCTAGTGGGGCTGAGAATGTACTTTCAAATGAGCTCCCAGGTGAGACTACACTTTGGATAACAAGATTCTAGAGTTCCTTTATTGCTTAAGGTCTTAAGATACTGAATAATTAATACCTAATGTAAATGATGAGTTAATGGGTACAGCAAATCAACATGGCACATGTATACCTATATAACCAAACTGCATGTTGTGCACATGTACCCTAGAACTTAAAGTATAATAATAAAAAAAAAAAGATGCTGAATAATTAACCACAAAAGAAAAAGTGTATAACAGCCAAAAGCATTCAATGAAAATGAAATTTAGGAGCAAAAAAAATTTAAAAAAGTGACAAATAGATCCAAATACCTGTATAACAAATCCAAATATATCAGTGACCACAGTAAACATAAATGAAATGAAACTGCATCTCTGATAAAAAGAATTAAATGGCAAAGAGAGGATCAATATATAATGATAATAAGGGAGGAGACCACCCCTCATATTGTCTTATGCCCAATTTCTGCCTCCAAAGAAAGAAGAAGTAAAAACTAAAAGGCAGAAATGAAATCCACGGGCAGACAGCTCGGTGCCACACCCTGGGCCTGGTAGTTAAAGATCGACCTCCGACCTAACCAGTTATGTTATCTATAGATTTCAGACATCGTATGGAAAAGCATTGTAAAAAAAATCCTTGTCCTGTTCTGTTCCGTTCTGATTACCG
The DNA here is from genome assembly GCF_009764315.1 of Trachypithecus francoisi. Lineage (NCBI taxonomy): Eukaryota > Metazoa > Chordata > Mammalia > Primates > Cercopithecidae > Trachypithecus > Trachypithecus francoisi. The sequence continues at coordinate 91,357,119 of NW_022681473.1, forward strand.
GTGTATGCAGCCTCCAGTCACGTACTGCCTGCTTGCTCAATTGATCATGACCCTGTCATGCCGACCCCCTTAGAGTTGTGAACCCTTAAAAGGGACAGGAATTGCTCACTCGGGGAGTTCAGCTCTTGAGACAGGAGTCTTGCCGACGCTCCCGGCTGAATAAAACCCTTCTTTCTTTAACTTGATGTCTGAGGGGTTTTGTCTGCGGTTCTTCCTGCTACATTTCTGTTCCCTGACCAGGAAGCAAGGTGATTGGTGGATGGTGGCGGCAGCTCCTTAGGTGGCTTAAGCCTGCTGTGTGGAACATCCCTGTGGGGGACTCTGATTAGCCTGAGCACACAGATCCTGAGAGTACTCCCAGGTAGGCATTTGCCCTGGTTGGAAGCCTTGCCAGAGCAGTGTGTAGCAGGCCCCCATGGAGGATCAACGCAGTGGCTGCACACCGGAAAGGAACTAGCACTTAGAGTCTGGACATCTAAAACTTGGTAAGACTGGTCTTTAGAACTTGCCAACTCCATTTGAGTGGAAGCGTGGCCTGATCACCAATGGCGTGCCTTTATCAGCACTTCGGTTTTGGTTTTGGTTTTGACTTGGTTTGAATTGCTTAACAGGACTGGTCTTGGGAACTTGCCTGCTCCATTTGAGTGGAAGCTTGGCCTGATCACCCATGACGTGCCTGTACCAGCACTTTGGTTTCTGTTTTGGACTTGACTTGGATTGCTTGATACTTTGGTTTTGACCTTGCTTGGATTTCTTGATACTCTGATTTTGGTTTTGATTCTGGTTTGGCATAAACTGTAAAAGTGTGTGTGTGCCCTTTTTACCTGTTCTTTGTTTTGTGGTGTGTGTGTGTGTGTGTGGTGTGAGCATGGTGTTTTGTCCCGAAGGAACATGGGTGAGGCACAAAGTAAGCCCACCCCACTAGGAACTATGTTGAAAAATTTCAAAAAGGGATTTAAAGGAGACTATGCAGTTACTATGACACCAGGAAAAGTTAGAACTTTATGTGAAGTAGACTGGCCAGCATTAGAGGTGGGTTGGCCATCAGAAGGAAGCCTGGACAGGTCCCTTGTTTCAAAGGTATGGCACAAGGTAACCTGTAAAGCCAGGGCACCCAGACCAGTTCCTGTATATAGACGCTTGGTTACAGCTGATTTTAGATCCCTCCACAGTGGCTGAGAGAGCTGCAGCATAAGTGGCTGGCAGAGGCAGAGAGAAAGAGAGAAGAGAGAGGGAGGCAGAGAGGAGAGAGAGAGAGACAGGAGAGAGAGGCAGAGAGGAGAGAGAGAGAGGAAAGAGAGAGACAGAGGCAGAGAGAAGAGAGACAGAGGCAGAGAGAAGAGAGAGAGAGAGAGTCACGGAGAGACTGGGGCAGGGAGGGGCCAAATGAGGCCACTGACAACCTGTAGCCTTCTATCAAAAATCCTTAACTTAGTAATCCACGGATGACCCAAATACATTCAACCTGTAGCAGCAACTGCTTTGCTAACAGAAGAAAGTAGAAAAATAACTTTTAGAGGAAACCCATTTTGAGCACACCTCACTAGTTCAGTTCAGAACTATCCTAAATCAAAAAAGCAAAAAGTAGCTTAGTAACCCAAAAATCTTAAAGTATGGGGTTATTTTGTTAGAAAAGAAAGGGAGAATTTATATAAAGAGAAATGTTATATGGTAAATTATTGTCATAAAATAGGGGAGAATTTATATGAAAAGTAATGTTATATGGTAAATTATTGTCCTAAAATAGGGGAGAATTTATATGAAAAGTAATGTTATATGGTAAATTATTGTTCTAAAGTAAATTAACTGTTTTTTCTAAAAACAAAAAAACAAAAAACAAAAAAGGTTATAAAAGGAAATTCATGCAAGAAATGTTGTATAATTTAAAAGTAATTAGGTCAGTTTATGTGCAAGGTATATAAGGAAAGTAAAATATGCTTTTGGTAGAAGAATCATAAGGAGGCATAAGAATGTAAAGTTTTACCTACATTAAAGGGTTAAAAATACATATATTTTGTTTTAAAGGTTTAATCAAGTTTTAAAATGTTAATTTGAAAGAAAATTCTGTGTGTAAACATTGGCTAAAGTTAAAGAGGTATCATCCGGTTTTTCTGTAAACTAGATGTTAAAATAAACGCATAACAGATTTTTCTTAAAGCATCAACCTGCTCTTTAGCAAAAATTATAAAAGGTTAAAAAGAGTCTATAAAATCTTACCTTATGGTCAGACATTAAAAATTGGATAAATGTGTCTACAAGGTTTTGTTAAAATTAGGTTTAACATTAATAACACACTAATATAAAGGTAAAATTTAGCTTATCTGGTATGAAAATCATACAGGAAGCATTGTTAAATGTAAAATGGTATTTGGCTTTCTTTGGTTTAAAAAACTAATAAAAATAGATGCTAAAGGAAATTTCTCAGTAAAAAGGCACTAAGGAATATAAAGTTGACTGCCAAAGCCCCACATTTAAAACAAAAGGTCAGTTTCTTAAAAAATTAGATACTTGGTTTATCTTCCAATTTCCTTTCTCTCAAAAACTAAAAGTCTTTTAGCACATGTACCACCCCTAGAATTTCCGGTGAACCAGCACCAGCCTGAAGATCACATTCTCATCAAAGGGTGGAAAGAAGAAAAACTCAAGCCAGTGTGGGAGGGACCCTACCTTGTGCTGCTAACCACCAAGACTGCTGTTGGTATAGCAAAAAATGATGGACTCATCACACTCAAGTCAAGAAAGCACCACCCTCTCCAGAGTCGTGGGCCATAGTCAAAGAGGAAAACCCTACCAAACTAAAGCTAAGAAAAATTTAACTCTTTTTATCTATTCTATTACTCTTTCTTCTTTCCTCGTTCTATTGCTGACCATCTAGTTATTAACATAACCAAGTAAATTTTGCCTCAAACTATTGCATTTAATGCTTGCCTTGTTATACCCTGTAGGGACTTGCCAAGTCAAAGACAACTTTCTACTTCAAAAAAGTACTTCTGTCCCTCCTGACTCTCCTCAGACTGGGCATTAGTAAACTAGGACCATTTAATCTGGGGAGATTTCAATACAGACCCCAGTGCCAACCAGGAGTCTTGCCCCCTGATGTAGAGCTTTCATGCCATAATTGGTCCAACATCCTGTGGACCACTAAAGAGCAAGGATGGACTGCCCCAACTGGTTTTTGTAATTTCCTAAAACCATACATTCATTTTACTAGAGAATCATAGAAGTTAAATACTTAAAACAAACTTTAGCAATTAAGACAGGATATCAAGATGCAAATGCCTGATTAAAATGGATCAAATATTACATCTGCACATTAAACAAAAGCAATTGTTAAGCTTGTGCACATGGCAGGCCAGAGGCCCAGATTGTCCCCCTTCCACTAAGGTGGTCCTCCAGTTGACCAGGCATAGGCTGTATGGTAGCTTTTTTCCGGGATTCTACAGCCTGGAGTAATAAGTCATGCCAAGCTCTCTGATATATCCTGAACTCTGGCACCCTGCGGGTCAGCCCCTGAGGGCCATCCAGCTTCTGTCTCCCAACACTAAGTTCACTTCATGTCTCTCACAACAGGGAAGAAACTTAGCATTCCTTGGAGACCTGAAGGGATGCAATGAGCTTAAGAATTTTCAAGAGCTTATCAATCAGTCAGCCTTTATTCATCCCTAAGCAGATGTGTGGTGGTATTGTGGTGGACCTTTACTGGGCACTCTGCCAAATAACAGGAGTGGCACTTGTACTTTAGTCCATTTGGCTATCCCTTTCACCCTGGCATTTCATCAACCAGAGGAAGGAAAAATAAGAGATTGTAAAGTGAGAGAAGCCCCTTATGGGTCTTTTGACTCTCACATCTATTTAGATGCAATTGGAGCCCCGCAAGGAATACCAGATCAATTTAAAGCTTGAAATCAAATAGCTACAGGATTTAAGTCAACATTTTAGTAGGTGACAGTTAATAAAAATATAGATTAGATAAACTACATCTATTACAACCAACAGCAATGAGCTTTTCATGAGTTAAAAGAAAAACTCAGGTCGGCCCCAGCCCTGAGGCTACCTGACCTGACGAAACTCTTTATACTCTATGTGTCAGAAAGAGAAAAAGTGGCAGTTGGAGTTTTAACCCAGACTGTGGGGCTCTGGCCAAGGCCAGTGGCCTATCTCTGAAAACAACTAGATGGGGTTTCCAAAGTCTGGCCCCCATGTCTAAGGGCCCTGGCAGCAACAGCCCTGTTAGCACAAGGAGCAGATAAGCTAACTCTTGGGCAAAACCTAAACATAAAATCCCCCCATGCTGTGGTGACTTTAATAAATACCAAAGGACATCAATAGCTAACGAATGCTAGACTAACTAGATACCAAAGTTTGCTCTGTGAAAATCCCTGCATAACCATTAAAGTTTGCAACATGCTAAACCCCACCACCTTGCTCCCAGTATCAGAGAGCCCAGTTGAACATAACTGTATAGAGGTATTGGACTCAGTTTATTCTAGTGGGCGCAACCTCCGAGACTATCCTTAAATATCACTAGACTGTGAGCTGTACGTGGATAGGAGCAGCTTTGTTAACCCCTGCAAAGTGACTCTGAAGTAGACAACAACCCCTGCTCCAGTCACACCCAGAAGCTGACTGGTCCACGCATGGCCGAAGCATGAGAAAACTCATCGTGGAACTCATTTTCCTTGAAATTTGGACTTTTACAGTAAGGACTTCTACTGACCTTCCTCAGACTGAGAACTGTTCCCATTATATACATCAAGTCACTGAGGTGGGACAAAAGGTTGCTACGGTCCTATTATTTTATGGTTATTATAAGTGTACTAGAACTCTAAAAAGAGCTTGTTTGTTTAACGTTATTCTATACAAGGTATGTAGCCCAGGAAATGACCGACCTGATGTGTGTTGTGACCCATCTGAGCCTCCCATAACCATAGTTTTTAAAATAAGATTAAGGACTGAGGACTGGTAAGGGCTCATAAATGATACAAGTAAAGTGTTAGCCAAAACAAACAAACAAAAAAAAGGTGCCCAAACAAGTCACCTTGAAGTTTGATACCTGTGCTGTCATTAATAGTAATAAGTTAGGAATAGGATGTGGTTGTCTTAATCAGGAAAGAGGCCATATGGCAGAAAATAAGTACATTTGTCATGAATTAGAACTGCATTAAAAATGAATGTGGTCTTGTGTCATTTAGGCTACTTGGATAAAAAATAAAAAGGATCCTGTTCACCTTCAGAAAAGGAAAAGTGGCCCTCCCTGTACTAGTTGTCAGTGTTACCCCTTAGAACTAGTAATAACCAACCCCCTTGATCCTCACTGGAAAAAAGGGGAGCGTGTAACCCTAGGAATTGATAGGGTCAGACTGGATCCTCAAGTAAATACCGTGGTTTGAGGAGAAGTTTATAAACACTCTCCTGAGCCAGTATTTCAAACCTTCTATAATAAACTGAATGTGCCAGTACCAGAAATTCCAGGAAGAAAAATAAATTTGTTTTTGCAATTAGGTGAGCATGTAGCCCAGTCTCTCAATGTCATTTCATGTTACGTATGTAGAGGAACTGTAATAGGAGATCAATGGCCATGGGAAACCCGAGAATTAGTACCTACAGACCCAGTTCTTGATGAATTCCTGGCTCAAAAAATCACCCTGATAACTTGTAGGTCCTAAAAGCCTCAATCATTAGACAATACCGTATAGCAAAAGTGGGGAAGGACTTCACCCTGCCTGTGGGAAGACTCAGCTGCCTTGGGCAAAAACTGTATAATAATACTACAAACACAGCCACCTAGTGGAGTTCAAACCACACTAAGAAAAATCCATTTAGTAAATTCCCAAAGTTGCAAACTGTGTGGACCTACTTGGAGTCCCACGGGGACTATACAGCCCCCACTGGATTATACTAATATGTAGGCATAGAGCTTACACCAAATTACCCGACCAGTGGGCAGGTAGTTGTGCTATTGGCACTATTAAAACATCTTTCGTCCTACTGGTGAACTCCTCGGCTTCCCTGTCTATGCTTCCCATGAAAAGTGAAACATGGACATAGGTAATAGAAAAGATAATAATTAGCCCTCTGAGAGAATCATACAATATTATAGGCCTGCTATTTAGGCACAAGACGGCTTGTGATGATACTCGACCCCCATTAACATGCTCAACCGAATCATATGGTTACAAGCTGTCTTAAAAATAATCACTAATAAGACCGGCAGAGCCTTGACTATTCTGGCCTGGCAAGAAACTCAGATGATAAATGCTATCTATCAAAAGAGATTGGTTCTCAACTACTTGCTAGAAGCTGAAGAAAAAGTCTATAGAAAATTTAACCTTACCAATTGCTGCTGCACATAAGTGATCGGGGCAGGTCGAAGATATAGTCAAAGACATGATGAAACTGGCACATGTGCCTGTACAAGTTTGGCACGGATTTGATCCTGAGGCCATGTTTGAAAATGGTTCCCAGTGGTAGGAGGATTTAATACTCTTATAATAGAAATTATAGTAGTAATAGGAACCTGCTTACTGATCCCTTGTTTACTACCTGTACTTGTTCAAATGGTAAAAGGTTTCCTTGCTACTGTAGTTCACCAGAATACTTCCGTGCAAGTGTACCACATGAATCACTATCGATCTGTCATGCAGGAAGACATAGGTAGTGAGGATGAAGGTGAGAACTCCTACTAATAAAATGAGTGAGAGTCTCTAAGAGGGGGAATAAGGGAGGAGACCACCCCTCATATGGTCTTATGCCCAATTTCTGCCTCCAAAGAAAGAAGAAGTGAAAACTAAAAGGCAGAAATGAAATCCACAGGCAGACCTCCCGGTGCTGCACCCTGGGCCTGGTAGTTAAAGATTGACCCCTAACTTAACCTGTTATGTTATCTATAGATTACAGACATTGTATGGAAAAACACTGTGAAAATCCCTGTCCTGTTCTTTTCTGTTCTGATTTCTGGTGCATGCATCCTTCTGTCATGTACCCCCTGCTTGCTCAATGGATCGCGACCCTCTCACGTGGACCCCCTTAGTGTTGTACATATGCAAGAATATTCATAGTGTTACTATTCGTAATAGTAAAATGGTTAGAAACACTTTAAACGTCCACCAACAGGAAAATAGATACATTGTGGTATATTCATGAAACAGAACGTTATATAGCAGCAAAAAAGAATGAATTCCAGCTGTACACACAATTTGGCTATCTTAGAAAATATTAGGGAAAACTTCAAGTCATTAAAGATTACATAGAGTACAATTCTACTTTTATATATCTCAGAAATAAGCAAAAGTAAACAAATATTGTTTAGTGACAAATACATATTTGAAAAATTTAAAAATCAAGGAAAAATATATCTTAAAATTATTATAGCAGTTACCTGTGGTAGCAGGAAGATTGGAGAGGAGAGGAACATAGGTAGACACTAAGGTACTTATTATACCATTATTCTTAATCTGTTTGGTGAATTATTTTAATTAACATACATGTTACATATAGTCTTTCATATAAGTCAGATGTTGTATTACGAACATTTTTAATTTAAAAATATGAAAAAATATAAGGCATATCCCATGCCTAATGTATAACAAACAACAAGAAAATCCTAGTTTTTGTTATTGTTATAAATAAAGAAAAATATTGAGAGAATCAAATTGAACAATTGCCTATATTTGGAGGAAAATTAGCCTCCAGTCACTAAAGAGGTCCCGGGCAGCATGAGAGGACGTGGAGCTTATTGGGCTATGGGAGGAATAATAACTAGGAAAGTGGGGAGGAGTTAGTTAAAGGGTACTGGAAGGGAAAAACTGGTGTGGCAGGGGCTGATAAATGCAAATATTTAGCAGTTTCTCATTATATGTGGCTTCTAACACCTCCATGAGATGTTCAAACACCTTTGGAAAACCCGTATTTAGTGTTGCCACAGTTAGTGTTGACTCTGCACCCACTTCTCAATTCACAATTTAACATCTTAGGAACAATGCACATTAACGTTTGTGAGAAAACCCACTAGTTAGCATACAAAAACCAAAAACTCATTCAACTTTATTTAAGTAGTGCCCAGTTTGACCATGAGACTCTTTTCTCTCTGTATAACAATAGCTTATGGAACTGACTTTTCTTTAGAGTTCATATTGAGAAAGTGAGGCCTACTTCATTTTATCCACAGCCAGTAGAATTGTAGGACCATTTGTGAACCAGAGATCCTAGGCGAGGTAAAATGACTTGGGTTCATATGGGAAAGACTGTGAAGAATTTAAAATTTGAAAGTTAACTCAGGCTTTGGCATAGTTACCATATGTTGGCTTACCAATTAAAATTCCTCTTTATATTTATCTTTGTGATAATATAGATTTCCTCTGTGTTTCAGAAGAAATTGTGTCTGTGCATGGTTAGTATATATGCATGTACGTGTGACTCTGTGTAGTAGTATATTTTCTTCTACATGAACTGCCAGCAATCTGTAGCCAGCCATATCCTATCTCAGTCTGAATTTGGGAGTTTAAATTATTAAGGAGTTTGATGACCTGGAACAAGCAGTTCAGCTGGTCAAAGATTTGGAGGAATGAAGCTGAACAGAATCCCAAAAACAGACTCTTGCTTCCTGTGATGTGTGGTAAATGGAACATTTTAAGGTACTAATTTAAACCCCTTGTGTTTTGGGTACATAATATTCCACCAGAAGTCATTCGAGGCTTCTTCTAAACCTGCTTTACAATCTTCAATTTTTCTGTGTTATTTATTTGTATGAAGTAAGGTTGGAGGAGCAATGGCCTCAAACCAAATAGGCTTGTGATTTTTCTAAAGCAGAAATTGCCTTAAATATTTCTTTCAGTGCCCTGGGTCATGGTGTTCTACCGAGTTCAGGCACAGTACAGGCAACTTCCAAATTGTTTTATTTCCCCTTTTTTTCAGACTTAGATTCTAGGAGAAACATTTTCAATCTTTAGTCAATCACACACAGTCTATGTTTAAGCTTAGTGCTAAAACATTACTTATCTTACCTTAAGAAACCTGGGAATTCAGGTAAACTATATGATCTACAGTAATAAAGGAGTAGAAGGATATGAATGAATGAGCCTGATTGATATTCCTTGGTAATTTTTTTTTATTTTTTCACAAATTGCCTTGAGAACCTTACAGATGGGCTGGTATGAATATTTCTTTCCCAGACTATATTCTATAATGGTATATTGATTAGCTGATATAATTATTGTGAATACCAGAAATGTTACTGCAATGGAAAGGTAAAGAGCATTTAGTTCAGAGAGAATATAAAACAATAATTGGGGAAACTTTTGAATTTTGTGAATACGGAAAAAAGGTATTGAGAAAGACTATACCAACACTAGTGAGAACTTGCTAGACAATTAAAAGGCAAATGATGTATAATCAAACTGTCCTGATGTTAATTTCAAGTTCCCTTTCATCACCACAGGGCTAACTATGCTTAACTAAAGTGGTTTTATTTGGTTAAACAAAGAAGATAGAGCAAATCAGGCTTATATTTGTATTTTACTCTTGTTACTCAGGTTCTGCCAGTCCTTTTCTGTGCATCCTGGGCTGGTCTCGGCCACAGGCTTTGGGCATTTTTCCAGTTGTAGTCACAGAGCTCTACACCAAGTGGGGAGTTAAGTAAATGCGTGTTGACTAACTGGTTGAGTGCATGTGCTGGGATAGTCGTGTTTTATTGTTGTTGTTGTTGTTGTTTTTCTCGAGACAGAGTCTTACTCTGTCACCCAGGCTGAAGTGCTGTGACACAATCTCGGCTCACTGCAACCTCCACCTCCAGGGTTCAAGGAATTCTTGTGTCTCAGCCTCCTGAGTAGCTGGGATTGCAGGTGCCAGCTACCTTGCCCGGCTAATTTTTGTAGTTTTAGTAGAGACATGGTTTCACCATGTTGGCCCAGCTGGTCTTGAACTTGTGAGCTCAGGTGATCTGCCCTCCTTGGCCTCCCAAAATGTTGTGATTACAGGTATAAGCCACCCTGCCCAGCATGTTTTGTTTTAAAACGTATTTACAAAGCAATGCTAGGCTCTGCATTTCCTGAAAGTTCATTTTAGAAACATTATTAATTTTATTATTAGGAACAATGTGCTTTCTTCACTCCATGCTGCATAAGGATCTAGCATTAGTTACTCAGAAATGGCCTTCTGTGTTTTCCTCATAGCACCTCTGACATTAGTGCTCTCTGTATTCCACTTGATCAACATTCTTTATTCTGCATTCTACCTGGGAAATTACTGTTTTTGGTGGGAGAAGTAACTTCATTATTGAAGTATGAGCTGACAATGGATTGCCTCTAGTTCGGGAAAAGTCTGGATACCATGACACTTCCTGGATAACATTAACTATCTCCCATTGGCTATTTCTCAGCCATTTTTGCATCCAGGGCTACCCTTTCACATTCATTGTTTAATTTAGTCCTCGTACCATATAAAATGAGGTCAAATTAGTACTGTTTTCACTTCAAGAGACCTAAAACAGAGAGATATTATATGAGTTGTTTAAGCTCCCACAACTGATAAATGTCAGGCCCTAGATTCTAATCCTACAGCTTGCTGGGCTCCAAAACTCTAGCTTTTACATTGAACTTGCAGTTATACTGACTATTGTACATTGACGATGTAACTGTTTAGATACAATGCCTTTGTGTTCATTTCTATGGCACTGTATTTCCTTTTTAGCAAAATACATTTTATTAATTTAGAAGTCATTGATCTGGGGATTTAAGCTCTTAAATTTTAAAGCAGCTTTCTCTCTCTCTCTCTCTCTCTCTCTCTCTCTCTCAGAGCTCAGCTTTTATTTTGTTAAATTACAGCAATGAGGCAATGCTAAATATAGTTTTTAAATGACTGCGAATTTCATCTGAGTTTGAAGGATGAGTGAAATGTTGCCAGGAGAAGGGAGAAGGGGTGAACTGGCAAGATAGAGGGAGTAACAAGTATAAAGGCATTGGTGCATGGAAGCACTTGATGCAATCAGAGAGATGAAAAGTATCTAAATACATGAAGATTTTCAAAGATTTCTCAGATTTTCTGTTATAGATTCTGAGTGATAATTTGATAAACCATTTAAAATGTGTATACAGGAAAACCCTATTGTGAGAAATTGACTTGAAGCCTGAAAGACTAATTGATCTTAATGTTTAAACAGATTCCCATACTACCTTCATTTTGAAACTCAAAATCCTTGTGATGATTCAAGTTCTGGGGTTCTGATACAGCTGAATTTTAGCTGAATTGTGTTAAGCAAATGATTACATACAATTACTTCTTGGAATTAATATTTAGTGGTATATTGGAAGCAAGGATGTATAAGGACATCTTGTTCAAATCCTATCTTCCAGCAGTTGTTTTAAAATATCCTAAAATGATGACCAACTACTTATTTGAAAAAGATCTCCACAAATTGCTTTTGTATACTGTTACAGGTTAACTGCTTATATGATCAATACATTCTTTATTTCTAATTAAATCCAGAATCCTCCTAAAAAGTCCCCACTGTTGTCCACAGTGATTTACTGTATATTAGAATCTATTCTCCTTCCTCTTACAAGACACAAAATTGGCATGTAGAAAGGCATCTGAACTCTATTTCAGCTCCCATCCCTTTAGCTAGACGTATTTGTGCAGGGAAAAACTGGCACAAGTGATCTTACCTGAGGATCTTGTTAACATACAGATTACTGGGCTACATTTAAGATCTATTGATTCATAATCTCTGATAAGATTTTTTAATTCATGTGTCCAGTGATTCTTTTGGAATCACATGACCCTTGTCTAAAGACTGAGTTTTGGGAACCACTGCTTTTCATAGAAACAAAATGGAGAAGGTCAGTACCTTCATTCATTCATTCATTCATTCATTCAAGGAATAGCCATGGAGAGCCCCTATGTGTCAGAAGTTATGGAAATAAGACACAATCCTTGATCTTAAGGAACATCAGACTATATTATTATATCATTATATTTAAAAATAAACTACTTAACCAGATGTGTTACAATGGAAGGATGGAGGAAATTCTGCAGAAAACCTAAATTTATGGGAATCTAAAAAAAGTTCACCATGTAAAAGATATCTGAGCTGGAATGTACAGAATGAATAAAAGTTTGCCAGGCAAAGAAGAGGGTGAGCAATCCAGGGACTGAAAAAAGCAATGAGTGGATGAAATTTCTGATGGACTTAGAGAAGGGCAAGACAGGGTGGCTAGAGTATAGGACATATGGGTAGAGAAGTGGTAGCAGAGGTTGAATTTGGAAAGCTAATTCAAAATCAGAAGTTCCATGCTATGAATTTTATTTTTTATTCTTTATTCAGGAGTCAACCAAGCTTCTTAATGGATATTTTAATGTGAACATTTTGCTTTTAAGAATAACTCTCCTAGCAGTATGGAAGGAGTTTCTTAAGTATGGGATTTCGTAAGAGCAAGAAACTGTTGAAAAGAGAGCTGGCTAGTCCTTCTCTGTCTCTCTTGCTTTTGTTTTCTTTTCTGTCTCCGTTCTTCCTTTCATCTACCTTTCGTTCATTCTCTCCCTCCCTCCCTCCTTTCCTTCTCTCTCCTTCCTTTCTCTTTCCTTCCCTTCTCTTTCTCCCTCCCTTTTCCCCCATCTTCTTCCTTCCAGCAAATACCTATTAAGTAGCCACCATGTGCTAGACTCATTACTAGGCTTTAAGGATACAAAAATGAGTAAAAGATGGCCTCTGCATTAAGGAGCCCATTGTCCAGAAAGGGAGACAGACAAGTCAATCTGCCACTATGATGTGGTGAAAGTTATGAAGAAGATGGGAAAATGTCATCAAGTAGGAGATGAGGAAAGCCTTCTGTGAGATAATGGTAATGGGTGATGAGAGTAAAGTCAGAGCCAGCGGGTCATTCTGTAAATTTTGATAATAATACACATAATACAATTATATAGAACTTAGTACACAACTATGTGTGTATGTGTGTGTGTGTGAGTGTGCGCGTGCATATGTATTTAATCCTCACAAGCACCCTGTGGAGCCGTACATCCAATACCCATTTTACAGATAAGAAAACTGAAGTAGAGGGAGCTTAAATGATACTGCTGGGCTCTCATGGCTAGTAATCTAGCCATGAAATTAATCTTGGCTCTACTAAGGTTACAGTCATTCAGTGTTGACTCTAGAATCAATGCTTTAAAATGGATGATGACTATGAGGGATAGGGAGGAGTACATGAACACTGTTAAATTTTTAACTTGAGAAATTGGTTAGATGATAATTCTATTCACTGAGAGAGGGACCGCATGGGGGTGGCAGTGTGGTAGAAAGATAAACTTTATTTGGTAAATATTAATTTTGAGGTTTATACACTTATGGACATATTCAATACTCTTGTTTAAATATGGGTCTAGAGCTCAGGGAAAATATGTAAGCTGAGTAAGACAAGAGGAGAACAAGATTGGATGGAATTCTAATTCTGGGCAATATCTTCATTTAGAAGATAGGAAAAATCCTCTGCAGTAAACAATACCAATTACTCTAAGTTACTCATATAAGTTCACTCTCTTGTCATTTGAGTATTTCTGAATTATATCACTACTATTTTTTATAATAGTTTATTCTAGAGCTACAGTGATTTGTAGTGCTTTTAGACAAATAAACATATAGTCTCATTTGATCTTCATGACAGTCTTCGAAGGGAGACAAAACAGATAGGAGGAATGGAGATTCAGAAAAGTTTTGTGATTTGCCCAGAATCACATGTGTTCGGATGTGTAGTGAAGCCATCTTATTTGACTTCAATTTTAATACTCTTTCATCGCTATATGAACCTTTTCCTATGAAGACATTCTATTTATTGTTTACCACAGTGTGTAATTCATCATGGGTGCTAGACATCTGCTCGTTCTCCAAGGAATATGCGTTTAGCTGAAACAAGATTCTTTTTACACTTTACAGTTTCTAAATTATCATATTTAAAGCCACTACTAAATTATATTTCAGCATTTAATGGGACTATGTTTGTGCCGTCTTGCCCATCCTTCTTATTTAAAGTTCAGGAAATGAGGAAGAATAGAAGAACATTACCTGAGAGTTTTGAATCAGTATAAAAATGTGTTTATCTAGCTATTGATTGGAAAATGATTTTTTTTCTTCTGAGGTTTTACCCTTAAACACTAAAGTTCTTAAAATGATCCGCAATGCCTCATTTCATCTGGTTCTCCATTATTTCTGACATTCATTTCTTACTGAGCCAGAGTTTTTGCCTTTCCTTCACCCCTCCATGTACATTTTTACCTTGAAGTGTTGGAACTCTGCTTTACTAGGAACTCCATTCCCAAGATCTCCTCCAGGCCCTTATCTCCTTTTTCATTCATGTCTACCAACTCCCCAGCTTTTTATTACTCCCTATATCTCTTTCTTGTTTTTTTTTCCTTTCTATAGCAATTACTATAATTAGAAAATTTACCATAATTTAAAAATTACTACAATTAAAATTGCTTTACTATAAAGTAATTACTATAAATTAAATTTTTAATTTAATTCATACTTATACTTTAATCTTTATTAGATATTTAGTCACCACACTAAAATAGGAGCTGGATATGTGTCTGTTTTTTTCACTGCTGATGCTGCATCCTCAATATTAAGAACAGTACCAGGCAAACAGTAGTCACTCATTAAGTAGTTGCTGAATGAATGAATAATATCTAGAGTTGTCCATAGTTACACACCTTGTGGGTGGAAGAACATGAAGCAAATAGAGAAGACTGTAATATACATGTGAATATTTTTGAGTAGACAATTTTTAGAAGATAAATTAGAATTAGAATACTTTCCATTCAGTACTATGTTTCATTATGCTGAAAAGCTATCACATTCTCATCAGGGAACCTTTAGCTAATAGGAGGTACCAAAGATGCGAGCATTAAGATGGAGAGAGCATGGAAACCCGAGGCAGGTTATCTATGTTTCTTTTCCATCTGCTGCTCTGTAGTACATTTGTAGTCTTGGTCGAATCACCTAATACCTTGATTCCCAATTTCTAAGTGCAGAAATTGAAGTACCTTGCCTACAATTTCACACAGATATTACTAAGAATAAAGAAGGGAGGTAAGAGGAAGTATTTTGTAAATTGGAAGGCATTATAAAAAAATGCTTTCTAGCAGAAGTATTTTGCTAATACTACTTAGCAAAGACTTACTGATTATATACTGGAAAAATTATGTGATGGCCAGCCCTATCTAGTAGATATGATTATTGTCCCAAAAGAACAATGTAGGGGACAAGATTAAATGTCATCATTTGATTTGAAGAATATTCTTATAAACACCCATCATTTTGATTCGGTTCAATTTACTAATATTTTAGTTAATATATTTTTTATCTCCCTGAAAAATCGAATTAATTTTACAGTAAAAACAAAGGTTGAAAGTTTCAAAAAACTAGTGCAGTTTCTTCTGGATTTGGGTTTATGATTAGACTTTTTCAAGATGCATTTTAAAAATATTCTTTCAGTTAAAAATCTCCCAATGTGATCTTCAAATTTTCTTTTTTTTTTTTTTTTTTTTTTTTTTTTTTGAGACGGAGTCTCGCTCTGTCGCCCAGGCTGGAGTGCAGTGGCCGGATCTCAGCTCACTGCAAGCTCCGCCTCCCGGGTTCACGCCATTCTCCTGCCTCAGCCTCCGAGTAGCTGGGACTACAGGCGCCCGCCACCTCGCCCGGCTAGTTTTTTATATTTTTTAGTAGAGACGGGGTTTCACAGTGTTAGCCAGGATGGTCTCGATCTCCTGACCTCATGATCCGCCCGCCTCGGCCTCCCAAAGTGCTGGGATTACAGGCTTGAGCCACCGCGCCCGGCCCAAATTTTCATAATTTTTAAAACTAGAATCTCTAGAAACCTCATTACATTTTTTAATACTCTAAAATAATTCTTGAGATATATTACAGTTTGTATAAGTTTTGAAAAAATTTCTCATCTCTAGATAGGTATTTTTAGTAAGACTCTTGATTTATTATTTATACTGTAATCATCTCCTAATAAAATCTTTTTGGTCTTTAAAAGATCAAACGTTCTTATCTTCAATAAACCACACTGAATTGGTTAAAGCAGATTATAAATTATAAGGAGGGAGGGGAGAGATCAGAAGTGGTTCAGAGATATGGTAAGAATGTGGCCAAAACTCAAATAATAATAAATAACAGTAATGACATTTTCATCTCACTAGCTAGTTAATTGATGCTTTTGGTTCACCCGTTTCACAGTGAGTAATAACTATTCCTAAATAAGACATAGTAAGCCTAGCCACAATGTTGAGGTGAAAATATATTTAACTTCAGAATATTCATCTTTTAATTCTAGCTACTTAATTTACTTCTAGATCTCAATGTAGAACTGCCAACTGATTCCATATTTTCATAGTGTAACTACCCATATGCATTATTAGCTTTTGTATCTGTTGCTTCACTATTACCAAAGAGGAAGTACTTTCTAAATTGGAAGGCATTATAAAAATGAGTTCTAGTAGTAGTAGTTTGTTAACCAATGAAGATATAAATTCACTGGGTATTAGAGAAGATCCACTGAGAAACTTTATAATATTGAACATCAAGATCTTGGGTCTAATTAGCATTTACTTAAACTGCAAGAAAAGTTAATGTAATTTCAGGTTTTGAAGAGTCTGAGAAGTATTTCTGGTAAAATCAGAAATATCAGATTTCCAGATCCTGGAAATCAAAAATAATTCAGGACATGAGAAATCTTCAACACATCCTGGATTTTTAAACAAGTCTTTAGAAAACATAAAAGTGATCACTTTTAAAACCTTAGCTACAACAGTGGGAAGATAAGAATCAATGAAAATGTACACTGTGGACAAAGTTTTTTGTTTTTGTTTTTTCTGGAAGAGAAGTCATGGGTCATAGACTAAGAAGAATACTCTTTGTTTCTGGGGCATTGTGCTCCCCAAATCACAGTGATTAAATTCACCAAGAATATAAATCTTTCACTTTCTTTCACTCTCACCCTCTTTCTTTAGATCCTAGTTATTCCTTCGTGATTCTCTTTTCACTATCAAGGCATATGTTTAATGAGCAATTAAAATTGCTCTAATAATGGATGATTCATCACCTATTATCAGAAAAATATACAATGATATCTGACAGTATTATAGACATCATATTTATTGATTCACTATAATTAAAATTTTAATGAATGACTGTAAAAATGTAAATTTTTAAATTTTAACAGGTGAAAAATATGTGGTATGAGCACCTTTCCTACATTCACAGTGGCCATTGATAATTGGTTATAAAACTCTTTCCTGCTGACCCAGCGAATGACCTAAGAATCTTCGTCAAAACCTACCTGCATTTAGTGTCCTTTCCTTAACAATCAAAAAATTTAAAATATTGTCTTTATCTTTAATCTTTCAACATAAAATGATTATTTTCTTTATCTTTTATTGAGTGGTATAATAGTATAAAGTAGAAATCCAATCAACACTTTAAAACAATGCTCAGTTTCTGATTAGTTTGGAAGTAGTGGTGGTTATAAGTCTTGGTATATTTGATTGCCCTGAGAGGTGAAGCTGCATCATAAGTCTATGATTGTATGACTGGCTGGAATAGAGTGGATAATGCACTACATTACTCACAGCCCATCACCTGTAGAGTGAAGAAGGTTGCATAATAACCACAGTAATTTAATCTTTGCAGTCTTTTTTTTTTTTTTTTTTTTTAACGGAGTCTCTCTCTGTCACCCAGGCTGGAGTGCAGGTGAGTCAAAAGTTAGGAAGTTGGAATTCACTTTCTATATATCTGTGATATGATAGGGACTCACAGATGTATAGAAAGAGAATTACAAGTTATAGAAGATAATTCCAAAGTTAGGAAGTTGGAATTCTTTTTCTATATATCTGTGATATGATAGGGACTTGCAGATATATAGAAAGAGAATTCCAGCTTCCTAACTTTTGACTCACCTGCAGGCTTACATATAGCTGAGTCAAAAGTTAGGAAGTTGGAATTCTCTTTCCATATATCTGTGAGTCTCTATCATATCATAGAGAACAGAGGTGTGTCCCAGTGAAGGCATGTTGGCATTTGCAGAGGATAGTTCCTTGTTGTGCAGGACTCTCCCTCACACTGAAGGATGTTTAGGCTCTCCCAGCTACTATTCCTTAAGTTCAGCCCCTCTAAGTTTCACAGCCCCTCTAAGTGTCTGTGAAAACAAAAAACATCCACCTTTTTTCATTTCTAGGTTGTAAGCATAGTAAAAAAGTATTGTGTTATGTTAATTACTATGCTCTTAAAGATATATATACACATGTCTTATGAATATATATGATGCATATATCTTATGTATATATATGATGCATGTGTGTATATATATGTTTGGTTTTTATTTATTTATTTATTTATTTATTTATTTATTAGATGCCTCACAAACCAGCCATTACATCTAGCCAAAGATTTTTATCAGGAATACTGAGGTAAAAGCAAACATCTAGCCTTGGATACATGGTGGATAAAGGTGTATATTCTGCAGATAAAGCAATAGATAGCCAAAGATGAATTCAAATTTATTTTTAAATAAAATCCACAAAAATTAAGGGCTTTGATAAATGAATCTTTCACATGCCTAAGCTTGTTTTCTTGTTTGTTTTTAAACTCCACAGTTTCACACTGTTTTCTCATCAAAGAAAGATGGTTACTTCTGTAGTGTATTAGAATGAATAACTATAATGATGAGAGAGAATGATGTTCTACAAGGACAATTCTAAAGTGTGGTGAGATACATCTTGATTGAAAAAGGAAGGAAAAATACAGCTTAATAATACAGGAAAATAAAAATACAGGAAAAATAAAGCTTAATAAGAGAAGAGAGAATGATGTTTTACATGAAGTATGGTGAGTTACATCTTGATTGAGAAAGGAAGGGAAAACACCACTTAATAATACAGGAAAATAAAAATACCGGAAAAATAAAGCCTAAAAATAGAAACGGAACACATTCAATGTGTCCCTTTCTTAACCACGTTGCTTTAAAGAGCCAAACAGATGTTGTAACCATAGTAAGGAGGCGAAAGGCCATATGTCATACATAACACTGCCACTCCTTCCTTCTCTGAGTTGTCAGTTGTTCCCGGTCAGACTCAGGAGATGGCAGGTTACAACAATAAAATGATTACTGATACTTATGGAACTCAATGTTGCACTCTTTGTCTCTGTTAATCTTCATGTAACTCTTGTCTGGCTGCCCTCCAGGGAGCAGCCTCTAGTTTGGTTCCACCTCAGCCTCGATGCAGAACTCTGGGATTTGCAGCATTCTGCCCCAGAGCAAACCCTCCTCCACAAAACACTGAGCAAGAGAATGTAATGAAGATTTCACAGGGGAATGAGCAGATAGTTCACATCTCATAGAACAGAACAGAGCAAACAACTTAATGCAATTCTCCATTGGATGTTTTTATTTTCATCTGAAATCCCTTCTCTAATGACAGACATTAGGTTTTCCCTCTCTCTTTCTCCCTGCCTTTCATAGCTCCACTATGACTTATGATGCTGTTTCACTTATCAGGGCAACCAAATATGCCAAGATCCACATCCAGCATTACTAACAAGCTAATCAAACTAATCAACCCAGCTGTGGCCCCAAATTTGTAAATAATGCTTTGCAAAACAAAAAGCCCTATAGTTAATGGGGTTCTCCATTTTTATTAATGGCTAAAAAAGTCATCAAACCTTCATCTAGCTGGCCTTTGGGGGGGGGGGTACAGGCAGTATCTCCCATTTCACCCTTGCACACACACTTTTCAAGCCGCTTATCCCAGTACCCATCACTGTACCAAGTGAGCTCAAATATTCCAGCACAGAGGAAGAGGAGGGAATTGAGAATCAACATCTTGGGTCCTAGCTCTTAACAAGGTTGAATATTTATTCAAGACTTATTTGAGCATCAGATTTTTATTTAAATGTTGATAATAAAATAGAAATATAAAACCCTAAGCTTGACAAAATTGCTTTATATATACTTTACTTCATTTGATCCTTGCAACAATCTTAGCAGAAAGTATTGGGAAATACTTTCTTTCTTAGCAGAAAGTAAGGGAAAGTATTGTCCTCAGTTTCCAAATCAGAACATCAGGGAGGTATAATAACTTGCTCCAAGACACACAGCTGTGGCTTATGTGGTTTATGCCTGTAATCCCAGCACTTTGGGAGGCCAAGGCAGGCAGATACCTGAGGCCAGGAGTTCAAGACCAGCCTGGTCAACATGGCAAAACCCTGTCTCTACTAAAAATACAAAAAAGTAGCTGGACGTGGAGGTGCATGCCTGTAATCCCAGCTACTCGGGAGGCGGAGGCAGGAGAATTGCCTGAACCTGGGAGGCAGAGGCTCCAGTAAGCCGAGATCGCATCATTGTACTCCAGCCTGGGCAATAAGAGCAAAACTCTGTATCAAAAAATAAAAATAAAAATAAAAATAAAAAGACATACAGCTATTGTATACAGTGAGATTTGATCCCTGATATTCTAATTTCAATCTAGTACCCTTTTTACTCTATTGTGTTGCCTTATTCATAGATAGAGGAAAATAAAAGTAGGTTCTAGATATTTGTTAAAATAATTAATATCAGAAGTAAATGCCTCCACTCCAAGAGAGAAAAGAAAAGTAAAAAAGCCATTATTTTAGACTTTAAACTGGAAAAAATATTTTCAAGCATAGTATTAAGCTGACAGTCAACAAGTTTATTGTATTAAACATCCTTTTCCATCATCAATTTTCATAATTTTTTGAGAGAGGAAGGTACTCTTTATCTAGAGAGTTTTCACCATTTATTATCAAGGTTTTAGACTTTTACTGTATCATTACTCGACATGGCAGTCACCTAGCCCATGGAATTAAGTCTGCTATGTAACATTTCTCAATTAGGCATTTAATACCCTCATTCAGGAGGCACAAAATCAGTTTCTTTGTCACTATTAATATGCCACCTGGCCTCAGAAATGGAGTCTGAAAGATAGCTTTATAAACAAGAGCCTAACACATCATATGAACACAAAGACAAGAAAATGAAAAAAGAGAACTTTGGGCTATTTTTATATAGATTTCTAGGAACAAGTACAAGATCAGTTAGTTTTCCCTTTTTACTCAAAACTTAATGAGACAGTCGAGTATAGCCACGAGTCTATCCCACAATGAAATAAACCTGAATGTCAAGATCACCTTTCCTACCATCTGCAGTGAACTCCATTGCCGCTAGTTTATAGATTATGGAAAAACTTGATTAGGTAAAGAGGGAAAAAAATGTTTGAAAGAAATGAGTCACATAATAACAATTAATCTTTGCTAGGTATTTTGAATCTGGGGTTCATCAGAGGATACATAACACTCCAAAATGACTCTCGAAAATATATTTCTTCTTTGCTCTGGGGAAGGACGTGTAGTTTTCATAAAACTCTCAGAGACACTCAGAATCCAAAGAAAGGAAAAGCTGTTCAGTCTGAAGATGGACTCAGCCCCTGGGTCATCTGACTCAAAGCTCAATCTTTCATTTGCAGATTTGCATCCAACACTTTACCTCATTTAATCAAATCCTCTTCTTTAGTTTGGCATTGTAATAACTCATGATAAACATGTCTCCAGTTTTGACTGCAGGCTTGAGATTTTGTGCCCAGACTTTGAAACTTCTCTGCTCAGAGACC
Organism: Trachypithecus francoisi; assembly: GCF_009764315.1. Taxonomy (NCBI): domain Eukaryota; kingdom Metazoa; phylum Chordata; class Mammalia; order Primates; family Cercopithecidae; genus Trachypithecus; species Trachypithecus francoisi. Next base: position 91,378,794 of record NW_022681473.1, read on the forward strand.
TTTCAGCTTTTTTCGTTTTGTTTTGTTTTTGGTTCCATGGCCTTAACCATGGAAAACCCCTACAGTTAAACTTTCATTGGAGAGACCTCTTTGAGCTCTAAACTTGTGATATTCAATTTCCTACTAGAGATCTCCACTTGGGTTTCACCCAGATGTTTACAGTTTAACATAATCAAAATAAACCTCAACACTGTACTATCGTACCATGGCTCCCACATTTGGAGTTTTCGCATCCCTGCCAACACTTTAGCATTGTACAACATTCTAATATTTGCCAATATGATGGGTATAAATCTTGTTTAATTAGCATTTTTCTATTTGCTATTGAGTTTGAGTAATTATTTGTTTGTATGTCCATCTCCTAACTAGACTGTAAATTCCCTGCAGGTTGAGACCAGGGGTTCTCATTTTCATTTCCCTAGTTTCCAAAACAGTATACGGAACATGCTCAAGATCAATAACTTTCTATTTACTAAGTGAGTAGATGAATGAACTCATCAGAATCCCAGAGACTGCTGAAAAAGTGGCCTCTAGTTAAACAGAAGTGGGCTGTATATTTCAAATCCAGGTTTAACCAAAGCTAAATATAGAGAATTGACACAATTTACTTTTAAAAAGTTGTAAGTAAGGTTACTTTTGAAAACTCCTCTGACTAAGTCTCAATAAATTCAATTTCCTTCTCAGTGTGTGGCACAGGGAAAAGAGGATGATTTCCAGAGTTAAGCGTGTCTGTTTTTGCATCATGGCTCTGACCAGTACTACATTTGTGACCTGATGCAAGTAATTTAAAGTCTGGGGCAAAATAATACCTATTTCACGGAGCTAATTTATAAATTGTATTTGAACATAGCAGTGCATTATGTTTGGTATGTGATATATTAGGTGGTCAGTAAATGGTAGCTGTTATCATTTTTGTTGTAACAATTTCATCAAATTTCAAAGTACAATTTGAATTGAATTTCCATTCTGTTCAACATGAGTTATCTTCAAGAGAAGTATACTACATATTCTATGTGCTCTGCAATGCCATTAATTGATTTTTGCCATTTTCAGGATGACTGACTTATTGATGCTAAACAGCTTCATTGAGGTGCTGGTTTTTAAATCACAAGTTTCTGATAAAAAAAATCTGAGGATCTTATTTTGTGTATACATATATGTGTGTGTGTGTGTGTATATATATATATGTGTATATATATATATATTGCTGATACCATCATTAAAAACAAAAAAATAAAGAAGAACTTTAAGGGAGCATATTTAGCACTATTATGATTGTACTAGTGACTTATTTAAGTCAAATTTTAAACAATTTATTAAATGTGTGTTTAGTGTATTATGTTTAGTGTAACAACGTGTATCCATCGGTTTTGTTGCAAAGATGCTTCCTGAGAAACTGCTCTAAATTCAATGGCCTATGACAAAAAATCATTTATTCTTTTTAAAATTATTTATTATTTTATTTTTTGAATATTTTTTATTGTTATACTTTAAGTTCTAGGATACATATGCAGAATGAACAGGTTTGTTACACAGGTATACATGTGCCATGGTGGTTTGCTGCATCCATCAACCTGTCATCTAGGTTTTAAGCCCCACATGCATTAGGTATTTGTCCTAATGCAATCCCTCCCCTTGTCCCCCACCCCTTGACAGGCCCTGGTGTGTGATGTTCCCCTCCCTGTGTCCTCATTGTTCAACTCCCACTTATAAGTGAGAACATGTGGTGTTTGGTTTTCTGTTCCTGTGTTAGTTTGCTGAAGGTGATGGTTTCCAGCTTCATCCATGTCCCTGCAAAGGACATGAACTCATTCTTTTTTATGGCTGCATAGTATTCCATGGCATATATGTGCCACGTTTTCTTTATCCAGTCTATCATTGATGGGCATTTGGGTTGGTTCCAAGTCTTTGCTATTGTAAATAGTGCTGTAATAAACATATGTGTGCATGTGTCTTTATAGTAGAATGATTTATAATCCTTTGGGTATATACTCAGTAAAGGGATTGCTGGGTAGAATGGTATTTCTGGTTCTAGATCCTTGAAGAATCACCATACAAAAGCGTTCCTATTTCTCCACATCCTCTCCAGCATCTGTTGTTTCCTGACATTTTAATGATCACCATTCTAACTGATGTGAGATGGTATCTCATTGTGGTTTTGATAACAAATCATTTATTCTCAGACCCACATTTATACATTGACTAAGCTCTGGACATACCAGACTGGTCTCAGTTTGGCTTGGTTCCATACTACAGGCTGTGATCAGATCTGCTATATATGCTTTTTATTCTCCGTGGACTAATGAGCTACTCATGACATGCTTTTCTTAAAGCAATAGCAGAGGTGCAGAAAGCAGGCCCAACCACAGCACATTGGCATTTGATGACTTATCTGTGATATCACTAGTGATGTACAGGCTTAGTGGAGGAAGTAATATGGTACTTCAAGCAGGCACAATTTCAATAGATAGAAGGAGAAAGCAAATTAACCTTAGTCAAGCACTTATTGTATATCAGGCACTTTATATAAGTCATTGTATTTATTTCTTATTTGTATTTTGTTTATTTTATTTATTTATTTATTTGATATGGAGCCTCCCTCTGTCACCCAGGCTGGAGTGCAGTGGCGCGATCTTGCCTCACTGCAAGCTCCGCCTCCGGGGTTCATGCCATTCTCCTGCCTCAGCTTCCCGAGTAGCTAGGGCTACAGGCACCCACCACCACGCCCAGTTAATTTTATTTTTGTATTTTTTTTTTAGTAGAGACGGGGTTTCACCATGTTAGCGAGGATGGTCTTGATCTCCTTACCTCATGATCTGCCCACCTCGACCTTCCAAAGTGCTGGGATTACAAGCGAGAGCCACCATGCCCGGCTCATTGTATTTATTTCTGACAACAACCCTCTGTGAAGTGGTTGTCTTTATCGTCTTTTATAAATGAAGAAACAGAGGCTTAGAGATATGAAATAACTTGTTGGGATCAAAAAGTTAGTGGTGGGGCTGAGGTTCAAAATCATGTACCCAGAGGCTATGTTTACATCCTATGCTAACTCAAGAAATAGGGGAAAAGTACATTTCAGGGTGCAGAAAAGCAAAAGCTTGAAAGTGGGAAAACATGGGATATATTTTGGCATTGGCAGCTAACCCTGTTGGGAAAGTTTGGTGTAAAAGCCAAAGGCATGGAAGACAAGGCCACTCAGATTGCACAACAGGCTAATTTGTGTTTAATTTTGAGCAGGCTCTGAAGAACCACTGAAAAGAAAATAGGTAGTTCAGAGATGCACTTTGGAAAGATTAATTCATCAGGTTATACGGAAGATAGGGAAACATTTGGAACTTCGCAGACAACTCAAGAAGTCATCACAATAATTGGAGTGGTAATGAGGACTGACCTAAATTGGTGATGTGGAAACAGAAAGGAAGAGACAGATTGTGGAGGACACAAGCCAGGCAGAACAAACAATTTCCTGGCAACCTGTTGGATAGGGTAACTAGAGAAAGAAAAGAGCCAAGATTCAGTCCAATATTGTGCAGGGGTAACTACAAAACTGGTAGTGCCATTAATAAATGTAGAAAGGACAGAGAGAGAGCTAGATTGAAGGAAAAAGAATGAGTTCTGTTTTTGACATGTTAGGTTTGAGGACAAAACTATTTGAAATGCCTGACACTCATAAAAAAGGTTGACGGTAAGCTGTCGATTAGAATATGTTCTTACCTTCTTTCATACTAATAGAATTGTAGCTAAGCTATATGGCAATATATTCCCCAGACCCCTTAGATTTATCTAACATGACTAAATTCTCACAAATGTTGTGTGAACGGAAGTCATACCTGTCTCCTTTAGACTTCTAAGCGTGCGCTTCCATGCTCTTTAGGCTTAAATATTGATGATCAGAGCCACCTTGGAAGTCACATGCTGAAGGTTATAAAGCTACTAATTGCTAACCCACTGCAACACCCTCCCTAGAATGTTTCATGAATGTTCTATAATAAATAAACATCTATAGTCCTTAAGAAATGAACATCTATAGTCCTTAAGAATTTTTTTGATTTTTTTATTCTTAACAGTGCATACCACCATTACTATTTCAGCAATTGGTGCCTTGCAGTCAGATTGTCATAAGAGAAACCCAAACTATGGAACATTAGATTAGCAGTTAAACTTGAAATCTGGAATTCTTGGATGCTGTGGTCAAATGTTTTGCAAGTCAATTACTTGTAATAAATTGGAAGACAAGAACAAGTGCTTACCTAACCTAAAGCTCTAAGGAAAGTATTTGGAAAAAAGTGAAAATGTCCTGTGTTGGCTGCTCCTTGTCGCTTTTATCAAGGTATAAAAAACACAAAGAACCTAGTCAAGAATTAATAGGTTTGCCAGCAGAGATGGAAGGAAAGAAAGTACAGACATTTAGGACCATGTCTACCTACTCGTTTCTGTTTTGGAAAAGCTTCTGCATTTCACATAGCAGGAGATAAGACATTTGTAGCTGAAGTGCCTCCTGTGAAGACTTCCCAGTCAAAGAAAGGGAACTACCTGCAAGAAAAGCAAATTGAAATATGGAGATGCCAGTCAAGCGTCTATTCAGAGGGCCTTAATGGAGGCCAATTAAGGTAAGAGAGAGAGAGAGACACAGGGGCAAGAGAGCAAGGAAATAACAGAAGGCGAGGCTGTTAGTACATGTAGCTGGCAAAACCCAAACATTTTTGAGTGAATTATATTGCTAAAGAAATGCTGAGCCTAGTCTGAAAAAGCTTTTGATTGTTTAAACAAACTTTGGGCTTTCAAATTTGTCCCAAAGATGAATATTCCTCAGGAAAGGCATAGTCCCTTAGTAGTCATTTTAGATGCAAGATGGGAGGTAGTAGTCAAAGAAGTACTTATCTCTATCAGAGAGCCAAGTGAAGGTCCACGGAAAACAATGGGTGAGAGAATTCTTTCCAGAAAGCACAACTAGGGTTTGCTTAAAGAAATTCCTTTGCAGTAGGCCAGGCACGGTGGCTCATGCCTGTAATCCCAGCACTTTGGGAGGCCAAGGCAGGTGGATCACAGGAGGTCAGGAGTTCGAGACCAGCCTGGACAACATGGTAAAACCCCATCTCTACTAAAAATACAAAAATTAGTTGGGCATAATGGCGGGTGCCTGCAATCCCAGCTTCTTGGGAGGGTGAGGCAGGAGAATTGCTTGAACTTGGGAGGTGGAGGTTGCAGTAAGCCGATTGTGCCATTGCACTCCAGCCTGGGCAACAGAGCAAGACTCTATCTCAAAAAAAAAAAAAAAAAGAAAAGAAAAGAAAAGAAAAAGAAAAAGCAATTCCTTCACAATCAGGCAGGCATCCTCACCTGCCTGCCTAAGGATGAGTTCATTATTGCTTTCACTGCATACACCTATTCCTGCTACCACTCCTTTTGTTTTTCACTGGAATCTCCCACACCCTCAATAAATCTCTTGCCTACCTTATTACATCTGGGCATCTACTTCTTGGAGAACTATATTAATGGTATCAGCAGTGGTCCAACAAAACAGGTTTTAAGATGGGCTTAAGGACTGGCTCATTGTCTAGCTGCAAGGGGAACTCCATCTCATTTAGATTGTGGGGCATGGATAACCCCTGGCACCAGGTGGAAGGCCAATCACTAAGCTTTCACCAACACCCATTTAGAAGAAAGCCCTGGTGGCTAGGAATGCCCTTAATGGTAGGATGATTCAGACATTTGAAAGGTATAATAGAAAAATATCTATAGGAACAGGGCGGTGGGCTGGTAATTAACAAGTTGCCTTGATACTTAACAGAGAGAGAATGAAAAATGAGAGTAGTTAATAAATTGTAAAGTCTATGTGTGAGAGCCAGCAGGCCTCTTTGGCCCTTCGTTCATGCGAGAAAGAGTGCGCACAGCTGAGGTGTGTGCTCAGGCCTCAATAGTTAGAATTGCAGAGCTCCCGTGAATTTTAACTGCTCAGCCCAGAAGGGTTGGGGCTTGACCTTATGCTAAGGTCAAGGCTTTGATTGAGAAAACCTGGGACCACTGAACTATAGGATAGGAACATGTGGGGCCTGTACCCTAAAAATTGGCTGTACAGGCTCCTCTGAACCCAGAGCATGATGGGGTAGCTGGCCTCTCCCAGACAAGAGCTAGAACTTTCCCAGTGTGAGAAAACAATGCAGCCTTACCCTGTCACGAGGTGAACCCTCAGAAGATTCCCCCCACCTCTTCTGCTGGCTGCCAGCAATATACTGAGGACTGAATATCAACATAACCTGGATAGAGATGAGCTGGAGCGTGATAAGGAAGAGAAGATTACATTCACAAGGGAGCTTCAAGTGTTAGCTGTTATGCCTAGCAGAATACAAGACAATATGCATGATATGTTTGGGTTTTGAGGGTGCCTGATTAAGAGATCAACAACGTAAGACTGAATAAGAAAGAATTCAATGACTTGGAGGCACTTTCTCAAGACACAGATTTGAACTCTGGCAAAGATGCTAGAGGATGAGGCAAATTTACTTCTAGGGTGACTCTTAGTGCTTGAAGAAAGTGATGGTTCATTCTGAGTGAAATAGAAATGCCTGAGTTGTCCTGGCAGCTAATAGAGGCAGGAATCAAAAGGCTCAAGGAGTTGACATTCTGGCATAGAAACGTTTTGTGAGTCTAATAGACTCACCATAGGATTAGACTCCATAGAAGGGCCCAGAGGACACCATCTCCACCAAGGCTATCAGGGATGTGCTGTGTGAAGTCACAGCATCAATAATAAGTTCAGCTGTGGGTTTCCCTACAGACTAGAGATGATGGGAGGAGAAGCAGTCACAGAGCTAGGTTCATTAATGGCAATGGGATGATAGAGCCCCCAAACAATAGAAGAGTTGTCAGTGCTTACTCAGTAGAGACCAGGCAGCTGTAATTTCTTTAACAACTGGTAATATAAAAGAGGCAGTCAAGGGAACTTGACCCACAGAGAGGTGTGGAGATGCTTAACTGAACATGGTGTCGCTAGGGGCAAAATAGATGGGCAAACAACAAGTATACTACGTAATATATCTATAATCAGAAGAATGGGAGAATGGAGGAAAAGCATGTTGAGGGCTTGGCTCAGTTCCTGAACGTGAGCCAATTTTCAGATTCAGAACTCAGTGAATAAAGAGATGGTTGGGTTGTGGGGGAAGGACGCTGCAACACTGAAGTTCTGCCCCAAAGGATCCTAGTGAGTGGTGTGCTGGAGCTGACTCTTACCTGGTTCAGAGAGTTAACTGCATCTTTTCCAGTTACTTGATAGGAGCTTGAAATTTATCAAGGTAGGAGTATTTACACCATGGAAACTGGCAAACACTATGAAACAGGATATTCTCCTCTTACATTCCTTACCCCCTGAGCTAGTTGTTAAAATACTTACCAGCACACCACTGCCTACAGTCATTTACTCAGGTACACTGGGAAATGGAGGATAACCAGATATTTTGAGAACAATTGGACACAGATTCTGAGTTGATATTCGTACCCAGAGACCCAAAGCATGATAACAATTCTCCTCTTAGAATGGAAGCTTATGGGAGACAGGTGATAAATGGAGACCTGGCTGAAGTTTAGTGTACATTGGGTTTGTAGACATTTCCTAGTTATCAAATTAATAGTAAAGGACAAAATACTTGGCTATTTGAGCAACTACCTCAATGGCTTCTTGGCTTGTGAGGTTAAGAGTTTTCATAGTAGGGAAGTCTCTGAAACTGACCCCTCCTTACCCTCCTGGCCAAGATAGTAAATCAAAAACAATTTTGTTCCTGGTGTTGGCTGAGGTTGCCACCAGTAAAGCCCTAAAGGCTGCAGTGTCTCTTTTTAATTAACTAGTCTCGTCCCTACAGAAACCATATGCACCCTGGAGAATGACTGTAGAGTGCATTCTCGGCCAAGTCATAGCCCAAATTGTAGCTTCCCTATTGAATGTAGAATCACTGCTAGCACCCATGAAGAAGCCCTCTAACCCATGGTATGTGGCTTTTGATTTGCACGTGTTGTTTCTTCTTCTGAAAAAAAAATAAAAAGTTTACATTTCCATTCCATTTTGCCCTGGGGGAAGCATGGTTTTCCCACTCTCTGCCATAATAGAGTTTGAAGAAATAATTTAGACACCCTGCAAGGCATTACATTGATTTATTAAACTGATGACCTCAAGCTGAAAGGGCAGAATAAGCAAGAACTGGTTAGCATACTGGAGGCCTTGGTGATAACACACATGTATTCCTGAGGGTGAGAAGAGAACCCTATGGAGATTCAAAAACCTGCCCCTTCAGTAAAGATTCTAGGGGCATGGTCAGGCATGTGATAGGACATCCTCTCTGAAATAAAAGACTAATCACTGCATCTTGCATTCCTTCTTACAAAAAAGTAAACATAGCACCTGATAGGCTTCTTTGAGTTGTGAAGACAATACACTTCAAGCCTGAGAATACTTCTGTGGTCCATATACTGACTGCCAGCCAGCATTGAATGGGGCCCAGAACAGGTAAGGACTCTGTAGCAGGTTTAAGTACAAATACAGTCCAAAAGACCATTCAATGTTAAGGTTTCAGAGGTGGAATAAAGATGGAGGGTGGAATTAATGGAAAGCCCCCATTGGAGAACAATAATGCAGACTCCCAGAATTCCAGAGTAGGACCATACCATCTTCAGTGGAGAATTACACATTTTATGAAAAATAACTCCTGGTATATTCCTGGACCCCGTGGAAACAGAATGCTTGGCCCTGGGACACCATGTGGCCATGTCCAGAACTGCTGATTATTGGCTGAGTTTTGTTGGAATTAAGTCATATGAGTCATTTGGGCCCAGTACAGTCCATCATAGAAATGAAATGGCATACCCAGTATTGAGCCTGGATAGATCCAGAGTTCAGATTTAGCTTCATGAGCAGGTAGCCCAGACCTCCATGTTATTATCTGAAGATAATAGTCTCCAATGTCAATCATACCACACATCTATATACACCAATTATAATTTGCATGCCATAACTTAGCTGCCACTTATAAGTGAGAAATATGGTATTTGGTTTTCCATTTTTGAGTTACTTCACTTAAGATATTGGCCTCCAGTTCCATACAAGTTGCTGTAAAAGACATTATTTCATTCCTTTTTATGGCTGAGTAGTATTCCATGTTGTGTGTATATGACATTTTCTTTATCTACTCATCTGTTAATGGGCCCATAGGTTGATTCCATATCTTTTCAATTGTGAGTTGTGCTATGATAAGCATATAAGGGCAGGTATGTTTTTGATATAATGACTTCGGTTCCTTTGGATAGATACCTAGTAGTGAGATTACTGGATGAAATGTTAGATCTACTTTTAATTCTTTGAGAAATCATCAAACTGTTTTCCATAGAGATCATACTAATTTACATTCCCACCAGCAGTGTGTGTTACTTTTTCACTGCATCTGTACCAACATCTATTGTTTTTTGACTTTTAAAAAATGGCCATCCTGGCAGAGTAAGTTGGTATCTTACAGTGGTTTTTAATTTGCATTTCCCTGATGATTAGTGATGTTGGGCATTTTTTGCCTGTTTCTTGGCCATTTGTATATCTTCTTGTAAGAAATGTCTACTCATGTTATTTGCCTACTTTTTAATAGAATTATTTTTTTTTCTTGCTGATTTGTTTGAGTTTCTTGTAGATTCTGGATATGAGCCCTTCATTGGGTGTATAGTTTGTGAATATTTTCTCCCATTCTGTAGGTTGTCTATTTACTCTTGTGGTTATTTCTTTTGCTGTGCAAAAGAATTTTGGTTTAATTAAGTCCAATTTATTTATTTTTGATGCATTTGCTTTTGGAACCTTAGTCCTATTTTTTTTTTTTTTTTTTTTTTTTTTTTTTTTTGGCCTAATCCAATGTCTAAAAGAGTTTTTCCTAGATTTTCTCCTAGAACTTTTAGGGTTTCAGATCTTACATTTCAGTCTTTAATTCATCTTGAGTTACTTTTTGTATATGGTTAAATATAAGAATCCAGTTTTATTCATTGGATAGCATGTGGCTATCCAATTTTCCCAGCACCATTTATAGAGTAGGGTGTTCTTTCCCCAGTGCATGTTTTTGTCTGCTTTGTTGAAGATCAGTTGGTTGTAGGTATTTAGCATTATTTCTGGTTTCTCTATGCTGTTCCATTGGTTATGTGTGCACCTTCATAATAGCACCATGCTGTTTTGATTTCTATAGCCTTATAGTATAATTTGAAGTCAGCAAATGTGATGCCGCCAGCTTTGTTCTTTTTGCTTAGGATTGCTTTGGCTCTTTTTTGGATCCATATGAATTTTAGGATTTTTTTTTTTCTAATTCTGTAAAAAATGACACTGGTAATTTGAGAGGAATTGCATTGAATCTGCAGTTTGCTTTGGACACAATGATCATTTTCACAATATTGATTCTTCCAATCCATAAGCATGGGATGTTTTTCCATTTGTTTGTGTCATCTATGATTTCTTTTACCAGTGTTTTGTAATTATCCTGTGGAGGCCTTTCACCTCCTTGGTTAAACATACTCTGAGATGATATAGATGATATAGACATAGATATAGATAGATATTTGCAGCTATTGTAAATGGGATTGAGCATAGTGGAGGAGGGGGAATATAATTACCTGTTGTGATCCTGAACCTAACTGCAACAATGGGTACTGGAGTTCATCCCATTAACTTCCCACTTCTAAATGTCCCCTCAGGTAGAAAGGTCCACAAAAACTATGAAGGAGTTGCTCCTGAATGTATGGAGGTGTGGGTCTTTACAATGCAAAGGATGGACTTTGGAAACATCACTAAGATTGCCAAGAAAGCCTGCAGCAAGAATGATTGTTACATAATAGTTTCTGTTTGTCACACCTTTGGAACTTTGCATTTTTGAAGCAGAGTCGTGAACTTCAAGGAATGCTTCTAACCTGTGACTGAGCCTGGTGGAGGGTCTGTGAGGAGGCCCTTCCTGCCTGATGCAATGCAGGACTTCTCTGATAGGCAGTCTTTGCTGGAATATTGTCAGCTAAGGCTATTTTCACTTCTTTTGTGGATCTTTAGTTGCTTCAGGCCATCTGGATGTATATGTGCAGGTCACAGGGGATATGATGGCTTAACTTGGGCTCAGAGGTCTGACAATAATTTTATATGTATATATAGTGAAATTTCATATTCACTATATACATAGTGAATAGAAAATTATGGTGAATAGAAATTTTTTAAATATGTGTATATATAAAATATATATATGCACATATGCACATAGGTGCCAGCTTAATGGCAATACTTGAAGGGATGCTATCCTGTAGTATATATGTGTATATATAGAGACAGAGAGTAAAATTTTGCTGATTAGTGTTGTTTTCAAAATTTTTTTAAACTTAGTGAAGCTCTGATTATTGCTGTTGAGGGCAACCAAAGGAGAAGGGAGCAACTTTGAAAGGAGTAAGGGAAATTGGAAGGGAGAAGGAAGGGTATTTTAAGACTACAAAACAAGTTAGAGGATAGGAGGACTGGAATGGAACAAGCAGGGATATCCTGCCACTTAGTATTGGTGCCCTGAGGAGATATGACCTGGAAGAGGATGACCATATGATGTACCTAAGGATACTGGATTGAATCTTTTGCCTTTCTTGGCCTTGGCAAAGATTCCTGTGTCAAACACACAGTAGTCCAGAGAAAAGATGCATGGGCTTCCATAATGAGAGTGTTCGTGGTATCCTTAATAGAGGAGAGGCTAGAGGTATTTTCTCTATCTTCTGGGCACTGTAGACCAGGTGCTTCTTAGACTCTGCCACTTCCTTGGGAGATACAGAGAAGACTGAAATTCAGTTTCATGTCAAATGTATGAGATAGGAACTCAAGGTCAGATTTAATTTAATTAAAAGAAAATATAGGAAGGCATCTATGTTAAACACCTACATTTAAAGACCAGGATTTATACCCACTATAATTTTTTGTTTTTTGAGACAACATCTCACTTTGTCACCCAGGCTAGAGTGCAGTGGTGCAATCATGGCTTACTGTAGCTTGGACTTCCCCAGCCTCAGCCTCCCAAGTAGATGGGACTACAGGTGCATGCCACCAAGTCCAGCTACTTTTTCTACTTTTTGTAGAAACAGAGTTCTGCCATGTTGCCCAGGCTGGTCACAAACCCCTGGGCTCAAGCAATCCTCCTGCCTCAGCTTCCCAAAGTGTTAGGATTATAGGCATGAGTCACTGTGCCCGGCCTACCCACTGTAATCTTAATCCCTAAACCTATCCAAACAAAACCTCCTATTACCTCCAATCTGTTCTCATACTCTGAAAAATATCTGCTCTTAGTTCTACAGTTGTGTGGGTTAAATTTTTCCTATCCCCTTCAGAACCCTTCTCAAGTTATTCAGATTTTTATTATTAAACAAAAGATAAGACACCTAAATTTATTAGGTTATATTCTTCTTAATCCAGTAGATTTTCTAGAATTGTGTGTGTTGGATGAAGGCAGAGTGGAGGAAAGGAGATAATAAGCTCATTATTCTCCTTTGGCATAAATTTATCTCCCACATTAATCTTCAGTTAAGAGTAAGAGAATCACTGTCCCAAAGCAGTGGCTCATTGGAGTTCCATAAAATGATCAGAGAAGCTGAGATGAACAGAAAACTTCCTCCTGGGACCATACTTGGGCAGCACATGTAGTCCTGATTCAGTCTGTGCATTGTCTGAGCACAAATATGCTCTGATCCCACGCTGGGGGAGTACAGCTCTCTGTCCATGGGGAACGCTGTAGACACTATCTCCAAGCCTTTATTAAACTAAGGTCCATTTGAAATTCAATTCAGTTGTCCAACCAAAGAGGCAGTGGAGAGAGATGGAAAGAACAAGAATTGAAGCTAAGCAAGTTTAGGCATAAAACCTTAGATGTGCTACTGAATGTACTCTCAACTTCCGTATCTTTATCCTTACTTGTAAAATGGGAATAAATAGTATTTGCCTTGCAGGACTGAATATTTGGAGAAGTAAATGAGACATATAGATAATATGCCAAGCATATTATAACCAATAAATATTGGTTATAGATAACCAATAAAAACTAAAAATTCAAGGAGAGTCATATTAAGGAAAATCATTGTAATAAATAATATTTTGTAAAATGACTAATGAGATAGTGTGGTAAGAACTTTATAATTCACATAAATCTCAGGAGATAAGTGCTCTTATTGCATCAATTTCATGATTAGGAACTTGGGGCACAGAGAGGTTAAGGAACTTCCCTGGCATGTTATAACTAATAAGGCTTCAAACCCAGTTATTTACCTCCAGTACTGTGCTATTAAATACTGTGCCAGATAGTAATGCCTTCTTTCACAAAAAAAGAAGGAAGGGGTTAGATTATCTAAGGACCTGAAACACATAGAATGACCTTATTATTCCTGATCTTAAATTTAACATTTAATGGAAGATCTTCTTTTGAAGTACAAAGGGAATAATGAAATGCATTTTAGATTTGGAATCATAAAACCTGTGAACAGTTTTCTGTTTCAGCACTTACTGTAAATCACTTAACACCTCTGAGCTCTTTATATATAAATAGTGGCAATTGTAATCTTATCTCATTGATAGGTATAAATGAGAAAAAATTCATGCAAGTCCCCTGTAAATGCAATTGTCTAACAAGTATTAGTTGCCATTAGTAAATGAGCCTAATTATATATTGAAGAGACTAAAATTGAAATAGCAATTACAGTGACTGTTCTCTCCATTCCACTTGGAAAATGCACCAAATTATTTTGTTGCACTTCAGCGTGTAACATATAATCAATTTCAAAATTTCTTTAACATCCAAATTTCTAGAACCATTTTAATATTATAAAATTCATGTGGATGAAAGCAAAGAATGATGGCACACAGTAATGCCTCTTTCTTTATTTTTACAGGAAGTTTCATGAGAGGATGAGGAACAACACGTATCCAATATTCGGAAGGATGGCATTCTGGGGTTGCCTAGGTTACTCACCAGGATGCATTATCACTTTATGCCTCATATTCTTTTGGAGTAAGTAAAAATGGGCCAGATGTGAGACATGGAAGTTAAGACTTCTCATAAGAAACTTGCATCATCATCACTATAATCGAGAATGTGACAAGATTTGTTTATGCATCACTTTTTAATTCATTTATCCAATAATGTTAGACATGTCCTGTCTATGGAACTGTACCAGATGTTGAAGGAAGTGTATCTAGAAATATTCAGTCTGGTTGAAAATACAGGATATATACAAATGGGCCGGGTGCGATGGCTCACATCTGTAATCCCAGTGCTTTGGGAAGCTGTGGCAGACAGATCAGCTAAGGTCAGGAGTTCGAGACCAGTCTGGCCAACATGGTAAAACCCAGTCTCTACTAAAAATGCAAACATTAGCCAGGCATGGTGGCATGTGCCTGTAATCCCAGCTATCCATCAGGCTGAAACAGGAGAATCGCTGGAACCCGGGAGGCACAGGTTGCAATGAGCCTAGGTTGCACCACTGCACTCCAGCCTGGGCGACAAAGAGAGACTCCATCTCAAAAAAACAAAACAAAACAAACAAAACAAAACAGAAAGGGTATATACAAATGAAGTAAATAACAAATAACATTGTAGAAGAGTATATCATTAACTGAGAAAATGAGTGATATAGCTGGTAAATGCAAAGACAGTTCATAGAAGTGAGTGAACAAGACAATGAGGGAATTTTACAGGAGTGAGAAAGAAGCCTGGGGGTCAGGTGTGTCAGGGTTTCGAGAACTTATGAAGAAGTTCTTTTCGCAGAAACATGATGAACTATAAGCACTATTCAGTCAAATAACTGAACAAGGGGAGGAGTGTTCAATTATAGAGAACTTTGAATGTAGGTTGAGGAATTTAAGTGCATTATGTGGGCAGTGGATATTGAAATGGCAATAGTAGGAAAGAACAGAGGTCTTCTGTCTACTCAGAAGGCAGCCTTCACATGGTAGAAGGATAACTCTTGAATTTTCTCTGAGTTCTTGACCTTCAGTTATGAAAGAATTCACCTGTAAGTTTCAGAAAACAACAAACAGTGGCTTTAAACACACAGGCAAGTGTTTTTACTTGTTTACTTTTGTTTACTTTTCATGTAATAAAAAAGCCACGAAATCAGCATTCAGATCTGTCATGAAGAAGCAATGGTGGCTCTTCTGTTTTCCTGTTCTACCATTCTTACATGATGCTTTGGTCTTTATGGCTATAAGACAGTGGCCACATCTCCAGACAAGCAGGAAGAAGAGGAAAAGACAAATGCAATAACCAAAAGCATATGCAATAAGAATCTGCCACTTAAACAAACATTTTCCTAGACATCCTACCTATTTAATTCTTACTCACATTAGTTTGCAAGACTGAGGTCAGAAGACCCATCCTAATTTCAAGATGGCTGCAAAGCAACAATCTTAGCTGGACAAATTGCTGCTGCAAGCAAAGTTGAAGATTTGTAGAGAAGAGAAAACTAGACATGTATGAGTGTCCGGTCTCATTTGATATTTGGATCCAGAGGCCGTCTTGAAGATATAAAATATTTTCTTAGTATCTTGGAAAAATTGTTTCTGTTTTCTGGGTAACACCTGGATAAGCAAGTGAAGGGATGTCTGAGTGGGGTTTTCTCTAGTTCCGTCAACTGAACAGGTTGTGGTATACCTTCCAGATTCTGACATTACATTACCCATTAACCTCACTTTTCTATTTTATTGTGTCTTGTTCTGGGCCTTCAAAGCTATATTTTCAAAAAGTTTGGAAAAGCTACACTAAGAGACACTAACTAGATGGCATCTTGAACCAACATTTCATTATTTCTTAGGTTTTAATTTGGTATTTTTATTCTTTCTTTGATCTAAACAGAGTAGAGCATTTTAAACCTCATTTATGGGGCTATGTTTTAATGTGAGTTCTTATTTCTCATTTTATTCTCTCTTGGTCATTTTTTTTTCTTTCCAACTTTTATTTTAGTTTCAGAGGGTACATATGCAGGTTTGTTACATGCGCAAATTGTGTGTCATGGGGGTTTGGTGTACAGATTATTTTTTCACCCAGGTAATAAGCATAATATCTGATAGGTAAGTTTTTCCATCCTCACCCTCCTCCCACTCTTCTCCTTCAAGTAGGCCCCAGTGTCTATTGTGCCCTTCTTTGTGTCCATGTATATTCAATGTTTAGCTCCCACTTATTTTTTTTTTTTGATTTCTTAGGATCTTTATTGGGTACAAATGCTAATAGCTTGGTAGTAACAAGGAAGCATCTCAGATTATTTCACTGAACAGTAATTCAGAATAATGATGTTATATTAACCATATGAAATTTTGTAGTCATTGTTTGTTAATATTTTGTAATAACATGGAAAATGCTTATGTTGAAATTAGCTTTTATACCATATAAGTGTGTTTAACACAATAGGTGAATAAATGCTTTTATATGAAATTGCTGAAAGGAAATACATAAAAAATTTCAATAGTGGTTACCTTTGGGTGGTAGGGTTATGGTAGGCGATTTTTTTTTTTAATTATTTATTTTCTTTATAATACAAAATTACATAATGGGCATGCATTCCTTTCTTTTTTTTTTTTTTTTATACTTTAAGTTCTAGGGTACATGTGCATGACGTTTATATCATGTATAACTCCCCAATGCAATCCCTCCCTCCTCCCCCCTCCCCATGATAGGCCCCAGTGTGTGATGTTCCCCTTCCCGAGTCCAAGTGATCTCATTGTTCAGTTCCCACCTATGAGTGAGAACATGCGGTGTTTGGTTTTCTCTTCTTGTGATAGTTTGCTAAGAATGATGGTTTCCAGCCGCATCCATGTCCCTACAAAGGACGCAAACTCATCCTTTTTGATGGCTGCATAGTATTCCATGGTGTATATGTGCTACATTTTCTTAATCCAGTCTGTCACAGATGGACATTTGGGTTGATTCCAAGTCTTTGCTATTGTGAATAGTGCCGCAAAAACATACGTGTGCATGTGTCTTTGTAGTAGAGTAATTTATAATCTTTGGGCATATACCCAGTAGTGGGATGGCTGGGTCATATGGTACATCTAGTTCTAGATCCTTGAGGAATCGCCATACTGTTTTCCATAATGGTTGAACTAGTTTACAATCCCACCAACAGTGTAAAAGTGTTCCTATTTCTCCACATCCTGTCCAACACCTGTTGTTTCCTGACTTCTTAATGATTGCCATTCTAACTGGTGTGAGATGGTATCTCATTGTGGTTTTGATTTGCATTTCTCTGATGGCGAGTGATGATGAGCATTTTTTCATGTGTCTGTTGGCTGTATGGATGTCTTCCCTTGAGAAATGTCTGTTCATATCCTTTCCCCACTTTTTGATGGGGTTGTTTGTTTTTTACTTGTATATTTGTTTGAGTTCTTTGTAGATTCTGGATATTAGCCCTTTGTCAGATGAGTAGGTTGCAAAAATTTTCTCCCATTCTGTAGGTTGTCTGTTCACTCTGATGGTAGTTTCTTTTGCTGTGCAAAAGCTCTTTAGTTTAATTAGATCCCATGTGTCAGTTTTTACTTTTGCTGCCATTGCTTTTGGTGTTTTAGACATGAAGTCCTTGCCCATGCCTATGTCCTGAATGGTACTACCTAGATTTTCTTCTAGGGTTTTTATGGTATTAGGTCTAACATTTAAGTCTCTAATCCATCTTGAATTAATTTTCGTATAAGGGGTAAGGAAAGGATCCAGTTTCAGCTTTCTACTTATGGCTAGCCAATTTTCCCAGCACCATTTATTAAATAGGGAATCCTTTCCCCATTTCTTGATTCTCTCAGGTTTGTCAAAGATCAGATGGCTGTAGATGTGTGGTATTATTTCCGAGGACTCTGTTTGTTCCATTGGTCTATATCTCTGTTGTGGTACCAGTACCATGCTGTTTTGGTTACTGTAGCCTTGTAGTATAGTTTGAAGTCAGGTAGCGTGACGCCTCCAGCTTTGTCCTTTTGACTTAGGATTGTCTTGGCAATGCGGGCTCTTTTTTGGTTCCATATGAACTTTAAAGCCGTTATTTCCAATTCTGTGAAGAAACTCATTGGTAGCTTGATGGGGATGGTATTGAATCTATAAATAACCTTGGGCAGTATGGCCATTTTCACGATATTGATTCTTCCTATCCATGAGCATGGTATGTTCTTCCATTTGTTTGTGTCCTCTTTGATTTCACTGAGCAGTGGTTTGTAGTTCTCCTTGAAGAGGTCCTTTACATCCCTTGTAAGCTGGATTCCTAGGTATTTTATTCTCTTTGAAGCAATTGTGAATGGAAGTTCATTCCTGATTTGGCTCTCTGCTTGTCTGTTACTGGTGTATAAGAATGCCTGTGATTTTTGCACATTAATTTTGTATCCTGAGACTTTGCTGAAGTTGCTTATCAGCTTAAGGAGATTTGGGGCTGAGACAATGGGGTTTTCTAAATACAATCATGTCATCTGCAAACAGGGACAATTTGACTTCTTCTTTTCCTAACTGGATACCCTTGATTTCTTTCTCTTGCCTGATTGCCCTAGCCAGAACTTCCAACACTATGTTGAATAGGAGTGGTGAGAGAGGGCATCCCTGTCTTGTGCCAGTTTTCAAAGGGAATTTTTCCAGTTTTTGCCCATTCAGTATGATATTAGCTGTGGGTTTGTCATAAATAGCTCTTATTATTTTGAGGTACGTTCCATCAATACCAAATTTATTGAGCGTTTTTAGCATAAAGGGCTGTTGAATTTTGTCAAAAGCCTTTTCTGCATCTATTGAGATAATCATGTGGTTCTTGTCTTTGGTTCGGTTTATATGCTGGATTACGTTTATTGATTTGCGAATGTTGAACCAGCCTTGCATCCCAGGGATGAAGCCCACTTGATCATGGTGGATAAGCTTTTTGATGTGCTGCTGAATCCAGTTTGCCAGTATTTTATTGAGGTTTTGCATCGATGTTCATCAGGGATATTGGTCTAAAATTCTCTTTTTGTTGTGTTTCTGCCAGGCTTTGGTATCAGGATGATGTTGGCCTCATAAAATGAGTTATGGAGGATTCCTCTTTTTCTATTGATTGGAATAGTTTCAGAAGGAATGGTACCAGCTCCTCCTTGTACCTCTGGTAGAATTCAGCTGTGAATCCATCTGGTCCTGGACTTTTTTTCGTGGGTAGGCTATTAATTGTTGCCGCAATTTCAGAGCCTGCTATTGGTCTATTCAGGGATTCAACTTCTTCCTGGTTTAGTCTCGGAGAGTGTAAGTGTCCAGGAAATTATCCATTTCTTCTAGATTATCTAGTTGATTTGAGTAGAGGCATTTATAGTATTCTCTGATGGTTGCTTGTATTTCTGTGGGGTCAGTGGTGATATCCCCTTTATCATTTTTTATTGCGACTATTTGATTCCTCTCTCTTTTGTTCTTTATTAGTCTAGCTAGCGGTCTGTCAATTTTGTTGATCTTTTCAAAAAACCAACTCCTGGATTCATTGATTTTTGGAGGTTTTTTGTGTCTCTATCTCCTTCAGTTCTGCTCTGATCTTAGTTATTTCTTGCCTTCTGCTAGCTTTTGAATGTGTTTGCTCTTGCCTCTCTAGTTCTTTTCATTGTGATGTTAGAGTGTCAATTTTAGATCTTTCCTGCTTTCTCTTGTGGCATTTAGTGCTAAAAATTTCCCTCTACACACTGCTTTAAATGTGTCCCAGAGATTCTGGTAAGTTGTATCTTTGTTCTCATTGGTTTCAAAGAACATCTTTATTTCTGCTTTCATTTCGTTATGTACCCAGTAGTCATTCAGGAGCAGGTTGTTCAGTTTCCATGTAGTTGAGCGGTTTTGATTGAGTTTTTATTCCTGAGTTCTAGTTTGATTGCACTGTGGTCTGAGAGACAGTTTGTTATAATTTCTGTCTTGTACATTTGCTGAGGAGTGCTTTACTTCCAATTATGTGGTCAATTTTGGAATAAGTGTGATGTGGTGCTGAGAAGAATGTATATTCTGTTGATTTGGGGTGGAGAGTTCTATAGATGTCTATTAGGTCCGCTTGGTGCAGAGATGAGTTCAATTCCTGGATATCCTTGTTAACTTTCTGTCTCGTTGATCTGTCTAATGTTGACAGTGGAGTGTTGAAGTCTCCCATTATTATTGTATGGGAGTCTAAGTCTCTTTGTAGGTCTCTAAGGACTTGCTTTATGAATCTGGGTGCTCCTGTATTGGGTGCATATATATTTAGGTGGTTAGCTCTTCCTGTTGAATTGATCCCTTTACCATTATGTAATGGCCTTCTTTGTCTCTTTTAATCTTTGATGGTTTAAAGTCTGTTTTATCAGAGACTAGGATTGCAACCCCTGCTTTTTTTTGTTCTCCATTTGCTGGTAGATCTTCCTCCATCCCTTTATTTTGAGCCTATGTATGTCTCTGCATGTGAGATGGGTCTCCTGAATACAGCAGACTGATGGGTCTTGACTCTTTATCCAGTTTGCCAGTCTGTGTCTTTTAATTGGAGCATTTAGTCCATTTACATTTAAGGTTAATATTGTTATGTGTGAACTTGATCCTGTCATTATGATATTAACTGGTTATTTTGCTCGTTAGTTGATGCAGTTTCTTCCTAGCCTCCATCGTCTTTACATTTTGGCATGTTTTTGCAATGGCTGGTACCGGTTGTTCCTTTCTATGTTTAGGGCTTCCTTCAGGGCCTCTTGTAAGGCAGGCCTGGTGGTGACAAAATTTCTAAGCATTTGCTTATCTGTAAAGGATTTTATTTCTCCTTCACTGACGAAACTTAGTTTGGCTGGATATGAGCTTCTGGATTGAAAATTCCTTTCTTTAAGAACGTTGAATATTGGCCCCCACTCTCTTCTGGCTTGTAGAGTTTCTGCTGAGAGGTCTGCTGTTAGTCTGATGGGCTTCCCTTTGTGGGTAACCCGACCTTTCTCTCTGGCTGCCCTTAAGACTTCGCGGTGGCTCAAGCCTGTAATCCCAGCACTTTGGGAGGCCGAGACGGGCGGATCACGAGGTCAGGAGATCGAGACCATCCTGGCGAACACAGTGAAACCCCGTCTCTACTAAAAATACAAAAAAAAAAACCTAGGGGCGAGGTGGCGGGCGCCTGTAGTCCAGCTTCTCGGGAGGCTGAGGCAGGAGAATGGCGTAAACCCGGAGGCGGAGCTTGCAGTGAGCTGAGATCCGGCCACTGCACTCCAGCCTGGGCGACAGAGCGGACTCCGTCTCAACAAAAAAAAAAAAAAAAAAAAAAAAGACTTTTTCCTTCATTTCAACTTTGGTGAATCTGGCAATTATGTGTCTTGGAGTTGCTCTTCTCAAGGAGTATCTTTGGGCGTTCTCTGTATTTCCTGAATTTGAATGTTGGTCTGCCCTACTAGGTTGGGGAAGTTCTCCTGGATGATATCCTGAAGAGTGTTTGCAACTTGGTTCCATTTCCCCCTCACTTTCAGGCACCCCAATCAGACGTAGATTTGGTCTTTTTACATAATCCCATACTTCTTGCAGGCTTCGTTCATTTCTTTTTCTTCTTTTTTCTTTTGGTTTCTCTTCTCGCTTCATTTCATTCATTTGATCCTCAATCGCTGATACTCTTTCTTCCAGTTGATCGAGTCGGTTACTGAAGCTTGTGCATTTGTCACGTATTTCTTGTGTCATGGTTTTCATCTCTGTCATTTCGTTTATGATCTTCTCTGCATTAATTAGTCTAGCTGTCAATTCTTCCACTTTTTTTCAAGATTTTTAGTTTCTTTGCACTGGGTACGTAATTCCTCCTTTAGCTCTGAGAGGTTTGATGGACTGAAGCCTTCTTCTCTCATCTCGTCAAAGTCATTTTCTGACCAGCTTTGATCCGTTGCTGGCGATGGGCTGCGCTCCTTTGCAGGGGGAGATGTGCTGTTATTTTTTGAATTTCCAGCTTTTCTGCCCTGCTTCTTCCCCATCTTTGTGGTTTTATCTGTCTCTGGTCTTTGATGATGGTGACGTACTGATGGGGTTTTGGTATAGGTGTCCTTCCTGTTTGATAGTTTTCCGTCTGACAGTCAGAAGGACTGTCTGTTGGTCTGTTGGAGATTGCTTGAGGTCCACTCCAGACCCTGTTTGCCTGGGTATCAGCAGCAGAGGTTGCCAAAGATAGAATATTGCGGAACAGCGAGTGTACCTTTCTGATTCTTTCTTTGGAAGTTTCCTCTCAGGGGTGACTCCACCCTGTGAGGTGTGGGGTGTCAGACTGCCCCTAGTGGGGGATGTCTCCCAGCTAGGCTACTCAGGGGTCAGGGACCCACCTGAGCAGCCAGTCTGTCCGTTCTCAGATCTCAACCTCCGCGTTAGGAGATCCACGGCTCTCCCCAAAGCTGTCAGACAGAGTCGTTCGCGTCTGCACCGGCCCCCGCTCTTTCCCCTATTGGACTGCAGCTGTGCGCTGTCTGCAGAGGTAGAGTCTACAGAGACAGGCAGGCTTCCTTGAGCTGCTGTGAGCTCCACCCAGTTCGAGCTTCCCAGCGGCTTTGTTTACCTACTTAAGCCTCAGCAATGGCGGGCGCCCCTCCCCCAGCCTCGCTGCTGCCTTGTGGATCGATCACCGCAGACTGCTGTGTTAGCAGTGAGGGAGGCTCCGTGGACGTGGGACCCTCCCGGCCAGGTGTGGGATATATTCTCCTGGTGTGCCTGTTTCCTTAAAGCGCAGTATTGGGGTGGGAGTTACCCGATTTTCCAGGTGTTGTGTGTCTCAGTTCCCCTGGCTAGGAAAACGGATTTCCTTCCCCCTTGCGCTTCCAGGTGAGGCGATGCCTCGCCCTGCTTCAGCTCTCGCTGGTCAGGCTGCAGCAGCTGACCCGCACCGATTGTCCGGCACTCCCTAGAGAGATGACCCCAGTACCTCAGTTGAAAATGCAGAAATCACCGGTCTTCTGTGTCACTCGCGCTGGGAGTTGGAGACTGGAGCTGTTCCTATTCGGCCATCTTGCTTCGCCCCCAGCTCCCACTTATAAGTGAGAACATGTGGTATCTGGTTTTATGTTCCTGCATTAATTTGCTTAGGATCAATTTGTTTGTGGAGTTGTTTTTATTTTTCCTCTGTCTCCCTGCAGATATTTCCAAGCATGTTTTCCCTAATCTTAAACATAGTAAGCCTAGTTATTTTGTAAAATATAAATTTTGAAGATTCTACTATCTCAAGTCTTTGTGGATTTATTTTAGTTGTTTCTTTTTCCTTCTGTTCTTGTTCCTTATGTGCCTAATTATATAATTATATAAGATAATATATAGTATAATTAGATTATATTATGTAGGTATATTTTTAGAATATAA
This sequence comes from Trachypithecus francoisi, assembly GCF_009764315.1. Classification (NCBI taxonomy): domain Eukaryota; kingdom Metazoa; phylum Chordata; class Mammalia; order Primates; family Cercopithecidae; genus Trachypithecus; species Trachypithecus francoisi. The sequence goes on from NW_022681473.1 coordinate 91,402,088, forward strand.
TTAATTTTAAACAAATACATTTTTTAAAGTACAGTTATATATATATTACATCATAATATGTACATCATAATAGATTCTACAGATTTGGGGCCACTAAGGTTTGAGGTTTTCTGGGTCATTCAGGTGATGCGTATCCAGGCCATAAGTCTGCCTGACAGCTGTTTGCATTCAGTTCCCACTAACTCTGAAGCTATAGCCTTTTGGAAGTCTTATCAGATATGGATTTCCCACCTGGGCTAACTTTGGCTATTGTATTCCTTCCCTACAAATCTGTCAAAATCCTTTGCTTCTGGATTTGCAAATATCCTCCAGGCAAAAGTGTTTTAGAGAATGGGGTTTCCTCCTTTGACCTTCCAAACATGGGCAAAACCATTCCTCACTATATTGTTAGCTCTTTGATGCTTTTAAGATTGATTCATTGCTTTTTTCAGTAGTCTTCAGAGAGATGGTTGGTCCAAATTACCTAGACGACCTTTTTCAAAAGATAAAGTAATTCTTATTTATTATTAATCCTTCTTTTTCTTCCCTCCCTCGCTTCTTCCTCCCTTTCCTCTTTTCCTCCACTTTGTCCTTTTTAATTTTCTTCCTTTCCTATTTTCAAAAAAAAATTGGTTGAGTGCCTACTATTGCCAGTCATTACTTATGTTTATTATATTTATCTAACATATATCTTTATAATTTCTTTTATTTTTAATGTTTTTGTGATTTTGTTTGCAGTTTTTTTTTTTTTTTGAGACGGAGTCTTGCTCTGTCACCCAGGCTGGAGTGCAGTGGCCGGATCTCAGCTCACTGCAAGCTCCGCCTCCCGGGTTCACGCCATTCTCCTGCCTCAGCCTCCTGAGTAGCTGGGACTACAGGCGCCCGCCACCACGCCCTGCTAGTTTTTTGTATTTTTTGGTAGAGACGGGGTTTCACCGTATTAGCCAGAGATGGTCTCGATCTCCTGACCTCATGATCCGCCCGTCTCGGCCTCCCAAAGTGCTGGGATTACAGGCTTGAGCCACCACGCCTGGCCTGTTTGCAATTTTAAGTAGCATATGGTATATTATTCTTTAACTCAATGTGGGTATATTTTTCTTTAATAGGCTTATAATTCTATACTTAACAGTAGAATCAGCCTTTGCTGATTTCGGAGGCAGACACATTTCTTAGATATGTATTCTTGTGCAATTAATTAATCCCCTTCACTCTCATTTACTTCTTGTCACTAAAAGGTATAATAAAAGTATTTTCTTCATAGGGTTGCTTTGAGAATTAAACAAAATAGTTTATTTAAACCTCTTAACCACAGTATTTGAAATTTTAATATGTAGTGTATTATTATTGTTATCATTTTTATTAATTATAAACAAGATTAACCTAACCCACTTACACCTACTGTTGTAACTGATATGTTTTCCTTTACTGTGGCAAATTTTTTTGTACTTTAAAAAATATTTTTGGATATTTTCTTTGTTTTCTATCTTTTGTTTAATATACACACATACAGTGATTTATAAGGACAAAATTCTGAATTAAAGTCTACCAATGGTTTACATGTATAAAGTACGTAATTAACTATACATATTAGTTAACCAATTAATTGAATTAGAAATTTAATAATATGATTATAAAATCAAAATGTGTAACAATAGTTATAGCAACCAATTTTCTACCTTTGTGTTCTGGTCAACCAAATTCCTCTTTCTAAAGGTGAATAATGTTTTCATTTCTAGAGTATCTGTAAACATATTATTTTATGTATTTTCAATTATATATATGTAAATATATTTTTTCCTTCTTTTCCTCCTTTTACACAATTAATCACATACTGCACACATTCTCCTCCTTCATTTAATAACTATGTTAGAATTTGTTCAACATTAACATGAAGTAACATTCTTATTTTGTATGAATCCTTTGAATTTCATCATATGAATGTATCATAATTTATTTAACTATTTGCTTATATTGTATAAGGGTATTTAGATTTATTCCAATTTTTTGCTTGCACAAACTGTTTCAAAAAATAACTTTGCACATCTGACAAGTTTTACTTATGCAAACTTATTTTTAGGTAAAATTTCTACAAGTGAAACTGCTGTGTCAAAGGGTGTGCACATTTTAATCTTAACTGATATTGTCAAATTGCCCTTCTTAAAGATTATATTAGTCTAAGCTGTTACTAGCAATATATAAATAAGGTTGTCTGTTGCTTCACATTGTTGCCAACATAGTAGTTTTAAACATTTTAATCTTGGCTTCCCTGAAGTGAAAAAAGGTATCTGAACATAGCTTTATTTTAACTTATGTTTCTTGATGTCAAAATCAGGAGCAAAACTATAGCCTTTTGCTATAGGCTGAACTTTATGTTTATGTCCTCCCAAAGGCTGTATGATTAAACCTAATCCTCAATGTACTGGTCTTAGGAGGTGGGGTCTTTGGGAAGTGATTAAGTCATGGGGCTGGAGCCCTCATGAATGGGATTAGTGCCCTTATGAAAGAAACTCTAGAGAGCTTCCTTGTCCTTTCTGCCGTGTGAGAACACAACAGAAAGACAGCTGACTGTGAACTATGCAGCAAGCCCTCATGAGACACCAAATCTGTCAGCACCTTGATCTCAAACTTTCAGTCTCCAGAATAGTGAGAAATAAGTTTTTATTGCTTATAAGCAACCCAGTCTATGGTATTCTGTTGCAGTATCCTGAATAGACTAAGACTGCTTTGATTCCCTCTTCACACAAGCCAAAATTCAGCTTTGCTTACCCCCTCTACCACTGATACCATTAATTCAGATATCCCACTCTCACATATTTACAGGATGCCTGCTCTCCAAGTTTACATGTTTCTATAGTCCTTTGATCATTCTATTTTCTACGATTCATTAGCCCATCCATGGTCCTATTTTCCTCTCTAACTTAGATCCTTTACACATCAATTCTATCAGTTACTTCCCATGTTGTGCTTCTACAAATAGCCATGTGGCAAAATCACAACCTCTAATTAAGCCTTATTATTATTATTATTATTATTATTATTTGGAGGAGGACATGTTCTCACTCTGTCACCCAGGCTGGAGTGCAGCGATGTAATCATGGCTCACTGCAGCCTTGAACTCCCATTCTCAGGCGATCCTCTCACCTTAGCTTCTCGAGTAGCTGGGACCACAGGTGGACTCACCCACACCTGGCTAATTTAAAAAATTTTTTGGTAGAGATGAGATCTTGTTATGTTGCCTAGGTTGGTCTCTAATTCCTGGGCTCAAGTAATCCTCCTGCCTCAGCCTCCCAAAGTGCTGGAAATACAGGTGTGAGTCATCGTGCCTGGCCCTCATCTAACCTTTTAAACTTCCCTTTTCACCATCTTTCCGGTCTCAATAAATAAAACCACTATGTACTTACAACTCAAGCTAGAATCTTGGTAACTATCACCAAATTTTGACAAATTTGTTTACAGCCGCCCAACCTCTCTTCATCACCTTTTTATCTTTATCTGGGCTGCTCAGATAACCTCACAAGTGATCTCCTTTGGTTTTTTCATGACCAACATTTATGTTTCACTCGGAGTCAGAGTGATCTCTCTATAGTACAGATTTGATCATGTAACTTTTCTGTTTAAAATGTTTCAATTACTTCTTATTTTCCACTAGGATCATGTTCAAGATTATTAATGTGGTGTATGAGACTCTGCATGTCCTGGCTTCTACTTGCCTTTTGCCTCCTCTCCAGCCACTCCCTCCATCAGTATAGCTGCTTCAAGTGGAGTGTGCCATGTTCTGTATTTTGTTCTCAGATCTTCAAATACGCTCATCTATTAGTGTGAGGCAGTCTTTAGCAGCAACCATCCTCCTCGCCCCTTTTCGCCTACAAGACTAACTGCCTCTTATCCTCAAGTCGCCCTTCTCAGGTTATGTGCTCGGGAATGTTTTCTTTGAGCCCTCCTCATCTCACTGCCCCCCACCCCCTCACATTCACCAGTCTAGATTAGGAACCTTTGTTCTGTGCTCCTTTGTCAACTGCTCTTTTCCTTTATTAACATTCATTATACTTGTATTTATTTTTTATATCTTTATTAAGATACATTTCACACACTTTAAAATTCATCCATTGAATTGTACACTTGAGTGGTTCTTGAAGTTGTGCAACCATCACCATGATATAATTTTAGAACACTTTCAACACCCCAGAAAGAAACCCCATACAAATTAGCTGTTATTCTCCATTTCTGCTCCCTGTCCCCCTATTCCAGCCCCAGGAAACCATTAAGCTGCTTTCTGTCACCTGTTTTGGACATTCCACATAAATAAAATCATGCAATGTGTAACTTTGTGTCTGACTTCTTTAATTTAACATGACTTCAGGGTTTATCCATGTTGTAGCATGTATTACTTTTTTGCTGTTTCTTATTGTCCAGTAACATTCCATTGTATGGATATCAGTTGATAGACAATTGTATTGTTTTCCATTTTCTCTTTTTTTTGAGACAGAGTCTTGCTCTGTCTCCCAGACTGGAGTACAGTGGCGCAATCTCGGCTCACTGCAACCTCCGCCTCCCATGTTAAAGTGATTCTTCTGCCTTAGTCTCCCCAGTAGCTGGGACTACAGGTGTGCACCACCATGCCCTGCTTATTTTTGTTTTTTTAGTAGTAATTTTTGTTTTTGTTTTTTTGTTTCGCCATATTGGCCAGACTGGTCTTGAACTCCTGACCTCAGGTGATCTTCCTGCCTCAGCCTCCCAAAGTGCTTGGGATTACAGGCGTGAGCCACTATGCCCGGCTTTTTCCATTTTTTCTATTATACTTATGCTGCTACAAATATCCACGCACAAATGTTTTGTGGACAGATATTTTCATTTGGGGGTGGGATGTAAACTTTGAAGTGGAATTGCTGGATCATATTATAACTCTATGCCTAGCATTTCAAGGACTATTTTTCAAAGAGGCTGTACTGGTGTACATTCCCACCGGCAATGTATGGGTACTCTAATTTTTCCACATCCCCATCAGCACTTGTTGGCTGTCTTTTTGACAGATAATCTCCTCTTTCATTTTTTATTTGTAGCGATTTGTGTCTTCTCCCTTTCTTTATTGGTCAGTCTAGCCAAAGTTTTGCAATTTTGTTAATCTTTTCAGAAAATCAACTTTTTGGTTTGTTGAGTTTCTCTATTGTTTTTCTATATTGTTTCTCTTATTTTTACTATAATCTGTAAAATTTTCTTTTGTACCTGAACCTAACTTTGGCTGGTTGTTATTCAAAAGCCAAACTCCAGAGTTAAGAGTTGGTAGGAGAAAAAACAGGCTTATTCAAGAGCGATAACTTAAGAGATGGCAGACTAGTGTTGCAAAGACTATCTCAGTTCTTCAAGGTGACTGGAGGGTTTTTATGGTGGGTTGGGGGGAATATACAGAAACTATGCACGGGGGTTGACTATATGCAGGTAAGCATGTATGATCTTGATGACTCTCTTGAGCAATGGGCCATCTGGTGGTCTGGCTGGCAACTGCTTGATTCCAGCAGAAATATAGATTAACTGCTCAGCATTCTTCTTGGGGAGATATGTTCCGCAAACTTGATTCTGTGCTTAGTTTTCAAGACTACTTCCTGGAGTTCTTTAAGCAAAGAAAATGAATTAAACATTACTAAAAGTCCAGCATTGAAAGAAGGGGGAAAAAGAAGAAAAACAATTGTTTTTCAAGAAGGGATGGTAGTTTCCATTACAATTCCTTCTGCTTTCTTTGGGTTTAATTTGCTCTGCTTTTTCTGGTTTCTTAAAGTGCTTTGAGAACTTTCTTCTTTTAATATAGGCATCATTAGCTATAAAGTTACCTCTAAACAATGCATTAGCTGCATCCCATAAGTGTTTGTTTGTATTTTTATTTTCATTCTTTTTCAAGTATTTTCTAATTTACCTTATGATTTCTTCATTAACACATTTGTTATTTAGGAGTGTGCTTTTTTTTTTTTTTTTTCTTTTTGAGAGGGAGTCTAGCTCTGTTACCCAGGCTGGGGTGGAGTGCCATGATCTCGGCTCACTGCAACCTCTGTCTCCTGGGTTCAAGTAATTCTCCTGCCTCAGCCTCCTAAGTAGCTGGGATTACCCACACTTGCCATCATGCCTGGCTACTTGTGTGTGTGTGTGTGTGTGTGTGTGTGTTTTTAGTAGACATAGGGTTTCACCATATTGGCCAGGCTGGTTTCAAACTCCTGATCTCAAGTGATCTGCTCACCTCAGCCTCCCAAAGTGCTGCGATTGCAGGCATGAGCCACTGTGCCTTGCCCAGGAGTATACTGTTTAATTCCATATACTTATGAATTTCCCACATTTTCTTTTGTTGTTGAATTTTAATTTTTCGTTATTGAAGTTGCAGAACATTTTTTGCATGATTTTAATCCTATTGATTTTATTCAGTATTGTGTATAGCTTAGCATATTCTGGTGAAGTTCATGTGCACTTGAGAAGAATGTGTATTTGTTGTTGTTGGGGTAAGTGTTCTTTAGTTGTCTGTTAGATGTAATTGATGTATATATTTCTTGAAGTTATCTATTCCCTTGTTGATCTTATACCTCAGTTGTTCCATCCATTATTGAAAGTGGGATATTAAAATATGCTTGTTGAATTATCTCCTCTTTTTCTTCTGTCTTGGTTTACGTATTTCAGGACTCTCTTGTTAGGTATACATATATAATACATTATATGTATTTATTTATAATTGCTGTATTTTCCTATTGAATTAAATCTTTTATCATTATAAAATGACCTTCTTAATCTCCAGTAAAAGTAAAATGTCTCAAAAATCTATCTATTTTGTCTACTATTAGTTTAGCTACTCTAACTGTATTTTGGATATTGCTTTTATGGTATTATTATTATTATTATTATTATTATTTGAGACGGTGTCTGGCTCTGTCTCCCAGGCTGAAGTGCAGTGGCCGGATCTCAGCTCACTGCAAGCTCCGCCTCCCGGGTTTACACCATTCTCCTGCCTCAGCTTCCGGAGTAGCTGGGACTACAGGCGCCCGCCACCTCGCCCGGCTAGTTTTTTGGTTTTGGTTTTTTTTTTTTTTTTGTATTTTTAGTAGAGACGGGGTTTCACCATGTTAGCCAGGATGGTCTCAATCTCCTGACCTCGTGATCCGCCCGTCTCGGCCTTCCAAAGTGCTGGGATTACAGGCTTGAGCCACCGCGCCTGGCCGCTTTTATGGTATTATTGACATGCTGTAGAAACAAGGTGAACTCTGTTGGTTTTTATGTCAAAACTGATGACACTACACACACACTAAAAGGATATGAAAAAATTACTCACATAATGATCCTTCCTGGGAAGATCAAGTGACTGCCAAGCAAATCAAAAAATGTGATAAGAACAGGGAAAGGAGAGACTAGCTTGGGGTTTATGAAGGTTGATTTTGGGTGTCAACTTGACTGCATTGAGGGATATCCAGATAGCTGGTAAAGCATTAATTATTCTCAATGTTTTAGGAGGCAGTGAGCCCATCCCTCTTCTGCAGAAAGAAAAACCCAGGTGGTTTGGCATTTGATTAGAATGATTGGGATGCTCCAAGTGTGCCCATGAAAGTGTTTCCTGAGAGAATCGGCATGTGAGTACCTGGACTGAGTGAGGGAGATCTGCCCTCCATGTGGGTGGGTACCATCCAGTCAACTGGGGATTTTGATGTAACAGATAGGGGAGAAAGAGTGAATTATTGCTCTTTCTGCTGGAGTCATGTGCTCTTCTCCTGCCCTCAGATGTCAGAGCTCCAGTTCTATGGCCTTTGGACTCCAAGGCTCACACCAGTGGCCCCTGGGGTTCTTGGACTTTTGACCTTGGACTGAGAGTTACACCATATGCTTCCTTGGTTCTGAGGCCTTTAGCCTTAGATGGAGCCACACTACCAGCTTACGAGGTTCTGAGGTATTCTAACTTGAACTGAGTCATGCTACTGGCTTCCCTGGTTCTCAGCTTATAGACAGCCTATTGTGGTACTTCTTAGCCTTCATAATTAAGTGAGCCAATTACCCTAACACATTTTTTTCTCATACTTCTCTCTTTATATACATTCTATCAGTTCTGTCTCTCGCGGGGAACCCTGACCAAAACAGGGTTTTTCTGGTGGTTAGAGGGTAAGGCAAGAGTGAGAATTCCCACATGTGGTTTGAACTCCCACAGGTCAAAAATTGTGAGTATTACAGTTTCTTTTCTCACTTCAGACTTCCCACATCTCTTCCCCATTACTCTCAGCTGAAGATCTTCCATCATATCGCATTGAGAAATAGAAGCAACACAACTGAATTCCATCTTCCCACTTCCAATTTCCCTGCATCTAAACCATACTGTTTACATTCCCTTTTGTTACAGTATATGGAGTGTCGCTGTTCCTATCAAAGGTCAGTTTTCACTTCTACTCTGGATTCTGTCTCCTCTGTTCTTCTCAGGGTCTTTATTGCAGCCATTGTTTCCCTCTGCTTCTCTCTCTAAGCAATCCTCTCATGATACAGAAACGATCTAGTATCTCCTCCCTTGATCTCACATTCTCTCCAGATAACATCCTTTTTTTTCTACTTCCTTATTTCTGGAATATAAATGAATTTCGTGTTTAGGCTTGGGTTCTATTCCCAAGTTATCTTATTATGTATATGCAAATATTCCAAATTTCAAAAAATCAACAGTCTGAAATACTTCTGGTCTCAAGCATTTCAGATGAGGGCTACTCAATCCGTAAACCTACAGGGCAAACATCTTTCTGGACCACAGTGCTTCACTGCAAACTCAACATTCAAAGCAGAACTCATTTATATTCTACTTCAAAGTGAAGGAAGCATAATCTAGCTGTCCTGTGTTAGATATTTTAAATATGGAAATCCTGATATTAATAACAAATACATGATAATAAGTATTACCTACATATTCTCATGAAAAAATGAAATGTAGGGAATTGAAATAACAAGCCCCAGGTCTTGCATAAGAAAATAAATTAATCAAATCAGAGTTAATTAATATAACAAAATAACTGAAAGGTTTTTATTTTCTTTTGCATTTTTTATTTCCATAGGTCTTGGGGGAACAGGTGTATTTGGTTACATGTGTAAGTTCTTTAGTTGTGATTTGTGAGATTTTGGTGCACCCAACACCTGAGCAGTATACATTGAACCCAATTTGCAGTCTTTTATCCCTCACCCCCTTCCCACCCTTTCCTCTTGATTCCCCAAAGTCCATTGTGTCATTCTTATGCCTTTGCATCCTCACAGCTTATCTCTTATCTCTCACTTATGAGTGAGAACATATGATGTCCAGATTGCCATTTCTGAGTTACTTCACTTAGAATAATAGTCTCCAATCCCACCCAGGTTGCTGCAAAGGCTATTAATTCATTCCTTTTTATGACTGAGTAGTATCCTGTGTGTGTGTGTGTGTGTGTGTGTGTGTGTGTTTGTGTATCACAGTTTCTTTATCCACTTGTTGATTGATGGGCATTTGGCATTTGGATTGGTTCCACATTTTTGCAATTGCAAATTGTGCTGCCATAAACATGACTGTGTAAGTATCTTTTTCATATAATGAATTCTTTCCCTCTGAGTAGATACCCAGTAGTGAGATTGTTGGATCAAATGATAGTTCTACTTTTGGTCCTTGAAGGAATCTCTATACTGTTTTCCATAGTGGTTTTACTAGTCTGCATACCCACCAGCAGTGTAGAAGTGTTCTCTTTTCACTGTATCCAGGCCAACATCTATTTTTTTTTTTTATTATGGCCATTGTTGCAGGAGTAAGGAAGTATCACATTGTGGTTTTGATTTGCATTTCCCTAATTACTAGAGAGATTTGGCATTTTTTCTTATGATTGTTGGACATTTGTATACCTTCCTTTGAGAATTATCTATTCACATCCTTAGCCCACTTTTTGATGGGATTATTTGTTTTTTCCTTGCTGATTTGTTTGAGTTCATTGTCAGTTCTGAATATTAATCCCTTGTTATAAGTATAGATTGTAAAGATTTTCTCCCACTTCGCAGGTTGTCTGTTTACTCTGCTGAATGTTCCATTTGCTGTGCAAAAGCTCTTTAGTTTAATTAAGTCCTACCTATTTATCTTTGTTTTCATTGCATTTGCTTTTGGGTTCTTAGTCATGAAATTCTTGCCTAAGCCAATGTCAAGAAGAGTTTTTCTGATGTTATCTTCTAGAATTTTTATAGTTTTAGATCTTAAAGTCCTTAATCCATCTTGGGTTGATTTCTGTATAATGTGAGAGATGAGGATCCAGTTTCATTCTCCTACATGTGGCTAGCCAATTATCCCAGCACTATTTGTTGAATATGGTGTCCTTTCCCCACTTTAGGTTTTATTTGCTTGGTCAAATAACAGCTGGCTCTAAGTATTTGGCTTTATTGCTTGGTTCTCCATTCTGTTCCATTGGTCTATGTGCCTATTTTTATACCAGTTCCATGATGTTTTGGTGACTATGACCTTAGAGTGTAGTTTGAAATCAGGTAATGTGATGCCTCCAGATTTGTTCTTTTTGCTTAGTCTTGTTTTGTCTATGTGGGCTCTTTTTTTGCTCCATATAAATTTTAGGATTGTTTTTTCTAGTTCTGTGAAGAATGATGGTGGTATTTTGATGGTAATTGCATTGAATTTGTAGGTTGCTTTTGGCAGTATGGCCTTTTTCTCAATATTGATTCTACCCACCCATTTATGAGCATGAAATGTGTTTCCATTTGTTTGTGTCTATGGTTTCTTTCAGCAGGGTTTTCTAGTTTTCCTTGTAGAGGTCTTTCACCTCCTTGGTTAGGTATATTCCTAAGTATTTTATTTTATTTTTTAGATCTATTCTAAAAGGGGTTGAGTTCTTGATTTGATTCTCAGCTAGGTTGCTGTCGGTGTGGAAAAGAGCTACTGATTTGTGTACATTAATTTTGTATCCTTAAACTTTCCTGAATTTATTTACCAGTTATTGGAGCTTTTTGGATGGATCTTTAGGGTTTTCTAGGTATACAATCTTATCATCAGCAAGCAGCAACAGTTTGACTTCCTCTTTACCAGTTTGGATGTCCTTTATTTATTTCTTTTGTCTGATTGCTCTAAATAGAACTTCTAGTACTATGTTGAATAAAGTGGTAAGAGTGGGCATCCCTGTCTTATTCCAGTTCTCAGAGGGAATGCTTTCAACTTTTCCCCATTCAGCATTACGTTGGCTGTGGGTTTGTCATAGATGGCTTTTATTACATTGAGGTATGTCCCTTGCATGCAAGTTTTGCTGCTGAGGGTTTTAATCATAAAGGGATGCTGAATTTTGTCCACTGCTTTTTGTGCATCTATTGACATGATCATGTGATTTTCGTTTTTTAATTTTGTTTGTGGTGTATCACATTTATTGACTTGCATACGTAAAATCATTCCTGTATCCCTAGTATGAAACCTACTTGATCATGGTGGATTATCTTTTTGATAGGTTGCTGGTTTTAGTTAGATAGAATTTTGTTAAAAATTTTTAATGTATTTTCATCAAGGATATTGGTCCATAGTTTTATTTTTCAGTTATGTCCTTTCCTGGTTTTGGTATTAGAGTGATACTGGTTTCATAGAATGATTTAGGGAGGATTCCCTCTTTCTCTGTCTTGTGGAATAGGGCCAATACGATTGGTACCAATGCTTGTTTGAATGTCTGGTAGAATTCAGCTGTGAATCTGTCTGGTCCTGGACTTTCTTTGTTGGTAATTTTTTTAAATTACTATTTCAGTCTCACTGCTTGTTATTTTTAGTCTATTCAGGGTATCTAATTCTTCCTGATTTAAGCTAGGAGGATTTTATCTTTCCAGAAATGTATCCATCACCTCTAGGCTTTCCAGTATACATGCATAAAAGTGTTCATAGTAGCCTTGAATGATCTTTTGTATTTCTGTGGTGTCAGTTGTAATATCTCCCATTTTGTTTCTAATTGAACTTATTTATATTTTCTCTCTTCTTGGTTAATCTTGCTAATGCTCTATCACCTTTTAAAAAATCTTTTCAAAGAACCAGCATTTTGTTTCATTTATCCTTTGTATTGTATTTTGTTTGTTTCAATTTCATTTAGTTCTGCTCTGATCTTGGTGATTTCCTTTCTTCTGCTGGGTTTGGTTTGTTCTTGTTTTCTCTAGTTTCTTGAGATGTGACCTTAGATTGTCTATTTGTGCTCTTTCAGACTTTTTGATGTAGGCATTTAGGGCTATGAACTTCCTTCTTATCACCACCTTTGCTGTATCCCAGAGGTTTCAACAGGTTGTATCACTAATATCATGCAGTTCAAATAATTTTTAAAATTTCCATCTTGAGTTCTTTGTTGACCCAATGATCATTCAAAAACAGGTTGTTTAATTTCCATGTATTTGCATGGTATTGAAAGTTCCTGTTGGAGTTGATTACCAGTTTTGTTTCACTGTGATCTGAGAGAGTACTTGATATTTCAGTTTTCTTAACTTTTTTGATACTTGTTTTGTGGCCTACCACATGGTCTATCTTGGAGAATGTTCAATGTGCTGATGAATAAATGTATATTTTGTGGTTGTTGGGTAGAATTCTCTGTAAATATCTGTTAAGTCCATTTGTCATGGAGTATAGTTTAAGTCCGTTGTTTCTTTATTGACTTTCTGTCTTGATGATCTCTCTAGTGCTGTTAGTGGAGTATTGAAGTCCCCCACTATTATTGTGTTGCTGTCTGTCTCATTCCTTAGGTGTACTAGTAATTGTTTTATAAATTTGGTAGCTCCAGTGTTAGGTGCATATATATTTAGGATTGTGATAATTTCCTGTTGGACAAGGCCTTTTATCATTATATAATGTTCCTCTTTGTCTTTTTGAACTGCTGTTGCTTTGAAATTTGTTTTGTCTGATATAAGAACAGTCACTCCTGTTTGCTTTTGGTGTCCATTTGCATGGAATGCCTTTTTTTACTCCTTTACCTTAAGTTTATGTGAGCCCTAGTGTGTTAGGTGAGTCTCTTGAAGGCAGCAGGTGGTTGGTTGGTGAGTTTTTATCCAATCTGCAATTCTGTGTCTTTTAAGTGGAGCATTTACATCATTCAATGTTAGTATTGAGATGTGAGGTACTATTCCTTTTATTGTGCTATTTGTTGCCTATATACCTTTTTTTTTTTTTTTTTGTATCTTTGTTTTATAGGTCCTGTGAGATTTATGCTTTAAAGAGGTTCTGTTTTGATGGGTTTCCAGGGTTTGTTTCAAGACTTAGAGCTCCTTTTAGCCATTCTTGTAGTTCTGGCTTAGTAGTGGTAAATTCTCTCACCATTTATTTTTCTGAAAAAGACTGAATCTTTCCTTCATTTCTGAAGCTTACTTTTACTGGATACCAAATTCTTGGCTGATAATTTTTTTTTTTTTTTAAGGGGGCTGAAGATAGGACCCCAATTTATTCTAGCTTGCAAGGTTTCTGCTGAGAAATCTGCTGTTAATCTGATAGGTTTTCATTTATAAGTTGCTTGGTGCTTTTGCCTCACAGTTCTTAAGATTCTTTCCTTCATCTTGACTTTAGATAACTTGATGACAGTGTGCCTAGGTGATGATATTTTTGTGATGAATTTCCCAGATATTCTTTGAGATTCTTGTATTTGGATATCTACATCTCCAGCAAGACTGGGGAAGTTTATGTCAAGTATTTCCCCAAATATGTTTTCCAAACTTTTAGATGTCTCTTCTGGGAATGCCAATTATTCTTAGGTTTGGTCATTTAACATAATCCCAAACTTCTTGGAGATTTTGTTCATTTTTTAAAATTATTTTTTCTTTGTCTTTGTTGGATTGGGTTAACTCAAAAATCTTGTCTTTGAGCTCTGTAGTTCTTTCCTCTGCTTGTTCAATTCTATTGCTGAGGCTTTCCAGAACATTTTGCCATTTCCCTAAGTGTGTTCTTTATTTCCTGAAGTTTTGATCGATTTTTATTTATGCTATCTATTTTACTGAGGATTTCTCCCCTCATTTCTTGTATCATTTTTTTTTTTTTTTAATTTCCTTATGTTGGACCTCACTTTTCTCTGGTGCCTCCTTGATTAACTTAATAACAAATTTATTTTTCAGCTAAATCAGGGATTTCTTCTTGGTTTGGTGAGCTAGTGTGATTATGTCAGGGTGTTAAAGAACCTTGTTATGTCATATTACCAAAATTGTTTTTCTGGTTCCTTCTCATTTGGGTAAGCTATGCCAAAGGGAAACTCTAGGGCTCAAGGCTGCTGTTCAGATTTTTTTGTCCCATGGGGTGTTCCCCTGATATAGAACTCTCCCCGTTTTCCTAGGGATGTGGCTTCCTGAGGACTGAGCTGTAGTGATTGTTATCCATTTTATGAATCTAGCCACCCAGCAGGTCTACCAGGCTCTGAGCTGGTACTGAGGATTGTCTGCACAGAGTCCTGTGAGGTGAATCATCTGCATATCTCTCAGCCATAGATACTAACACCTGCTCTGGTGGAGGTGGTAGAGGGGGTGAAATGGACTCTTTGATGGTCCTTAATTTTGGTTGTTTAATGCACTATTTTTGTGCTGGTTGGCTTCCTGACAGGAAGTGGCACTATTTGGAGAATATCAGCTCTGGTAGTATAGGGAGGCTCAGGTGGTGAGATGGGCCCTATAACTCCTGAGTATCTGTCCTTTGCCTTCAGCTACCAGGGTGGGTATAAAAGAACCATCAGGTGGGGGCAGGGCTAGGTGTGACTGAACTCAGGTTCTCCTTGGGCAGGTCTTGCTGTGGCTGCTGTGGGGGATTGGGGTGTGGTTCCTAAGACAATGGAGTTATGTTCCCAGGAGAATTATGGCTGCCTCTGGTGTGTCATGCAAGTTGTAAGGGAAGTGAGGGAAAGCCAGTAGTCACAGGCCTCACCCAGCTCCCATGCAATCCAAAAGGCTGGTCTCACTCCCACTGTGCCCCACTTCAATAGTACCAAGTCTGTTTCCAGGCAGTGGGTGAACAGGGTTGAGGACTTGCCCCAGGCTACCAGCCTCCCAGCTGCAAAAGCAAGCAGGGCTTTGGGGCCTGTGGAGTCTGCACACTGGATTCACACCCTCCCCAAGTTCTGGCCAAGAGACTTCGCATTTGGTTGGAATTGTTCAAAGTTCAGCTGGAGGTTTCCTTCTCCCTGTGGTCTTTTCCTAGTACCTCTGGCAGCCTTCCCCAAGGACTCCTGTGAGACAAAGCAGAAATGGCTTCCCTGGGGACCCAGAGAGCCCACAGAGTTTTTCCCATAGCTTTCTCTATCCCTGTATTTTGCTCAGCTCTCTGAATTTACTCAGGCCCAGGTAAGTTCAGAATCTTCTCCCGTGATCTAGACTTTCAGGTTCCCCAGTGAGGGTATGTGTTTGGGGGTGGATAGTCCCCCTTTCCCACTTCTATAGCTTGGACACTCACAGCATTTGGGGTGTCTCCTGGGTCCTATAGGAGCAATCTGCTTCCTTTAGAGGATCGGTGGGTTCTCTCAGCTTTCCTGGATTATTCCTGCAGTAGTTCTGGAGCAAAAGTTCATGATGAGATTCTCTACACTCTGTTCTGTCCATCCAAGTGGGAGCTGCAATCTAGTCCTGCCTCCTATCTGCTATAATCTAGGCAAGTTTTCCTGATCTTGTTCTATTGACTCAAATAAGAAGAAATGATCCTCTTTGGCTAATGAAAACCCAGAAAGAAGGGATATGAAAAGTCAAAAGGGAAGAAATCACAGGGCAGTGGGTGGGCAGTTAAGGACAGATAATATTTATTTTCGTGGGTGATAACTCCCTCCTTGGGCTGGCTTTTCTACAGTACATCAATGGCTTCACCTCCATAAGCACCAGGAGTTAATTTTAGTGTCTATTGATCTGGCCCTGGTGAACTTCAGAGAACATTCTGTAGCTGCTGTGTGGACATAGTCTGTCCCCACTTCTACCACTTGCCTCCTGCAAGTAATCACTCAGCAGCCCTTTACCTAAGAGAAAAGTCTACTCAGTGACTGTCATGCCATTCTATGACCTGAGACTGAGGTTCACTCTAGTTGCTCTGTGTTCCATACTCTACCCTGGGAGCCATGTGTATCAAGAACAATCCCCTGGCTTCTAGCAGGACATGGCTATCTATGTTTTGTGACTGGTACATTGGAGGGTAATTAGAAATGTGGCTTAAAAAAATGGGTGAGTTACATCATGTTTTATTTTAGGTTGACTGGATATTCAGCAGAGAAAAACAAGGTCTCTGCTCTTAGGAAGCTTACAGTCTACTAGAGGGAAACAGAAAATAACAACAAGATGAGTTATTATGTAATGTGATAGAAGTAGTGGTATACTCTTATTAGGAATAGCAATGCATTACTGCAGTCACATACATCAATGTGAATTCACTTCTCTTATTCTTCCCAAAGGGACAACTGTCTGAACAAAAGTTTTGAATATTAGGAGGAGAGGAGGGAGATCACAGTGGAACTAAGAATCTTAGTTTTGACAGAGACCACACCAAGTGGAAAAGGTGCCAGAAGGAGAAGTTAGAAGATCCTTAAGAAAAGCTGTGACTGTTGCAGAGCTGTTTCTGTGTTGGCCTTTTCTACAGTATTGTTATATTTGCCTGCTCCAAGTACGGACTAGGTCATCATGACATTAACCTGCGAACAGACTTATTTCAGCTTTGACTAGCCTGACCTGTTTCTTCAATGCCATATGAATAGAACTCATAATACCTGCTTTGGCTGTAAATATGATACCTGGCCCGCTCCCACCTCCCTCTCCTTCCCAGAGGTTTTCACAGAAGCCTTTATATCAAGTAGGTTTGAGAAGTCGTCCTGCCTATGTAACCCTGAACACAGTTTGAGTACAATAAAAGGAGTGTTAGAACATGATGTAATAGAAATCTTAAAGAAATGTTTTCTTCTCATTCTCATGTTTGATTTAAGGCTGAACAGATTGTCAAGACTCACTTTAGTTACCACAATTCAGGTCAAGATGTCTAAATGTGAGTGAATCAAAAAGCTATTATGACCTGAGAAGTGTCTCATCAATTACATTGTAGACTGTAGAGACCAAAACCTTCTTATTCCAAGAGCACATTGACTAGTTGGAGAGAAAGGAGTGTTTTGGCTTTCTTTTCTCATCTATTTGAAGCACATATTAACAATGTTAAGATTTTGACATTTAACTTCAAGCCTGAGAAAACAAAGGGAATGTGTTGTTCTTCCATTTCCATATGGACTTGAGTTCTAGTTAAATATTCCTCAAGATATGTCTAACCAATGGAAGTATACCTTTAGTTATAGAATTGCAGAGATAAGGCATTATGTTCACAATTATGAAAAACAATTATAATGTAAAATTTTTTATGACTTTTTTTAAAAATTGGAGGGTAGAAGCCTTAAAATGCTCAAGGAAAAGGACTTTTTGTGTGTTTGTTTTTTGTATGTATATTTGTGTGTGTGTGCATTTTTCTAGTATTGCATCTGTAAGCTATATATATATAGGATTATATCATGCATATTGCTTTAGACGTTTAGTTATACAGTCATTCATAATGCTAACCTTTTATTTATCTATCTTAGTTTAAGATCTCTCTCTCTATGTTTTTAAGACATAAGGAGCCCTAAAATAAACACACACCCCAAATTAGAACTAAAAAATCATTAATATATTTTAAGCCTATGTGCGCCCCACTCCAAATCATGTTCTTTTCCTAATGCTGAAAAATTTTATGTTCTATACATACATTTTGTTAGAATTTTAGGATACGTGTTTGAATATTATAAACTTTAAGTAATTTAAATTATGTTGTTTATATTTCACTGCAACTTGCTTTTTTCACTCAACATTATACTTTGGGATTCAACAGTCAGGCCTATAAACCCCAACCTCACTCAGTCACAAGATGCTGGCTGCCCCAGGAAGCATATGACCTTGGGCAAAGGAGCTTTCTATAGCTGACACTGACCTCAGAGGAGCTGATAGCCAATCTTTATTTAAAATTTGATATTTTCTTTATAATAAATTTTTGCATTAATTTTGATTTTTAAAAACATTTCATTAAAGTGTGACTTATCTTGATTACTGATTATTTTTGGTTGCCCTTTAAAGTTTGCACTTATATACAAACTGAGGCAAGGACCTCACTTCTGACATATAGGAGGCTGTCTAATGACTCTACTGCCTCCAGACAGGCAGAAAGTACTTCTTCCAAGAGGGTTTTGGACAGTGCATCTTGGTTTCTACTACAGGAAGTGACATTCCAATGGTGGATTCTTTCTTAGCCTGCATCCTTGAGAAGGTTTGTGAAACAGAGCCCCTAGCCAGCCTCAGAGTGAGAAACAAACCTTTATTTTAAATCCCTGAGATTTGGGGTATTTGAGTTGGTCATTACCTATGCCGTCTTGACCTATACAGAAATTGTGACTCAAAGTGGGATGCCTAACAACAACCTAAAATATACAAAGCAGTTGGCATTGACTTAATGGTCAGGGTGTGGCTAGTGAGGAAATTGCTATCAAATGCTGGAAACATGGCAATCCATTTATGTAATGGCAAAACATTCAGTGAAATTAGTGCCCATGGGTTTTTGGGGAAGAAGATCTTTGTACCTAACAAACTTCTTGCTATAGATGATAGGGTGAGAAAAAAATTATTTTGTGATTTGTGTTGGTTGCTATGTCTGTCTTTGGTCAGTTATGAAGAGAAACATATATACCTAGAGAAAAATTTACCAATTTACGAACAGAAATGAAGGAGAATAGAGGAAGCCCACAGTTCTTGCATTCATGCGATTATTGTTTGAGATTGGCTCCTTAATCTCAAAAAATAAAAACTAAATTAAGAAAATCTTGAAACACAAAGCCTGGTTAAATATTTATTTACTCTTGGCACGTTAGTCTCTTAATTTTTTTATGATACTTTAAGTTCTAGGGTACATGTGCACAACATGCAGGTTTGTTACATATGTATACATGTTCCATATTGGTGTGCTGAACCCATTAACTCATCATTTATATTAGGTATATCTCCTAATGCTATCCCTCCCCCACCCCACCCCATGACAGGCCCCAGCGTGTGATGTTCCCCACCCTCTGTCCAAGTATCCTCATTGTTCAATTTCCACCTATGAGTGAGAACATGTGGTGTTTGGTTTTCTGTCCTTGAGATAGTTTGCTCAGAATGACGGTTTCCAGCTTCATCCATGTCCCTACAAAGGACATGAATTCATCCTTTTGTATGACTGCATAGTATTCCATGATGTATATGTGCCATATTTTGTTAATCCAGTCTATCATTGATGGACATTTGGGTTGGTTCCAAGTCTTTGCTATTGTGACTAGTGCTGCAGTGAACATATGTGTGCATGTGTCTTTATAGCAGCATGATTTATAATCCTTTAGGTATATACCCAGTAATGGGATGCCTGGGTCAAATGGTATTTCTAGTTCTAGATCCTTGAGGAATCCCCACACTGTCTTCCATAATGGTTGAACTAGTTAACAGTCCCACTAACAGTGTAAAAGTGTTCGTGTTTCTCCATATCCTCTCCAGCACCTGTTGTTTCCTGACTTTTTATTGATCATCATTCTAACTGGTGTGAGATGGTATCTCATTGTGGCTTTGATTTGCATTTCTCTCATGGCCAGTGCTGATGAGCATTTTTTCATGTGTCTGCTGGCTGCATAAATGTCTTCTTTTGAGAAATGTCTGTTCATATCTTTTGCCCACTTTTTGATGGGGTTGTTTTTTTCTTGTAAGTTTGTCTGAGTTCTTTGTAGATTCTGGATATTAGCCCTTTGTCAGATGAGTAGATTGCAAAAATTTTCTCCCATTCTGTAGGTTGCCTGTTCACTCTGATGGTAGTTTCTCTTTCTGTGCAGAACCTCTTTAGTTTAATTAGATCCCATTTGTCAATTTTGGCTTTTGTTGCCATTGATTTTGGTGTTTTAGATATGAAGTCCTTACTCATGCCTATGTCCTGAATGGTATTGCCTAGGTTTTCTTCTAGGGTTTTTATGGTTTTAGGTCTAACAAAAGTCTTTAATGCATCTTCAATTACGTTTTGTATAAGGTGTATGGAAGGGATCCAGTTTCAGCTTTCTATATATGGCTAGCCAGTTTTCCCAGCACCATTTATTAAATAGGGAATCCTTTCCCCATTTCTTGTTTTTGTCAGGTTTGTCAAAGATCAGATGGTTGTAGATGTGTGGTATTGTTTCTGAGGTTTCTGTTCTGTTCCATTGGTCTATATCTCTGTTTTGGTACCAGTACCATGCTGTTTTGGTTACAGTAGCCTTGTAGTATAGTTTGAAGTCAGGTAGCGTGATGCCTCCAGCTTTGTTCTTTTGGCTTAGGATTTTGGGCTCCTATTATTGCTGTTGAGAATAGCAGCCTAATTACCTTTTCTTTGAGAGGATTTATTTTTTTTTCTCTGTGTGCTTTTATGATCTTCTCTTGTCTTCATTGTCCTGAAATTTGATTTTGGTATGTCTAGGTTATGGTTTTATTTATATTTACCCTTTCTTGATTTTGTGCTGGTGGGGTTATACTCAGTTATTATCTCTTTCAACATTGTCTCTCCCAATGTTTTGTTTTTATCTCTTCTGGAATTGCAATTGGAGTGTTAGACCTTGTTCTAAATTTTAGACTGCTTAACCACTGTTTTATATTCCTTTATCTTTTTATATTTCTGGGCTGCATTCTGACAAATAACTTTTTAAAAATCTATTTCCTAGTTACCTATTTTTTCTCTTAGTTATTCTACCAACAACTGAGTAATACATTCTGATAATGGTTTGGCTGTGTCCCCACTGAAATCTCATCTTGAATTGTACTTGCATAATTTCCACATGCTGTGGGAGGGACTCGGTGGGAGATAAATTGAATCATGGGGGCAGTTCTCCCCATACTGTTCTTTTGATAGTGAGTAGGTCTCACAAGATCTGATGGTTTTATCAGGGGTTTTTACGTCTTCCTCATTTTCTCTTGCTGCCACCATGTAAGAAGTAAGTGCCTTTTGCCTCCTGCCATGATTTTGAGGCATCCCCAGCCAGGTGGAACTGTAAGTCCAATTAAAATTATTTTTCTTCCCAGTCTCAGGTATGTCTTTATCAGCAGCATGAAAACAGACTAATATACATTCCAATAATTATATATATATATATATATTCAGATGGAGTCTTGCTCTGTTGCCCAGGCTGGAGAGCAGTGGCATGATCTCGGCTCACTGCAAGCTCTGCCTCCTGGGTTCACGCCATTCTCATGCCTCAGCCTCCTGAGTAGCTGGGGCCACAGGTGCCCGCCACCATACCCACCTAATTTTTGTATTTTTAGTAGAGATGGGGTTTCACTGTGTTAGCCAGGATGGTCTCGATCTCCTGACCTCATGATCCACCGGCCTCGGACTCCCAAAGTGCTGGGATTACAGGCATGAACCACCTTGCCCGGCCCCAATAATTATATTTTTATTTCTAAAAGATCTCTTGGTACATTGTCAAATAGGTATGGTTATTTTTGATAATACACCATTTCTTGTTAATTTCTTTGGATTATAGTTTTTATTACTTTATATGCATTAAATATATTTATTACATATCATTCATTTGGAAATTTTAATATGTAAAGCCTTGTTCTAAATTTATTATTTGTTATTTCTGCTGGTTCTTTCTTGGTGAATTTATTCATGTATTTGGTGAATTTTTTTCTTTTGAGATCATAATTAGTTAACCTCAATCTTTGGGAATCTGAAGAGCTGGTTAGGGATTCTTTTATCTAGAGAAGGTTTAATTTCTTTCAGCCAGAGGCAAGGGGGAATTATCAAACTGGACCAAATTCAACTTAATTTCTCATATAAATATTCCTTATTCTTCAGTTTAACTTTTTATATAATTTATGTTAAGATGATGTCAAAACTATATAAAACTTGCAACATCTGCATGTTTCTCACCAAAATATCCTATATTCTTAACGTTTGACTGCATTTGATCTCTCTATCTTTGTCTCTCACTCTCTATTTAGTTATTAATCTTCTTCAAAACTGTTTAAGATCAATTTTTAAACACATTGTACCATTACTTATAATCCTCTAGTGGTTATTTCCCAAGAACAAGGACACTCTCCAACATAACCATGATATAGCTGTCTAAAGAAGAATTAACCTGTGATGCAATAATACCATCTAATCTACAGACCCCACTGAAATTTTGCTAACTGTATTAACAACGTCTTTTTTCTTTCTGGTCCAGGATTGCCTTTCCCTTTATTTTTTTTCTATCTTGAACAGCTTCTTAGCCTTTTTCTTTTATAAATTTGATAGTATTTGTAATTTCTACCCTCATATCTATCTATTCTTCCACCTATGATAATTAAAATATTCTGGGCCAGGTGCGGTGGCTCATGCCTGTAATCGCAGCACTTTGGGAGGCCAAGGTGGGTGGATCACTTGAGGTCAGGAGTTCAAGAGGAGCCTGGCCAACATGGTGAAACCCTGTCTCTACTAAAAATACAAAAAATAGCCAGACATGGTGGCATATGCCTGTAATCCCAGCTACTCTGGAGGCTGAGTCACGAGAATTGCTTGAACCTGGAAGGCAGAGGTTGCAGTGAGCCGAGATTGCGCTGCTGCACTCCAGCCTGGGTGATAAGAGTCATACTGCCTCAAAAAAAAAAAAAAAGAAAAGAAAAGAAAATAAAAAATTCACGTGCTGGTAGAGTACAATGTGTATTATGATACATGTATATATTATATAATGATTAAATAAGGCTAATTAAAATATTTATTACTTCACTTACTTATCATTTCTTTGTGGTAAGAACATTTAAAATGTACTCTTTTAGCAATTTTGAAATATACAATGCATTGTACCCAATGAATGTATACAATTATTACTTGTCAACCAAAAATAAAATAATTTTTAAAAAGTAAACTGCTGAGAAAGAGAATATGAAATAAACTAAACTTTTTATGCCTAAGGAAAATAAATATTTATTTACTGATAGAAAAATTCCACTTCCTTAAATTTCCATATTAAATATTCTTATTTGTTTCAATTATTTCTAATGTATCACAATTTCTAGTTTGATTCCCTATATTTTAAAATATATAGTTCAGTTGCTCAAAAATTCAGTGCTCATTATTTAGTATCTGCTAGACTCTAGTAAATTATGAAGCATGATGATCACTCCCTTTATTCCAGATAGCATAGGTATAAACGCAGCCTAAAATTAAATTAGTTTATATATTTAAAAAAAAAATTTTCAGCAGCCACATCTTAGAATCAACTAATAATCAGGCTCCTTCTATTCCCCACCTCCAATTCATTTTTATATTAAGCTTGTAATCCATCTACCCTTTAAAGTTTTTATGTATTTATCACTGTCTAATCATGTCACCCATATTTTATATCAGTAAATTTTTAGAATCAAGTGTAAGATACAATTATCTTTTTTAGGTTTTACTTCCCTATATTTATTCTTTGTTTTAGCCTATAAATAATCTTGGCAGATTTTGACACTGGATGAATCACTATTTCAACCTCTCATCTGTAAATCTGATATGCCATCACCTATTCTTACACCTGTTCTTATCCAACTTATTGACGGGAACTTAAATGAATCAGAGCTGGGCACACAACTAGAGAATGTATCATGATGTCGACATGAGCCAATTTTTGTTTTTGTGATCCAGGACCCTTTCCTTGTATTCTAGGGATCTAAGTGGCATGTACTTTAAACGAGGTGCTTTTTGTAAGTTCAGTCCAGTTATCTTACCTCATTACTTCATTTTCTCAAAAACACTCTTTTGTGATATAAAGTAAGTGAAAAACAGGAAGGTTGGGTTGTCAATGTTAGATAATAGAAGTTGAATAGAAAATGTAATCTTCTAATTTTCTTGCGGGCTCTCTTCCTGCATTTTATTTTTCAAGATTATATTTTCTAAAACATCCTATTCTTGTACTTCCACCATTCAGGTATATGAAAAAATTCAAGCAGAACGTAAGTGGTTTCCAAGCATGGCAACATAAGAATTATCTGGGAAAGATTTTTAAATATAGCAGAGTCCTGAAATCCACCCTCCATCATTCTGTTGGAGTAGCTTTGGATGGAAGTCAATAATCCATATTTTTCAAAAGATCCCTCTGATGGGCATCCACCTTGGACTTCAGATAACTGTGTTTGGGGACAAATACCGAACCAAAAGCAATTTACCTGTAGTAAGCAAGTAGGTAAACTCTAGACTAGACTATATTATAAAAATATATTATATTATTATATATATAATAATATAAGTATATTATATTTTTATAATATAATCTGGATCTTTTCAAGAAACCTTGGTAAACCCTCATGTTTTATTTTGTTTTATGTTCTATTTTCCCAGTAATTGTATTAATGCCAGTCAAGTAGTATCCTTTCTGTTTCTAAGGTACAAATGTGTAGCTTTGTCAGGCAGAAAAGCTGGGATCCACTAAGATGGCCAAACTAATTTGTATCAGTCAGTCTTTGCTATAGTAAAACAAACAAAAAAGCTCAATAGCTTAAACAATAGCAATTTTTTTTTTCTTACTCATGGGTGTGTGGAGCAGTTTTAATGCAGCTTAGACTGGTTATCTTCTGTTCGGGTACACATATATTCTTATTCTAGGATCCAGGATGAAGGGAATGTCTCTGTCTAGGACATGCAATTTTCATGGCAAAGGGAAGAACTACTTGAGACCAAGCCAAGACAAACAGTTCATGTTAAAGCTTCTGTTTAGGATTGGCACGGTGTCACTTCTGCTCATAATCCATAGGCCCAGGCAGGTTACATGGCCAAGCCTGATGGGGAATATACTCTGCCTACAGAGATGTGCCTCAAGTTGCATGGTGTGGATGTGTCTGTATGATAATCCTTATAGGAGGTGAGAAGATTCAGTTGGGAATAATCCCTGAACTTTCTTTATTTATGTGATACTTGTTCTCTGTGTATTTTCCTATCATAGAATTTAACACATTTTATTGATGTTATTTATTGCTAAGTTCATCTCCTCTTACAGACTTCAAGTTCCTCCAGAGCAGAAATAGTGATTTACTCACTTCTGTGTATCCCTAGTGTCAACACCACCACAGAGCATGTTTACATTCTCAAAATACGTATATGAAGTAAATGGTTTTAGTCTCCACTTCTGGAAAAATTATCATCTTCAGCATTCTTTGGTCTTAGAACTAGAAAAAGATAATACAAGTTAATGTTTTCTAAAATTAGTAGACACTCTAGTGTGCCTTTTTAATGCGTTTTTTTAAATGAAAAGATTCCTACTCCTATTTATTTAAAAATCCACTTCAAGACTACTGGAGAAAGAACTGGCTTTTCATTTGTATTAGGTGACATCATAAGCATTAGGAGACATTAGAACTACTCAATTTAAAAGCTCAGTGCATATTCAACCTCACTCTCTCAATTCAGTAGAATTCAGCTCTGGTCAAGCTGAGCTCTACTTGGGAAGAGGATAAATGTATGATAGGCTGACTTCTCTACTCTCAAGGAGAGAAATTGAAAGGTTGTCTGTCAAAGAAATGAATTTTTCTATTGAAAAATTATTTTTTAAAGATTTCAAATCTGAGTGTAGGGCCCAAAGTACACTTTGTCATCACTGAAGATGTCTTGAGATGGTTAGAAAGTTGGTAAGAGGAAGAAAAATATTAAAAAGCAATACAAATTCAAAAAGGAAGTCTTACAGTCAGAACCACTTCATTCACTAGGCACAGAAAGAGCAGTGCCTAGAAACCATGATACTTACAGCAGCTATTGACAATGAAAACAATTTTAATATCTTTGAAAAATCTAAAAAAGGGAAATAAAAGGTAATAAACCCAGGCTGGGATATACCTGTCTGTATGCCCAGAAAGTCATAAAATGTAACTTTAAATAATTTTTTCAATGAAGGAAGGTGCCATAAAGGCAAAGGTGCCTAGAGTCCAACAAACTCATAACACGGTCTTGTGAGTAAACTTTTTGAAGTAGGAGAAGGCATAGAGCAATTGAGCTGAGCAGAGGCCTCCACAGTTGTAGAATTGGCTTCATGCTCAGGGCTGTGAGTAGAAAATTTTTATTTTTCCCAGCACAACACTGTTTAGTTCTTAATGCTAGAACTGACTTGGAATAAAATCATGAAGAACATTATTTAGGGATCTTCCATCTTCTTTGTGTCTGTGCATACACACACACACACACACACACACACATATATGTATATATGAATGTACATATATGCAGTTCAGTAAATATCTTTTGAGTACATACAATATGTTGCACACTCTTCTAGCTATCAGTTAACAAAGGAGAAAAAAAAGTCCTCCACAGTCTTTCCCCTCTGGACCAGTGGAGCCCAATATATGGTCTGTAGACTGGCTGATGGCTTTGTTATTTTAATTTGAAATTAATTACATATAAATATATTCATGATTCACATTCAGATCATACATTTATTAAGAAGAATGGCCGTTGACTTCTCATAGTTTTCATCATAATGAAGATGCTTCAAAAATGTATTTGGATATCCAAATTTTCACCCAACCCCGGGTGAAAATATGAGGATGTGGGTAGGTGGGGAGTTAGAGAGAAATGTAGCCATGTAGTGCTGTGGCAATGAGGAGAAAGAACAGTGAGGAAGGAAAGTGAGAGGGAGGGAGAGGAAGAGAAGAGGAGGAGAGAGGAAAGAAGGATGAGGGAGAAGGGAAGAGACAGGAGACAGGCACGCAACGTTATACACAGAATCAAATGTGCAAGGCATAAGTAGCACAGCGTCTTTAAATGCACACATTTGCTGTGCAGAAGCTCTTTAGTTTAATTAGATACCATGTGTCAATTTTGGCTTTTGCTGCCGTTGCTTTTGATGTTTTAGACATGAAGTCCTTGCCCATGCCTATGTCCTGAATGGTACTACCTAGGTTTTCTTCTAGGGTTTTTATGGTATTAGGTCTAACATTTAAGTCTCTAATCCATCTTGAATTAATTTTTGTATAAGGAGTAAGGAAAGGATCCAGTTTCAGCTTTCTACTTATGGCTAGCCAATTTTCCCAGCACCATTTATTAAATAGGGAATCCTTTCCCCATTTCTTGTTTCTCTCAGGTTTGTCAAAGATCAGATGGCTGTAGATGTGTGGTATTATTTCTGAGGACTCTGTTCTGTTCCATTGGTCTATATCTCTGTTTTGGTACCAGTGCCATGCTGTTTTGGTTACTGTAGCCTTGTAGTATAGTTTGAAGTCAGGTAGCGTGACGCCTCCAGCTTTGTTCTTTTGACTTAGGATTGTCTTGGCAATGCGGGCTCTTTTTTGGTTCCATATGAACTTTAAAGCCGTTTTTTCCAATTCTGTGAAGAAACTCATTGGTAGCTTGATGGGGATGGCATTGAATCTGTAAATAACCTTGGGCAGTATGGCCATTTTCATGATATTGATTTTTCCTATCCATGAGCATGGTATGTTCTTCCATTTGTTTGTGTCCTCTTTTATTTCACTGAGCAGTGGTTTGTAGTTCTCCTTGAAGAGGTCCTTTACATCCTTTGTAAGTTGGATTTCTAGGTATTTTATCTCTTTGAAGCAATTGTGAATGGAAGTTCATTCCTGATTTGACTCTCTGCTTGTCTGTTACTGGTGTATAAGAATGCTTGTGATTTTTGCACATTAATTTTGTATCCTGAGACTTTGCTGAAGTTGCTTATCAGCTTAAGGAGATTTTGGGCTGAGACAATGGGGTTTTCTAAATATACAATCATGTCATCTGCAAACAGGGACAATTTGACTTCTTCATTTCCTAACTGAATACCCTCGATTTCTTTCTCTTGCCTGATTGCCCTAGCCAGAACTTCCAACACTCTGTTGAATAGGAGTGGTGAGAGAGGGCATCCCTGTCTTGTGCCCATTTTCAAAGGGAATTTTTCCAGTTTTTGCTCATTCAGTATGATATTAGCTGTGGGTTTGTCATAAATAGCTGTTATTATTTTGAGGTACGTTCCATCAATACCGAATTTATTGAGCATTTTTAGCATGAAGGGCTGTTGAATTTTGTCAAAGGCCTTTTCTGCATCTATTGAGATAATCATGTGGTTCTTGCCTTTGGTTCTGTTTATATGCTGGATTATGTTTATTGATTTGCGAATGTTGAACCAGCCTTGCATCCCAGGGATGAAGCCCAGTTGGTCATGGTGGATGAGCTTTTTGATGTGCTGCTGGATCCGGTTTGCCAGTATTTCATTGAGGATTTTTGCATCGATGTTCATCAGGGATATTGGTCTAAAATTCTTTTTTTGTTGTGTCTCTGCCAGGCTTTGGTATCAGGATGATGTTGGCCTCATAAAATGAGTTAGGGAGGATTCCCTCTTTTTCTATTGATTGGAATAGTTTCAGAAGGAATGGTACCAGCTCCTCCTTGTACCTCTGGTAGAATTCAGCTGTGAATCCATCTGGTCCTGGACTTTTTTTGGTTGGTAGGCTATTAATTATTGCCTCAATTTCAGAGCCTGCTATTGGTCTATTCAGGGATTCAACTTCTTCCTGGTTTAGTCTTGGAAGAGTGTAAGTGTCCAGGAAATTATCCATTTCTTCTAGATTTTCTAGTTGATTTGCGTAGAGGTGTTTATAGTATTCTCTGATGGTAGTTTGTATTTCTGTGGGGTCGGTGGTGATATCCCCTTTATCTTTTTTTATTGCTTCTATTTGATTCTTCTCTCTTTTCTTCTTTATTAGTCTTGCTAGCGGTCTGTCAATTTTGTTGATCTTTTCAAAAAACCAACTCCTGGATTCATTGATTTTTTGGAGGGTTTTTTGTGTCTCTATCTCCTTCAGTTCTGCTCTGATCTTAGTTATTTCTTGCCTTCTGCTAGCTTTTGAATGTGTTTGCTCTTGCCTCTCTAGTTCTTTTAATTGTGATGTTAGATGAACAGGCAACCTACAGAATGGAAGAAAATTTTTGCAATCTACTCATCTGACAAAGGGCTGATATACAGAACCTACAAAGAGCTCAAACAAATTTACAAGAAAAAAACAAACAACCCTATCAAAAAGTGGGCAAAGGATATGAACAGACATTTCTCAAAAGAAGACATTCATGCAGCCAACAGACACATGAAAAAATGCTCATCATCACTCGCCATCAGAGAAATGCAAATCAAAACCACAATGAGATACCATCTCACACCAGTTAGAATGACAATCATTAAAAAGTCAGGAAACAACAGGTGCTGGAGAGGATGTGGAGAAATAGGAACACTTTTACACTGTTGGTGGGATTGTAAACTAGTTCAACCATTATGGAAAACAGTATGGCAATTCCTCAAGGATCTAGAACTAGATGTACCATATGACCCAGCCATCCCACTACTGGGTATATACCCAAAGGATTATAAATCATGCTGCTATAAAGACACATGCACACGTATGTTTATTGCGGCACTATTCACAATAGCAAAGACTTGGAATCAACCCAAATGTCCATCTGTGACAGACTGGAATAAGAAAATGTGGCACATATACACCATGGAATACTATGCAGCCATAAAAAGGATGACTTTGCATCCTTTGTAGGGACATGGATGCAGCTGGAAACCATCATTCTTAGCAAACTATCACAAGAACAGAAAACCAAACACCGCATGTTCTCACTCATAGGTGGGAACTGAACAATGAGATCACTTGGACTCAGGAAGGGTAACATCACACACCGGGGCCTATCATGGGGAGGGGGGAGAGGGGAGCGATTGCATTGGGAGTTATACCTGATATAAATGACGAATTGATGGGTGCTGACGAGTTGATGGGTGCAGCACACCAACATGGCACAAGTATACATATGTAACAAACCTGCACGTTATGCACATGTACCCTAGAACTTAAAGTATAATAATAGTAATAAAAAAATCAACATTTTTAAAACTCTGAAAATTAACAAAAGGCTCAAAAAAAATAAATTAAAAAAATAAATGCACACATTTTAGTTATACAGATGTATACGTACTTTCTCGACATTTTACTATGGAAATTTGCTAGTATACAATTTTCTTAAAAAAATTTACAGTCCCATGTACCCACCACACAAACTCTACCATCAATATTTTACTATGTTTGTCCTATAGCATATATATTCATCTCTCATCCCTCTCAGCATCCATTAGTCTTTCTTTTTATTGGGTGCATTTCAAAGTAAATTGCTGTTGGGGACTTACCCTACAACTTTGCATATGTTTGTTTACAGGATTTTTTTCTTTTGAGATAAAATTTATATACAATTAAATGTCACAAATTTTAAGTGAACATTAGCTGAGTTTTGACAAACACAAACACCTTTCTAGATATAGAAAATTACCACCCCAGAAATTTCCCTCAAGCCCCTTCTCAGTTAATTACTGCCCTCAGCCTCCTGAAGCAACCACTATAGATTAATTTGCTTGTTTAGAACTTTGTATAAGTGGAATAATATTTTATATACTCTTTTGTGTAAGGCTTCATTGACTCTGGATGATCTGGAGATTCATCTACGCTGTTGCATGTACCCACAGTTTGTTGCTCTTTTCAGTTGCATAGTGTTATTTCTTTGTATAAATACACAGTAGTGTGTTTATTCATCTTCCTATTGATGGACCCTTGACCTACTTACAAATTTTAGCTCTTATTAATAAATTGCATGGACATTCTTATGTAATTTTTTGGACATATGATTTTATTTCTCTGAGATAAATACCATGGAATAGGTCATAAGGTAGGTTTAGTTTTATAAAAATCTACAAGATCCTTTTGCATTTTCACTAACTATGTAAGAAAACTCCAATTTTTCTACATTCTTGTCAGTACTTGATGCTTTTATTCATTTTAATTTTAACCACTCAGGAGACTGTATTGTGGTTTCTCATCGTTTTAATTTGCAGTTTCCTAGTGACAAATCATTTTGAGCACTTTTTTGTGTATGTGTGTCCGTGTGTGTGTGTGTGTGTGTGTGTGTGTGTGTCTGGTCATCTATATGTCTCCTTTTCTTTTTTTTTGAAATTATTTTTGGGATATTGTTTGTATTTTTAGTATAGGTTTTAGGAGTTTTTTTAATATATTCTGGGCACCAGTCCCATTTGTCACCATTATTGTAAATGTGAGTCTGTGGTTTGCTTTTTCCTTTTCTTATTTGGTTTACTCTTTTTAAAAATTTATTTTTCAATAGATTTTTAGGGAGCAGGTGGTGTTTGGTTACGTGAACAAATTCTTCAGTGGTGATTTCTGAGTTTTTAGTGCACCCATCACCTGAGCCATGTACACTGTACCTAGTGTGTAGTCTTTTGTCCCTCACCCCTTCCCACCCTTTCCCCCAAGTCCTCCAAGTCCAATGTGTCATTCTTTTATGCCTTCACGTCCTCATAGCTTAGCTCCCACTTATGAGTGAGAACATACAATGTTTGGTTTTCCATTCCTGAGTTACCTCACTTAGAATAATAGTCTCCAATTCCATCATATATATATGATATAGATATAGTTTCACATATATATAGTTTCATTTCATTTCATATATTTATATATAGTTTCATTCTTCTGCATGTGGCTCGCAACTTATCCCAGGACCATTTGTGAAATATGATGTCCTTTCCCCACTTTATGTTTATGCTTGCTTGGTTGAAGATCAGTCAGCTGTAAGTATTTGGTTTTACTGCTGGGTTCTCTATTTTGTTCCATTGGCCTATATGCCTATTTTTACACCAGTACCCTGCTGTTTTGGTGACTGTGACCTTATAGTATAGTTTGAAGTTGGGTAATGTGATGCCTCTAGATTTGTTCTTTTTGCTTAGTCTTGCTTTGCATGCCGTTTTATGATTCCATATGAATTTCAGTTTTTTTTTTTTTTTTCTGGTTCTGTGAAGAATGATGGTGGTATTTTGATGGGAATTGCACTGACTTGTAGGTTGCTTTTGGTAGTATGATCATTTTCACAATATTGATTCTACCCATCCATGAGCATGGGATGTGTTTCCATTTGTTTGTGTCATCTGTGATTTCTTTCAGTAGTGTTTTGTAGTTTTCCTTGTAGAGGTCTTTTACTTCCTTGATTAGGTATATTCCTACATATTTTATTTTATGTTTTGCAGCTATTATAAAAGAGGTTGAGTTCTTGATTGGGTTCTCCACTTGGTCACTGTTAGTGTATAGGAGAGCTATTGATTTGTGTGCATTAATTTTGTATCCTTAAACTTTGCTGAATCCATTTACCAGTTCTAGGAGCTTCTTGGATGAGTCTTTAGGGTTTTCTACGTATGCAATCATATCATCAGCAAAAAGTGACCATTTGACTTCCTCTTTACTGATTTGGATGTCCTTTCTTTCTCTGGTCCGAGTTTTCTGACTAGGATTTTTAGTACTATATGGAACAGAAGTGGTGAAAGAGGGCCTCCGTGTCTTGTTTCAGTTCTCAGAGGGAATACTTTCAACTTTTCCCCAAAGAGTATAATGTTGCCTGTGGGTTTGTCATAGATGGCTTTTATTACATTCACATATGTCCCTTGTATGCCGATTTTGCCAAGGATTTTAATCATAAAGGAATGCTGGATTTTGTCAAATGCTTTTTCTGCATCAATTGAGATGATCGTATGATTTTTTGTTTTTAATTCTGTTTATATGGAGTTTCACGTTTATTGACTTATGTATGTTAAACCGTCCCTGCATCCCTAGTATGAAACCGACTTGATCATGATGGATTATCTTTTTGATATGCTGTTGAATTCATTTTGTCAGTATTTTGTTGGGGATTTTTGCATCTATTATATGTTCATCAGTGATATTGGTCTGTAGTTTTCTTTTTTTTGTTATGTCCTTTCCTGGTTTTGGTATTAGGGTGATACTGGCTTCACAGAATGATTTAGGGAGGATTCCCTCTTTATCTTGTGGGAGAGTATCAATAAGATTGGCATGAATTCTTCTTTGAAAGTCTGATAGAATTCAGCTGTGAATCCATCTGACCCTGGACTTCTTTTTTGTTGACAGTTTTTAAATCACCATTTCAATCTTGCTGCTTGTTTTTAGTCTGTTCAGAGTTATTATATCTTCCTGGTTTAATCTAGGAGGGTTGTATATTTCCAGGAACTTAATCCATCTCCTCTAGGTTTTCTAGTTTGTGTACATAAAGGTGTTCATGTTAATGTTTAATAATCTTTTGTATATCTGTGTTATCAGTAGTAATATCTCCTGTTTTATTTCTAATTGAGTTTATTTCGATCTTCTCTCTTCTTTTCTTGATTAATCTTGCTAATGGCCTATTTTATTTACCTTTTCAAAGAACTAGCTTTTTGTTTCTTTTGTCTTTTTTTTGTTTTGTTTTAATTTTATTTAGTTCTGCTCTGAATTTTGTTATTTATTTTCTTCTGCTGGGTTTGAATTTGGATCATTCTTGTTTCTCCAGTTCTGTAAGATATGACCTTAGATTGTCTATTTTGCTCTTTCAGACTTTTTGATGTACATACTAATGTAATGCTATGAATTTTCCTCTTAGCACCACTTTGCTGTATACCAGAGGTTTTGATAAGTTTTGTCAGTATTATCATTCAGTTCAAAGAATTTTTAAATTTTCATCTGGATTTCATTGTTCATCCGTGATCATTCAGTAGCAGTTTATTTAATTTCCAAGTATTTGCTGGTTTGTGTGTTCCTTTTGAAGTTGGTTTCCAATTTTATTCCACTGTGGTTTGAGAGAGTGCTTAACATAATTTTGGCTTTCTTAGATTTACTGTGACTTGTTTTGTGGCCTATCATATGGTCTGTCTTGGAGAATGTTCCATGTGCTGATGAATAGAATGTACATTCTCCAGTTTTTGGGTAGAATGGTCTTTAAATATTTGTTAAGTCCATTTGTTGTATGGTTTAAGTCCACTGTTTGTTGACTTTCTGTCTTGATGACCTTTCTAGTGCTGTCAGTGGAGTATTAACGTTCCCCACTATTATTGTGTTACTGTCTATCTCATTTCTTAGGTGTAGTAGTAATTGTTTTATGAATTTGGGAGCTCCATCATTAAGTGCATATATATTTAGGATTGTGATAATTTCCTGTTGGATTAGTACTTTTATCATTTTATAATGTCCCTCTTTGTCTTTTTAAACTGTGGTTGCTTTAAAGGTTGTTTTGTCTAATGTAAGACTAGCTATTCCTGCTAGCTTTTGGTGTCCATTTGCATAGAGTATCTATTTCCACTCCTTTACCTTAAGTTTGTGTGAGTCTTGATGTGTTAGGTGAGTCTCCTGAAGACAGCACAAACTGGTTGTTGAGTTTTTATCCATTCTGCATCTTTTAAGTGGAGCATTTGAGTCATTTACATTCAATGTTAATATTGAGATATACGGTACTATTCTATTTATTGCATTATTTGTTGCCTGAATACCTTCTTTTTTTCATTGTATTATTATTATATAGGTCGTGGGATTTATGCTTTTAGGAGATTCTATTTTGGTGTATTTTTTAGAATTTGTTTCAAGATTTAGAGCTCCTTTTAGCAGTTCTTGTAGTGCTGGCTTGGTAGTGGCAAATTGTCTCAGTATTTGTCTGAAAAAGACTGTATCTTTCTTTCACTTATGAAGTTTACTTTCACTGCAAACAAAATTCTTGGCTGATAATTCTTTTGTTTCAGAAGGCTAAAAATAGGACTCCAATCCCTTCAGTTTGTAGAATTTCTACTGAGAAATCTGCTGTTAATATGATAGGTTTTCTTTCTTTTATTTTTCTTGATTTTTAAGTCTTTTTGTTTGTTTGTTTGTTTTGTATTATACTTTAAGTTCTAGGGTACATGTGCACAACGTGCAGGTTTGCTACACATGTATACATGTGCCATGTTGGTGTGCTGCACCCATTAACTTGTCATTTACATTAGGTATATCTCCTAATGCTGCTATCCCTCCCCGCTTTCCCCACCCCATGACAGGCCCCAGTGTGTGATGTTCCCCACCCAGTGTCCAAGTGTTCTCATTGTTCAATTACCACCTGTGAGTGAGAACCTGTGGTGTTTGGTTTTCTTTCCTTGTGACAGTTTGCTCAGAATATGGTTTCTAGCTTCATCCATGTCCCTACAAAGGACATGAACTCATCCTTTTGTATGACTGCATAGTATTCCATGGTGTATATGTGCCACCTTTTCTTAATCCAATCTACCAATGGTGGACATTTGGGTTGGTTCCAAGTCTCTGCTATTGTGAATAGTGCCGCAGTGAACATACATGTGCATGTGTCTTTATAGCAGCATGGATTATAATCCTTTTGGTATATATCCAATAATGGGATGTCTGGGTCAAAAGGTAATTCTAATTCTAGATCCTTGAGGAATCACCACACTGTTTTCCACGATAGCTGAACTAGTTAACAGTCCCACCAACAGTGTAAAAGTGTTCCTATTTCTCCACATCCTCTTCAGCACCTCTTGTTTCTCGACATTTTAAGGATCGCCATTCTAACTGGTGTGAGATGATATCTCATTGTGGTTTTGATTTGCATTTCTCTGATGGCCAGTGATGATGAGAATTTTTTCATGTGTCTGCTGGCTACATAAATGTTTTCTTTTGAGAAGTATCTGTTCATATCCTTTGCAGAGTTTTTGATGGGATTGTTTGACTTTTTCTTGAAAATTGGTTTAAATTCTTTATAGATTCTGGATATTAGCCTTTTGTCAGATGGGTAGATTGTAAAAATTTTCTCCTATTCTGTAGGTTACCTGTTAATTCTGACGCCTTTGAAAACTGGCTGCAATCTAACCGCAAGGCAGCAGCAAGGCTGGGGGGAGGTGGTGGGGGGGCGCCATTGCTGAGGCTTAAGTAGGTAAACAAAGCCGCTGGGAAGCTCGAACTGGGTGGAGCTCACAGCAGCTCAAGGAAACCTGCCTGTCTCTGTAGACTCCACCTCTGGGGACAGGGCACAGCTAAACAACAAAAGGGGAAGCAGTAGAGGCCTGTGCAGACGCAAACGACTCTGTCTGACAGCTTTGAAGAGAGCAGTGGATCTCCCAACACTGAGGTTGAGATCTGAGAAGGGACAGCCTGCCTGCTCAAGTGGGTCTCTGACCCCTGAGTAGCCTAACTGGGAGACATCCCCCACTAGGGGCAGTCTGACACCCCACACCTCACAGGGTGGAGTAAAACCTTGAGAGGAAGCTTCCAAAGCAGGAATCAGACAGCTACACTCGCTGTTCAGCAATATTCTATCTTCTGCAACCTCTGCTACCGATACCCAGGCAAACAGGGTCAGGAGTGGACCTCAAGCAATCTCCAACAGACCTACAGCGGAGGGCCCTGACTATTAGAAGGAAAACTATCAAACAGGAAGAACGCCTATACCAAAACCCCATCAGTACATCACCATCATCAAAGACCAAAGGCAGATAAAACCACAAAGATGGGGAAGAAGCAGGGCAGAAAAGCTGGAAATTCAAAAAATAACAGCGCATCTCCCCCTGCAAAGGAGCGCAGCTCATCGCCAGCAACGGATCAAAGCTGGTCAGAGAATGACTTTGATGAGATGAGAGAAGAAGGCTTCAGTCCATCAAACTTCTCAGAGCTAAAGGAGGAATTACGTACCCAGCGCAAAGAAACTAAAAATCTTGAAAAAACAGTGGAAGAATTGATAGCTAGACTAATTAATGCAGAGAAGGTCATAAACGAAATGACAGAGATGAAAACCATGACACGAGAAATACGTGACAAATGCACAAGCTTCAGTAACTGACTCGATCAACTGGAAGAAAGAGTATCAGCGATTGAGGATCAAATGAATGAAATGAAGCGAGAAGAGAAACCAAAAGAAAAAAGAAGAAAAAGAAATGAAGAAAGCCTGCAAGAAGTATGGGATTATGTAAAAAGACCAAATCTACGTCTGATTGGGGTGCCTGAAAGTGAGGAGGAAAATGGAACCAAGTTGGAAAACACTCTGCAGGATATCATCCAGGAGAACTTCCCCAACCTAGTAGGGCAGGCCAACATTCAAATTCAGGAAATACAGAGAACACCACAAAGATACTCCTTGAGAAGAGCAACTCCAAGACACATAATTGCCAGATTCACAAAAGTTGAAATGAAGGAAAAAATATTAAGGGCAGCTAAAGAGAAAGGTCGGGTTACCCACAAAGGGAAGCCCATCAGACTAACAGCAGATCTCTCAGCAGAAACTCTACAAGCCAGAAGAGAGTGGGGGCCAATATTCAACATTCTTAGAGAAAAGAATTTTCAACCCAGAATTTCATATCCAGCCAAACTAAGTTTCATCAGTGAAGGAGAAATAAAATCCTTTACAGATAAGCAAATGATTAGAGATTTTGTCACCACCAGGCCTGCCTTACAAGAGACCCTGAAGGAAGCCCTAA
Organism: Trachypithecus francoisi; assembly: GCF_009764315.1. Taxonomy (NCBI): domain Eukaryota; kingdom Metazoa; phylum Chordata; class Mammalia; order Primates; family Cercopithecidae; genus Trachypithecus; species Trachypithecus francoisi. The sequence continues at coordinate 91,439,359 of NW_022681473.1, forward strand.
ACATGGAAAGGAACACCCGGACCAGCCATTGCAAAAACATGCCAAAATGTAAAGACCTTCGAGGCTAGGAAGAAACTGCATCAACTAATGAGCAAAATAACCAGTTAATATCATAATGGCAGGATCAAGTTCACACATAACAATATTAACCTTAAATGTTAATGGACTAAATGCTCCAATTAAAAGACACAGACTGGCAAACTGGATAAAGAGTCAAGACCCATCAGTCTGCTGTATTCAGGAGACCCATCTCACATGCAGAGACATACATAGGCTCAAAATAAAGGGATGGAGGAAGATCTACCAAGCAAATGGAGAACAAAAAAAAGCAGGGGTTGCAATCCTCGTCTCTGATAAAATAGACTTTAAACCATCAAAGATCAAAAGAGACAAAGAAGGCCATTACATAATGGTAAAGGGATCAATTCAACAGGAAGAGCTAACTATCCTAAATATATATGCACCCAATACAGGAGCACCCAGATTCATAAAGCAAGTCCTTAGAGACTTACAAAGAGACTTAGACTCCTATACAATAATAATGGGAGACTTCAACACTCCACTGTCAACATGAGACAGATCAACGAGACAGAAAGTTAACAACGATATCCAGGAATTGAACTCATCTCTGCACCAAGCGGACCTAATAGACATCAATAGAACTCTCCACCCCAAATCAACAGAATATACATTATTCTCAGCACCACATCGCACTTATTCCAAAATTGACCACATAATTGGAAGTAAAGCACTCCTCAGCAAATGTACAAGAACAGAAATTATAACAAACTGTCTCTCAGACCACAGTGCAATCAAACTAGAACTCAGGACTAAGAAACTCAATCAAAACCGCTCAACTACATGGAAACTGAACAACCTGCTCCTGAATGACTACTGGGTACATAACGAAATGAAGGCAGAAAGAAAGATGTTCTTTGAAACCAATGAGAACAAAGATACAACATACCAGAATCTCTGGGACACATTTAAAGCAGTGTGTAGAGGGAAATTTATAGCACTAAATGCCCGCAAGAGAAAGCAGGAAAGATCTAAAATTGACACTCTAACATCACAATTAAAAGAACTAGAGAGGCAGGAGCAAACACATTAAAAAGCTAGCAGAAGGCAAGAAATAACTAAGATCAGAGCAGAACTGAAGGAGATAGAGACACAAAAAACCCTCCAAAAAATCAATGAATCCAGGAGTTGGTTTTTTGAAAAAATCAACAAAATTGACAGACCACTAGCAAGACTAATAAAGAAGAAAAGAGAGAAGAATCAAATAGATGCAATAAAAAATGATAAAGAGGATATCACCACGGACCCCACAGAAATACAAACTACCATCAGAGAATACTATAAACACCTCTATGCAAATCAACTAGAAAATCTAGAAGAAATGGATAATTTCCTGGACACTTACACTCTTCCAAGACTAAACCAAGAAGAATTTGAATCCCTGAATAGACCAATAGCAGGCTCTGAAATTGAGGCAATAATTAATAGCCTACCAACCAAAAAAAGTCCAGGACCAGATGGATTCACAGCTGAATTCTACCAGAGGTACAAGGAGGAGCTGGTACCATTCCTTCTGAAACTATTCCAATCAATTGAAAAAGAGGGAATCCTCCCTAACTCATTTTATGAGGCCAACATCATCCTGATACCAAAGCCTGGCAGAGACACAACAAAAAAGAGAATTTTAGACCAATATCCCTGATGAACATCGATGCAAAAATCCTCAATGAAATACTGGCAAACCAGATCCAGCAGCACATCAAAAAGCTTATCCACCATGATCAAGTGGGCTTCATCCCGGGGATGCAAGGCTGGTTCAACATTCACAAATCAATAAACGTAATCCAGCATATAACAGAACCAAAGACAAGAACCACATGATTATCTCAATAGATGCAGAAAAGGCTTTTGACAAAATTCAACAGCCCTTCATTCTAAAAACGCTCAATAAATTCGGTATTGATGGAACGTACCTCAAAATAATAAGAGCTATTTATGACAAACCCACAGCCAATATCATACTGAGTGGGCAAAAACTGGAAAAATTCCCTTTAAAAACTGGCACAAGACAGGGATGCCCTCTCTCACCACTCCTATTCAACAGAGTGTTGGAAGTTCTGGCTGTGGCAATCAGGCAGGAGAAAGAAATAAACGGTATTCAATTAGGAAAAGAGGAAGTCAAATTGTCCCTCTTTGCAGATGAAATGATTATGTATTTAGAAAACCCCATAGTCTCAGCCCAAAATCTCCTTAAGCTGATAAGCAACTTCAGCAAAGTCTCAGGATACAAAATCAATGTGCAAAAATCACAAACATTCCTACACACCAATAACAGACAAACAGAGAGCCAAATCATGAGTGAACTCCCATTCACAATGCTTCAAAGATAATTAAATACCTAGGAATCCAATTTACAAGGGATGTGAAGGACCTCTTCAAGGAGAACTACAAATTACTGCTCAACAAAATAAAAGAGGACACAAGCAAATGGAAGAACATACCATGCTCATGGATAGGAAGAATCAATATCGTGAAAGTGGCCATACTCCCCAAGGTAATTTATAGATTCAATGCCATCCCCATCAAGCTACCAGTGACTTTCTTCACAGAATTGGAAAAAACTACTTTAAAGTTCATATGGAACCTAAAAAGAGCCCACATTGCCAAGACAATCCTAAGCCAAAAGAACAAAGCTGGAGTCATCATGCTACCTGACCAAACTATACTACAAGGCTACAGTAACCAAAACAGCATGGTACTGGTACCAAAACAGAGATGTAGACCAATGTAACAGAACAGAAACCTCAGAAATAACACCACACATCTACAACCATCTGATTTTTGACAAACCTGACAAAAACAAGAAATAGGGCAAGGATGCCCTATTTAATAAATGGTGCTGGGAAAAGTGGCTAGCCATATGTAGAAAGCTGAAACTGGATCTCTTCCTTACACCTTATGCAAAAATTAATTCAAGATGGATGAAAGACTTCAATATTAGACCCAAAACCACAAAAACCCTAGAAGAAAACCTAGGCAATACCATTCAGGACACAGGCCTGGGCAAGGACTTCATGACTAAAACACCAAAAGCAATGGCAACAAAAGCCAAAATAGACAGATGGGATCTAATTAAATTAAAGAGCTTCTGCACAGCAAAAGAATCTGATAGGTTTTATTTTATAGGTTACCTGATGCTTTTGCCTCACAGCTCTTAAAATTCTTTCTTTGTCTTGACTTTAGATAACCTGATGACAATATACCTAGGTGATGATATTTTGGGGATGAATTTCCCAGGTGTTCTTTGAGCTTCTTTTATTTGAATGTCTAGCTCTCTAGTGAGGCTGGGAAGTTTTCCTCAATTATTCCCTTAAGTGTGTTTTCCAAACTTTTAGATTTCTCTGCTTCCTTGGGAATACCAATTCTTCTTAGGTTTGGACATTTAACATAGTCCAAGCCCTCTTGGAGGCTTTGTTCGTTTTTTAAATTCTTTTTTCTTTCTTTCTTTTTCTTTTTCTTTTTTTTTTTTTTTTTTTTTGAGATGGAGTCTCGCTGTGTCACTTAGCTCAGCTCACTGCAAGCTCCGCCTCCTGGGTTCATGCCATTCTCCTGCCTCAAACTCCTGAGTAGCTGGGACTCAGGCACCCACCACCATGCCCGGCTGATTTTTTGTATTTTTGGTAGAGATGAGGTCTTGCCATGTTAGCTAGGATGGTCTCAATCTCCTGACCTTGTGATCTGCCTGCCTCGGCCCCCCAAAGTGCTGGGATTACAGGCGTGAGCCACCTCACCTGGCCTAAAATTCTTTTTTCTTTTTCTTTGTTGGATTGAGTTTACTCAAAAACCTTGTCTTTGAGCTCTGAACTTCTTTTTTTTTTTTTTTTTTATTTTTTTTTTTATGTTTAGATTTAATACTTTTAAAATAACATTTTTCAAAATGCAAATTGAAATATTTTATGGATGCATACCATATTATACACAGGTAGTGTTTAATTACCTTTTTTTATTTATTTATTTATTTATTTATTTATTTATTTATTTTTATTATACTTTAAGTTCTAGGGTACATGTGCATGACGTTTATATCATGTATAACTCCCCAATGCAATCCCTCCCTCCTCCCCCCTCCCCATGATAGGCCCCAGTGTGTGATGTTCCCCTTCCCGAGTCCAAGTGATCTCATTGTTCAGTTCCCACCTATGAGTGAGCTCTGAACTTCTTTCTTCTGCTTGTTTGATTATATTGCTGAGACTTTCCAGTGCATTTTGCATTTCTCTAAGTTTGACCTTTATTTCCAGATGTTATGATTGTTTTTATTTATTCTATCTATTTCACTGAAAATATTTTTCTTTCATATTCTTTGTCATGATTTTGATTTCTTTAAGTTGGACTTCACCTTTCTCTGGTGCCCCCTAGATTAGCTTAAAAATTGACCTTCTGAATTATTTTTCTGACAATTCAGAGATTGCACTTTGGTTTGGAGCCATTGCCAGTGAGCTAGTGTGATATTCTGGTGGTGTTAAAGAACTTTGTATTGTTATATTACCAGAATTGTTTTTTTGGTTCCTTCTCATTGGGTAGACTATGTCAGGGACAATCTGGGACTCAAGAGCTGCTGTTTGGATTCTTTTGTTCCATGAGGTGCTTCTGTGATGTGGTATTCTCCCCCTTCCCCTAGGAATGGGACTTCCTGTGAGCCAAACTGCAGTGATTGTTTTTGCTCTTCTGGGTCTAGCCAACCAGTGGAGTCACTGGGCTCCAGGTTGGTACTGGGGAATGCATGCAGAGTCCTATGATGTGATGTGTCTTCAGGTCTTTCAGCTGTGGATACCAGCACCTGCTGTGGTAGGGGCAGCAGGGGAGTGAAGTGGACTCTTTGAGGGTCCCTGGTTGTATTCTTTTTAGTGCAATAGTTTTATTTTGGTTGGCCTCCAGCCAGGAGGTGGCGTTTTTGAGAGCGCATCAGCTCTGGTACTGTGGAGAGGATGCAAACTTGCCCTAAGGATTTCTGGTTAAGTATTCAGGTTTCTCAGGCAGTGGGTAGGGCCAGAGAGCTACCAAGAGATATGACCTTTGTCTTCTGCTACCAGGGCAGGTAGAGAAAGACCACCAGGTAGGGGACAGGGATTTGTGTGTTGGAGCTCAGACTCTCCTTGGGCGGGGCTTGCTGCAGCTGCTGTGGGAACTCGGAGTGTGGTTCCCAAGCCAATGGAGTTATGTTCCCAAGGGGACTATGGCTGCCTCTGCTTAGTCATACAGGTCACCAGGGAAGTGGGGGAAAGCAGCAATCACAGACCTCATCCAGCTCTCATGCAGCCTGCAATCCTAAAGGCCCATCTCACTCTCACTGTGCCCCCTGAACAGAACCGAGTCTATTTCCAGTCAGCAGGTGACCTGGCATGAGAACTTTCCCCAGACCACCAGCCTCCCTGCTGAGGAAGCAAGCCAGCTCAGTTTTTCAGCATCTCAGGGAAACTGCATCAGTGATCTCATTCCTTCAAAGGGTCTGTGGATTCTCTCAGCTTTCCTGGTATACTCCTGAGTATAGCAGGAGTATAGTATAGTTCTTAGAGCAAAAGTTCATGATGTGAGTTTCCACACACTCTTCTGTCCATCCAAGCTGGATCTGCAAGCTAGTCCTGCCTCCTATCCATTATTTTTATCCTCCCCCGGGGTCTGTACTCTTACAGTATCTTTTGATGAACAGACGTTTCAAATTTTGATGAAGCCTATTTAATTAAAATTTTTTAATAGCCATGTCCACTCTAACAAACCTTTGTCTACTCTCAAGTCACAAAGATATTCTCCTATGATTATTTCTGAGAGCTTTCTGATTTTAGCATTTATGTGTGGATCTGAGTTCCATCTCAAATTAATCCTTATATATTGTGTGGTAGGAGGTTATGGTTTATCTTTTTCTATATGGCTAACCAATTTTACTGACACCTTTTGTTGAAAAGACTTTTCTCCCCTGTTGGTGGCTTTGATGCAATTTTCAGGAATCCAATAATTGTATAAGTGCAGGTCTACTTTTGGGCTCTCTATTTTGTTCCACTGATCTGCTTTTGTTGATTCTTATGTCACTTATCACACTGTTTTGCTTATTGTAGCTGTGCAATAAGTCTGAGGGTCAGTGTAAGTCATCTAACATTTTCAAAATTGTTTGGGATAGCACAGGTCCTTTGAAATGCTATAAAATATTAAAATTAGCTTGTAAATTTTGACAAAAACCTGCTTGAGTTTTGACTAGTATTGAATTGAATCTATAAATGAATTTGGGGAGAATTAACATTGTAAAATATTGCTTTCAATCCATAACTGTGATATATAGCTAAATTTTTTAGTCTTTCAAAATTTATCTCAGCAAATTTTAGTAGTATTCAATGAGGAAGTTTTGAATGTCTTCTGTTAAATTTATTCCTAAGTATAATATATTGACACTATTATAAATTTATTCACTTTATTAATATACTATGTCCTTTCTGGGTTTTATATTCTTTATTTATTTTTACTGCAATGCTTAAAACTTCTGGCTGGATGCGGTGGCTCACGCCTGTAATCCCAGCACTTTGGGAGGCTGAGGCAAGAGAATCACAAGGTCAGGAGATCGAGACCATCCTAGCTAACACGGTGAAACCCCGTCTCTACTAAAAATACAAAATTTAGCCAGGCATGGTGGCAGGCGCCTGTAGTCCCAGCTACTTGGGAGGCTGAGGCAGGAGAATGGGGTGAACCTGGGTGGCGGAGCTTGCAGTGAGCCAAGATCGCGCCGCTGGACTCCAGACTGGGTGATACAGTGAGACTCTGTCTCAAAAATCAAACAAAAAGAAACAAAAAAAAAAACTTCCAGAAAAATATTGAATAAAACATGTGAGGAGGCATTTGTATTGATCCTGATATGAGGGAGACCACATAAAATATTTCATAATTAAATATAATAGTATCTGAAGGTGTTTCCAAAATTTCCCTTTATTAGTAAATTCAAGGAACTTATTTTCCATTCTTAGTCTTCTGGAAGTTTTTATTATGCTTTTAAAATTTTGCCAACAGTTTTTGCACATTATTTGAGATGATCATGCAGTTATTTTATTTAGTTTATTAACATGGTGAATTCAACTGATTAATTTTTGAATGTTAAGACATTATCTTCCTGGTTATGATATATTTCTTTTTTACGTTGTTGGATTCCTAAATTTGATAATATTTTTACAGATTTTTTTCCGTTTATATTCATGAATGAGATATGTTGGTCAATAATTTTGTGCCTTTCGATGTCTTTGTCATTATTTGTTTGGTATCAGGATTATGCTGACCTCATACAAATTAGGAACTGCTTCCTCCTCTATTTTTTGCAAAATTTTGTGTAATATTTGCATTATTTCTTCCCTAATATTTGATTGGATTTCCAATGAAACCATCAAGGCCTGTGAATTTATTAGTAGCGAATGTTCTTGATAGATATTTAATTTCTTTAATAGATATATATAGGGCTATGCAAATTTTTAGTAAGTTCCGTTTTTGAAAAACTCTGACACAAAAGTGAATTTGTTAGCATAAAGCTGTTAATAATGTTTCTTCATTATTTTTTAAATGCCTGTATAGCCTATAGTGATAGCCAAGTTTTTATTCTTGAGATTGGTAATTTTTGTTTTCTCTTCTATTTTCTTGGTCAGCTTTGCTAGCAATTTGTCAATTTTACCAATTTTTTAAAAGAAGCAAATTTGCTTTTGTCGATTTTCTCGATTATTGAATCACCAATTTCTACTCCCATCCTTCCTCATATTTAGTTTGTGTTTAATTTTTCTCATATTTTCTAGTTATTTTATGTTGATAATTTAGAAACTGAATATGAATATGTGTTTTTTCTTTTATACTATAAATATTTTAAGCTATAATTATCCCCTTGATGATCACTTCTTTAACTTTTAGATTCAGCATAACATGTTTTTATTATACTGACATAATGTATTCTGTATATGTACTACATATGTGTAATATATATAATATAGATACATGTAAGTATATATAATGAAATAGATATATACTTACATATGTATATAATAGATGATTGCCCATGTATTATACATATAAGTAAAATATAGATATATACTTACATATATTATACATAAAATATAAATATATCTTACATATAATATATTATATATTATGTCTCTTGCATCTTATATATTGTACATATACATTACATGTATTATATATATACACATAGATATAATTACATGTGTGCGCATATATATATATTTATTTATTTATTTATATATGAATGTTGAATTTTCCCTTGTGATTTTCTTTGGTTTCTTTTAGAAAAAATTTTCTGAGTATACAGCACGTGTATGTATTTATGGAGTGTATGAAATCTTTTGACACAAGCGTGCAATGCATAATAAGCACACCATGTCAAATGATGTATCTGTCACCTCAAGCATTTATGCTTTGTGGTACAAACAATCCAATTATACTCTTTTAGTTATTTTTAAATGTACAATTAAATTATTATTGACTGTAGTCACCCTGTTGTGCTATCAAATGCTAGGTCTTATTCTTTCTAACTATTTTTTGTACACTGTAACCATCCCCAGTTCCCCTCTGACAACCCCAAAATCCTCCCACCTCTGGTCACCATCTTTCTACTCTCTATCTCCATGAGTTCAATTGTTTTGATTTTCAGATTCTACCAATAAGTAAGAACAAATGAAGTGTGTCTGCCCATGCCTGGTTTATTTCAGATAGTATAATGATATCCAGTTCCATCTATGTTGCTGCAAATAACAAGTGCTCATTTTTTTGTATGTGTGAATAGTACTCTATTGTGTTTAAGTATCATGTTTTCCTTATCCATTTATCAATCAACGGACACTTTAAGTTGCTTCCAAACCTTGGCTATTGTGAATAGTGCTGCAACAAACATAGGAGTGCAGCTATCACTACAATATACTGGTTTTCTTTATTTTGGGTATATCCCTAGAGTGGGGTTGCTGGATCTTATGGTTGCTCTGTATTTAGTTTTCTGATAAACCTCCAAACTGTTCTCCATGGTGGTTGTGCTGATTTACATTCCTACCAACATCCTTGCCATCATTTGGTATTGCCTGTCTTTTGGAAATAAGCTATTTTAACTGGGGTGAGATGCTACCTCATTGTAGTTTTTATTTACATTTCTCTAATGATCCATGATATTGTCTTCTTTTGAGAAACATCTGTTCAAGTCTTTTGCCCATTTTAAATTTGGATTATTAGATTTTTATAGACTTATTTGAGCTCCTTTTATATATTCTGGTTATTAATACTTTGTCAGATGGATAGTTTGCAAATATTTTCTCCCATTCTGTGAGTTGTCTGTTCACTTTATTGATTGTGTCATTTGCTGTGCAGAGGCTTCTTAACTCGATGTAATCCCATTTGTCCATTTTTGTTTAAGTTGCCTGTGTTTCTGAGGTATTGCTTAAGAAATTTCTGTCCAGATCAATGTCCTGGAGAGTTTCCCCAATGTTTTCTTATAGTAGTTTCATAGTGTAAGGTCTTAGATTTAAGTCTTTAATCCATTATGAGTTTATTTTTTTATATGGTGAGAAATAGTAGTCTACTTTCATTCTTCTGCATATAAATATCCAGTTTTCTCAGAACCATTTATTGAAGAGACTGTCTTTTTTTCATGGTATGTTCTTGGCACCTTTGACAAAAATGAGTCCACTGTAAGTGTATAGATTTGTTTCTGGGTTCTCTGTTCTGTTCCATTGGTCTATGTGTATGTTTCTCTGCCAGTACCTTGTAGTTTTGGTTACTATAGCTCTGTAGTATGATTTGAAGTCAGGTAATCTGATTCTTCCAGTTTTGCTCTTTTTGCTTAGGGTAGCTTTGGTTATTCAGGGTCTTTGTGGTTGTATATAGATTTTAGAATTTTTTTTTTCTATTTCTGTGAGAATGTCATTGGTTTTTTATACGGATTGCATTAAATCTGTAGATTGCTTTGGGTAGTATGGACATTTTCACAATATTAATTATTCCAATCCATAAGCATGGAATATGTTTCCCATTTTAATGTCCTCTTCAATTTCTTTCATCAGCATTTTATAGTTTTCATTATAGAGATCTTTCACTTATTTGGTTAATTCCTAGGTATTTAAATTTATTTGTGGCTATTGTAAATGGGATTGTGTTTTTTATTCTCTTTCATATTGCTCACTATTGGCATATAGAAATGGTACTCATGTCTTTATGTTGATTTTGTTTCTTGCAACTTTACTGAATTTATTTATCAGCTTGAATAGTTTTTTGGTGTAGTGGTTAGATTTTTTTCAAATATAAGATCATATCATCTGCAAAAAAAAGATAATTTGACTTCTTCCTTTCCAATTTGGGTGCCCTTTATTTTTCTCTCTTGTCTCACTGCTCTAACTAGGACTTCTAGTACGATGTTGAATAACAGTGGTGAAAGTGGGCATTATAGTCATGTTTTAGATCTTAAAGGCTTTCAGTTTTCCCCCATTCAGTATAACACTAGCTGTGGGTCTGATATGTATGGTTTTTATTATGTTGAGATATGTTCCTTCTATATTCAGGTTTTTGAGGGTTTTTATCATGAAGGGGTATGAATTTTATCAAATACTTTTACAGAATTAATTGAAATAATATGGTTTTTATACTTCATTGTGTTGATAGGATGTATCATATTGATTGATTTGTGTATGTTGAACCATCCCTGCATCCCTTGCATCACTTGGTCATGATGAATGATCTTTTTAATGTATTGTTGCATTAATTTTGCTAGTATTTTGTTCAGAATTTTTCCTCAATATTCATCACAGACATCGGCCAGTAGTTTTCTTTCTTTCTTTCTTTCTTTTTTTTTTTTTTGATGTATCTTTGTTTTTTGTGTCATGGTAATACTGATCTCATATAATGAGTTTAGAAGTATTCACTCCTTTTCTATATTTTGGAGTAGTTTGACTAGGATTAGTATTAGTTCTTCTTTAAATGTTTGGTAGAATTCAGCAGTGAAGCCATCGGATTCTAGGGTTTTCATTGCTAAGAGACTTTTTACTACAACTTCATTACTTTTTATTGTTTTGTTTAGGTTTCGAATTTCTTCATGGTTTAATCTGGGTAGATTGTATATGTTTAGGAATTAATTAATTTCCTCTACATTTTCCAATTTATTGGCTTATAATCACTCATGGTAGCAACTGATAGTTTTTTTGAATTTCTGCGGTACCAGTTATGTCTCCTTTTTCACCTCTGATTTTATTTTTTGGGGTCTTCTCCCTTTTGTTTGTTTGTTTTTTGTTTTTTGTTTTTTTTTTTTTTGTATGTGTTTGATTGTTTTTGAGACAGTGTTTCACTCTTGTCTCCCAGGCTGGAGTACAGTGACATGATCTTGGCTCACTGAAACCTCCGCCTCCTGGGTTCAAGCGATTCTCATGCCTTAGTCTCCCTAGTAGCTGGGATTATAGGTGCCCACCACCTTTGTATTTTTTAGTAGAGATGGGGTTTCACCATGTTGGCCAGGCTGGTCATGAACTCCTGACCTCAAGTGATCTGCCCATCTTGGCCTCCCAAAGTGCTGGGATTACAGGCATAAGCCACTGTGCCTAGCCTGGGTCTTCTCCCTTTTTTTCCTTCATTAGTCTGGCCAAAGATTTGTCAGTTTTGTTTATCACTTCAAAAGATGAACTTTTTGTTTCATTGATCTTTTATATTGCTTTCTTCATTTCTAATTTATTTTTTTTCTCTGATCCATATTATTTCTTTTCTTCTACTAATGTTGGGTTTGGTTTGCTCTAGATTTTCTAGTTCTTTAAGATGCATAAATAGGTTATTTACAAAAGTCTTTTTCTATTTCTTGATATGGTGCTTTTAGCTATAAATTTTCCTTTTAGTACTGCTTTTCACTGTATCCCATAGGTTTTGATATGTTGTGTTTTCATTATTTTTTGTTTCAAGAAATTTTTCAATTTTCTTCTTAATTTCTTTATTTACCCGTTGATCATTCAGGAACATGTTGTTTCATTTCCATGTGTTTGTATAGTTCCCAAAAATTCTTCTTGTTATTAATTTCTAGTTGTATTCCATTGTGGTCAGAGAAGATGATTGATATTATACCAATTTTTTGAATGCTTTAAGAATTGTTCTGTGATATAATATATGGTCTATCCTTGAGAATGATCCATGTACTGAGGAGAAGAATATGTATTCTATAGCCACTGGGTGAAATGTTCTGAAATATTATATCTACCAGTTTTATTCATAATGCATATTAATTCTGAAGTTTCTTTGTTGATTTTCTCTCTGGGAGATCTGTCCAATGCTGAAGTAGTGTGCTGAGATCTACAGCTATTATTGTGTTGAGGTCTATCTTTGGCTCCAATAATATTTGCTTTATATAGCTGGGTGTTCCAGTATTGGGGTCATATATATTTACAATCATTACATCTTCGTGCTGAATTGATCCCTTTGTCATTATATACTGACCTCCTTTGTCTCTACTTACAGTTTTTGTCTCAAAATCCATTTTGTCTGATATAAGTATAACTACTCCAGCTCTTTTTCGGTTTTCATTGGCATGGAATATCTTTTTCCATCCCTTTATTTTCAGTCTGTATGTGTTCTTTATAGGTGAAGTGTGTTTCTTGTAGGTAACAGAACATCGGTTCTCTTTTTTCATTTATTAAGCCACTGTATGTCTTTTTATTGGCAAGTTTAGTTCACTTACATTCAATATTATTATTCATATGTAAGGACTTACTCCTGTCATTTTGTAATTTATTTTCTAGTTGTTTTGTGGTGTTCTCTTCCTATTTTTCTTCCTTCTTGTCTTCTTTTTAGTGAAGATGAATTTTTGGTATTATTTTTTAATTTCTTGGTTGTTATATTTTGTATATTCATTATGTGTTTTTTGATTTGAGGGTACCATAAGGCTTGCAAATACTATCTGATAGCCCATTATTTTAAACTAATGACAACTTAGCACTGATTGCACAAACAAGCAAGCAAACACCCCAAAAGAAAACTAAGAAAGATTATATTCTTTAACTTCATTGCCCAATTTTTTTTAACTTTTTGTTTTTTCTCTTTATATCTTCTTGTACTATGTCTTGAAAAGTTCTTGTAATTTTATTAGGTCATTTTCAGGCTGCTGGTAAAGACATACCTGAGATTGGGTAATTTACAAAGAAAAAGAGGTTTGGTCAGGAGATCAAGACCATCCCAGCTAACAAAATAAAATCCCATCTCTACTAAAAATACAAAAATTAGCCAGGTGTGGTGGCGTGCACCTGTAATCCCAGCTACTTGGGACTTGGGACTGAGGCAGGAGAATCACTTGAACCTAGGAGGTGGAGGTTTCAGTGAGCCAAGATCGTGCCACTGCACTCTAGCCTGGGTGACAGAGCAGGACTCTGTCTCAAAAAAAAAAAAAAAAAAAAAAAGGTTTAACTGACTCACACCACATGACTGGGGAGGCCTCACAATATGGCAGAAGGTGAAAGGCACATCTTACATGGTGGCAGGCAAAAGGAAAATGAGAGAACATGTAAAGAGGTTGCTGGGATTCAGGGCACCATATCACTAGGCTGCACACAACATGTTCTTATAAAACCATCAGATCTTGTGAGACTTATTCAATCTCATGAGAACAGCATGTGCAAAACCCACCCCTAGGATTTAACTAACTCCCACCAGGTCACTCCCGTGACTCATGACAATGGTGGGATCCACAATTCAAGATGAGATTTGGGTGGGGACACAGCAAAAACATATCATTCTGACCCTGACCCCTCCCAAATATCATGTCCTCACATTTCAAAACTAATCATGCCTTTCAAACAGTCCCCGAAATTCTTTACTCATTTCAGCATTAATTCAAAAGTCCACAGTCCAAAGTCTCATCTGAGACAAGGTAAGTCCCTTCTGCCTATGAGCCTGTAAAATCAAAAGCAAGTTAGTAACTTCCTAGATACAATGGGGGTACAGACACTGGATAAACACACCCATTCCAAATGGGAGAAATTGTCCAAAACAGAGGGGCTAAAGGCCCCATGCAAGCCTGACATCCAGTGGGGCAGTCACATCTTAAAGCTCCAAAATGATCTCCTTTGACTCCATGTCTCATATCCAGGTCACACCAATGCAAGAGGTGTGTTCCCATGGTCTTGGGCAGCTCTGCACCTTTGGCTTTGCAAGGTACAGCCTCCTCCCTGGCTGCTTTCATGGGCTGGCATTGAGTGTCTATGGCTTTTCCAGGAGCACAGTGCAAGCTGTCAGTGGATCTACCATTCTAGGGGCTGGAGGACAGTGGTCCTCTTCTCACAGCTCCACTAAGCAGTGCCCCAATGGGGACTTTGTGTGGGGACTCCAACTCAACATTTCCCTTTTGTACTGCCCTAGGAGAGGTTCTCCATGAAGGTCCAGCCCCTGCAGCAAACTTCTGCCTGGACATCCAGGCATTTCCATACGTCATCTGAAATCTAGGCAGAGGTTCCCAAACCTCAATTCTTGCCTTCTGTGTACCTGCAGGCTCAACACCACATGGAGACTGCTAAGGCTTTGTGCTTGCACCCTCTGAAGCCATGACCAGAGTTGAACCTGGGCCCCCTTTAGCTGTAGTTGAAGTTGCTGAGATGCAGGGCACCAACTCACTAAGCTGCACACAGCATGGTCACCCTGGCCCTGGCCCATGAAACCATATTTCCCTTCTAGGCCTCGAGGATTGTGATGGGAGGGGCTGACATGAAGACCTCTGACATGCCCTGGAGACATTTTCCCCATTGTCTTGGCAACATTTGGCTCCTTGTTATTTCTGCAAATTTCTGCAGTCTGCTTAGATTTCTCCTCAGAAAATGGGGTTTTCTTTCCTGTTGCATTGTCAGGCTGCAAATTTTCTGAATTTTTATGCTGTATTTCCCTTTCAAAACTGAATGCTTTTAACAGTGCCCAAGTCATGTCTTGAATGCTTTGCTGCCTAGAATTTCTTCTGCCAGATACCCTAAATCATCTCCCTCATGTTCAAAGTTCCGCAAATCTCTTGAGCAGGGTCAAATGCCCCCAGTCTCTGCTAAAACATAGTAAGAGTCACCTTTACTCTAGTTCCCAGCAAGTTCCTTATCTCCATCTGAGACCACCTCAGCCTGGATTTTATTGTCTATATCATTGTCAGCATTTTGACCAAAGTCATTCAACATGTCTCTAGGAAGTTCCAAACTTTTCCACATCTTCCTGTCTTCTTCTGAGCCCTCCAAACTGTTCCAACCTCTGCCTATTACCCAGTTTCAAAGTTACTTCCACATTTTTGGGTGTCTTTACAGCAGCACCCCATGCTACCAGTACCAATTTACTGTATTAGTCCATTTTCATGCTGCTAATAAAGACACACCTGGGACTGGGTAAGTTACAAAGAAAAAGAGGTTTAATTGACTCCTAGTTCCATGTGGTTGGGGAGGCCTCACAATCATGGTGGAAGGTAAAATGCACATCTTATATTGCAGCAGGCAAAAGGAAAATGAGAGAACTTGTTCAGGGAAACTCCCCCTTATAAAACCATCAGCTCTCATGAGATTTATTCACTATCACAAGAACAGCATAAGAAATACTCACCCCCATGATTCAATTACCTCCCACCCAGTCTTTTGCACAACACATGGGAATTATGGGAGATACAATTCAAGATGAGATTTGGGTGGGGACACAACCAAACCATATTAATAATTATTATTTTTGATTGGTTCGGCTCATTATTTAGGCTTTCTGGTTAACTTAAGTGTAGTTTATATACCACAATTACAGAGTTATAATATTCTGTGTTTTTCTGTGTGCTTACCATTACCAGTGAGTTTTATACCTTCAGATGATTTCTTCTTGCTCACTAATATCCTTTTCTTTGAGATTGAAGTACTCCCTCTAACATTTCTTGTTTGACAGGACTGGTGTTGATGTAATCCTTCAACTTTGCTTGTCTGAGTTCTTTATTTCTTTTTCATGCCTGAATGATATTTTCAATAGATATACTATCCTAAGGTAAATGTTTTTTTTTTTTTTCCTTCATCACTTTAAATATGTCATTCCACTCTCTCCTGGCCTGTAATGTTTCCACAGAAAAGTCTACTGCCAGACATATCAGAGCTCCATTGTATATTATTTGTTCTTTTCTCTTGCTGCTTTTATAATCCTTTCTTCATCCTTGACCTTTGGGAGTTTGATTATTAAATGCCTTGAAATTGTCTTCTTTGGGTTAAATCTGCCTGCTGTTTATTATAGCCTCTTGCACTTGGATATTGATATCTTTCTCTAGGTGTGGGAAGTTCTCTGTTATTATCCCTTTCAATAAACTTTCTACCCCTATCTTTTTCTCTACCTCTTCTTTCTGGCCAGTAAATTATATTTGCCCCTTTGAGGATATTTTCTTGATCCTGGAGGCATGCTTCATTTTTAAAATTCGTTTTTATTTTGTCTTCTCTAACTGTATATCTTCAAATAGCCTTTTTCCAAACTCAGTAATTCTTTTGTCCATTTAATTAGTTATGCTATTAAGAGACTCTGATGCATTTTTAAGCATATGAATTGCATATTCACCTCCAGATTTTCTGCTTCATTCTTTTTAATTATTTCAATGTCTTTGTTAAATTTATCTGATAGATTTTTGAATTTCTTCTCTGTGTTATCTTGAATTTCTTTGAGTTTCCTCAATACAGCTATTTTGAATTCTCTGTATGAAAATTACGTATGTCTCTGTCTCCAGGATTGGCCCCTGGTGCCTTATTTCATTTGATAAGGTCATGTTTTTCTATATGGACTTAATGTTCATTTGTGTCTGATCATTGAAGAGTTATGCAGTTATCCTAGTCTTCACAGTCTGGGCTTGTTTGTCTCCGTCCTTCCTGGGAATGCTTTCTACATATTCAAAGGGACCTAGAGGTTGAGATCTGAGTTTTTGGTCACTGCAAGCCATATCTGCATTACAGAGCACCCCAAGCCCTGTAACGCTGTGGTTCTTGAAGACTTGTAGAGGTACCACTTTGGTGGTTATCAATAAGATATGGAAGAATTCTCTGGATTACCAGGTGGATACTTTTGTTTTTCTCCTTTACTTTCTCCTGAACAAAGGAGTCTCTCTTTCTTTGCCACATTGCATGAGGCTGTGGGAAGGGTTACACAAACACCCCTGTGGCCATCACCATTGGGGCTGGGCTGGCCCAGACCTGAATCCAGCACAGCACTGGGTCTCTCCCAAGGCTCACTGTAACTACGCCCTGGTTACCACCTGTGTTCACTCAAGGCCCTAGAGCCTTAAAATCAGCAGGTGGTGAAGCCAGCCCGTCTTGTGACTTTCACTTCAGAGGAGTAAGTTCCCTCATTTCCTTGGCTGGTCCAGGGATGCCAACTGGAGGCCAGGGACTGAAGTCAGAAAACTTAAAAATCTACCTACTATGGCTAAGCTAGCACTCAAACCACAACACAAAGTCTTTCCCACTTTCCCCAGGCAAGATAGTCTCTCCCTGTGCCCACCACACACAGGCTCACAGGGAGTACTGTCAGGCTACCAGTAATGTTCACTTGTGGCCTAAGGGCTCTTCAGTCAGCTTGTGGTGAATGCTGTCAGGCTTGGGACTCACCCTTCAGGGCAAGAGGCTCCCCTCTGGCCCAGGGCAAGCTCAGAAATCCCATCCAAGAGCCAAATCCTGGAATTGGGGACTCTAAGACCTTGCTTGGTGTTCTTCCCTGCTGTGACCAAGCTTGTATCTAAGCTGCAAGCAAAATCCCTTTTATCATTATTCCTCCTTTTCTCAAGCAGAAGGAGTCTCTTCTCATATCCACGATGATTGTGAATATGCTGGGTCATACCTGAAGCCAGCAAATCTCAGAATCTCACCCATGGTCCACGGTATATACTATGTGGTTACCACTGCTGATTATTCAGATCTCAATAGTACTTCTTCAATCAGCAGGTGATGAATCCTGCAGGACTAGGTCCTTCCCTTCAAGGCTGCAGTTCTTTTCTGGCCCAGGGTGTGTCTAGAAATGTCTGGAAACTATGGCATGGAAAGGGGACCTCATGACTAGGACTGGTGCCCTATTCTGCTGTGACTGAGCTGGTACCCAATATGCAAGACATAAAAATCTCCACTTTTCTGTCTCCTCAAGCAGAAAAGGGGGTATTCTTTGGAGCCATGAGCTGTGCAGCCTGGGGTTAGTGGAGGGGTGATGTCAGCATTCGTTAGCCACCCCAGCTGGTATTTCAGTGGGTCATGTGCACTCCCAGTCCACTGTCTCTGGGCCCAGTTCAGCCCTAAGACTCACCTAGGTGTTCCAATCTTTGTGGCCAAGATTGCCTTTCAAGTTTATTTGGAGTCCCAGAGCACTTTAGCCTGTGGTGGCAAGGCTTGCAAGAACTCAAGTTCCACTCACTGGAATCAGCAATTCCTCTCTGGCTAGGGATAATCTAAATACTCCATCCGTGGGTGTTGGCTGAGTTCTGCCTGTTGTTGGCAGCACTGAGTTCGAATGCAAAGTCCCACAGTCACTTAACTCTTTCTTCTCCAAGAATACAGATTCTCTCTCCACGCTGCCATGTGGTCACTTCTTGGGGGCCAGGGAGGGTGGTGTTGGCAACCCAAGATCGTCTTTCTTACCCTCCTCAATGCCTCTTTCAATGATATGAATTAATGTCAGGTACTGTGATCACTCACCTGATTTTTCGTTCTTATAAAGGTGCTTTTTTTGTGTAGGTAGTTGTCAAATTTGGTGTTTCTTTGGGGAGGACAATCAGTGGAGGCTTCTCTTTGGCCATCTCGCTCCAACTCCTTTCCCCATTTGTTGTTTATTAACCCTTTCTAAGTAACTATTTACTCAAATTTATGTATTTTTATTCATCAAAAGATGAAAATGGCAGTAAAACACTTTATGCTGATATTTTTGGATATTTGTAGATAACTGGTATGAGTGTGTAAAATTCTGGTCTTTCTTTTCTGGCTTATAACTCAAATCTATAAAATACAGTTTATTAATTAATTATTTTATTCATTCATTAGCTTAAACAT
Organism: Trachypithecus francoisi; assembly: GCF_009764315.1. Classification (NCBI taxonomy): domain Eukaryota; kingdom Metazoa; phylum Chordata; class Mammalia; order Primates; family Cercopithecidae; genus Trachypithecus; species Trachypithecus francoisi. Next base: position 91,458,423 of record NW_022681473.1, read on the forward strand.
TTAACTATCTCCCAAATGCCAGATATCTTACTAGGCAAGGGCTAAAAAAATGCCTAATATACATAAACAGACTTGGCCCTCAGGAAACAAAATTCATAAATAATACTATATATACCATGGATAACCACATGTATTGGCTTGCTTGAATCACTAACAGTTTATACCTGTTTCCTCATTTGCTTATTTATACTTCTAATACTCTTAAAATTACCCTTGTTTAGACAAGAAATTTTATAGAGTTACCTATATATATATATGAACTTAATTTTCTAAATGAAACTTGATATATAAACATTTCAAACATCAAATATAAACATTTCAGTTTATCAATTTAATGATAAATTTATGTTTAAGATTTTATACAGACACATATAATGTACTTAGCTTTTCCCTTTTCACATTTTATTAATCAAATTTCATTAAACTCTTTACATGTATATTTAACATTTATATTTGTATTTTTGACTTCTTTAGAGCTTTTTGCCCAGATATCTAACAAATTTTTAGAGCATATCATGTTTACTTACATATAAATTAGTTGAGAGATATCATTGTGGGGAAAGGAGGATGTATGCATGGGGTAGAAATTTTAATCTTTTGTATGAGACAAGGATAATTTCCTCCTATTCATTGTGTAGGTACATATTTGGGACCTTCATACAACCAACTATTCTAGTGTTGTTAAATAATAAATTCAGTTTTTTTGTAACTTCCAATATTTGGAATTGCAAAGTTTTACTCTCAGGAATAATGACTAGTTCTGAGTTAAATTTATTTTCCTTATTTCCTCCAATCAGGTGATATATAAAGATCCCAAGTTAGCATCAATGGAGGTGTTTCAGACTCAGATGTCCCCACTAAAGAATACTTTGTCAATTAACATAAATGAGTGTTGCTCAGCAACAAAAATTTTGTAAGAACTTAAATACCAGGTGACACTTTGTTTTCTAAAGTCCTAATCTATGTAAAAACCTGGTTACATGTTTGGACATATATGAACATTAAAGTAAAGCAGGTGCTATGATAGAAGAATGTATGAAATTTCAGGGAAGAATAATAGAAAGGACTCAGTCTTTAAATTTATTCAACAGGAAGAAGAGGAAAGAAGAAAAGAGTGTTCTAAAACAAAGAAAAAGTGGGAAGGGGGAAGAATAGGGTAAGTAAGAGAGAAAAAAATGGAGCCCAGAATAGGAGCGTTTCTTTTAAGAAAGATCTCATGAACTCAACCAGTAAATAAATTTTCTGGGAGTACACATGGTCTAGAGGTCCATGGGGCCTTGTATCAGAAGGTCAGGTATCATCATCTTTGCGTACGTTACAGACAGAGTTCCAAGAAATGCTTGAGAAGGTTCCGTTTCTTCTTACTTGTGGCATTTTCTGATCATTAACTTAATACCTGCTTGCTACAAAGAAGCAGAAAAAATTCTGAAGTAGAAAACAGAAGTCACAATAATCCGATGACCCTGAGATATAACCAGTGTTTTGTTCTCCCAAGGTTTCAATATAGTAAGGAATTTCCAAATAATGAAATCTCGAGTCATTTACCTGGGAAATCCAGTGATACAAATAGACATGAACAGAAACAAGAAGCTCCTTATAAAATGTGTACTTTTAAAATTTAATATCTGAGGCAAACCTATACACGTAATAAAGCACTTGCCTACCAATATCTCTATCACTGTCCTATTCTCTGTTATTTTTGTTGACAGGGAAAGAGGAAGGCTTGATCTGGGAAGGCTGGAGAAAGAAGACTGAAGGATAGACTGGATGACATTGATGCTGTTGCTCATGGCAAAATCTGATGCAAGTAAGCCAGGGAAACTTCATGCGACTTTGGAATATCTTTGTATCTTTGAGACTAGGTCAAGAAGGCTCTCCACTGAAGCAGGCAGCCACTCTACGCCCCAGACCCCAACAATGTAGCTATGGCATGAGGTAGGAAGTAATGAATGCATCTGCAGGCAGTACCCTGAGTGTGGATGTTGGTATTGTTCTGAGAGGCAGTTGCAGCTATGTACCCCCAAGTGATTTGCAAGAAGTATTTGCAAGTAGACACATTGGAGCTGTCAGAGGAGTAGAATGTAGAATAAGTTGTGTGAATGTGGAAACTAGCTGATCAGCTGAATTATGTTCCCCTTTGGGAAATGCTTTGAATCAAATCAATTTTCTTATAAGCAAGCTAGACTTCAAGGTTTTTTTCTTACTTCATATGATATCTGAAATAAATATATATATGTGTGTGTGTGTGTGTGTGTGTGTGTGTATACAATACATCTTTTTCATTGCCCTTGGTTCTGTAAATGATTTTTAAGCACATTTTCTATTTGATTCATCAATCATGAATATCTAATTAATAATGGTACACAATGATCTATGTAATGTTTCTGGAGTCCATGTATTGAGTATTACATAGTTAAGTTTTGAAGCCTCGTAGTTGAATGCTACAGGTAGTAAGGATGTTTATCAAGACTATGCTAAAACAATGGCATTCCTATTTTTTATGTGACTTGCCATCCATTTCGGTTTTTACCCAATGTAAAGGCCTCACTGTGTTCCAAGATGTGTAGACAGTGGAATATACTTTTCATTGAGGCAGGAAAACCGCCTGAGCACAGACCACTCAAAGCAGACGGATAACAAGAGCAATCACATCTCTCACTCAGACAGGCAATGATTCTTAAGTAGTAGTTTTCATAAGACATTTGACATTTTGCAGCTAAAGTTGAAGGAATTCATCTTTCTTGTAGAACAACTGCAGACTAAGGCCTTTTATTCAATAGCTGTAGGTCTACAAATATAAGGAATCAACATCCCTGGGAAGTCCTGCTTTGGAGAACACAAAGATGACTAGTAACAGGAGTGACATGGGAAGAAAAGAGACTATTTTTTTTAGCTACACCAGGCAAAAGGGATTTTCACCAGATCTCAGAAAGATAGTATGAGATTTAGAGTCCTGCTCTATGTGGTATATTATGCTAAAATTAAAATAGTAGGCTATATATAAGAGACCAACCACTCCAAGTTTTATTTTAGCTAGATAGTTGGGCCTGGAAGATATCCCTTATTGAAGTGAAGATTTAGTGTTTACACTGTGCAGAATAGATATTGCTTAGAAGGATTTTACCTTATTGGGGATGTGGGGCAGAGATGGGAGGATGCAAGTGATACCTTTCCCCCATCAATGAAAGAAATTGAGTATGCTTTCTGAAGCCATGAGGAATGGAGTACCCTTTCCCTACCCCTGTTCACTCCCCTACATTCTTCCTCTCTCCCTGAAGGAGTTATAAATATTAGTGTACAAACAAAGAATGTAGGAAACGTAACTCTATATTTATAACTCAACTGATTTGTCTCTGAGTTCTGTATCCTGCTGAGCTTGTGGGATACAGCTTGTTCTCTTTGCCTCCCTGCAAGACTGTGCTACAGCTTTCCCGACTACATCATTGGGGTGAGAGGGAAGCAGTGGTAATGTCGTGAAACCCTCCAGTCCTTGTTTCATTGTCCTGGTCCATGAGGAGCTTCAATCTCAATCATTTTGTGCCACAATTAGGGAATTGTAATTTTACAAAATGCTTCCTATTTCGTATGCATCCAAATGCACCATATGACTCTTTTTTCGGGGGGCGGGGAGGGGGTTACCTCCTCCCAGTAATGCTGCTAGAAAGACAAGTAGAGGGTGAACCTACTGCAGGCTCCGTTCTCTCTCCCTACCTCTGCTAGATTAGAGTAGTCTCATTCTAGTTAACAAATGAGGGAGGATTGGAAAACAATACTTCTGTTCCAAAATATTCTGTCCATATGTTTACCTGTCTTTGCTCTTTAGACAAACAAAAACTTACAGATGTTTTTGTTTTCTTCCTGACACATACCTTCCCTAAGGTAACAAACACAGAGCAAGCCACAGGCTTAAATATGGTAAAGGGAAAAGGGAATATCCAGAGAGACAAAAATAACATGTAAGCCAATATCTCAAAATATGTTACAGTTGCAATTGTTTGGCCTGTGTGATTATTTGTTATGGCAGGTTTCTAAGCAGTTACTTCTGTTGTATTTAGTAGCTTGATGGGTGGCTAGGCACAGCCTGTGAAGCCAGGGCTCAGAAAGTATAGAGAAAGAGGCTAGCAGACCTGCCCACACTCTCGATGTGGACACTGTCAAGGAAGACAGTGGGGAGAAGCAGCTGCTTGCTTTTCCCTGGTATGATGGTACAAAGAGCACAAGTTCTACAATTAGAAAAACCTGCATTCACATCCTTTTCCACTTACTGGTTATCCGATTTTGAGTAAGTCACTTATTGATGGTTGTCACAATTTGGACAGTAGTTTTCTTGAAGTAGGGGGATATTTCGTTTTGTTTTTTTCATCTTTATGTCCTCAGAGATGAGCACACTGATGAAACATACTTGGCATGCAGTAAATATATGTGGAATGGATGTACATAGTTCAACACTTCACAACTTCAGTTTTCTTATTGATGGGAAGTGATAATAGCAGCTGCTCCTGGGAAGATTTAGTAAGGCTCCACATGTAAATAAGCCTGGCAAACCCCTAAAGGGCAGGCATTTGGTAGACAATTATTTCTCCGTTCCTTTTCCCCTCTCCCCTTTGTCTTTCCTCCTACATTTCCTCCTATATTTCACTACCTAGTGACTGTCCATAATTGGCGTTTTTATTCCTAGTAGGCATAGCGTCCCTCTATTGATTAACTCATAAATAGTCATCGTCGTTATCAACACTTGCAGCATAAATAGAAGTTGAATGTCTAATCTGTGAGACATTAGGCTGGTTACGTTTTCAACTGCTTTAGAGTAAGAGCAACCCCCGTCTCCTCCACTACATCTCCATCCGCCTGCTACCTCACTGCCACTTACCCAGGAAAATTAACTGCTTCTTTCTCTCTTTTGAAGAAGGGAATTCTGTCCTTTAATAAAACTTGACTGTTTTCCCATTCGTGATTCTAATCTGTCGTCCATCTAAATCATTTGATTTTTTTTCCTCAGACTAAAGTTTCTCTTTTTATAGTTCTTCAGTTACTCAGTTTTAAAAAACCCTCCCAAAGAATGCCACTTTGTAAATATCATTATATGTGGCTTACAATTTTTATGTATGTATTTCATTTATAACAGCTTCATTCCTTAAGGTAGTGGTCCCCAACCTTTTTGGAACTGGGACCTGGTTTGGTGAAAAACAATTTCCCCACAAACAAGGGTCAGGGGGCGTGGATGGGGGTAGATGGCTTCAGGATGAAATTGTTCTGCCTCAGATCATGAGGCATTAGATTCTCCTAAGGAGTGTGCAACCTAGATCACTTGCATGTGCAGTTCACAGTTGGGTTTGCGCTTCTATGAGAATCTAATGATGCCACGGATCTGACAGGAGGTAGACCTCACGCAGTAAGGATCACTCACTCACCTGGTGCTCTGCAACCTGGTTCCTAATAGGCTGTGGACTGGTACTGATCCACAGTCTGGGGTTGAGGACTCCCACTTTAAGGGGTAAGACTTTGAGTAGGTAATGTCAATTTCTATAACTTAGAACAGTGATTTTTAAACTTTGTTTCAGGAATAAAACCCCCTTTTTGCCCACAGATAAATGCTAAATACAATTGTATTTTTCTAAGGTCAAATTTGTTAATATAATTCAAAATCATATTTAGTTTACTATAAAGCCATGCCTTTTGCAATCATAGATACTCTGCAAATAGTGAAAAACCTGGAGAAGCAAGTCTAAGATCTGCATACGAACCAGTTAATCTGGTCTCATAAATTAACATATTGGTGGCATTGTATAACTTTCGTGGAAATGTTTATTATAGTTTCATAATATAGTAGAGAGATATTTAGTTTAGAATTGGTATCAAATATTGAAAATAATTTTCCTACAACATCTTTGGAGACAAGTTATACCTAGAGTCACCTCAAAACCAATTGCATAAAATATTCAATGTTACTTGTTTCATGTTATTAAATTAAAAACAGTCTTTTGAAAAAAAAGCCAGCTTCAATCGTCTTTGGTAGGTCTATGTTATGCCCATAAAGATACCATGCAGTTGTCATGATAAATAATAACTACCTCTGTCATAACTCTTTTATATTTATATTCTCAATTGACCCTCATAAAAACACAGCAAGATAGTTGTGATTATTATTCCCAGTCTACATAGGAAGAGAAGATTATATAAATTGTTTCAAATTAAACTCCTAATTTCAAGATAGAGATTCAAACCTGGGTCTCTGTGTCCCTGAAACTCACAGTCATGCAGAGCCCCAGGACTGCAGTGTTGGTTGTTGGTACAGCCCATGCCCTGGCAGAATGGGAGCCTGTGTTCACTGGACACACGGTCTATGATTTGTTGTTTATCCTTTGTTTATGAAAAACAATCCTTTAGTATTTATAAATTTAAGACTATAGAGAATATTTATTCATGACACTCCTTTTTCTGAGAGAATGTAGTATCCTTTCATTTGAAGGAATGTCTTGAACATCTCAGATCAATAGAAACACAGCTTCTCCTACATCTGGCTGGACTGGCTTCAAGTTTTCAGAGGAAGAGGAAAGGAACTTTACATCACTGATGGAGAATGAGAAGGTGAATAAGTATAGGAGAAACTATTGTTTAAATCTGAAAGCACTGGCATCTAGTAAACAATAATTCTGTGCCTGTTTTCATCCTTCCTGCCTCAAATGCTTTCTGAACAAAATGTAAGATGATCTCAGTAATCTTTATTTGTAGGCTTTAGAGTGTGCTGCAGTGATGGTGATTTAGGGACCAGGAGAGTTTCATGGGGTAGAGGTCAAGATTTGAAACCAGGCAGCTGGATTCCATAGCTTGCCTTCTTAGCCACTATGCTCAATTGTTTTCCATGGTGGTAAGTATAGTATTCCTAAGAGCATTCATTTTTTAATAATTATCAGCTCTTAGAACTATTAAATATCGTCCAGATTTCCTGGCTTTGTAGGTGTCCATGAAGAGGCTGGGAGACCACCAGCTGAAATGTTGCAAGATATCTTTATTAGTCAGGAAGTTGGGTCTTTAGATATAATTCTAATGCAATGTTTTAAAACTGGGGTCCTTACCTGTAATAGTTTACTCAGATTTGATCTTGAAGTTTTTCTCATGAGATTGGCAATAAATTCTAGCTGTGCCCTGATGGGGCTCTAGATAAGGTAGTCATGGATGTTGCTTCATTATCCTGGTAGGTATTCTCATGCCTTAGTGTCTCACCTGTGACCAGGGGTTCCTCTCACAGAAAATTTGCTTGTACTGGCAGATGCCCTTGTGGCTCCTGTCTGACCTGTGTTCAGTTTATTCCTACCAAGGTAACCACCCTCTGAGATGGATATGATTGGGAAGAGAGTTAGATTCAGGGGCATCCATCAGGTGAGACACAGAAGAGGCAACTCAACAAAACACATGAAGTAACAGAAGCAGCGTGTTACTTATAGATCCAAGAGGAAAGAGGGTAGCAAGCATCACAGGGCTAACAGCAGGTGGGGAGTCACTGGGGATATGCACACCCAACCAGTGCATGGAGAGCAAGAGAGAAAGCGTGAGAAATCCGTGGGCCAGGCCTTTCCAGGGTGTTATTTAAGCCAGAATCCCGAGGGTAATTCTAATTGGTGGGTTTACAATAAGTAGGCATGATTTCTTTGGAATCATGCTGTGAGTGAAAGGTGGTCACTGTGGCACCTCTGTGCAGCCCACGTGGGGTGTGAGGGTCAGTTGGACAAGTCAAGCAGGTTGTATCTATCTGTCCACAGGGATGTGGTCACCAGAAGGTGTTAGTATAAGGCATATAATCTGGATCAATCACACTGAAGAACTGGGAGAGCTGGAGAACCGGAAACTGTGTCAAGGGTTAGTAAACCTTGATTCTGTTGTGAGAAATTCTACTTTATATTCAAAATGCATACTGAGCCAACATATAATTATAAAAATTCACTATATTACCATATTAAAATCTCTAAATTGGATGGGCTACAAGGAGTCCATAAACCCCCAAAATAGTATGTAAAATGTGTACATCATCAAAAAACTAATCTGCCACAATCAAGTAGACTTTATTCCCAGGATGGAAGACTGGTTCAATGTATGCAAATCAATAAATGACTCATCACATAAACAGAAATAAAAACAAAAACCCCATGATTATCTCAATAGATACAGAAAAGGCTTTCAGTACAATCCAGCATCCCTTCTAACAATCTTCATCAAACTAGGTATTGAAGGTAGATACCTCAAAATAATAAGAGCCATCTATTACAAACTCAGAGTCAACATCATAACAAACAGGCAAAGCTAGAAGCATTCCCCTTGAGAACTGGAACAAGACAAGGATGCTCACTCTCACCACTCCTATTCAGCATACTACTGGAAGTCCTAGCCAGGTGAGAGAAAGAAATAGAAGACACCCATATAGTAAAAGAAAAAGTCAAACTATGTTTCTTCAGACACAATATGATACTATGCCTAGAAAACCCCGTAGTCTCTTCCCAAAGGCTTGTAAATCTGATAGATAACTTCGGCAAAATTTTAGAATACAAAATCAATGTACAAAACTCAGTAACATTTCCATACACCAATAACGTCCAAGCTGAGAGCCAAATCATGAATGTAATCCCATTCACAATAGCCACAAAAAGAACAAAATATCTAGGAAAACAGCTAACTAGTGTGGTGAAAGACTTCTACAATGAGAACTATAAAACACTGCTGAAAGAAGTCAGTGATGACACAAACAAATGGATAAACATTTCATGCTCATGAATAAGGAGAATTGACATTGTTAAAATACTGCCGAAAGCAATTTACAGGTTCAATGCTATTTCTATCAAACTACCAATGACATTTTTCACAGAATTAGAAAAAAAAATTCTAAAATTAATTTGGAACCAAAAAAGAGCTGGAATAACCAAAGAAATCCTAAGCAGAAAGAACAAACCTGAAGGCATCACACTACCTGACTTCAAACTATACTGTAAAGCTACAGTAATAAAAAGAGCATGGTACTGGTTCAAAAACACACACATAGACCAATGGAACAGGTTAAAGAACCCAGAAATGTAGCTGCTCACCTACAACCATCTGATCTTTGACAAAGCCAACAAAAACAAGCAATGGGGAAAGTACCCTTTGTTCAATAAATGCTGCTGAGATAACTGGGTAAACATATGCAGAAGAATGAAACTGGACCCCTACCTTTCACCATATACGAAAAACAACTCAGGATGGATTAAAGAGCAAAATATAAAATGTAAAAATATAAAAACCCTGGGATAAAATCTGGGAAATACCATTCTGGACTCAGCTCAGACAATGACTAAAGGACAAATACTTTAAAAGCAATTGCAACAAAACCAGAAATTGACTAGTGGGACCTAATTAAAATAAAGAGCTTCTGCACAGCAAAGGAACTACAACAGAGTAAAGAGACAACGTACAGAATGGGAGAAATTTACAAACTATGCATCTGACAAAAGTCTAACATCCAGGATCTATAAGGAACTCAAACAAATGAACAAGCAGAAAACAACCCCATTAAAAATGGGCAAAGGACATGAACAGATACTTCTCAAAAGAAGACATACACACGGCCAACAAACATATGAAAAAGTTCTCAATATCACTGATTATTAGGGAAACGCAAATTAAAACCACAATGAGATACCATCTTACACCAGTCAGAATGGCTATTGTTAAAATTTCAAAAGGCAACAGATGCTGGCTAAGTCACAGAGGTAAGGCCATGGTTATACACTGTTGGTGGGAATCTAAATTAGTTCAGCCACTGTTGAAAGCAGTTTGGAAATTTCTCAAAAAACATAAAATAGAACTACATTTCAACTCAGCAATCCCATTACTGGGTATATAACCAAAGGATTATAAATTGTTCTACCATAAGGACACATGAAGGTATATGTTCACTGCAGCACTTTTCACAATAGCGAAGATATGGAATCAACCTAAATGCCCACCAGCGATTAACTGGATAAGGAAAATGTGATACATACACATCATGGAATACTACATAGGTATAAAAGATGAGATCATGGCCTTTGTAGCACTATGGATGGAGCTGGAAACCATTATCCTAAACAAATTAACTGGAACAGAAAACAAAAGATCACATGTTGTTACTTATAAGTGGGAGCTAAACATTGAGTACCCATGGACACAACAAAGGAAACAGTAGACACTGTAGCCTGTTCGAGGGTGGAAAGTGGGAAGGAGGGCAAGGATTGAAATACTACTTATCAGTAGTATGCTGATTACCTAGGTGATAAAATCATCTGTACATCAAACCCCTGTGACACACAATTTACCCATGTAATAAACCTGCACATGTACCCCCTGAACCTAAAATAAAAGTTGGAAAGAAAATAAATAAAAAATAAAATTTGTACATGCATAGTTGCGATTTTCTGGGAAGAAAATCATAGCTTTTCACCCTATTTTCCAAAAAAAGTTAATAATAATCTTATACAAATTGATTTATTGATTATAAAAGTTGTAAATATATTACACTCAAAGGATAAACTATTTTTTGTTTGTTACACCAATGTACACAAGCCATTTGTTACACCAGTCAGAATGGCTATTGTTAAAATTTCAAAAGGCAACAGATGCTGGCTAAGTCACAGAGGAAAGGCCATGGTTATATACTGTTGGTGGGAATCTAAATTAGTTCAGCCATTTTGTATTGTATTGGAGCAATAACATTTGGGCAAGATTATTAATTAAAATGGGTTAAGATTTGTAATGTCACCAGAGTAATGATGAACTATACATCTATCTATCTGTGTATCTTTATCGTCTATCTACTAATATATCTATGGTGTGTTTTGTTTTATAATGGTTTATGATTCACAAGTGCTTTTGTCACATATTATCTCTTTATATGTCAACTATGTGTTAGTCTTACATAGGCGGATCTCGAACTGGGTAGTATCTCATCATGCATTTTTTAATTCATAGTATATACTCATTTTAGTAATTCATAGTCAATTCTATATCGTATGTCTTAAGTGCATTACTTAGCCATATACCATTTTATATTAGAAAATATTTCAGGCAATTCCCAACTTCCTGTTATTAAGTAGGGGAGCTAGGATTTATATCTAGGTCTGTCAACATCCAGCCCCAACAGTTTTCAACACTGACATGACTCATCTTTCTATTTATTTTATTAACAAATTCTTTTTACAATTTTATTGAGAAATAATGGAGAACCAGAAAACCTGCATAAATCTCAAGAAATTTGCTGTTATTTCTATTTTTGTTCCTTTATATATGAGGTCTTAAAAAATTAATCTCTGGGTACTTTTCAAATTTTCTCTTTATCATTACTTTTGAGACGTTCCATTATCTTATGCTTTGGTGTAGTTTGCACTGTGTTTTGTCTTCTTGCGGTTCATCAAGCTTCTTATCGTTTTCATTAGATACAGGAAAATTTGGCCCTTATATACTTGAATACTTTTTCAGCTCATTCTTCTCCTTCACAGACTAGCAATTACATAATGTTAGGCTGCTAGAAATTTTCTGTAGATTGCTGCTTTTTTTGTTTTTGTTTTTCTTTCTGAGTTTAATTTTTAATAATTTCTACTTCTATTTCAAGTTCATTAATCTATTCCTCTGCAATGCCTGATCTGCCATTATTCCCATCTGGTGTATTTTTCATTTCAGACACTAGTTTTCATTCCTAGAGGGTAAGTTTTTAATTTTTTATATTTTCCATGTTGCTACTTAGCATCTTAAACACGTGGAATACATAAAGTACTTATTTAATGTCTTTGTCTACTGCTTTAAACATCTGTGCCAGTTCTTGTTGTTTTGATTGATTGAATTTTTTTCTTTATGATTTGTATTCGTTTATTTCTTTGCATTCCTGCCAATTTTAATTAGCTACCTGGCATTGTGAATTTTACCTTTTTAGACGCTGGATATTTTTGTATTACTACAAATATTCTTGAGCTTTCCTCTGGGTGCAGTTAAGTTACTTGGAAATAGTTTGATCTTTTTTGGTCTTGCCTTTAAAATTTGTTAGGTGGGCTCAGAGCAGTGATTTATTTAGCACTGATCACGCCCCTGCCTAGGCGAGACACTTCTCTTACTCTACCCAGTGCTCCATGAATGAGGTTTTCCGGTCTAGCTGGCAGGAAAAGACACTATCTCTTGTCCTTGTGTGAGTACTCAGCACTGTGGCTTCTAAACCTTTTGGATGTTATATTTTTCTTTTCCCCACAGCTTTGAGTAGTGTTCAAACATACATAAATTTATTAATACTCTGCTGAATGCTTAAGGAGACCCTACAGTGGTCTCTAATGTTCTCTGTGCAACCTTCTCCTCCTCAGTACTCTGTCTTGCCAATTCCCACTACCTTGGTATTTCTGGACTCTTATGCCAACTTCTCAACACTGAGAGTCTACCAGGCTCTGCCTAGGTCCCTGCCTCCCTCTGTTGTATCTTAGAAATTATCTCAAAGCAGTTAATCTGAGGAATTTGTAGGGTTCACCTTATTTGTTCCGAGTTTCTGTCCTTCACTGCCTGATATTCAATGATTGGGACCATTGTTTTATATAGTCTGTCAAGCAGTTGGTTTTTTTAGACAAAGAGGTAAATGCAGTCGTTATTCCTCCATCTTGACCAGAAGCAGAAGTCTTTTATCCTTTTGTTGTTCATCTATATCAACACAGAATATTTTTGCCAACATAGAATTGTGCTCTCCTTTTTTGTTCCTTGCTAACTTATATGTTCACAACATAACTTTCTGTCTGTAGACTTACTATATGTGTTGAAACTAAGACAACTATATCTTATCCAATGTGCAACCCCACCACATAATACAATTTCCAGTAGATAATATTCTCTCTATAAATGTTTGAGTGTGCAAATGAATAAATTAACAAATATATAAAACCCAAGTCTTCCTGGGGGAAGGAGATGCAAATATGATGGTTGTATAATGAATACCAGTTTTAACATGTATTTCATACAATAAAATTGAAATAGAAATGAAAAAAAAGGAATGTAGGAAAGAAATGCAAAAAAGACTTGCAAATGTTATTAACACTTGCTTAGAAGTGAAGAGGGAACCTTAACCTTCCAAAAAGAAATGGAGCATGTGGTGGGTCAGACTCCTAAGGAGAAAGGGAGTGGACATACTTTCAAATCCACCTCTTTTTTTATTTCTGCCTTGGTTATCTCTCTCTCTCTCTGTCTCTCTCTCTCTCTCTGCCCCACTCCCCTCTTTCTCTCTCCCTTCCATGTCTGATATTACATGTACTATGTTTAAGGAGTCTAAAATTCACTAGCCAAATAATTGTGTTGATGGAGTTTGGCAGGGACTAGATAGATTGTGTGAATCTAACAAGAGCAGAGGTGCAATCTGTAGTTGCAAAACTGTATAAGATTACTCTAAGACCCCTTCTATTTCTGGGTTTCTCTTTCTCTGTGGGATCCAAGGGGAAATGAGCAGTCCCTCCAGATTACATTGAAGGTGCTGTGTCTCATGTACTTACAGCATAATGTCACATTATTTTTCCCTTAGCTTCCTATTCCTTCAAAGGATTATTTTACCATGTTATGAATTTAGAAACATTTCACATTTTAAATGTTGTACTTGCAAGTTTTTATTTGTATTTTTTACTTTTTAAATCTTAATTTTTCATGGCTAAAAACGCAGGCCTTATTTAAAAACAAATAAAGTTTATGGGCAAAATAATATTATGAAAGTAATAATTGTATATAAAAAGGTTTTTGGTCTATGTCTTGTTTCTTTCAATTAATATAGCAGCATTCCCAGAAAAGAAAAGAAAACAAACCACAAAAATCACTGCCTTTTAATTCTTCCATGAAAACCATTATGGGTCAGGACACCCTTGTGTATTTTTATACCTGCCCATCTTGATATGTGTCTAATATTTTCTCCTGTCTTTAATTCTGTAAACATTCTATCCTTAGTGAGTGCTTATTTTTGATGCAATCAAATCTGTGGCACACCTGTCTCTGTGGATAAAAAAAGAGTGAGTCATTTGTGAGGAGGGCGGTCACAGTAACTCTTGGAAGATACAAAAGATGACTTATGAAATTGAGTTTTTGAGGACATAACATGATGCCCTCATGATGGAAAAGAACTCATAGATCTCCTGGAAAAGATCATCCCCTCGATCTCACAAGGGGATGCAGAACCATTGCGAAATTCAACTCTCAAGTTAATGCCGTGGAGTTTAGTAAACAAGTTGTAAGAAATGCCATTCAAAATGTTTATTTTCAGGCTGTTCCTCGTGACTGCACATCAGCCATTTGAACGTGTTTGCATCTTATTGATCTGCTTCACCTTTGGAAATGCACTTTTTTCTTTAGTATAGATACAGTCTGTGTTTTAGGGACAGAAATCAGAGGAATAACAGAACCAGTATTACTCCATTGAGTCATGGCCTTTGATTTTCAATAGAAGCAGCCTACTTCATTTTGTCACTGAGTTCTTTTCCTAGCTCCCCACTGAAAGGAAAGAAGAATATAAAAATGAACGATAAAAGCCAGCCCTCTGATGGACCAGGGCAGAGAACACAGTGTCAGGATGGCATTGCATAATGATAAGAAAAAGCAATTTGCTGATCTTGGTGAGTGCTTTATCCTCTGTGTGTGTGTAACCTGAAGAGGGTAAATTACATTTTCCTGGTACCACTTCGTATCCATGAGGAGGTAATTTGCCTCATAATGTCAAGATACCCTGCTGCCGTGAAAGTGGTAATAATCCTGACTTGCAACAAGGAGAGCATTTGGCTCACAGTCGAGCTGATCCCCTCATAAATCACCCAATCCAATGCTGAGATGTTTCAGGACATACAAGCAAGTTCACAAATGAATAGATGCTTTTTTTTTTTTTTAAGGGGGTTGTCACAAGTATGTTTTTTTTTTTAGCTCCTTCATTGGTTGTTATTTAACTGCACTTTTTCCCTTAGAGACAGAGGGTTATTAAAATCTAAAATAGTTGAAAGTAAACATTTCTCACTGATCAATAGGACAACAATTTAGTCATATACTTGTCTAGCAGTTAAGTGCCGTGGGAATGATTTCTTCTGTTTGTTATTTTGAGGTCCCGTATCTGGAAAAGGGGCTTTGGTCAGTTGGAGACCCTGAAAGAAGCACCTGCCTCTTTAGGACGTTTTTCAATTCATTGTAAAGTGGTAACAAGAGAGCATTATAAGCAAAATGCCCTTATTGGGACTCCTTTATGGCAAGAAAATTTATCACTGGTCTGGGAATTCATTACTTTTGCTATCTCTTTTGAGACAAAACTTGAGGGAGAATAATACTCCCTGAGTTTCAATATTCATGCTTAGGCACCTTTAACCAGATAGTCAAACTGTACAGAGCCACTCAACATAGTATCTACAACTCCACTTTAGTACACCTGGCTTTCATAAACTGATAAGATTACATTGTCTTTTTTCTCCATGTTATCTATGAAACTCAAAGGGAACAGTATAGTGTGCATGGGTGGAGAGTTGTGACATCAGTCATTATTCTTTCATTCATTTATTTACCAAATATTTTGGGGGAACCTCCCACATGCTAGATATTGTACTTGATGCTGGGGTTAGAACATAAGTAACACAAATACAGCCCTAGCGCTTGCATCTTGGGGTGTCTAGTCCGTCTAGGTACATTAGGCATTAGGCGGGAAATCACACGAATAATTAGAATTGTGATAAATCCTCTGCAGAAAAAGCAAAGGGTGCCATGAGAATGTATACTGGGGGAAATAATTTAGTCCGGAGAGTGAGGGATCAAGAAAAGCTTTCCTTTTTAAACTGGGTGCCAAAGAAAGAATGGGTGGAGATAACAAGGATGAGGCGGGAGAAGAATTCCCAGTAGAGAAATAAACTTGGGTAGAGGTGCTAAGGGGAGACTAAGCTTGAAATTAGAGTCAAAACAGTAGAGAAAATTAAATAAGGGAAGGATAGCTCAAGATGTGATGTATTAATTTATTCATTTAATGAACATGCATATAGTATTTACTGTCTGCCAAGAAGAGCTTTAAATTCTTTACAAATATTGAATCCTTATAATGATCTTGGAAGGTATATAATATTATTAGCCCCATTTTATAGATATGGAAACTAAAGAACAGAAAGTTTTATAATGAGAGCAGGGAATATATAAAGAGACTAAAAAGTCATGTGAAATATTTAAAATCTTGTCATAAGAGCAATAGGAATTTGTAGAATGGTTTGAAGTGGTGAATGCCTTCATCACATTTGTATTTCAGCTAGATATCTGTAATCAATGCCTGAAGAAGGAGCCTGGGAAGTAAGGGGTGAAATAAGAATGCATGAGAAAATCAGTTAGGAGGTTACCGCAGTACTACAGGAGAGAGATGACAACACTAGGCAATGCAGACTTGGATGGATGTAAGAAATGTTCTATAAATTGAACAGGCAGGACTATAAGATGGAATTGATAGGTCCAGGGTAGGAGGAAGGGAAGCTCAGGGATGATTTTTAAGGTCTGTGTCATAAATAAATATATAGGGAACACTTTTCTAGGTTAGGGAACACAGAAAAAGAAGAATATTTGGCAGCAGGGCAGAAAAGAACTGTAAATTGAATTTCAGCCATAATGCATTTGAAGTTTCTAAGATGTATTCATGTGGAAAAGATGGAAAAATATTTGGATTTGGGAAAATGAAATGCAGAATCAAACTCTGAGAAAAAAATATATACATCTAGAAATTATTTGGCATTTATTTATGACACTTTTAACTTGCGTGTTTCTTCTCAAGACTCTAATGCAGATGTGAAGTATAAGACAATATTTAAGAAGTAAAAATGCAATGATACAAATGATAAAAGTAGTTAGAGTTTTGAGACCTTAAAGACTCTATACTAATAAAGGCATTGTGAATATTTATTCCATCTCTGCATAATTGGTTCAGAGGAAAATCTGTAAGATGAAATGAGACTGAAGGCAGGCAAGGTGATGAGCAAAAGATTCCAAGTCCTCAATTTGTAGTCTTCTGGTAACTGAATTGTTGCTAGCAAATATTTTGAGTTTCCAAATATTTTAACCAATTTTTAAAAGACTTTCCCTTTACCCTTACATTGAATTTTGGGGGTGTCAATCTCTAACACACTTCACTAAATCCCCCACAAAGAGCCTTCTCCTAAAATCAAGACCCAGAGAAGAATGAGGTGTTACTCAAGTTACATACTTAACATGTATGTATGTAAGTCATGCTTTAGCTGGGTCATATCCTGCACTGATGAGCAATGTAGGTCTTTTTTTTCTAACATGCCAGACTATGGAGTACAGCATCTTGCTCTGTTGACCAGACTGGAGTATGGTGGTACCATCTTGGCTCACTCCAACCTCTGCCTCCTGGGCTCAAGCGATTCTCCTGCCTTAGCCTCCCTAGTAGCTGGGACTACAGGCCCGTGCCACCACCCCGGCTAATTTTTTGCATTTTCAGTAGAGACAGGGTTTCATCATGTTGGCCAGACTGGTCTTGAACTCCTGACCTCATGTGATCCACCCATCTCAGCCTCCCAAATTGCTGGGATTACAGGCGTGAGCCACTGTGCCCGGCCTAACTCTCCTTTTTGATAAGCTGTTCTGATGCAACTTATGGCATTGATAGGATTTTCCGAGAAGATAGAAAAAGTTTTGGAAGTCAAGGTCCCTTCAATCCCATAGTCTGCTTGCTTTATTAACTTTCCCTTCAGTTTACTCACTCCTCCTCTTGTTTATCATCCAACAATTTTGGCTGTTCCTAAATCTTTCAACAAGCTTTCTTTTTATTTTTTCCTCCTAGCTCATTGGGCGTGGGATATTTTATTGGCATTGGGGCTGAATAAATCTATGAAAAAAAGTCTATATATACATATATATATCTATGTGTGCATATATTTATATATGTGTACATATATTTGTGTAAGTGTATATGTATGTACAGATGACTTTATCACAAATTTATTTATTAAAAAGATAATAGATTAATTAGCTTGATTTAGTCATTCCAAAATGTATGCATATTTCTTTTTTCTTTTCTTTTTTTTTTTCTTTTGAGACAGAGTTTCACTCTTGTTGCCCAGGCTGGAGTGCAGTGGCATGATCGATCTCAGCTCACTGAAACCTCCGCCCCCTGGGTTCAAGCGATTCTCCTGCCTCAGCTTCACAAGTAGCAGGGATTACAGGCACCCACCACCACGCCTGGCTAATTTTTTGTATTTTTAGTAGAGATGGGGTTTCACCATGTTGGTCAGGCTGGTCTCGAACTCCTGACCTTAGGTGATCCACCCGCCTCAGCCTTCCAAAATGATGGGATTACAGGCATGAGCCACGTCGCCCTGCCAATGTATGCATATTTCAAAACAGAATGTTGTGCATGATAAATATACATGTTTTAATTTTCACTTTAAAAATGACAATAGATAAACTAGCTTTCCTTTTATTGAATAAACTGTATTCTTCTGTTCAATATAGAGTGTGGGGGCAGATTTTCAGAGTTTTGAATATGTGCTCTGTGCTCTGCAGACAGGAGGAAGGCTACTAAGAAGCCAGCCCTACTTTTGACCATCAGGTACCATCTTAGGCTTCAGTTTCCTCAGGAGTTTGGACAAGAGGATCTGCAAAGTTCCTTCTAACTAATGTTCCATGATTCCTTTTCTGAGTAAAAAGATGGATTTATGACAAAATTTAAAAAAGAAAATCAGCTTTTAAAAGGTGCAACTGCTTCAAAGATTTTTTCCAGAAAAGACTGCCAATATGAATTGTGAGATAAAGCAGATCGTAGAGCAAAATTGTTGGACTTTTCAGAACAAAAATACATGGAAGCCAAGAGCAATAATTAAAATTTTTGAAATATTATGTTACTTTCTCACATTAAAAAATAATAATTGAGACTGTGAGGTTGGCAGGAATACATTTCCTTACCTAGGAATTTTAGGCGACTTCATGTAAGTCGCCTAAAAGTAAGCCAGTAGACACAAGAATCGTACCTTCAAATTGCAGGACCCATAGGGAACAATCCAGGTATAAATTTAGCCTGAGAAGGGTCAGATTCATACTGGACTTCTGATGTCACATTGCTCAGCTTCAAAGCACAATTTACATATTTTCATTGACTTACTTTTGCTATTTATGTATAATCAACTCTAGAAATATTTGGTTACTATCTCCACAATTTAGAATTTTCAATGGACTGTAATAAGAAACAAAAAAGATCAGATAAGGGGAAAAGGTTATGTTACGTCCTAAATAGCAGTGATAATATGAACACAATCTATGCTATAAAAAGCTATGAGCTAAGCTCACAAAACATGTGGACAAATATGAGCTAGTGAAAGAAAATGACCTAATGGAAAGATGTCAGAAAGTGGCAGAACAAGTTCTAAGAAAATTGGACAATTTCCTCAATATGAAATGATTTAAGTGCAAGGAGAACTTGAATAGCATGAATTTGGCCTTGAGCAGAAATGTGTACCCCCAAGAGAGGCAGCTCCCTCAGCATTGCTTCTAGACATTGAATTTGGCATGAAGAGAATGTTAGCCAGTCCAGGACACACTCTAGACTGGATAGGCTCTAAACATTTCTAAAAAGCCTCTACTCATTGTAAAAAATATATATATATGCTTAATATATATAAAATTAAAAGGAAGAAAGTAAAAATTTTTGTAGTATTGCATCTTAACATTTTGGTATATTACTTTCCAGTGATGAAAGAATGAACCTTAATGCGGAAGAGGACTAACAGTTCTTCAGGTGAGAGGAGGGAAGAAAGTTAGGATGAATCTGGAAGTGAGATTTCAAGATAGGGCAACAAGAACTTCTGTTCACCTGTAAAATAGAAAAAAAGATATTTTCAGTCTCACCATTATTTTCCAAGCGAGGTTTTTTTATTTTGCTATTACTAAACTGTAAGCTCCTCAAGGGCAGGAGCTATGCCATTTTAGTCTTTGATCCTCCAAAGACTATTATAATGGCTCAGCAGACTCTCAATAAATACTTGTTGAATAATCAGAGGCAAGTAAGACATAATAAATACAAAAACATAGCAAAGCAAATACAAGAAGGAACTAGACTTTAGTAGAATATTTAATGAAAGTGCAAAAGACTTGCAAAAGTCCTTGGGAATTAGGAAAAGATAAAGAGGGTTTGACCCAAGCCTGGGGTTGCAAATGACATAGACAGCTTGATGTTACTCCTCCCTTGTAATTCATTAATCTCCAACAGGGATCATTTTCTTAAAAAAAAAATTGTTACAGATTCAGAGGGTAGAGTGGAAGTTTGTTACATGGATATAGGACAATGTAGTGGTTGGCTTTGGGCTTCTATTTTACCTATCACCAGAATAGTGCATATTGTGCCCAAATAGGTAATTTTTCAACTCTCCCCCCATCCCATTCTCCCCACTTTTGGAGTCTCCAATGCCTATTGTTTCCCTATTTGTGTCCACGTGTACCCATTCTTTAGCTCTGTCTTATGAGTGAAAAGATGAAGTATTTGATTTTCTGTTTATGAGTTATTCCTTTAGGATATTGGTCTCAAGTTCCATTTTCCATGTTGCTGCAAAACATAGGATTTCATTCTTTTTATGGATGTGTAATATTCTATGGTGTATATATACCACATTTTTATTTATTTATTTATTTATTATACTTTAAGTTCTAGGGTACATGTGTATAACGTGCAGGTTTGTTACATATGTATACTTGTGCCATGTTGGTGTGCTGCACCCATCAACTCGTCAGCACCCATCAATTCGTCATTTATATCAGGTATAACTCCCAATGCAATCCCTCCCCCCTTCCCCCTCCCCATGATAGGCCCCGATGTGTGATGTTCCCCTTCCCGAGTCCAAGTGATCTCATTGTTCAGTTCCCACCTATGAGTGAGAACATGCGGTGTTTGGTTTTCTGTTCTTGTGATAGTTTGCTAAGAATGATGGTTTCCAGCTGCATCCATGTCCCTACAAAGGACGCAACCTCATCCTTTTTTATGGCTGCATAATATTCCATGGTGTATATGTGCCACATTTTCTTAATCCAGTCTGTCACAGATAGACAATTTGGGTTGATTCAAGTCTTTGCTATTGTGAATAGTGCCGCAATAAACATACATGTGCATGTGTCTTTATAGCAGCATGATTTATAATTCTTTGGGTATATACCCAGTAGTGGGATGGCTGGGTCATATGGTACATCTAGTTCTAGATCCTTGAGGAATCGCCATACTGTTTTCCATAATGGTTGAACTAGTTTACAATCCCACCAACAGTGTAAAAGTGTTCCTATTTCTCCACATCCTCTCCAGCACCTGTTGTTTCCTGACTTTTTAATGATTGCCATTCTAACTGCTGTGGTGAGATGGTATCTCATTGTGGTTTTGATTTGCATTTCTCTGATGGCCAGTGACAATGAGCATTTCTTCATGTGTCTGTTGGCTGTATGAATGTCTTCTTTTGAGAAATGTCTGTTCATATCCTTTGCCCACTTTTTGATGGGGTTGTTTTTTTCTTGTAAATTTGTTTGAGTTCTTTGTAGATTCTGGATATTAGCCCTTTGTCAGATGAGTAGATTGCAAAACTTTTCTCCCATTCTGTAGGTTGCCTGTTCACTCTGATGGTAGTTTCTTTTGCTGTGCAGAAGCTCTTTAGTTTAATTAGATCCCATGTGTCAATTTTGGCTTTTGCTGCCGTTGCTTTTGGTGTTTTAGACATGAAGTCCTTGCCCATGCCTATGTCCTGAATGGTACTACCTAGGTTTTCTTCTAGGGTTTTTATGGTATTAGGTCTAACATTTAAGTCTCTAATCCATCTTGAATTAATTTTCGTATAAGGAGTAAGGAAAGGATGCAGTTTCAGCTTTCTACTTATGGCTAGCCAATTTTCCCAGCACCATTTATTAAATAGGGAATCCTTTCCCCATTGCTTGTTTCTCTCAGGATTGTCAAAGATCAGATGGCTGTAGATGTGTGGTATTATTTCTGAGGACTCTGTTCTGTTCCATTGGTCTATATCTCTGTTTTGGTACCAGTACCATGCTGTTTTGGTTACTGTAGCCTTGTAGTATAGTTTGAAGTCAGGTAGTGTGATGCCTCCAGCTTTGTTCTTATGACTTAGGATTGTCTTGGCAATACGGGCTCTTTTTTGATCCCATATGAACTTTAAAGCCGTTTTTTCCAATTCTGTGAAGAAACTCATTGGTAGCTTGATGGGGATGGCATTGAATCTATAAATAACCTTGGGTAGTATGGCCATTTTCACGATATTGATTCTTCCTATCCATGAGCATGGTATGTTCTTCCATTTGTTAGTGTCCTCTTTTATTTCATTGAGCAGTGGTTTGTAGTTCTCCTTGAAGAGGTCCTTTACATCCCTTGTAAGTTGGATTCCTAGGTATTTTATCTCTTTGAAGCATTGTGAATGGAAGTTCATTCATGATTTGGCTCTCTGTTTGTTACTGGTGTATAAGAATGCTTGTGATTTTTGCATGTTAACTTTGTATCCTGAGACGTTGCTGAAGTTGCTTATCAGCTTAAGGAGATTTTGGGCTGAGACAATGGGGTTTTCTAAATATACAATCATATCATCTGCAAACAGGGACAATTTGACTTCTTCTTTTCCTAACTGGATACCCTTGATTTCTTTCTCTTGCTGATTGCCCTAGCCAGAACTTCCAAGACTATGTTGAATAGGAGTGGTGAGAGAGGGCATCCCTGTCTTGTGCCCGTTTTCAAAGGGAATGCTTCCAGTTTTTGCCCATTCAGTATGATATTGGCTGTGGGTTTGTCATAAATAGCTGTTATTATTTTGAGGTACGTTCCATCAATACAGAATTTATTGAGCGTTTTTAGCATGAAGGGCTGTTGAATTTTGTCAAAGGCCTTTTCTGCATCTATTGAGATAATCATGTGGTTCTTGTCTTTGGTTCTGTTTATATGCTGGATTACGTTTTTTGATTTGCGAATGTTGAACCAGCCTTGCATCCCCGGGATGAAGCCCAGTTGATGGTGGTGGATAAGCTTTTTGATGTTCTGCTGGATCCGGTTTGCCAGTATTTCATTGAGGATTTTTGCATCGATGTTCATCAGGGATATTGGTCTAAAATTCTCTTTTTTTGTTGTGTCTCTGCCAGGCTTTGGTATCAGGATGATGTTGGCCTCATAAAATGAGTTAGGGAGGATTCCCTCTTTTTCTATTGATTGGAATAGTTTCAGAAGGAATGGTACCAGCTCCTCCTTGTACCTCTGGTAGAATTCAGCTGTGAATCCATCTGGTCCTGGACTTTTTTTGGTTGGTAGGCTATTAATTATTGCCTCAATTTCAGAGCCTGCTATTGGTCTATTTAGGGATTCAACTTCTTCCTGGTTTAGTCTTGGAAGAGTGTAAGTGTCCAGGAAATTATCCATTTCTTCTAGATTTTCTAGTTGATTTGCATAGAGGTGTTTATAGTATTCTCTGATGGTAGTTTGTATTTCTGTGGGGTCCGTGGTGATATCCCCTTATCATTTTTTATTGCGTCTATTTGATTCCTCTCTCTTTTCTTCTTTATTAGTCTTGCTAGTGGTCTGTCAATTTTGTTGATTTTTTCAAAAAACCAACTGCTGGATTCATTGATTTTTTGGAGGGTTTTTTGTGTCTCTATCTCCTTCAGTTCTGCTCTGATCTTAGTTATTTCTTGCCTTCTGCTAGCTTTTGAATGTGTTTGCTCTTGCTTCTCCAGTTCTTTTAATTGTGATGTTAGAGTGTCAATTTTAGATCTTTCCAGCTTTCTCTTGTGTGCATTTAGTGCTATAAATTTCCCTCTACACACTGCTTTAAATGTGTCCCAGAGATTCTGGTATGTTGTATCTTTGTTCTCATTGGTTTCAAAGAACATCTTTATTTCTGCCTTCATTTCGTTATGTACCCAGTAGTCATTCAGGAGCAGGTTGCTCAGTTTCCATGTAGTTGAGCGGTTTTGATTGGGTTTCTTAGTCCTGAGTTCTAGTTTGATTGCGCTGTGGTCTGAGAGACAGTTTGTTATAATTTCTGTTCTTGTACATTTGCAAAGGAGTGCTTTACTTCCAATTATGTGGTCAATTTTGGAATAAATGTGATGTTGCGCTGAGAAGAATGTATATTCTGTTGATTTGGGGTGGAGAGTTCTATAGATGTCTATTAGGTCTGCTTGGTGCAGAGATGAGTTCAATTCCTGGATATCCTTGTTAACTTTCTGTCCCATTGATCTGTCAAATGTTGACAGTGGGGTGCTGAAGTCTCCCATTATTATTGTATGGGAGTCGAAGTCTCTTTGTAAGTCTCTAAGGACTTGCTTTATGAATTTGGGTGCTCCTGCATTGGGTGCATATATATTTAGGATAGTTAGCTCTTCCTGTTGAATTGATCCCTTTACCATTATGTAATGGCCTTCTTTGTCTCTTTTGATCTTTGATGGCTTAAAGTCTATTTTATCAGAGACTAGGATTGCAACCCCTGCTTTTTTTTGTTCTCCATTTGCTTGGTAGATCTTCCTCCATCCCTTTATTTTGAGCCTATGTATGTCTCTGTATGTGAGATGGGTCTCCTGAATACAGCAGACTGATGGGTCTTGACTCTTTATCCAGTTTGCCAGTCTGTGTCTTTTAATTGGAGCATTTAGTCCATTAACATTTAAGGTTAATATTGTTATGTGTGAACTTGATCCTGCCATTATGATATTAACTGGTTATTTTGCTCGTTAGTTGATGCAGTTTCTTCCTAGCCTCCATCGTCTTTACATTTTGGCATGTTTTTGCAATGGCTGGTACCAGTGTTTCTTTCCATGTTTAGGGCTTCCTTCAGGGTCTCTTGTAAGGCAGGCCTGGTGGTGACAAAATCTCTAAGCATTTGCTTATCTGTAAAGGATTTTATTTCTCTTTCACTGATGAAACTTAGTTTGGCTGGATATGAAATTCTGGGTTGAAAATTCTTTTCTTTAAGAATGTTGAATATTGGCCCCCACTCTCTTCTGGCTTGTAGAGTTTCTGCCGAGAGGTCTGCTGTTAGTCTGATGGGCTTCCCTTTGTGGGTAACCCGACCTTTCTCTCTGGCTGCCCTTAAGATTTTTTCCTTCATTTCAACTTTGGTGAATCTGGCAATTATGTGTCTTGGAGTTGCTCTTCTTGAGGAGTGTCTTTGCGGTGTTCTGGGTATTTCCTGAATTTGAATGTTGGCCTGCCCTACTAGGTTGGGGAAGTTCTCCTGGATGATATCCTGAAGAGTGTTTTCCAACTTGGTTCCATTTTCTCCCTCACTTTCAGGCACCCCAATCAGATGTAGATTTGGTCTTTTTACATAATCACATACTTCTTGCAGGCTTTCTTCATTTCTTTTTCTCCTTTTTTCTTTTGATTTCTCTTCTTGCTTCATTTCATTCACTTGATCCTCAATCGCTGATACTCTTTCTTCCAGTTGATCGAGGCGGTTACTGAAGCTTGTGGATTTGTCACGTATTTCTCGTGTCATGGTTTTCATCTCTGTCATTTCGTTTATGACCTTCTCTGCATTAATTATTCTAGCTATCAATTCTTCCAGTCTTTTTTCAAGATTTTTAGTTTCTTTGCGCTGGGTACGTAATTCCTCCTTTAGCTCTGAGAAGTTTGATGGACTGAAGCCTTCTTCTCTCATCTCGTCAAAGTCATTCTCTGACCAGCTTTGATCCGTTGCTGGCGATGAGCTGCGCTCCTTTGC
Organism: Trachypithecus francoisi; assembly: GCF_009764315.1. Lineage (NCBI taxonomy): Eukaryota > Metazoa > Chordata > Mammalia > Primates > Cercopithecidae > Trachypithecus > Trachypithecus francoisi. The sequence goes on from NW_022681473.1 coordinate 91,484,138, forward strand.
GGCGGGAGATGTGCTCTTATTTTTTGAATTTCCAGCTTTTCTGCCCTGCTTCTTCCCCATCTTTGTGGTTTTATCTGCCTCTGGTCTTTGATGATGGTGACATACTGATGGGGTTTTGGTATAGGTGTTCTTCCTGTTTGATAGTTTTCCTTCTAAGAGTCAGGACCCTCAGCTGTAGGTCTGTTGGAGTTTGCTTGAGGTCCACTCCAGACCCTGTTTGCCTGGGTGTCAGCAGCAGAGGTTGCAGAAGATAGAATATTGCTGAACAGCGAGTGTACCTGTCTGATTCTTACTTTGGAAGCTTCCTCTCAGGGTTGTACTCCACCCTGTGAGGTGTGTGGTGTCAGACTGCCCCTAGTGGGGGATATCTCCCAGTTAGGCTACTCAGAGGTTAAGGACCCACTTGAGCAGGCAGTCTGTCCCTTCTCAGATCTCAACCTCGGTGTTGGGCGATCCACTGCTCTCTTCAAAGCTGTCAGACAGAGTCGTTTGTATCTGCACCGGCCTCTGCTGCTTTCCCTTTTGTTGTTTAGCTGTGCCCTGTCCCCAGAGGTGGAGTTTACAGAGACAGGCAGGTTTCCTTGAGGTGCTGTGAGCTCCACCCAGTTCGAGCTTCCCAGCGGCTTTGTTTACCTACTTAAGCCTCAGCAACGGCGGGCGCCCCCCACCCCCCAGCCTTGCTGCTGCCTTGTGGTTAGATTGCAGACTGCTGTGCTAGCAATGAGGGAGGCTCCGTGGCGGTGGGACCCTCCCTGCCAGGTGTGGGTATAATCTCCTGGTGTGCCCGTTTGCTTGCAGCGCAGTATTGGGGTGGGAATTACCCGATTTTCCAGGTGTTGTGTGTCTCAGTTCCCCTGGTTAGGAAAGGAATTCCCTTCCCCCTTGCGCAGTGAGGAAATGCCTCGCCCTGCTTCAGCTCTCGCTGGTTGGGCTGCATCAGCTGACCAGCACTGATTGTCCGGCACTCCCCAGTGAGATGACCCCAGTACCTCAGTTGAAAATGCAGAAATCACCAGTCTTCTGTGTCGCTCGCGCTGGGAGTTGGAGACTGGAGCTGTTCCTATTCAGCCATCTTCCCAGCATTCCCTGAAGAGACTACCATATACTACATTTTTTATCTAATCATCCTTTGTAGGACACTGAGATTAGTTCCATATCTTTACTATTGTGAATAGTGTTGTGACAAACATGAAAGTGCAGGTGTCTTTTTTATATAATGATTTTTGTTTTCTTTGAGCATGTAACCAGGAATGAGATTGCTGGCTGAAATGGTAGCTCTATTTCCGGTTTTTAGAGAATCTCCATACTGTTTTCCATATAGATTGTACTAATTTACATTCCCACCAGCATTGTATAAGCATTCCCTTTTCCCCACATTCTCACCATAATCGTCATTCTGACTGGTGTGAGATCGTATCTCATTGTGGTTTTAATTTGCATTTCTCTGATGACTAGTGATGTTGAGCATTTTTTCATGTATTTGTTGGTTGCTTATATGTCTTCTTCTGAGAAATGTCTGTACATGTCCTTTACCCCGTTTTTAAGGGTTTTTTTTTTTTTTCATTTTGAGTTGTTGAGTTCCTTATAGATTCTGAATATTAGTCCTTTGTTGGATGCATAGTTTGCAAATATTTTCTCTCATTCTGTAGGTTGCTTACACTGTTGATTATTTCTTTTGCCGTGCAGTAGCTTTTTAGTTTAGTTAAGTCCTGTTTGTCTATTTTTGTTTTTGTTGCATTTCCTTTTGAAGTCATAGTCATAAATTCCCTGCCTAGGCCAATGTCCTGACGAATTTCTTCTAGGTTTTCTCCTAGAATTTTTATAGATTCAGGTTTACATTTAAGTCTTTCATCCATCTTGACTTAATTTTTGTATATGGTGAGAGATACGGGGCTAGTTTCATTCTTCTACATATTGCTATCCAATTTTCCCACCACTATTTATTAAATAGGGAGTCCTTTCCCAATTGTGTATTTTTGTCAACTTTGTGGAAAATCAGTTGGTTGTAGGTGTGTGGCTTTATTTTGGGGTTTTCTCTTCTGTTCCATTGATCTATGTGTCTATCTGTACACCAGTGTCGTGCTGTTTTGGTTACTGTGGCCTTGCAGCATGCTTTGAAGTCAGGTATTATGATGCCTCCAGCTTTGTTCTTTTTGCTTAGGATTGCTTTGGCTATTTGGGCTCTTTTTGGTTCCATGTGAATTTTAGGATTTTTTTTTCTAATTCTATGAAAATTGATGTCCAACAAGGACCTTATAATTGGAAAGGGTAAAACAGCCACATGCAAATGGAGACCCCAGAAGACAACACTTCACTCATTTAAAGGTCTTGGAGAAAGATACAGATGTAGAAGTATTTGAAGAATTGCAGAAAACAGAAGTGTCAAACTTCTGGAGCTGTGGAACACTAAATAATTACTTGGAAAAATAAATTATTGACATTATAGTCTAGATACCAAACTTGATGATTTTCAGCAAAATTCTAGAATAGATGATAGGGCAATGCCAGACTGACTTGGTTGATTGCTGGCTCTACGACTTACCAGCTATATGGCTTTTGGCAAGTTATGTAACCTCTCTATGCTTCAGTTTCCTCAGCTGTAAAATTAGGATACTCTTAATATCAGTCTTACGAGGATGTTATAAACATTAAATTATGTTAAGAGATGTAGAAGATTCCAGCCACATAGTAAGTGCTCTATAAGATTGGGTATTGTATTTTTATTATGGTTACCATTACTAACACTTAAAAATGAAGTTATGATCAATAGAAGATATCTGAACTAAGAATGACCATACTTTAAATAAATATTTTGCATTTTTTTAAAAAAACTTTTTGGGTTGCTTATTCGAGGGTATTTCATACACGTGTTTGGATGATAGGAAAGTCCCTTGACAGAGTCTTTACTACTTTTCTCATGAGCATAACAATGGCATCCTTGTGTGAGAGGTAGTTGACTAGGAGAATATAGTAATAGGGCAAATAATTTAGTATACTTTTTGCTCTTAAAAGCTATACAGAATACTGGGAGAAGTTACAGTCTAGATTTTTTGCTTGTTAAACACAACTTTATAATAATTAAAGTTGATCCAAAATCATTAACTTTTAGAGTCGAAGGGAGTTTGAGGCACCTTCCAGTCCAAACATTCATATTATAGCTGAACATCTGAGGCTAAGAGAGATCCAATGATTTTCGTGAAGGCACAGAGCTAGTTTGTAGCCTAGCCAAGACTTGAACCCGGATTTTTGGGGTACTAAATGTGTTTGAAGCTAAGCTCTGTTAGGCAGAAAGTCGCAGTATAGATCATATTTGTTTCTCTCTTTAGGTACTGTTTATAGGTGGCTATTTCTTCACTGCAGTAATACAACATTAAGGTGCTATTTTGTTTTTTTTGTGGGTTTTTTTTTTGGATGGACTCTCCCTCTGTCACCCAGGCTAGAGTACAATGGCATGATCTCGGCTCACTGCAACTTCCGCCTCCTAGGTTCAAACGATTCTCCTACGTCTGCCTCCCAAGTAACAGGGATTACAGGTGCCTGCCACCACACCTGGCTAATTTTTGTATGTTTAGTAGAGACGGGGTTTCACCATGTTGACCAGGCTGGTCTCGAACTCCTGACCTCAGGTGATCCACCCACCTCAACCTCCCAAAGTTCTGGGATTACAGGCATAAGCCACCGTGCCCGGCCCAAGGTGCTGTTAGTACCCATTGACTGACCTTCATGGTGCAGGTAATTAAGTTACCTGTTCTTACTCCAGGCACTGCTTTGCCCACTTCTTCTCCAGTGGTATTCACTGAGGGGTTTAGATAATATTCTTGAAGCCACACAGGAGCCTAAGATTTGGAACAGATTGAGTGTATCTCTCTGAGTAACATGAAGAACAAGCTTCACTGTCTGATCTGTGAATTGCAAACTTGCATTCCGATTTTTTTTTAATTTAGATGCCTGTAGGCTATGCAAGCCTCGTCTAATTTGCTGGAGACTCCAGCACATTTCTGCCTCTTGAAGGAGAGGAAGTTGTGATCCTGACATAGAACTCCAAAGGTATTCCACATGGATGTGCCTTCAACTCCACATGTATGTGCCGTCAACTCCAGACACTTTCTATCACAGCCCCATTTCTTGTTGTTAGGCTTTTCCCTGTCAGTTTTCCTCAGCCCCTCCCTCTTCCCAGGAAGCAACAATTCTCTTCACACTACTTGCTACTTTCTTTCCTTCTTGGTTTCTGAACACATCATGGCTTCTGCCAACTGCCAACTGTAAATGCTTTTGAGGAGAAGGGTGGGTTCTGGTCTCAGTGCTTTCTATTTTGAGGAGGAATGGGGAGAACTATGGCTAATGGAGAAGGACAGGAAAGAGTGGGAAAGCTTCATCTCCGGGTTATAATTGTCCTTTTTTTATAGTATCCAAAGTCAGACACACTTCACCACAATATGAACTACTTCTCTTCTGAAATTCCCATCGCTTCTAAATCAGAAACTCATGTTTTTCAAGTTAACATAATGTTGACACCTCTTCTTGCAAAAAAAAAAAAAATAACCCTGGCCTTTGAATGTTAATAGTGTATCCTGTTTCTCACTGCATTAGTTATATTTGTAAACTTCTTTACACTAACTGTCACTGAATAGAACTGCCATTTAAATTAGAGAAGAGCCGTTTGTCCAGGCCCAAACTGCTCTCCTCTAAAAGTTAGGTCTCGACTGCAGGAAGTGATGAAATAATTTTTTGGCTCACATCTACTCCCCTATCCTAACTTATTAAAAACTCCAAAAACATTTATTGAATGCCACTTATGCTCTGGGCACTGTGTTATTTATCTCTGCATTCCCAGTGTCTAAGGCAGAACTTTTGCCCTAGAGGAGATGACAGCATTTCTGTGGTTTTCAGTTTTATGAAATCCAATGGAGAAGAATGTCAACAAGAGCTGGAGGAGTCTGGGAAAGCCTCATGAATCAACTGAAGACTTCAGTGGACTCTGCGGGATTTGGGTGCCCGGAAGAGATAGGGAACGTGTTCTCCATCAAGGAAACAGCATATCTGCAGGCATGGAGATGTGACTGGCAATAGAAGAGGGGAGTCAGTGGATTCTAGAGGAAGGTCAGCACAGTATTAACAATGAAAAGTGTAGGTGAGAAAGTCAGGTTCAAAAGTTTATTCTTTTTAACATTCATTTTATCTTTATAGATTTTGGGAGTAAAGTGCAGTTTTGTTACATTGATATGTTTCATAGTGGTGAAATCTGGGAATTTAGTGTAACCATCACCCAATTAGTGTATATTGTACCCATTAGGTAATTTCTTATTCCTCATCCCCCCTCCCACCTCTTCCAGTCTCCAGTGTTTATTATTCCACCAGAAGTTTATTCATAACAAATTTATCTGGCTCCAGAAAGGAAATTCCTTCACCTATTCAACATTTCTTGCATATCTTCTGTGTGCCAAGCACTGTGCTAGAGTTTTAGAATAAAGAGGTGAACAAGACACAGTTCATTCTATTGAACAGCATACAGTCTAATGATGATAATTCAAGATCTCTCCAATGCAAGGAGCACCACACCCTACTCCAGCACCATTTTGGAAAGATGACAGAGTAAAATAGAGCAGAGATAGAGTAGAATAGTTATCCAGCTCTTAAGAAAAACTTCCCCAAGTGCATATCATGCCCAAGCCCTTTCTAGGTATCACAGAATAAATAATACCACCCAACATACCTTCCATTTTGTTAGCATTTACACATTCACTCATTTTTAATTTAAAATTTAAAATTGGATGCCTATCATTTGTCAGGTATGATGTTAGATTCCGGGAATTCAGAAATGACCAAAATAATCTCATTCCATCTCCTTCCTGGGTGTATAATCTATCATGGCTAGAGAATGTACTGTATTACAGGACTACATGAGAAACACCTAACATAAATTTTGGAAAGGTGGGGAGAGATCTGGGAGGGCTCCTTAAAGGAATCTAAACTGAGGATAAGTTGCAATTTTCTAGAGAAAAAAATAAGCTGAAAATTGTTCTAACCATGGGGAGCAGCGTGTAAGAAGAGGACAAGGTAAGATACATTTGATGGCACTCATGGAAGTTCATTTTAATATGAATAGTCCAGGCCTTCTTGCTTTATCACTAACGCCATTTCCATGTAGTGATATTTTCAAAATACACAAAAATGCTAGTATCAAAAAAGCTTGGAATTGTAGCCAGTCACACAACACATAGAAAGATTTCTAAGTGTCTTTGATTTTATAGCTGAAGTTCCTTAGAAGCAGAGCCCGAGGCAGTAATCAGAGTGCAGGTGATTCACTCAGGAATGTCAGGAAGAACCTGTAAAGGAAGCGGGATAATTAGGAATTGAGCTGAGCAAGCGTGCTGTTTCAGGTGAGATCTAGCCTTGCTGATCCAAGGGGGAAGGGCTCTGTAGCAAAAACCACAAGCTGTCCTCCGCACTTCAGAAAAAGGGCCTACTTTTTGTACCCGTAAAGCCAGTCATTGGCAGAAGGCATAACATTGGGAACCTACTTTCCTGGTTCTGACACATATATTTTAGCCCTTCCATCTTATTTTGTTTCCATTATGTTGACCACACAGTGTTTTCTAGAGCCAAGTAATAAGATGACAGACTCCTGAGAAAGTTGAAGAGGGAAGGAAACAGGTGTTGATGCTGTGATGCTTTTCTCAGTACTGCTGGAGTGCAGGGTGCGTGTGGAGGCAGCGAGTCGGCTGCGGAGAAACCAAGCCTGGAGAGGTAAGTAGGTAGCTGTGTGACGGGGAATATAGAAAAGCATCCAACTGTACTCACAATGAATTTAGGAAGACAGTTTCTCAAATGGAGGCCTGAAAATGTGAGCTTCTGTCTCAATGTGGCTTAGAAGACTTGCTAGTTTGTGTTGGTCTCTGATTTGTTCAAAGTGAATCATGGATTCCTGAAAAACCATAAACTTGGTTTGCAGTTGTCTGGTGGTTAGAGCAACAGAGAGTATTTTTTTTCTGTCTTGTGATTGGGGTTGGAATGACATACTCCTGCAATGATTTTATGGGGTCATAAAAATAGATAAAGCTGCCAGAAACGACGTCCTCCACACGTTTCCTGTGTTTACCCCATCCTCCTCAAGTTTGATCTTCCAGGAAAAAAAATCACTTTATTTATGCATTCTGATATTTAAATTTCTATGTGTTTTATTTACCAAACACACTAGTTGGATATTCTTTTTCTAGTTAGGACTATACTCAAGATAAAGATGCTCTTTTTTGTTTTTGTTTTTGGAGTTGATGTCCTTTTTATGATGATTGTTAACTAATAAGACATCTTCTTTTATGGATAGTACATAGAGAACCTAATTATGCTGTTTAGACAACTAGCACTTAAAAAGTAATAGTGATTTATTCAGTTTTCTCATTTCTGGAGCATGTGGTCAGATGGCATATGTTTATAAACCACCATTCTGCTTCCAGTATTGTTCTTGACCTTGTTGGATGCTATGATGGAAAAAATAGTAGAAATTATTCCTATTTATGAGAAAAAAACTAGTGGGAAGAAATAGAACAAAAGCTAGTTAAAATTCATATTCGGAAACAATAAAACTTATACATATGAGGCAATGAACAGCTATGTTGTCACGGGGGCCCTTAACTCTTGGGGGGGTAAATTTAGTGTTTCATTATTACAAAACTGAATAATTAAATACACATACACTTGGGTTTATATGACATTTGTCACTCAAAGTTCTTGTAAAAGAAGTGTAAATGGCTCATAGTATTCAAATGCTCTGAAGTTGTTTTGTAAGTAAGAACAATGTGGTGGATGTGTACAGACAATTGGCAAAATGATTCAGGTGTGAACTCGATGTTTGTATTCAGGCTTCCTAACCATGGATGAGCACCAGAATTGCCCATAGGCTTTAACACTGCTGTTTCCAGGGCTCACCTCAGACTAGTGAATTCCAGTGTTTTTTGGTTCCAGGTTTGCATTTTCAGAAAGCTATGCAGATGGTTCTAATGCTTGACCAGAACTGAGAACTGTGTCCTAGGGGTTTATTTCAAAGCTGATATATGCCAGATCTGGAATATATCCAGAAGTGAGTATTCCAACCCAGGCTTCAACTGTGGGTTCAGTTCCTCAATATGCTCTGCACTCCTCTGTCATATAGTTTCATGGAATCTGGGGAATATGGGGATGGGGAAGAATTTATGACTAACCAATTTACTAAACCATTTTCAGAATGTCCCAGAAGATAGCCTAGAAATACATCCACTATAAGTTTCTCTCTTACATTCACTATAGAGCTGTGTATTTCATGGAGCAGACCTATGTCTTAGAGATGCTGACAGCTGCTTGTGGTGGTTCCTGGGTCCAGCAGCTTTCCTAGGACATGTCTGCAAGTCCAAGAGCTTCTTCAGGAATACCAGCAGGGCTGGGGAAGCAGTCAGAACTAAGGCAGTTGAGGGTAATTGATCTGGAAGTATCATGACCCCTATTTTCACGGGAAAAATTAAAGTGGCTTGTCAAGGAAAACCTTCTTGACACAAGAAACAAAACTTTAAAACTCGTGTTCACAAGAACAATAAAAGAAACACAATAAATAAATGGAAGTCTGGTAGAAAAACTGAAAGAAAATATTTGTAGCATAAATAAAAGGTGAAGAATGACTATCCTATTACATATCTGTAATATATTGAGTTCCTATTAACAATAAAAAAAAAAAATACCCCAGTGGAAACATAGAAAAATCATATAAACAAGTAGTTCGCAGAAGAAAATGCAAATGGCCAACATAATGATTATGCCAAGTATGTTTCTGCCTAATTGTTTTTCAACTGCTGATCCCTCTGCTTGAAACCCTACTGCCTACAGATATCCTCATGACTCATCTTCTCACTTCCTTTGAGTCTCTGCTTTAATATCTTCTTATCAGAGATGCCTTCATACTCACTCTATATAAAATATCATGCCCCCACATTACTGTCTTCTGTCTCAATACCTTATTTTGACTCATACAATTTACAAACATCTGACAGATTTTTTTAATTGTATACTGCCCGTTTCCCTGGCATAAAAGATAAATTCCATGAAAATGAGGATGCTTTGCTCCATATCACCAGGATCTAAAAGAAGGTTTCCGTATTGTCAAAAAAGAGTTGTTGATTTAATGAATAAAACTTATCTAATAATGAAGGAAAATAACATGGTACTATATTTCTTTTCCCTGCCAGGTTGGCAACTTTTTAGGTACTCCCAGATACTGCCCAAGTTGCCCACCAAAAAAGTACACCACTTATAAACACACTAATTGAATATATCAAATTTAAAATCCACCTACCTTTCTTTTTTTTTTTTTTTTTTTTTTTTGAGACGGAGTCTCGCTCTGTCGCCCAGGCTGGAGTGCAGTGGCCGGATCTCAGCTCACTGCAAGCTCCGCCTCCCGGGTTTACGCCATTCTCCCGCCTCAGCCTCCCGAGTAGCTGGGACTACAGGCGCCCACCACCTCGCCCGGCTAGTTTTTTGTATTTTTTTTAGTAGAGACGGGGTTTCACCATGTTAGCCAGGATGGTCTCGATCTCCTGACCTCGTGATCCGCCCGTCTCAGCCTCCCAAAGTGCTGGGATTACACCACCTACCTTTCAATACTGCAATAAAGTAGGCATGTATGTTTTTGTAGCACTAATGGTGACAGCAAACACTTAGAAGCAAACTAAATGGACACCAATGAGAAAATAGTTACATTGTTACACCCATATGGTACAGCATCAATCTAGAAAAATAATGAGGTAAATCTACATTATAGTAATAATAAAAAGTTCTGAGATATATATGCACACACAGTATCTGTCATATACATACAGAAACGAATGAATCTGCTTTTGAAAAAATTATGTTTATAATGTATGTGTGAATTCCGCAAGAGAAACACAAGAGTGAGCCACAATAAACTATTTAAGGCAGTTCCCTATGGGGAGGGAAAGATTTTGGTAGGGTTGGGCATGGAGTGGGGACTGCACTTGAAATTATTTATTTTACATACTTACTTATTTTTAATACAACTAGAATGTATGCATTGCATTATCTGAGACATAAGACAAAGGGGAAATTGGATCAAAAATGCTAATATAAAATCTTAAACTACTGCCTACTGCAGAATGCTTTCTACAGTTTTTAACACCACACCTCCAGGATGTGGGACAAAAAAAAAAAAAAAAGGACTGCCAGTTCTGCGGCTTCAAAGAAGGGTTACAAGATGCAGTCACTTACTAATAACTAAGGGAAATTGCCTCTCCTCACTTTGATGTTTTGTGATTTTCATGGCCCTTCACAGAGACTTTCTGGGTCACCATGCTCTCCTCTTCCTTCTGAACTGCCCTAATCGTCAGTCACTTAAGTATCTCTGTGAGTCAGATTTTAACGATAAGGAATTTTATTTTTTGCCAGAGAAGAGATTTTCTGAGATAATTCTAATCATGTGAGGGTAGTGTTAGTAGATTTTTGGGAATTGTCTGAGAAAACAGTCTCTTTTGAAAGCATTCCAGTTAGTGTCCAGGATAAGTGAATATTTGCTATTTATTATGTATCCAGCAGAGTCTTGGGTTACATACTTTAAAAATACGTGGTTTTCCCAACTTGATCAACTTGTAAACTCCTACAGGAGGATGACCAACCTTCTCCATCTGCCTAGGACCGAGGAGTTTCCTGGGATGCAGTACTTTTATGCAAAACTAAGAAAGTCATTAGGAAATTGAGACCAGTCAGTTATCCTACAGGCAAGGAGAAGACAAGTTAATGCAACAAATATTTATTAAATGCCCAGCCAGTACATGTGGTGTACACTATGTTATAGAGATTACAGTAGTGAGCAAAACACACACATAAACAGTTCCTGCCCTCATAAAGTCTCTTCTTGAAAAGAGAAAAGTGTGATACTGATTATGCCACACAGTTTTATGTACATTGGTTAAGCACTTTTGACCCTTGGGGAGAGAGAGCCTCTCTCTCTGTAGAAAGTTTTTGTGAACTAGAAAGGACTTGAGCAGATTCTCAAAAGGATGCCTGGCTTTTCATTCACTCAGCTCATTGTACATAAGTGGGCCCTCATCAGACGTTTGTTGAGTTAAACTGACATGATGTTTGGAGCAAACTTTGTTCACAGATTGGGACTAAAGAGGAGGAGAAAGTCATATGGATTGGAGTCTGACTTCTGTGTTGGGCAGATGCTCAAATGTCGCTGTAGTCTCATGCTCTGAAGTTTTGTCCTCTGGCTCTCCAGGAAACAAAATTTTAACTATCCATTTACTTAGAGACATTGGGCTCTGAAGAACTGATTCAAATTAATTTTCATTTGGGTATGCAGCTATTAGGTACAGTTAATATTTATGTACAACAATCATGGCTATCACTTTTTGGAATCAGCTGTGAAAAGTGATAACCCAAAAGATGTGGGAGAACCAAGAATGATGACTTGGAGCTGTTAGTGAATATTTTTCATTAAACTCTGGGGGCCTGATGACACATTATTTGCTCTGTGTGCCAAAACTGCCAAGGGGACAGAATTTTGATGTTGCTGGTCAGGATTCAGTGGGAGAAGCAGACTGTCGAGACGTACGGGGGACCTGGATGTCACCCAGACTGTTCCATCAATTGGCTGTGTGACTTGAGAGAGGTCACCTAACTTCTCTGGCTATAGTTTCCTTATTTCTAAAATGCAGGAGTTGAACAAACCATCCATAAAGACGGCTTTAGCATAATAGTCTGGATTTTTACCCTTTTTTATGCCACGTACCCTCTTGTCATCACTTTGTCATTGCAATACTATGCTTTCTCAAATTTAATAGGGTTTATGGCATGTGACAGCATGATTTATGCAAACTATACCTTACAATAGTGACTTCTGAATGATACATAGAGAGGACTTCAGTCTTAGTAATGACATATTCCTCCCTTACACTGGAGGCAGTGAAGCAGGAAAGGAGAAAGAGCCAAGGTAAGAATGCTTGATCCTAAAAGACAGTCCTTAAGAAGTCATACAAACTGTTTTTCAGAATAATCCAATAGTGACGAAGAAGGGTAAAGAATTGCCCAAAATCTCCTTTTATTCCACTGATTAAGGGTGTGTTCTACAGGACATTGACACACTTGTTTTTCTAGGTTAGGCATGTGTAAACATAATATGGGGTCTCAGTCTATGTCACTCTGGGGAGGAGGTGAGCGGTACAATGCATCTCCACCTGCATGAAATAAGGTGTTGTCATGGTGCCTCAGATCCCATAAAGAGTACTATGACAGATTGGATGAGGTGGCTTACACCTGTAATGCCAGCACTTTGGGAGGCTGAAGAGTGTGGAACACTTGAGGATAGAAGTTTGAAACCAGCCTGACCAACATGGCGAAACACCATCTCTACTAAAAATACAAAAAACATTAGCTCAGCATGGTGGCACGTGCCGGTAATGGCAGCTACAATTACATGGGAGGCTGAGGCATGAGAATTGCTTGAACCTAGGAGGTGGAGGCTGCAGTGGGCTGAGATCACGCCACTGTACTCCAGCCTGCGCAGCAGAGCAAGACTCTGTCTCAAAAACAAAACAAAACAAAAACAAAGAGTACTATGACAGCAACTAGACCAAGAGACAGGAAAAGACTAGAGGATCTGAAACAGTACTTCAGAGATTGCTGGTACATCTTTTTTTTTTTTTTCTGGGATCTAGATGAGAAATATGTTCATTTTAATTTGTAGAGGGAAACTCCCCTAGTATTATGAGGTGTAGTGAGGTTATTCACCCCATCCACCAGACTCATAAACTGAATACCAACAGGGAATCAGAGATTTCTAGAGTGGATCTAAGATTCACTAGTGACTAGTTTTTTGATCATAGACAAATCATTGGCTCTATAAAAGTATCACAGAAAAATGGAGGCAAAAATCTTTGAATTTATGTACTTAGCTCACACCACCCCGCCAAAAGCTACTATGTAGTGGCTATAAATTCTTCATCCTGTAAAATAATGGATGTGTGCCAGCATTCAGAATATATAAGGATTAAATTTCAAATCATGCAGACTGCTGAGCTGATCTGCATAATAAGCATTTTCCTGATTTGTTCAGAAGATAAGCCAAAGGGGATGGACCTAAAATCTTTCCTGATTCACAGGGCCCTTGTGAGTGATCATTCAGGGATCCAACCCCAAGGTCACAATAAACTGTCCTGAGGAAGATACAAGCCTTCCTCCAGGGAGTGGTCAGCATGACGCTGCTATGGGCAGACAGACTTCTTATTGTTCTTGCACTGAGGATCCCTATTTCTTGTCTCTTGCCTGCTTGTCCATTGCCCAGGGATGCTAGTCAGTCTTGGACCAATGCCCCCCAGAGGCAGGAACAGGCTTCAATACTGACCCAATGTTTACCTCCTCTCCATAATGAGGAATTAAATGTCATATTTGTTAATTGGTCCAAAGCCAGGGAAGTTTTTGACTTCCCTTACCTGCTTCTTTTGGCTAAAAGGAAGCAGGTCAGTTGAGATGAAAGCCAACAACTTTTTTTCTTACGTAAAACATGAAAACTTGAAATTAAGTACTAAATAATTGACATAAAGCTTAACAAGTGTTGGTTGTTACCAGCAGATTTGATTTCCTTTCAAGATGATTTCTAGACATAGAGATCAATGACTTTTCTTCCATATATCTAATTCTAATAGCTTTTGTAACAACAGGAAACTTGTTTTGTGTATTTCATTTTCATATTTGTGAATTGATCATGTAAAAATATTCTTGGAAACGCTATCTACATTTGATGCCTCAATATAATTGTCATGTGTTCCTTTTAAATTCTTTTGTTTAATACTTATTGAGGGTCTTAAATGAGCATTTACTGGACTATGCATCTGCAATTTATATTATTTTAAATGATTACTAAGAATTCTAAAATTTAGGCTGCCATAATATTGCACTCTTATTACATGCCATGAAAGGAAATATTTCCTGCAAAGTCAAATACAAATCTACATAATTACTTTCAGATTTAAAAATGTACTTATTCAAATAATAACTTAGAGGTACTATTTTGTAAGATTAAATTTTGTTTATTTACCCTCTTAAAACCCTGATTTTCACAACTGTGAAATAACTGGCTGGGCGCAGTGGCTCATGCCTGTAATCCCAGCACTTTGGGAGGCTGAGGCGGGTGGATCATGAGGTCAAGAGATGGAGACCATCTGGTCAACATGGTGAAACCTCATCTCTACTAAAAATACAAATGTCAGCTGGGTGTGGTGGCATGCACCTGTAATCCCAGCTACTTGAGAGGCTGAGGCAGGAGAATCTGGGAGGCGGAGTTTGCAATGAGCCAAGATGGCACGACTCCACTCCAGCCTAGCAGCCTGGCAACAGAGACTCCATCTAAAAAAACAAAACAAAACAACACAACACAACAACAACAACAAAAAAACTTGTCTAAAATACCACAGCTAAAATTAGTGGAGCAGAGGCTTGAATCCCACATTTTCTGACCTCAAAATCTAGACTGTCAACCAATATCAATATAGGGTTTTTCAAAAGAACTAGGAAAGCAAGAGCAAGCCAAACTGAAAATTAGTAGAAGAAAAGAAATTGTAAAGATCAGAGCAGAAATAAGTGACATTTAAATGAAGAAAACAATACAGAAAATCAACTGTTAAAAAGTTGGTTTTTTGAAAAATAAACAAAATGAAGAACTTTTACACAGGCTCAGAAAAAAATAGGGAAGACCCAAATAAAATCAGAGATGAAAAAGGAGACATTACAGCCAATACTGCAGAAATTCAAATGATCATTAGAGGCTACTATGAGCAACTGTATGTCCATGAATTGGAAAACTTAGAAAAAAAAAATGTGTAAATTCCTAGAAACATGCAACCCAGAAATATTGAACTATAAAGAAATCCAAAACCTGTACAGAACAATAACATGTTGATATGGTATGGATTTGTGTTCCTGTCCAAATCTCATGTCCAAATTGTAATCCTCAGTGTCGCAGTAGGGACCTGGTGGGAGATGATTGGGTCATGGGGGCAGACTTCCCCCTTGCTGTTCTCATGATACTGAGTGGTTCCTCATGAGATCTGGTTGTGTATAAATGTGTGTAGCACTTCCCCCTTCTCACCCTCTTCCTCCTTCTTCAGTCATGTAGGACATGCCTGCTTCCCCTTCACCTTCTGCCATGATTGTAAGTTTCCTTAGACCTCCCCAGCCATGCTTCCTTTACAGCCTGTGGAAGTGTGAGCCAATTAAACACCTTTTCTTTATAAATTACCCAGTCTTAGGTAGTTCCTTATAGAAATGTGAGAATGGACTAAAATACATGTAATAAGATTAAAGCTGTAATAAAAAGTATCCCAGAAAGAAAAGCCCAGGACTCGATGACTTCACTGCTGACTTACTGAACATTTAAAGAAGAACTAATATCATTCCTACTCAAACTATTCCAAAAAAATAGAGAAGGAAATACTTAACTCATTCTATGAGGTCAATATTACCTTGATACCAAAATCGACAGACATATTAAAAAAGGAAAACTATAGGTCAGTATTCCTGACAAACATTGATGCAAAAATCATCAACAAAATCCTCACAAATCAAATTTAACAATACTTTAAAATAATCATTCGTCATGACCACCCAGGGATGAAAGGATGATTCAACATAGGCAAATTAATCAATGCACTACATCATATCAACAGAATGAAGGACAAAAACCATATGATCCTTTCAACTGATGCTGAAAAAGCATTTGATAACATTCAATATACTTTCAAGATACAAATCTTCAGAAAATTAGATACAGAAGGAACATACCATAACACAATAAAAGCCAACTGTATTAGTCCATTTTCACACTGCTGTAAAGATACTACCTGAGACTGGGTAATTTATAAATAAAAGAAGTTTAATTGAGTCACAGTTCTGCATGGCTGGGGAGGTCTCATGAAACTTATGATCATGGCAGAAGGCTGACGTGGGGATTACAATTCAAGATGAGATTTGGGTGGGGAAACAGAGCCAAACCATATCAGCCATATATGGCAGACCCACAGCTAGTATCATTCTGAATAGGGAAAAACTGAAAACCTTTCCTCTAAGTTCTAGAACACAAGGATGCCACTTTCACCACTGTTGTTCAACACCATTCTGGAAGTTCTAGCTAGGGTTGTCAGACAAGAGAGAGAAATGAATGGCATCTAAATTGGAAAGAAAGAAGTCAAATTATCCCTGTTTGCAGATGATATGATCTTATGTTTGTAGAAACCTAAAGATTCCACCAAAAGAACTATTGGAACTGATAAATTGAGTAAATTTGTGGGATACAAAATCAACATACAGAAATCAGTACCATTTCTATATGCCAACAGTGAACAATCACAAAAAGAATTTTAAAAGTAATCCCATTTACAATAGCCACAAATGAAATAAAATACCTAGAACTTAAGCAAAGACATGAGGGATCTCTATAATGAAAACTATAAAACATGAATGCAAGAAATTTAAGAAGATGAAGAAATGGAAAGATGCTTATAGATTGGGAGAATCAATATTGTTAAAATGTCCATACCAACAAAAGCAATTTACAGAGTCAGTGCAATCCCTACCAATGACATTCTTCACAGATATAGAAAAACAATCCTAAAATTTTTATGAAACCATAAAGGACTCAGAATTGCCTAAGCTATCTTGAGCAAAAAGAACAAAACTGGAAGAATCAGATTACCTGACTTCAAATTATGCTACAGAGCTATAGTAACTAAAACTACGTGGTAGTGGCATAACAACAGACACACAGACCTGTGGAACAGAATAGACAACCCAGAAACAAATCTAAACACCTACAGTGAACTCATTTTTGACAAAGGTGCCAGCAACATACACTGGAGAAAAGACAGTATCTTCAATAAATGACACTGAGAAAACTGGATATCAATATGCAGAAGAATGAAACTAGACTCCTATCTCTTGCCATATAAAAAATCAATTCAAAATTGATTAAAGTCTTAAATTTATAACCTCAAGCTATGAAACTGTTAAAAGAAAACATTACGGAAACTCTCCAGGACATTGGGCATGGCAAAGATTTCTTGAGTAATACACCACAAGCAGAGGCAACCAAAGGCAAAATGGACAAATGGAATCACATCAAGTTAAAAATCATCTGCATAGCAAACAAAATAGTCGACAAAGTGAAGTAACAACCCACCGAATGGGAGAAAATATTTGCAAACTGTCCATCTGACCAGGGAATAATAACCAGAATATATAAGGAGTTCAAACAAAGCTATAGGAAAAGATCTAATAATACAATTATAAAAATTGGCCAAAGATCTGGATAAACATTTCTCAAAAGAAGACAAACAACAAACAGGTATATAAAAAGATGCTCAGTATCATTGATTATCAATGAAGTACAAATCAAAACTCAAATGGGATTTCATTTTACCCCGGTTAAAATGGCTTTTATCCAAAAGACAGGCAATAAAAATGCTGGCAAGGATATGGAGAAAAGGGAACCCTCATACACTGTTGGTGGAAATGTAAAGTAGTACAACCACTATGGAAAACTCAAAAAACTAAAAACAGAGCTACCATATCATCCAGCAATCTCATTGCTATATACAAAAACGGAAGAAAATCAGTATATGGAAGAGATATCTGTACTCTCAGCACTATTCACAATAGTCAAGATTGGAAAGCAACCTATCCACAGAAGAGTGGATAAAGAAAATATGGTACATATGCACAATGTAGCACCATTCAGACATAAAAAAGAATGAGGTCCAGTCATTTGCAACAACATGGGTGGAACTGGAGGTTATAATGTTAAATAAGCCAGGCACAGAAAAACAAAATTAAAATGTTCTCACTCATTTGTGGGAGATAAAAATTAAAACAATTGAGGGGGCGGAGCAAGATGGCCGAATAGGAACAGCCCCAGTCTCCAACTCCCAGCGCGAGTGACACAGAAGACCAGTGATTTCTGCATTTTCAACTGAGGTACTGGGGTCGTCTCACTGGGGAGTGCCGGACAATCGGTGCTGGTCAGCTGCTGCAGCCCGACCACCGAGAGCTGAAGCAGGGCAGGGTATTGCCTCACCTGGGAAGCGCAAGGGGGAAGGGAATCCCTTTTCCTAACAAGGGGAACTGAGACAAAAAACACCTGGAAAATCGGGTAATTCCCACCCCAATACTGCGCTTTAAGCAAACGGGCACACCAGGAGATTATGCCCACACCTGGCCAGGAGGGTCCCACGGCCACAGAGCCTCCCTCATTGCTAGCACAGCAGTCTGCAATCTAATCGCAAGGCACCAGCGAGGCTAGGGGAGGGGCGCCTGCCATTGCTGAGGCTTAAGTAGGTAAACAAAGCCACTGGGAAGCTCAAACTGGGTGGAGCTCACAGCACCTCAAGGAAACCTGCCTGTCTCTGTAGACTCCACCTCTGGGGACAGGGCACAGCTAAACAACAAAAGGGGAAGCAGTAGAGGCCTGTGCAGACGCGAACGACTCTGTCTGACAGCATTGAAGAGAGCAGTGGATCTCCCAACACGGAGGTTGAGATCTGAGAACGGACAGCCTGCCTGCTCAAGTGGGTCTCTGACCCCTGAGTAGCCTAACTGGGAGACATCCCCCACTAGGGGCAGTCTGACACCCCACACCTCACAGGGTGGAGTACACCCCTAAGAGGAAGCTTCCAAAGTAAGAATCAGACAGGTACACTCGCTGTTCAGCAATATTCTATCTTCTGCAACCTCTGCTGCTGATACCCAGGCAAACAGGGTCTGGAGTGGACCTCAAGCAATCTCCGACAGACCTACAGCAGAGGGTCCTCACTATTAGAAGGAAAACTATCAAACAGGAAGAACACCTATACCAAAACCCCACCAGTATGTCACCATCATGAAAGACCAGAGGCAGATAAAACCACAAAGATGGGGAAGAAGCAGGGCAGAAAAGCTGGAAATTCAAAAAATAAGAGTACATCTCCTGCTGCAAAGGAGCACAGCTCATCACCAGCAATGGATCAAAGCTGGTCAGAGAATGACTTTGACGAGATGAGAGAAGGCGGCTTCAGTCCATCAAACTTCTCAGAGCTAAAGGAGGAATTACGTACCCAGTGCAAAGAAACTAAAAATCTTGAAAGAAGACTGGAAGAATTGATAGCTAGAATAATTAATGCAGATAAGGTCATAAAGGAAATGACAGAGATGAAAACCATGACACGAGAAATACGTGACAAATACACAAGCTTCAGTAACTGACTCGATCAACTGGAAGAAAGAGTATCAGCGATTGAGGATCAAATGAATGAAATGAAGCGTGAAGAGAAACCAAAAGAAAAAGAAGAAAAAGAAATAAACAAAGCCTGCAAGAAGTATGGGATTATGTAAAAAGACCAAATCTACGTCTGATTAGGGTGCCTGAAAGTGAGGGGGAAAATGGAACCAAGTTGGAAAACACTTTGCAGGATATCATCCAGGAGAACTGCTCCAACCTAGTAGGGCAGTCCAACATTCAAATTCAGGAAATACAGAGAACACCACAAAGATACTCCTTGAAAAGAGCAACTCCAAGACACATAATTGCCAGATTCACCAAAGTTGAAATGAAGGAAAAAATCTTAAGGGCAGCCAAAGAGAAAGGTCGGGTTACCCACAAAGGATAACCCATCAGACTAACAGCAGACCTCTCAGCAAAAACTCTACAAGCCAGAAGAGAGTGGGGGCCAATATTCAACATTCTTAAAGAAAAGAATTTTCAACCCAGAATTTCATATCCAGCCAAACTAAGTTTCATCAGTGAAGGAGAAATAAAATCCTTTACAGATAAGCAAATGCTTAGAGATTTTGTCACCACCAGGCCTGCCTTACAAGAGACCCTGAAGGAAGCCCTAAACATGGAAAGGAACAACCGGTACCAGCCATTACAAAAACATGCCAAAATGTAAAGACGATGGAGGCTAGGAAGAAACTGCATCAACTAACGAGCAAAATAACCAGTTAATATCATAATGGCAGGATCAAGTTCACACATAACAATATTAACCTTAAATGTTAATGGACTAAATGCTCCAATTAAAAGACACAGACTGGCAAACTGGATAAAGAGTCAAGACCCATCAGTCTGTATACAGGAGACCCATCTCACATACAGAGACATACAAAAGTTCAAAATAAAGGGATGGAGGAAGATCTACCAAGCAAATGGAGAACAAAAAAAAGCAGGGGTTGCAATCCTCGTCTCTGATAAAATAGACTTTAAACCATCAAAGATCAAAAGAGACAAAGAAGGCCATTACATAATGGTAAAGGGATCAATTCAACAGGAAGAGCTAACTATCCTAAATATATATGCACCCAATACAGGAGCACCCAAATTCATAAAGCAAGTCCTTAGAGACTTACAAAGAGACTTCGACTCCCATACAATAATAATGGGAGACTTCAACACTCCACTGTCAACATGAGACAGATCAACGAGACAGAAAGTTAACAAGGATATCCAGGAATTGAACTCATCTCTGCACCAAGCGGACCTAATAGACATCTATAGAACTCTCCACCCCAAATCAACAGAATATACATTTTTCTCAGCACCACATCGCACTTATTCCAAAATTGACCACATAATTGGAAGTAAAGCACTCCTTAGCAAATGTAAAAGAACAGAAATTATAACAAACTGTCTCTCATACCACAGTGCAATCAAACTAGAACTCAGGACTAAGAAACTCAATCAAAACTGCTCAACTACATGGAAAATGAACAACCTGCCCCTGAATGACTACTGGGTACATAACGAAATGGAGGAAGAAAAAAGATGTTCTTTGAAACCAATGAGAACAAAGATACAACATACCAGAATCTCTGGGACACATTTAAAGCAGTGTGTAGAGGGAAATTTATAGCACTAAATGCCCACAAAAGAAAGATCTAAAATTGACACTCTAACATCACAATTAAAAGAACTGGAGAAGCAAGAGCAAACACATTCAAAAGCTAGCAGAAGGCAAGAAATAACTAAGATCAGAGCAGAACTGAAGGAGATAGAGACACAAAAAACCCTCCAAAAAATCAATGAATCCAGGAGTTGGTTTTTTGAAAAGATCAACAAAATTGACAGACCGCTAGCAAGACTAATAAAGAAGAAAAGAGAGAGGAATCAAATAGACGCAATAAAAAATGATAAAGGGATATCACCACGGACCCCACAGAAATACAAACTACCATCAGAGAATACTATAAACACCTCTATGCAAATCAACTAGAAAATCTAGAAGAAATGGATAATTTCCTGGACACTTACACTCTTCCAAGAATAAACCAGGAAGAAGTTGAATCCCTAAATAGACCAATAGCAGGCTCTGAAATTGAGGCAATAATAATAGCCTACCAACCAAAAAAAGTCCAGGACCAGATGGATTCACAGCTGAATTCTACCAGAGGTACAAGGAGGAGCTGGTACCATTCCTTCTGAAACTATTCCAATCAATTGAAAAAGAGGGAATCCTCCCTAACTCATTTTATGAGGCCAACATCATCCTGATACAAAAGCCTGGCAGAGACACAACAAAAAAAGAGAATTTTAGACCAATATCCCTGATGAACATCGATGCAAAAATCCTCAATGAAATACTGGCAAACCAGATACAGCAGCACATCAAAAAGCTTATCCACCATGATCAAATGGGCTTCATCCCTGGGATGCAAGGCTGGTTCAACATTCGCAAATCAATAAACGTAATCCAGCATATAAACAGAACCAAAGACAAGAATCACATGATTATCTCAATAGATGCAGAAAAGGCTTTTGACAAAATTCAACAGCCCTTCATGCTAAAAACGCTCAATAAATTCGGTACTGATGGAACGTACCTCAAAATAATAACAGCTATTTATGACAAACCCACAGCTAATATCATACTGAATGGGCAAAAACTGGAAAAATCCCTTTGAAAACTGGCACAAGACAGGGATGCCCTCTCTCACCACTCCTATTCAACATAGTCTTGGAAGTTCTGGCTAGGGCAATCAGGCAAGAGAAAGAAATCAAGGGTATCCAGTTAGGAAAAGAAGAGGTCAAATTGTCCCTGTTTGCAGATGACATGATTGTATATTTAGAAAACCCCATTGTCTCAGCCAAAATCTCCTTAAGCTGATAAGCAACTTCAGCAAAGTCTCAGGATACAAAAATAATGTGCAAAAATCACAAGCATTCTTATACACCAGTAACAGACAAACAGAGAGCCAAATCATGAATGAACTTCCATTCACAATTGCTTCAAAGAGATAAAATACCCAGGAATCCAACTTACAAGGGATGTAAAGGACCTCTTCAAGGAGAACTACAAACCACTGCTCAGTGAAATCAAAGAGGACACTAACAAATGGAAGAACATACCATGCTCATGGATAGGAAGAATCAATATCGTGAAAATGGCCATACTACCCAAGGTTATTTATAGATTCAATGCCATCCCCATCAAGCTACCAATGACTTTCTTCACAGAATTGGAAAAAACGTCTTTAAAGTTCATATGGAACCAAAAAAGAGCCCGCATTGCCAAGACAATCCTAAGTCAAAAGAACAAAGCTGGAGGCACCATGCTACCTGACTTCAAACTATACTACAAGGCTACAGTAACCAAAACAGCATGGTACTGGTACCAAAACAGAGATATAGACCAATGGAACAGAACAGAGTCCTCAGAAATAATACCACACATCTACAACCATCTGATCTTTGACAAACCTGAGAGAAACAAGAAATGGGGAAAGGATTCCCTATTTAATAAATGGTGCTGGGAAAATTGGCTAGCCATAAGTAGAAAGATGAAACTGGATCCTTTCCTTACTCCTTACATGAAAATTAATTCAAGATGGATTAGAGACTTAAATGTTAGACCTAATACCATAAAAACCCTAGAATAAAACCTAGGTAGTACCATTCAGGACATAGGCATGGGCAAGGACTTCATGTCTAAAACACCAAAAGCAATGGCAGCAAAAGCCAAAATTGACAAATAGGATCTAATTAAACTAAAGAGTTTCTGCACAGCAAAAGAAACTACCATCAGAGTGAACAGACAACCTACAGAATGGGAGAAAATTTTTGCAATCTACTCATCTGACAAAGGGCTAATATCCAGAATCTACAAAGAGCTCAAGCAAATTTACAAGAAAGAAACAACCCCATCAAAAATGGGCAAAGGAGATGAAGAGACATTTCTCAAAAGAAGACATTCATACAGCCAACAGACACATGAAAAAATGCTCATCATCACTGGCCATCAGAGAAATGCAAATCAAAACCACAATGAGATACCATCTCCTACCAGTTAGAATGGCAATCATTAAAAAGTCAGGAAACAACAGGTGCTGGAGAGGATGTGGAGAAATAGGAACACTTTTACACTGTTGGTGGGATTGTAAACTAGTTCAACCATTATGGAAAACAGTGTGGCGATTCCTCAAGGATCTAGAACTAGATGTACCATATGACCCAGCCATCCCACTACTGGGTATATACCCAAAGGATTATAAATCATGCTGCTATAAAGACACATGCACACGTATGTTTATTGCGGCACTATTCACAATAGGAAAGACTTGGAATCAACCCAAATGTCCATCTGTGACAGACTGGATTAAGAAAATGTGGCACATATACACCATGGAATATTATGCAGCCATAAAATTGATGAGTTTGCCTCCTTTGTAGGGACATGGATGCAGCTGGAAACCATCATTCTTAGCAAACTATCACAAGAACAGAAAACCAAACACCGCATGTTCTCACTCATAGGTGGGAACTGAACAATGAGATCACTTTGACTCCGAAGGGGAATATCACACATCGGGGCCTATCATTGGTTGGGGGAGGGTGGAGGGATTGCATTGGGAGTTATACCTGATATAAATGACGAATTGATGGGTGCTGACGAGTTGATGGGTGCAGCACACCAACATGGCACAAGTATACATATGTAAGAAACCTGCACGTTATGCACATGTACCCTAGAACTTAAAGTATAATTAAAAAAAAAAAAATTAAAACAATTGAACTCATGGAGATAGTAGAAGGATGGTTACCAGAGGCTGCTAACGGTAGTGAGAGAGTGTCAGGATGTGGGGACAATTAATGGGTACACAAATTAAGTTAGATAGATTGAATAAGACCTAGTATTTGATAGCACAACAGGACGATACAGTCAACAGTAATTTATTGTACATTTAAAAATAAGGGAGTATAATTGGATTGTTTGTAACACAAAGGATAAATGCTTGAGCTGATGGATACCCCATTTACTTTATTATGCATTGTATGACTGTATGAAAATATCTCATGTACCCAATAAAGTATACATCTACCATGTACCCACAAAATTAAAAATTAAAAAATGTTCTTCAAATATATATATTATATATAATGTTATATATTTCGTATTTTTATGAATTAGAATATGAAAAGAATGAGAGCATTAATGTATATTCAATTTTGGGAATTAATCATTTCATTTGTTTACTACTCCCCAGCAGGGACATTTTTAGAACAAAACGTAGAAGAGAAAAATTAGATTGGGTGCATTTCTTGTACTGAATTCTTACGCTACTAAGTTGTTTTGACGCATGCTGTTGTAATGATTATTGTAATCTAATCTTTTGCTCTTGTCTTGAAGCAGTAAATGTGAATTTTCAGAGCAACCTTACGATTACCAATGACTAGTGAGCTATGTGAAAACTCACAAACTCCCTGAATCACATTAGGATGATGCAATGTACTATATGTGATATTGAAGAATCTGATGATTCTTCTGATTAATTCCATTATTTAATTACATACAGGAGTCTATCTTTCAGTTGGAGGCATGGAAAGCAGGCAGTTTGGGGGGTGATAAGCAGCCCAAAATTACATATTCTTAGAGTTTATCCATTCAATAATTTTCAGATACATAGTTATGATTATGAGGCCTTCAGGTTATATTTTCTTCATTATAGAAAGCATTACTTGAACCCTAAATTTTACCTACTTTTTAATCCCTTCTGAAGTAAACTGGGTACACAATGTCTGTACAGTTAAAACTAATTCTTTTTATGGAATGCACAGTCCATCAAGCTGTTTCATCTGTCTTAAAAGACCTCTTTTCTTCCTCCATCCCTCTGACATATCCAAATGTCAAAGACCTATTCTTCGCTCATTTAATAAACATTTATTGAGTGATTGCAGTACTTTTAGACATTCTGTTAGATATTGGGAAAAGAAAGTCAAAGAAATATAGCATCTATCTTCAAGGAGCTTATTATCTAGGAATGGCACTTGTTCTGGAGTCCATGAGGATTCCTTGGGAAATCCTTATATAGGTATCTGCATGCGCCTGAAATTGTGAACGCGTTTTTCCAGAAAGTGTGTCTAGTGTTTATTGGAATCTCCATAATTTAAGTGTAAATGGCTCCCCCAAAATGTTAAAAACTATTAGTTTAAGGAAAAAGAAATGCATGTAAATGAAGAATAATTTTGATAAAAGTGTGCATGTGTTCTGTGGTAGCAGAGAAAGGTCATATAAATGAAACTGTGGACCATTGAGGAGTAGATTATAATTGAACTGACTTTTGAAGACTGGATTACTACATGAGAGGACAGAAAAAGTCCTAGGCAAAATATTGTTAGTAGGCATAAAGGCGTTACACAGTACAACACTTTTTTTTTTTTTTTTTTGAGACGGAGTTTCGCTCTGTCGCCCAGGCTGGAGTGCAGTGGCCGGATCTCAGCTCACTGCAAGCTCCGCCTCCCGGGTTTATGCCATTCTCCTGCCTCAGCCTCCCGTGTAGCTGGTACTACAGGCACCCGCCACCACACCCAGCTAGTTTTTTTTTTTTTTTTGTATTTTTTTAGTAGAGATGGGGTTTCACTGTGTTAGCCAGGATGGTCTCGATCTCCTGACCTCGTGATCCGCCCGTCTTGGCCTCCCAAAGTGCTGGGATTACAGGCTTGAGCCACCACGCCCAGCCATGTATGACACTTTTTAATCCCTGAAAGTAATATGGTAAAACTGAGGGGAGGAGAGGTGATGAAGAGGCAGGAGGCTGATTAGAAAAGCCTTGAGTATTGAGGCTAGGGAGATAGGTAGGAGTCTTATGTGCAAAGCTACCCAGGAATGTGAAACCCCTGTTATTTCACATAACGTTCAGCATAAATACTGAGTTGAGAAAGTTTGGTTTGAGATTAAGAAGCCTTACTTTGCAGCTAGAAGACAGGTGACAGGTTGGATGCAAAAAAAAAAAAAAAAAAAAGGAAAAGAAAAGGCAAGGAGGACTGACTTAAAGCTATTACCAAGGTAATAAAGAGGGTAGAACCAAGGGATACACTGATAAAGCACAGAATCCATAGGATTTGCTGGCTTTCTGTTAGAGGAATGAGTGAGATGAGATTAGGGTGTCCCTCAGTCTTTTATCCCCACTCCCTCAGTGGATTGTGGTGCCGCTCATGGGATAGAGATTTCAGGAAGAAAAGCACATTTGAGAGAAATGGAATATGGTTTGAAACATATTGAGTTTAGGTATCAACAGGGTAATCAAGTAGAGTTTGATGTACAGGTTTCAAATGCAGACAGTAGGTAGAACAAGGAATGTAGATTTGGAGACATCAGCATATGTTGGAAGTATGAAGAATATTGGTATCAAAGGGAGTACATGGTAGATAAAAGAAACTTGTAGAAACACTGGTAGGAAGCATTATTATGGGTAAGAAGAGGGGTGGAAATGGAGAGAAGAGAGAGGGAGAGATAGAGACAGAAAGAGAGATAGAGGAAAGGTAAAGAGAGGGGAAGAGGAAGGAGAGAGAGACAAAGGCAGGGGAGAGGGAGAGAAGGAAAATGAGAAACTGAGAGAAGAACAGCGTAACTAAAGGAACCAAAGGTGTCCAATGTTTCAGGATGATAAAGTAGGATTAAAGCAGTTAAGCATTCCACTGAATTGCTATCCTCACTGATGTATACCCATATTTTCCCTGTTGGTTTGTAGGTGAGTAGGAAGCACCTACAAGGACCCATTCCAGATTTTTCTCCCTGGAATTGATCTCTTTCAGCCCCAGTATTCTCACAGCATGTTATTTAAAACTTTATATTCCCCTCTACTTTTTTTTAGTATATAATGTGTATTTTATTTCCTTCACTAGATTGTAAATTAGAAGATGGCAGAAACCAGAAGTTATTTATGGTTGTATCTAAGACCAGATCTATATGGTTCTAGGCATAAAATAGATTCCTAATATTTGCAGTATTAAATTACATTATAGTTTTTTGTGAATATATCCCATCTCCTATGCTAAATAGTTTTCAGTCTTTGTTTGTATAGTGATGTTTTTGGTACTTTGCTTCCATAAAACAATTTTCCCATGACTCAGCATTTATTACAATTATATAGCTGGGGTTTTTGGTAGCACTCAACCAGTGATTCCAAATTCTTATTTTGAATCATGGCACACTAGCTCAGGTAGTGTCATTAGATTTTCAAGAAGATCTTAACATAAAATGTACTATAAATTTATAAAAATAGCACATACTTCCATATCTCTTTTGAGAAGAGAGAGGCACAGATGTTTTAAAACCTAAAAAAAAAAAAAAAATGCACTGCAGAATTTCACAGCACCAAACCATTTGTGTATCAAAGTTTTAGATGTTCTGGTCTGCTGGAATATAGGACATATTTGTCATTTACATACAGATCTTGAAGTCCTGATCTTATTTGGAGGGCTTTGGCTTTCCCCTGAATCCTCTGCAAAATAAGAATCAGGGTGATTCTTGCCTACATTTAAAGATGAATTCATTGTATATCAGCAGCTCTTTTAATGTTAATGGGGAATTTGGAGTCTCTGCAAGTTTTAACCATAGTAAAACAAGCAAACAAACACCACTCCAAGACAGCAGAACTTATATATATATATATATATTTTTTTTCCATTTAGAGAATTTCTGCAAGACCAATTTTGAAATGTTGTTTCATCTACATTGAGCTTATAATTCCTGTAGGACATTTAATATAAGAACATATTTTGACAATGTTCAGTTGTTAGTTCTTCAGTCATTAAAGTTGTACATGTGACCCAGGAGGAGAGTGTGCTTTAGATGAAACAGAATGAGTTGTTGATGTGGTCTGGCTCTGTGTCCTCACCCAAATCTCATCTTGAATTGTAATCTGAATTGTAATCCCCGTGTGTTGGGAAAGGGACCTCAAGGGAGGTGAGTACATCACGGGGACGGTCCCCTCATGCTCTTCTCATGATAGTGAGTTCTCACAAGATCTGATGGTTTTATAAGGGGCTTCCCCCTTCTCTCGGCACTCATTCTCTTTCCTGCCGTCTTGTGAAGAGATGCCTTCAGCCCTGATTTTAAGTTTCCTGAAACCTCCCCAGCCATGTGAAGCTGTGAGTCCGTTAAACCTCTTTTCTTTATAAATTATCCAGTCTCAGATATTTCTTCATAGCAGAATGGGAAGAAACTAATACAGTCGTGAAATCTGAACTTAAATTGTAACTCCAGCCCTGATGTGCCTTGTGAGCCACAACTCATTCAACAGAGAAGACCCAGGCCTGTTCAGTGGTAAAGCATCAGAATTCCAGACTTTGGATCTAACTCAGCACTCTGTCTGCCCTGGGGCAAGCTTCTTAACTTCTTTAAACTTTAGTTTTCTGTAACATATGAAAAATTATAACAGATAAGATTGTTATAAAGATTAAATAGGATAACTATGTAAAGCAATTTATACAATACCTAGCTCATGATAATATCCCAGTAAGTTATACACTAAGCATATCAAAAATTCAATTTTTGCTTTTGTAAGATGAAAATGGTAATAGTCACTGCCTCATGGAGTAGCTGTGAGGATTACTTGAAGTTCAATGTGGAAGGTACCTTCTTTTTTTATTTTTATTTTTTATTATACTTTAAGTTCTAGGGTACATGTGTACAACGTGCAGGTTTGTTACATGTGTATATATGTGCCATGTTGGTGTGCTGCATCCATTAACTCATCATTTACATTAGGTATATCTCCTAATGCTATCCCTCCCCTCTCCCCCCTCCCCACAATAGGCCCCAGTGTGTGACATTCCCCTTCCTGTGTCCAAGTGATCTCACTGTTCAATTCCCACCTATGAGTGAGAATATGCAGTGTTTGGTTTTCTGTTCTTGCAGTAGTTTGCTAAGAATGATGGTTTCCAGCTGCATCCATGTCCGTACAAAGGATAGGAACTCATCCTTTTTTATGGCTGCATAGTATTCCATGGTGTATATGTGCCACATGTTCTTAATCCAGTCTGTCATTGATGGACATTTGAGTTGATTCCAAGTCTCTGCTATTGTGAATAGTACTGCAATAAACATAAGTGTGCATGTGTCTTTATAGCAGCATGACTTATAATCCTTTGGGTATATCCCTAGTAATGGGATGCCTGGGTCAAATGGTATTTCTAGTTCTAGATCCTTGAGGAATGGCCACACTGTCTTCCACAATGGTTTACAGTCCCACCAACAGTGTAAAAGTGTTCTTATTTCTCCACATCCTCTCCAACACCTGTTGTTTCCTGATTTTTTAATGATCTCCATTCTAACTGGTGTGAGATGGTATCTCATTGTGGTTTTGATTTGCATTTCTCTGATGGCAAGTGATGATGAGCATGTCTTCATGTGTCTGTTGGCTATATGAATGTCTTCTTTTGAGAAATGTCTGTTCATATCCTTTGCCCACTTTTTGATGGAGTTGTTTGCTTTTTTCTTGTAAATTTGTTTGAGTTCTTTGTAGGTTCTGGATATTAGCCCTTTGTCAGATGAGTAGACTGCAAAAATTTTCTCCCATTCTGTAGGTTGCCTGTTCACTCTGATGGTAGTTTCTTTTGCTGTGCAGAAGCTCTTTAGTTTAATTAGATCCCATTTGTCAATTTTGGCTTTTGTTGCCATTGCTTTTGGTCTATTCAGGGATTCAATTTCTTCCTAGTTTAGTCTTGGGAGAGTGTAAGTGTCCAGGAAATTAATCTATTTCTTCTCGATTTTCTAGTTTATTTGTGTAGAGTTGTTTATACTATTCTCTGATGGTAGTTTGCATTTCTGTGGGATCAGAGACTTTTTTTTTTGCATTTTTTATTGCATCTATTTGATTTTTATTGTATCATTTTTTATTGCATGTATTTGATTTTTCTCTCTTTTCTTCTTTATTAGTCTTGTTGGCGGTCTATCAATTTGTTGATCTTTTCAAAAAACCAGCTCCTGGATTCATTGATTTTTTGGAGGGTTTTTGTGTCTCTATCTCCTTCAGTTCTGCTCTAATCTTAGTTATTTCTTGCCTTCTGCTAGCTTTTGAGTGTGTTTGCTCTTGCTTCTCTAGTTCTTTTAATTGTGATGTTAGGGTGTCAGTTTTAGATCTTTCTTGCTTTCTCTTGTGGGCATTTAGTGCTATAAATTTCCCTCTACACACTGCTTTAAATGTGTCCCAGAGATTCTGGTATGTTGTATCTTTGTTTTCATTGGTTTCAAAGAACAACTTTATTTCTGCCTTCATTTCGTTATGTACCCAGTAGTCATTCAGGAGCAAGTTGTTCAGTTTCCAGGGAGTTGAGCGGTTTTGATTGAGTTTCTTACTCCTGAGTTCTAGTTTGATTGCACTGTGGTCTGAGAGACAGTTTGTTATAATTTCTGTTCTTTTACATTTGCTGAGGAGTGTTTTACTTCCAATTATGTGGTCAATTTTGGAACAAGTGTGATGTGGTGCTGACAAGAATGTATATTCTGTTGATTTGGGGTGGAGAGTTCTATAGATGTCTATTAGCTCTGCTTGGTGCAGAGATGAGTTCAATTCCTGGATATCCTTGTTAACTTTCTGTCTCGTTGATCTGTCTAATGTTGACAGTGGGGTGTTGAAGTCTCCCGTTATTATTGTATGGGAGTCTAAGTCTCTTTGTAAGTCTCTAAGGACTTGCTTTATGAATCTGGGTGCTCCTGTTTTGGGTGCATATATATTTAGATAGTTAGCTCTTCTGGATGAATTGATCCCTTTACCCGTTATATAATGGCCTTCATTGTCTCTTTTGATCTTTGATGGTTTAACGTCTGTTTTATCAGAGACTAGGATTACAACCCTGCTTTTTGTTGTTGTTGTTGTTTTCCATTTGCTTGGTAGATCTTCCTCCATCCCTTTATTTTGAGCCTATGTGTTTCTCTACATGTGAGATAGGTCTCCTGAATACAGCAAACTGATGGGTCTTGACTCTATCCAAATTGCCAGTCTATGTCTTTTAATTGGACCATTTAGTCCATTTACATTTAAGGTTAATATTGTTATGTATGATCTTGATCCTGTCACTATGATATTAGCTGGTTATTTTCCTCATTAGTTGATGCAGTTTCTTCCTAGCATCGATGGACTTTACATTTTGGCATGTTTTTGCAATGGATGGTACCTGTTGTTCCTTTCCATGTTTAGTGCTTCCTTCAGGATCTCTTGTAGGGCAGGCCTGGTGGTGACAAAATCTCTAAGCATTTGCTTGTCTGTGAAGGATTTTATTTCTCCTTCACTTATGAAACTTAGTTTGGCTGGATATGAAATTCTGGGTTGAAAATTCTTTTCTTTAAGAATGTTGAATATTGGCTCCCACTCTCTTCTGGCTTGTAGAGTTTTTGCTGAGAGGTCTGCTGTTAGTCTGATGGGCTTCCCTTTGTGGGTAACCCGACCTTTCTCTCTGGCTGCCCTTAACATTTTTTCCTTCATTTCAACTTTGATGAATCTGGTAATTATGTGTCTTGGAGTTGCTCTTTTTGAGGAGTGTCTTTATGGCATTCTCTTTATTTCCTGAATTCGAATGTTGGCCTGCCTTACTAGGTTGGGGCAGTTCTCCTGGATGATATCCTGCAGAGTGTTTTCCAACTTGGTTCCATTTTCCCTGTCACTTTCAGGCACACCAGTCAGACGTAGATTTGGTCTTTTCACATAGTCCCATATTTCTTGGAGGCTTTGTTCATTTCTTTTTACTCTTTTTTCTCTACACTTATCACTTCATTTCATTCATTTGATCTTCAATCACTGATAATCTTTCTTCCAGTTGATCGAGTCAGTTATTGAAGCTTGTGCATTTGTCACATTGTTTTCAGGTCATGGTTTTCATCTATATCAGTTCTTTTAAGGTCTTCTCTGCATTGATTATTCTAGCTATCCATTCATCCACTCTTTTTTCAAGGTTTTTAGTTTCTTTGCGCTGGTTACGTACTTCCTCCTTTAGCTCTGAGATGTTTGATCGACTGAAACCTTCTTCTCTCAACTTGTCAAAGTCATTCTCTGTCTAGCTTTGTTTTGTTGCTGGCAATGAGCTGCGTTCCTTTGGAGGGGGAGATGCATTCTAATTTTTTGAATTTTCAGCTTTTCTGCACTGCTTTTTCCTCATCTTTGTGGTTTTATCTGCCTTTGGTCTTTGATGATGGTGACATACTGATGGGGTTTTCATGTGGGTGTCCTTTCTGTTTGTTAGTTTCCCTTCTAACAGTCAGGACCCTCAGCTGCAGGTCTGTTGGAGTTTTCTTGAGGTCCACTCCAGACCCTGTTTGCCTGGGTATCAGCAGCGGAGGCTGCAGAAGATAGAATATTGCTTAACAGTGAGTGTTCCTGTCTGATTCTTGCTCTGGAAGCTTTGTCTCAGGGGTGTACCCAACTGTGTGAGGTGTGATGTGTCGGTCTGCACCTAGTGGGGGATGTCTCCCTGTTAGGCTACTCAGGGGCCAGGGACCCACTTGAGCAGGCAGTCTGTCTATTCTCAGATCTCAACCTCTGTGCTGGGAGAACCACTGCTCTCTTCAAAGCTGTCAGACAAGGACTTTTACATCTGCTAAGGTTTCTGCTGCTTTTTGTTTAGCTATGCCCTGTCCCCAGAGGTGGAGTCTACAGAGGCAGGCAGGCCTCCTTGAGCTGTGGTGGGCTCCACCTCATTCAAGCTTCCTGGTGGCTTTGTTTACCTACTTAAGCCTCAGCAATGGCAGATGGCCCTCCCCCAGCCTAGCTGCCGCCTTGCAGTTAGATCTCAGACTGCTGTGCTAGCAATGAGGGAGGCTCCATGGGCATGGAACCCTCCGGGCCAGGTGTGGGATATAATCTCCTGGTGTGCCGTTTGCTAAGACCCTTGGTAAAGAACAGTATTAGGGTGGGATTTACCTGATTTTCCAGGTGTTGTGTGTCTCAATTTCCCTTGGCTAGGAAAAGGAATTCCCTTCCCCCTTGCACTTCCCAGGTGAGGCGATGCCTCACCCTGCTTCAGCTCTAGCTGGTCGGGCAGCACCCACAGACCAGCACTGACTGTTCGACATGCCCCAGTGAGATGAACCTGGGACCTCAGCTGAAAATGCAGAAATCACCCGTCTTCTATGTTGCTCACACTGGGAGCTGGAGGCTGGAGCTCTTCCTATTTGGCCATCTTTGGCATCCCCCATGGTAGCTACCTTCCAGTTTCCCAGACACATAGTAAGTTTCCTACCTCCTCCCTATAATAAACATTCATTCATTCTACTGTTATTTATTAAGAGCCTGATATGTGCTTGTTCCTATTAGGTAATTACCTATATCAGGATCTTTTTAAATATACTTTAAGTTCTAGGATACATGTGCAGAACCTGCAGGTTTGTTAAATAGGTATACATGTGCCATGATAGTTTGCTGCACCTATCAACCCATCATCAACATTAGGTATTTATCCTAATGCTATCCCTCCACTAGCCCCCCACCCCATGACAGGCCATAGTGTGTGATGTTCCCCTTCCTGTGTCCATGTGTTCTCATTGTTCAGCTCCCACTTATGAGTGAGAACATGCGGTGTTTGGTTTGCTGTTCCTGTGTTACTTTGTTGGGAATGATGGTTGCTAGCTAAAGGGATTCATCCTTTCTATGGCTGCATAGTATTCCATGGTATATATGTGTCACATTTCCCTTATTCAGTCTACCATTGATGAGCATTTGGGTTGGTTCCAAGTCTTTGCTATTTTGAATAGTGCTGCAATAAACATATATGTGCCTGTGTCTTTATAGTAGAATGATTTATAATCCTTTGGGTATATGCCCAGTAACAGGATTGCTGGGTCAAATAGTATTTCTGGTTCTAGATCCTTGAAGAATCACCACCCTGTCTTCCAGAATGGTTGAATTAATTTACACTCCCAACAGCAGTGTAAAAGTCTCCTATTTCTCCACATCCTTTCCAGCATTTGTTGTTTCCTGACTGTAATGATCGTCTTTCTAACTGGCATGAGATGGTATCTCATTGTGGTTTTGATTTGCATTTCTCTAATGACCAGTGATGATGAGCTTTTTTTTCCACGTGTTTTTTGGCCACATAAATGTCTTCTTTTGAGAAGTGTCTGTTCATATCCTTTGCCCAATTTTAATGGGGTTGTTTTTTCTTTCTTATAAATATAAGTTCCTTGTAGATTGTGGATATTAGCCCTTTGTCAGATAGATAGATTGCAAAAATGTTCTCCCATTTTGTAGGTTACTTGTTCACTCTGATGACAGTTCCTTTTGCTGTGCAGAAGCTCTTTAGTTTAATTAGATCCCATTTGTCAATTTTGTCTTTTGTTGTCATTGCTTTTGGTGTTTTAGTCATGAAGACTTTGTCCATGCCTATGTCCTGAATGGTAATGCCTAGGTTTTCCTCTAGGGTTTTTCTGGTTTTAAGTCTTATGTTTAAGTCTTTAATTCATCTTGGGTTAATTTTTGTGTAAGATGTAAAGAAGGGATCCAGTTTTAATTTTCTATATATGGCTAGCCAGTTTTCACAACACCATTTATTAAATAGGTAATCCTATCCCCATTGCTTGTGTCAGGTTTGTCAAAGAGCAGATGGTTGTAGATGTGTGGCATTATTTCTGAGGCCTCTGTTCTGTTCTGTTGGTCTATATATCTGTTTTGGTACCAATAGCATGCTGTTTTGGTTACTGTAGCCTTGTAGTATAGTTTGAAGTCAGGTAGCATGATGCCTCCAGCTTTGTTCTTTTGGCTTAGGATTGTCTTGGCAATGTGGGCTCTTTTCTGTTTCCATATGAAATTTAAAGTAGTTTTTCTCCTAATTCTGTGAAGCTCTGAGGAGGTTGTTATTACCCACCTTTTGAAACCTACTTCTGTCAATTCATCAAACTGATTCTTCATCTAGTTCCCTTGCTGGTGAGGAGTTGTGATAGTTTGGAGAAGAGGAATTCTGGTTTTTGGAATTTTCACCCTTTTTGCGCTGGTTTCTCCCCATCTTTGTGGATTTATCTACCTTTTCTATTTGAAGGCGGTGACCTTCGGAAGGGGTCTCTGAGTGGACGTCCTTTTTGTTGATTTTAATACTATTCCTTTCCGTTTGCTAGTTTTACTTCTAACAGGCCTCTCCGCTGCAGGTTTGCTGGAATTTGCTGGAGGTCCACTCCAAGACCCTGTTTGCCTGGGTATCACCAGCAGAGGCTGCAGAACAGCACAGATTGCTGCTTGTTCCTTCCTGCGGGCTTCATCCCAGAGGGTGACTTGCCAGTTGCCAGCTGGAACTCTCCTGTATGAGGTGTCTCTCAACCCCTCTGGGATGTGTCTTCCAATCAGGAGGCATGGGGGTCAGGGACCCACTTGAGGAGACAGTCTGTCCCTTAGCAGAGCTTGGGCACTGTGCTGGGAGATCCACTGCTTTCTTCAGAGCCAGCAAGCAGGAATGTTTAAGTCTGCTAAAGTTGTGCCCACAACCGTCCCTTCCCCTAGGTGTTCTGTCCCATGGAGATGGGGATTTTATCTATAAGCCCCTGACTGGGGCTGCTGCCTTTCTTTTAGAGATGTCCTGCCCAAAGAGGAGGAATCTAGAGAGGCAATCTGACAACATAGGCTTTGCCGAGCTGCTGTGGTCTCTGGCCAGTTCATACTTCCTGGTGGCTTTGTTTACACCGTGAGGGGAAAACCACCTACTCAAGCCTCAGTAATAGTGGATGCCCCTCCCCCACCAAGCTCAAGTGTCCCAGGTCAACTTCAGACTGCTGGGCTGGCAGTGAGAATTTCAGACCAATGGATCTTAGCTCGCTGGGCTCCGGTTGTGGTGGGATCTGCTGGGCTAGACCACTTGACTCCCTGGCTGCAGCCCCCTTTCCAGGGGAGTCAACATTTCCGTCTTGCTGGCATTCCAGGTGCCACTGGGATATGAAAAACTCCTGCAGCTAGCTTGGTGTCTGTCCAAACAGCCGCACATTTTTGCGCTTGAAACCCAGGGCCCTAGTGGTGTAGGCATCTGAGGCAATCTCCTGGTCTTTGGGTTGCGAAGACTATGGGAAAAGTGCAGTATCTGGGCTGGAAGGCACCATTCCTCATGGCACAGTCCCTCATGGCTTCCCTTGGCCAGGGGAGGGAGTTCCCTGACCACCCTGCTTTGGTTTGACCTCCGTGGGCTGTACCCACTGTCTAACCAGACCCAGTGAGATGAGCCGGGTGCCTCCGTTGGAAATGCAGAAATCACCTGCTTTCTGCATTTATCTCTCTGGGAGCTGCAGACTGGAGCTGTTCCTATTTGACCATCTTGCCAGCCCTCCAGTATATATCAGGATCTTATGAGTAGAGCAAGACATACATTAATCGCTGGTGCTAGGAACAATAGTCTGGAATTATTATCTTGGTTTCTCTATTCTTTAGCTTTGCAAATTTGGTTAAGTCATTTAATATTTTGGTAGTTAGTTTATCTCCTAAATGGTGATAGTAGCAACTGCCCCCAGCCTAACTTCAGGGGTGTTGACAGGACCAAGGTAATACATGTTCATGTGCTATGTACTCTGCCAAATATTACTGTAACAGTGTGCTTCTATTCCCCTGGCTGAAGAGACAGAAGGTACAAAGTTCCTGGGTGCACTAAAAATTCTCTGAGAATGTTCAGGTGAGAAATGGACTGGGAGAAGACTGTTATGCAGATTTCACCCCTCCTTGCTTTTGGAGTTCTGTTATTTGAAAAGTCCCAGAAGTCAAAATCATCTAAATTCCAAAGGGGACATTATCATAGATTTTAAAGGTTAAGCATGTCAATACTAATGTGAAATGGACAAAGTGTTTTGTTTAAGTGACAGTTTCTGCAATGATTCTTATAGTCCTGATGCTGCCAAATAAATTACCATCCCGTGCAGGACTAAACTTTAGATTCCAGCCCAAATCTGGATATCTCAGAAGCTGATTGAATGCCACCAAATTCTACTGGATTTGCTAATGTTATTGCTCCACACCACAAACCTCCAGTCAATTTGTGTTTGCCTGACTTACAAGACAATTCTTCAGACTAGCAATATGCTATTTCCTGTTCTCTTATGGGCAATCTGTTTTCTTTGGTTTCTTTTAAACAGTACTTAAAAGCTTAGGAGGCTGGCCGTGTGTGGTGGCTCAAGCCTGTAATCCCAGCACTTTGGGAGGTAAAGGTGGGTGGAACACCTGAGGTCAGGAGTTCAAGACCAACCTGGCCAACATAGCGAAACCCTGTCTCTACTAAAAATAGAATAACTAGCCTAGTGTAGTGGCATGTGCCTGTGATCCCAGCTATTTGGGAGGCTGAGGCAGGAGAATAGCTTGAACCTCGAAGGCAGAGGTTGCAGTGAGCTGAGATCGTGCCACTGTACTCCAGCCTGGGTAACAGAATGAGACTTAGTCTCAAAAAAAAAAAAAAAATGCTTAGGATTCTTAGAGTGATTCAAACTGGCAACAGACATTATTGGCTGCTGTAGTCACATTCTGTCATGTTTCTGTGTTTACAATCTAGAAATCTCAAACCTTACATCCAAAAAACTGTGTGAGGCAGTCAACAGTAGAGGTGCAAATGTTGAGAAACCCTTGCTTTTAAACAGGCATGGGACCAACCATGAAGTGAAGAATTTTCTTCCCAACATTTTTTATACTTTCTCTCATGGGAAGATACCATTTAACTTTCTGATACCAAATCTTTTTCATGTTGTTTTCTCTAAATGGAATTGCCAAAGTGATCTCTTTATAAATAAATCCATGTATCAATTTGAGGATTAAAGAAATAGAAATAATTGAGAAGTATGTTTTCAAAATCTGAAAATGTCAGGCAAATATTTATAAATGGTAAATAACTTTTCTCTGAATTAGATAATTTTTTTCTACATTATTTCCAGGAATAAAAGTGATCATCCTAATTTGCAGAACATCAAAAATTTCTGAAAATTGAGAGTGTCATAATGCTGTAGCAGGGAAGGCCCCTGAAAATCGAGAGCATCATAATGTTGCAGCAGGGAAAGCCTCTGAAAATCGAGAGCATCATAACGTTGCAGCAGAGAAGGCCTCTGAAAATCGAGAGTGTCATAATGTTGCAGCAGAGAAGGCCGCTGAAAATCGAGAGTGTCATAATGTTGCAGCAGGGAAGGCCCCCGATGTATTGATAGAGCAGGCAGGCCCTTTGGTGGTATGACTTGGTCAGAAGTATCTCATCTACGTCAGTGCTTTGATTGCCTATAATAACTCCTTTGGAAAACTTGTGGGGAAACGTAAGCAGTATTAGACAAATGGGCAAGTAGATCAAGACTCTGACAGGGAAGTTCATAGAATGGATAAGTTTTAATGGGAAAGAAGAAAAATGGATTTGGAGCACTGTGGAATCCACTAAGTTTCTCAAAAGTCACATAATGGTATTGAGGATGTATAATGTAAACAGGAAAAAGGCAAATATGCTTCCTTCTCTACATGAATTCAACAAATATTTAAGATCATATACATGAGAATACATAGTTTCCATGTTCAAAAAACTTACAGGACCAGGTTCAGTGGCTCATACCTGTAATTCCAGCACTTTGAGAAGCTGAGGTGTGAGGACTGCTTGAGGTCAGTAGTTTGAGACCAGCCTGAGAAACATAGCAAGACTCCATCTCTACAAAAATAAAAATTAAAAAAATGACCTGGGCATGGTGGTTTATCATGGTAATTCCAGCTACTCAGGAGGCTGAGATGGGAAAATTTATTGGCCTAGGAGTTCAAGGCTGCGGTGAGCCATGACTGCACCACTGTATCCCAGCCTGAGTGACAGAGTAAGACCCTATTTCTAAAAAAGAAAAAAGAGAAAAAAGCCAAGAAGCTTACAGTACTGAGGGACATAAAGGTCAACAGTTAATTTCAATATCCTGCAAGACATGCTACAGTAAAAGTAATACAGAAAGATATAGGAGCATGAGAAAGGGGTGCTTACCAACCCAACCAACTAACCTTTTCTTGGAAGAAGTGAATTCTGAGCTACGACAATTTTAT
Source organism: Trachypithecus francoisi (assembly GCF_009764315.1). Classification (NCBI taxonomy): domain Eukaryota; kingdom Metazoa; phylum Chordata; class Mammalia; order Primates; family Cercopithecidae; genus Trachypithecus; species Trachypithecus francoisi. The sequence continues at coordinate 91,523,414 of NW_022681473.1, forward strand.
GATCTAAGAGCAATGGTAGAGGCAGAGGAAACATCACTCTCTCCCTATCTATCTCTTGAAGGCTGCATTTCAGAAGAACTGCAATGAGTTCAGAGTACTAGGAGAGGATCTGACCAAAACAAGGCTGTTGAATATGGACTCAACCCACCTTAGTTAGGAATTGAGCTTTATCCTAAGGGCAACAGAGACAGTGCATTCTCAACAGTCCTATAAGAAGACACAGCAAAATAGAATGTTTAGGATTATGGGCTCCATTCCTCATTTTTCCTATCTATAAAATGGGGATGACAATAACAAAACCTCCCTCATAGGGTTGTTGAAACAATGGAAAATTTTAAACCCCATAAAGTACATAGAATAGCTGGAGTACTTAACCTGGAACATAGTAAGCACTCCATAAATGTTAGCTATTGAATTATAATGTATTTTAATCTAGGGAATGTCATGATTAGACGTGTGTTATAAAATGATGACTCTGATTTCAGAGAGGGGAATGGCTTCTCAGAACTGCAGTTTATCCAACATTGTGAGATTTTTCACTATGGGGAATACTTGGATATAGATGTTCATTGTGGGCAAGGGATGCAATGGAGTTTAGAGTAAACATTTTGTTGAAGTTAAAGTGTAGAGTTTTAAATTTCTAAACTGAAGAAAACCTTATATGATCACTTAGGTTTAACCCTCTCATTTATCAAACCTTCAAGAGGTTAAATGACTTACTCAAAGTACCACAGTAGTGGTGGCAGATTTGGTATGAGTACCAGGTCCTTTGGATTTTAGTACATAGTTTTTGGTTGTTGTTGTTGTTCTTCCTTCATGTTCTTAAAGGGCCTTGAGAGGAGTGAGTCAACAATGTCTAAAGTGCATTCTTTGGCCCTTTTCTCTACAGCAAGTCTCATTCAAACCATCAGGAAACACCGTGTCCTGCATTTCAGTAACCTCCCCAGGCACTGTCATCTTGTTATTAAAAGATTTTTGTTGATTCTGTTTTCTATCTTACATTTCAAAAGATGAAAGGAGCTCTTAGTTGAGGATATTCTATTTATTTTCCAATTTCTGAACCAAATCCTTTAAGTGAAATAAAAAACAAACTACGCTCTTGAATGCAAATGACTGTTAGGAAGGTAGACAACCCGGGAAATGTTTGTTTCACAGATAGCGTCCCTTAATATAACCTTTCAAAAACTTCTTCAAGAGCAGCATTTTTTCACTGTGGAAAATAAGGAGTAATTTTGATGCTACTTTCAATCAATGAAATTGGAGCAAAGCTTTTAGGACCTCTGGTTCCTCCTGTCTCCACTGATGTGTTGTTATCAGAATATCACAAATAGCCTTGTCTGACTCTACATTGGGTGATGGGATCATGGGGTCTGGTGCTGGCATTCTCTGTTCTGTGCCTTTGGGAAAATGATTTGATCCCCATCAATGAAATAAGAAAGAATGAGTGACCCATAAAGATTGCTGTCTAGTGTGACCTGGCACAAAATATTCAAGAGACTTTAAACTCAGAGAATTAAACTCAAAATTGTACCAGTTATGTTCCTTTTTTTTTTTTAAGATGGAGTATTGCTCTATAGCCAGGCTGGAGTGCAGTGGCATGATATCGGCTAACTTCAAGAAAGGAGTGTCATTTTTGATGCAGAGTTTTGGGGTTATAGACATGTAAACATAGAACACAATATTTATTTTGGTGGTCTATACATATCTATCTCTTACCACTACCAAAATATTGTGTTGGTGAGGGCTGCTAGTAAAAATCTTACCTATCAGAACAAGGTATATCAACAACCCTCTTCCCTAGAATCAAGTAGGATTGGAATCATGCCAAAGGGCAATGGGCATTTGCTTTATAACTTTATCTACTTGACTTGCATTCATTCAAGGTGGGAGAATGTGTAATTTGGGGCCTGCTTCCCCTTGAAAGAGAGCCTCATGTTACGTAGTGCTAGCAAAGGGACTTCCATTTTCAGTATCCACCATAGATTAATAACATTCTCAACCAGGCCTAGTGCAAACTGGATAATTAATGTTTGTTCTCCAAAGGAAGGAGTTCAGGTTAACAGAGTTTATTTCACATGTGTGTAGGAATAGAAGGGAAGATGAGAGGAAGGGGACATTTTTAGCCAAGGAGACTTTAGTGAAGAAGGTGGTTGAGTTTGAGAGGTATAAAGATATTATTGAACTAATACTTTCTTCATTCACTATACATGTAATTTTTAGGCACTTGGTTACAAATGTATACACTATCAGAAGACTTTCTTAATGACTTGCTGGGTACTGCACAATGGAGAATAGTAGGAGAATCCTGGCTGTGATAATTATTAATGGATGGCATCCATTACATAGAACACAGTATACATTTAGAAAGTCATTGTGCTCACTTCGTCGTTGTGAGAAGGAATTTAAGAAATAACCTGAGAATATTCCAGAATCATAAGGGCTATCATTGCCTTTGATCAACTTTCATTTTGGTAGGGAAGACTGTCCTTGCCCAAATTTTCTTTATTATGAATTAAATTAGATAAATTACTCATGTTTAAATATAACATAAGAACCTGAAACTTGTCATCTTCATCTTGTTGCCTTAAGTTGGGTTCTAGCCTCAGCCCTATTACTATAGGCTCTGTGACTTTGGGTAAGTCATTTAACTTCTAACATTCCAGGATCTGTGATGTGGGGTCCATGGGGGACCAATGGACAGAACATAGAAATCGTTGAAGAGACTTTGGAAGGTTTTAAGCATAGGAATGTCATTATCTGGATTACTTTTGTAAAGGCTCACTCTGTCTGCTATGTTTGCGGGCTGTTACAAAAATCCAGGTGAGAAGGGACAGTGCCTCACACATGGATGGTAGCAGGATCTGTGATAAGAAGTGATGAAATTCCAGATACATTTTGAAGGTGGAGTCAACTAGATTTATCTTGTCAGATTGTCTGTGGGACATGTGCAAAAAGAGAAGTCAAAGACAATTTCAAGATTTATGGCCTTAGCAACTAAAATTATACAGAGTCACAGCAGCTACAATGGGAATATTGTAGGTGAATCAAGATTGTTCTTTCATGTGTGGGGTAGCAGTGGGATGATCTGAAATTCAGCTTTGGCATATTAAACCTGAAATTTCTGTTCATTTTATTCACAGATGAGATGGCAATCTTAGCCAAATGACCTCAAGGTTGTTCAAGAGTCAAAGAGGTAATGAGAAGAATGTGGACACTACAATCTGATATATCTGGGCTCCAGTCTTATTGTCTCATGGTTGTAAAATGGCTACTGTAGCTCTAGGCATGTTGGTTTTCCACAAGCAAAATAAATACAGGAAAAATGGATATTTTATTTTATTCATAAGAGATCTTTTCCCAATATATTTTAGAATACTTCTTCTTACCCAGAACTCAGGAATATGCCCATTTCCATATTACATAATAGGCCAGAATTCTCTGAGAGAAAAAGATCTCTTCTCAATATTGTAACAAACTCAAGATTCTGTTTGCAAGACAGAGGAAAACAACTAGCTTTTGGTTAGGTAGATGCCTGCTGCCTTCAGTAATTCAGTATAGATGGAGTGTAAACTATGAAGTAGAGAGTGGTGAACTATAAGATCTGATGAGGAAACAGATCATAGCATTCCTAGTATGTTATGCTAAGGAGTTCAGATTTATCATTTTAAAATGGGGCATCATTTAAGGGTTTTTAGAAAGAAAGTGACTTACCAGATTTAGAAACATATGCAAATGAAAATATTTTTGTAATTATACTACATATAACTACTATGTAATTTATATAATTTTTGTTCAAAAGTTTGTTCCTCATCCTATTTTGTTCTACCTTCTCATCCTCATTTAAAACAAAACTCTCTCTGTAGATATCATCCTAAATAAAATGCTTGTGTACTCAATTAAAATAACTCACCTAGATGTTACATAGATGTATACAGATGTCTACCAATACCAGCTTTAATTCTATATTACTGAAGCTCCTTGCCTATTACTACAATCTTAATTATGTAACTAATTGAGCACATGGGATTTAATCTATTTATTACTGGGTAAATAAATGTTATATTTCCACCACCTCAGCTGGAAAAATAAAGGGGACTATTTTTGGTGGTACTGTGACAGACTCGATTTTATGAAGAGCCTGTCTGCTAAAATACAACTAGATCCTACATGTTACAAAAATAAATTTTCTCCCTGTATTCCTTGAAAGTAATGAAACCTACAAGCTTACCTCTAGCCCCCAGCCTCCCCAAGATAAAATTGTGAATATGAGAGACAATGGAGTCCTGATGATTAGTGATGCAATAGGGAAATGAAGCCATAGACAGTTAGTAGCATATTTTGATGCCCTATAAAGTAATAACTAAATTTTCTTGGAAGAAAGCATTTCCACTGCAGTTGCCTATAATTCTGGATTAAGTTCAATAAAATATGAACTTGAACATGAATGCATTTTTAAACCCACAAGATGAGAAATCACTATAGAGAACCAGCAAAATTAGTAAACAAGACATCTAAGAGCTTCAGATATTAGTGTTTTCAAGTTCCATATATAAAATAAACGTGTATAAAATTTTCAAGAAGTAAAATAGAAAATAAAAAATAGACCCATTGTTTGATCCAGAAATTCTGCTACTGAGTATCCACCCAAAAGAAAACAAAATAAGTTATATCAAAAGATACCTGCACTTGTATGTTTATCACAGCACGATTCACTTTATAGCAAGGATATGAAATCCACCTAAGTGTCCATCAACAATCAGACGATTGGATAAAGAAAATATGATGCATATATACACAATGAAATACTATTTAGCCGTAAAAAGAATGAAATCATGTCTTTTGCAGTAACATGATGGAACTGGAGACCATTATTTTAAGTGAAACAACTCAGATATGAAAACACAAATATCGCATGTTCTCACTTAAAAGTGAGAGCTAAATAATCTGTGCACGTGGGCATACAGTATTGAATAATGGTGATGCTGACAATGGAAATTTGGAAGATTGGGGGTGGGTAGGAGGGAGGTAGGTGATGTAAACTTAGTTAAAGGGTACAATGTTTGTTACTCAGATAATGAATACACTAAAAACCTTGACTTCACCACTACACAATAATTCCATGTGACAAAATTATACTTGTATCACATAAAATTCTATAAATGGTAAATAAATAATCAATAATTAAGAGAACACCAAAATTACTAGGCAGATCTGTAAAAGAATAAGAGAAATTTTAGATAGAAACTAAATTTTAAATTAAAAGCTTAATACATGGTTATACAGAATATTAGTCAAAGCTGAAGAGAGAATCTTTAGAATATAAGCCTGAATAAATTCTGAGACAATCATATGGAGAAACAAGAAGATGACAAATATAAAATAGAAGATAAGAAATATAGAAAGTAGATAGAAAGTTTTATGTATGTGCAAGTGTGTTTATATATTGCTGTGGTTTGTGTGTGTGTTCCCCAGAATTCATGTGTTGGAAGGTTCCTTATCACGGCAGCAGTGTTTGGAGGTAAAGCCTACTGGGAAGTGTTTGGGTCACAGTAGTGGAGCCCTCATGAATGTGTTCATATTATTATAGCAGGAGTGGGTTAGTTACTGGGAGAGCAGGTTGTTACAGTGAGTTTTCCCTGTGTGCTTTTGTGATCTCACAGATGCCTGCTTCCCTTTCACTTCTCTGCTATGTTATGACACAGCAAGAGGCCCTCGTCAAAAGCTAACTAGATTTGGCCACCCGTCTTGGACTTCCCAACCTCCTGAACTGTGAGTCAAAGAAAACTTTTCTCTTTCCTTGACAAATTACCCAGTCTCTAATATATTCTGTTATAGCAACAGAAAACCAAATATATCATAATAAATGTAAATGATCTAAACTTCCCAATTAAAAGATATTTTTAGATTTGACAGAATGAAAAATGAAAGTCCATGTTGTTCATAAAAAGGAACATGAAAAATATACAATCATAGAAATGTTACCTATAATATACAACTACTTGAGGGGATAGACATGTTTAGTATTATATTGCAAAGCTTCTCACCTGGTCTGTAACAGATGCTTAATAAATATTTAGCAAATAAATTAATGAGCCTAGCTATTAAATTCACACTGTAAAGTTATATTTTATTGTACATTTAGATAAATAAGATATTGACTAAAACAGGGTATGGAAGCACAGAGGGGGGCAAAATGGCTATTGATAAGTAGTGTATAGTACTGGCCTCATTGGTGAAACTAGAACTTTTACCAAAGTGTCCTAACTCGTGGTCCATTTCTCCCTCCATTCTCCCTCTTGGCTTAACATATGGCTGCTGATAATCCTGATATCATTTGTAAGGCAGCACTTAAAAGATCACATTTTGTTGGTGTAGAAATTTGCTTAAGGGATAAATAAATCCCACAGAGAAATAAGAACCATAAAAAAATAGAATAATATATATGGAAAATATTAACACTTCATATATTCATTGTTTTACCTTGTGTTCATTCTCCCTTGTGATGATTTTCTATAATTTTTGCTATGTAGTTGTCATACATGAAAGACTTGACTTCACTTACCTTCATTTGTAAGACAAGATTAAAATGTTTTCTGCCTCCTCATTACTGAGCTCAAATGCCCGCTGTTTTTAGTGGAGAGAAATTACATTTTCTTGTAATAGAATACAGCTTTGTTTTTTGATCCTTGAATATTTGAGAGTTGCCTGGAAAAAGTGAAGTTTCTGTTCCTTTAACTTTACCTGCTATATTCTGATCATTGACTTCATGTTCTAGAAATAACTTTTTAAAAATTTTCTTGCTTCTGAGTCCTTTTGCACTTTCATTTTACTGTAATAATCTTTGTAGTTTCACCAGTAAGAAGCAGCCACGTGTGGGTAAATATTCTTTAGAATATAGTAAGCAATTTTGGTGTCCAAAATTAACATGGCAGAATAATGCATTCAATGGACTTATTTCCTTATTGTATATGATTATACAGGCATGAAAGAATTTGTGGAAAAACCAATTATTCATGTAAAGTTATTATCCATAGAAAATTCTCCTAAACAATTCCTGTTTTCCTCTTCCAATAAGATTATTTTTCAAGATTATTTCACTAAGTGGATAGAGACTACTTACCATCAAGCCTTGTGTTACCTCTGATGAAGCACTAATTTATTGGCCAAAAGACTGCAGCAAATTTTGGTTTGGGAGACTTCTAAGGACACTGAATTTGAATTTGATTCATTTATTTCCACTTCCACAGAGTTGCAATCAATTCTGTAAGTGATTCATAAGTCAACAAGCAGAACACATTGAAATGATTTGTAGTTTGTAAGAATAACATTTATCAAGTTCCTGCCTTTTTTTAAACCTGCATTATAGTTATTATTGGACAAAGAAGTACCCCTATATCATCATGGAAAATCAAGTGAACCACAAGAAAATTTAATAGATGCAATTTAGTAATATGCTAATAAAATTTCTCAGTTTGGAATATATCTTCATCCTATATTTGGCTACTTTTATTTTGTTGGCCAGCTCATATGTATTTTGTCCAATGTTCTTAGTTTTTTTTCTGACAACTCAAATGTAACGTGTCTGAATCAAAATCAAGAATGGATATGGACTTTAAATGCAACACCTAAATTAAGTCTCTGTTTACTCATACATAAGCTGTATGGCTTTTGGCTAGTTAATACATCTGAAGCCTTAGCTCAAAGGAGTATATTAATAGATGCACCTCAAAAAGCTATTGTGAGAATTAATAAGACCAATGTGCAGAATGGTACAGTGCTGGCTGTTCAAAAATGGTATGTGCATTTGCATTCAATAAATGGTATCTCCTTTCACTTCCATTTTCTACACTTGGCCAAGTTGTTCATCAATTTCCAATGAAAAATAATTTGAATCAATTCCAGAGTTGGGGAATAATCCTACAACTTCCCTTCCCTCATTCTCCTATATCAATTAATTCACAGAGATTTGCTTCCCTGCCTCATATTATTTCTAGAGTTGATCTTTTCTCCGTCTCTCATATCACTAAAGAGCCTCTTCCAACAGGACATTTCACTAGTCTTTAACTAGTTCCCTATATCTACTTTTGTTACTGTCTTCTGCCTATCCATTTTCTGAGCTTATTTTGCTGTTATTTTTCTAGCTTCTAAAGACAGATGCTTAGCTCAATAAATACTAGCCACTTTTATATTCGAATGTAATCTTTTAAGGCTATAAAATGATAGGTATTGTTTTAACTGTACCCCACAAGATTTGATAGGTAGTGATTACTGATTCTATATATTTTAAATTTTTCAATGTTTCTTAACTTCCAACATACAGAGTTTATTTTGCTATCTTTTGTCATTATTTCCATTTTAATGTTGCTGATAGTAGAAAAAAATCTCTGTGATTCATTTTCTTTGAAATATGTCTTGTTTTATTGTCCAGTCTGCAGTTCATTTTTATAAATATTCTGTGTGGGCTAAACAAAATAAATCTACCCTGTTGTAATATGTTCAGTGTTCTATATGTTACATCCATTAAATATGGCTTATTGTTTCATTCAAATATTCTATAATTTACTGATTTATCTGCTTATTAGTTACTTATGCAAATGTATTTCTATACTCAGCACTTATATAGCAAAAAATCACAGAGCAAAGAGAAATCAACATACCCAGGAAAAATCTCCTACTGTTTTAAATAACTACATTTTTTTAATAGTACATTTTTCTTGGTGAATTGAACTTTCAATTTTGACAAAGTTATCTTCATTTCTGTGAATATATTTGCCTCAGAGTTTATTTAATCTGATATTTACATTTTTTTTGAGTTTTCTTTGGGTTCATATTTGATTAAAATATCAGTTTCATCCTTTACCTATTATATATATATATATATATATATATATATATATATATATATATATATATTTTGTTTTTTTTTTCTTTTTTAACTGCTAAGTTCAGGGGTACATATGCAGGTTTGTTACATAGGTAAACTTGTGTCATAGGGGTTTGTTGTACAGGTTATTTTGTCTGTTTTTATAGTTTTAATCTGCAATGTTTTGTTTGTAAACTGGAGAATTTAAGTGGTTTATATTTGTGATTACTGATAGATTTTGGCTTGTATGTATAATATTATTTTTTGCTTTTTAGTTGTTCTATCTCTTCTGTGTTTTATTTTCCTCTCTTCACTAGCTTTGGACTGACAAATTTTTGTTCTGCTTTATTCTCTACCAGCTTGAAAGTTCTACACCTTTTTTCGCTACAAGAAGCTAGGCTAGAAATTATTACATGCATATTAACTTTTCAAAACCTAAATTTAACCAGTGTCCTACTTGCTTCCTAAGCAATACAAGAACTCAAAACAGTTAAATTCCATTTAAACCCACTCCCCAATTATATACTACTGTTTAATATGTTTTATTTTCATCTCTCTTTAAAACTGGACAAGATATTGTTATTATTATTTATAGTTAATATTTGTTTACATTTATTTATATATTTAACTATTTATTTGTTCATCATTTCTTCTTGCACCTCAGATGTTTCATTCAGTTATCACTTTCCTTCTAAGTGAGGTACATGCTTTAGAACTTCCTTTATGGAGAGTTTGCTGTAACAAGTTCTATTTGTTTATGTTTGGAAATGTCTTTATTTTGCCCTCCTTTTTTACACTGCATCATTTGCAGATGATTAATAATTATTGAGTATTCAATTTCATGAATTATAAACTGAACACTCCTTTGTAACCATTACCTGGATGGAGACAGAGAACATCTCTGAGGCCCTAGTGACCTTCGCTTCTCTCTTCTTTCCAGAGGTAACTTCTATCCTGGTATCTAACATCATAGATACACGTTGCCTATTTTCAAACTTTACGTATAGTATGTATTATTTGACTTCTTATTTTGTACAATATCACATTGGCAAAATTCATTCATGCTCCATGCAGCATTTGTTTGGCTATTTTCATTGTTTATAGTGCTCCCTTTATATAAACATACTACAAATTATTTATCCTTTCTATGGATGATGGACATTTGGATTGTTCTTGTTCAGGGCGATTACAATAAAACAATGTGAACTGCTTGTACTTGTCCTTCTGTGCACAAATATTAATTTCTACTGGTTATATGCCTAAGAGAAGAATTGCTTGGGGATGATTATATGCATGTTCCACAGTTATTCTGCCAAAGTGTTTGCACCTAATTGTGCTTTCAACAACAACATTTAACCATTTCTTATCCTTGCTAGCACTTAGAAATGTGGAATTGTCAGTCTCTTTAATTTTTGATATTCTGTTGTGTATCCAGTGGTATCTCATTATGATTTTTATTAGCATTAACTTTCCTGATGACTAATCCTTTTTTGTTGTTGTTTTTTGAAGATAAATCTTCCCTGAGAGAGGATTTACTTTGTGTTAGCAGTTAAAATTGAGACAGATCATTTCAATTTAATTAGAGATTATAATTGTTTCAAAGCTAGTTTTCAGGGTTTGTGTTTATTTTTAATTCACTGCTATGCCTAGAGTGTATCCCTTTGGGAGTTCCAACTGATAGCCTACAGTGTTTATTGGGTCCCCAACTCTTTCTAGACCCACATTCATTTTCCCCCTGGCCTTAAAAACCTACTGAAAGGTTTGGGCAGCTTTTCAGTCCCTCAATACCTGCTTCCAAGACAGCAAATGCTTCAGTGATAAAAGTGACAATGAATGTCAGGTTTGCTTCTCTCTGTTGTCCCCTCAAGTTTTTGCTTCCTAGGTGGGTCTCTGACATCTTCAAATACTTTTTTTTCTTTTGCTTTGTATTTTGTTCAGACTTTCTACTTGTTTTTGAAAGAAGTAATTATCTACAGCGATCTTATTTGCAATTACCAGAATCATCTGGTAAAATATTTTGACTGGTTTTTTTCAGCACATTGAAGATTTTATTCCACTAAATCTCCACTTGCATTATGTTGCTATTGATAAGTCAATTCCCAATCTAACTACTCTCCTTGAAAAACTATTGTTTTTGTATATTATCTCTATGCTTGGTGTTCAATATTTTCATTATGAGTGCTCAAATATAGATTTATTTTTATCCAGCTTGGGAATTATTAAACTTTTTAGATTTGTGAATTGATGTCTTTCATTAGATTTGAGCAAGTGCTTAGTAGTTATTGCTTCAAATATTGCCGGTGTCCTATTTATTTTTGGGATATCTGGATCGATATATATTGGACTTTCTTACTCTATGATCTCTGTATGTTATTTTCTCCATCATATTTTCATATATTTTGACTTTTTCTTCATTGTAGATTTATTTTCCTGATATATTTTCCAGTTCACAAATCATTTAATTTTGTATAACCTATTGTTAAAATCATCCATTGATTATTTTAAATATTAATTGTTAATTTTTTTTGAATTTTTATTTGATGCTTTCATGTTTCTTTCTAGGTTTTGGTTTTCTGTACCCCGAATTGATATTCAAGCTTGTTTTTTATTTCCTTAAATATAGTAAACATTACTGTTATGTATTTTCTACAGATATGTTTCAGTTGTTCATTGTTTCTGCTGGTTTTTGCTTATGAAGACTTGTTTTACTTAGTGTTTAGTGATTTATTTTTATTATATTTTTACTGTAAGCTGCTCATTTTCCTTGTGGGTTTATTTGTGAGAATTATTCAATGCTTAGGATAAAGGTAATTTCCCTTCATGTGGATTTGTTTCACGTCTCTGGCAGCTACTACCTGTGTGGGACCATTTTAGTTAAAATCACTACTTAAGGTATTTTGCTTTACCCAGTCACTGTGAATTTGAGCTACAAATCCGTAAGAAAGCTACCTTATGTCACATTTCTCAGAGCTATTTCCCCCTTTTTTTCAGTAACATCATTGAAACAGGAAACATTCCATGGCAAGAGCAGGATTAGGAAATCTTGAGTTTATTTCTAATTCACTCAAGTACTGAGGATGTGCCTTTTGGGGTACCAGCTTCATAAAAAGAAAGGCTGTTGTTATCTTCCATACTTTGGTTGGCCTTGCACTGTGCCTCATTTTGCCTGTACCCAAAAAGCATGAAGAACAAAACTTGAGTTCAACATCTTTAGCTGAATTTAGGCCAAAAGTGGTTTCTGTGTGTTACTTTCATTCATATGGGTTTCTATCTGCATGTGGATTTTAAAGTCAATATTCTGTATTTTTCTTCCATGTGGTTGATGGGGTTTTTTTTGTGTGTTTTATCTAGAATTTTTTTTCAGAGGGAAATTTGGCTTGGTTACTAAGTCTATCATAACTGGAAATGGAAAGCCTGTCCAAACTATTTTCTTCTGACAACCACATTATCTGTTTTGTTTTTGTTTTAATTTGTCATATTACATCAAGGCTGAAACTCCTTTTATGGATTTCTGTTTCTCTTAGGATAAAACTAAAACATCAGTTGGCTTACAGAGCCCTGCATGATACCCTTTTCCTGATGCTCCAGTGACTTCTCATGCCACTTTACTTCTTGACCTTCTGTGCTTTGGTCATACTGCTCTTTTTACAGTTTTTTGCATTCCTTATTCAAATGATTGGTGATTTTGATTTTATCTCTGAATTTAAGAGTTTCTGTTTTCCCTTTAGTAAGTGCTGATTATGTGATCATGGTAAAGTGTGGCATGTGCCACTAAGTGTGGTATTCCTCATCCTGGCTTCTAGGAGTGTGTGATCTCTTTCTCTCTGAGAGTCAGAACCTATTCCCTGGTTCTGCGTTGCCCCTTCTGCCCGATTATCCATACAGAGCTGAAACCTGTCAGCTAAGGTTGCTGCTGCCCATTGCTCAGCTCAAGTCAGGAAGGGCAAGGAGCCAAAGGTTTACCTGCTCTGAATATAGAGATGAAGTCAATTATCCCAACAATTGTCCAATGGCTCTCTTCTGTTCATTGTTATCTGTTGGTGGCTTTGTGGAGAAGAAAATGGATTCTGGAAAAACCTTGAACTCACTCTTTTCGTCATATGGGTTGACCGTGATTCTTTATTTTTTCAGCAAATATGATTGCTTTCAGTCTCTTTTAGGAATTCCTCAAGTATCATCTGTGATCATCAATTTTACATGTCAATAGGGCTAGGCCATGGTACTTAGACATTTGATCAAACATAGTTCTATATGTTTCGTGAAGGTGTTTTTTAGACGAGATTAACATTTAAATTAGTAGACTTGTGTAAAGTAGGTTACCCTCCATAATATGGGTAGGCCTCATACAATTAGTTGAAGGCCTCAATAGAAAAAGGCTGACATCCCTGAAGAGGAAATTCTGCCAGCAGATTGCCTTTGAACTTGAAGTGCAGCATCCACTCTTCCCTAGGTGTTCAGCCAGTCAGCCGACTCTGCAGATTTTACACTTGCCTGCTTCCGCAACCACATGAGCCCATATATACATATATATAATTAAATAATATATATTATATAATATAATATATAAAGATATAATTAAATAATATGTCATATTACATATACAATCGCTTTATTAGTGAGAATAGGAGAACCAGTCTCCTACTGGTCCTGTTTCTCAGGAGAACCCTAAATAATACATCATTCCACTTGGTGGCACTCTTTCCTGTTTTACACATTTTTTATGCTTTTATTCTTATACTCCTTTCTATTTTTCTATTTCATGGATATTTTGGTGGACTTATGTGTTCAATATACCATCTTGATTTAAAAAATCTAGAACCTTTCTTTGAGAAAATCATTCACTAGCTATAGAAGAATTTTAAAAGATTGTCAGTCATTTCGATTTATAAGTAATTCTTGAGTCAATTTTGATAACACATTTTTCTTTAAAATTAAGAATAGATTTAACATTTATACAGTATATCCTGATTGTTTACTCTGTCAGTGGTGTTACCTTGTAATTTTTCATCTTTACACCCAAACTACTTCTTATGAATACAGCCTCTAAAAACTACCAGTAGGGACAGGGATAAGGGAATGAAAAAGAGATGGACTCACTTGTAAAGAAACTCAAGTTGATATCATAAGACAGTAAAAGAATAAGATCTATGGAAATTCTTCCCCAAGTCTATGCCTTAATAATGATTAAGTATTGCTTTTCTGAAATAAACCTTACTTTATCATTATATGTTAATATACTACCAGATTCTATTTTTAGTATTTTGTATAACTTAATAATTTCATTTACATTTTGTACTGAGGTAACTGCTTAAGATATGGCAACTGATATGTTTTTCTTTCACTGCATTACATGTCAATATTAAAATTGTGGAATCAGGGTAAGCTTCTCTTTCTTTGTGTGCCGCAAGCCTTAGATTTTTGGTTTTTGGTGCTTTTGGCCTTTTACCTCTTCCCAAATAAGAACTGCAGTAAGGGAAATTAGCCTCACCTTTACCTGGCAATAAGCTTGACTGTCTCTTTTCAGTCCTGTGCCTTCACTAATGATGTCTTTTGCTTATTAGTGATTGCAGGGGCTGTGGTGGGGCTTCAGGAAATGATTTATTCCCCCTTTTGTGCCAAGGACCTCAAAAATTGTCTCAAAGGTTCTTACCACAATTCAATAATGGTAGACTCCAAACCAAGTAGGGTGTAGGACAGAAATCTGAGTATAGAAATTTTAAACTATCTAAAATGTCTCCAAGAATCAAATAAAACCCGTTATCACTGTGCAGACCTTCCAGGCATATCCGCATGGAGATAATCTCACCTTCTTAATGCACAAGCTTCCCCTGGAGGCCCCATGTGCCCTGCATTTCCGGGCTGTGGCCCTTCCTTGGCCCCTTCTTGTGTCTTGTTAGCTTGATGGTACGAGTTCATAGGTTTAATTACACCCTGTGCTGCTGGCTAGGGAAAGGGAAAACTTCTGATCCTGAGCTAGGAGAAACAAAGGGAGAATTTAAGAGTAATTTTAAATCCATATGGTAGTTTATTGTTTTACTGCCTCTTATTGGTTTCAGTTGAACTCAAGCAATTTTTTTAAATGAAAGAAGTTATCTCATAGCATAAGGATTCATCTTCTGCCAGCAGCCCTTTCAGGGTCCTCCTGCAAGGTGCATGTCCTCTCTGTCAGCATAATTTTTGTTTTATAAACATAAAAGTTTATAAGAATGTCTGCTTCCTCCCAGGTCTACATTATACTGGGAAACTTTCTTACAATCACTTAGCCTTGAGGATACCAAATTTCTTAGGCCCTCTGGATCACTTCTCCTCAACTCCTGACTGGAACAGAGACATTCTCAACCTATTTCGTTCTTTCTTTTCACTAACAATTTTACTATTCATCAGTTGTGAGGAGACTACATAAGAGTAGATATATATGTGAGTATGTGTGTGCACGTGTGTGTATACAAATGTATGTGTGTTTACATATATATTTTTTGCCAAATACCTGCATTTTGTATGCTTTAGATTCACTAGCAACTACACCAAAATATTTGTCATAGAAGAGAAAATCTCATTAAAGTAATTGATGCATTTAAAAATATGTGTGTATACATATATATGCATATACACACTTACACATATATAAACATATATGTATTTACTGAGCACATGTGATGCATCATGCAACATTCTAGTTGATAAAAAATGGTAAATAAACTAGACAAAATATATTCTCTTATGCTAGTGGAGATTAGAGACAATATATAATTTTTAAAAAGTATTTTCAGGTTGTGATAAGTACTATAAAGAAAATGCACTCTAATCCCACCACTTTGGGAGGCCAAGGTGGATGGATCACTAGAGGTCAGGCATTTAACTGTAGCCTGGCCAATCTGGTAAAACCCTGTCTCTACTAAAAGTAAGAAAATTAGCTGGGCATGGTGGTGTGTGCCTGTAGTCTCAGCTACTCAGGGAACTGAGGCAGGAGAATCACTTGAACATGGGAGGCAGAGGTTGCAGTGAGCTGGGATCACACCATTGCACTCCAGCCTGGGCAACAAGAGTGAAACTCTGTCTCAAAAAGAAAAGGAAAAGAGACAGCAAGATGAGAATTGTTATTTTAGATGGTCAGGATGCTTTCTCAGAGACCAGAATGAAGGATTGTGGTGATCTCAATGGGCAACTGTGAATATATTGCTAAAATAAGAAGACTGATCAAGAATTGTTATATGTGGGTAACTGGCCCCCACACTTGTGCAGGGGCATTTGGACCCTCCCTACCTGGAGCAGCTCTCAGAGCTCCTCTGTCACTGCCGTGGGCATCCCTTTGTTTCCATATGTGTTATTCTAAGAGTATAAGTACTTAAGTCAATATCCAAGTCAGGGATTATGTAAAACATAATTCTTCTGTCTTCCTTTGTAAATAATTAATTCTATGTTTTATAGAAATGCATTCCCTGTCATTAATCCTGTTGCTATTCTGAGTGATTTTTCTTCCCTTTGGATTCACAGCTTTACAAGTACTTTTAATTTTGGATTGGATACTGAGTTCTCTTCTTGTTTTGTACAGTCTCCTTGCCCAAGCTAGGCTAGAAGAATGTGAAAAATTCACTTAGCTTTCTACATACACTTTGAATCTAAATGTACCTGTAGCAATATTCACTTGTTTTTCCAGACCAGCCACAATGTGGATTGCTACTTTGAATGATATAGCACAGTATTCCAACAGTCTTATTTTCTTCTTGCTCTGATTAAATACAAAATGACTGTCAGATTTTCTAGCGTGTCCCAAACTTGAAATGTTACACACAAGAACACAGTGAATTTTTATCAAATTGCTATATTGGCCACAGCCTAATTTTTCTCCAGAGTGAAAGGGTGCTGCTTTTTCTCATTTGCTTTAGTGCAGCTGTCAGAGAGTCAGCACAGCATTTTTCTGCTAAGGTTGAGTGATAAGTGATAAGAAAAACATTCCAATTGTACACAGATATATTATAAAATAAAAAATACATCCCTGCTCTGTTTTTTATATGTAATTTTTATTTTTTATTTTTTTCTTTTTATTATTATACTTTAAGTTTTGGGATACATGTGCAGAATGTATAGATTTGTTACATAGGTATACACGTGCCATGGTGGTTTGCTGCACCCATCAACCTGTCATCTACATTAGGTATTTATCCGAATGCTATCCCTTCCCTACCCCCCAACCCCGACAGGCCCTGGTGTGTGATGTTCCCCTCCCTGTGTCCTTGTGTTCTCATTGTTCAACTCTCACTTATGAGTGAAAACATGTGGTGTTTGGTTTTCTGTTCCTGTGTTAGTTTGCTGAGAATGATGCTTTCCAGCTTCATCCATGCCCCTACAGAGGACATGAACTCATCCTTTTTTATGGCTGCATAGTATTCCAAGGTGTATATGTGCCACATTTTCTTTATCCAGTCTATCATTGATGGACATTTGAATTGGTTTCAAGTCTTTGCTATTGTGAACAGTGCCACAATAAACATACACATGCATGTGTCTTTATTGTAGAATGATTTATAATCCTTTGGGTATTTACCCAGTAATGGGATTGCTAGTCAAATGGTATTTCTAGTTCCAGATCCTTGAGGAGTTGCCACACTGTCTTCCGCAATGGTTGAACTAATTTACACTTCCACCAACAGTGTAAAAGTGTTCCTATTTCTCCACATCTTCTCCAGCATCTGTTGTTTCCTGACTTTGTAATGATTGCCATTTTAACTGGCGTAAGATGGTATCTCATTGTGGTTTTGATTTGCATTTCTCTAATGACCAGTGATGATGAGCTTTCTTTCATATGTTTGTTGGCCACATAAGTGTCTTCTTTTCAGAAGTGTCTGTTCATATCCTTCACCCACTTTTTGATGGGGTTGTTTTTTCATGTAAAATAGTTTAAGTTCCTTGTAGATTCTGGATATTAGCCCTTTGTCAGATGGATTGCGAAACTTTTCTCCCATCCTGTAAGTTGCCTGTTCACTCTGATGATAGTTTCTTTTTCTGTGTAGAAGCTCTTTAGTTTAATTAGATCCCATTTGTCAATTTTGTCTTTTGTTGCCATTGCTTTTGGTGTTTTAGTCATGAAGTCTTTGCCCGTGCCTATGTCCTAAATGGTATTGCCTAGGTTGTCTTCTAGGGATTTTATGGTTTCAGGTCTTAGGTTTAGGTCTTTAATCCATCTTGAGTTGATTTTGTATAAGATATAAGAAAGGGATCTAGTTTCAGTTTTCTGCATATGGCTGCCAGTTTTTCCAACACCATTTATTAAATAGGGAATCCTTTCCCTATTGCTTGTTTTTGTCAGGTTTGTCAAAGATCGGATGGTTGTAGATGTGTGGCATTATTTCTGAGGTTTCTATTCGGTTACATTGGTCTATTTTGGTATCAATACCATGCTGTTTTGGTTACTGTAGCCTTGTAGTATAGTTTCAAGTCAGGTAGCATGATGCCTCCAGCTTTGTTCTTCTTGCTTAGGATTGTCTTGGCTATACAGGCTCTTTTTTGGTTCCATATGAACTTTAAAGTAGGTTTTTCCAATTCTGTGAAGAAAGTCAATGGTAGCTTGATCAGGATAGCATTGAATCTACAAATAAGTTTGGTCAGTATGGCTACTTTCACAATATTGATGCTTCCTAACTATGAGCATGAAATGTTTTTCCATTTGTTTGTGTCCTCTCTTATTTCCTTGAGCAGTGGTTTGTTGTTCTCCTTGAAGAGGTCTTTCACATCCCTTGTAAGTTGTATTCCTAGTATTTTATTCTCTTTGTAGCAATTGTAAATGGATGATGTTTACTCATGATTTGGCTCTCCACTTGTCTGGTATTGGTGTATAGGAATGCTTGTGATTTTTGCACATTGATTTTGTATCCTGTGACTTTGCTGAAGTTGCTTATCAGCTTAAGGAGATTTGGGGCTTGAAACAATGGGGTTTTCTAAATTTACAGTCATGTCATCTGCAAACAGACAATTTTACTTCCTCTCTTCCTGTTGAATACCCTTTATTTCTTTCTGTTGCCTGATTACCCTGGCCAGAACTTCCAATACTATGTTGAATAGGAGTGTTGACAGAGGGCATCCTTGTCTTGTGCTGGTTTTCAAAGAGAATGCTTCCAGCTTTTGCCCACTCAGTATGATATTGGCTGTGGGTTTGTCATAAATAGCTCTTATTATTTTCAGATATGTTCCATCAATACCCCGTTTTTTGAGTTTTTAGCTTAAAGGGGTGTTGAAGTTTATTGAAGGCCTTTTCTGCATCTATTGAGATGTAAAAGCATTCCTATTTCTCCACATCCTCTCCAGCATCTGATGTTTCCTTACTTTGTAATGATCACCATTCTAACTGGCATAAGACGGTATCTCATTGTGGTTTTGATTTGCATTTTTCTAATGACCAGTGATGATGTGGTTTTTGTCACTGGTTTTGTTTATGAGGTGGATTACATTTATTGATTTTTGTATGTTGGACCAGCCTTGCATCCCAGGGATGAAGCAGACTTGATCATGGTAGATAAGCTTTTTGATGTGCTGCTGGATTTGGTTTGCCAGTATTTTATTGAGGATTTTCACATCTATGTTTATCAGGGATATTGGCCTGAAATTTTCTTTTTTTGTTGTGTCTCTGCCAGGCTTTAGTATCAGGATGATGCTGGTCTCATAAAATGAGTTAGGGAGGAGTACCTCTTTTTCTATTGTTTGGAATAGTTTCAGAAGGAATGGTACAAGCTCCTCTTTGAACCTGTTGTAGAATTTGACTGTGAGCTCATCTGTTCCTCGGCTTTTTGTGGTTGGTAGGCTATTAATTACTGCTTCAATTTCAGAACTTGTTATTGGTCTATTCAGGGATATGACTTCTTCCGGTTTAGTCTTGGGAGGGTGTACGTGTCCAGGAATTTATCCATTTCTTCTAGATTTTCTAGTTTATTTGCATAGAGCTGTTTATAGTATTCTCTGTTGGTAGTTTGTATTTCTGTGGGATCAGTGGCGATATCCCCCTTACCATTTTTTATTGTGTCTATTTGATCCTTCTCTCTTTTCTTCTTTATAGTCTGGCTAGCAGTCTATCTATTTTGTTAATGTTTTCAAAAATCCAACTCCTGGCTTTTTTTTATTGTTTTTGAAGGGTTTTTCATGTCTCTCTCTCCTTCAGTTCTGCTCTGATCTTAGTTATTTCTTGCCTTCTGCTAGCTTTTGAATTTGTTTGCTCTTACTTCTCTAGCCTGTTTTATTTTTTAAAGAGGAATGCCTGGATAAGAAGAAGCTTTGTGAAAATAAAATAATAATTGAAATAGAAAAATTTTCCTGAAAGTGAGAAAAAAAGTAAAAGAAATTAATTCAGCACACATTTATTAAGTGTTGCCCAAGTACTAGTCATCATGCTAAGTTCTTAGGACACCAAGATAAATAAAATGCTGTCCCTGTCCTTAAAAAACTTACGGCCCATTAGGACACGGCAATTTCACTTTTTTGACACATGATTTTAGTATTGCCCTTGGACGTGTAAATCAAAAATGAGGAAGAAGCAGAGAGAGTGATAATCTCTATTTATTGAGGAGCAGTCTGGAAAGATGTTCCAGAAGATGTTATATATGAGCTGCAATTGAAAGGCTAATTGGAGTTTATTAGGTGGCTGTGGTGGGGAATTGGTAGTGATAGAACAAACATTTCACATGAAAAGATAGGTAGGTAGGTAGTAGGTAGGTAGGTAGGCAGGCAGGCAGGCAGGCAGGCAGGCAGGTAGGTAGGTAGATGCATGCAGAGGCTCAGAATCATGAAACAGCCTAGTATATGCAGGAGTTCAGGAACAATCTTGTACTGTTGGAATATAGATCCTTGAGGGGACCAGCTGGTTGACACACTAGGCTCATTGGTGAGAAAGGAAAGAGAGGTCAGATCATGATAAGTTTTAAGTAAAACAGCTTGGCTTTTATTTTTAAAACTAAGATTCAAATCTTGGCCATATATGAATCCCCTGGGGGAGCTTTGCAAAAAAATTAGATTCCATTTCTGAAGATTTTTATTTAATTTGTATTAAACAGGGCATAGCATCAGGATATTTTTAAAGCTCCTCAGTTTTTATTTACTTATTTATTTGTTTGTCTGTTGTTTTGGTTTTAATGCAAAGTCAGGGTTGAGAATCATTGCTTCAGAAATTGGGTAGTCAGTAAAGAGTATGAAAATATACAATCACATATATTCTTCTTTTGAGTGGAAAGAGCACAGACTTCAGGTCTAGTTCACTGTGTTAGCATTTTCGTCATGGACAGACACTTGCCTCTCTCAGCCTCGGTTCCTGCAACTGTAAAACTAGAAACCTGGTAATATCCACCCAACAGCACTGTTATACAATCATATATGCAGAAATACTTTATTAAGTGTAAGTTCTTTCCTAGGTAGAAGTGGTTCACAAGTTGAAGCAGACATTGTTCTGGATTGTCCAACATCCATTACATTCCAGTCAACAGTAATATTTCTGCCCACTTTCTACATGTTGTATTATCGATAAGCTTTATAAAGAGGTCTATATGGAGGGATGATTTCTCTTCTTTTCCGGGACTCTGTTGTTTCCGGAGGCAACTCTTGGAACTGCTCCTGCCATTTTATTAGAGAGGAAGAAATGTAAAGAGCCTATGTCCTTGAAGACTGTTGGGGATCAAACAACCAAGCTTGGAGTCCACACGATGTCTAGGTTTCTTGTTATGTGTGAGAATACATTTCTTTAATGCCAGTTTGGATATGGCTTCCTGTAGCAAAATGTATCTTAATTGATGGGCAAACTATGAATAAAAAATAAGAGGATGCATGGAGCAAATACTCAACCTTGTTGAATGAGGCAATTTTATCTTGAGCGTGAACAAATTGGACTGAATGAAAACAGACCTAAGGAATCTGCCTTAGGTCTGATTTAAACTGACAAAGAATGGAAAATTGATTCCTGTTGCATATGAGAAGTTACAGGACTATAATGGGGCATTAAGGACACAAGGGGGAAACTGAAATTCATGTAATACTAAGTTCCTGAAACCAATATGATTTTGACTTTGGTATCCAGAATACCAGCCTCCAGAGAGATCACAGGATCAAGTACAAGCTTGAGGGATCACTAAATTAGTGTAATTCTTTTACTTTCAAACTGCGTGACCTCTGGCAGCTTGCTTAACTTCTGTGAGCTTCGTTTTCCCTAATGGTAGCAAACGCATCTGTTGTAAATATTAAATGGAACATGATAAAGCATTTAACACAGTGCGTGGTAAATAATAATTGTTATTATTACAATAATATCCATTTGTTAAGGACTAACCATGTAGATGGAGAGAGAGGAACCATGTCTGGCAGTGATGACCCCACTAGAGTTGATCCGGACTAATTCTTGTGCCTAGAGCTATGTCTAAATAGACTCGGCCCCCAGAAAATATGATAGGGAACATAAGCTGTCTTTCTAAAAAAACTGTAAGTAATTTAAACATAGGAACATCTCTTTATTCACTGTGGAATTTCCATAGAACACTGGAAATTCCACTATTAATATAAAAAACAGAAATTGCAGTAAGTAGCATAATAACTTTCTACAAGAAAGCCGTGATACATCCTTAAAATGTATGAGTAATTTGCTTACAACTTGATTTTTGGCCTTTTTCCTTAGATCAACAGCTTGAATTTCAGAAAATGAGATACCTCATAGTGACTAGTGTCCCTTATAATGAAGAGATGCCCAGAACCTGAGCATTCAGAGACAGAGAGATGAGATTTCCTTGGGAAAATGGAAGACAATTTTCTTTAGAATAAAATGACAAAATGTAAAATTTGGAAGGATATTAGGCCAGAGAATTAAAAGACATATAAAGCAAGAATACTATGGCACAAGAAAAGATGTTTAAATCCAAGTACTTAGGAACTATGCTAGATGATAAATCTTTCAAGAATGCATGTAATTATGCTACAAATCAAAATGAGGCAAAATTTCATGAACAGAAAAGCCCAGAATGAAGGGTAAGATGGCCTATAAGAGGAAAAAGGTGAAACTAGCTTATTTAAGGAATGAGCTTCTTCCTTTCAGCATTGTTCCCAATCTTCTCTTACATTGTCATCAGAAATCAAATCTGGTCAAAATCCTGCCTCAATTTAATCTCTGGGTCATGCTACTCAGCCGACTCTATAAAGACCTTCAAATTAGGTTTAGAGTTGTCCTCTGAATCCTACTACCATCTCACTGTGTGAATGGTACTACATGAACTTTGTTCTCATTCTGCTGGATGTGTTGTAACTGTGCTCTATAGCATACACAATCTGAATTCTTCACCAAATATATATAATTTCTCATAAAGAATTCTTTGCCAAATATGTACTTTAAAATTTTTGTATTCTGTTTGCTATTCGGAAAACAAAACACCAGATCTGTTTCTTCCATTTTTACAACATCGACACACCTGCAACCATCTGATCTTCAACAAAGCTGACAAAACCAAGCAATGGGGAAAGGACTGTCTGTTCAATAAATGGTGTTGGGATAACTGGCTAGCCATACACAGAAGATCGAAACTGGACTCCTTCATTACACCATATACAAAAATCAACTAAAGATGGATTTAAGACAACTTAAGCAATACTATTCTGGACATAGAAACTGGCAAAGATTTTATGACAAAAATGCCAAAAGCAATTGCAACAAAAGCAATAAATGAGATCATTAAAAGCTAACAGCTTCTGCACAGCAAAAGAAACATTTCCAATCTGTGCATCTGATGAAGCTCTAATATCCAGCATCTATATGAAACTTAAACAAATTTACAAGCAAAAACCAAGCAATGCCATTGATTAGTGGGCAAAGGTAATTAACAGACACTTTTCAAAAGAAGGCATATATGCAGTCAATAAGCATATGAAAAAGCTCAATATCACTGATCATTAGAGAAATGCAAATCAAAACCACAATGAGATGGCACTCACACAAGTCAGATGGCTGTTATTAAAAAGTCAAAAAATAACAGATACTGGTAATCTGTGGAGAAAGGAAATGTTTAAATGCCGTTGGTGGGAGTGTAAATTAGTTCAGCGATTATGGAAGATGGTGTGGCAATTCCTCAGAAAGCTAAACAAAAAATATGATTTGACCTAGCAATGCCATTACTGGGTTTATGCCCAAAGAAATATAAATCATTCTGCCATAAATATACATGCACACAAATGTTCACTGCAACACTATTCACAATATTAAAGACTAAATATCCATCAATGACAAATTGGATAAAGAAAATGTGGTATGTATACACCATGGAATACAATGCACCCATAAAAAAGAATGAGCTAAAAAGTCTTTTATGGGAACACGGCATGGAACTGGAGGCCATCATCCTTAGCAAATGAATACAGGAACAGAAAACCAAATACCACATGTTTTTACTTATATAAGTGGGAGCTAAACGATGAGAACTTATGGACACAAAGAGGGGAACAACAGACACTGGGGACTTCTCGAGGCTGCAGGGTGGGAGGAGGGAGAGGATCAGGAAACATAACTACTGGATACTAGGGTGACAAAAAATTGTGTACAACAAACCCCAGCAACATAAGGTTACCTGTGTAAGAAACCTGCACATGTACCCCTGAACATAACATTTAATAATAGAATTTTATTATTGTACAGTATTTTTACTGCTATTCTTTTACAAACATTATTCTTCTTGTCAGCATTCTTTAATAGAACACTCATAAATTTTAGATCAATAACACTTTCAGTCGACTATAAAAAGTATGCCATGATTGACCCAAGTATTTATTGCATGAGTATGTATCAAAAGAAGCCAATTTGACTCAGTGCATTTTAAAAATTTTATATATTTCATGGATTCATAAGACAGAAAGCTTATCTTTTCTGGAATTCTATCATAGAAAATTGTTATCTTGTGTGCATGAAGCTATTCTTCAAGAATGTAAGTATCTTTGGGAGGTATTAAGAGGAAACTTATTCATACCTCCTCAGTGCTATTTATTTTAATAAGCCATCTCTCCACTCCCACCCCCAGCAACAACCATAGCCAAGATAATATTTTTCTTTAGGGGAAAGAGATTTGATAGGAATGTGGACAGTAGGCATGGGTGATTGTAGGTTATTGAAAATTGCCCTGTGATAGCAGATTTAGGATAGTAGCTGAGGACAGTCGGTCAGAGTAAATGGAGGAATTTGGGGTACATGGATGGAAGGAAAGTAAAAACTTCAGGAAGATTAGAGGGTCAGACTGATTTCCTTGATGACTTTACTGAACGGGTCCTTAAACCTCAGTCTTGGAGATGAGGGGAAGGACAGGCTCTCTCTCTAAAGTGGGCTCATTGAAGAAGTTGAGAAGGGACAAGGAAACCCATCTCATTCTACCTTCACTGTTGCATCTTAAGGAAAAACAGACACAGCAGGTGATACTGGAGACCTTTCTCCTCTGGAACCCAACTTCAAGTCAAGAACCAAATATCCTGACCTGAGGTTCCTGTGAAAATGTTTCCATCTACCCTGTTGAATGAAGACAAGAAGACTATGAGGAATGCTCCTCTCTCCCCTGGCTTCCATTTCTAAACCATCTCTCAGCCTACGTCCCCAACTGTCGTTGCCCCAGACTACCTACAATCCCTTAGAGTTTCCTCTAAATGCACTAGGCTCTTCCCACCAAGCTCCACCTGCACTGCTCTTTCTCCAGCCCTTTGAATGACTTGCTCCTTTTAGGTTGAAATACCATTTTTCTTGACTGCCCCATTTAGAAAATGACTTTTCTGCTATTCTCCATCTCAGTGCCCAAATTATTTAATCACCTTAAAAGAAATAATTCCAGTTTCTAATATGTTCCTGTTTATTCTTTGTCCCCTCTCTCTCACCAGAATGTGAGCTACTTAAATGACAGGCTGTCTTGTGTACTACTGTTTCTGTAGCACCTACCACATGACTGACTTTTGAAGAGCACAAATACAATTCTGGTTTTGTTGGGAGCTAAATGGTGTTGCTCTCAGCTCTCAAAAGAGTCAGGCTACCGCTGTGCTGTTTAAGGTTGAAAGCAAGATTTGCAGACTTGCTTTGACAAATGGACACTCATTGCAGCCTAAGGAGTAAGGGACAGGAATGGTGGTATCAGAAGTAGAGGCCAGCATTTTCCTAGGGGAGGATGTTTATCTCTCCATGGTAGCCAAGAATACTCCCAAAGCTAGAGTAATAACCCAAGGGAGAGGATGTTGGTTAAGTTTAAGTATAACTAATATGACTGTTCCTAAGGTGATTTCCATTTCTAGCTCACTACTTTTTTTTTTCTTTCATCCCCTGACATCAGACTTGAATGATCATAGTGAAGATATGTGGAGAAGTGATGATTTGTCTTGGGCTTCCTATATGGCAGACACAGATCTACATGCAGCCCCTAGAATACCTTGTGAGATTATGTGAAATGGTATACAATGTAGTTAACTATTTTTACTGTTATACTGAAGAATATTGAGATTCAGAATGCTTTTGCAACTTGCTTACATTTTCAAAGCTAGAAGCTTGCTTGCACTCACAAAGCTAGAAAATGGCAAGGTTGAAATTTGAGATGAAGTTGCTATGTTTGACTTGAAAAAAAGTTCCATTTCCATTATAAGATTCTTTTCCAGAAAATAATCTGGGAAACTAAATAAATCGCTCACAGACTCCTGTGTTCTCCTTCATGAGGAATTTCCTTTTACAATGGAAAGGGCAGGAAGAGATGGACACTTAGACCCAAAAAAAGGGGCTTTCTAATATTAGAATCTTAGATATTGTAATAACTGCAGCAAATTTCTGGAAGGAAAATCCTTCTGTGCCTGTGCAAATGGCACTTACCTGATCTTCACATAGACCAGTCCTCAAGCCTCATTATTTCTTTTCAACCACTTTTATTCTACATCTTATTTCCGGGAGTTGATCATTTTATGTTTCCAGTCCCTGGTAATTTTTTCAGAATCATTGCAGCATTAATAAAACATTAGTATCCAATTTCTTGAAAGGTTATTAAATAGCATTAGTTTGGTTCTTTTTACAAATACAAACCTTGACTGAAGCCCCAAGTTCTTTGTTAACATATGACTTCCCATGATAAACATGTCAGATGTTGTTCCAACCTATGCTGTCTCCTCTTTTAAGATCACAGTGACAAACTGACTATAAATCCAGGCTGGCAACACCCATGTCAAGTTGTTCTATTTGAAACTCAACTCTGTCACAAAATAATATGTTGCCTGAATTGAATTTCTAAAAGATCAGGTCACAGAGATAGAGACATATTCTTTCAAATTCAGCTGTGAAAAGCATCTCTTGGAAGCCACTCCATTGTATTACCATAAGCTCAACAATGCACTACATCTTGCCATAACAATGAGATAGCCTAAAACTGAAATATTTCACTCCTACATCCATTATCTCTCTCATTTCCACAACAGTCTTCTGAGGAAGATGTTGCCTAACCTTTATTTATTTTAAAATTTATGTTTTCCAGCTGTATTGAGATATAATTAACAAATAAAAATTGTATGCATCTAAGGTGTATAATGTGATGGTTATATATATACATATTCACTAATTTACAACGTATGAAATTTGCTAAGAGAGTGAATCTTAAGTGTCTTCACTGCGCATGCACACAGACACACAAAATGGTAACTGGGTGGTGATAAATGTGTTAATTTGACTGTGATAATCATTTCACAGTATATATATATAATTATATATAGAAATATAGAAATATATTTGCAATTTAAATATATAAATATTTGACTATGATAATCATTTCATAGTATATATGTACAGTATAAATATATTGATATATAAATACATATTTTATATATAAATATATATTTTCATATAAATATATTTTATATTATATAGTTCTATAAATTTTAATCTATTTTATGTATTTTATTTATATTTTATATTATATATTTATATACAACACATATATAAATTATATCTAAATATTATATATTAGATATATATATTAGATATGTATATCTAATATATAATATTTAGATATAATTTAACATATATAATTCATATAACATATACTTTATGTGTGTATATAAATATATGTGTAAAATACATATTTA
The DNA here is from genome assembly GCF_009764315.1 of Trachypithecus francoisi. Taxonomy (NCBI): domain Eukaryota; kingdom Metazoa; phylum Chordata; class Mammalia; order Primates; family Cercopithecidae; genus Trachypithecus; species Trachypithecus francoisi. The sequence continues at coordinate 91,551,369 of NW_022681473.1, forward strand.
TATACATACAATTAGACTTGTACTATAGATATAAATATATTTTATATGTTATAAATATATATAGCGCATATATATATATATACTGTGAAGTGATTATCACAGTCAAATTAATACATTTATCAATACCCATAGTTACCATTTTGTGTGTGTGTGTTATGTGTGTGTCTGTGTATGTGTGCAGTGAAGACATTTAAGATCTACTCTCTTAGCAAATTTCATATGCTGTAAATGAGTGAAGTAGCCATGGCAAAGCAAGCTGAAGTGACAACTAAGAACTAGGACTTAAATTAACTTAAGTAGTCTGCAGCAAAAGACCCTGGTGGTGGAGAACACTGACACTGGGATCCGACAGAGTTACTTTTAAATCATGCCTCCATTATTTATTAACTGTCAGAAAACTGGCAAGTTTCTTAACAACTCTATGCTTTGGTTGAAATAGGGATAATCATTGTACCTATTTAAAGGATTATAGGAGGATTCACTAAAACGTTATCTACAGATATTATTAATTATAATTATTAGTCCCCCTTTCTTAATTCTTTCCAGTTCATTTCATCTGCAAACAAATAGTCCTGCTGCAGAATGTAGCTTCAATCCAGCTGCTGGCAAGAGAGTATCTCTCCAGCTCCCAGGGTGCCTCATGCGAGTATTTTTATGGTTACTGCAGAACACATTAACAAGAAACAGTGCTGTTTTCCTCAGAAACTACATCTCAAAGTGAGAATGGTACTCATTCTGCCTTAAGCTTAGATCAGTGTGGACACAACTTCCAGTACTGATGATTGCAAAAGTGAGTATTAGATTCTCACTGCCTGCTAAGGGAGATAGATTCCGTAAGTATGCAAGTCCTTCTGTATAGTTCTTTTCCAAATTCTTATACATATCACCTTCCAAAGGAGTAAATCTTCAACCACAGGCCATTGTGGTCTCTGTACTTGCAAAAAAAAAAGAAACGAGACTCCTTGATAAGGGTAGCCATGAGAAGCAAGAAGTCATGATAATGGAGCTGGCAGACAGCAGGGACCAGATCTGTAGCAGCATCTAGAGCAGTGGTGGGACTGGGAAGAGTGGGGCTTGTGGAAGATCCCTAAGGCAGCCCTGAGGAAACCATTTTTAAAGCACCTGCATCAAGATGGGGGGTGGGGATGGGGTTTGAGAGCTTGAAAGGGGAGGGGGGATGGGGTGGTGGTGAAGTGTTTTAGTTGTTCAGGCTGCTATAACAAAATACCGTAAACTGCCTGGCTTAGAAACAACAGAAATTTATTTCTCACAGAGAAATAAACAGAGGCTGGAAAGTCCAGACTGAAGCCACTGGCAGATTTGGTGTCAGGTGAGGGCTCACTTTCTAGTTCTTAGATAATACCCTCTCCCTGCATCCTTATATAGCAAAAGGGGTGAGGGATCTGTCTGGGGTCGCTTTTATAAGGGATCTAATCCCATTCATGAAAGTTCTTCCCTCATGCCATAATCATTTCTCCAAAATCCCACCTCCTAATACCATCACCTTCAGAGTTAGAATTTCCCCGTATGAAGTTTGAAAGGACACAGACATTGACTGTATAGTATGCACTGTCAAGATCTGAACACCCAAATAATACTTGTGCAGGAGTGGGTAGCTGCCTCTTAGCCTATGTATGGCTCCTGCCTCTAAAACAATCTCAAAAGTGTCTCAGGCTCACAGAGAAGTCCAAGGTTGGTAAGACTTCCAGGACCTTATGTGGGCTGTTTGAAAACCAGGAGGAATGTAGCAGGCTTGCCAAGGGATGAGCTGACTTTCCCTTAAGGAGGAGAGAACAGTTCTTTATTCTTTCTTTCTCCCACAGCAAAATGAAAGCATACCCAAGGCCATGGAGACCTGTTCTCTAGGACACCCTGACCTTTCCCATTCCATTTTAGGCTTAAGGGGCAGAATCTGCCATTTAAGCCATATATCTAGTTTGTGAAATTGTTTTGCATTCAAGTTCCTAGAAAATACCATGTAGTATACTTGTACTTCTTAAAAAGCTTCTCGTTTAAGATTTGATTAATGCAAATGTTTGAATATGAGGAAAAATGATTTTGAAAGACAAAATTTAGAGGACAGTGTTCCTTTGTTTACTTATTTAATATTCAATGACTTGTCAAGAAATATATGGAGAATCGGTTTTAATTCCTATTCATAATTCCATTTGTATTCAAAGTCAAAACTAAAAATAGCAAAAGCATTCTAGGAGATTTAATGTATTTAAGTTCAAGGAATGGTTTCATGTCAAATGCTGACTTTGGTGATAGTGAGGCTCTATTTATGTCAAAATAAATTTTAGAAGAACAATGCCAGATTAAAAATTTGGTCAAAGTGAATAATTCAATTAAAAATAATCAAGGCTATCATTCTACTTTTTATAAATGGTAATGCAAGATAAGGAACAAACTTTTAAAAAATCTCATGTTAATAAAGCCATATCATTGCAGCTGAACATGTTGACAGCAAACCCCAAATGTCTCAGTTTGTCAGTTTTTGCTAAATTACACATTTTTCCAGAGTCATCACACACCAGCATTCAGAATCAACAAGTGTTTCTAAGACCCTGTATGTGCTAGGAAATTTGTCAAGGAGGCTTACCTATTTTATCACATGTAATTTCCACCATAAATGTTTAGAATTGCCTTTATTCCCATTGTAACTTTTGAGTCACGTAACTTGGTACATGCCAATTAGCCTGTCTTAGACAAGGATTTGGTTTTGTTTTTCTTATCCCTCTGTGGATAAAATCCAAGGCAGACGTGAGCAGTAGTTCTCAACTTACAGTGATTTTTACACCACAGGGGACATTTGGCATTGTCTGCAGACATTTTTATTGTCACAACAAGGAGGGTGCTACTAGTGTCTAATGGGTAGAGTCTAAGGATGCCGCTAAATATCCCATGATGCACAGTGAAACACAATAGTTAATTATTCATTCGAAAATGTTAACAGTGCCGAGGTTGAGAAACCTTGGACAAAAATAATTGAATTGGGTAACTACATCACAAAAGATGAGTCTTAGATTAGCAGTAAACATGAATTCAAGTAAGTTGAATGAACAGAAGCATTTTAAAACTGGATATTAATTTTAACTCATCTATTTTTTGGCATTCCAAAGGCTTTTATTTTTTAGTAGCAGTTAACACAGATTTTCATTTATTCATTATTTATTATACATTGGTGTGTGCCAAATATTACCCATGAAGACATAAAAATAAATAAGGCATGGCTGCTGTCCTTAGGAAGTTCAAATTCAATTGAGGGGAGGTTGACTGAAAATCCAATCATTTTTATGTAATGTGTAAGTGCTCTGATAGTCATGTAATGGAAGGGTCAAGGAACTCTGTCTGGGTCAGAGAGACTTTCAATTATGAAAATTAGAAATTTTGTTTGAATAGGAAGTTTGACTACAGTTTGACATTTATGGTATGCTGGTATGCTTGCAGAATCTCAGTCTACTGGGTTTTTAATATGCTTTGTCATTATGTACTTCTGGTATGCTTTTAAAAATCCCAGAATTAATTTCAAATTCACTTATATGGGCTTATGCTTTTACCAAGTATGAACAAAGTAAAAGATATTTTCTACAGTCTTTGGGAATGGAGTCACACATCTGAGTTAATAGACTTTTTCTGAGGAAAATGGCCACCCAAATGTCATTCACATAATGTGAGTTCTTAGAGTGTTACTGATGCATCCACTATAGTCCTTTTGATTGCAAATCAAGAGTCATGGTGAGTTTATTCAAATCTCTTCATTTCCTAAGCAATTTCCCATGTAGACAATTTTTTTTGTAACCTTTACTGTCTAAATAGCAACACTCAGAAGATAAATCAATATTTCCTCAGTGTCCTTTGGAAATAAAGATGTGTTGAGTAAACTGATGGACAGTTCACAGATACCTGTAACATGGGACAGATACTATGCCAGGTCCTGGGGCTACAGAGACAATTAAAGGGGAGAGACAAGTGAGGAAATGAATACGATCGTTTTGCTGTGTGCGGTTCCATCACTTCTATCTACTCAATCATCCATCATGTTGATTCTGCTCACTACATTTTGAATCTGTACATATCTCTCAGTTACAGTCACCAGTCAAAGCCACCAACATCCTTCTTTGGTGTCTTGTAATAGCCTCTTAACTGGTCTCCCAACATTCTCTCTGGCTACAGAGTAAAGAATGGCATGGCTGGAGGGTAGGAGTGATCTCTTACAATTCAGTTTTGATCTCTTCCCTCCTCTGTTTAAATATTTTAATTGCTTTGTTGGTCTTTTATGAGGAATTAACTCTTAGAAAACTGAAAAAGATCTATGGCCTTACAGGAAATAGAGAAGTTATCAAAATGACCTAACAAGCAATAGATAATTTGTATTTCTTTAGGAGTCCATTCATCTCAGTGAGCTATTCAGATCTTTTGGCATATTTTGTAAGCTACTCTTACTAATTCCTGATAAAATGCACTTTATTTTTTACTGTTCATTTTTTGTCCTTGGGCCTTTTTCCTTTTTTCGTAATTAAATTAGCTAGTATCTTATCTATTTCGTGTACCTTTAAAGCATATCACACATATATTAGTGATCCCACTGCTTTTTTCTTTTGTAACAATTTCTAATTTGTTATCATTATTTCCTTTCTTTTTATAGCTTAGATTCATTTTGTGGTCCTTTTCTGACTTCTTGAGTTGAATACTTACTAAAAATTATACAAACACTCAAATTCAAGCTATGAATTTCTTTTGTCATAGATTTAGTCATATTTATATTTTTAGTATTTTTATATATAGTAAATTCAATATTAGTATCTTCTAGACATTCTGAAATTTTGTTTTTTATCTTTGAAGATATCTGAGTTTAGGAGATTTTTGAAAAAATTTGAAGTAATGGGTTTTTTTGTTTTTGTTCTTTTCATTGGAATTATTTTCTGATTATATTGCATGTTGGTCAGATAATTTCTAATTTGGTAAATTTATAGAAGTTTTGCTGACTTAGACTTTGGTCGGTTTTTATAAACTGTTCCATAAGTATTTAACCATCAACCTGATTAAAAGAAGGTCTATTCTGCTAAAAGACTTTAAATCATGCTGATGCAGAGGATCTGTAGTCATTGTAAGGTTATGAGAGGATTGTAAAAATGATTGATATCTTAGAAAAAGATTCAGGGCTTAAAATCCCTAAGTAGAACAATTTCAGACAAGATCAAGTTCTAATGTATAACCATGGGAGTGGTTAGTGACAGACAAAATGATGAGAAGCAAAATGTATAAGCCTCAAGCAGTAATGGAATTAAGCCATGAAAGCATCATTGAGAATTAGAAGGATGGGGCTTCACCTTCTGACCTTCTCTTATGTAAAATGAAAGAGAATAAGCAGCTCTCATAGAAGTATCTTCAGAAGGCCGGGCACGGTGGCTCAAGCCTGTAATCCCAGCACTTTGGGAGGCCAAGACGGGCGGATCACGAGGTCAGGAGATCGAGACCATCCTGGCTAACACGGTGAAACCCCGTCTCTACTAAAAAATACAAAAAAGCTAGCCAGGCGAAGTGGCGGGCGCCTGTAGTCCCAGCTACTCGGGAGGCTGAGGCAGGAGAATGGCATAAACCCGGGAGGCGGAGCTTGCAGTGAGCTGAGATCCGGCCATTGCACTCCAGCCCGGGCGACAGAGCAAGACTCCGTCTCAAAAAAAATAAAAAAAATAAAAAAAAAAAGTACCTTCAGAAGAAGTTGTATCTTCTAGAACAGCTATGATTTAGTTGGGTCTAGGGAAAGTTCTTTGAAAAGAGGAAATATACATATAATAGGATTGGCCCTATATCCATGTTTGGTCAGAACAGAACCAGTTCATAGTCTGTTGCCTGGCTTAAGTGTTAATATTTCTTTCACTCACTAAAATGTCTTAGTTTGGAAGATAAATTATATGGTCACCCTAGATAAAAAAGATATAATGTTTTTGAAATCCATGCAAAATGATAAAGAGCTCCATGTAAATGTTGGGAAGAGAAAAGAGATGGAAGTAATGATCAAGGGATAACAAGGCACCGAATGGTTTAGAAACAAGAATTTCCCTTGTCTCTGACTTTAAAGAGAAAATTAAAGCCAGCTAATGGTAACTCCTGATATACTCTCCCACCAAACTCACATAGTTATGGAGTCCACGCAGTATTCTTTATTATTTGTCTGTTAAATAAGACATATTGTCTTCCTGCCTAAGGATAAACTCTCTGTACTCTTGCACATCCTTTCACTTCCATAGGTGACTGACTTTCCTGCTTTACCAGTCCCTTGCCTCTTTCAATTTATGGCCAATCAGGATTTAATTACGCTTAAATGTCTCTCCTAAGAATAATACATTCTCTCCAAAATAATAAACTTCCAGCTGCTATAATGTGGTTTTCTATATCTATTAACATTTCTTCATCTTTCATTCATGCTTAAAGCCTCTGTAAGCTGGCCTCAGCTCCTCAACTTCATTGAGACTGGTTTTCAAGTTCACCAATGATGTTCAAAGTCACTTTTCCGTGCAAATATTTCTTTAACTTTAAGTGCTACCACCTCTTCCCCCATCCTGAAACTGATGTGGACAGGAGGCAGGGAAATACTAGGCAGAAAAGGGTGGGTTCCTGGCGAAGCCCCACCCTCAAGCCTGGATCCATGGCCCAAAGTGAGAACATGCATTCCTGTTTTCCTGCTCAAATGTTGCTTTTTGGCCTGCCCTACCCTCCATTGTGTACCCCAAAAAACCTGAGGCTCCACTGGCAGAGGGACAGCAAAGTGGCTGAGTGGCAGAGTGGAGCAGCAGAGAAAGAAAGAAAAGAAGCAGTCGCCAGAGGTCAGAGAGAAGCAGCTTGACTTCAGAGGGATGGCTTAATGGCAGGACTTTGGAGAAGACTTCGGCCAGGGATGCCCAAACTCCAGGAGAAGACCACCCTCCTGCTGTATCCCCTTTCCAGCTCCCCATCCCACTGAGAGCCACTTCCATTGCTCAATAAATTCCTCCACATTCACCACGCTTCGATTCATTCATGCAACCTACTTGTTCCTGGATGCCAGACAACAACTCAGGTACCAAGAGGGTGGGTGCAAAAGATTGTTACCCTGACCCTTCACTGAGCTGTTAAACATTTAAGCAAAGCTAAAAGAGCACACTGTAACATATGCCCTCTTGGGCTCCAGAGGTCACGAGTACTCCCCTAGATGCTGCCACAGGCCTCACAGGGTTCTATTCCTGCTGGTGTCCAGAAGCACCTATCCAAGCCCCTGTACCTGCTCACCTGCATGTTCCCCTTCCTGTGAGGTATTGAGAGCTGTGGGCTGAATAAATAAGCCAACCCCAAGGGATCTACCCCATCTCCAAACCATCTCTTCTTTTGATAACAACACATTCTCTAATGTTCTTCTTAGCTCTCTCTCAACCCTTGTTAGAGTTTCCTTTTTGGCTTCATTTTTACTATTCACCCTTTCAATGCTGATATTCATTAGGTTCTGTCAAAGTTCCTCTTATTTTCTCACTCTTCCTGATAAGTCTTATCCATTCCTTTTTAAATTTAATATAATTTATTTTTTTTTCACTATTTTGTGTTAGCTAAGGTCTCCAAAGTCTCTATCTCCTACCCAAATCCTGCTCTTTCCTCCTGAAGTTCAGATCAGTATATACAGCTGCTTACTAAATATCTCCAGTTGACTCTCCCACAAAACCTCAGGTCAGCCTGTTTAAAATCATATCTTGTGCTCTAACATGCTATTCCCCTATGGTCCTCATCTAGGTTAACAGTACTCAGTTGCTCAAGCTGGAAGTATGGGTGTTATCGTGTCCACTCTCCCTTCCCTTTGCTCTGATATCTACCTAACTCCAAAGGACTTTTCGTATTTTTTATGTCAAAATTTATCTACTTTTCTCCATTTACATAGACACTACTACACCTTCTAACTGGTCTGCCTCCTATCTCAATTTCCAAACTCTTCCCCTACCTGCCAAGTGTACGCACAGAGACATATTCACCTACAACCCATTCTCCATATTGTACCAAGCAATCTCCATAAATTGTGAATATGATCAGAACACCCTCTTTCTAAAAAAAAAAAAAAAAAAAAATTCAATGTCTTCTCATTGCCTTGAGGAAAACTTCAAATTCTTATAACTAACTTCTTGCAGTGTCTCCATTTGGTGGGGTATAACCTTGAAATTTTATTTATTTATTTATTTATTTATTTATCTTTCTCCATTCACTCCTAATGGTCAGTATTGGCTCTCCTTCCTTGCTTAGAAGCAGGATTCTTCATGACATTTTGGGCAGATTTCTTAACACCTGAGTCATTTTTGTCTATTAAAAGTCCATTAAGTTTAAAAGGCCTGTTTCCTATTAAGGGTCGATCTAATCTCCTTCACTCTTCCTTTTGTAAGTTAAGTGTATGGGGTTGGGGGAGAGAGCCGTGTTCTTGAGCTCTCTGCTTGAGTGAGGCTGCAGGATGTAGGACATGCATCTGGAATACTTTATTCTTCTCTCTCTTCAAAGTTCTAACTCCTAGGCTATGCCAGGACAGGGAAGGGGCAGGCAACATCTGTTTCTCCCTAAACTGTGCTAGTGGTTCTTCCAGTCCTTTCTCTGTTGGTTGTTGCTGCTTCTCTGGCCAGTGCTGACTGACCCTCTAAGCTCTTGGTGTGTCAGGCACTCAAATGCTGATTCTTCTATTGGGGTTGGGGAAACTTATGTAGATTCTTTGGAGGGTCTTCTTGGGTGGAGAAGTGCAGGCATTATTGCCGTTCCCTGATGTGAGAGATCCAGCTCCTCATTGACCTCTTCTAACCCTGTTCAGCAACCACTCCTAGTGATTTCTAATCAGCAACTTCTCCCTGCTGGATTTTCTTGCTAGACAGCCTTGAAAGAAGGCTGGACAATGTACCATATTGCCATATAAAATAGTTGGATGCAGGGCACTCTGTCATAGCCTCTTTCTCTGATATCTTCCTCCATTTCATTCTGTCCTATGTGGGTGGGAGCAGGGGACCTCCACAATTTGGCCACTTAAACAGGTATCTAGCTAGGGGCTATACATATTACTCCCTCTGCAAATCATCTGAGTGACTCTATTCAACTTTCAAGTCTAATTTGCCATGTCACTTTTTCCACACTATGTTCCTGAAATTCTGTATTTATCCATTGTGGCCCATTTAACTGCATAAGGTACAAAGACAACCTTCAGAGGAATCTCTTTCACAGAGAGCAGTCAGAGGCACAGAGGTGGCCTGATTCCTCTTATGTTTTACTTCCTGATTTCAGGGGAGCCAGCTCTGCTCTCTGACTCAAGCCCTTCTCCCCTTTTTACCTGAAGTTCTATGACATCAACACCCACTTTCACAGTCATTCCAGCTTCATCATTTTTCCCAGTTAACACTTTAGAAAACGAAAACCGGTGACCCTTTTTTGGGTATGAGAGGAACCAAAAGTTGTAGAACACAAAGTTCTAAGTACCCTTTTGGGACAGGAGAAAAAAAGCATCCCTCATTTTTATAATGTTTTAGTTGATTAAAAATGCATAATTAATATATTAATTGGGAATTTATTCCACATTACTTTTTTTATTTTTAATTGACACATAATAGTTGTACATATTACAGAGTGATATTTTGATACTTGTATACAATTCGTAATGATCAAATCAAGGTTATTAGCATTAAGGTATAATTATAATTTCTTTGTGTTGGGAAAATTCAAAATCTTCATTTCTGTTTTCATGAAAATATGCAATAAGTTGTTCACTATATTCATCCAGAAAACATTTGTTAGCTATGCACCTGACAAACATCTAATAGCCAGCATCTATAAGGAACTTAAACAAATCTACAAGAGAAAAACAACCTCATTAAAAAGTAGGGAAAGGACATGAACAACACTTTTCAAATGAAGACATACATGTGGTCAACAAGCCCATAAAAAAAGCTCAATATCACTGCTCACTAGAGAAATGCAAATCAAAACCACAATGAGATGCCATCTCATCAAATCTAATATTTTGATACTAATCAAAATCTTTATTATTAAAAAGTCAAAAAATAATAGATGCTGCTTAGCTGTGGAGAAAAAGGAACACTTATTCATTGTTGGTAGGAGTGTAAGTTAGTTCAATCATTGTGGAAAGCAGTCTGGAAATTCCTCAGTGAACTAAAAACAGAACTACCATTTGACCCAGCAATCCCATTACTGGATATATACCCAGAGGAATATAAATGCTTCTACCATAAAGACACATGCACATGAATGTTCATTGCAGCACCATTCACAATAGCAAAGACATGAAATCAACCTAAATGCCCATGAATGACAGATTGGATAAATAAAACGTGGCATATACATACCATGGAATACTATGCAACCATAAAAAAGAATGAGATTATGTCTTTTTCAGGAACGTGGATGGAGATGGAGGCCGTTATCCTTAGCAAACTAAAGTAGGAACAGAAAACCAAATACCACATGTTCTCACTTATGAGTGGGAACTATATGGTGAGAACTCATGAACAACACAAAGAAGAGAACAATAGATACTGGAGTCTACTTAAAGCTGGAGAATGGGAGGAGGGAGTGGAGCAGAAAATATAACTACTGGGTACTGGGTAATACCTGGGCAATGAAATAATCTGTACAACAAACACCCACGACACAAGTTTACCTATAAAATAAACTTCTCCATGTACCCCTGAACCTAAAATGAAAATTTCTTAAAAAAAAAAAACCAACATATTCACCCTACAGTGCTACAGAGCACTAGAACTTTGTCCTTCTACTTAACTGTAATTTTCTATCTGTTAACTAACTCTCCCTGACTTCCTCTCCCTCCTACCCTTCCTAGCTACTAATCATGACAATTCTACTTTCTACTTCCATGAGCCCAACTTTTTTTAGCTGCCACATGTGACTGAGAACATGCAATACTCATCTTTCTGTGCCTAATTTCACTTCACATAATGTCCTCCAGGCTCATCCATGTTGCCTTGAATGACAGGATTTTATTCTTTTTAATGGCTGAATAAGATTCCATTGTGGGGATGCACACACACATACACACACACAGAGAGAGAGAGAGAGAGATACACTACATTTTCCTTATCTGTTCATCCACTGATAGATATTGAAGTTGATTTCATATCTTGGCTATTGTGAATAGTGCTGCAGTAGACATAGGGCTGCAGATATCTCTTCAATATACTGATGTCTTTTCCTTGGATATATACCCAGTAGTGGGATTGTTGGATTGTATGTTAGTTCTATTTTTAGTTTTTTGAGAAAACTTCATACTGTTTTCTGTAATGCCTGGACTATTTTACATTCCCATCCACAGTGTGTAAGAGTTCCTTTTATGTTCTCACAAGCATTTACTTTGTATCTTTTTAGTAATAGCCATTCTAACTGGGGTGAGATGATATTTCATTGTGGTTTTGATTTGTATTTTCCTGATGATTAGTGATGCTGAGCATTTTTTCATATACTTGTTGACCATTTGCGTATCTTTTTAAAAAATGTCTATTCAGATCCTTTGCCCACTCTTTAATTGGATTATTGGGTTTTTTTTTTCTATTCAGTTGTTTCTTTTTATACTCTGTGTGTTAGTCCCTTGCCAAATAAATAGTTTGCAAATGTTTTCTTATATTCTACAGATTGTCTCTTCACTCTGTTGATTGTTTCCTTTGCTGTACGGAAGCTTTTTTAGTATAAAATAGTGTCATTTTTCTATTTTTGTTTTTGTTGCCTGTACTTCAAGGTCTTACCCATAAAATCTTTACCAAGACCAACATTGTCTTAGTCTTTTCGTGTTGCTATAAAGGAATACCTGAAGTTGGGTGATTTAAAAAGAAAAGAGGTTTGTTTGTCTACAGTTCTGCAGGCTGTACAAGCATGGCACCAGCATCTGCTTCTGGTGAAGGATTAAGTCTCCTTTCACTCATGGCAGAAGGTGAAAGAAAGCTGGTGCATAAAGGTCAGATGGCAAGACAAGAAGCAAGAGAGAGACAGACAGAGATTCCAGGCTTTTTTTTTTTTTTTTTTGGAGACAGAGTCTAGCTCTGTCGCCCAGGCTGGAGTGCCGTGGCGCAATCTTGGCTCACGGCAAGCTCCGCCTCCCGGGTTCACGCCGTTTTCCTGCCTCAGCCTCCCGGGTAGCTGGGACTACAGGCGCCTGCTGCCACGCCCGGCTGATTTTTTTTGTATTTTATTTCAGTAGAGATGCGGTTTCACCGTGTTAGCCAGGATGGTCTCGATCTCCTGACCTTGTGATCCACCTGCCTCGGCCTCCCAAAGTGCTGGGATTACAGGGGTGAGCCACTGCGTCCGGTCAGGTTCCAGACTCTTTTTAACAAGCAGCTCTCAGCAATTATTACAGCAAGAACTCACTCATTTCAAGGACAGTACCAAGTCATTCATGAGGAATCCTCTTTCCTGACCCAAATGCTTCCCATTAGGCGCCACTTCCAACATTGGGGATCAAATTTCAACATGAGGTTTGGAGGGTCGAAAATCCAAAGTATGGAACCCAAATGTCCATCTGTGACAGACTGGATTAAGAAAATGTGGCACATATACACCATGGAATACTATACAGCCATAAAAAAGGATGAGTTTGCCTCCTTTGTAGGGACATGGATGCAGCTGGAAACCATCATTCTTAGCAAACTATCACAAGAAGAGAAAACCAAACACCGCATGTTCTCACTCATAGGTGGGAACTGAACAATGAGATCACTTGGACTCGGGAAGGGGAACATCACACACTAGGGCCTATCACGGGGAGGGGGGAGGAGGGAGGGATTGCATTGGGGAGTTATACATGATATAAACGTTATGCACATGTACCCTAGAACTTAAAGTATAATAAAAAATAAAAAATAAATAAAAATAAATAAAAAAAAAAAAGAAAATGTCCTGAAGAGTTTATTGTGTTATCTTCTAATGGTTTTAGAGTTTTGAGTCTTCTATTTAAGTCTTTAATTCCTTTTGAGTTAATTTTTGTGTATGTTGAGAGATAGATGGTCTAGACTCAGTCTTCTGCATATGGATAGCAAGTTTTCCTAGCACCATTTATTGAAGAGAGTTTCCCCAGTAGATGTTCTTGGTGAACATTTATTGAAGAGTCCTTTCCCCATTACATGTTGGTAATGCCTTTGTGGAAAAAATCAGTTGGCTGTAAATATTTGCATTTATTTCTGAATTCTATACTCTTTTCTATGGGTCTGTGTGTCTGGTTTTATGCCAGTATCATACTGATTAGGTTACTGTGGCTTTGGAATGTACACTTTGAAGTAAGGTAGTATGATGCCTTCAGCTTTGTTTTTGTTTTTGTTTTCCTCAGTATTACTTTTGCTATTTGAAGTATTTTGTGGTTCCATGTGAATTTTAGGTTTTATTTTTCTATTTCTGTGAAGAATGTCATTGGTGTATTTTGATAGGGATTACATTAAATCTGTAGATTGCTTTGAGTAGTGTGGTCATTTTTGTAATATTCTAATCCATTAACATGTGATGTCCTTTTATTTTTGTGTTCTATTGAGTTCTTTTCACTAATATTTTATAGTTTTCATTGTAGAGATTTTTAACCTCCTTGGTTAAATGTATTCCCGAATATTGTATTTTTGTAGCTATTTTAAGTGTTTTTTTTTTTAATTTTTTCAGCTAGTTGATTGTTAGTAGGAAAATGCTACTGTTTTTTAATGTTAACTTCGTATCTTGCAGCTTTACTGAAATTGCTTATCAGTTCTAAGAGTTTTCTGGTGAAGTTGTTAGATTTTTCTCTATAGCAGATCATCTGTCATTTGCAAAGAGGTACACTTTGACTTTCCCTTTTCCAATGTGAATGCCCTTTCTTTCTTTCCCTTGCCTAATTGTTCTGCATAAGGCTTTCAGTACCACATTGAATAAGAGTGGTGAAAGTAGACATCCTTGTCTTGCTCTAGTTCTTAGAGGCAAAACTTTCAGCTTTTCCTCATTCAGCATGATGTTAGCTGTGCGTTTGTCATATAGGGACTTTGTGGTGATGAGGTATGTTCTTTTTATACCTAATTTATTGAGAATTTTTATCATGATGGGATTTTGAATGTTATCAAATGCTTTTTCTGCATCTATTGAAATGATCATATGGTTTTTGTCCTTCATTCTGTTGATGTGATGTATCACCTCTATCAATTTACATATACTGAAATATTCTTTGATCCCTTGAATGAATCCCACTAGATTGTATTGTATTATCTTTTCATTGTGCTTTTCAATTTAGTTTGCTAGTATTTTATAGGGGATTTTTCCATCTGTTTTCAGTAGGGATAATGGTCTTTAGTTTTCTTTTATTGTTGTATCATTGTCTGGTTTTAGTAGTGGGGTAATACTGGTCATATAGAATAAATTAGAATTTCCTCCTCTTCAATTATTGGGAATAGTTTAAAAAGAATTGGTGCTAATTCTTCTTTCAGTGTTTTGTAGAATTTAGCAGTAAAGCCATCTGTCTTGGGCTTTTTGTTGGGAGACTTTTTATTATTTATTTAATTTTGTTACCATTGTTAGTCTGTTCAGGTTTTCTATTTCTACTTGGTTCAATCTTGGTTGCTTATATGTGTTCAGGAATTCATCTGTTTCTTCTAGGTCTTTCCATTTGTTGACATATAGTTGTTCATAATAGTCTGTAATAATTCTTTGTATTTCTGTGGTATCAGTTATAATATCCCCTTTGTTGTTTGTCATTTTATTTATTGGGTCTTCTTCCTTCTTTTCTTAGTCTTCCTAATGGTTTCTCCATTTTGTTTATCTTTTATAAAAAACCAATTTTTTGTTTGTATTATTTTTATGTCTATTTCATTTAGTTCTGCTGTGATCTTTCTGATTTCTTTTTACTAATTTTGGTCTTAGTTCTGTTTTTCTACTTTCTTGAGGTACATTGTTAGGTTGTTTATTTAAAATCTTTTTACTTTGTTGATATAGACATTATTGCCATAAACTTTCCTCTTCATACTGCTTTTACTGTTTCCCATCGATTTTGGTACATTGCTGTATTAGTCCATTCTTGCACTGCTATAAAGAAATACCCGAAACTGGATAATTTATAAAGAAGAGAGTTTTAATTGACTAATGGTTATTCAGGCTGCACTGGCTTCTGCTTCTGGGGAGGTCTCAGAAAACTTAAAATGATGGTGGAAGCAAAAGGAAAGCAGGCACATTTTACATGGCTGGAGCAGGAGGAATGGGAGAGAGGTGGGAGGTGCAACACACTTTTAAACAATCGGATGTTGTAAGAACTCTATCATGAGAACAGCACTAGAGGGATGGTTCTAAACCTTGAGAAACCATCCCCATCATCCAGTCACTTCCCACTAGGCCCCAACTCCAAAATTGGGGATTAAAATTTAATATGAGATTTGGGCAGGGACACAAATCCAAACCATATTAACTCTATTTTTATTTTCACTTGTTTTAAGAAGCTATTTTGATTTCTCTCTTAATTTTTTAAAAGACCCATTGGTCATTCAAAAGTATGTTGTTTAATTTTTATGTATTTTTACAGTTTTCCAAGTTTCTCTTACTGATTTCTAGTTTTATTCCATTGTGGTATAAGAAGATACTTGATATGATTTTGATTCTTGAAAAGTTATTTCTATCTGTTTTATGGGCTAACATATCATTTATTCTGGAAAATGTTTCGTATGCTAATGAGAAGAATGTGTATTTTACAGCTGTTGGAAAAAAAAATGTTCTGCAAATGTCTGGTATGTCCATTTGGTCTAAAGTCCAGTTTAAGTCCAATATTTCTTAGTTGGTTTCCTGTCAAGATAGTCTGTCCAATGCTGACAGTTCAGTGTGGAAGTCTCAAACTATTATTGTATTGGGGTCTACCTCTCTCTTTAACTCTGAAAATATTTGCTTTTTATATCTGGGTGCTTCAGTGTTGGGTGCATATATATATTACAGTTGTGATCTCCTCTTGCTGAATTGACTCCTTTATCATTATATAATGACTTTCTTTGAATATTTTATGTTTTTTTATTTCAATTCTATTTTGTCTGATATAGGTATTACTGTACATTTTTTTTTCCATTGGAATGTAATATCTTTTTACATCCCTTCACTTTCAGTCTATGTGTGTCTTTACAGGTGAAATGAGATTTTTGTAGGCAGCATATAGTTGGGTATAGTTTCTTTTTTTACTCCCTTCTGCCAGACTGTATCTTGTAAATGGGAATTTAAGCCATTTACAGTCAATGTTGTTATTGATAGATGAAGACTTTCTCCTGTCATTTTGTTTATTGTTTTCTGGTTATTTTGTGTACTCTTTGTTATTGCTTCCTCTTTTGTTGTTTATCTTTGTGGTTTGATGATTTTCTGTAGTAATGATGCTTAATTGTTTTCTCTTTCTTATTTGTGTATCTGCTCTATTGGTGAGTTTTATACCTTCATGTGTTTTCATAATGTCAGATAATTGTCTTTTTTTCCCAGATGTGGAACTCCCTTAAGTATTTCTTGGAAGGCTGGTCTAGTGGTGATGAATTATCTCATCTCAGTTTTTGCTTGTCTGAGAAAGAATTTATTTCCTCATTTTTGAAATATAACTTGGCTGAATATATATACTATTCTAGGCTAGAAGCGTTTTTAAAGAATTTTTTCAGCACTTTGAATATATAATTTCATTCTCCCTTGACCTATAAAGTTTCTGCTGAAAAATCTGCTGTTAGTCTGATAGGGATTGCCTTATGTGTGGCTTGACTGTGTGTGGAACAGTTCCTTGCTATTTGCAGAATTCTCTCTTTGCCTTTGACTTTTGAGAGAGAGGACATTTTTTTGATTGAATCTAAGTCAGGATATTTGAGCTTACTGGATCTGGATGTCTGTAGCTCTCCTAAGACTTTGGATATTTTCAGCTATAATTTCACTAAATAAATTTTATATGCCTTTTCTTATCTCCTCTCCTTCTGGAAATCCTAAAATTCAAATGTTTGTTTAATTAATGTTATCCCATATGTCAAGAAGGCTTACTTCATTCTTTTTTCTTCTCTTGATTTTTTTTTGTCTGACTGAATTATTTCAAGAACCCTGACTTTAAGTTTAGAAATTCTTTCCGCTGCTTGATCTAGTCTATTATTGAAACTTTGAATTGTATTTTTCATATCATTCATTGAATTAGTCAGCTCCAAGATATCTGTTTGGTCCTTTTTTTTTTAATAACTTTCTCTTTCTTGAATTTCTCATTCAGTTCATGAATTCTTTTCCTGATTTCTTTGTATTGTCTGTCTATGTTTTCTTATATCTCACTGAGTTTTCTACAAAGACTTACTTCAAATTCCCTATCAGGTATCTCATACTTTTCTTTGGGATCTGAGCATGGAGAATTTTTATCCTCTTTAGGAGGTGTTATGTTTCCTTGCTTTTTCATGTCTCTTTTGTCCCTATATTGACATCTCCACATCTGTTGTAATAGTCACTGCTAATTTTATGAAGTACCTTTTGTGGGAAAAGACTTTTTCCTGTAGATGTATTTATAGTGTCAATTGAGTGGGATGTTTTGTCTTTGGTTTTGGGTAGCAGTAGTGTAGGCTTTATATGATTTGTTTGACTGTAATCAATGTCAGTCGTGTCTGTGAGTTTCTCAGTGGCCTATGCTGCAGTTGTTTGTGGAGGTCATGGGCTGTTTTACAAGGGATATTGATAAACCTGTCACTGGAAGGGGAGAATTTACAGGCAGTGACAATGGAGGGTCTTGGGTAGGCTATTCCTTGGGCCCCTAGGTAGAGTACGTGGGCATCAGTGATGACAGCAGTTGGCCCCAAGTTAGCTGGTCTTCAGGCTCCAAACAACACTCATGATGCTGGCAGTGGCAGCAGACCTTGGCCAGGCACAGATGGTGGATCCACTGGAGAGGGAGGGGTTGCTGTCAATGTGCAAACCCCAAGCTGGTGGCTCTCAGGTTCTAGGGAATACTTGCTTTGGTTCTCTGTTTCCTGGATGTAGACTCTCTGATACACTTGACCACCTGTTCTTCAGGGTGTAGAGTACTGCATGAGCTCTATTTTGGGGATGCGACTGGAGACACAGACCACTGGGTCCAGCTGATGTCACAATGTTGCAGCCCTCTGTGGGTATGGGGGGATATTGGCAAGGCCCCAAGTATTTGAACATGCAGGGGCTATTGGCCTTAGGGCAAGATGTAGTCTGGTGGTGGCTCCAGCCTCAAAATAACACCATACTGTGGTGGCCTGGTTCCAAGGGAGTTTGGGGACCAATTTTTTATTTCCTCTCTGAAACAATACAGATGTGTGAACTCCAGGAAGCTCTTTACACAATACTCAGGACCTGTAAGGGCTGCAGAGCTCTTTTGTCGTCAGTATTGCATGCCTCTGTGCTGGGAATGGAGACTTCTTGGGATCTCTTGTTTACATTTCCTCACAACATGGAGTCCCTCTTGGCTCTGAGCTAATCCTGGCCAACTGCTTCACTTCCCTCTCCATGCTTCTGCAGTGAATTTCTATGCTTTGTCCCATCTTTGCCATTTCTTTGCTAAATTCTCGTGTTCTTCCTCAGTTGCTCTGTTTGATATGTGATTATCTGTATGTTATTTTAGTCATTCTTTGTGGGAGAGGCAAGTTCTTGGTGATTCTTGTCAGCCATCTTGATAGCCAAGAGTATTGCATTTAAAAAATCAACATTAAATTGTCTTTTTATATTTTTAAATTATACTTCGTACATATATATATTTATGGAGTACAATTTGATGTTTCAATACATATATATGTTGTATAATGGTCACATCAAGGTGTTTAGCATATCTAACACCTCATACATTTATTATTTTTATGGCAAGAATGTTCAGAAGCCTCTAGCTATTTTGTAATATAAAATACCTTACTGTTAACCATTGTCACCCTCCTGTGCAATGGAACACCAGAATTTATGTCTGCTATCTAATTGTAACTTTGTACCCATTGACCAAACTCTCCTTATCTTCAGCCTCTGGTAAACACTGTTTTAGTCACAAAGAGTGAAATCAGGCAGTATTTGTCTTTCTGTGTCTGACTTATTTTACTTAATATGATGTCCTCCAGATCCATCCACATTGTCCCAAATGGCAGAATTTCATTATTTTTTTATGGTTCAATATGATTTCATTATGTATATGTGACACATTTTTAAATTCATTCATCTGTTATTGGACTCTTGGCTTGATTCCATGTCTTGGCAATTATAAAAAAGGGTGAAATAAACATGGGAGTACAGATATCTCTTCTTCATATTGATTTCATTTCATTTGGATATATACCCAGTAATGGGATTGCTGGATTCTTAGGCAGTTTGATTTTTAATTTTTAAAGGAATCTCCTTACCGTTTGCTGTAGTGGCTATAGTAATTTACAATCCCACCAGCAGTGTGTTAAGTACTTCCTTTTCTAATCATCTTTTCCAACACTTGTTTTCATTTGACTTTTTTGATAATAGGCATTCTAACTGGAGGAGATGGTCTCTCATTGTGCTTTTAATTTGCATTTCAAATTTATGAATGGTTGGTGATACTAAGCATTTTTTCATGTACCTTTTAGCCATTTGAATGTCTTCCTTTGAGAAATGTCTATTAAAATGTTGCTCATATTTTAATCAAGTTATTTGTGGGGGAGGTGTTTTGTTGAGTTGTTAAATTTCTTGTATAGTCTGGTTATTAACCCCTTATCAGATGTGTTTATAGCTTGCAAATATCTCTCCAATTCTGTCGATTATCTCTTCATTCTGTAGATTGTTTCTTTTGCTCTGCAAAAGCTTTTTAGTTTGATGTAATCTCATTTTTCTAATTTTGCTTTTGTTGTCTGTGCTTTTGAAGTCTTATTTTAAAAATCCTTCCCCAGCCCAATTCCATAATATGTTTCCTCTATGTTTGCTTCTCGTAATTTCATTTAAGTATTTAATTCATTTTGAGTTGATTTTTGTATATGGTAAGAAGTAGAGATCTAGTATCATTCTTCTCCATATGGGTATTTAATTTTTCCAGCACCATTTATTGGAGACACTGTCCTTTCCCAAATGTCTGTTCTTTGTCAAAAATCTGTTGGCTGTAGGTGCAATAATTTATTTCTGGGCTCTCCATTTTGTTTCATTGATCAATGTGTCTATCTTTTTTTTTTTTTACAAGTACCATGCTATTTTGCTAACTGTAGCGTTGTAGTATATGTTGAAATCACATACTGTGATTCCTTTAGCTTTGTTCATTTTACTCTTGATTGTTTTGGCTGTTTTAGGTTTTTGTATTTCCATATGAATTTTAGAATTTTTTTTATTTCTGTGAACAATGTCATTGGAATTTCTGTAGGTATTGCATTAAATCTGTAGATACGATTGGGTAGTAAGACCATTTTAACAATATTAATGCTTCCAATTCATGAACACAAGATGTCTTTTTACTTATTTGTGTCTTCTTCAATTACTTTTATCAGTGTTTTATAGTTTTCCATGTGGAGTTGTTTCAATTCCTTGATTTAGTTTATTCCTAGGTACCTTTAATTTTGTAGTTACTGTAAATGAAATTGTTTTTTTTTTCAGATAGTTTGCTATTCACAAATAAAAACACTATTGAGTTTTGTATCCTGCAACTTCAGTGAATTAATTTAATAGTTCTAAAAGTTTTCTTTTTTTTTTTTTTGGCGGAGTTTTATGGTTTTCTATATATAAGATAATATCATCTAAAAACAGGGACAATTTGACATCCTCCTTTTCAATTTGGATTCCCTTATTTCTTTTTCTTCCCTAATTGTTCTGGTTAGGACTTCCAGTACTATATTGAACAGAATAGTGAAAGTGGGCACCCTGTCTTGCTTCTAGCTTTTCCCTGTTTAATATGTTAGCTGTGAGTTTGTCACATATGACCTTTATTCTATCAAGGCACATACTTTCTATATCTAATTTGTTGAGCATCTTGTCATGAAGGAATGTTGAATTTTGTCAAATGCTTTTTCTGCATCTATTGAAATGATCATGTGAGTTTTTTTCCTCTCTTTTTGTTAATGTGGTGTATCACATTTATTGATTTGCATATATAGGATCATTCTTGTATACTTGGGATAGATCCCACTGGCAAATATCTTGTTAAGAATGTTTGCATCTATGTTCATCAGGGATATTGCTTTGTACTTTGTTGTTGTTGTTGTGTTATGGTTTGGTTTTGGAATCAGGGTAATGCTGGCCTCATAAAATGAGTTTGGAAGGATTTCTTCCTCTTTTGAAATGTTTGATAGAATTCATCAGTAAAGCCATCATGCCATGTTTTTTTTTTTTTTTGATAAAATACTTTTAATCACTAGTTCAATTTCCTCACTAGCTATCAGACTATTTAGAGCTTCTATTTCTTCATAATTTAATCTTTGTAGGTTGTATGTGTTCAGCAATTTATCCATTTCTTCTATGTTCTCAAATTTGTTGGTGTTTAATTTTTCGTTAGAGTCTCGTGTTTTTTGGTATTTCCTTGGTATCAGTTGTAATGTCTCCCTCCTTTTTCATCTGTAATTTTATTTATTTGGGTCTTTTTTCCTTTATTTCTTGGTTACTCTAGTTGAAGGTTTGTCAATTTTGCTTATCTTTTCAAATAACCAACTCTTAGTTTTGTTGATACTTTGCATTTTTTGGTGTCTAATTTGTTTCTTTCTTCACTGAGCTTTATTATTTCCTTCTAGCAATTTTTGAATTAATCTTGTTTTTTTAGTTCCTTGAGGTGCATTGTTAGGTTGTTTATTAGATATCTTTCTCATTTATTATGTATGGATTTATTGCTGTGAACTTTCCACTTCTAACTGCTTTTGTTGTGTTCCATGGTTTTGGTATAATTTGTTTTCATTCTTGTTTGTCTCATACCATTTTTATATTTCCCTTTTAATTTCTTCATTGATGGATTGGTTACTTAGAGGCAAGTTGTTAAATTTCCATGGATTTTTATGGTTTCTGAGGTTTTTCTTTAATTTCTAGTTTTATACCATTGTGTTCCAAAGAGATACTTGATATGACATTTGTCTTTTTAAAGTTGTTATACTTGTTTTGTGGCCTAACATGTAATCATTCCTGGACAATGTTCTATGTGCAGTTGAGAACAAAGTATATTCTGCAGCTGTTGCTTAGACTGTTCTGTAAATGTCTGTGAGGACCATTTGGTGTATGGTGTAATTGAAAATTGATGTTTCTTTTCTTTTTTTTTTTTTTTTTTTTTTTTGAGACAGAGTCTCACTCTGTCACCCAGGCTGGAGTGCAGTGGCACAATCTTGGCTCACTGCGACCTCTGCCTCCCAGGTTCAAGCAATTCTCTGCTCTCAGCCTCCTGAGTAGCTTGGACTACAGGTGCATGCCACCACACTCAGCTAATTTTTGTATTTTTAGTGGAGACAGTGTTTCACCATATTCGTCAGGCTGGTCTTGAACTCCTGACCTTAGGTGATCCACTCCCCTTGACCTTCCAAAGTGCTGGGATTACAGGCATGAGCCACCATGCCTGGCCAGAAGATTGATGTTTCTTTGTTGATTTTTTGTCTAAATGATCTATCTACTGTTGAAAGGGGGGCATTGTAGTTCCCTATTATTATTATATTGCAATCTATCTCTCACCTTAGATCTAATAATATTTGCTTTATATATTTGGATACTCTAGTGTTGAGTGCATAAACATTTAAAGTTGTTATATCTTCTTGTTGTGTTAATCTCTTTGTCATCGTATAATGACCTTCTTGGCCTCTTTTTGCCATTTTTGATATAAAGTCTAATTCATATGTAAGTATGGCTGCTTCTGCTTGCTTTTGGTTTCTGTTTGCATGGATTTTGTTTTTATTCCTTTACTTTCAGTGTATATTTTTCTTTAACAATGAAATGAGTTTTCTGTATATAACATATCATCAGGTCTTCTTTTTTTTGTTTTTCTGATGTTTCAAAAATCCATTCAGTGACTCTATCTTTTAATTGGAGAATTCAATCCATTACATTCAAGATAATTCTTGATAGGTAAGGACTTACTACTGCTATTTTGTTACTCATATTCTAGTCATTTGGTAGATTATTTCTTCTTTTTTTCCTCTCTTGCTGTTTTCTTTTGTGGTTAAGTGATTTTCTTCAGCAATGTGTTTTGATTCCTTGCTTTTTAGTTTTTGTGTATCCATTAGAAGTTTGTGCTTTGTGCTTACCAATAGGCTTACAAAAGACATCTTAAAGTTATAACCAGTTATTTTTTACCTGATAGCAACTTAACTTTAGTCCTGTCAAAAAGAAATAATCAAAATAAAACTCAACTCTTTGAATTTATTTCTGCCACCTCCAAAATTTTGAATTTTTGATGTCACAATTTGCATATTTTTATATTGCCTATACCTTAACAAACTTTTGTAGTTACAATTATTTTTAAACTTTTTGTCTTTTATTCTTCATATTAAGGATATATGGGGTTTATATACCACAATCACCATATTATTATATTCTGAATTTGTATGCTTAATTTTACCAGTGAGTTTTAAACTTTCAGATGTTTTCTTGTTATACCTCTTCTTTCAGTTTGAATAACCCCCTTTAGCATTTCTTGCATTCTCTTTGTCATTGAACTTCCATGACCCTTATATTTACTCTTTGGATGTTGTCCCTTAGAAACTGTAAGCTTTATTTCTTTTCATTTTTAAAATCTTTTCTCCTCTGTTTATTTTCAATTAGTGTATCTTCGAGCTTACTGATTCTTCCTTCTGCTTGATCAATTGTGTTGTCCAGACCTTCTATTGTATTTTTGAGTTCATTCATCACATTTTTCAGCTTCAGGCTTTCTGTTTGATTTTTTAAATTTTTTCAATATCTTTGTTAAAGTTATCTGATTAAATATCTGAATTGCTTTTTTGCGTTATTGTGGAATTCACTGAGTTTCCCCAAAACTGCTATTTTAAATTCTTGATCTGAGAGGTTACCCATTGCCATCTTATTACAGTCAGTCATTGGCTTCTTATTTTGTTCATTTTTGAGGCCACAGTTTCCTGTTTGCACTTGTTTATTTTGGATGTATGTGTCTGTGTCTTTGCACTGAAGTATTCGGTATTTATTCTAGGCTTTCTGTCTGTCTGGGTTTGTGTTGATCTTTCTAGAGTATATATGTCTAAAGGTCCTAGGCAGATTATTAAGGTCCCTTATCTCAAGATTGCTGATTCTTTTTCAGCACTAGATGGTGCCCTAAGCTAATGTTTGCTGTAGCTCTTTCACAGGTTCTGAGTTTTGCATAGTGCCTATTTTGGATGGGCCTGGAGGTGGGATGAAAAGTGGATACATGGCTATCTGGGAAGGCTGGCTGAAGGTTTGTGCCCAAAGCACTCATGGATAATGCCTCCTATAGCATGATGCTTCTGAGTAGCCTTTCTGATTTCTGCCTCCCTACGCAGAAAAGAAGAGCAGCCACCAGTTTTGCATGCTGACTGCTGCTAGCCTCACCTCCACTTCTTGTCTCTGGCTGACCTAAGGAGTTTTTACCCTACAGACACTTGCAATGATTCCCACAGGTTAAGGCAGGAATGTTTTTCCTTCTAAGGAACCCAGGATGGTGGGGAAGCCAGACGTCTGCCTTGATCACTGATCTCAGTTTTTCCAAGTGTAGAGGCAACACTTTTCCAGTGTAGAAGTTCAGGGGCAGTTTTCCATGTGCTGCTTGGCAGCTTGCTGGAGGGACATCAGGTTAAAGAAATTCATTTCCCCTACCTTCTGCTCCTGGTTTTTCACTTCTCTGAGGCTCTAGGGATTGTCATAGCCTCAGTTGTAAGTTTTGGGATATTCTGGGTGATAATCTTGGCACTGGATAGCTATTTTTGCTTTCCTATGAGTGAAGCCAGATTGCTCCTACTCTGCCATTTTGATGCTATCAGTGAATCCATTTTAAATTTTCACTAAATCGTCTGCTGGAAGTGATTAGAGAAGAAACTTCAATGTTTGACATGTTAACGAAAGGCAGCTAAGTGGTTGCAAACGTCACGTGGCAGAGTCCAAAATCAGCAGCTATTGCAAGGGAAGAAGGAGGGCAAGAGCAGTCTCTTAAGGTTTCTTTTTCTGAGTCCAGCACACAGCCTTGCAGAGAAGCAACTTTTCTTCCCCATGTATTTCTTGAATTGTGTGGTTGTTGTTATTCTTTTTCATCTTCGGGCTGCTACTTCATTTTTGAGTTTTTATTTCGACATAAAAGAGGCACTGCTCCACCCTTCAGTTTGTGTTATCTTTTTTGTCCACTTTATTCCATATTCTCCTTCTGCCTCTTGGCTTTCACCCATCTTTCATTTGGAGAGTATCAACAGGAATCAGCCAGAGGGATAGTTTGCTGTCTATAGAACTGGCCTCTTCAAGCTGTAGACAGACTTCCCCAGAAGGTCATTTCAATGTCAGACAGGTCTTCAGGGCAGCCACACAGTACCTGGAAGGATGGGATGGCCATAAAAATGTGCCAATCAGATCTCTTGCTTTGGGGCGCATAACTAATTGGTAGCCTCAGCTGCTCTTCTTCTGGCTCTTCCCTGCTCATTTGTTTGCAACGAGATCATGTCTCCCATGAATTCCCCCCAGATAACAAATGAGCATAGTGTGGATACTGGCCTAATAGATGCAGGCCTATTCCTGTAAAACACAGGACTCCTTTTTTTGGTGACTTTACTTGAGAATTTCCATATGGCTAAAGCCTTCTTAGAACTGTGCTGCAGCTTGGAAGTCTTACTACTTAATCCCTCTTACTTTCTCCTTTGTAAGCCCCAAAGATGTTTAAATGCTGAGAAAGGTTGAAAATGATTGAGAAAACTTGGGACCTCAAAAAATGAGATGGGGGCAACTGGATGGATTTCCTGAGGATATTGACTCTGCACACTCCTCCCCATCCTGACAATTCTCAGAGCTTTCAGCAGTTAGCAGCCCTTCCCTAGCAAGAACTAACACGACCCTCTTGCTAGAAGATAAAGCAGTGAGTCAAGAAGAATCCCACTCAAGAGCTGCCCCTACTTCCTCTCCTAGATTCCACACTGATAACTATGATTCCAGCTGAAGATGTGCTGGGCCAGATAAGGGAAGGAAGAAATTATATACTAGAGAAACTATGAATTTTAGCTAGCTTATACTTGCATTGGAATTTTAGGGATATTTGATGGAGGGTACTGGAATGTAAGAGTAGACAAGCAAGAATTCATTGACTTGGGGAAACTTTCTTGACACTGAATTTACCATTCTCGTGAGGACCCCTGGAAATAGGGCAAACTCACTGCTAGGGTGGCTATTAGAAGCCTGGAGCACTGTAGAGGTGAATTGCAGGCTCGTTCCTGTGAGAAATGCAGTTTTGCCTGGAGTACTTCAACAGGCACCCTCAGCTGATGTGTTTGCCATTGGCCTGGCTGACACTTTCTTAGAACGACACTGCAATTTGCTGCAAGCTGAATTGCCTTCCACCCAGTCACTCTTCTTTTCCCCTGTTTCACAGCTGTCTGTCTCTGCCCACTCTTTGAATTTCCCTCTTCTTTATCCTTATAGGTATTTCCCCCAATGCATCTCTTATACGCAACATCTCGTCTTGGTGTCTGCTTTTAAGAGGAATTCAAATTAACATACGGGAATATTCTGGTATTAGTCTATGAGAGGAAAAGCCAGGAAGAGGTAGAAACTCCATAAGAACTTGTTTTTCTTGAGGAATTATTTTCCCTGGATTTTTCCCCAAGTCTCCAATAAACAAGCAATGAGTTGTATGTCCCCAAGCTATCATTATACCCTCAGACTTAGAATTCTATTTCCCAAGGCTACTCCCCTTCACAGGAGAATATAAATTATAACACTCACACAGCAGAGATTGAAGAGCTTGAGCTCCAATTTAGACTTCTGAGGCCAAAGGGCTCTGATTCTATCCTCAGAGTTCCCATTCCAAGTCAGTTTTAAGCTGATAATTATGGAAACAAAAGGAAGCTTGCTGATCGCAGTCCTGTGTGGTCTCTCTGTGTGCAATGTGTCTCAATCCCTCCCTTTACTTTCATATTTAATAATGTTGTCAGTGACCCATTAGGGAGCCATAAGATCTGTTCCCACGTAGAACCCACCCCAGATGAATCCTTGTGTGGTTCTGATTAGGTTTCAGGCTCCACCCTGCCCAGGGCTTTTGTAATTTGACTGGAAGATCTGCCTTGGGGTTTAATGAAAATATGTAGAAGTGAGAGCCTGCCTTGTGCCAATTTCCTTCCATTTGAGTGAAGTTACTTTTACTTTGCCCCTTTCACTTTCATCAAACACACCCTCATTTTTGAGCAAGAATCACCTGGTTGATATTGGCTGCCTTCCCCAAGGCTCCTATATTTTGAATTTTTACAAATATTCTTCTGCATCCCTCCTCACCTGTGAGTAGTTTGTGCACCTACTTGCCAGTGTTCATTTGCTTTGTGAAGTATGTGTTACTTTGATATGCCTTTCCTAAAATGTGTATCACAGAACATCGATTCCTTGAGATGTTAATAATTGTTCTGCAAAAATGGCTTCATAGTCAAATAAATTAGAAAAGTCTGCATTAAAAAATACATTATGTATAGGAACACATAAAACATTTTGACTTTAAGACTTCTCAGGGTCTTTAAGGTGATCAAGAGTGTGGTGAATATTCAGGAGGAAGATAAAGTATGGAATAACTTCCAAAATTACTTACCACAGAATTCATGGAGTCCATTTTGATTTTTGCAGTAACTTCGCAGCTGATGCCTCAGGGGCTGGCATGCACAAAATTCAGGGCTGCGTGCTGAGAAGGGTGTGGGGTACCTTACCCTGATGAGGAGTCTCGACTGAAATAAGACTGATCCCTGTTGCCCCTCCAAGGAGTTTCCTGCAGCGAGAGACATCGAGACTGCGAATGATTTGATTTTAACGTCCTGGGTGCTTCTATGGCAACATAAAAGGGTTTAATGCTAGTCCCTGCCTTCAGCTTTAAACACTGCCAGACGCAGACTCTGAGATGTGCAGTTAATTATTTTAGTTCCTTTTCTTCCTGGATTCAATTGGGTCCCATCAAAAACACAAAGCTGAGAAAAACAGGTCACAGTTGGAATTCATTTGGCAATAGAGGAGATTGGATTATGTCCCTGAATATCTGCTTTGGAAACACTAAAACTTTCAAGCTTTTGCTAAACAAACTGTTCCTGTTTATGTGACACACCATAAGCCATGGGCCCGGACTGTACTTCTGTTCGAAGGCCTCCTAAATTGTAGTTTATATTCAAATCTATTGCGCATCAAAACCCAAAGTTTAGCAAACTCCAGGATACATATACATTCAGAGACTTCTTGATATGTGCTATGGCCTAAACATAACCTGAATTGCTTTAGAATGAACATCTTTGTCAATTATTCTCTGGAATTAGGGACACCTTTCCATGTAGATCACCTGACAAACCCAGGCGGGGAATACAGCCTAAGTCAAATTGAAAAGATTTAAGTGCTTGGCTAATACAGCAAATCCTAGGGATCTAGGATTCAGGGGACATTCCCTTATTGGTGGTTTTCTTACAATCATAAGGCTCAGTCTGATGGTTGGACATAATTCAATGTTTAAATACTCCAGGAATAACTCAATGAGCCTGGGAATATAAAGAGAACTGTTGTCACACTGTGGAATATTCAGTTATTACTTGCAATTTCTTTAAAAGTTTCCATACATTTTCTTTATATACCACTGAGGATTTACTTCAATGTTTATTTTTATTTATATATTTATTACTCACTTCCTTCCACTGAAGATCTGAGGGCATGGATTTATTCCAAGAATCTGAGATCTTTCCAAATACACAAGACTTGGTTTCTATTCATTTGTTGTTCACTCTGCACTGGTCCTCCAAAAGTGAACCACATTGCTCTTCCTGTAGTGACAGGACATTGCAACTCCCTCTTTCCACTTGGTCATTTTTTTCCTCGTGAAGGATGACAGGGTCTACGAGGGAGACCTGTTTGTTTTGGCATGTGGCATAACAGGGAGAAGGTCCATAAAGTGAGGAGTGATGGAAGGTTTCGTTAAGGGATAAGGAGAAATGAGGACAGAATTAATGAGCACATTAGGAACAAGAAGATGTCAGGAAACTGTGTATTTGACTCTCTGAAGTTCACAGTTTCAATACATGCATTTGTCTTGTGGTTTAACTACATGGAGCTTTGATAATGCTCTTTTCCTAAGGGAAACACTGGCACTTCAGGCTTGCAGAGACAAAAGCAGTCTAGCTCAAGCTTGTCCAACCCACCGCCCACTGGCCACATGTGTCCCAGGATGGCTTTGCAGCGCAATTATGTAAACTTTCTTCAAACATGAGACTTTTTTTTTTTTTTTTGCAATTTTTTTTTAGCTCGTCAGCTACTGTTAGTGTATTTTATATGGGGCCCAAGATATTTCTTCTTCCAATGTGGCCCAGGGAAGCCAGAAGTTGGACACTCCTGCTCCAGCTGAACGCATTTTCCAGGATCTTTTTTTTTTAATGTCCAAAGGAAATAAAATAAAAATCACAGAATATTTTGCAAGACAAAAAGATATGATATTAATGTAGTTGGAGTCCATGACACTACGACCTAGGAAGGGGTGGGGGTCATGAGCAAGGCACCTGCTAGGGGTCTGGTCACAGTAGCAGAGGTCCATCACTTGGCATGGGAGGTTTGGATAGGCAGAGAAGAAAGTCTCTCTATAAGGATGAGGCAGTCTTTTTACCCTTCAACACTTTTAAAATCACCTTACAGGAGGGAAGAATTTGAATTATGCATTGGAAAGTTGCATTCTTTAATATGATCTTCTCATTTCTATGAATTGAGATGTTTTCTACATTCTCCTTATTCTACACCAACAGAGTAAAGTGCCCCCTTATCTGTACTGCATCTTTGTAGCTTTTGTGCATAGATCTGTTATCGCAATTACCACCCTATTTGATTACTTATCTGTCTTCTGTATTAAATGAATCTTCAAAGGACAGAGAGTAGGCCTCACTCTTCTCACTTCCTCAATGCCCAGCATGGTGCCAAGTATTTAACAAGAACTAAAGCAATGTTTTTGGACTTAATTGAAGGTGGCCACAGTGGAAGTGGGGAGAGATACGAAAGGTATAAAATCTACCTTGTTTTCAGAATCAGAAGGAAATTAAGGACAGAGTTCTTGGAATCATTAAGCTTCATTTTCCACCTGCAGCAACAAATCTGTTAACTACAGTTAAATTTGCACAGACATGCAAGCATTAATCACAAACCCTTCCTCCATTGTAGCTCAGGCTGAAAACCGAGGCTCTATCCTCATAGTTCACAGCCTGACCAAGCCGATCTGAGTTTGTACCAGCCACCAGCTGCTCCTCGTCCTTGTCAGAGAGAAAAATAGATACATGACCTATAGCTGTCACAAATTACAGTGCTCATGCTACCCAGAATAGTACAAGCTGTTCTTTCTTTTCTCGACAGTCAATCAACCTAGATGTGGAAAACCCATTAGGGCACCTTTGCTGTGCTTTCCCCTGCCTCCTTCATCCTGTCATTGCATCCCCACATGAAGAGCTCTAGGCTGAACTATTTCTTTTGCTAAGTTAATTAAGGCAGGGGACAGCCATCGCTGCTGGTGGGAGGCAATTACACACACGAGCAGATTTTATCATGAATGTCTCCCCCTTAAACTGTTTCATACTCAGTTTTCCAGTTCCATTTATTACTCATAATTAGAACCAGCTCCTACTTACTCAATTCACCGGGTACTTTTGAAGCATATATGGTGAGACTAAGGCTGTGTCTGTAACCACTGGCAGAGACAAGACACATGTAAACATCTTCTATGCTTGATATTCAGCATGCTCACTCCTGACACATACAAGCAGGGCAGCTCAAAACCGCGGCAGGATGCGTAGCTGGGGAATGTGCAGATCACTTTGTTGCTGTTGGGGGTATTTAAGTATTGAAGCAGGGGCGGCACTCGCACATTCAATCACTGTTTATTAAGTGCTTCCTGTGGACAGAGGTCCTCGTGTGGTCCACTGTTGAATAGATCCGGGAAGGTGGCTGGATGAGAATTTAGGATGGTGGTGGTGGTGGTGGTGGTTTGGGGATGGGGTTAGAAATCATTCTAGGGCAGTTTAAACTCTGATTCTTCTGGTAGGGCTGGGAAAAGCTGCTGCTTCACAGACTAATCCTCTCTTCCTAAAAGAGAAAGTTAAAGTTATTCGAAGTCAGACAGCAGGGACTATTGTTTGTCCTCCCAGGTCACATTTAGTCATTGAAAAAACATTTTCTAGTGAGTTCAAAAAAATTATTTAAAGCCAGTTTCAAAGATACTAAGTTACCTGTATCCATAAAGCTCAGCTCCCTGTTTGCTTATTGGAAAATTTTTTACTGATGTTCTCAATTTTGTGGAAAGAAGATGCAGAAGCATTATGACCTGAGAAGTTTGGGACCTCTCGCCTGGACCTTTTCATTTAGGCAAGAAAGGTGAGCCCCGTGGGCTTGCATGATTACATCTACAGGAAGGGGCAATGGCACCCTCTGCTGGCTTACCTAGGTCAAGATGCTTTTTGCTTCTATCTTTCATTGGCAAATTGAAAGACAAATTGTTCTTTAACTTCACTGCTGATAGACAGGAGCAACTTGACCTGAGTTTGAAAATTGCTTCAACACTCTTCCTCTTGAGAGAGCCTCTTCTTTTGCAATTACTGTACATGCTTGCATACATAAAGTACTGGCCTTGGTCTTCAAAGTGTTGGGTTTAGAATCCTGGTCTTCAGCAAGAACAATGATTGCTACTTCTCTAAGACGCAAGATGGGGACTACTGTGAAAATTAAATTAGCAAATGTGTTAGCATAGAACATGAAGTGCACCCAGAGAAAAATAAGATGTATTAAAGAAGCATTATGTAAGCATTCATCTCCTTTTTTCTCACTATGAAGTACAACTTTAATAGTCAGATGGGATCCATATATATATGAAAAAAGGGGTACAGTGATGATTAGCAAATCTTTTTGTCTTCTCCCCAAGGTACTGAGTCAAATGCTCTGCAAGGAAAAATAAAGAAATGCTATACATTTATCAGAACCTTCTATATCCATCTTTGATCAGTTGCAAAGCTTAGGCTCCAAGGGTTTCTTACTAAAGAGCTAGTGTTTGTTTTAACCTATGTGATGAGGAAATTGAATTCAGAATAAACCAGCAACAAAACCAAGAGTCTCACCAAAACAGATCACTCTTTGTATGCTAGCTTTATGTTTTTGTGTCTTTGTAACCCACAAAAATAAGTCTTTTGTGTGTGTGTGAACTCGGGACCTGGCAGTGCAAAATGGGCTGTCTCTCCATGACCTGAGCTTCTATAGTGCTCTGCCCGTCACAGCTCCTCTGAGTGGCTAGCTTTCCTGGTGGGCTGTGATAGTGTGTGGAGCGAGTTGTTTTTCTTCTCAGAGTGGGAAATAAAGTGGGAGGTGAAACTATATCCTTCCATTTTTGCAATGCTATAACATACCGATGCAACACCATTAAATGTGTGTAAATCATCCTCCATCCACAAAAGTCAAACACAGTCAGGTGAATTAAGGCATTTTAATTCCAATACCTGCACTTATTGCGTTTTACTGTCATTTCCAAACAGATCTTACTGAAATCCTAAGTCTATCACATATTAGCTATATAACTTTGAGCCAGTTATTTGATCTGACTGAACTTGAATGTTCTCATCTCTGAAAAAACAATATCTACATCGTAGGGTTGTCATATTCAATGAGGTGAAGTAATTAGAAGACTTAGCACAGAATCCACCATTTATGTCTGTTTAATAGATGACAGTTATTGATTAATATTACTAAATCTTCTACAAGAATTAGGACTTTTATATAGTAAAAATTAAAAATAAGTTATTTATTAAAAATCTTTATGTTTTCAGATATATTTAGGTTATATTTGAATATATTTATTTGCAAAACTCAAATATTGCAGCATCTCACTCACTGCTGGGGAAGATGACATGAAGGAATGACTTGCATATGGCCCATGTACAAGTCAAGGCCATAATTGCTTTGACTCTATGAATGGTCTTCAGGGCCCCATCTCCAATGCCATTGTTATGAGCAGGGTTATTAGCGTCTACCAGTTACTCATAAAACCAGTCCATGTCACAGTGCTCCAGGCCTCCTGGCAGGCTGCTCCAGAGTTGGAGCACAAGCTGCTCCCTGCTGGCTGCTCCTTGTCTTGGAGACGACCAACTGGCTCGTCATATGAAGAAGCCTGAAACTGGACCCCTTCCTTACATCATACATGAAAATCAACTCAAGATGCATTAAAGACTTAAATGTAAAACCCAAACCTATAAAAAACCCAGGAAGACAACCTAGGCAATACCATTCTGGGTGTAGGCATGGGCAAAGATTTCATGATGAAGATGCCAAAAGCAACTGCAACAAAAGCAAAAGTTGACAAATGGGATCTAATTAAACTAAAGAGCTTTGGCACAGCAAAATAAACTATCAACAGAGTAAGCAGACAACCTACAGAATGGGGGAAAAGTTTTATAAACTGCATCTGACAAAAGTCTAATATCCAGCATTTATAAGGAACTTAAATTTACAAGAAAAAAAACCCTACTAAAAAGTGGGCAAAGGACATAAACAGGACCCCTCTCGAAGGAAGACATGCATGTGACCAACAAACATATGAAAAAAAGCTCAATGTTACTGATTGTTAGGGAAATGCAAATCAAAACCACAATGAGATGCCATCTCATACCAGTCAGAATGGCTATTATTAAAAAGTCAAAAATAACATGCTGGTGAGGTTGTGGAGAAAAGGGAACACTTACCTTCTGTTGGTGGGAGTATACATTAGTTTGACTATTGTGGAAGATGATGTGGCCATTTCTCAAAGACAGAAAAACATTTGACCCAGCAAATTATTGGGTGTATACCCAGAGGAATATAAATTTTTCTGTTATAAAGACACATGCACACATATGTTCATTGCAACTCTATTCACAATAGCAAAGACATAGAATCAACCCAAATGCCAGTCAATGATAGACTGGATAAAGAAAATGTGGTACATATACACCATGGAATACTGTGCAGCCATAAAAAAGATTGAGATCATGTCTTTTGCAGGGACATAGATGAGCTAGGAGTCATTATCCTTAGCAAACTAACGCAGAAAACAAAACACCAAATACCGCATGTTCTCACTTATAAGTGGGAGCTAAATGATGAGAACACAGGGGACACATCGAGGGGAGCAACACATACTGGGGCTGATTTGAGGGTGGAGGGTGGGAGGAGGGAGAGTAAAAATAATTAATGGGTACTAGGCTTAATACCTGGGTGATGAAATAATCTGTACAACAACCTCCCACACACAAGTTTACCTATGTAACAAACCAGCACATGTACCCCTGAACTCAAAAGTTAAAAAAAAACAAAGAGCTTCACGCATCACCCCTTCTCCACCACAGGGTAGCGCTAGAGAGTGATGTGGGCGCTATGGCTCAAAGTAGCTGTGGCTTGATTTAGTCACAAACCGCAGTTGGTTTGCGCTGAAATGCTGGCTCAAGTCAGTCAATTTCAAAAAGAAAAACGAAGAGATTTTAGAAACTCCTTTTTGAAATCGGTGTTCATTTGGCCCTATAATTTCCTGAGGCAAGCCCTATGCTAATTTTATTGCCATTTCTTTATATAAGTAGGTGCGAGGATGAAGGAGTGGACGCTTCCAGGGAAATACCAGGTAGCCTGGAACACTGTCAACACTGGCTTCTAATAGGTATTTAGAAAACCCTGAGGTTAGCATCAGGTTTTCTAGGGGCAAAAGAGCCCACATGAAGGAAATTATGGGGAAAGGGTGGGAGAAAGGAGGGGGAGAGAGATTCAGCTAGAAACTAGCAGGAAGAAGGAAGGCTTGTGGGGAGGGTAGGCTGGTGTTGGAGATAGTGTGAACCGGATAGTGTGTTCCAATTCAGCTCCGGCCGTTTGTCAGAACGAAAGTCTGCGCGGAATGTCACAATGTGGGTCTTTGACCCGACCCAGCCGGTTCTGATGCTCCCAATATCACAAGAAACTGCCGTTCAGGAGATGGTGGCCAAGTAAGATGAGGAAAGGAAGGTCTCAGCTCTAGAAGTGAGGGTAGGAACAGGCCCCACAGACAGACAGCCAGAGAATAATGTTGCTTTCACTGTCTTCAAAATCCTGCTGGGCCTTCCTTTTCCACTCAGTGTAAAAGCCACAGTCTCCCTGTGGCTCTCACAGCTGTCCATGCTCTGGCCCCTCTTGTGGCCTCTCTGACCTCATCTCCTCCTGTTGTCCCCCTGCCTCCCTCCAACCCCCTTCTCCTCCTTGCTGTTCCGCAACTCCCTGCCAGACATGCTCATGCATCCGAGTCTTTGCACTCAGGTTCACCCAGCCTAGAATGTTCTTCTTACATATCTACTTGTTCCCTCCTCTAGCTCCTTTAGATCTTTCCTCGAGTGGCCTTTCCTGACCACCCTATTTAAAACTGCAACTCCTTTACCTCTAATTATTTTGCTTATAGTCTGTTTTTACCTCCCGGAATACAAATTCCATGGGGAGGCAGAGGTTTTCCCTGTTGTCTTCATCATGCAGAACAGCTGCTGGCACATGTTAGGCACTCAGAGCGTATTTGTTTTTCAACAAATGTATCTTGGACTTGCAATTCTCAGCACCGTATCTCTGATGGGGCACACATGCTCCGGGGAGTCTTCAGTCCTGAGCAGATGGGGCTCTCACAGAAGTATCAAGGAAGGTGCTCTAGTCCAGTAGTGCCTAGGAATGCTTACGGAGTGTTTAAGATTCAGCGATAGATCCCCGGCAGTTTATGGGATCATAACCCAGCCGACTTTGAGAACAGGCATAAGACTAGGGTACCAATGACTAAGCCCCTATCATCAAGATCAGGGAAGTGTCAGAAAATAAAGCCCGGTTGAAGTCATATCCCCACCAGAGACAGCAGCCACTTATAGAAGAGAAGACCAGTGTGAAGTTTGGAGGCGAAATTTAGCACCTAGATTAACCAAGAGTTATAGACAAGAGCAGGTATGTTTGTCTTGTTGCAACTCTGGGCCAGAGCTCCCCATTTCCCACTCTGCTATCTGTCTGCTCCCCATCTCCCCAAGACTGGTCTGTTCATGTCTCAGCCTTGTCTTTATTAGCCCAGATGCATACCCCAGGTCTTGTCCTGGGATTATTTTACAGGCACAAATATCATCTCAAGATTGAGTTGGGCCTGTAGGGTAGACCTGATGCAGATGTATAAAGCATGGTATTAGCCCAGTTCCTGAGAGGGATGCTCAATTTTAAGATCCTCAAAGAAAAAGCACTTCATATACATTTTCTTGTTTAACCATCACTCAACCTCATCAAATAGGTTATTTTTAAACAGTTGAGGACAGTGGGTCTCAGAAAGGCTCAACATTTGCCCAAGTTCACCTGGGAGGTGATGAGTGGAGGCCGGTAGGTTTTGCTCCAGCTATGACTCTGGAGCTGTGTGCGTTTCCTTGAACCACTTTGCCACATGATATCAGCACCAGCGGCAGGGGATGGGTGCTTCCCGCCTACTTCTTCACAGGTCTTGTCACCAGCCTGCCTGAACTATATCATTGTGACCTCTCAATCTGGAATACTGTGTGTTTTGACCAGCAGTCAGGTGTACAGGAAACAAAGAGAGCCCAAGTCAAGCCAGGTTTGTATGTTCTTTCTGGCAGTCTGTAAGGAGATCCCTGTGCCAGCCAGCCAGAGATAGCTCCCCTATTACCGTACAGCACGTCCTCCACCAAGTCTCAAAGCTGACTAAGCCTGGAGAAGGTTACTGAGGCGTCTATGTCACAAGGCTCAGCCAGAAAGTCTTGAAATAGTCCCTTGGGAGTTTTTCTCTACCTAAGGCCTGTTCCACCTTTTCCCTCCCAGGCTGTGGCTACCAGCCCTTCTGGGGTTGCAAGTCGCACCAAACAAAGGATTCATTCAACAAATGTATTCATTCAGTCAATATTTTTGAGTACCCAATATGTGCTAGAATGCCTGAAAGTGACTGTGAACTAATTCCTTGGGTTATGAGTCTCTAAAGTTTGTGCAGGGTTTTTTTTTTTTTGTGGCAATAGGATGTGAGTACTGTGAACAAGGCCACCTAAGGGAAAATTAGTCATTCGTGCTGCTGGCTGCCTATTCTCAAGGCCGCCCTTGGCCCTTACATTTCCCATAGTTATCTAATACATTACTGCTGCCCCTCAGGCCAAGGACATTGCTATGGTATTCTCGGTTATAACGCAGCCTAACAAAATGACCCCATATTCTGGATATTTTCTTAGACTATCATTTAAAGTTATCGATTCTGGGTCTCATTCTTTAGAGGTTCAGATAAATTCTCTCACGATAACTGGTTCATGTATAACCCTCATTAAAATTTCATTTCAAAGAAGCATATCTTCCCTTAAAGGAAGGACAATGAGTGTGCAATTTGAAGGGCCTAGCTGCCTCATAAGGTGGGGAGGTGGGCCTGGGATATCACTGTAACCAAATGATATAACTTAATGGAGTAAGCAGCCACCTATAAAAATAGCCATGTCCCCAGGGGACAAAGATGTCACCCGGTTTAACCCCATGTAACCCCGACATTCCTTGATTTCAAAATCTCAAAGTTCCAAAACAAAATTCCAAAATTACAAAGTACCAAAAAATCTGCCACTAAATAACATTTTAGAATTCTGATGCAATCTATGACTACAAAGAGTACTGTTTCTGGCGCTGTGCGTTGGGTGTGGAGTGGATGCTGTTAGCATTCCTCCATGATCTCTTATCAATGTGTCTGTCCATGAAGACTGTGTGGTTTTGCTTCTAAATGCCTACACCTGCTGCTTTCTCTGGATGCCTACCCTTGGGCTACTGGAGCCTTTGCTGAAAGTGCCCGCGAGTTTGCATCCACCTGAGGCAGCCCTTAGCCAATGACTGATAGAAAATGGAAAATGAAAGTCCACCTCACAGAATTCCTGTGCAAGATCTGTTTGAAGTCACCCTTAGCAGGATTTTGCCTGAATTGCACAATTGCTTGGCTTTCTCCTTCCTTGTCCCGCCTTCCCTACCACTTTCAGTTCTTTCTTGGGAGAATTTCTTCATAAATTGATTGCACATGAATCCTTGTTCTAGGGTCTCCTTCTGACATCGTTGTCCCAAGGAATGGAAGTAACAATGCTTCAGTCTCAGTGCAGGGTTCCCCAAAATGTATGCTACTTCCAAACAGAAGCATCTTTGACCTGAAATTCCAGCCCACCCACCCCCTTCCAAATACACACCTAGATGCTTCTCCTGGGGGCTTTAACAGCTAATTTCGTAGGCTGCATGTCTGGCTCAGAACTCTTTTGAGAGCATAAACTGTCTTAGTTATTGTTTGAATTTTAAGTGAAATGATTTGTGATCCCAGAATGATTTGTGAAATGACTATGAACCAGTCTCCATCAATTTAGAAAGTTTATTTTGCTAAGGTTGAGGACATGCCCATGACACAGCCTCAGGAGGTCCTGACAACATGTGCCCAAGGTGGTTGTGTTATAGCTGGTAGTCAGACAGACATGAACAGGCAGGAGAAGGTCCCCCTCAACCAGGAACGTCAGGCAACCATCAGGTGATGGACAGTTATGAAACTATCTCTAAAATAATTGGTTGCAGCCAGCACCAGGGAAAGGCAGTCTCCCTATAAACAGAAACACCTGAAACTGGTAATCAGCAGCTTCCTGACAAGATCTCAGGAGTTGGGGGGAATGAGCTCAAGCGTGCACATTAAAAGGCAAAAAAAAAAAAAAAATCGCAGAATTTAACTGGTGTCGGACCTTCTAGGGACATTTGACCGGTAAGGGAAGAACGCCTCAAGTGAGCATGCATACAGCTCCAGTAAACACACTGCGCATGTGTCCCCTCCCAAGTGCTAACAGGCCACTGTGTGTGTGGACAGCCCACCCCAAGGGAAGAATCAGGGCAGAAGTAGCACAATATCCTGGAAGCACACCAGTGAGTCGGAAGGCAGAATTGTGCACTTCATCTCTCAAGTCGCCCACTTGGCCCTCTTCCAAGTAAGTGTACTTTACTTCCTTTCATTTCTGCGCTAAAGATTTTTGATAAACTTTCAGTCCTGCTCTAAAACTTGCCTTGGTCTCTCACTCTGCTTTATGCCCCCTTGGTCGAATTCTTTCTTCTGAAGTAGCAAGAAATTAGGTTACTGCAGATTCATAAGGATTCACCGCCACTAACAGTCAGGACACAGCTTGGTTTTGTCCATTTTAGGGACACATGAGACATCAATCATACATGTAAGATGTACATTGGTTCTGTCCGGAAAGGCAGGACAACTCGAATCAGGAGCTTCCAGGTCATCAGTAGATTTAAACATTTTCTGTTTGGCAATTGGTTGAGCTATTATCAGTAGAAAGGAACGTCTGGGTTATAAAAGGTTGTGGAAACCAAGATTTTATGTAGACGAGGCCTCCAGATAGCAGGCTTCATTCAGACAGAGTAGATTGTGAATATTTCTTATCAGACTTAGAGTGTGTTCTACCAGTAATCCCAAAACACAGGAGGGTATAATAAAGCATTCTAGCTCCCCATTCACATCATGGCCTTAATGAGTTTTTCAGGATAACTTTGGAATGTCCTTGGCTGAGAGGAGGGGCCCATTCAGATAGTTGGGCAGAGCTTAGAATTTATTTTTGGTTTACAGATTGAATAAATCACATGTTGCTGCACAGCCACAAAGTCCGAGGAGCTCTTCCGAGCATGGAGACGCATAAAAGTCATTGGAATGAAAATGGCATTAGATACTTCTCTTGCAAAGCACAGGTCAAGACACATGGAGTACTGCATTACTTTGATTTTCTGATAATGCATTTCTTATGGATATTTTTGCAATTCTCATGAAATACTGGAAAATACTAGAAGGTTCTAGGCCTGGTGCCTGCTTCGAGAGGAAGGAATTGGGAATGATTTAGATTATCTCATTGGATGTAGTCAGCAGCAGGTAGGTTACAATTAATGTCTAGATTGTAACACTAAGAATAAATGAATTGCTGGAAAAGTTATGTCCTCATAATGTCAGCCTCAGGCCACACTTCTTATTGGAAAAAGTTTATTTTTAAAAATACCTGCTGATCCTGTGACATATTAAATGTCTTTTACCAACCACAATATTGGAGGATTTCTGGCTTGTCCTGATTGATAGCCATTCAAAGGTTATAAGGGGCCATAACTGTTCCTCACACAGGTTTTCTTTATAAACCCCCCGGGGCTCTTAAATCATTAGCGAGATGTCAGTGGTTTAGGAGAGAAACACCTACCCTAAGTTCAAACCTAAATGTTTTGGGGATTTGCAAGAAAAAGTAATTAGGTCTCAGAGTGGACAGTATCAGGCAGAAGTGATGAAATTGGGGCAGGTTCTTTGTGTCCTGCTTGTT
Source organism: Trachypithecus francoisi (assembly GCF_009764315.1). NCBI lineage: Eukaryota > Metazoa > Chordata > Mammalia > Primates > Cercopithecidae > Trachypithecus > Trachypithecus francoisi. The sequence goes on from NW_022681473.1 coordinate 91,591,793, forward strand.
AGTGAGGCTAAATGTCAAATGAACCAATGACACAAGGTATGGATTAATTATATCCTATTAGTAGATCATGAAAGACTACTGGATCATGGCTCTGAGGAGGCCTGATAGACTAGACCCATAAATAGAATAGCAGACAAAGCTGGCATGTGATTCGTTGATTGTTTACTTCCATTTCTTCAGCCAAAAGATAGCTTTCTTATTAAACAAAAGCATGAGTGAATGAGTCAAAAGTCATCACCTTCCAAGAGGGAGATGAAAATCACTCAGGAGCCACCCGGTGACTGGACAATGTCAAGGCTTTCTTACATGGATTTGGTATGCCCTCTACAAAATAGGATGAAACCACAAGCTGTGGCAGGTAAATTAACCCACCACAAATTAGTCCAGGCTTCATTCTCAAGGGTTGTATAGCTATCTAGGATGAATAAATTAAGATGGGCCTCATGGAAGTAGCTTGTATTAATCAAGTCTTTTGCTTATAAATAGACTACTTGTATTCTGTTTCTAGTACTATTACTGGCAATAGCACCCAGAACACTGCAATGAATTTCACAGGTTACAAATAAAAGTTTTGTGAGCTGGACCTAGTATGGGAGTTGCCCTAAGCCATCTTATGAATGATACTATTATAAAATGATACAAATTATCATGCTCAAAAGTAATAAAAGTGATTTGAATTTTTCCCACATATTGCTCAAATGTGACTCATCTTTTTCAAAAATGGCAAATATGTGGCATGAGGGCCAACTTCCCATGGCCATGGCAAGCATTATTCAATGTCTCTATGTCATTCTTTCCTACCAATTCTGACTGGGCCTCAGAATCCTTAGCACAATGCACTAGACATGATGTACCAAGTGATCAGAGAAACATGAGTTAGAACCTAAATTTCAATAGATTTGTGAGGTTTAAGGGAGAGATGTTTAAGATAGAGTGGAAAAAGAAATTTTGAAGCCACATGCTTTCTCTATGATTGCTAGTATTAACTGAATGCTTATCATCAGCCTAAAATGTATTAACTCATTTAATCCTCACAAAAACTCAATGTAGAAGATGTTAGTGTTTTGTTTTTTTCACCTGTAGAAATGGGATAATGAGGTCCAAAAAGGTTAAGAAACTTGGTGAAGAGTATACAGCTATTGTCAGAGCTGGGATTTACCCAATACTTCTGGCTATAGATGCTATACTCTGAACCATTGGCATAAAAAGAACTCAGAGATAAATAATATAGAGAGACTAGAGAGAGAGTAAAATCATTGAAATTAAGAAAAAAAGAAGATAAAAGGATATGTGGGAAAAGAAAAAGATCTATATTTATAATTTTTGATAGAATTATAGATAGCCGTGTTTTGAGAAATGTCTTTGAGCATATCTACAATTACATATATATGTGTTCTTTGGCTATCCATTGTATATCATGGCAGACTTTATATATATATATATGTGTGTGTGTGTGTGTGTGTGTGTGTGTATACATTTTTCCCAGTGTTAACAAAGAGTGGCAACAACAGGACATGTTAACATTTTTCAAAATATAAGAAGACACTTTACAATTTGACCTTTTCCAATTATTCTGGTGAAAGTCTATTTTCTGAAGAAGAGTGAAGGGTAAATGTCACACGGCTGAATCACAGACTACTAAAAAGGTTAAAGCAAACTCAGAGCATTGCCACAGTTCTTTTAGCCTGAGACATAATAATAAGTAAACTTACTTTATTTTGAAAAAATTGTTCCTATGGTGGTATAAGAGTATCTTTTCATAGACAATAATTAGGACAAAAATGCAGGGACGTGAAATTCCAAACTCACTTCCTGAATGTCAGCATCAAGGTTTTCTTTCATTATTTAGGGGGGAAAAAAGTGTGCTTTCGATGCATTTGCGAGAGGATGTACCTCTCTGTCAACTTTTGATACACTGCTCCTACAGTTTATCAATGTACAATGATGAAAGCCTTGTGACTTCCAGGGTGGACATTAGAAAAAGAAGAAAGGTTAAAAATTCATTCGATTCTCTACAAACCAGTTGTTATGATCTGAATAGTTGTGTCCTCCCCGAGTTTATATGTGATGGCATTTGAAGATGGGGCCTTTGGGAGGTGATTATGTAATGGGGCCACAGCTCTCATGAATAGGATTAGTGCCCTTATGAAAGAGGCCCTAGAGGACTCACTTGCCCCTTCCTTCATGTGAGACACGGCAAGTGGACACTATAAAAAACCAGAAAGTGAGCCCTTACCAGACACTGAATCTGCCAGTACCTTGATCTTGGATTTCTCAGCCTGCAGAAGAGTGAGAAATAAATTTCTGCTGTTTATAAGCTATCCAATATGGTATTTTATTTTAGCAGCCCAAATAGACTAGAATATCAATCTTCTGTTTTTTCTTCAGTGTTCCAGGTAACATTATACTTACAAAGTATTACAATCATTATGAATATATGATCTTAGTAGATAAAATTACCTTTGCCATTGAATAAAGTGCCTTTTGATACGTAATTTTCATGAGATTTTGAAAAATATGAGCCACTATATCTGTGATCCACTTATATTGGATAAATTGATTATCCATCAAATGGCACTAATATTAAAAAAAGAAATGATCATACAGTCGGTCAGTGTCTCTAGCTATTTACTCAGCTACACAAAAATCTCTAATTTAAATGAAGTATTTTTGATAGGTCTTATCATTAAATCCATCCCAGGAAAGTGTTTTTGAAAAGCACTTCTGGTAACTTTGATAGCTGTAGCTGTGAACACAGAGTAAGGAATTTGCTTTAACTACCAGGTCTTTTAGAGAGTCTCTGCTGTGTCTCTCACCTCAGCTAGCCACATATAGAAGTAAAGACTTAGACTAGCAGTCCGTGTTTTGTACAATAACAGATAACAGCTGAAGTTTCAGTTTCTATCCATTTTAGGGTTCTGGGCTGCACTACTGCACAACCTTGGTTTAACTTGGAAACGTGCTGTCTACATCAAAGGGCAGAGACTCTAAAGTGTAGGAATTCATATTCAGCACCATTCATCAGATCTGCCAGGATGACTGTCATGACGCTCACAAACCCTGCTTGGCACACAGTGATGAAAGAGGGTTTCAGAGCCAAGAGGGAGGTGATATTTATGTGTTCAAATCAGAACTGATGCGGGGCATGCTTAGAACGTACCACCTGGAGAAACATCATCTGTGTCTGGGGCTCTTCCTTGGTCTGAAGCTGGTAATCAATCCTGACAGTGATTTCAGTAGGGGACTGGCTGGCAGGCAAATACTGACATATAGTCTCTCCATTTTAATTGAAAGTTCAGTTTGTTTTCACCATTCACATGGCAATAAAATTCTTTCATACTGAAACAGTGCTGGAAGGGTGGGAAAGACTGTCCAAATAAAGTGAAAACATTTGCTCCTGAGTCAATCCATTCTCCTCACTGACTCATAGCCATTGCATTTACTATTGCTCTCCGAAGAACTCCCTAAGTGTCCCACACTCATGACCAGCTCTTGGTTTTGCTCATACGGTCCCTGCCAAGAAATATACATCTCCATCTTTTATTCTTTTTTTATAACTATGACAGGGTTCAGAACATGCTACTAGAAGATATGGCACCCTAGCATATTGAATATTTTGAGCTGAAGGAATTCAAGAAACAGCAGAAGCAGGAAGGTTATTCTCACCTTCCCCCCTCACCCTTCTCTCCTGAAGCAGGTTTCCCTTTCTTCCACTGAAGCAGGTCATGAGACCCTCATTCCAGAAATGTCCTTCCTATACATGGAAGACAGGAACCTCCTTATCTCTGAAGACATGGTGTCACAGATAAGACACACACACACACACACAGGCTTCACATCTCTCAAAGCCCCAGGTCTTACTGGCTTATTGACTGTAAATAGATTTCTGTACCCTATATTTAATCACATACTTAATCACATCAGTGGTTTTTCAAAGCTATTCAACTTTACTCAGACCCCTAAAGGGAATGTTAGAGATAGATCATAAATGATTAAAAGACCAAATAGTAAGAGAAGAATTTGAACAGGCCTTGCTAAGTTCCCACCACTTCAGTACCATTACATAATACCCCCTTGTCCAATTCTACTCTTGGTCAAACTTAACATAAAAATACATAAGTTTGGTCGGCAAAGCCTGAGTCCTGTCGCCTCGCCTTCCTCCCATACAGCATGAGCTTCACCACTCGCTCCACCTTCTCTACCAACTACCGGTCCCTGGGCTCTGTCCAGGCGCCCAGCTACGGCGCCCGGCCGGTCAGCAGCGCGGCCAGTGTCTATGCAGGCGCCGGGGGCTCTGGTTCCCGGATCTCCGTGTCCCGCTCCACCAGCTTCCGGGGCGGCATGGGGTCCCGGGGCCTGGCCTCAGGGATGGCTGGGGGTCTGGCAGGAATGGGAGGCATCCAGAACGAGAAGGAGACCATGCAAAGCCTCAACGACCGCCTGGCCTCTTACCTGGACAGAGTGAGGAGCCTGGAGACCGAGAACCGGAGGCTGGAGAGCAAAATCCGGGAGCACTTGGAGAAGAAGGGACCCCAGGTCAGAGACTGGAGCCATTACTTCAAGATCATCGAGGACCTGAGGGCTCAGATCTTCGCAAATACTGTGGACAATGCCCGCATCGTTCTGCAGATTGACAATGCCCGTCTTGCTGCTGATGACTTTAGAGTCAAGTATGAGACAGAGCTGGCCATGCGCCAGTCTGTGGAGAATGACATCCATGGGCTCCGCAAGGTCATTGATGACACCAGTGTCACTCGACTGCAGCTGGAGACAGAGATCGAGGCTCTCAAGGAGGAGCTGCTCTTCATGAAGAAGAACCACGAAGAGGAAGTAAAAGGCCTACAAGCCCAGATTGCCAGCTCTGGGTTGACCGTGGAGGTAGATGCCCCCAAATATCAGGACCTCGCCAAGATCATGGCAGACATTCGGGCCCAATATGACGAGCTGGCTCGGAAGAACCGAGAGGAGTTAGACAAGTACTGGTCTCAGCAGATTGAGGAGAGCACCACAGTGGTCACCACACAGTCCGCCGAGGTTGGAGCTGCTGAGACGACGCTCACAGAGCTGAGACGTACAGTCCAGTCCTTGGAGATCGACCTGGACTCCATGAGAAATCTGAAGGCCAGCTTGGAGAACAGCCTGAGGGAGGTGGAGGCCCGCTACGCCCTACAGATGGAGCAGCTCAATGGGATCCTGCTGCACCTGGAGTCAGAGCTGGCACAGACCGGGCAGAGGGACAGCGACAGGCCCAGGAGTATGAGGCCCTGCTGAACATCAAGGTCAAGCTGGAAGCTGAGATTGCCACCTACCGCCGCCTGCTGGAAGATGGCGAGGAATTCAATCTTGGTGATGCCTTGGATGGCAGCAACTCCATGCAAACCATCCAAAAGACCACCACCCGCCGGATAGTGGATGGCAAAGTGGTGTCTGAGACCAACGACACTAAAGTTCTGAGGCATTAAGCCAGCAAAAGCAGGGTACCCTTTGGGGAGCAGGAGGCCAATAAAAAGTTCAGAGTTCAAAAAAAAAAAAATACATAAGTTTAAGGGTTTGAGTCCTCATTTCTGAAGGCTCATGTGTCACATAAAACACGGTTAATAAATTTGTACGCTTTTCTTTGGTTAACCTGTCTTTGGTTATAGAGGCCTCAGCCATGAACATAGGATGAGTGAGAAAGAGATATTTCTCCTCCCCTATATCTACAATCCTTTTGAAACCAAATCCTCTCGTAACCCACAGCCTTCTTTGCCTAATGCTCATTTTTCCCTAGACTGGACATATAACAGAAGCTAGGGTGTTCAGGTACCACATATTCTTCCTCACCTAGAAACTTAAATATAAGCTACACAATGAGATGACCACTCTTCCATCAAGACCTACAATGAATGCGAGGCAGGCATAGTGTTCATTTCTGGTTTTGACACTCCATGTGTAAGTTACCTAGCCTCTAACTCCCTCAGTTGTCTCCTTTCCAAAATGAGAATAGTGATAGCATTTACCTCATATAGTCATTGTAAGCATTAAGTTAGATTACATTTGATAATTCATAGAAAATATTTAACATTTCTCATACTTGTATTAAGGCCCATTACCCCATTTGCTTGCAAGTACCTTGAGTTCATTTTCTTCTCCTTTCAATCCCTGGTAGTTTTAAGCAGACAGCAGTTTCTGTTAATTTCTTTGATATGCCTCATAAAATCATACTGAGTTTGTGCTATTTCTCAGTTTCAGAGTAATAAGAGCAGCAGAGAGGAAACCCAGGCATTGATGGACAAAAATGAGGACTTTGCTCTATTCGTTGGTGGTGAATCTGTGGTGAGACGGTGAAGAGTGGGCAGGGCTCAGCCCTTGGAAAGCAGCTGTGTGGTCACAGAGAAAAGCAGCACTGCTTCATCCTCCTTATGGGTGCATGAGCCTCCAGAAAGCATCCACTCGGAGGGGAGAAATAGGACAGAGAGAGCAACTGGGATAAAAACGTTTCAACTTATCGTCTTAGTTTCCAAGATGAAGACGACTGTGACGTGAAGGTAGGATTTAAAACCAGTGGTCTTGAGACTTTTCCCACGCTTATGACCACCTTTTGGCAATGTGCCTGTAATTAAGCTCTTGTCAGAATTTTAAAAGATTTCTTAAAATACGTTTAATTTCCTTTTACATCTTCCAACTTAGAAGAAATGCCAATTATTCTAAGTTGGAAGATGAAATTCGAAGAGATGTCAATTCAGTTGCACTTTGATGAAAATCTGACTTTATGACATTAATTTGAACCATAGGAGCCACCAGGAGGGTAGTGCCTTTTGCTGAGGAACCCACAGTCGTGCCTGCTGAGTTTCCCAAAACTTATATCTTGCCAAGTCAATCCAACTTAAAAGACATTGAGGAATCTGAATATCTTTTCTTGAGTCTTCTGGAGTCAAGCCCATGTGCTGTCATAGAGCATCCTTGGGATGAAGGTCCATCTCTTGCATGGCACAACACACACTTTTTGTGGATGTTAGACTATTTTAATTTGCTGATAGTGCATTTAGTATGAGGTTGACTTTTTACAACTGCTGATTCAAATATTGTCACAAAATATTTGAAAATCGATCTTTATGTATCACCAAGTAACTTTTCCATAAGTGACATCCACAAATACAAAATCACTGGATATAAATTTTCAGCTGTATTTTCTGATCTGGTTACATAAATATTCTTTGATTTAAATTAAGCCAAAGTCGGAGCTAAAACAGATTTATTGCGAACATTTCATCTTTAAGATGAAGTTAAAGATCTGCATTTGAAACCTCCTGTTATTGAATTGGAAGTAGCATTTCCAGTTAATGTCCATCCTCTGAATGCCAGTGGTCTTTGAGTAAACATATGAACCTTCATCTCTTTTAGTTGTTTAAGATACCACTTCACATGATCAGTAAGTAACAACAACCACCTCTTGGTAAATGCACATGAATGCAAATTCCTGTTTTATATATTTGGGTAGTATAGAACATATTGAAAATAACAGATAAGTATTTACAAATTCCCACCTTATTTTTCCCCTTTACATTCAATGGCTAAGTGTGGGAATTCATCTGTAAATGCCCCTAGAAATGGCACAAAATTGTGCTATAATGGAACCAAATAACCACAATGTTTGGGGTTTTGATTTTTCTCCAATAAAAGGTACTTATTTAGACAGTAATTTTTTCATCACAATAAAAATTTATAATATAAAGAGCTTTCATGTGCCCACGAGCCACAAAATAAATAGGGCAATTACTTTATGTATGTGTGTACACATTTATATGTATACACACATATGTATGTATGTGTGTGTGTACACACACACACACAAAACAGGATCATGTTTCCAGGGTTCAGTGGAGGAAAAACTTTTTTCATTGTTAAGTGTAATGTTTTCAAATAGATGAATCAGGAAATTTTACATAGCTATAAGCCCATTTTGTATGAACAGTATCAGTCATGTGCTTTGAGGGATAAGTAGGGTAAATGGTGGTTAAACAGCATTCTAAAGAAAGGACTAAAGCATTCTAAAGGCCCATGGACGACTCTTTCCAAAATTTCAGAGCTGGGAGTCCCCAGCAGGGGATCTACAGAGCAGGGGAAAAGGAACCTGAAATAACCTTCAGAGGAAAAACTGCATGGGGAATAACGTAGGTCAGCCCCTGTCTGCTGGGACCCATTTTCAGGCAGACATTACATGGCAATGACATCATCACAACAGTTATATCCAAGAAAGCAGTTTATAAAACAAGCACCAAACAACTGGACATAATTTTCATCATAATCTACAGACTTTACCCTGAACAAAGGAGTTTAATCACCAACAAATTTAGATACTAGGGCTCCAGAAGATAGGATGGCCCAAGGTATCGTTTAACTTCTTCTTGTTTAAAAGGTGGGCACATTGGCACTTAAGAAAATAAATCAGAAAATAATATGGCTTCAAGTGGACAAATAAATATGAATTTCTAAGGAAGTCTTCGCATTATCTATTGGTTTCCTCTTGATTTGGTTCCATGGATAATTTCTCTCCAAGTTCTCTAATAAGTTCTGCTAGGTCTTCTGTATTCTGAGATTTTTCTTCAAGGAGTTCATAGCGGAGACTTGAGATATCCTGCTTAATTTCCTTCAGTTCACCTTTGAAAGCAAGAGTGATAAGAAGTCAACTATAAATACTCACTGCAGTGACTCACTGGTGACTGTGGAACAGGAGGAAATCAGCTCTAGTTTCACACACAATTTTATTTTGAATTCTTTGAAAGGAAATAACTTCCTAATGAAGCAAGTTTTTGTTTTCTAAGCTCACTGTTTTGGTGAATGAAGAGATTATAGCAGAATGATAACAAAAGCCCTCAAGTAAGTTAAAATGAAACGGTGGTGAATCATTCAGGGGTTGAGGCAGCAGCCCCTTCCTTGCCTTTCCCACCCACTTCCTCCTCCCTCCAAGTCCACCATAAGAAAGAGAGCTTTTTATCTAGCAAGTGGTACCTGTCCCGGCCTGTGGAGAAATAACCTATTCCCCACTCTTTAACAGCATGGTGGCTGGTGAGATCCTGTTCTACTTTGCCCCTTGCTTGAAGTTCACTCTCCCCATGCCCATCTCTGCAGCTCTCCTGCCACTCTGCATTAGGCTCCCGTCCTGACTCACACTCAGGGGCTGATTTGCTTCTGCGTTCAACTCACCTTCGTTCACTTCGTCACTCTCCTTATCTATCTGGGCCTGTAGTACATATCTCTTAATGAGCCTTTTCATTATTTTCTAGAAAACAGAGAAAGGAGAAATCTATGTCAGTTTCAGGTTCATGACAAATCTCTCATTTGGAACAAGTTTCAGAGTCCTCCTCCCTGTAGTGAGCCCTTTGGAAGTGATGGCTGTCAAAGACTAAGATGATTCAGCCAGGATACATGAGATCGCCACATTTTGCTTTCTTTTTTAAAACAGTCTTCACATCACTTGGGCTAATGACTCAAAAGTGAGTTCTTACAAAAGAATGTTTAGAGCAAGTATGTAATCCTGTATATCCATTGTCTGTATTTGATTTGAAAAGTATTAGAGCAAGACAGTCTTTCAGTAGGGTAGGTAAAAGATATACACTACTGCTCATGGAAATGGGGGATTAAGCTAATGTCTACTCATATGAGCCCAACGTCTGACCCACCAAAAAATGGAACCAGTTTTTATTTTAAACTTTCTATTAATTTGGGAATGGCTAGTTTCAATGTAATATATTTTTCAAGTACCTGGGCTTCTATCATGCAAACATTGCTTTTACTATATATTTTTCATAAAAAGAAGGCATCTCAGTGGGTGCTTACAAAGTCCTGATGGATATAGAACTAAACAAAATTTTACACCTAAGCCAAGGTTAAATGATAGATAGTAAAACTCTACCTTCAAGAATCTATTCTAAAGATATGGTTTAATACATTAACAAGTATGTTCATAGAACTAGTTATATAACAGACAAAAATGAAACTTTAAATGTCCATCAATAAGGAATTACTTTTAGTAAATTATGTATTTGTATAAAGGAATATGATAATTCACTGAAATTAATAGGAATATATATTTTGTGGAGAGAAAATCACAAGCTAAAAATGATTACTCATTATATAAGTACAATTAACTCATTTATGTAGTATAGATGCATTTTATAATAATATTAAAATATATGTAAAATTATGCACATATAGACATATAATCAGCTGGCAGAATTTTCACCAAAAACAAGCAATCTTTGTTTCTCACTGGTGGAATCCGAAATGAATTTTACTCTCTTATGTTTTTTGTAAAGTTTGCCTTTTTCAGTGAACATGGAGACTCTCAGATCTGTGATTCCAAGACTATTTTTTTAACTTACATATCTCTATCACTTACAAAATGCCTGGTACTGGTAATTAATAAATATTTGTTGAATTAACACATTATTTGATATTGAGAAAAATATTCTAATACTTTAAAGCATCACATAGTTCAAGAATCTAAATATTGCAAATAATGAGTCTTGTTCCTTTAAAAATCCATGCTTACCTGATACTGTCTTGGAGGATTATTGAAACTACTGAAACGGAAATCTTCTGAGCTCCTTACACTTGGTTGCTTATTGTACCCAACCTGTGATTTGAAAAGATTTAGAAATGGATTCCCAAATTTTCTTTCAAATAATATAATGAAATTAGTTATCTAATGAACTAAGAGTCTCATACACACAAGTTATCTGTATGTATAGTGCCATTTATTGTACTTAATATTCTGTCTTCCAAGACAAATCAGTGACATTTTAGGTGTGTTAGGTTAATGGCTATTAGAGGTTGTCTGAGGAGTCTCTTAGACTTTGTGGCTGCCAATCACGCTGTCATGAGAATCACGCTTTAACCTTCTCACAGAGACATCCATGGTAGTCAAAGAGCCAAACAAATTGAGGAAATAATGGTGGTAATCTCAGAAGTCCATTGATGAGGGATCAACAGTGCCACCTGATTACCTAAGACATCCACACCTGCAGCAGGGTCTGATGTGGATCCTGCAGAAACACCACGGTAAGATTGTGGTGGAACAGAATTCAGTTGCGAAAAAAGCTCTAATTAATGTTTGAATTTTAGATACTGAATGCTATCCCATTTGGGCAGCACTTTTCAAATTAAAATACATTTACTCAAATAGGCAAATAACAAAAAATTAAAGCAATCTGCAATAAAGGTGGTAGCATACCATATTAACATGCTAAGAGGATGATTTAAAACCTCTTTAATGCATTCTCTAAAGGAAAAAAACACTGGTTTTACAAAGAAATAGGTAGAAGAACTGAAGCTAAACAAGCAGCTCTAAATTTGCATGTTTATGATACACAACTGTTTCCTAGAGGAAGAGACACCTCGAGATTGTCTTCAAAGATACACAGTAATTCATATTTCCTAGTGACATCTATGTTGCTGTAAGTAAAGCTCAGTGAGACTGAATTAAAATCCTTGCATTAACTTCAGTGCTTTGCTTTGATACCTTAAATAGCCACATACTGAATTAAAACAGCTAATCAGACATTCATCTATTGAACAAGTATATATCGAGGGTCCTCAAAATGTAAGCTGCTGTGCTAGGCTCTGTGTATAAATGAACATAAGCGATTATGGTGTAGCTGAGTTATGGTAATAGCTCAATTATGAAAAATATGACAAGATTGATAAGATTAATAATAAACAATATATAAATTTGAAAATAATTTAGATAGCATCATTTTTCATGTATCTATTTCCTTTTTCCTTCACTCTAAAAATGTCTGTGTCCAAATATTTTTACTTATACTGAATTTTAAAATCCCTCTGATAAATTATATAATTCATCAAATTAACCAAAGAGAGGCAGTTCAGGTTCTCAGAAAGAGCACTTGACAGGAACCTGAAGGATAAATACCATCTGGCTTTGCCACAAGCTAGCCATGGAACAGTAGGCAAGATGCTTCAATGTTCTATAACCTTGTCTGACAATGAAGGAAGTGGTCTAGCTAGCTTCTATCATTCAAGCCCCACCAATTTATAAATTTGTGAAATGCATAAAAACTTCCACATAATATTTTAAATAATATAATGGGAACCCTGGTTTGAAACTATGATTTATGCCTTAAGAATATCATAAAAGGTGAGGACCAGTGTGAAGCTCCCACTAAGCCCATTATGATAAAGTGTGCAGGTGAGGACAGGCTCATAACTATCATGTCTCTGATTTATTTACCGTCTATTCATCAACTCACCATTGACATTTTTGGCTAGATAATTCTTCAGTGTGGGTGGTCTCCTGTGCATTATGGAATGCTTAGCAGCATCCCTGGCCTCTCATCTACGGATTAGATGCCAATCACAGCTCCCACCACACCCCATTGTGACAACCAAAAATATCTGCAGGTATTATCAAATGCACTAGATTAGGGGTGGAGGGCACAATCACCCATGGCACAGTTAAATGGTATGAAACTAAATATCTATAAATTCACATGGATCATTTTTATGTGACTAGTTTTTTTTCTAAGTATGAAATACCAAGTTTTGGATGCATATATAACTTATTTTCAGAAAAAAATTCTGGTCAGTTTCTAATACATCATAGAAATTCAGTAAATGTTTCTTTAAAAACGGAATGATACAGAGAAGAGTAAACCTATCCAATGGTGCAAGGAAGTATTATTACCACTTGGTGGCAGAAAATCCTAATATACAATTATTTAATGTCTGGAAATCCAAGTCTACAACACTTTTATACATAAAAGAAAATTCAATTTGAAAATTGAATAGTATTTAAAGATTAAGGATTTGGGTATTTATAGATGGTGCCAACATGTATACTGCCACAAGTGGGAAGCTTGTTGACTATAAGCAAGAAGGACTGGATGCACGTTTTGTTCCTAATATGGAAATAAATACTCTCTCCAATTCTAAATGAACTATTGCCTGCCCCCTTTGTTAATACCTTCTACCGCATTTTATGCATTCTTTATTCATTTTCTTTTTCATTTCCTAATAATTAGTTTGATATTAACATTTCTCATCTTGTAGGTTCATTGTAGGATTAGAGTGAGCGACACTAATAATTTGTTTCTAATTCATTAAAAAGAACAAGTAATCTTAAGTCTTTAAAGTTTCTTATATTGCTGGATATAGGAACAGTTCATGGAGTCACCTATTTCCCACAAGCATTAAATGTCCTGCAGCCAGGAACAGAGCAATGAACTGAAAAGATATAGACAATATATTCAGTCAGCAGTGAATGCAGATATGAAATGAAGCTGTGTTATACAGGGCTTATAAACATACTGCTCTGAATCAAGTGGATGTTGGCTCGAATTCAGGCTCTGTCACTTGTTTGAAATGGGACTGTAGGCAAATCATTTCACCTCTATATCCTTAGGATCCTCAGATACAGAACAGGGAAAATAATATTACCCACCTCCCAGAGCTATTGCAAGAATTAAAGAGATGAGGTATAGAGAATATATAGCTTGAAATACACTGGACATTCTATAACTGTCAAAAGCTATTATTTCGCAGAAAGATAAATATCTACTATGTGACTTTAGGTCTATTTCATGGTTAACTTTAATCTACACATACCCCTTTACTTATGATGGGGTTATGTCCTGATAAATCCATTGTAAGTAAGGTGAAAATGCACTTAATACACCTAACTACTGAACATCATAACTTAACCTAGCTGACCTTAACCATACTCAGAGCACTTTCCTTAGCTTATAGCTGGACAAAAGCATCTAGCACAAAACCTATTTTATATTAAAGTTATTACACAAAATTTTAATCAACAGTCAAACTTTGAAGTACAGTTTCTACTGAACACATATTGCTTTCACACCATCATAAAGTTGAAAAATCATTAAGTTGAACTATGGTAAGTCTGGGACTGTCTGTAGTCAATTCATCCTAGAGATAGTTTGCCAAGTATTACTTTTTACTGATGTGCCCAAGTCTATGACTAAGTCCTTCAGGGAATGAACAGTGATTCCCACGTTCAGATGGCATTAAAATCTCCTAAGCTCTACCCTACATGGTTAAACACCTACCCTAAGATGGCAACTGGAATGAGAGCTGCTCAGAAGTTGGAACAGGGCAGTTATTCAAGAAGTTATCTGGCATTTTCAGGTTTACACATGTAATAGACTATGGAAGAGATCCATTTTTAATTTATGCTATCCTTTCAGACTGTATATCTGAAAAGCTAATGCTAGCAACCACCACACTCGGTGACCTTTAGAGTTAAAGGATATGATTGAAGATAATGACTAGGTCTGCTTATTATATGAAAAGCTAATGCTAGCAACTACCAAAGTCAGTGACCTTTAGAGTTAAAGGATACAGTCAGAGATAATGAATAGGTCTGCTTACCTTGTTTCAAAATGTATTTTTATATATGGTTCATCCTACTGATATCTATGGTGCACCTGGAGCAGATGTGAATGCAGTGTTTGTGCAGCTAACTAGATACTTTAAAATTCAAGAGGTCAGAGAGAAGACCTAAGTGAATCAGAAATTCACTTACCATCATAGATATAGATGTTATGAAAATAAGATTAAGCATAAGCCATATGAGTTGGGTAGGAAAGAATGAACCATGAGAGTTTTTCTTAGTATGTATACACTAGGGCCAAACCATCTCATTAGCAATGGGCAAAAATTATTTGAAATATAAATGATTGCCTTACAACTTTTTCTCAGGAATACAGTTTAATGTATGTAGTAAAACCAAGCCATGTGAAATGTATCTCAGGTTTTGTTCACCACAGGCTCATATGGCAAGGGAAAAGAGATACTTTTGTTAATTTAAGCCTCCAAGAATCAAATGCCAAGACTGAATTGGAAGTATGAGATGTACCCAGGATTATATGTATGGTATATTATATATTATACCATTGTGGTATAATATGTGGGAGCGGGAGAAGGCAGAGAAAGCCTCTCCACTGTGAGGCTCTGCTCACCTGTGAAAGGGGGAGAGGTAAGAAGATTGTCTGGGAAAGTCAGTCAGCCCAACAGGGAGCGGCACATCTCCATGGCTACCACAATACACAATTACACAAAAGGCTCTCTAGAATTTTTTCTTTCTTTTTTTTTTTTTTTTTTTTTGAGACGGAGTCTCGCTCTGTCGCCCGGGCTGGAGTGCAGTGGCCGGATCTCAGCTCGAGTTTACGCCATTCTCCTGCCTCAGCCTCCGCGCCTGCCACCTCGCCCGGCTAGTTTTTTGTCTTTTTTAGTAGAGACGGGGTTTCACCGTGTTAGCCAGGATGGTCTCGATCTCCTGACCTCGTGATCCGCCCGTCTCGGCCTCCCAAAGTGCTGGGATTACAGGCTTGAGCCACCGCGTCCGGCCTAGATTCTTAAATGGACAGTGGAATCAACGTTTTATTCCAAACTTCACAACTGAGGTCGGACATCAAAGGTTTAGTATTTCGTCTACAATTTGTTTTAAGCTATGATTAAAATATGTGTTATTGAAAACTGTAACTCTCGTTTACAATATATAATATACATTTTGCTGATGATTAAAATAAATTTTAATTTTCTACATTTCTAGAGAAGCTACAGGGAAAATAAAATTATTTCATTTGATAGATACCATAGTTTCTATCATAAAGAAAAGGCATTTTGATTCTATTTGAATTTTTCTCTTATCTGTCCAGTGACTTCTTATACATCCTTCATGCTTTCAGGATGAGTATTTTCTTACTGGAAACATGTAAGATCCAATTACACTGACCTATCTTTGCAAAAAAATTATTGAGTTTTTTACAACCAAATAACAAAAAGAGCCATTTCTTTATAATACGAATATATTACATTTGCATAGTATCTGTGATTTTCAAAGTACCAATTAAATCTTTCCAATATGCTTGTGTGATGGGTTGTACAAGTTGATTATTTCTATTTTATAGATGAGGAAACTACGGTTCCGAGAAGTTAAATGAATGGCTGAAGGGGCAGAGATGTACACTTATTGTAAGATCTCAGTCTTCTGAGTACTTGGTTCAGTACTCTTATTATATCAATTTCCAAAGTGCAGTTTTGATAAGGAAGGAAAAGTAGTGAATATAAAATATTGATCAAACAAGCTGAATTTTATACATTCATATTAATCCATAATATATGTTATATGCAGTCAATTGTATATTATCTAAAGTCAGTACATTTACCCCTTGGCATCCAAAGGGGATTGGTTCCAAGACCCTTCTGAGCACACCAAAATCCACTGACACCCAGACCCCTTATAAAAAATGGTATACTATTTGCATATAACTTACTCATAGCCACTGGTATACCTTAAATCATCTCTACTACTTATAATGCCCAATATAATGTTATGTAACTAATATAAATATTGTTATACTATACTGTTTTTTAAATTTGTATTATTCTTATGATATTATTTTTGATTTTTTATTTAATATTTTTGACCCATAGTTGGTTGAATGTGCGAATGCAGAACATATGGATATGGAGAGTGGACTGTGTGTGCATGTGTGATATTTAATTGAAATGCCCTTTGCAAAATTATAAAACAATTTTGTCATATCACACATTTTGTAGATCATAAATGGGAGGTAGGTGGAAAAGAGCCATAACCATCTCCTTGGAATATTCAATTAAGAATTAGTTGTCTGCATTGTGAAAGTACTTAATGTGCCTGAACCATATGCTTAAAAATGGTTAAAATGGTAAATTTTATGCTATATATATTTTATAACAATGAAAATAAATATAAAAAAGAAGTCAGTTGCCTGTATGTGCCAACCCCAAGGGTTGCTATGAATATTTAGGTTTTAAGAGGGATACTGTTATTCTTGAGATTAATAATCCATAACCTCTTATCGGTAAGAAAACATAATGGGCCACATTGTCAATTATAACACAACTCTCATAAGAAAGACTAAATAATATGACTAGCTGAAATGGCACCCCTTTCTTTTTCCTTTAAGCATTTCAATATTTAAAATACATACAGTGAAGTTAAACTTATAAGATAGACTTGATTATATAATGCTTGGTACACATGTTACAAATGATTGAGACCAAACAATATGTCACCAGGAATAATTGAATTCTTTTCTGAATATATCCACTAACTAGGGAAGGCTTCGAGAAATTAAATCATTTCAACTTACTCCAGTTTTCTTATGTGATATGTGCAGATAATTTAATTCACACAAACAAAATAATTTACTAAAATGTCCTAGCAAATTATAAAATTGTTTGGGCCAGGCACGGTGACTGATGCCTGTAATCCCAGCACTTTGGGTGATAGAGACCCTGTCTCAAAAAATAAAATGAAATAAAAATAAAATGTTTTGAGTTGAACACTTTTTGGAGGTAAGCTATTTCATATTCTTTCAGTAACTTTTTCCCCTTTATCTTTCTGTCCATACACCTTTCCCTCTGTACATTCATGCATTCTTTTTTTTCCAGACACTTGCAGGTACCAAAACTAAAGAAGTATTAAGGATCAGAGTTAAACTAAGACATGGGCTCTATCTGCAAGAACCCACACCTTCACCAGTTAGTTTGCCTCTGATTGGTTAACACACCATGACCAATATGATTTCACCAAGGAAGAGGAATGGGAGGTAGAAACAGGCATGTGAGTAGCAAAATATACTTCCCACTATGTTCCTTGCTAGGTATGTTATTTCATTAATTTAATGACCTTTCGAGACTGTAGTAATGACAAGTGAGGAAACTCAGGCCTGTGAAGGCCGTAAAGTGTATCCACATCCATTGCTGGAAAGTGGTGGGAAACCAACATGACCCTGTGTATGTGTACTATGTAAGTGTGTGTTGCTGCCAAACATACCTGACAAATGCTAATTTTGTTGCCAGTTTGCAAATAATGTCTACTGACATTCAAATGCATTCTGATATTACAATTCTTCATTATTGTTTTTGTTTGTTTTTTATACTTGAAGTTCTGGGGTACATGTGCAGAACGTGCAGGTTTGTTAAATAGGTATACACGTGCCATGGTGGTTTGCTGCACCCATCAACCCAACATCTACATTAGGTATTTATCCTAATGCTATCCCTCCTCTAGTCCCCTGCCCCCTGACAGGCCCCAGTGTGTGATGTTCCCTTCCCTATGTCCATGTGTTCTCATTGTTCAACTCCCACTTATGAGTGAGAACATGCAGTGTTTGGTTTTCTGTTCTCGTGTTAGTTTGCTGATCCAGCTTAATCCATGTGCCTGCAAAGGACATGAACTAATCCTTTTTTATGGCTGCACAGTATTCCATGGTGTAAATGTGCCACATTTTCTTTAGCCAGTCTATCATTGATGGACATTTGGGTTGGTTCCAAGTCTTTGCTATTGTGAATCTGGCCGCAATAAACATACGTGTGCATGAGTCTTTATAGTAGAATGATTTATAATCCTTTGGGTATACATACAGTAATGGGATTGCTGTGTCAAATGTTATGTCTGGTTTGAGATCCTTGAGGAATTGCCACACTGTCTTCCACAATGGTTGAACTACTTTACATTCCCACCAAAAGTGTGAAGCGCATTCCTGTTTCTCCACATCCTCTCCAGCATCTGTTGTTTCCTGACTTTTTAATGATCACCATTCTAATTGGCATGAGATGGTATCTCACTGTGGTTTTGATTTGCATTTCTCTAATGACCAGTGATGATGAGCATTTTCCATGTTTGT
Organism: Trachypithecus francoisi; assembly: GCF_009764315.1. NCBI lineage: Eukaryota > Metazoa > Chordata > Mammalia > Primates > Cercopithecidae > Trachypithecus > Trachypithecus francoisi. The sequence goes on from NW_022681473.1 coordinate 91,610,491, forward strand.
TGGCTTCGTAAATGTCTTCTTTTGAGACATTCACCCACTTTGATGGGGTTGTTTTTTTCTTGTAAATTTGTTTAAGTTCTTTGTAGATTCTGGATATCAGCCCTTTGTCAGATGGATAGATTGCTAAAATTTTCTCCCATTCTCTAGGTTGCCTGTTCACTCTGATGGTAGTTTCTTTGCTGTGCAGAAGATCTTTAGTTTAATTAGATCCCATTTGTCTATTTTGGCTTTTGTTGCCATTGCTTTTGAAGTCTTTGCCCATGCATATTTTCCTGAATGGTATTGCCTAGGTTTCTTCTAGGATTTTTATGGTTTTAGGTCTTACATTTCAGTCTTTAATCCATCTTGAGTTAATTTTTGTATAAGGTGTAAAGAAGGGGTCCAGTTTCAGTTTTCTGCATATGGCTAGCCAGTTTTCCCAACACCATTTATTAAATAGGCAATCCTTCCCCCATTGCTTGTTTTTGTCAGGTTTATTAAAGATCAGATGGTTGTAGATGTGTGGTGTTATTTCTGAGGCCTCTGTTCTGTTCCATTGGTCTATATCTCTGTTTTGGTTACTGTAGCCCTGTAGTATAGTTTGAAGACAGGTAGTGTGATGCCTCTAGCTTTGTTCTTTTTACTTAGGATTATCTTGGCTATGTGGACTCTTTTGGTTCCATTTGACGTTTAAAGTATTTTTTTCCAATTTTGTCAAGAAAGTCAGTGGTAGCTTGATGGGGATAGCATTGAATTTGTAAAGTACTCTGGGCAGTATGGCCATTTTCATGATATTGATTCTTCCTATCCATGAGCATGGAATGATTTTCCATGTGTTTATGTCCTGTCTTATTTCGTTGATCAGTGGTTTGTAGTTGTCCTTGAAGAGGTCTTTCACATCCCTTGTAAGGTGGATTCCTAGGTATTTTATTCTCTTTGCAGCAGTTGTGAACGGGAGTTCACTCATGATTTTTCTCTCTGTCTCTTATGGGTGTATAGGAATGCTTGTGATTTTTGCACATTGATTTTGTATCCCGAGACTTTGCTGAAGTTGCTTATCTGCTTAAGGATATTTTGGGCTGAGGTGATGGGGTTTTCTAAATACACAATCATATCATCTGCAAACAGAGATAATTTGACTTCCTCTTTTCCTAATTGAATACCCTTTATTTCTTTCTCCTGCCTGATTGCCCTGGCCAGAACTTCCAATACTGTGTTAAATAGGAATGGTGAGAGGGGGCATCCTTGTCTTGTGCTGATTTTCAAAGGGAATGCTTCCAGTTTTTGCCCATTCAGTATGATATTGGCTGTGGGTTTGTCATAAATAGCTCTTATTATTTTGAGATACATCTCATCGATACCTAGTTAATTGAGAGTTTTTAGCATGAAGCACTATTGAATTTGAATTTTGTCAAAGGCCTTTTCTGCATCTATTGAGATAATCATGGGTTTTTTCATTGTTTGTTTATGTGATGGATTACATTTATTGATTTGTGTATGTTGAACCAGCCTTGCATCCCAGGGATGAAGCCCACTTGATCATGGTGGATAAGCTTTCTGATGTGCTGCTGGATTCGGTTTGCCAGTATTTTAATAAGGATTTTCACATCAATGTTAATCAGGGATATTGGCCTGAAATTTTCTTTTTCTGTTGTGTCTCTGCCAGGTTTTAGTAACAGGATGATGCTGACCTCATAAAATGAGTTAGGGAGCATTCCTTCTTTTTCTATTGTTTGGAATAGTTTCAGAAGGAATGGTACCAGCTCCTCTTGGTACCTCTTGTAGAATTTGGCTATGAATCCATCTGGTCCTAGATTTTATTAATTACTGTCTCAATTCCAGAACTTGTTATTGGTCCATTCAGGGATTCCACTTCTTCCTGGTTTAGTCTTGGGAGGGTGTATGTGTCCAGAATTTATCCATTTCTTCTAGATTTTCTGTTTTATTTGCGTAGGGGTGTTTATAGTATTCTCTGATGGTAGTTTGTATTTCTGTGAGATCAATGGTGATATCCCCTATATCTTTTTTTATTACATTTATTTGATTCTTCTCTCTTTTCTTCTGTTTTAGTCTGGCTAGCAGTCTATCTATTTTGTTGATAGTTTCAAAAAACCAGCTCCTGGATTCATTGATTTTTTTTGAAGGGTTTTTAATGTCTCTATCTCCTTCAGTTCTGCTCTGATCTTAGTTATTTCTTGTCTTCTGCTAGCTTTTGAATTTGTTTGCTCTTGCTTCTCTAGTTCTAATTTTTGATGTAGGGTGTTGATTTTAGATCATTCCTGCATTCTCTTGTGGACATTTAGTGCTATAAGTTTCCCTCTAAACACTGTTTGAAATGTGTCCCATAGATTCTGGTATGTTGAGTCTTTGTTCTCATTGGTTTCAAAGAGCATCTTTATTTCTGCCTTCATTTCGTTATTTACCCAGTAGTCATTCAGGAGCAGGTTGTTCAGTTTCCATGTAGTTGTGCAGTTGTTATGACTTCTGTTCTTTTCCATTTGCTGAGGAGTGTTTTACTTCCAATTATATGGTCAATTTTAGAATAAGTGTGATGTGGTGCTAAGAAGAAGGTATATTCTGTTGATTTGGGGTGGAGAGTTCTGTAGATGTCTATTAGGTCTGCTTGGTCTAGAGCTGAGTTCAAGTCCTGAATATTCTTGTTAATTTTCTGTCTTGTTCATCTGTCAAATATTGAGAGTGGGGTGTTAGAGTCTCTCACTATTATTTTGTGGGAGTCTAAGTCTCTTTGTAGGTCTCTATGAACTTGCTTTATGAATCTGGGTGCTCCTATATTGGGTGCATATGTATTTAGGATAGTTAGCTCTTCTTGTTGCATTGATCCCTTTACCATTATGTAGTGCCCTTCATTGTCTTTTGTTCTTTGTTAATTTAAAGTCTGTTTTATCAGAGATTAGGATTATAACTCCTGTTTTTCTGTATGTTTTTGTTTTTTGTTTTGTTTTGCTTGGTAAATATTCCTCAATCCCTTTATTTTAAGCATATGTGTGTCTCTGCATGTGAGATGGGTCTCCTGAATACAGCACACTGATGGGTCTTGACTCTTCAGCCAGTATGTCAGTCTGTGTCTTTTAATTGGGGCATTTATCCTGTTTATACTTAAGATTAATATTGTTATATATGAATTTGATCCTGTCATTATACTAGCTGGTTACTGTGCCCATTAGTTGATGTAGTTTCTTCATGGTGTTGATGGTCTTTACAATTTGGCATGTTTTTGCAGTGGCTGGTATCAGTTGTTCCTTTCCATATTTAGTGCTTCCTTCAGGAGCTCTTGTAAGGCAGGCCTGGTGGTGACAAAATCTCTCAGCATTTGCTTGTCTGTAAAGGATTTTATTTCTCCTTCATTTGTGAAGCTTAGTTGAGATGTGAAATTCTGGGTTGAAAATTCTTTTCTTTAAGAATGTTGAATATTGGCCCCCACTCTCTTCTGGCTTGTAGGGTTTCTGCAGAGAGATCTGCTGTTAGTCTGATGGGATTCCCTTTGTGGGTAACCCGACCTTTCTCTCTGGCTGTCCTTAACATTTTTTCCTTCATTTCAACCTTGGTGAATCTGACAGTTATGTGTCTTGGGGTTGCTCTTCACACGGAGTATCTTTGTGCTGTTCTCTGTATTCCCTGAATTTGAGTGTTGGCCTGACTTACTGGGTTGGGGAAGTTCTCCTGGATAACATCCTGAAGAGTGTTTTCCTAGTTGGTTCCATTCTCACTGTTCACTTTCAGGTACACTAATCTAACGTAGGCTTGGTCTTTCCACATAGTCCCATATTTCTTGGAGGCTTTGTTCATTCCTTTTCATTCTTTTTTCTCTAATCTTATTTCATGAAGTTGCTCTTGGATCTCTGATATCCTTTCTTCTGCTTGTTCAATTTGGCTATTGATACTTGTGTATGCTTCACAAAGTTTTTGTGCTGTGTTTTTCAGCTCCATCCGGTCATTCATATTCTTCTTTAAACTGGTTATTCTAGTTAGCAATTTCTCTAACCTTTTTTCAAGGTTCTTAGCTTTTTTGCACTGGGTTAGAATCTGTTCTTTTACCTCAGAGAAGTTTGTTATTACCCACCTTCTGAAGCCTACTTCTGTCAGTTTGTCAAACTTATTTTCTTCCTCCAGGTTTGTTCCCTTGGTGGCGAGGAGTTGTGATCCTTTGGAGGCGAAGAGGCATTCTGGTTTTAGGAATTTTCAGCCTTTTTGCACTGGTTTCTCACCATCTTTGGATTTATCTACCTTTGGTCTTTGATGTTGGTGACCTCTGATGGGGTCTCTGAGTGGACGTGTTATTCTTTTGTTTGTTAGTTTTCCTTTTAATAGGCCCCTCTGCTACAGGTCTGCTGGAGTTTGCTGGAGGTCCACTCCAGACCGTGTTTGCCTGGGTATCACCAGCAGAGGCTGCAGAATAGCAAAGATTGCTGCCTGTTCTTTCCTGTGGAAGCTTCGTTCCAGAGGGGCACCTTCCAGGATACACGGGGGTCAGGGACCCACTTGAGGAGGTAGGTCTGATCCTTAGCGGAGCTCAAACACTGTGCTGGGAGATCCGCTGCTCTCTTCAGAGCCACCAGGCAGGGATGTTTATGTCTGGGGTTTTATCTATAAGTCCCTGACTGGGGCTGCCGCCTTTCTTTCAGAGATGCCCTGCCCAGAGAGGAGAGATCTGGCAGTCTGGCCACAGTGGCCTTGCTGAGCTGCAGTGGGCTCTGCCTAGTTTGATTTTGTTTACACTGTGTGGCTAAAACTGCCTACTCAAGCCTCAGCAATGGCAGATGCCCCTGCCCCCACCAAACTCGAGCATTCCAGGTCGATCTTAGACTGCCGCTGTGCTGGCAGCGATACGTTCAAGCCAGTGGTTCTTAGTTTGCTGTACTCCATGGGGGTGGGACCCACCGAGCCAGACCACTTGTCTCCCTGGCATCAGCCCCCTTTCCAGGGGAGTGAATGGTTCTGTCTCACGGGCATTCCAGGCACCACTGGGGTGTGGGGAAAAAAAAAAAAAAAAACCCTCCTGCAGTTAGTTCAGTGTCTGCCCAAGCAGCCACCTAGTTTTGTGCTTGAAACCCAGGGCCCTGGTGGGGTAGGCACCAGAGGGAATCTCCTGGTCTGCAGGTTGTGAAGACCATGGGAAAAGCGCAGTATCTGGGCTGGAGTGCGTGGTTCCTCAGGCTCAGTCCCTCATGGCTTCCCTTGGGAAGGGGAGAAAATTCCCCAAACCATTGTGCTGCCCAGGTGAGGTGGTGCCCCACCCTTCTTTGGCTCGCCTTCCGTGGGCTGCACGCACTGTCCAACCAGCCCCTATGAGATGAACTGAGTACCTCCGTTGGAAATGCAGACATCACCTGCCTTCTGCGTCAATCTCGCTGGGAGCTGCAGACCACAGCTGTTCCTATTCAGCCATCTTGCCAGAAATCCTGTTTTTGTTTCTTCCACTCACTACTTCATTTATTTCAAGTTTTTTTTCCCAGATATGCCCATTTATGACTTTTAATTGGACCCCTTATTTTTTTGCATTCTTTTTATAGGGCTTTTAGGCCTAGTATTACTTCTCTGTCCTCACTGGATTAATATCACTACCAAATTATGTGGTATACTTACTGTTCCTGCTCTCTAGTAATAGCAATAAAAGTAATAAGTAGCTGTTACATACCCACTATGTGCTAGGCCCTGTTATCAGAACTTTACAGTATTAAGTAATTTAATATTCAAAAGAACATTTGGGTGTTGGTGTGATTACTGCCTACATCCTGTGAACAAGTAGAGTCTTTTTTTTTTTTTTTTTTTTTTTTTTTTTTTTTTTTTTGAGACGGAGTCTCGCTCTGTCGCCCAGGCTGGAGTGCAGTGGCCGGATCTCAGCTCACTGCAAGCTCCGCCTCCCGGGTTTATGCCATTCTCTCGCCTCAGCCTCCCGAGTAGCTGGGACTACAGGCGCCCGCCATCTCGCCCGGCTAATTTTTTGTATATTTTAGTAGAGACGGGTTTCACCGTGTTAGCCAGGATGGTCTCGATCTCCTGACCTCGTGATCCGCCCGTCTCGGCCTCCCAAAGTGCTGGGATTACAGGCTTGAGCCACCGTGCCCGGCCACAAGTAGAGTCTTAATGAGACAACATTCTAAGTAGAACACACACAGGCATGCGTTAGAATCATAGAAATTGCTCAGAAAATATTTGAACTTAATTCTGTGTTTCCTATGTATTCTCTTCATCATAACCATCATCATGAGAACAGGGGTGGTAGGCTTCTTCTGTAAAGAGCCAGATAATAAATATTTTAGGATTTGTGTATGGTCTCTCTCACATATCCTTATTTTTTTCACAACTATTTAGAAATGTAATTTTTTAAAAATCTCTAACTCACAGTCTGAATGTGGTCTGAGGGCTATGATTTGCTGACCCCCATGCACTAGCCTCCTAACCACTAAACTATCCTTTCTAGAGTGAAATGACTTTGTAGCTCTTTTACATTCCTTATTTTCCATTTCTTAAATTTCCTTTATTGGAATCATTTTTAAACGCAATCTAGATTCACCTGGATAGGCAAGCCAAACACAACTTGTCTGAACAGCAAGAATGTGCCAATTTGCAATGACCCTAATCTGCTGACTCTCTTGGATGACCAGGGACAATTTCCACTTGCCTTCTTGCTGTCTTGCTCTCAGCCCACGCAGCCCCATTGCTGTGACCGAGCCCCAGACTGTGGCAGGGCTCGTAGAATTCATGCACAGGTCTCTCACCCACATGTTACCTCCCACTGAAGCCCTTCTCACCTGTGATATTGTTCTTTGGAAGTTCTTCCCAATCAAACCTCCCAATCTTACTAGGGCTAACAGCTTAGGGTTCCCCTTACCTAAAGCTCTCCTATGTTTTCTAATTTGTAATGGGTAATGGTTGACATGCTAATGGAAGGGATGGTTAGAAAGGAAGCTGGGAGGTTGAGTATCAGATAGGCCTTAACAGGATTCCTATGTTGTTGGGGGAGGTAATATAACCAGCTTAAAAAACACACAAAAAAACGGTCTTCCTCCTTATCATTTGTATTCCATGGGCTGGCCATATATCATAGTTCTGGTCAATGAGATATAACAACAGAAATTGTTGGGAGATTCTTCTGAAGGTGGTGGCAGATTCAGCTAGCATCCCCTACTTTTCCTTTGCCCTTACTCCTACATGCCTGAAAAGTGGGTATAATAGCTAAAGGTAAAGCTGTCCTGTTCCATCTGACTATGACAAAAATCCAGAAGAATCACAGAAACTCATGCTTGGTAATAGCCCCATACTGCCTAAATCTGGAGAGTTAAATGAGGCAGGGAAAAAACAAGTGTCTTGTTTAAACCACCATGATTTGGATTTTATATTACTATGCATAATTGAATGCAGGTCCTACCTGATACATTGCCCGTTTCCTAATTCATTCCTTTATAATTTCCTTTTAGCAACAAGCATTTATTGTACCCCTATTATGTACATGCCACAAAAAAGGAAACATGTCCTCATCGTTGAGGATTTTGCTACTCTCAGTTATGGAGCTGATAGATCTCTAGAGCACATTGTTCATTATACACAGTATCAACCATAATAGCCATTAAGGTCCCACAGTGCCTTTTTCCATCACTTCTTGATTATTGACAAATTAGGATGCACTGGGGACTATGCCTGCTCTTTACCTGAGCTGCAAAGAGTGAAGTTAATCATACCCTCCATCAGGTTCCTGACAGATTCATCTCTTAATATTCCCTTCTGTATATCACTAATCTTATATTCCATCACCATAAGTATATGTAAGTATTTGCTTAGTATATGTCTTAAACATACATGCTATTCTTTTTTGCTTATGAAACATAGCTTACTTCTACCTCTCAATAACGGAATTGTTGAGAACTGTTAAAATAGTTGAATTATTTAATGTGTCTGCTCTCTACTTCCTAAAATTGCTTCTGAACATCTGTCCCTTTCTTTTAAAAGATAAGCCCGATCATGTGCATGGCTTCATATTTTCAAATATGAGCTTACCTGTTTTTTGTCAAGTGATAATTTTGAAAGGTCTTCATGACTTCCTAAAATTCCAAGTTTCTTTTCTTCATTTATCTTTTAAAGATAGATAGTAAAATGAGTATAACTGTATAACCAGTTTCACTCTTCATTCTGTATTTTAAAAGCCATTTCGTCTAATTCCCCACAAGTTTTAACGAGAGAAACATATTCTTACGGGATTCTTCCCTTTGCAAGTGCGTGGACATTTCCTTTGGAATCTGAATTCCCTCAGGTTGCAGTTCTAACCAGACCTGTAAACCACTCATTTAATTACATAAAATAAAGGAAAGGAAATTTTTGCCACTCAATCCACAAGATATACTTCTGGAAGAATGTCATAGATGGTATTTTTTCCAAAAATTACTACACAAATTAATCATAACTACATTTAAAGAAAGCTTTAAAATTCTCAAAGTACTTTTATATACTTATTTGAGTTGATCTTCAGGATGTAGTTATAATTTTTTTCACATATTACAGTTGAGGAAACTAGAACTCAGAGAATGTGTTGCTTACTTGAGAACCCTAAATAGTAAATTGTAAACAGTGCAGGAATTACAACATTTTCCTTTTATTTAATGAGAGAATCTTATTGTAAGGAAACTTTATAATCATTTGGTCCAATTGCCCACACAGTGTAAAAAGGAAAAATCTTCAATAAATTCCCACTGTTAGCCATCTGGCATTTATTGACTGCTTACAATGGTGGGAAGCTCACTACTTCAAAAGGCAGCCCACTCTTCTGTTGGGCAGATTTTCTTGTTAAAAGTTTGTTCTTATATCGAATTAATTTTTTTTTTTTTGAGACGGAGTCTGGCTCTGTCGCCCAGGCTGGAGTGCAGTGGCGAGATCTCGGCTCACTGCAAGCTCCTCCTCCCGGGTTCACGCCATTCTCCTGCCTCAGCCTCCCTAGTAGCTGGGACTACAGGCGCCCGCCACCTCGCTCAGCTAGTTTTTTTGTATTTTTTAGTAGAGACGGGGTTTCACCGTATCAGCCAGGATGGTCTCGATCTCCTGACCTTGTGATCCGCCCGTCTCGGCCTCCCAAAGTGCTAGGATTGCAGGCTTGAGCCACCACGCCCGGCCAATCGAATTAAAATGTAACTATTTGAGGCCGGGCATGGTGGCTCACGCCTGTAATCCCAGCCCTTTGGGAGGCTGAGGTGGGTGGATCACGAGGTCAAGAGATAGAGACCATTCTGGCTAACATGGTGAAACCCTGTCTCTACTAAAAAATACAAAAAATTAACCGGGTGTGGTGGCAGGCGCCTGTAGTCCCAGCTGCTGGGGAAGCTGAGGCAGGAGAATGGCATGAACCATGACAGAGCAAGACTCTATCTCAAAAAAAAATTAACTATTATTTGAATTTTTGGCCCGTTGCTTTTCTTCCCAAGTATACCTCCTAAAGATGAAAATTACAAAGATATTTTTAGTCAATTTCAATCTTCCTTTTTCAGTAGAAACAGCCAGCTCCTTCAGTTCTCCCTCATATGACACCATATCCCTATGTGTCCCATTCTGGTCTTCCTCCTCTGGATGCACCTGGTATCTCAGTGTTCCTTCTGAGTATAGTGGTCTGTGCTCAGCAGAGATCTTTGCACAGCATAACCCCTCACCTTCCACCTCCAGTTAGACAGAATTCCACATGTTCTTTAAACGTATCTGAACATGCTGTGATCGCCCTACTGCCTCATCTAAGCACTAAATCTTTTTATTTTTTTTAAAGATTGCATTGCCTTGTGGGATTATTGTTTTCAATCAATATCCTTAGCTCTTTCTTTCTTGAACTACTTATTGCCAAGCCTGGTCCCCTAAATTACATGTGAGCAACTGATTTCTGAACTTTTCAACATAGCAGTTATCTAAGAGTTAATCAAGTTGCCCCCCCAGTCATAACGAGCTGCTAATGATTTACCGGGCTCTGTAAATTGAAGGAGAAGTGAGGGGCCTCTATAAATTGAAGGAGAAGTGAGGGACGTGTAGCCACAACAGCAAAAAAGCAGCCCAGAATAGCTCTTCTTTCAGTACTCGCTCTAGATAACATATTATTTTAGTTATATTTCATGAATTTGTCTTACATTCTTTTAAGTAGGAAATGTCCAGTGTGCTCATGTTGAACAGACACAAGCCAAAGGACTGTGCTGTGTGAAGTGACTGCATGTGGGAATGAATGGACGAGTCATCAGGAACCGATTCTCTTTAAAGGGTAACAAACCTGCACGTTGTGCACATGTACCCTAGAACATAAAGTATAATTTAAAAAAAAGGGATGTGGCACAGTGGTTACAGTAGTCTCAGCATTTAAGAATACAATTATACGTTATCAAGCTAAGTTACCTTGTTCATCTCTGCATCTTCCTGGAAACCTTTTTTATGACCCTGGAACAGCTCAGAAATCCATTTTTTAAGCTTCAGTAAGAGATAAAACAGGGACTTTGGACTTGGCACCAGATTGAAAGGTACGGGAAGTGTTCTCCCCTCCTCAAAGTAGGAGAACCAGAGTTTGGCTCTTGCAAATTTCCACTCCACATCGGCGTCATCCTATACAAATACACATGACAGTTCAGCAAGGAAATGCATAAACAGAATTACTGGGATGCTTTTACCATTGTGTGGCTAGATGGAGGACAATGCCTATAAACACTCTCAGACCCCAATGATCTTTCCAAGGTTTTTTCAAAACGTTAACATTCTATTCACACACTCTTCCTTAAATTTGTCTAAAATTTTGACAGTCTTACAAGACTGTGAATCTCCAAGTTCCCATGTGTTTATAAATACCTGATAGATATAAATGTATTTTCCTACGTTCTGAAAAACGGTATGAAAAATTATTCTCTTTTTTATCCCACAATATACCACTCATTTATTTGGGACACAGAGAAAGATTTCTGGAATAAAAATTTACACTATTAATCTCAACTTGAGAAAAGGTCAATTTTGAATATCACTCAAAAAAGACTTGGAGAATAATAGTATTCATAAGCAGTAATTTTTTTGAATAAAATATAAATTCATGCTGATATAGTATTTCTAAAGTGTTTTATTAAATTGATATCAAATCAGCATCTCTGCTTCTTATGCCTTACTGCCCCATGACACCTTATTGATGTTGCATTTGGAAGCAAAGAGTTAAAATTTTCCAGATTACTGGTCAAACGAGTGTATAAAACAGGGAATGAACAAAGAGGGAAGAGCGATCCATACTTTCATCCTCATTGCTGAGTTAGTCCTTGGAATAGTTAAAACATGTAGGCACAAATGATAAAAATGTATTGAGATTATACCTCAATTTCCTGGAATGAACTGTTGATCATGGCAATTAACATATTTAGCAAAACAATGACCATTGTAACATTATAGACTCCATAAAGAACGTAACCAATGTTTTCAATGAATTTGTGGTTGTAGTTGATGACCACTGATTTCACTTCAGAAAGTCCAAATATAGCCCAGAACAGTGTCTTAAAACTCTCTTCAACTCTGGGAAAAAATAAAAGGAGAAAAGAAATAAAGTGTATAAGTAAATAACAATATTACCATAATAAAAGTGAGTTGGTTTAGTGTCTTTGCAAATTACTGAGTATTTATTAAAAAATCTTCACTTCTCTGAAGCTCACTTTTCTTTTCTGTAAAATGGTTACAATAGGATTGCTGCAAGGATGGCGTAATATTGTGCATATGAAGTACATAATCATAACTCAATAAACACATAATAAGCACTCAATAAATGCTATTAACATAATTTCTAACCACAGATATGAACACTTAAATAATCCATAGCTTTGGCAATGGAATTGTTAAATGTACTACTTAAAAGTAACACAATTTGTTAGAATCCTTTTAGTTTTCCTGCTGATCTATACTTCTACTCATATCCAATAAATGGATAATAATCATATACATCTTAATGGAAAATATGACAATATAAACAGACAATGTTACCAAAATCACTGACATGTCTTAGGTAGGAATTTCAATGCTTTAGGCCTAATTACTGACCAAAGCTAAGCCAATTTGCTTAACTTAGGTGGTTACATTTCCCTGGCAAACTGTATTTCAGAGAAATATGGAAAACAGTAGGCTTATGTTTCAGTTGTTGCTTCTCATTGTAACACTGCAGACCTAATATTTAAATAATCTATTCCAAACACACTTTATTAAAAAAAAAAAAACGTGTCCATGGTGAACATAAGTCAAAACTCTTGTCACTATTGATAAGTCAGATCTACTCAGTAATAAGATCTGAGCAATTCAATTAGGAAAGCAGCTGTTTTCATAGTTAGTGTCCCCAGGAGTCCCCTGTAAGCAGGAGGGTAAGGGAGTTCAGAGCAACAGATCCTAGAGTCAGCAAGCAAGGGTTACACCCTGGCTGTTCCACACACAGCTATGGAATATTCAGCAAATTACTTCATTTTTGTGAATTTCAGTTTCCTCTTGGTGAAATAGAGATAATAAAGGGAGGCATGCAAGGTATTTACCTGGCTCGAAAAATGTTAGATATTTAATATTAGAAAGGTTCCTACATTTTAGAGTCCCTCCAACTCATTTTTAAAATCCCCTCATTTTGCAAAAGAGGAACTAGAGATGAAATCTTTACCAAAACATTATTTATCCCATGGACTTACATAAACACTGTTAAACTAATATTTATTTAATTTGCAGTAACTATCATCAAAACATCTGAGATCACATACGTTGTGAAGGCTTCATTTTGTTTTGCACCAATGTAGTAGGAGTAGAGGTTGAACATTCCAATCATAAAGGCCACAAACACCATAATGAATATGACCATGAACTTGAAGATGTCTTTGACTGTTCTTCCAAGTGATATCTGCAGAGGTCCGAAGCTTTCATTTGCTGGCAAAATATAAGCTATCCTAGAGAAACTTAAAACTACAGCAATTGCATAAAGACCTTCAGATATTATTTGAGGATCAGAGGGGTCCCACTTTATCCTGGCTAGGAAAAAGCAAAGATAAAGAGTTGTGTGAGTTTCTTCAAGTTGTTTATTTAGGTAACTTCTTTTTCTGCGAAAGAAATATAGTTACGGTAGAATCCAGTTTTCGAATGGAAGTCTCCTGTCTTAAAGGGCTTCTTAAGTGTCTGCTATAGTTGGGCTTCTTAGTTTATTGAGAACATGACTCTCCTGGTTTGCTAGCAATTTCTCATAAGGGGATAGCATAGTAGTTAAGAGTTCAGACTATAGACTCAGTATCTGTAAAAGTTCATGTATATATATGTACGCACATACACATATATCAAAGAACTTACAAAACTACTTCTCTTAGTTTTGTTTACCCATTTTTGAAAATGAGATAATGTCCCCTCTAACTCTCTTGTCTTTGTGAGAATTCACTAAGCCAACATATGTTCCGTGTTTAGCAAGTGCCTGGCACTTAATAAATGGTAGTGTTTATTATTCAGTCTTAAACTATAATTACACTATAATTTTAGGCTTGTAGCATATTTGTAGTCATTTAAATTTATTAGGAGTAACTTTTATTGGTCACTCAAACAAGTCTATTTTTACCATAAAATGTAGCAATTATTCACTTATGAATTTTTCTGGCATTATTACATCAGGTCATCAAAAATGCAATTAAGAAACCATTATGAAGAAAAATACAAAACAGTGTGTAAGAAAGGGGAAACACATAATTACAAATTTGAATTTGCTTATTTGCTGAGACGTGGAATTAGGAAAGGATAACAAGAAACTAATAAAAGCAGTTTCCTTTTTTATAGTGCTTTGAATATAAGTATTATCTACAAATAGCCTTGAATTTTTTTAATTAAGTGCATTTTTTAAAATCTTTCATTAAAATAAACATTAATAATGGAGCCCTTATGTGATATTGCCAATAAACTCACAAGTGAATGTTAACTAATTTCTTATCAGAGGGTTTGAAATGAGTATTCAAAGGGAATATATTTTCCCCATCCAGGTTTATATGAGGTGGCAGCCTCCTTAAGTAAATAACTGAACCAGTTTCCATCCCTTAGTCACTTTCTTCCTGGAAAGCTGGAACGACTTATCTGATTGCTCAATTGGGATGAATAACTGGACATAGCTGGCTCGGCATTGCCTTCTCTGTCCTGCGAATTCTCCTCTGGAGCTGCCATCCTCTTTTTGTGGGGAGGACTGCCCTGGTCCATTGCTATCTAGAAATTGGAGGATATGTCTGCCTAATTCTGGGGTTCAGTATTACTGAACCCATTAGCTAATAGACTCAGACCTATGTCATCCACCCCAGATTTTATCAGTGTTAGAGGTGATGATCTGGCCTCCATATTAATGTCTTGTTTTATTTCTCAACTAATTCTAAGACTGGTTGGGAAGCAGTGGTGTTATTGACTGGGGAACCTCTCAGAGATCCCAACAATTCCATTGCTTTCAAATACTTTTTATATATCTTAAGTGAAAATGGCACTCAAATGTGAACTTTATTATATGTATTTATGGGGCACAACTTGATGTTTTCATATATGTCCGTGTACACTGTGCAAAGATTAAATGAAGCTAATTAACATTCATCATCTCGCATATTTACATTTTTGTGGTAAGAACATTTAAAATTTACTCTCTTAGCAATTTGCAAGCATACCGTACATGATGATGAACTCTAGCCACCATATTGTATATCTCCAGAACTTATTCACCCTAACCGTGTACCCTTTGTAAACTTTGTACCTTTGACCAACATCTCCCCATTTTGTGCCCCTTACTCCAACCCCTGACAACCACCATTACCTTCTACCTCTTTGAGTTTGACTTTTTTTAGATTCTACAACTAAATAAGATCATATACCATTTGTCTTTCTGTGCCTGCCTTATTTCACTCAGCATAGTGTCTTCCAAATTCATTCATGTTGTTACAAATGACAGGATTTTCTTCTTTTAAAAGGTGGAATAGTATTCCATTGCATATATATACACACACACACACGTGTGTGTATATCCACATACATATATATACACACGTATATATCCATATCCATATATACACACATGTATATATCCATATACATCATACACACATATTAATGTATACAGAGAGAGATACAGATAGCTAGCTAGCTAGATCAAATGTGAACTATTTTTAATTTTTAAAAAAGGGGGAAAAATAAATCCAGGACATAAGACATGTATTCTCAATGAAGTTTGGTAATTAGCCAGTTGATCCAAGAGATAAAGGGAGATGGCTCTTGTGATTAAGAGAGTTTTCCAGGGAGTAGAAAAATCGAAGAAGCGGAAAGCATGCTTCCTCACATATGGATGCTCATTCTTCAGATACAGATGTTGGAAACGAACAATTTTATGAGAATTGGGCAGTAACCAAACTACTACTGACATGTGTTTTACAAGAAAATTCTGTGTTTTTATTTATATTGACTGTACTGTAAACTCACCCAAATTGTAGTATTTCACATTGTCTCCCAATGTTACTTTCGTCAAGTCCTTCAAAGTATCATTTGCGTCAATGATGCTCTGGGCTTTGGAAGCGTGCCAAAATGCCATGAATCTCGCAATGAATGATGCTGCAAAAATTGCTAACATACCAAAATCAAGCATATTCCACAACTCAAACAAATATTCCTTGGGGCCTTGAGTCCAAATTTCTTTACATTCAGCCCATATCATGCCTGTATCAGAAAGGGGTTAAAATATCAATTCAATTGCATTCAGTCTTAGCTGTTCTATAAAACAAAATGTTTGAAAGGTCTCAGCCTGACATTACAAAACCCTTCAAAATTTGGCCCCAGCCTGCCGTCCCACCATAATTCCCATATCCTCACAAATATCATAGTCCAGAAATATCAGTGCATGCCTAAAAGCAATTTGACAAAGTTCATTGAACACCTTAAAATAACAAATGTCCTACTGATCAATTCATTCCACACATGAAAATATATTTAAAAGATGATTATTGTAGGATACTTTATAATAACCCAAACACACCCACACACTCAAAATAGAAGTAAAATGAAAGTGGGACTTCCACAGATGGAGTATTATGAAGCCATTTAATGTGATATTTTATTAATTACCATGGGACAGTGACCATGAGAATGTGCCTCAGTGACATCCAACTATAGGAATTTGATTGGTCACAGGTCTCACCTACTGTCTTCTGAAAACCACTGCCATTTTTTACCAAGACCATGTCTCCCCCGGGCTGCTCTCAGCCAATTACTGAGGGTACCTCTTGGGAGACATGGGACTCTTCTGATGGCTGACTTTGGCTCAAGGATTTCATGACAGCCTTGCCAAGCTTTCCTTAGACTGTGTAAAGATCTAGGATGCTTCTACTCAACCTTCCTGCCTTCTCTCTGTCCCTTGGGGTTTGACTTATCTCCCTGCCTGAGAGCCTTTGAGACCTTTCTCAGCTTTCTCGCCATTTCCTCTCACAATAAATGTTCCTTAATAAAATTTCCATTTCCCTTAATAAACCTGTTGAGCATTTAATCTTTGTGCCTGCTTCTTGGAGGACCTGGACTAACATATCTTGCAAACATCTTTATATTGTAATGCTAATTAAAAATGTTTAAAATGTTATGTTATGATGTATGGTTTATATTTAAAACCAGCACAGTGAAAGCCTAGATGAGATGACAGGAACTTATTAATAGTAGTTGCCTTTTTCTGGTGGAATTATTAATAGTACTGCCTATTTCTTCAAAATTTTAGTGAAGTATTTAGGAACACTGGATTTGAGGAATGTAGGTACACATGCTACCATGGATTTGAGAATCTGTTCTTCCATTTGTCAGTTATGAAGTCTTTGATAAGGTATTTAAACTATCTAAAACTCAGGTTGTAAAATGGGAATGATATTGGTTCATTCCCACTTCACTGGATTGTTATGAGCCTTAAATAAAATAGTTCATGTGAAATACACAGCTCAGTGTCTGGCACTTGGAAAAAATTATGACTAACATTTACTGAGTGCTTACTATTTAAAATTTTCCACGATTGGCACACGTATTTTTTTCTTAATTTGAAGAATTCCACTTTAATTAAAAAGAAGTTGCTTTATCCCTATTAAGATACTCTACTCTGACATCCTGTCTCCTTCTGGAGCCATCAGGAGAAATACAACCCAAACGCCAACAACAGATCAAAACTTGTCTCCATCAAGAAGTCCTTCACAGCCTCGAGTTGAAATTAATCTTTTCCTCTTACTCTCAGCAACCACCTGCCTCAAATTCTCACACTGGTCCTAAATGTCAATCACAGAACCTGCTATAGGAATAGCTGCAGAGCCCTGTGGGGATTAAGGGACCACCCCATCTCTAATCTCCAAGAGCACATCATGTGCCTTTTCTTAAAGCCAGTATTCAGTGCAACACAGAAGATACGGATTTAAGAGAAGACTTCATTACTTATTTTGAGTTGTTTCAAGTTAAAAGGGGACTAGGATTGAATTAATATAAAATCTGGGGGATCAAATTTGTGACAGGAAATACGGCCGTTTTTTCCCCCCAATGTGGTCACCGGGTTCCTGTCAGCCTCACTAGGAGATGAGGATGGTTCAGAGTAACAAGCATGGGGACTAAAGGGACATTTGAACTCATGCAGCCTAGTTGTTTTCAAAACTTCCCTTCCTCTTGTTCCTCCCACTTCTCCATCTTCTTTTCTCTTTCTCTCTTTAAGAAGTAGAATGCATGACACAAATGATGTCTTCCTGAAGCTTAAAAACTAAAACAAATAAGTGAGCTATTCTGCTCAAAGGAAAAGTTCCTGTCTCATTTGTCCTGAGGACCCCCGAGAGCTGCCAAGGAGAGTCTGAAATCCCGCATCAAGTCCAAGCTCACCGCAAGCAGGAGACTTCACAGGGATCAAGCCTCTGCTCATACAGATTTTGTGATAAGGTACTTCACTAATTCTGAAGGCTGCTCATCCCACTGCTGAATTTTCAGAATATTCCTTCAACGTGGATGCAGTGGTTCTATTTTTGCCCTCTAGAGAGGTAGCAAATGAGTCAGCTCCCTCTGCCTTCAAATTTATTTTTACAAAAGACAACCAAAAAACCTACCTGTGTGCT
Organism: Trachypithecus francoisi; assembly: GCF_009764315.1. Lineage (NCBI taxonomy): Eukaryota > Metazoa > Chordata > Mammalia > Primates > Cercopithecidae > Trachypithecus > Trachypithecus francoisi. Next base: position 91,628,556 of record NW_022681473.1, read on the forward strand.
CATTAAATCTGTTTTTCTCTAGCAGAGGCAGGTTAAACATGAAACTGAAGCTTCTAGATGTCTTTACTTGCCCAGGCTCCTTCTAAGTCCTCCCTTTGTCTTTTTTTTTCTTTAAATGGGGCCCTCTGAATAAACAAGCCTCAGATTCCACAAGCCTCACCCTCTAGGGTAAGCTTCCCCAGCATCTCAAGTGCTGTTCTGAGAACGACTCACTCTCCTAACTGCTGTTGTGCTTGAAATGCTCCTTAGTTTGCCAACTGGCTGCACGGGGCACCCAGGGCCTGCAGATGTGTTCTGGCCATTGGGTAATTACTGCCCTCAACTGCCATCCTCTCCTTCTGTTGAAGAGTCAGCCCAGGACTGACCATTAAGTGACAAGTGCTCTAAGGCCCTTTTCACAAGTGTCTTCAAGCATGTCCGCCTCCCTGTGTTCCTGTTATACGTCCTCTCATTGATTTGAGCTCACTGTTCCGCCTTGTCAACATCTCCTGACACATCAGTTTTATCATTTAGCCTTTCAACTTTCTGTCAACTAAACATTAGATAAATCCGCTTTGTGACTAACAGTGTTGTCCTCTCCCTCAAGCCCACATAACACACCCAACACCTCATCTAAGTAGGCACTTCTTATTAATATTTCCAGAAAGTACAACAACTTTCTTTCAAGAATAACTTTAAAAAAATACCAATGTCAGAAACTGAACCAGGAATCTAACATATGCTACAAAAGCATCAGCTGTCCTGAGTTGTTCATTATTTTCCCTTTAAATAAACACTGTTAGCTAGTCTCTGAAGTCAAATGCAAAGACTGGTGGGACAAAAGTTATAAGGAAAATGCTTTTGATTAAAGCCTCATTTAATATTCCTGTGTTAGGTTTCTAAGTGAAAAAGGAAAAAATATATATAAAGTTTAAAATAAAACTCAGATGGCCGGGCACGGTGGCTCACGCCGGTAATCCCAGCATTTTGGGAGGCTGAGGTGAGTGGATCACCTGAGGTTGGGAGATCCAGACCAGCTGGACCAATATGGAGAAACCTCGTCTTTATTAAAAATACAAAATTAGCCAGGTGTGGTGGCGCATGCCTGTAGTCCCAGCTACTTGGGAGGCTGAGGCAGGAGAGTTGCTTGAACCCGGGAGGCGGAGTCTGCGGTGAGCCGAGATCGCGCCATTGCACTCCAGCCTGGGCAGCTAGTGTGAAACTCCGTTTCAAAATAAAATAAAAAATAAATAAAACTAAGAATAGTATGAGGAGAATGATTTATGGTAAAGAATAAAATGAACATGTTATATAAAACATAACTCACTAAACTCATGCAGTCTAGTTGTTTTCAAAGCTTTTCATTCCTCCAGTCCCAGGCACGATCTTCCTTCTGTATCCTCCCTCTTAGAGACTGTAGTCACTACCTACTGATCCAAGGCAGAACTCACAGCTCCTCCCTTCTGATGTGCAGTAATCACCAAGTTGTTTGGGGTTTACCTTTTAGGGTGCTCTCAAGTTTATATGTATTTTATATGTAAAATATAATATGTTCAATTTATTCTTTGCCATACATCATTCTCCTCATACCCCTCTATATAAAATTTAATTTTTAAAATTATTTACCCCTTATAGAAAATTTAATTTTTCAAAGTTTCATCTTGTCCTAAAACAGTCATGTTTTGCCTAATAGGAAATAGCACTCCTATGTAAAAGTGACATATAAATGCTTAGTGAAAAGTTGAATAATAATTATAATTTTCTGAAATTTCTTGAACATGTCTATCGTGCCAAGTACTGTATTATTTACCTTACATATACTAACACATAAAAAATAAACTATGAGACTTGGGCTTTTAGTTTAACAAGATAAAGGCCATGCACAAGTGACTGTTTATTCTTATTTTAAATCAGACATTAGAAGTGAAATATAATTCCTTTTTATAGCCTCATCAATTAAATTAGAAAAGAATTAGAATAAAATCAAAGCCATCTTCTGTGTCCAAGATTTATCATTACTTTGGTGATACAATTCACATTTTATGCCACTATCCATATTTTTCCCTAAAACATATTCAGGAAATGAAGTGATTTGAAAGTTTTGAATAACTCAAATGCTATTGAATTACATTTAAAATATTCCTATGGTAACTTGAAAAATGCTTAATATTTTGATTGATCATCTCATCAAGCTCCAGCATGAAACCAAGAAGACATGTCCTGCCTTAGAAGTGATACAAAACTGACAATGCTTCTCCAAGTCCCTAGAGAGGGAGATGGGATGTTATGGGGGAAATGGAGAAGTCTATGGATTATTAAAGGATTTATATGAAAACCCCTGAGCCTAATTTTCTTTACATCTTACTTATGTTAACCCGAGGTAATTTTATGCATAGTCAGGGCCTTAAGTACCATCTGGAATTGAGGATTGCTAGAACTTTATTCAAAACCCAAATACTTCCAGGGGCCATACTTTATATTACTGGATGGACATTTCCACTTTGAAATTCCATGGGCACTTCAAAGTCAGTCATAACCTACACTTTATCAGCTTTTCATTCCTCCAGTCCCAGGCATGATCTTCCTTCTGTATTCTCCCTCTGAGAGACTGTAGTCACTACCTACTGATCTAAGGCAGAATCCACAGCTCTCCCTTCTGAGGTGCAATAATCACCAAGTTGTTTGGGGTTTACCTATTAGGGTGCTCTTAAGTCCTTTCCCCTATCTCTTGAGTTCCAGGCCTCATCCTCCTCGCAAGGAGCACTTCCATTGAGTCTCAGCCTCTGGACTCTTTTAAGCCACCCTCTATTTTACAACCACTCTGACCTTTCTGAAACATGATCAGATCAGATCAGATCACCAATTGCTGAAAAGCATCCTCTAGCCATTTCTCCACCCTTATCTCCCATCACTCACATCCATAAATGCACCTTGACTCCTTCTCTGCCTAACTCATCATAGTCCAAGTGTGCCAGGTGTTGCCGTAGTCTCACATCTCTAATGTTCCTGTGCCTTGTAGTATCCTTGTCCCCCAAACAGGTCTGGTTAACATTCTCATATCCTCAAAGTATCGAATTGAAGGTACTGTCCAGGAAGGGCTTCTTGCCCCTTCCACTTCACAGCCCACCTCAGATTTAGATGCCCAATCTGTGTATTTTCATAATATCTCAATAACTCCTCAATGATAGCATTTGTCACATTGAATTCTAATTATTGATTTACTTACTGACCTGCCTCCCAGACTTAAGTTCCTTGAGCACAGGGACTATGTCTCATACACTTTAGTATCCTCATTACTTAACAAAGGCACTTAACAGTCACTGGATTCATTTATTCATAAATATCTAATTGAAATATCTTTGTTTGTATTATATTTAATGGCAAGCTACATGTACGATTGATTCTTAAGACAAATAGTATAGCAACTAAGACCATATTCCTTCTCTTCCACTTACCACCCAGCAGTCCTAAGGAAAGTTACTTGATCCTTAGATAAATCCTATAAAACAGATGTGATTATACATTATAGATTAGAAAACTGAGGTGCAGAGAAATGATGTGATTTGATGTATATAAAGTGCTTGGAATAATTCTTGGCACATAATAAATGTTCAATAAATGCAAGTGTCTGTCAGCTTCAATTCCTGTCAAATCTCAATGTAAAATTGTGGTTGTATTTAAGCTTGAAATCACAGCTCTCTCTTGAAATATGAATGGTATAATAGCTTTGTGTCACTGGAGGGGTGTGATTGATAATATCCTGTTGGTTTTCTTCCTGGGTTTTCCTTGGAAATGCAAAAAGCGCACAGCATGTGAGAAGACTATGGCACTGATAATGAACCCAAGGAACTGTACTTTAAGAACACAAAGAAAATTATGATGTGCGGTGCATTGTATCATGCTGCATACATTTGTATAACTGATGTGTGAAAGAATCAGTGTCATTCAGTCCAACTGCTAAGACTGCAAAAAGAAAACATGACAGAAAATCAGTCTTTACCTATTACCCAGGATATAATGAGCATCTCCATCCATGAGAAGCAGGATGTTTTCATCCTGAACAGCTGTTTTGCATTATCTGTGCTAGTTTCATTAGGAAGGAGTTTTGTGCCTTCAAATCTGTCAGCTGCATTCATGACAAGCAGTCCCAGAAAAATGGTGAAGGAGGCTGCGTGTGCTACAAACTTCATGAATGGTCCACGCATTATCTTCCCCATCTGCCACAACACACACCAAAAGAAAATCTTAACTTTGTTTTGTACACTTTGCAAAACACACATACATACATGCAAGAATAAACATCTGCATATTCCAATGATCTCCTGAGATAATTGTTTATATTTATGCAATTCGTGATAGAGTAATATCTTTATGCTGTTATAAAATTTTGTTCACATTCCTTACCTACATGTGCTGATGTTCTTGATTAATAACTACATGTATTTTGCTAATAAAGGATATTTAGATTCTTAAAATATACAATATTGTTGACAAAATATGGAGCATAATAATGTCAGCATTATTCATATAAAGCAACTAATTTAGTGGGCCTGAGGTATTGAGGAAGTGGCAATGAAAATATGAAACTGAGTCTACTTTGCAAGGTATAGAACCTTGGTGGGTATCCTCACATATACTTCATTGACAGGCATGCAATTGAGGCCTGAGTGGATGTTGCTATTTTGGTGATCTTGTAAATGCAGTAAAAGTCATGAGTACCAAGAAGAGAACTCCCAACTGAGGACAGGGCAGCAGGGCAGTTCCTCTAGTGTACTGGAACAATGTCCTGGAAGGACACTGGATTTAATGTCCAACATTTTAAGTTCAGGTTCCAGTTTCATTCCCTCATTAACTGAGTGACAATAAGCACATTTCCTAAATTATGTGAAAACCAGATTCTTATATGAAATATGGGGACAATAAAAGCTAGTGTGCCTTTTATAGTATAAGATTAATTTCTGTCTAAGATGTACAGATCTTCACCTAGGCAGAGTGAGGATCTAGGATATGACTAAGGAGTCTGGACATCCTCTGAAATGAACAAAACTCAAACTGTGTGTGCAGTTTCCCCTGCCCTTTAGGAGATGGTCCATAGCTTTCAACAGCTTTTCAAATGAGTTTATTACCACAGAAAACTTTACAAACTAATAAAATGCAACCAACACTTAGTTGGCACTCTTTTAAGTGCTTTACACTGTTAACTTGTAATCATTGCAACAATTCAAAAGGGTAGATGCCCTAAAATGCCCACTTCGGATGAAGAAACTGAGGAAGTGAGGTCAAGAAACTTGTTCAAGGTCACATATTTCATAAGTGGTAGAGCTGGAACTTGGACCCAGGCATTCTTGTTCCTAACTTAATACTTCTGTTTGGTTTACGGAATAATTTCATACTTTCTCATCAATGGGCCTACATATGTAAATCATTCGGAATTATCTTTTAAGACTCAGAAAAGATAAATGCTATCATGGAAGGAACACAATTGGTGTTCTCTATTTCCATACCTTTATTTGTCTATATGGTTTTCAAAATAATAAAAGTTAGAGCTGGAACCAATGAACTTATCTTGACATTCTAAATGTTAGGCCAGAAACAGGAGATATTGTATTGTATCTCTCTCTCTCTCTCATGCTGTGTGTGTGTGTGTGTGCGCGCGCGTGCGCGCGTGCGGGCGCAGTTGTCCCTAGGTATCCATGAGGGATTGGTTCCAGGTCCTTCCATGGATACTAAACTCTGAGGCTACTCACATTCCTGATATAAAATCATAATATTTACAAATAACCTAGGCATATCTTCCCATATACTTTAATATTGAGATTACTTATAATATGTATTGTCATGTAAATGCTATGTAAATTTTTGTTATACAGTTTTAAATTGACATATATTTGTACATATTTATGGGGGTACACAGTGATGTGTCAATACATACAACATATAGTGATTAGAGCAGGGTAATTAGCGTAGCCATCATCTCAAACATCTATCACTTCTTTGTGTTGGGAATATTCAATATCCTGTTCATAGAATAACGCCAAAAGAAGTCTCTACCTGTTCAGCACAGACACAATTGTTTTCAAATGTTTTCAATCTGTGGTTTGTTAAATCTACAGATGCAGAACCCACAGTTACAGAGGGCCAAAGAATAGACACACACACACACACACACACACACACACAGAGTTTTAAGCCAATAGATTCTAGGATTGCAGAGCCAATTCAAAGTTACTTTGTAAAAATTGGCTGTAAAAAAATGCTTAGATACAATCACCTATGGAATTGATTTAAATTTTTTTGGTTTTGTTTTAGATCCTTTTAAAATCTAACTCTCAAGTAATCAAATGATGGCAAAATTAAAACAAATGGTAGAAAAATTAAGTTTGATTTTCTTCTGCCTATTGTCCTTTGCTATTTTTCTTTTTAAATATAAAGTTAAAAATAAACATCAATGTTATATTTCCATGATGTGTTATACATAAAATTTTAATTCTATAATGTTTTATGTATGATTTAACTGTGTATTAAACTTATTGCAGGAATCCATATCTTTCTCATGGGAAAATCCATTATAAATCCTAAACTATTTTTTTTTAATTCTCAATTTATTTGACTGTTTGGGGAAAACTGGGATTAGAGGCAATGACTGTTAGTGAAATTCATGAAAATGTTATTTATCACCTGCCTGGTTACAGGAAGAATAAGCAGCAGCTTTCAAGGACATCATACAGTAGAGCATAAGTTAAAATAGAACCAAATAAATAACATAAATAGAAAACATGAGGTTGGGGACATAAAATGGAGTTGAAATAAAGCTATCTACATTATTGATATCTGAAAACTCTGGAACCTTAGTTTAACTGTCCCAAACACCTCTCAAGTCAATCTTCAGTTTTCAAGGCAAGGTGTCTGATCTGTGTGCCTGGCCCCTACCTGGCTTCCCTTCTTCCTCCACTGGCCTACTGACCTTTAGATAATATTACTCTTCCTTTATTTTATTCTAAAGGGAGTATCAATCCAGGCATCTTCTTCTGCTTACTAAAAGTCTCAGGGTATTTTTAGGTTTGTTTGTTGGTGTTTTCTTGTTTTGTTTTGTTTTAACAATCAAACAAAAAGCTGGTTGCCTAGAAACTAAAATGGGCATGTTTGAAACCTCATAGCCTTTATTTTTCTTACAAAAGTTGAGAATTATATTTCTCTTTAAACTGAGGGAGATTTTGGCATCTCTCACTAGACTTTAGGAATTGAAGTGAGTTACCCTTTTTAGTAAGATTTGCCATCTATATACTCTGGGATATAGACAAATTTCCAAAAAATAATTGTAAAGGACGAGAGCTAGATGAAGAAATTGAACAACTGAGGTACTTGGAAAATTACTGAAGGTAAGCACTGAAATAAATAGTTGTCTTTAAATATTATATGTCAGAGTCTTTTTAGGTGTTTATTGATGACTAAATACCTAGCTACTCAACACCACATAGAAATGAAAAAGGTTGAGACTAGCTTAAACTAAAATGATTTGTAATTGCAATGTGACTATTCTTATTGTAATGAACAAAAACAAGTGATGTTTGGATTACAGTAGAAGGAAGAGGGCAAGTAAAAACAAAAGGGATTTCAGAAAGGGGAAAAAAGAAATAAACTTTCGTTTCCTATAGCAAAACCAACTTTAAACAGAAATGGGGACTCAGTCACATTGCATAGGCCTGAAATTTGATCTTATTGATGTTCACAGATATATTGGAAAATCCAAAATTTTAAAAATATATTTGGAATAAAAGCACCAATTTAGCTGAAGCAATCTCCTCCCACAAAAAAATCCTGTGGCCTGTAAAGCATATTTATGTTCATTACAAATGGAAAACTATAAAATAGATTTTATCATCATGCCTCAAAGGATAAAAACAGTAAAATAGGTATTGGATAGGAGAAAAAAATACCTTGACAATGTCCTTTTAATTTGATTATTTGCCTCAATGTTCATAAATGAGGATGGAAAACAGATGCCAGAAAGAAATATGGCCAGGGAAGAAGAAATAGTAAAGGAAATCAGTTTAATTAGAATTCAATCAAAATTTAAGAAATATGTAACTCTAAGGACTGCCAAAAATAGTCTGTGTCAAAGCACCAGACACTCTGGAATACATTATGCTTTCGAACACACTGGTTATGGAAAAGGAAAATTATTCAGTTTAGGAAAGAGATTATAATTTAACTGGTCACAGAATGAGAACAGGGATAATTCAAAAACTCCCCCTATTTTAATTCAGTTTTAAATCTCGGATGACTCAGGAAATATAAGGAGAAGAAGAACAAAGAGACTACCTACATAGATATAACTCATGTTCTAGGGAAATACATTTAGAAATGTATTTGTCTAAATTTAAGGGGTACCAGTGCAATTTTGTAACACAAATATACTGCATAGTAGTGAAGTCCTGGCTTTTAGTTTACCAGTCACTCAAATAATATGCACTGTACCCATTAAATAATGTGTCGCCACCTGTTCCTGTTCTGAGCCCCCACTTTTCTAAGTCTCTGGTGTCTATCATTCCACACTCCATGTCCATGTACACACATTATTTTTCCAGGCAAAATCTGTCATTTCTAGTAAAAAGGGGAAAAATTTCAACTTTCTAGATGAAAATCTGTACCATAGATGTCATTTCTAGTAAATTGCACTATTTTCATTTTATGTTCTTCATTTATATTTTATGTATCTAAGATACCAAATTTTGGCCTTATATATTTTAAGGGGCAAATGTCTATGATGATGGATTTTACTCTCATGAGAAAAACGTCCAGTTTCCTGTAGTTCCTATCATCATCACTAGAAATAATTAGGATGTTTCCACTGTCTAAAAGGCTTTGCACAAGCTTTCTAGCATGAGTCATTTTGAACGGTCCTTATATGGCTAAAACACCAAAAATATGACAAAGTAACTAGAAAACAGTATGTTAGTAATGGTGTTGTTTGTGTTTGCGCCCACATATTACAGATGTTTGAAAATGAATCATGCCCATGTGTAAGCACTGGAAGTAACCCAACTGATAGTTCTTTCTACATAGCGCATTAATAGATGGTCCAGCAGACATTTAGCCACTAAGCTTCAGAATTATTTCAATCTGCTTCTCAGAGTTCAACAGATCCAGAAATGTGGCTTCAAAAACATGAAGAATAGGCTTGTTAGCAATGCAGGACATAAATTTCTCCACTTGTTAACAGAATGATAGGTCAATATTTCTCAAACCTATCCTGTCACGCTAAAGAAAGGCTAGATCCATCTGAGCATAGCATTTTTACCAAAGCATGGGTAGATAGCTTTTGCTAAGAAAATAGGCTATTTTTGCTCTCAGGCTCTGGTGTACTTAGTCCCTAATATAGATAGATAGATAGATAGATAGATAGACAGACAGACAGACAGACAGACAGATTCTTTACTGAAACAAGTATTACACTAGTATTTACATGACTGCCTTTGATTTAAGATTTATCTGGTCCTATTAGCTAAAATAAATACAAGACAAAACTTTCATCTCACTTTTTTCCAGAGGAGAAACAGAAAAAGTTTTCATCTTTTAGGATGTCATTTGAAATATGTGCTCAATGGTACTATGACCTCATTAAGAAATATAAAAGTATATGCATGGAAGTACATAGAGAAAAGAGTAAAAGGAAATAAACTAATATAGTTACTAACTTTCCTTTCACACATTAACAGTGGTGATATTACAGGTGAATTTTATCTTTTCCATTGTTTTTTGTTTCCTATAGCAAACATGTATTATTTTATGATAATAAAAGCAAGAAAATTATTTAAGCCCAAACAGGAGTTATTTTGTAATGTTAAAAACAATAAAGATTACTGAAACTCAACTATAATTCCTTAAATTTTCACTTTGAAGGTAAGTTTTTCCCCACTTAAGACATTCTTCTATTAGATAACAGAGGTGTAGGCTTCACATACATACCTTGCTACATGGAGCAAACCAGTAAATGAGAGCCAGGAAGGGCAGTCCAATGGCAACAGCAAGGACCACAAGGAATTTGACCGCCATTGTCTGCTGTCGTAAACCAGAAAGATTCTCATACCAAATGGAGAGAAGTTGCTGTTGGCAGTTTGGATGAGCTACAAACTAGCAGGGAAGTGACAAAACATTTAAGTTTGATTAAAGAAAGGTTCAGCATAAATGATTTTCATGTGTTCTAATAGTTCCATGCTTTCCAATGAAATATATTGTTAGAATTAAAGAACAAACATAAAACATCAAATTAACAGGCAACAAGCAAATGGGAAAAGGTTCTAATATGTTTTACATAAACTTGAAGATTTCAATTTATCAAGCTTTTCCTTTATAACAAACAAGCTTTCTTTCAAAGCACAGAAAAAATTTTAATGGAATATTATAAAAAGATTAATCTACTTTTTATGTACAGCTTTTATGATTATATAGTTTTTTCATCTAGAAAGAGATCACATTAACTCAGTTGCCTAAATATTTTTTTAAAAATACCACTTTTCCTGCATTGACCTGCAATGTCACACAGTTAATACTAAATTCCCATTTGTATATGGGTCTGTTTCTGGACTGCCTATTTTACTCTATTGATCTCTCCTTTTATTCTTGTGCCAAAAACTCTTTCAATTAAGAAGACTTAAATTTTCAATATTTATTTTTTGAGGGAATCTTTAAATTCTTGTGTATTTATTTTTACAACTGGAACATATATCTGGCAGAGTTATTTAATATACAAAAAGCAATATCCCAAAATAAAAATTGGTAAAGATATTAAAAAGTTATAATATTTAATACTAATATAAAATATGACAAAGGGTGGGTTATATGAAAGAACTACAAGTGACTCTTAAGGGTGATTAACCTCAAAGATAGTTTGAGAGGTAGGTAGAAAATGGAGTTAAGTCTAAAACAAGGCAGAATGTTTATCTACTCAGAATGGTCAAGTTGGATAACACCCACTGCGGGTGGAAGAAATAAGCCCTGTCACACACTGTTGGTGTTTACGGAAACTGGTACATCATTTTTGAAGGGAAACCTAGCAAATGTTTGGAAACCTAAAAATAAAAATCAGCATATTAATTCCACATCTAAGAATTTTTGTTTACAAGTAAAAGTCATGCAAGTAAGCAAGCTTTATGAACAAATGTTTACTGTATAAAAAATAAAAATCTAATAACAAAAATCTGAAAATTATAATAAACATCCTTCAATAGCAAACAGATGTGAATATAATGAGATAATAATACAACCTTTAAAAAGATAAAGTGAACATTTATTGACTGTTATGTAAAGTTGTCCAAGAAAGAAATTTGTGTATAGAAACATAACAATGGTTCATTATTCTCCATTCAGAACTGGAAAAATTGGGAGGAGACATGTTTATACTATTTGAAAACTTACCATAAGCATATGTTACTTTTATTAGAAAAACCTACCTTTAAAAGCTTATCTATCTATCTATCTATCTATCTATCTGTCTGTCTGTCTATTTATTTTGAGACAGAGTCTCGCTCTGTCACCCAGCCTGGAGTGCAAATGACATGATCTTGGCTCACTGCAACCTCTGCCTCCAGAGTTCAAGTGATCCTCCCACCTCAGCCTCCCTAGTAGCTGAGGCTACAGGTGCACGCCACTACACCCAGCTAATTTTTGTAGTTTTAGTAGAGATGGGGTTTCACTACGTTGCCTAGGCTGGTCTCCAACTCCTGATGTCAACTGATCCACTTGCTTTGGCCTCCCAAAGTGCTAGGATTACAGGCATGAGCCACTGTGGCCGGCCAGCTTTTTAAAAGGTACCTCACGTAATCTAAGAGAGCAGAGATTGGGACCAATGCTTGAAGACAGAGACTAAAAATATTTCACAAATAAAAATGCAGCTGGTGGAAAGTCTAATACAACAAAGAAGGAATTGAAGGCATTATTGGAAAACAGCAAGAAATGGGAAAATGGACTTGAGTCTCAAATAATGATGTTCCTGTCTTATAACAAATGTTTTAGAATTTGGATCACAAAGTCATTGTTATATCATTAGCCCAGTCAAAGAAAGTGGCAATCCCTGTAAGGTTCTGCATAAATATGTCTAGATTTTAAAGACGACTGGCATTTAGTGTAGGTAAAGTGCCTCACAACTAGTGTAGATGCTTATGATTTGTTAGAGAATCTGCCTAGTGCAACTGTTAGTTAGAAAATCCCAGCCGGGAGCTGTGGCTCATGCCTGTAATTCCAGCACTTTGGGAGGCCAAGCTGGGCGGATCAGGAGGTCAGGAGTTGGAGACCAGCCTAGGCAACGTAGTGAAACCCCGTCTTTACTAAAAATACAAAAAATCAGTTGGGCACAGTGGTGGGCGCCTGTAGTCCCAGCTACTCAGGAGGCTGAGGCAGGAGAATGGTGTGAACCCAGAAGGCGGAGCTTGAAGTGAGCCAAGATCGCACCACTGCACTCCAGCCTGGGCAACAGAGCGAGACTCTGTCTCAAAAAAAGAAAGAAAGAAAGAAAGAAAGAAGAGAGAGAGAGAGAGAGAGAGAGAAAGAGAGAAGAAAGAGAGAAAGAGAGAAAGAAAGAGAGAAAGAGAGAAAGAAAGAAAGAAAAAAGTAAATCCCAGCTCAATCTAAAAATATCAACCCTTTATCCTTATTTAGCACTAACAAGAACCAAAATAATGTAAATAGGCTTCATGCCTGACCTTACTTTTTTTACTTCATATTTAATGGCAAGTTTTAAACGGCTGAGATTTGGGCGACCGTGATCACCACTCTGGAGCGTTTCAACATCCCCATTCAGAATGGCCTCGACTTCTTCAGTGTTTCTGCACAGATCAAGGAGTCCAACAACAAAGTCTTTGCATTGCATTGACAGTTTTTTGTAGTCATTCTAAGAAAGACAAAGCAAAACAAAAGCAATAATGGAGAATAGCTCGTTTTACTATGCTTCAGAGACTTGAAGGATTTTACACTTTAGGGGAAACATTCTACTTTTTTTTTTTTTTTTTTTTGAGATGGAGTCTCGCTCTGTCACCCAGGCTGGAGTGCAGTGGTGTGGTCTCGGCTCAGTGCAAGGTCCACCTCCCGGGTTCACGCCATTCTCCTGCCTCAGCCTCCCGAGTGGCTGGGACTACAGGCGCCCGCCACCACGTCCAGCTAATTTTTTGTGTTTTTTTTTCTAGTAGAGAAGAGGTTTCACCGTGTTAAGCCAGGATAGTCTCGATCTCCTGACCTCATGATCCGCCCGCCTTGGCCTGCCAAAAGTGCTAGGATTACAGGTGTGAGCCACCACGCCCGAGAAACATTCCATTTTTAGTTTTACTGTTCATTTATCGTATTTCAATTGCAGTTTCTGCTGACTTCTAAAATATTTTAGCACATGAAGATTTTCTTCATACCCTCAAAAAGGAAATTTATCTGAAGCATAATCAAAGTTATTTAAAAAGGAGTATGCTGGCCAGGTGTGGTGGCTCCCGCCTGTAATCCCCACACTTTGGGAGGCTGAAGTGGGCGGATCGCTTGAGCCCAGAAATTGGAGACCAGCCTGAGCAACACGGCAAAACCCTGTCTCTAAGCATTAGGAGATATACCTCATGTAAATGATGAGTTAATCGGTGCAGCACACCAACATGGCACATGTATACATATGTAACAAACCTGCACGTTGTGCACATGTACCCTGGAACTTAAAGTATAATTTTAAAAAATACAGAAAAAATTAGCCAGGAGTGGTGGTGTGTGCCTATAGTCCCAGCTACTCAGGAGGCTGAGATGGGAGGATTACCCAGGCAGGTTGAGGCTGCAGTGATCCATGATTGTGCCACTGCCACTCCAGCCTGGGCAACAAAGCGAGACCCTGTCTCAAAAAAAAAAAAAAAAAAAAAAAAAAAAAGAGTATGAAGAGTATGGTGTACCAAACTCACCTGTTGATTCAGAAGAAATAAAAAATAACCAACTTTTTCCACAGCATGATCATAGGACCTTTGCATATATCATCTCCTTCATGGGCACAACTTCATCAGTTAGGCATGCAATATACATTTAATAGGTCTTTGGAAGACCTTGTAAACTGTGTTAGTAAACTTGAGAAGCATAGAACATTTGGAAAGTTTCCAGAGAAGAGCAAGTACATGTCTATTTAACAGATTTTAATGGAAGAACTTTATATGGCAGGCACAGCCTCAAAAAATGAAATCTAGACATAGAGTCTGCAATTTGAGACTTGTCTCTTTAGAGAAAAGAAAGTTGAATGAAACACTGTTGTAGTTTTGTAGTTTGTTGCTGATGACCTAATACTCTATCTGGAAGACTTAAATTATGCAGGTCACATTCAGATTACCATAAACTCATGTCATGCTTCTATATGGCATCATTTTATGTCTTCATTCATACCTTTCTAATATTTCCTCCATTTTCTTACACTAAGACCACCTATAACCAAATGCTAATCAAGAAAGCCTATTAGCAGGGGTGTTCAATCTTTCGGCTTCCCTGGGCCACATTGGAAGAAGAATTGTCTTGGGCCACACTTAAAATACACTAACACTAATGATAGCTGATGAACTTAAAAAAATTTCACAAAGAAATCTCACAATGTTCTTAGAAAATTTACAAATTTGTGTTGAGCTGCGTTCAAAACCATCCTGGGCCTCATGTTCAACCTACATGTCCCTGGGGTGTGGGTTGGACAAGCTTGAGCTAGAGCTTGTTGTATTGCAGGTGGATGGTATTATCTCATTTAATCTTTACAATTGCTCAGGTTGAATTGTGTGTCCAAAATCATGCAGCTAGTAAGCACCAAAATCAAGCTTTAAACCTAAATCTTCTTGGCCCCAAGCCTTTTGCCTTTGGGATAATGCCACTTTATCTCTCTTATTTGTGAAGTGCTTTTCTACTTTGATTTTTGAAACAACTGAGAGGACAAGCAGAGCAAATACTGTTACCATTTTGCACATGAAAAAGCTAAGGTTCTCACACAGCTTCAATGACAGACTTTTCTCTTAAACCCAGCGCTGCAGATTTAAAGTTAGTTGTCTCCTTTTCCTGAAACCAGGGTGTTATAGGATGAAAAGATTTCTTTGGAAAGATCTCGAGAAATGTATGTGATTCTGGATGTCAGTCAATAAGGCCATATTTGGGGGGTGTCTGCATGGAGAATAGCTTAATACTAGGTATGTGTAAGGTACCTACTTGGGCTCCTTTCTGTAAATCATGCCAAAAGTGAATGTCATTGCAGTTTAGTAACTACTAAACAGGCTACAATTTGCTAAAATGAAGGTCCAAAAAGATTCCAGAAAAGCAAATTAATAAAGCAAATTGTGTCTTACTTGAGAATGTCTAGCTGAGAATGGCTCAAACTACTTATAAACAGACATCTAGGCAGATAGTATATAGAGTGTTACGAGGAAATGGCTTTGCCCATTTTATAAAATAGTCTGTTAGGGCCATGGGGACAAACTCTTAGACACGGAGGTACATATTTGTCCATGTCCACTATACTACAGTAGTTATGACTTGGTAGCTTAGAGCTGGATATACGTAATCAAATCCCAACTCTTTTACTTATGAGCTATGTGACCTTTAATAAGTCAGAAGCAGTCTATCAGGTAGGGGTTCTTATTACTCTCATTTTACAGATAAGAACAGTGAGGTTTAGTGAGATTAAATAAGTATTAAAGAGATTATGCATGCCAAGGACTTAGCATGGTTGTGAGCATTTAGCAAGCATTCGATAAAGTATAACTACTTTATTTTACATTATCAAAGAGAAGATCTGAAAACAGGCCATCTCTTGACATTCAAAACATACCATGGAGCTAAGACAAGATTTAATGCACCTGGCTTCTCTGGACTGTAGAGTTCAAGTAGAGTGAATTCTTAGTCCTTTTAAAAGCAACAAAGTAATTGTCAAAATCAGTTCTCTCTAGAATTCTAAGAAAACTCAGATATATTTAGATATTGGAAAAGAACGTATGATCTTACAAATGTAGGTAACACTTTTTTAAAGAAGAAACCACATGGACTGAAAAAGTAAAGTGCAAGAGTTTTGTGGTATTTAATACCTTAATCTATAAATTTTTGCCCAATTCATCACTAATTCCTAAGACATTTTCTTTTTTTTTTTTTTTTTTTTTTTTTTTTTTTTTTTGAGACGGAGTCTCGCTCTGTCACCCAAGCTGGAGTGCACTGGCCAGATCTCAGCTCACTGCAAGCTCCGCCTCCCGGGTTCCCGCCATTCTCCTGCCTCAGCCTCCCGAGGAGCTGGGACTACAGGCGCCTGCCACCTCGCCCGGCTAGTTTTTTGTATTTTTTAGTAGAGACGGGGTTTCACCGTGTTAGCCAGGATGGTCTCGATCTCCTGACCTCATGATCCGCCCGCCTCGGCCTCCCAAAGTGCTGGGATTACAGGCTTGAGCCACCGCGCCCGGCCGACATTTTCTTAAACAAAAATACCTATTGAAAAAGAGATAGAGAAAGAAAGAATAAGACTATGATTTCAGAAATATGCACTTTTTCTACTTGGGAAATCATTTACAAATATTTTCATATTTTAAGATATTGACATTACTATTAATTCATATTTTAAGTAACTGACATGTAAGCTCACTCAAATACAATGTTGGTGGTAGTTCACTAGCTAGAATGCAGCACTATGATGTTGGTTCCGTGAGAGGCAAAGTGAAGCTAATGGGTTAACTTAATTCTGGGTCATGTCTTTGGATCACACACCTACACTGTACGTTCATTAATCAGATATGGGTGCTTGCCTATTAACCTTTGAAAAGTTGAAAAGAGATAACTCACAGTGGTCTAATGAAACACAGTTTAGAAACTACAAAAAAAATCCCTGTTAAAATGATCCTTTCGAAAGTTCCTCTTATCTGGATTTTAAATAATAGATGTTATGATTTGTGATTTTAATCTCTGGCTCTTCTTTCTATATAAAGAATGAAGTTTACTTCATAGAAATTAACAGCGTAGAGAAAAATGCATGCCTTGATTCTCAGTAATCTACTATGTGGGCTTTGGAGATGGCAGACCTGGGTTTGAAACTTACTAGCTATGTGACTTTAGATAAATGATTTAATCTCTTAAAGCTTCTAAACCTCATGTTTAAAAAGGGAATAATATTAGTACCCATGAATTATGGTTGCTGTGAAGATTTTACAAGACAGTGAATGCCAACTTCCTGGCACAGGGTAGTGCAGATCAATGGTGATTATAATTATTACTGTCTTCATTATTTCACAAACAGTATCTAGCTCTTTGCAGTCCCCATCACAAAGCTATGCTATCAAATATCAAGTCATGTTGGAATTCCTGGATATTATCTGCAAACGTTGGAAATAAAACAATTATTCATGTATTTTCACAACAAATATTTTATGCACAGCACTGTGATAGATACCACTCTCTTACTAAGATGGGAGTTTGTAAAATGAGATTATATATGTGAAGAGTAAGCATATTAGTCCCTTCCTCTTTCTCAGTCAGCAACAGAGGCACTGACACTCAAGAACTACTTGAGACTGGATGATTTATAAAAAAGAGAGGTTTAATTGGCTCATGGTTCTATGGGGTATAC
This sequence comes from Trachypithecus francoisi, assembly GCF_009764315.1. Classification (NCBI taxonomy): domain Eukaryota; kingdom Metazoa; phylum Chordata; class Mammalia; order Primates; family Cercopithecidae; genus Trachypithecus; species Trachypithecus francoisi. The sequence goes on from NW_022681473.1 coordinate 91,646,119, forward strand.
AGGCTTCTGCTTCTGGAGAGGCCTCAGGAAACTTACAATCATGGCAGAAGGCAAAGGGGAAGCAAGCACCTTCTCCACTTGGCAGCAGGAGAGAGACAGAGTGAAGGGGAAGTGCCACATACTTCACACATATCAAATTTCATGAGAACTCACTCACTAGCATGAGAATAGCATGAGGAAAATCCATCCCCATGACGCAGTCATCTCCCACCAGGCCCCTCCTCCAATTAGACATGAGATTTGGGCAGGGACACAACAAACCCAAACCATATCAGTAAGATGAGTGTATAATACTATGATATATACAGTGTTGCATTGGCCAGCCATGCTTCTTGGGACGAAGTGTAACTCTGGGGCTCTCTTGCTCCTCAGGATAAATGTCACCAGATGGCACATTGATCATGGAGCTCTGTGGTGATGATTAACAAGCATTTATAAAGCATCTACTATGTGGGATTCTGAGGATATAAAAGTTAATCCGGCACTATTCTATAGAAAAGGTAAAAAGAAATGGAATACAATTTCAAAACAAGAATTGGAGAAAAATGTTTTCCTAGATATGTCAGGTTTTTTCTATTGATTGTTGCCAATAGCCACTAAGCAGTGGCTGCTTAGTTAATATAGTATTTGGTCGTATACACTTAGTATAATGTCTGATTAGCTTTCACTCTTCCCTTTGCATAAGAATTTTCAGGTCCCATTGAAGCTACGAAGCTTGGAGAGCAGCGATGAAGGTAAACAGATAGTTTCAGGGGCTGGGGTTGCTCATCAAGCAAACTGTTCACTTAACTCCCTCCCTAACTGTTGACTTGTTACAGACCTACAGTCCTATGAGAATGAGATTTTCTCTGCCCATGTTTCAAACAACAATAGGACATTCAAAGACAAGAACACACATACACACACACACCCATATCACTTTACTGCATTTGTTTATGTTTCTGCCTCTTTTGAATAGACTCAGTATCCTTCAAGACAAGAATTATATCTTACTCATCTTTGAATCATCCCAACCTAGCATGGTGTGAGGTACATAGTAGGTAATCAACACATTTTGCTAATCGCTGTAACGAAAGGAACATAGCTGAGTAGAAAGCATACCTGGATTTGAATTTCTGCCCTGCCACTTTAATAACTATATGACCTTGAAAAGATTATTTCATTTGCTGGCCTTCTCCTAATTTCACGTCATTATGGACAATTTAAATTTTGCTACAGCATAGAGTGTAAATAACAGAATAATTCATAAAGCTCAGCTAAGGCACACTTTCTTCTTCCTCTTTGGTCGGGATCCAAGCCCTGTTTTTCTGGAGCTGTGATTCTGCCTTGCAGACTATTTTGCATGTGACACCCTTTGTCACCCTGTTAAGGTCTGATAACAGTCACATCACCTTTGTCCCAACAGAAAGTATTTTTGAAAGCAGCCATTTTCTCGGAGGATAGTTATCTTTGAAACAATGCCAGGCATTTTTTGAATATTATACACATAGCAACGGTTTAAAAACAGACACGGCGGGAGTTTCTCTACCCTTCCTCTTTCTCAGAGTCAGCAGCAGAGGCATCTGGAGGGCCATGTGCGCATCCGTGCGCAGACCTCTAGGAAGATGTAAAGGAGCTGGAAGACCTCCAGAAAAGCTCTCTATCCAGAATGGCAGAGAAGAGGACGATTCCTGCTGTATAAAAGAGGGGAATTTTTTTCCCTTTTTAATTTTTATTTTAAGTTTTGGGATACATGTGCAGAACGTACAGGTTTGTTACATAGGTATATCTGTGCCATGGTGGTTTGCTGCACCTACCCACCTGTCATCTAGGTTTTAAGCCCCACATGCATTAGGTATTTGTCCTAATGCTCTCCCTCCCATTGTCCCCCACCCTCTGACAGGCCCCCAAAGAGAGGATTCGTAAGGGGAATAAAAGGAAACATTGTGTGTCACTACAAAGACACAAACCTAAAAGGTAAATAGGTTCAAAAAAAGAGGGAATTAGAGACGTAAGTCATAGATACATACTGAGAACTAAAAAGAAATTAAGAATGCTGGGGAATGTATTTGTGGACAAGACCATCCCTGGTATTGATCTCCTTGTCTTTAAGTCTGTTATCCCTTATTTGAATTAAAACTCAAGTCAAGGAGAGAAACGAAGAGTTTTTGCTGTCCTTCTTTGGTATCAAAACCAGTCAAAGTTTTGGGTTTTCTGTTTTTTACTGACTGTGTGTGTTGCCAAAATTGTCTTAACCCAATTTTAAGCTTAAGATGGCTGAGGTCTCATGCTACCAAAACCTAAAACTATTTATAAAGATTCAGTATAAAAATTGAGTTTGAATGGGTAAAAATATTTATTATTATTTCCCCCAGTTTCTTTTAAAACCTGCAACTCCCCAACATCTCTTGGTTTTCTTCTTGTTCCTGTGGCTCCATCTAATTGTTAGATTTCTCTGCTGAGGTCTGGTGTCACCTCTGCTTAGAACCAGCTATACATGTGGTGATATGAGTAACAAAAAACTTAGGCTTAGAAGGTTCAAGGCACAGGATAAAACTGCCTCGGAAACCCAGTAACATCTCCCATGGTCTCTTTTGTTAATGGACTATGGGTTATTGTAGTAGGGGACAATTTGGAAGGTGCTTAGAAAAGCAAGCTATATATTGGAACTTATAAAATCTTTATGAAAAGTCTCATTCTCTGACTGTCATAAAATAGACGAATCGTCTTCAAACAGGTACATGAATACTTTCCAAGGGGCTGTAGGATATGGACAAATTTTAGGGAATCAATTTGCAGATCTTCCGCTTTCCTAAAATGGATTTCCTTGAAAATGCATCTTTTGCTCACCCACCCACCCATGTAGCAAGCAAGAGAGAATCCCCCTTTAAACAACAGACAGTCCCCCTTTTATGTATCCAGGTACTATAAACCCTGAAGGGCTGTCTGTATTTCCCTGAATAAATACACACTTCTGCTGAAGATGAAGCTTAGTGATAGAAATGCAGCACCTTGGCTCATGTCGGGATGTTCTGATTTCAGATGGCGAGTGCAGGGTGAAGACAGAAACAAAGGCCATTTTTAATGACTTTTCCCCTTCATTTGCCAACAATTGTCAAAGAATGAACACTTCTTGAGTGAGAGTACAGAAAGAGTTAGGCAAAGACAGCATCAGTAGGGAATACCGAATACTAAACAATGCTTTGTCAAGTATTGAACTGTAAATGATTCCTTATATTATTCTTAATATCTTTCAGATGCATCATTAGCTAGAAAAGAAAAGTATCTCAAACAGATAAGGCAGAAAAGCTTAGTGAGAGTGATTCTTTTAAATGTGACTTGGAATGGTTTACAGAATTCAAAATTTTTACAGGAAAATGGTCAAAACCCATAGATGAAATTTTTATGTGATTTCTTTCTGATTTAGAATTTTAATCCAGTAAGACCGTTATCCAATCATATCTAGAAATATTTATTCCTACTATTTATCCTCTTTTAATTTTATTCCATAAAATCTTTAATAATTTATATATCCTATTAGCAAAGACTAAAATAAAATACTGGCTGCCATACCAACTAATTTTTAGCTACATATACATAAATATATATAAATTGTGTATATGTACATATTTTATATTGTGTATATATATACACACACATTTTTCTTTCCTTAAATATATAGCAAAAGTGTGAACATGATTAATACCACTAAAAAATACGTCCAATAAGAATTGTGTCACACAGTTAAAATTTATTTTTCAAAAAAAAATTTTTTTCTTTTTGAGACAGAGTCTCATTCTGTCACCCAGACTGGAGTGCGGTGGCACGATATCAGTTCACTGCAACCTCCGCCTCAGGTTCAAGCGATTATCCTGCCTCAGCCTTCTGTGTAGCTGGGATTACAGGTGCGCGCCACCATGCCCAGCTAATTTTTTTGTATTTTTAGTAGAGACGGGTTTCACCATGTTGATCAAGCTGGTCTCAAACTCCTGACCTCGTGATCCGCCCACCTCAGCCTCCCAAAGTGCAGGGATTACAGGCATGAGCCACCGCACTTGGCCCATATTTATTAATTTTAACAACTGGGTTTATTTTTGTAGTTTTTGATCTAATATGCTAATAATAGATATAATGACAACTCTTTCCAGAGTATTTTCAATATCCAGAGCCTTTTAGCAAGAGGAAATGAAACAAATTCTAAAATTTCATATATATGTGTGTTATATGTATTTTATTTATATATGATATACATGTTGATATTATATAAAGCGATTTTAAGAGACTTTACAATAATAAAAAGCTATAATATGAGGAATCACAGTTGTGAAGGAAATTGGACTGAAAATATAACCTCAGGAGTGAAAGGAAAGATGCAGCTATTCTGAACATTAAAGATGTTGTTCGCTTAGTTGATGGTGGGTATGAAATCATTATAACATTTAGAGTCCTTTGCATGTGTCTGAAGGAGAACTGAAGAGTTCTATTCTTAAATGGCAATATGTATGCCATGCAGAAATCATATCCCTTAAAAACATTTATACTTACAGAAGACAAAAAAATAGATATTAATTTTAAACTGTGCAAATGAACACATGAACACAGAGTTTTTCAAACATCTTTCAGATGGAAAGGGAGCAAAATACATACATACATACATACATACATACCATGAACAGGGAGGATCTCCTGTGGCCAATGCAATCTCTCAGGTCCCTGTGAGGCTGACCAGGCCTAGGCTATCCAGCCTCAGTGACATTTATTTCCTGAGACTCTAAGGGAATTGACTATTTAAAAAGATTAAAAAGAAAAAAATAAAAAGACCGAAAGGGTACGTGCTGGCATGTTTGTAGTGTATCAGTGTTTATTTCTTGACAGCCAAAATTAGGACTGATTTTTAAAGCTTCCTTCAATTTTATATTATTATTTTCTAACATGGCGATATATTATTTAAAGTAAGAAAAAGAACTTCTTTTAAAAAAGAAGTTATTTTTAAGGGCAGAAGCAGCAGACTCAGCAGCAAACCTCACCTCAGAGACATCAACTTCTCTATTCCTGTAAGGTCCCACCCTGCTGTAAACTGAGGCTGGGATGCTGGGACAAGAGTGAGTGTTGCAGTAGCCATGGGTGGTGGGGGAATGTGATTTCCCTGTGAGTTTACACATGAAGGCAAGGGAGGCTCAGCCTTGTATGTGGCAAGGCTGTCCAAACTAATCTCAGAGAAAAAGAGTATGTGTTTTAATGCTTGATACCTGGCAGGGAAGAAACCTTTTCTTGTTTGTTTTTGTAAAAAGGCCTTAAAAATCAAGCCAACAACTGCCCTTTCTCCTTGTGCAATAATTTTGAGTCAGGTTTCTAATTATAAAAATTGTCAAGTTCTAGGATATACTTTATAAAAGCATTTTTTTAAACTGCTACTCTTGTTTAAGAGTAATCTAATTTTTGAAAGTGATTTTTAAAAGACATTAATAACATACTCCTAAATACATTCATGTTTTCAGTTAGATTTATCTTTTCTTTGCCTTGAAACCTTCACAGAGGCAGGGCATTAGAAAAAGGTATGCATGTTCAGAGGCTCTGGGTAACTGCTCAAGACAATGGAGCAAATAGAGAAGCATAAATGGGAGGAAAGTGGCTAATCCATACACTTCACACTGATGAGAGCAGAAAGAAGGGTGTGATGAACAAACAGAAGAATGTCCAGATCTTTACATCTTCATCATCATGTGGAGGCCTCAACATTTTGCAATGCATTTAGGGACCATGAAGAGTTTACATCCTGGTTAAATGTGATTCTTCCCACCTTTGAGCCACTAGCCCCCTCCTCACTCCATAAGGTCATGCCTAATATGATAGTTACTACACACAGATCTTTTCTATCACATTGGATTATAAACTAATTGAGGACAGGATTGCTGACTGAATTACCTTTGTATTTTGTACTGCCTCACCATCCTCATCCTCATCCTCAACTATCCCCAATAAAAAAGAGCAGGGACTCAAAAGATGTAGGCAAGTGAATTAATGAACAAATAAAGAATATAATAGTCTTCAGTGGTTTAGAGAAAGCATGTAAACAAGGATACAGTAAAGCAAACAGAAATGTTGAAATTATGCAAATTTAGTAATATAGATTTTGAAAATAATTAATATTCATCAGAGTTCAAAATGCTTTAATTTGAATCAGGTGAATTTCTCTGTGTCCTAGGAGTCAAGCAAAGAGTAGGTAAGAATCTGAGACAGGGTTGAAAAGGACCATTTGCTTGTCTTGCCCTGTTAGCTGCCAGGTAGCTGCAGGAAAACACCTTCCTCTACCTTGAGAGCCAAGCATATAGTGAGTTTTTCAGTAGCCATTTCCTCCTTCTATCCTTTCTGGATAGACTGGACCTGAGGATAGATGGACACATGACATTTGATACTGGGGTGAAACATCAGTGACAGTGGCACCAAGAAGCTGCCCAGGAAAGCCTGGGCTGCAATACCTCAAGAACAGAGTATAGAAGAACAAGCCTTCTCATAGCATATAGAATGGAAAAAAATGAAACCAATATTCACTTTTGTAAAACATTGTAACTTGATGAATCAAACCTATTTCCAACCTGCATTATTTAGTAAAGGAGATAAGTACATCATAAAAACCAATAATCCATGGTAAAAGGTGATGGGCACTAGAAGATAGATCAGAACTACCTCAAACAGGTAGAGGGAGTTTAGAGATACCCGTGGGGAAGATCTTGGCTAGGGACGCAAGCTTTCATCCTCTCCACATGTAGCACAGCCCATATGGACAATGGCAGCATCTGACACCATTTATCTCTCCATATACCTCTTATTAAGAGATTGACTGGTCAAAGTTCTAATTTCCTACTATTTTATATCTCCAATCTTTTGCTTTTGCTGGTACCTTGGCCTAAAATATCTTTTCTGTCATTCTCTGCCTTCCAAAATCCTACTTGTTCCACCACATACAGCTGAAATGCCATCTTCCACATAACTTCCCTGCAGCCTAATAGGAATATTGTTTCTCTGAATTTCTACAGTATGTTGCTTTTACCTCTACCTGGTAGTTTTATTTTTTATTCATGTGTGCATTTGTCTCTCAAGTCAACTGTGACTTCCTTAAACTTATTCTTCTTTCTGACCTCAACAGCATCTATCACTGTGCTCTGAACATAGAAATAGTGTTTTCTGGGAGGAAAATGCCGGGACTTTTCAGAGAACACTATACCTGGATTCTGAACCCAGCTGTGTCATTTCCCATTTGTTGATCTTGGGCATTACCAAAACTTTCTATGCCTTCATTTACCCATCTAGACAGGAACTAATAATGTCTCCTCAAGGGGGAGGGATAAAGATTAGACATAATAAATGTAAAATGTCTGGCAGACAGTAGAGCATCACTAAATGGTAGTGATCACAACTTTCGCTACAATGATTATAATAAAAAGCTTGTTAAATAAACTTATAAAATTACCTAGTGTCCACAGTAACTAGCACAGTGCTGAGCACATGGTGGAAGCTGGTAAATACACCTTGACTGTGGCTTGTGGAGGGTGAAGTCTCTGTTGTTAATGACCTACCTTGAACTCTTTCTCAATATTGGCCAGCACCGCCAGTTCATTGCTGAGTTCTAAAGCCGTCATGACTGGATCTTCACTAGACAATGACAGGTAAGCCGGACTTGCCAGGCCTTTATAGGCATTAATCCTAGATCTGGAGTGGCTAAACGAGTCATGCTTCTGTTTCTGGTTGCAGTCATTACACTTGCAGAAATAATCATGAGGCCGTTCAATCCTAGCACCCTTCCGCAGGAGGGTGTGCACAATTTCATATTCCTGGCAGTGGGCAGCCAGAATGATTGGAGTCACATCATGGGAGAACCGTGTCCCATCTTCATCATAGGCATAAAAATCATCTTGCTGGAGTTCAGACTGGCTAGGGCTGGTTGCTAACCTCTTGCCTTCAGCAAAAGCTGGATGACTGAGAATTGCTTCCACAATCCGAACATAACCTTTACTAATAGCTAGAAGCAAAGCATCCCCAACTCGAGAGAGGTTTTCTTTCTTGAGAAGAAGTTCTGTAATTTCCAGATGCTCATTGGCCACTGCCAACTGTAGGGCATTCTGGCCCATGTAATCCACACAGTTAACGTTGAGTGAGTGGCATTCTTCTAACATCTTCCGCACCACTGGGACGTTACCATATTCAGCTGCATCTAAAAAGCGTTCCTCCTCTATAGATAGGCTTGTTGAGCGATCACTAAACATGTATGCTGGTCCTCGATTAGCTAACCTTCTCCCCTTCTCACGGATAACTGTCTGCCGCCGGTGAGCCAGTCTGTTGTCAGATCCCCGGCTGCAATAAAACAGAAAGATTGTAAACAAATCATATTAAGAGCATTTTAGTGTGCCAAATGACTTGCCATTCATCTAATACAATCCTCAAGTATATTAGATGTTGTCTCATCATCTCTAGACCTACTATATTATAAAATGAAGATGCATTTATTTGTTAATGGATTCCAAGAACTTCACGTCTAAGAAAGCCAAGCACTTTACAGATTTTAACATTCCAATTTGGGGTGGAGACTAGCAATTGCCATAATTACTCTGTGCCATTCAAATAGAAACTAATGTACTATAGATGGTATAGACTTAGGAAAGATGGACTCTCTTATTCATAATCAGTCACAATGTGATAGAGAATATAAGACTACATTTTAAGAAGTAGAGACAATAGCAAATCCAGCCAAGCTAACAAATATTTATTGAGTCCCTCTGATGCCAGGTCCAGGAACTATATTAGGTCCAAGAAAGCCAATAGTGGAAAAAACAAACAAACAAACAAAAACAGATGGGTTTCCTGCCTCTACAAGTCTTATAGACTAAAGGGAGAGATGGGCAATCAGCATATTGATATGTTATCAGCTGCTTAATTATAACAATAAGCCTATAGCGGGGCATCTAGCCCAGATTCTGAGGGAAAATGACAAGCTGAAAATGGAAGTATGAGTAGAAGTCAGGTGAGAGTGTTTTTCGGGAGGGTGAGACAGGGGTTGGGTATAGGTAGAAAGTTTTCTCTAGCAGAGGTATCAGCTAGATGTTAGACTATAGGTTTCATTAATATGGGCAATAAATGCTTGAACTCTGTTGTCCTAAAAATCACTGCAAACTGGAGAAAATGGCGATCAAGGTGTCAGGTAGGAAAAAACACTTTTGTGGTGCAGGCAGTGGTCAGAGCAGTGGCCAGCCTTCAATGTAGTCCTTCAATCTGTTATAAGAAGGGAAAGTGAGCCGGGTGCTATGGCTCATGCCTATAATCCCAGGACTTTGCAGGGCCAAGGTGGGCAAATCACTTGAGCCCACGAGGTCAAGACCAGCTTGGACAACATGGCAAAACCCCATCTCTGCAAATAATAGAAAAATTAGCGGTGCATGGTGGCACATGCCTGTAGTCCCAGCTACTCAGGAGGCTGAGGCAGAGTATCAGTTGAACCCAGGAGGTCAAGGCTGTAGAGAGCCATGATTATGTCTCTGCATTCCAGCCTGGGTGATAGAACAAGATCCTGTATCAAAAAAAAAAAGGGGGGGGGGATGTGATTCTTCCTCTGATCAAAATGCTATAATGAAGGTTTTTTTTTGTTATTAATTCATAACTTTGTGTCGTAAGGTCTTCTGAGCTTGAAGGGATCTCATTACAATTAGAAGTTCAACTCTTACCGGTATCACTAACTGAACCCAAAGAAGGCATGCTTTTGCAGAACTGGGACAGGGCTAGGTTGTAGGGGAGGCTAAAGAGAAAGAAAAAGGTATGATAAATGAGTATTGTTTCTTCTCTTTATGAATGTTCCAAGATTCATCCCTCTTTAAAAACTGTCACAAACTTCCCAGTATAAAGAGGACAATAAAAAGATCCAAGGACCTCATAAGCCATCTTTCCCTCCAATATGTTCAGGTCTGGAGAATCTTAGTTGCTTTCCCTACTGGCCTTTATCAACCTTGATTCCACGTCTCCAGACAATGCTGTCTGTGGCAGTGTAATGGCCAGGAATAGAAAGGAAGATAGTAAAGTTTCAGCAACTCACAAACAGATTTTGCTTCTTGGAGGAGCTTGAAGAGTATGCTGCCATATTCACAGATATTTTTCATAGATTTTCATTCAACAGTGATTCCTTTAGCTACCCAAGTCCTATTTAAAATCAACCAAAATGATGTTTTTTTAAAGAGACAACTTTGTTAGTTTCAAAAAATGACATGAAGGACTAATATCAAATTATACAATATAATAATAATTTCTAAAATGGGTCAGAAGATAATATATATGCAACTTTTATTATCAAGGAATAGCATCTGTGACTATATTGTCGTGTAGCTATTACTTCATTTTTAATTCCATTTTTAATTTTAGTAAAGTTGCACATGTGCATATTTTAGTTTATTCTCTCCATGTCTTGATCTCCAGAGGTAATACATTTCAATTTAACTATTTTCGCTGGCTATTTGATCATTTTAAATGTTATAACCACATGGCTTTGGTTATATTGTTACTTCTTGATTTTTCAGGTCTGGCATTACCTATGGACTTCCCATTACACCATACTTTCACACTTCTCTCTCTCTTACACACACACACACACAGACCCCCTTCATGGTGCCGTATCATTCCAGAATTGTTATATCATGACTTTTTTTAGATAACTATTTACTGTTTAAAATATGACAATGCAAGTGCTAATCACAGCTAAGTGGTATACTATAGTGTCTTTTCAGGTACAGCTTCCTTATAACCTCAAACCTAGTAGATAAAAATTCTCTTCATTTTCTCAGTGCTCTATATACATATGACTAGTTCAATCAAACTCTCTTCTCCATCAATGTAAGTCTTATTTTAATACATTCGACATATTATGTGGGTATTTTTTTTCAATTTTGGAAAATCTGGACCAGTTGCTGTTTAGACTTGATGCATGTACGTTGTCTTTGAATCTTCCTACAGTATCACTCCAAGGATTCTCTTTGCTTCTGTGTATTGTAGTCCTTGTTTTCTGTATCCCAGATCTTCTTTTTTCTGAGTTGACTTCTTTGTTCTAGTACAGCAAATATTCCAACAGCTGCCTAATAAAGCATGCATAGGTGAATTTTTAAAGAAGGTGTACATCTAAAACTGACTTTGTCCTACCTCTAAACTTAACTGATAGTTTAGCTGGGTAGAGAATTCAAGTTCAGGGTAATTTTGGAGGCCTTGCTCTAATAAATTATAGTTTTGTGGCTACTATTGAGAAGCATGATGCAATTTTGATTCTGGATATTTTCTTTGTCTCTGGTGTCCTAAAATTACATGGTTGTTTATTGAAGGGAGTCTCTTCTTCTCTGCAGTGCTGACCATTTAATCTGGAAAAAAAATATGTACCCTTTTCTAAGAAATATTCTTGCCCTATTTATCTGATCATTTTGTTTCCTGCTTTCAATGTACCATTTCTGGAACTCCTCCTTTTTGCATGTTGGACATCTTGGAATTGTCCTTTAATTTTCTTATCTTTTCTATTTCCAATTATTTATGTTCAATATTATTTATTATATTCTGGGAAATTTCTTCAACTTTAGATTATATCTATGAAAATTGTTATTATATTTTTGATTTTCAAAAACACCTTCTTTATTTTCAAATGTTACTTTTTATCAGACTTTTCTGCTTTTAAAGGCACAAAAATTTTCTCTTCTCTCTCTGAGGATGTTAATGATAAAGACTGCACAGATCACAATTCAGAGAACTTACTCCTGAGTTGCTTTTTTGTGTTTGTTTGCTTTGGTCTCTGTATTTCATAGAATTTTTCCTCATATAGCTAGTGATTCTTAATAGATATTCTTTGCTTCTTTTTAAAGAAATATTCTGTATAATGTCTTTTCTAAGAGAGTATAATTTCCCCTTATAAAAACTAGACTGAGCCTAATGTTGGTTTTGGCAAAAGGTGATTCCTGAGTAAGGGGTGAGTTTCTAGAAGAATCACATTATTTCTGAGTTAACAAGATGGATGAGGTAGAAGAGACAGGAGATCATCAAGGTTTGCTACATGAGGAACCATCCGTCATCTTCCTGCTGAAATTCTTAACCCTCTTCCTTTCTCTCTGTCACTTTTCTGGCTTCTACTAACCTCTTTAGGTTTTCACTTCCTCTCTCTTATCTTCTGTATTTATTGCTTTGCATAGTTTCTATTGCAGACAAGAGGAAGTTCAAAAATTAGGGGGAGAGACAATATCTTCCAAACATGGAGAATGCTTTGAAAAAGAAAAACTGTAAAATTAAGGGAGAAACAAAATAGGATCAGGGATCTATAAAAGTAAGATGAAAGAACTGGGAGTGAGAACTTGCAAGATAAGTTCTCGTGTAACTAAAAAAATGACACAAAACTGACACAAAATAGTAATATACCAAAACATCAAGAACAAGCCTCCATTTTGTTCATCCATTAAAATGGGAGAAACAATTATTCTGACCTACCTCAACAGACAATGCCTCCTTTGTAGCTGGGCTAAAGGCATATGCTACCTCACCCAGATAATTTTTGCATTTTTTTGTAGAGACGGGGTCTCACCATATTGTCCAGGCTAGTCTCAAACTCGTGGGCTCAAGTGATCCTCCCACCTCAGCCTCCCAACATACTGGGATTACAGGTGTGAGCCACCACACCTGCCCTTTGTTTGTCTTTTTAAAGAAAGAAAAATAATCATTAGCAACTTTACTTATATCTCAATTTTTAATCTGGTTTACAAAACTTTATTTTTTCATCCAATGCTAAGTTTACATTGAGCTAAATAGAATGTCTGAGTTGTGACATCTTTTATTCTAAAACTTAAAAATAACAATCTATGATTTTCCAGCCCATTTATTTGAAAAATGACAAGTTCTATCTTAGCAAGTCACTAACCCTAATGATGTGTCCTATTTCCTTCTAAATTACTATCGCTTTTGTACTTATAACTTCTTGAAGGAACAGCAAAGATATTTCCGTAGAATTTTTTTTTTCAGTTTTAAAGCATCTTCTGTCTTAGTTGTTGTGACCACACATATTAATCATATGCAACGATATAATTTTCAGATACATTTTTTTAAAGTCCTAGATTATCATAATCTCTTTAGCACTGTGTCAACTATATATGAGTCTGTGACCGAATTACAACTCTGTCATTTTGTATCTGAAAAGCCAGAATGTATCTGATACATTTTTGTTTGTTTTTGCTTATTTTAGGAATATTACAACTGCAGGCACAATGAATTTTTATTGTTTTAGGCATATTACAAATGCAGGCACAATGAATTCAGCACCCCTTGCATGAGTAGTGAACACAGTAAAAGCTGTTCACATGTTGTTGACAGAACAAAATGCTTGCCTTGCTCCTCTCCTTATCTTTCTTAACTGCAGCCTGGAGAAGCAATACAAGATTCTATTTGTATTTTTATGTCACAAGTGGTGTCGCTTAATCCCTGCCTCTCCTACGCAAAAGCAAAATGTGTAAAACAACTTTTTAAGTAACAGGTATTTGAAAGCAATTCAAGAAAGATACTAGATGTTACTAGATTATATTACAAACCTCTCTGCAAATGGTTTTTATAAAACTATGTTGTAGAATTTTACATTAATAGCAAATGAAACCCAGCAAAGTCATCTATTAAAAAGAGGAACAACTCAGCCCATCGTTCCATAGCACTACGTCAGCAAAAGACATGTTCATTTCAGCTCAAGGGCACACTTTTCAAATACGGTTCTTCTATTTATGAAAATATTTATTATGAAATTTTCTTCACCCATTTAGCCACATTTAGCATGGTTAAAAGCTTAGTTACCTACATTTTCATGTCTGTATTTTTATAAGGTGTTTATCACAACATATAAATACTGGTTCTAAGAAAGAGTGTAATTAGCCATCACCCCTATGGCACTCAAATATAGATTAGGTCATGAAAACCGTGTTTTTATATACCTCATTTTCCTGATCCCTTTAGTGCTTGTTGCCCCACAAAGTGAGAGATAGAATAATCCATCTCTATTGAAAATGCCAGCAAAGCAAATTAGCTTCTGAGTAGAGAGGACTGCATGCTTGAGTCCAGAGCATGTGTAGTAATTTTCTCTACTTCCTGTTCAACTATGATACACTTTTATCACGTGGAACTGCTTTTATACAAATTAAGCTCCATATTAAGTACTCAGCTTAACTTTGCATTTTAAAAATCCTTACAAATATTTTAAAGCACAATTCTATTACAGCAGAAGTTTTAAAATTGTAAATGGAATGTAACTATTCCAGGCAGTGTGGTCAGCCACAAGAGTAATGTAGATTCATCCTAGGAAAGTAAAAATAAAAGAAATTCCAGAATTTGCATTTTATTACATGCGCAATTATCAATGGGAATAATTAGACTCAGATATTTAGAGATTAACATTATACACAACTAGCAAGTTTGCAAACCACTTTAGGGAGAGGAATGAAATAAGTCATTTGTTCTCATTTTACAACACTGACACTGTTTTTGCCCTGACTACTTAATCTCTGGGCACATACCCTAGGCCCTTCCTCTGGGGTTGAGGAAGCAATAAACAATGAAAGTGGTTTTCCTTAGTCCTATGAGAGCAATGATGATTTTGCCTTATTCACACTGAATTCACCCCTCTTTGCAGAGGGACACATTGTAAACTCTCAGAACATAACTGCGGAATACATTAATCCCTCCTGTCAAAGGAGTAAAGTTTAAAGCCTGTTTGTTCCCTATTAACCTGACTGCAAATGACTACAATGTACAACCCTACACAGAAAAAAGGAACAAAATATAAAGGTTGAGCCACAGTGTGTTCTAGTGTATATATAATATTTTATATTCATTTCAAATAAGTAGTGAGCTCAACAGGGGACAAAGGAAGTTGAAAGCCATGTTTTCAATGGCATCCTTGTGACTTGTTTATGATCCAGAAGCAGAGATTTTCTTGACTTTAAAGGCAGAACGAGGGCCAGGCACGGTGGGTCACGCCTGTAATCCCAGCACTCTGGGAGGCCTAGGTGGGTGAATCACCTGAGGTCAGGAGTTTGAGATCGGCCTGGCCAACATGGTGAAACCCTGTCTCTACTAAAAAATACAAAAATTAGCCAGGCATGGTGATGGGCGCCTGTAATCCCAGCTACTTGGGAGGCTGAGGTGAGAGAATCGCCTGAATCCAGGAGGCAGAGGTTGCAGTGAGCCGAGATCACACCACTGCACTCCAGCCTGGGTGATAGAGCAAGACTCAGTCTCAAAAAACAAAACAAAACAAAGCAAAAAAAATAAAAATAAAGGCAGAACTAATATTTTCTTACCCCGTTCTCTCTCCCTCTTGTTTACACTGTACATAGAGTGTGAGCACCCATCTTCACAATGCACTACCAAATCCCTTGAACTTCCAAATAGTCTTCTAGATAGCAATTCTTCGTTTCGATTCAATTAGTTTCAATTTTCCCCATGAACTCTTCTCATTTCTTCAAATACGAACTTTCTGTTTGATCAGTCACACTACATCACACCCTGCCTTAGTATTCTATGAATGAAATGATAAGAGCCTGAGCTGCTTGTCACTTTCAGTCAGGAGCCAGCTAAAGCATGACTGAAAAATGTCAGGTGCATGTAACAAATTTTTGGTTTGTGTGTATCATCAATTGACATCTTTTTTGTATAAATTAGAACTCAAACTGTGAGAGAATGAAATTGTGAGTAAATAACGGAAGTTATAGGAACTTGCCTTTTTATAAAACAATGTCTGAAATGTCATTGTTCCCTTTTAGCTTCTCCTTGGTGGTTTAATTTATTTCATGTGTCATGTCTCCCTACTTTGAAATGCTCTTTGGAAGAGTTCTGGGGCCAGACATTTATGGTGAGAATAATTAAAGACAAGTTGAGGGAAACTGAGAACTGAGTCCTTGGGGATCTGAACTTGAGAAAACTTTGGGGAACCTTGCAAAATATTTGGAAAAACAAAGCTTTAAGAACAAAATAGAGTACTCTTGGGAATATTAAAAAGTTTCTGTGTAATACTAGTAAACTATATCCAAATTATCTCATCAAAGAAGAGGTTTAAATTCTTTGCTTCTATTACCAATGACTACCATAATCATGTGTATTATACAAGCATTTTCCAATTCCACAAATATCCTGTGCATAAGATAGATTCTGGGGAGGAAAAAACATACTTCAATTATAAGACAATCTAAAAAAGTTAATGAAGGAACTGTAGGAGTATGTGTTCCGAAGTTAGGGAAATCCAACATGGCACCCAGCAGTGCTCACATCTAGGACAATGTAGGCTTAAGTCTGAAGGGGCATAAGGAGGGAACAGTTACCAGACAGGATAACTATAAGACAAGGGATACTTGACAGTGGCCCCTGACCTTCTATGAAGGCTGACAGCCCACCATCAAGGAGAGAGCCAAGGGAACTGATACTCTGACCTCACTCTCCTGCCCTCTGATATCCCACAAGTGCCTCTGATGGGCTGAACTCAGCCCAGTGCTGGGGGACAAAGAAGCCCATTGATGCAGTACACACAGGTCTGCATTGGTGCTATTGCCACAGTCAAAGAACAGTATGCAAAGCATGAAGAGTAGGCCAAGAGGACCAAGTCAACAACACCCAGCATGTGCTCTATATATGATAATTTGACTTTGCCATAATTAACTCCCTGCTCCGGTGATGAGTGCACTAAAATCTCGGAAATCATCACTAAAGAACTTATCTATGTAAAACACAACCTGTTCCCCAAAAAACCTATTGAAATAATTTTTTAAAAGATTTTAAACTACTAGAGAGAGAGAGAGAGAGAGAGAGAGAGAGAGAGAGAGGGGAAAAGAAATTACTGATGAAAACATATGCACCAAAAAAATGGTAAGTATATTTTTGATGATGAGTAATTATGGCATCATTGGTTCACACCTTTCTGAGCTTATTTTTCCCTTCTTTAAGCTGTCAGGAAAGATACCCACATTCAAGTTTATGCAGTCTATTATCTTAAAAAATGAACCTGTAACTAAGATTCATCCAAAGAAATTCTAAGTTGATGTTCATATGAGGCTTGGGATGAACAACTCTGATGTGGAGGGTGAGAAGAAGGATAATCTGATGTCATAGAAACATTCAAAATGTGAAGAGCACAAGCTGAAGTTGCTGATTACCAGAGATAATGGTGCTGAAGAAAGACTTTGATAATAGGTCTGGAACATGCAACTCTCCACAATGGGGGACAGCTCCAAATGCTCACAGTACAGGTTTCAGTCTGTATGAGGCTGCTATGTGTAATAGAGTACATGGAGAGAGAAATTGGCAGGACCATGCAGCACATAGCTTTCATTTATTAAAACCAAAATTGTGAAATGCTTTTCTTTGCTGATATGGTATGATTTCAGACATCTTTATCAACCCTCACACCCACCACCATTGGGATCCTGACAGTTCATTCATTCATTCATTCATTCGTCAATTCAAATAGTTACTGAACCTCAGCTTCAACATGTTCTAGGTACTGTGTTAGGCACATGGGGGTACAGCCAGAAAAAAATAGGGTATGGCAGAAAAAAAGAGAATAAGCAAAAGATTACAGGGTGATGAATGTCACCAAAAAGGAAGTAGTGTGGCATATAAATGATTAGCAAACAGTTTTCAACCCAATAGGAAGGTCAGGGAAAGCCTTCTGAGGCCATGTCACTTAGCCTAAGAATGAAGGAGAGTTAGTTGAGAGAGTTAATGAGAGGAGGGAAGAGGAGACTCAGCCTGCAGGCGGAGAAAATCACAGTTGTATAAGTCAGCAGCCCAGAAAAAACTCTGAAAAATGTTTATTATGGCTGGAACACATGAGAGTTCCCATCCCAAACACGATTTCTGGTTCCTGGCTCAGTTTAACTAAAGGTCTAGCACTCAGGTTTAGAAGCGAAACATCCATTGATATTCACAGTTTAGCACTTAGCACTTCCACCATAGGGCAGAAAGGTAAACATTTAGGTAATTCCTTAACAGCTCAGGATTCCGATTTAGGAGATTCAAGCTTCAAAACTCGGAGACTGGATTGCCACCCCAAAAGGTTTTGTTCTGAGGGGTTTGGAGCTTTTATAATTCAAGATCTCAAGTTGAGAATAATTGTGGACAAATTGAGGGAAACTGAGAACTGAGTCCTTGGGGACCTAAACTTGAGAAAACTTTGGGGAACCTTGCAAAATATTTGGAAGAACAAAGCTTTAAAGAAAGATAGGCTGAGTTGGGAATCCTTACTCTGTCAGGTACTACCTGGGTCATCCCTCTCAGCTTCGGATTCCTTAACTGTAAAACTGGAACGGGAACAGCATCAAGGATAGCAGTTACCTGTTAGGGTTACTATGAAATTGGTGATTTGTGGAATTCTGCTTAAGGTAATTCAATGCCTCATCTGTCATGGACCTCAAATCCTTCTTAATCATAATTATTCAAGACTTTCCAGTTTAAAGATGCTCTGCTTATTAAATGAGATAGAAACTAAGAAATCATTAAATGGCTTCTCTTCCTTTAATGCCAGCTGTTAAATCTGCACCATGTATCCAAAGAACACAGTTTGACCCCCCTTTCTTGTTTTGTATTTTCCCTTGCTGTGTTGTCAACATGGCCAAAAGGGCATGATGTTTTTACTCTTCAGAATACTCTGTGCTTTGTTTTGCTACCACTGTTCTTAAAGTGTGTTCTATTCTTACACCTTCATCTCTGACTATATATTTCCCTTTCCCTTCTTACCTGTATTCCTTAAACCTGAACTTATCTTTGAATTCCAGTGCCAATCACAGAGCCAGGCACAAAATGTTTTATGCATCTACAAATGAATAAAAAAGCAATAGAAAGAAGAATAGGAAAAGAAAAATGAGTGGAGAGCACCCTAGTTTGTCACAGTTTTAGGAGTTTCTCAAACTATTTTACTCCCTATCAAGAACCTTTTTAAAAATTAGACAGAATTTCGCTTATCAATCAATAATCAAATGCATAACAACATACTACTACACAAACTACCTCTACTGTCAGAGTTAAATTTTGCAAGGAAGTGTATCCTGTATTTACCAAGTAAGTTCTCAGTAGTCATAACTGTATTTTTTCATGGTATTTTAAACTAATTTTTACTTGTCATAAAGTGAAACGTACTTATCCACCCTCAGTAAAAATGAAATATAGCAATTTGATGGAGTTTGATTTTTGAGCATACTAATTGTGTCAAGTAAATTATAAGTTTACTATATATTTACCCTCTAGCTTTATCAATACAGATATTATATAAACTTGTAAGTACACATATATTAAGTTAATTTGACTAAGGCTAGGAGGATGGAAACTGATATTTATTAAAAGTTTTTACTATGACCAAATAACTTTATAGGTGTTATTTTATTTAATCTTCACGGCATTTGGTGAGGCTGGCTTTGTTATTTCACTGCATGAAGAAATATTTGGAGATCACTCCTGAACAGGCATGGCAATATAAGGAAAAACGTTTGGAGGCTTTTTTTTGTTTTCTGAATTTCTTTCATAATGCAGCTGAAAAAAAAATAAAAGCAGGGTTTCAATATCCCCTCCCCCAAAACTGTGAATATCTGTGGATTTCAACAATGCTAGAACTGGTTATAAACTGGTTGATATCTAGAAACTTCCCTCTTAAGTTCATGCTGGCAATGAGTGGTAAGGCAAGACTGTAAACCTAGGTTTTCAGATGTCCTATTTCATTTTTTAAATCTTATTTTTTATTATTGTGAAGCACACATGCTGAAAAGAACTAGTTTTAAGATTAATAACAAAATTAACACCATTTTCCTACCCATCTCCACTTAAGAACGTGATCACTGATCACTTTTAAGATCTCTGTGTGCCTGTTTAAATTATTATCTTCCCCTGAACCCCAACAACCAACCATTATCTGGTGTTTATGTTAAGCATTCTTTTATTTTATAGCTTTTCCATCTTTGCATGCCCTAAACAACACAAATTAGCTCAAAAAAAGTAATTACTTAGCACAAGCTTGGTAGAATAAGGAAGGGAAATACTGCACTGCTACACTCTTAGAGGAAGGCTCCTAAAATAAGATAAGCAGAGCAGAGTCTGTGGTTCATTATCTGACTCCAGCTTGAGAGTTTGCAAGAGCCCTTGTAGGTTGGTCAGAGGCTGACCATGAATTTCATCCTGGAACACAGGCCTCCTCAGAGCTGCAGCAGCTGGCAGGGTAGCCAGCAGGGCATCTGGCCATGCATCTGCTGCTCTCTACTCCCTGCTCCGCTACAAAAGAGCAGGTCAGAACACATTACCTCAGAGGCGAGAGAGGGCTCACCCTCATTGAACTCTTACACATTGCCTTTTAGGAGTAAGGTTGTCAATCAAGGTTTTTTGCCATGTTTCCCCTTTTGCCCACATTTTAAAAAAATCAATTTTACAAAAGCAAAACACTGAACTACACTGAAAGCTACATAATATGAGCAGCCAGTAGCTGGAAAGCTACCCATTATGTTGAGCCAATAATGGAATTTGTCTATATCCATTTGCAGCTGTATTCAACTTTCAGGGATGTGATCAATGTGCCTCTACTTATAATAGTGTGTTCAAGCTATAAAAGTTATATGACTTCCCTAAAGGAAGGTGAAAAGGAAAACAAATTCAGTGAAACTAGTGAAGCCATTGCTTTGGTATACCATAAAGCAAATCTAGTTAACTAAAGCCTTGGTGTTTTGGTACAACATGAAAAAAGAGTTCTATTTTCCATGGACAAGTGATTCTTATCTTACCCTTTTGGTAAGATAAGAACTCTCTTATGGTAAGAACTCTCGTTTTCAGTCTTTACAGATATAACTCAAACCATTTTTACTAATTGCATTTTTATTCCTATGCTAGTAAATTTAAATTTGAGAACTCTGCTGAAGGCTTATATTTCCTCTATGCATCCTACTCGGTGATTCTTTATTACTACCATTAGTCACTGACTGAATGCTAGTTATTTAAGGGTTTGCATGCATGGAATACATTTCTACATTACTTCCACTTTACCCACCAAAGTAATAATGATATAAATACCAGAAGGGTACTTAAAATTGTTTCAACCTTGTCACTTTTCAAATACCTGCTTTAAGTTTTCCTAGAGGAGGGAGTATATAAAAATTATTAATTATATAGTTAATTTCTACCTGAGGAAACCAATATACAAACTCACTTGCCCAACGTTAAACAGCTGCTTAGAACCCTGAGCTGTTAATTCATTTTTATTCCAAAATGCTGTTACCTAAAAACAAATGTTATTGAAATGAAATTAGTTTCTGGTCCTGTTAAGGAGAATTTTCTTATGATGAAGATCCAATTCAATAAACAACATATTCTTCCCTATATATTCCCATAGCTGGTGTTAAATTTGTTCCATTTATGCTGTGGCCAAATAAAAGCAGAAGAATTGGCCTAGATTAAAAAGTTGTTTGAGTCAATATGCTTCAGATCTTAGCTGGAGCCCAGAGTTGTGATATACTAGTATATCTGCTCATGAGATGTTATTCTGGAACTTAATCAATAGAATCAACCAGATTTTTGCCACCACTTCAGTTGAAAGAAAAGCATCATTTGCCCTCTTGGTCTTCTGTTTCCTTGCTTCTAAAGTAATCTCTCTTCTGCACAGCAAAGGATACAATCAATAAAATAAAGAGACAATCCACAGAATCGAAGAAAATACTTGCAAACTGCCCCTCTGACAAGGGATTAATAGCCAGAATATATAAAGTGCTCAAACAATCATATAGGAAAAAAATTCATAATCTAATCAAAAAATAGGCAAAATATTTGAATAGACATTTCTCAAAAGAAGACATACAAATTGCAAATAGGAATATGAAAAGATACTTAACATCACTGATCATCAGAGAAATGCCAATCAATATTACAATGAAATGTCATCTCACCCAAGTTAAAACGGATTACATCCAAAAGACAGGTAATAACAAATGTTGGTGAGGATGTGAAGAAAAGGAAACCCTTGTACAGTGTTGGTGGGAATGTAAATTAGTACTATGAAGAATAATTTGGAGGTTCCTCTCAAAAAACTAAAAATTGAGCTGCCATATGATCCAGCAATCCCACTGCTGGGTATGTACCCAAAAGAAAGGAAATCAGTATATCAAAGAGATATCTGCACTCCCATGTTTGTTGCAGCACTGTTTACAATAGCTAAGATTTGGAAATAACCTAAGTGTCCATCAACAAATGAATGGATGAAGAAAATGTGGTACTTATACACAGTAGAGGACTAGTTAGCCATAAAAAAGAATGAGATCCAGTCATTTGCAACAACATGGATGGAAATGGAGATATTATGTTAAGTGAAATAAGCCAGGCAAGGAAAGACAAGCTTTCCATGTTCTCACTCATCTGTGGGAGCTAAAAATTAAAACAATTGAATTCCTGGACATAGAGAGTAGAAGAATTGTTACCACAAGCTGGGAAGGGTAGTGGAGGTTTGGGAGAAGTTGGGGATGGTTAAGGGTACAAAAAGGATGAAAGAACGAGTAAGACCTACTATTTGATAGCACAATAGGTTAACTATAGTCAATAATGACTTAATTGTGTATTTAAAAATAATGTGAAGAATGTAATTGGATTGTTTGTAACTCAAAGGATAAATGCTTGAGGGGATGGATACCCCATTCTCCATGATGTGCTTATTTCACACTGCATGTCTATCAAAACATCTCTTGTACCCCGTAAATATATATACCTACTATGTACCCCAAAAAATTTTTAAAAATAATTTTAAAAAACTAAAATAAGATTAAAAAAGCAACCTCTAAGGACCCTTCCAGTTAATACAACATTTAATTCTATTTCTCTGTTTTAACTAAGTGGAACATTTACTTTCGTTTTCAACAGCTTTGAGGACAAAGACTAAGCTAAATAACCTAGTCAGGTGAGAACTTGGTGAAAACTTGCTGCAAAACGATGTTCTCTCCAATATCTGCTTCACCCATCTTGTTCCTTATGTAAGTTAGTGGCACCCCAATTTTCTAGTTACTCAGAAAAAAAAAATCATGGTGGTGTCCTGGGCTTCTTTCTTTCATACTCCAAAACCATTTAATCAGGAAATCCTGCTTATTTTTCAAAATTCTGAGCTGTATCTCAAAATGTATCCAGAATCTGAACACCGCTTGCTACCACCACAGTCCAAGCATCTAGATACTAGATCTAGATTCAATGACCTGAAGGCCTGGCACAATCTGATCTTTACTGAGTGAGGGTGTCAGAGAGTTAAAAGAATCAGTACAATCTCACCTGTACTAATTCTCTTAACTCTCTGACCCCTTCACTCAGTCTCTCTCCTCCAGCCACACTGATTTTCTTGCTCTTCCTCAACGTACCAAGCATGCTTGTGCTTTTGCACTTTCTCTACCCTCTGCCTGGAAGCTTTTATCCTGATACCTGAGCACACACTCTCAATTCATTAAGGTATTTCTTTACTTAGAAGTCACTGATATAGTTTGGATTTGTGTCCCTGCCCAAATCTCATGATGAATTGTAATCCCCAGTGTTGAAGAAGGGGCCTACTGGGAGGTGATTAGATCATGGGGGTGGATTTTCCCCTTTCCATTCTCATGATAGTGAATGAGTTCACATGAGATCTGGTTGTTTAAAAGTGTGTCTCACCTCCCCTTTCACCCTCTTCCTCCTCCTCTGGCTATGTAAGAAGTGCCTGCTTCCCCTTTGCCTTCCACCATGATTGTAAGTTTCCCGAGGCCTCCTCAGCCATGTTCCCTGTACAGCCTGCAGAACCTCTTTTCTTTATAAATTACTGAGTTTCAGGTAGTTCTTTAGAGCAATGTGAGAACGAACTAATATAGAAATTGGTACCAGAGAAGTAGAGCATTGCTATAAAGATACCTAAAAATGTAAAAGCAACTTTGGAACCAGGTAAAAGACAGAGGTTGAAACAGTTTGGAGGGCTCAGAAGAAGTCAGGAAGATGAGGAAAGGTTTAGAACTTCCTAGAGACTTGTTAAATTGTTTTGGAGGGCTCAAAAGAAGATAGGAAGATGAGGAAAGGTTTGGAACCTCCTAGAGACTTGTTAAATTGTTGTGACCAAAATGCTGATAGCAATATGGACAATGAAGTCCAGGATAAAGTGGTCTCAGATGGAGATGAGGAACTTACTGAGAACTGGAGTAAAGGTCACTTTTGCTATGCCGTTGCAAAGAGGTTGGAGTCACTGTGCCCATCCCTTAGGGGACTGTAGAACTTTGACCTTCAGACTGATGGATTTCGGGTATCTAATGGAAGAAATTTCTAAGCAGCAAAGCATTCAAGATGTAGCCTGGCAGCTTCTAACAGCATTTGCTCATATACATGAGCAAAGAATGATCTGAAGCTGGAACTTATATTTAAAAGGGAGGCAGAGCATAAAAGTTTGGAAAATTTGCAGCCTGATCCCGTAGTAGAAAAGAAAAACCCATTTTTCAGGAAAGGAAGTAAAGCTGGCTGCAGAAATTTGCATAAGTAAAGAGGAGCCAAATGTTAATAGCCAAGACAATGGGGAAAATGCCTCAAAGGCATTTCAGAGGCCTTTGTGACAGCCCCTCCTGTCACAGGCCCGGAGGACTAGGAGGGAAGAATGGTTTCATAGGCCAGGCCCAGGGCCCAGCTTCCCTGTGCAACCTCAGAACACTGATCCCTCTTTCCCAGCCACTCCAGCTCCAGCAGTGGCTGAAAGGATCCCAGATATGTCTTAGGATGCTGCTCCAGAGGGTGCAAGCCATAAGCCTTGGTGGCTTCCATGTCATGGTAAGGTTGCAGGTGCACAGAGGCAAGAGTTGAGGCTTGGAAGCCTCTGTCTAGATTTCAGAGGATGTATGGAAACTCTTCGATGTCCAGGCAGAAGTCTACTGTAGGGGAAGAGCCCTCATGAGGAACTTTTACTAGGGCAGTGGTAAGGGGAAATGTGAGGTTGGAGCCCCCACACTAAGTCCCCACTGGAGCACTGCCTAGTGGAGCCGTGAGAAGACAGTCACTGTCCTCCAGACCCCAGAACAGTAGATCCATTGACAGTTTGCACTGTGCACCTGGAAAAGCCACAGGTACTTAACACCAGCCCTTGAGAGCAGCCATTGGAGCTGAACCCTGCTGAGCGACAGGGGCAAAGCTGCCCAAGGCCTTGGGAGCTCACCCCATGCATCAGTATGGCCTAGATATGAGACATGGAGTTAAATGAGATTATTTTGGAGTTTTAAGATTTAATGACTGCCCTGTTGGGTTTCAGACTTGTACAGGGCCTATAGCTCCTACCTTTGGCTGATTTCTCCCCTTTGGAACAAATGTATTTACCTAATGACTGTACCCATCACATCTTGGAAGTAAGTAACTTGTTGTTTACTTTATAGGCTTATAGGCTGAAGGGACTTGCCTTATCTCAGATGAGACTTTGAACTGTGGACTTTTGAGTTAATGCTGAAATTAGTTAAGACTTGGGGGACTATTAAGAAGCGATGATTGTATTTTGCAATGTAAGAAGGATATGAGATTTAGAAGGGGCTAGGGGCAGAATAATATGGTTTGGATTTGTGTCTTCACTCAAATCTCATGTTGAATTGTAATGCCCAGTGTTGAAGAAAGGGCCTGGTAGGAAGTGATCAAATCATGGGGGTGGATATTTCCCTTACTCTTCTCATGATAGTGAGTGAGTTCTCACAAGATCTCCTTCTCTGGTCATGTAAGATGTGCCTGCTTCCCCTTTGCCTTCCACCATGATTGTAAGTTTCCTGAGGCCTCCCCAGTCATGCCTCCTGCACAGCCTGCAGAATTGTGAGTCAATTAAACCTCTTTTCTTTATAAATTACCCAGTCTTAGGTAGTTCTTTATAGCAATGTGAGAACAGACTAATACAGTCACCTTTTCACTAAGGCCTTCCCTGGTTATTATTGTAAAGTAAAATCTCAACCCCTAACATTCAAGGTCTATATTCTCTTCTTTATTTTTTTCATCTTGTCACTAACATCTGTACATTTTACTTATTTATCTTGTTTATTGTTTGTCTCTTTCATAAGAATGTAGGTTCTATGAAAGCATTTATTTTCCCCCAAAGTATTCCCAGTGCCTAAAACAGGGCCTGCACCTGGTAGGTACTCAGCACATATTTGTTGAACGGATGAAAGCATGCATAGAAATAACCTAGGTATTTATGTCTGCAAGGAAATGTTAGGCATAGCCTCAGTGCCAGCATTATAATAGAATTATTTGAGAAAATCCATAACATTTGTAAAGCTCTATCAGACTAATTAGAAACAAAAATGATAGAAAACACAAATAGCCAATACCAAGAATGAGAGATGACATCCTTAGAGTCTAGAGATGTCAGAAGGATTATAGTATATTGTGGACTAATTTATGCCTATACATTTGACAGCTTGAATTGGCGAAAGACTTTTAGATATGACACCAAAAGCATGATTCCATGAATTTAAATATTGACAAATTGGGCATCATCAAAAGAAAGAACCCTTACTCTTCATGCTCTGATCTACCAAGGCACTTTTTTAGTATTCTTCAGACTTAAGGTCAAGTGAGTCTTTCTGGCAGCAGTTTTAGATCAACCTGTGGCTGTTCACTAGCTGTCTTTGCTTGTCCCAAAACAGGTCAGAGTGAAAGCAGGAAGCAGGAGGATGAGAGACCTGCATTAGGATTTAGCAGAGTTTTTTCTTTCACTGGTCAGAGTTATTTTGAAATTGGTGATTCTCTGTCTTCAAGTTATGCCATGGGCATGACATCTGTGAAGTTTTATTTCTCCTTTCTTAGTCTATATCATTTCTAAGATATATTAGAAAATGGAACTGAAAAGTTGCCATTGTCTTCAACTATCTGTAATTTTCTCTTATCTTTCTTATAAAACATTTTAAATCAATAATAGCAGAAATAAAATACAGATTACACTAAACTTTGTAGACGAAATCTTTGAAGAAACCAATTTCAAACTTCACTGGAGAGTAAAAAAGCAAAAATTCCACATTTTCTCTTAGTTTAGACAGGAGTTCATTTCACAGGTACTTATTGTTAGCTGAAACTGAATAGAGCAAATTGAAAAAGACTAAACCATTTCAGTGGTTCTACATTTGAGATGAAATATATCCAATCTCTACTCAAACACTTTGCTCCCCTTACAGTGATCATTTAAGACATGTGCATACAAGTAGGAAACAAGGTTGTTTTAAAATTTTTCTATAATTGCATAAAATGATTCAGAATGGAGATGGTGATTCATGTGACATTTTCTGCTCTTTTCCCTGCCTACATTTTAGTAAAATATATTGTCCCCTGTTATTCCTCTCACCCTGATTCTTCTGTGGTTTTAAAATTATAATGGCTGTTAATTTAGAAGGCATTCTCTGAAAGGAACAGCCATTGTCTTTGTCAAAGTCAACAAAGCATTACCCATAGATACTCAGCTGCCTACATCCCATTGTTTATCCTCCAATCTAAAAGTAGCCTCTCATTCATTTCACTTTAAAACAGCCTTCCATTTTCAAATTTGGGATTATAGGTTGATCAAGGTCCCTTAAGTGAATTTACCAACAAATGGAGAGGTAGGGGCTTCCGCCTCAGGCCATTTTTATCCCTTAAGTTTAAATGTATTTAAATCATAAATGTAATTCTACCATTAAATATAATTCTACCATGCTTGCAAGAGCTTTGATTTCAGCACTTTGCTTTTTGTTTTTCCATGTCAATATTCTCCATTTATCAAAATAGTGAGTAGCAGGTAGTAGGTGGTATGTATACAATGTGATACATAGACTTAATTTAAGAAAAGTAGACAGCAAAATTTGATGCAGTGTTATCCATAGAAGGAATAAGTACAGGTGATTTTATCTTTCACTTGTTTCTTGTCATTATTTTATGAATTTCCCACGGTGTGCCTGCAATACTTTTTAAATAGTACTTATTCCCTTGATACAAAATGAAACGCTGCTTCAATTCACTTTCCAACTATTTCTCCATTTCTATGCCTTAGAAATACCTAAGCAACAATCAATCAAGTCTCATTGCCTCACTTGAAATAGCCTTTGCATTAAGTAGAAATCTTAAAGGAATTGTTGAAGAGATGAGTATGTTTAAAAGTCTGGCACAAGTTACATTAGCCACTGATTTTTGCATAACCACAGAAGAAACAATTAAACAAAATGAAAAGTATCAAAGTACTATTGTTTTGGAACAAACACGTAATGGTCATTAGCATATCTCTTGCAATGGAAACGCAAGGTAGTAGAGCATTTTGGCTTTGGAGTCAAATGGACTTTGGCTCAAATCCTAGTTTATGAGTTATTAAGAGTGTGATCTTGAGTGACTAACTTATTATCTCTTAGCTTCAGTTTCACCACCTTTGAAAGAGGAACAAGAAAACCAGCTGTGCGGTTTTATTTTAATAAGTAGGGGAAATTCAAAAAGTAACCCATAGCAAACATACTTAGCCTTAGAATTTCCAAGACATGGTGATGAATTGAATGGAAAGGAGGAAGTAAAGGGAAGAGACTAGGACAACACTCATAGTTCTGGCTTGGATGAACAGATACAAACTGAGACCTACAGGATGAGTATGAATTAGCCAGGTAAACGTTCAGTAAGAGGAAAGAGACTATTCTAGAACTTGGGAGCGCATGAACAAAAGGCAGAAGAGAGAACATGACACATTTTTGGAACTCAAAAGTATTTTGACATACTTTGACAGTCAAGTACAACAGGGTAGCTAGAGATTAAGATGGAGGGAAAGGGAAGCCAGTCATGAAGAAACTTTTGAGTTATGATGCAATGTTTGTACTTTATCCTGAGCATAATGTGGAGACACTGAAAACTTCTAAATCATATTTGAAGTTGAGAGGAGAAGGGTCAGGAAGCAGAATGAGCAGGCAAGAGACTATGGCTACAAGCCACAGTGGTGGCCTAAAGGAGGTATCACCAGCAGGAACTAAGAGAACACATCAGGACAGCCTTCCCTGATTCCATAGGATGGGCAGGGCAGCTCCTTTTCTTCTGTGATCCATAGTCCTTTGTACTCATGGCCCTCATTGCAGAGTGCTTATCACAGTATATTTTAATTACATGGTAGAACAGATTCCAACAAGACAAGAGATGTGTCTTGTTTCCAGTCCTTCATGCAATTTCTGGCACCTGAAGGGTTCTATATATGTACATTAATGAAAGGGTGTAAATATGAATCTCTCTCTCTCTTTGTTCTTCTCTTTTTAACAATGACCACTCATGCGCATGATGCAGACCCCTCTAATTAATGGAACTGTTTCCTCCAATAGAGAGAAGATCACTGTTATTCTTGTGGTAACTCTCAGTGCTAATATCGACGCAAAATGGTATTACATGCTGAACATTAAGTTGAATATGGCACATTTTCTGACCTCAGAAACTTTTATATAAGATACTTGCTTTGAACTTAAAAAAATAAACTTGGGCATAGTTTAGTTTCTCTTCCTTCTTTTAAAGTCAAGATCAATAAGTAGAGTTGTTTTCTTACTCAGTGAATCTTTTCAGATATGTTATTCCTAAACTGTCTCTTTATTTGTGTACATAAATTCTTTCCAAAATTTTCTGATTAGAAGATGATTTAATTAAATAGTCTTGGCCGGGCGTAGTGGCTCACACCTGTAATCCCAGCACTTTGGGAGGCAGAGGCAGGCGGATCATGAAGTCAGGAGTTTGAGACCAGTCTGGCCAACATAGTGAAACCCTGTCTCTACTAAAAATGAACAAAAAATTAGCGGGGCGTGGTGGCAGGCGCCTGTAATCTCAGCTACTCAGGAGACTGAGGCAGGAGAATAATGTCAACCCAGGAGGCGGAGTTTGCAGTGAGCTGAGATGTCGCCACTGCACTCCAGCCTGGGCAACAGAAGGAGACTCCATCTCAAAAAAATAAATAAATAATCTTAGTTCCTGGACAATAGAAAATGTATTTTTAAAGTATATCTGATTTGGTCACGTCTCTGGTGAGCAATACTATTCACTGTTTACGTAAATCTTAAATGAATGAACAAGGCTACAATTTCAAAAAATATTGTATAGCTACAAGGCTGTGTAGTATTTTATAAAGCACACTACTAACACTGGAGAAGAAAAACATGCTGGAAACATGAACAATTGTAATTATTTATGACTATTCAGGAATAAAATTTGTTTTTTTAAATCATTTACTGCAATATATTATTTGCCTCTGAAATGTATACTTCCTCTTAAATACCAAATAGGGTTTCTTGGTTTGACAAGGCTCTGTTGAATTACTGCCTCCAAGTCTTGGTTAAAAATGTTTATGTTTTCACTAATTACCCTGAAGTTTGAAAAACAATACTTGAAAGCACTATAATCATAATAGAAACCTCTAGGACACTTAATAATTTTATGAAGCAAGTCTTTTGCTTGATCATTTCATGCCCATAATGATTTGACTGGGCTAGTACATGTTTTTATATAACATTCAAGGAAATACGTATTTCAAAATTTACATTTTTGATGACAGAATTCCAATACTGTATCCTAGGTTAACAGGAGATTATATGCATTTGTGAAGTGTGTGTGGTGGGTGGATGGTGTGCATACATGCACATTATTTAATTCTTTTTATGGGCATTTTGAAGCCTTTATAAAAACAATGGTATAAAATTTGAATTTTGCTAATTGACTTTATAAAGTTATTTGCAGAAAGACATTTTAAAATAAAGCAACTAAATAATTGATTAAGGTTTTTTTCTATAGTTCTGATAAAATTCATGATAGTACAAACATTTTCTGGAATGTGATGGAGTGTAAAATATTTTTGTCGGCCAGGCACGGTGGCTCACGCCTGTAATCCCAGCACTTTGGGAGGCCAAGGCGGGCAAATCATGAGGTCAGGAGTTCGAGACCAGCCTGGCCAACATGGTGAAACCCTGTCTCTGCTAAAAATTAAAAAAAGTAGCTGGGCATAGTGGCGGGCACCTGTAATCCCAGCTACTCGGGAGGCTGAGGCAGGAGAATCGCTTGAACCCGGGAGGCGGAGGTTGCAACAAGCCAAGATCATGCCATTGCACTCCAACCTGGGCGACAGAGACTCCATCTCAAAAAAAACACCCATATGTATATATATATATGTTTATGTCTATCTGTATATCCATATCTATAAACATATTTCTATCAATATGAATAAATAAATCTATGTTAAATTTACATATTCTTTATTATCTTAAAAAATGTGTAATGGGAAAGGTAAAAGTCAGATTAGTGGAGCATTATCTAATCATTAAAACTTAAGATACTGACATGGAAAATTGTCTACCACATGGGACCCGGAAAAATGAAGTAGATCATAAGGTGGTATATGCAATATGGGAAGAGTTTTCAATCAGCAATATTGTGCCTTGGATAAACCTCATTGCCTACACATTGCAAACCTCATAGGCACTGTCACTGCATAAAGCTTAATATATGCAATATGATCTTTTTTTATACGATCTATTATGAAATACTTAAAATTATCTTTAAACCGATATTACTTTAGAGGGTTGTTGGCATCTATATTACATGAGGCAACATGTTATAAAGAGTTGCACATAATATGCACTCAATAAATGAGTTTATTACTATTGTGTTATTGTTTATACTATTATGTGTGTCTGCTTTCTCTTACAGAAATCTGTGCAGATGCAGGACCATCACCTTTGCCATATGGTACTTTCTTAGCCTGTGCATATCTGAAAAACATAAACATGCTTAGCAGTATGAGGTAAGAATTAATTGCATCAATAAAAATTCATTGGGCCAAACGGAATTTCAACAGACTGAAAGATACTTAAATGTTTTCTGGAAGGCTGAGTTGACCTAAGAATGTGTATGAAGAAATAATTTGTAAAAAATACTACAGGCCAATTGGCATCTGGAATCATGAAAATATTAATGATTCTTCCCAAGCCATATATTCTGGAATATTCCAACTAATGAGCACACAGCTGCATTAGCAAGCAGGAGACATGAACAGTGGGTAGGCACTATTTTTCTCCTTTGAACAACTCATGTACTGAACATTAGTTGAAAGTAAGAAATAATAAGTACGTTTTCTAAGGAATTCCACATACTTTAAATAAAGACTTCTGGATCCACAAGACTTCATGTTGTAACACATGGGTTCACAGATCAAACTTCAAACTTCACTAAAAACCTAGAAAGATCAGAAAGGATGAAGGGAGTTCACTGCCCAATACCTGCTCCTGAGGATGGGAGTAGGATAATGCATATACAGTCGATTAGGAGGGATGGTGAGACATAGACTAAATGAGAGGTCTACGCTAAATACCAGGGCAGCATCTTGGCAATGAAAGCTCCTGCCTTTGGAACACTCCCCTAAGGGAAACAGTAGATGCTGCTGCCTCATCAAAGGAATTAAATTGCCTGGATAAAAGCATGAGCATGCACTGAGTCATCTCTTGCCCTTTAACTGGGACTTCAGACATACGTAATACTTCAAAATTGTTTGTTTTAATGCAGAATCATCTGAATGCAAAGTAAACCAATGCTAAAGCCTGGCTAGAATAGATCGTCCTACAGAATTTGATAATCTCAGAATTAGGAGGGACCTTAAAAAACATGCACTTATTTATGAGCTATAGATACTGCTTCCTATGTACATGCCAGGTACAATTTTAAACATGATTTTATAAATAATAAGTTAATCACAGTTGGCAGGATAATGGAATAGGAGGCCCCCTACTCACATACCCACACAGCAAGAAGGATTTGGCAGCCATCCACTGATAAAAGTGCCTCAGTGGGAGCTTTGGGATCCAGGGAGATTTTAAAACTCTGGTACAGGCCAAAACCAAGTGGGCTCGTTTTAATAGGGCAGGCCCACACTTGGGTGGCCATTTTGCTGACTATGGTATAAGCCATTGATCAAAAATGAACCCATCCCCTGTGGACCCAGCTACAATCCTGTTTAGCCTTGGTCCCGCCACCAGAACCATCCTCCAAGAAGGAGTCATGCTCATTCATGCCTGAGGTGAGAGGTCCACCAACCACAGGCCTGGCAGCAGATGCTAAAGTGCCCCTGTAACTCAGCTCCAGCCCCTCATCTACAGTCTGAGAACAATCATGCCTGCCCAGAGACCTGCTGGGAGACACGCCCATCTGTGCAGCGGAAAGCAGGCTTGCTACCCTCAGTCCCATAGCAGACCCTGAAAAAGCTCTAACTTGGCTGTAGCTCCTATAAACTGTAGTCTGAAAGTAGTCCTGCCTACCCAGGAACCTGCCAGGAGTCATACCTGTATGTACCCTGGGAAGCAGGCTTGCGGAACTCCATCCCACAGCAGATCCTAAGACAGCCCAGAAATTTATCTCCAGTGCCCTTCAGTTGTGATCCATGGTCAGTTCTGCCTGTCCAGGAACCTGGCAGGAGACACGTCCTTCTGTGCCTCCAGAGGCAGGTCTGAGACATGAGGCTGGGCTGTGGACCCTGAAGCAGCTGGAACTCACTCAGTTCTAGCTCCTCTTATCTGCAGCCTGGGGTCAGTCTTACCCACCCAAGGACCCAGAAGAAGCCACACCTGTCTACAGACCTGGTAACAGGCCCATTATCTGCAGACCCTGAAGTGGATCCTTATATCAATACCAGCCCTACTGACCAAGATCCTGGAAGTCCAGTCTACCCAGGGACCAGATAATATTCACGCCAGCTCGAGCCCCTGGTAACAGGCCTGCCAACCACAAATTGTAATCTGGAGGCAATCCCATCAGCCCTGGGACCCTACCAAGCACAAAACCAATGCATCAACAAAATAAGATATTTAATAAATAAATAGAAACCATAAAAAAGAACCAAACAGAACGACATATGTATTATCTCACTTATAATGTAGAATCTTAGAAAGTCAAACACATAGCATTGCCAGGGCCTGGGGTTGGGGGCTATGGGGAGGTGTTGGTCAAAGGATACAAACTTTCAGTTTTGGAATCTAATGTACAGCATGGTGACTATAGTAAATACTACTGCATTGTTGACTTGAACTTTGCTAAGAGAGTAACCTAATGTGTGCTTAACACATACACACACACAACGCACACACCAGTTACAATGTGTGGTGATGGATGAGTTGGTTACTTTGATTACAGTCATCATTACCCAGTGCATACATATATCAAATCATCATGTTGTATACCTTGAACACATATAATTTTTATCTGTCAATTATACCCTAATAAATCTGGGACAAAACTCAATCCCTGTAAGAACTCTATGAGGTACATAATATTAGTACCACCACTTTACAGGTGGGAAGACTGAAGAACAAGAGTATAAATAACTTGGTCTTGGTAGCACAGCTGCTTACTGGTGGAACAGAGGCTTGACTCCAGAAAGTCTGGACCCAAAGTCTGCATCCTAAACCTTTCAAATGCATTGCCTTTTACCTTGGTAGGCATTCAGTATTACTTTTTCTAGATATGAAAGATTGTGTTAGTGTGTATGAACAGCATGCATAGCATTTATTCTAAAAAAAGAATTTGACTCACAATCTTGATTCTGGGAATATCTGATTTTACTGAAAGAAGATTATTTGCTAATTACTCTTCCCAAATCTTATGAATAGGATGAATGAAGCAGGCATAATTTGAGACTTTTTGTATTTAATACTATTTTACTACCTACCATATTTTCACCCAATCTACATATATAAGGCCCAAATCAGCAGCTTTTCCACATCCATTGTTCCCACTTCCAGTTAGTATTGACATTATATATTACATTTTATTTGCATCTTCTATAACCAGTTGAGTTCATTGTCTGTTCCCCCCATTCTTTCTGCTCCACTGAGGTTCAAAAGCCCATTCCCGGGTTATTGCAGAACTGCCCTAAGCATTCTCTCCCTCTCCTATCTGCCTGTTTTAGTCATAACAGAAATTGCAGGTTCGGGAGATTTGGGAAGGTGTCGGCTCTGCAGTTCCTGGGCATGGCAAGAAGTGTCCTGAGGCAGACGCACAGTTAGATGGACAAGGACCAAAATGAGATCATCCATGGTGCTAAAGCAAAAGCAAGTCCAGGGTTTAGATCAAGCAACAACATCATACAGTTGAACCCAAGGGCACATATATCCTGAAACGAAGTAACTCAGTCTTCAGAGTATCTCAATGGTACAGGTCTCTTTCCAAGTCTTGGGAAAGACTCTAGCAAAGGTCCGTAAAATTATATAAGTGCAAGAATCCACAAAACCTAAATCTTCTCATTGAAGCTATGGCTTTAATCACACCGTCAAGGTGGAATTTGCTTCAGCTATTTAGAAAATTGGAAACCAGACAAAATGTGTATCTGGTGTCCTACAGTCTGCTTCACTCCACCTTTGAAGAATTCTTACTTTGTTTTATAAAGTATTGAAGCTAACCTGAGTTTGAGATAGATCTTGTTCTTTTCCTAAAAGCATCCAGGAATAAAAATGATTTGCCAGCATTTTGAGTCCTAGCCTAGGGTCAGTATGCATGAGGGTCACTCATAGCATGGCATGAGAACAACTGAAAGATACATGGCCTGTTCATCAGAACTGTCCAAGTGGTGGAAGTAACTGGGAGAGGACAATGTAGTGAATTTAAGCAACTCCTGAAAAAAGAAGAGGGCTAATGAAAAGTGTGGCTGCAGCCCTCAGCCAACATTGTTTTGCTGGTGAAATTCAGCTGCTAAGAAGGATGCTTTGAGGAGGACAAAGAATTAGCCAAGAGCACCCAGTAGCATGACAGAGGAGTGTGGGAGAAAGGGAGAAGCTGTTCCCCTCCCTGTCACTTGGGGGTGGCAGTTAAGAGGGTGAGGCAGTGTATGGGAAGGCACATCAGATTTCCAAGAACAAAGGTTCTTGAGACCATGTGGCAGCCTCAGATCCTTCTTTCTCCCAGCTTCCCCAAGGATTCATTGCCAAGCCAGCAGCCACTCTGAGCTCCTCAGAAAAAAAGCATCACAAAACCTCAGTGCTGGCTGAGCTGCATGGCTAGACATTCAACAGTGCCATGGTGAGCCACAAACCAAGAAGGTCAAGGTAGAGGAAGCACTTAGAAAAATGGGCTTGAGAATATAGAAAATGAACAATGAATAAGGTTCAGTCTTTGGGAAGTGATCAGGAATGAAAAAGATAGGAGTAAGAGTTTGTATCAGGCTGTTCTTGCATTGCTATACAGACATACCTGAGACTGGGCAACTTATAAAGAAAAGAAGTTTAATTGGTTCACAGTTCTGCAGGCTGTAGAGGAAGCATAGTGGCATCTACTTCTGGGGAGGCCTCATGAGGCTTCCAATCATGGTGGAAGGCAAAGCGGGAACAGGCACATCACATGGCAAGAATGGGAATGAGAGAGAGAGTTTGGTTGTGGGGAGAAGGGTGGGGCGGTGGTGCCACACACTTTTAAATGACCAAATCTCACTAGAACTCACCGTCACAAAGATGGCGCCAAGCCATGAGGGATCTGCCACCATGACCCAAACACCTCCTGCCAGGCCCCACCTCTAGCATTGGAGATGACAATTCAACATGAGGTTCGGGCAGGGACACATATGCAAACCATATCAGAGTTGTAGGTCTGAAGTGCCAAGTGAAACTCAAGTGTCAGGTTCAGGGAGTCACAGCAGAAAGAGCCTGACCATATTGGGATCTTGGTGTCACTCCTAAATTTAACTGGGGCTTTGCTTAAGCTTTGGCCATTTATTTTTTAATGGTATTTCAGTTTATATACAGGGACTTCTATCTTTCTCACCATTCCTTTATTCTAACTTGCTTTCTGGTTAGGATTCCATTCCTTTCTAGGACTTAATCCTACCCTGAACCTCAGCCCAATATCAAAGGCCAGTTTGATGTATTCACAGCCCCGCTCAGGCAACTAAGGGCTCCATAATATATTGGCTTATGGCTGATGATCATCCATTCCTGTAACTCCACATTAGCTATTAATAGGTTCATTGATGCTGTGTGCTATATGCCTGACTAGAAGGTTCCATTCCATCTAGCTCAGGAGGCAGCTCTTCCAAAATCAGGCTCTGCCATCAGGAAGTTCCCTCTGTTCTTATCCTTACTCAATGATGGATACTGAACTGGGCCCCAATTCCTTCCTCCCTTCCTTCCTTCCCTTCCTTCCCTCTCTTTTCTTTCTGATGGAGTCTTGCTCTGTTGCCTAGGCTGGAGTGCAGTGACACCATCTCGGCTCCATGCAACCTCTGCCTCCCAGGTTCAAGTGATTCTCCTACTTCAGCCTCCTAAGTAGCTGGGACTACAGGTAACTGCCACTATGTCTGGCTAGTTTTCATATTTTTGGTAGAGGTGGACTTTCACCATGTTGGCCAAGCTGGTCTCGAACTCCTGACCTTAAATGATCCACCCACCTCAGCCTCCCAATGTGCAGGGATTATAGGCATGAGCCACCGTGACTGGCAACCCTTCACTTCTTATATAATCTGAACTACTACTGCCCACACTAAAGTATCATTTCAAGGTATAACAGTAGGGATTTGGTGTAAACATAATCCTAAAATAAATGAATTCACCTAGAATTATGTTTTGAAAATGTCAAGGATGTTTATTTAAAAAAAAAAAAAAAAAACCCAGGTCACTAAATAATACTACAGAAAAAAGATTAATAACTCTATACATTCCTAATTAAAAGAAAGATTAAATAACAACTGATACATATTTAGAATTAGTGGTTCATTTAGCAAGAGATGGCTCACATCTTTTTAACACAACTACTTCACAGCTGAGTGAGGTTTCAATCTAATCTACATTTCAGAAAAAATTTTAAAAGGTTTATTAGGAGATTTCTAAACACCAGAAACATAAATGGTTCATATACACCTGTAAGATTTACATGAGAAAATAAACACAAACCAAACTGGGCGTAGTAGCTTATGCCTGTAATCCCAGCACTTTGGGAGGCCCAGGTGAGCAGATCACCTGAGGTTAAGAGTTCGAGACCACACTGGCCAACATGGTGAAACCCTGTCTCTACTAAAAATAAAAAATAAAAATAAATAAAAATTAGCCGGGTGTGGTAGTGTATGCCTCTAATCCCAGTTACTCAGGAGGCTGAGGATCAAGAATCGCTTAAACCTGGGAGGCAGAGGTTGCGGTGAGCCAAGGTTGTACCACTGCACTCCAGCCTGGGTAACAGAGCAAGATTCTGTCAGAAAAGAAAAAGGAAAAAAGGAAAAGAAAATAAAAAGAAAGGAAGGACACAAACACAAAGCCTCTGAGGAGCCAAAGTGATTAAGAAATGTATAATAACATAAAAGTAAAGGTAAAAACTTTCCACAATGCTCAGAAGTGGCATGTTCTAGTTAACTTATTTTTATGGATACCTTAGTTACTAGCCAACTAATTCCTAAATCTTATTATTTATTTTTTTTTGCTTTAAACCTTTGTTACTGAAAGTATTCAGTAAAAGATATTTGCCTATTTCTGTTTCAAACTTTCTGAGTCTTTTTAATGACACAGAACTTCTGAGGACTACAGAGTCATTATTCTGAACAATTATGTTTACCTCAAATATAGAACATACAGAAAACTGGGCTGACTAGGATATGACTTAATAGATTTTTTTGTTTACTCGTTAGTAAAATCCCTGATAATGGACTATTTCTCCTTTGTGATTTGTCTAGTGTGATCACAGCAGAGCATAAAAGCATTATTGATTAGGCATACCAATCAGCTTTTATTGAAGTTAGAAGTTAAGATGGAAAGAATAAAATGATCTGTAGATAAATGAAATGACCTGCCTAGAAAAATTTTAACAACAAAAAAGTTTGTAACCAGATTAATGGCTATAGAATATGAGAATATCCTTTAAATAATATTCCTGTAAATAAAATAGATGACATCATGCTTGATTTTAATTAATGCAAAGATTAACAAGGAAAATGGCAGACTGTTTAAAATGCTCCAATCCTGTCTATTCAGACAGTAATTCCCTTATCCATTCAATAAATATTTATTTAATCAGCATTGCTATGTGCTAGGAAATGGCGAAACTGTGGGAAATAAGCAGTCAGATTTCTTTCTTCGTGGAATTTCCCTGTTGATGAGAAAAACTGCTATTGAAAATGTAACTGCAGGCCAAGCTCAGTGCCTCATGCCTATAATCCCAACACTTTGGGAGGCCAAGATGGGCGGATCATCTGAGGTCAGGAGTTTGAGACCAGCCTGGCCAACATGGCAAAACTCTGTCTCTACTAAAAATACAAAAATTAACCAGGCTTGGTGGTGGGCGACTATAATCCCAGCTACTCGGGAGGCTGAGGCACCAGAATCGCTTGAACCCGGGAGGCGGAGGTTGCAGTGAGCCGAGATCACACCACTGCACTCCAGCCTGGGCAACAGAGCGAGCCTCAACCCCCTACCCACCCCCCCAACCCCCGTAAAAAGAAAAGAAAGAAAAAGAGAAAGAGAAAGTGAAGAAAAGAAAAGGTCACTGCAAGTGCTCAGAGTGTGATAAGAACTGCACAATGCAATACACTCCCAGGTATATTCTCTAGTCCAGGGTAGGAATCAGGAAAATCTTCCCGGAGAAAATGATTTTTAAGATGAAAACCAAAGAAAAAGTAAGATTTAGTAGAGGGGAGAAGAAAGCATTCCAGAAAGGGAAAATAACTAATATCATGGCCCTTAGGATCCTGGCATGTTTGAGGAGCCAAAAGTCCAGTAGGGCTGGGGGATCAGAGAGCTGAAAGGAGAGTGATGCCTCTCTGGGCTCAGTCATTAGTCAGGGGCCAGAGCATTCAGGCCACTGTACCATTCTTAGGATTCTGGGATGTCATTGACGAGTTTAAAACCTGGAGTGATGCAATCAGATTTGTTTTGTAGAGATAGTTTGCAATCTGAGGAATAGATGGGAGGGTGGCAAGACTAGATGCAAGGAGACCAGTTAGGAGACTATTGCAGTACTCCAGGTGAGAGATGGCACCATTAGGGTGGAAAGGGGTTGATGAATTTGAGAAATCTTGGAAAGGTAGAATTAATAGGATTTACAGACTGGTTGTGAGCAAAGAGTTAAGGATGTAAAAGGTTAAATGTGTTTACCAAGTGTCGGGACTGAACATCTGGGGTTACAGTGCTGCCATCTACACTTGGAGCACTTTGGGATAAGATAATGCAGACTTTGAACCTCACTTCCTTTAGAAAATTTTAAGATAATATTCAAAATAGTACTTCCGATTTAAATCCAAATTCAGGACTACAATGTTTTTCACTTAATCTCTTTTATATCTTTTATTCAACTACACCAAGAATCCTGATTCCCAAGGATACAAAGGATTACAGAATATTCCATATATATTCATTTACTTTATCCCACATTACAGCCATTAAGTCTCACTGTTACACTAATGCTACTGTTGCCTATGCAGTTACTGAGAATGGGTTTATTTTTTTCTCCCTGTATATTTTTTTTCGGTAGTTACACCATATTCTGTCTGAATATTTGGCCATATATACTACATTCTCTCTCTTTCAAAAACACTTGTCTGAATTCTATAAGTAACTTATAGAATTCTCTAATGCTGTCACACAGCCTTATGTTGATGTTCCTCTAGCCATTTTGGATGTCCGGGGCACATTTTCTAGAAGCTTCTTCACGAATGGATCTTGGGAACTATTTCCCTGAGTTCTTGTATGTTGTTCACAGTTAAACTGCACCCTTTCTACTTGAAGGTCAGTTTGCTGAATATAAAAATCACTGTCTAATATTTCTTTCCTGGAATATCTTAAATATGTTATTCCATTTTCTGCTAGCAAAAAAAAATTGCTGCCAAAAAAAGTCTGATAATTTACATTTCTTTGCCTTATAATTCACCTACTGGTTTTGCTTAGATGCCAAATTATTTTTTCTTTAAAATGAATAATTTTACTAGAATGTGTCTGATGTTGGTCATTTTGGGTTGATATTATTAGGTACTCCATGTACCCTCAATATATAGTTTTAAATGTATACTTTTTTTTGCAGTTTTTTTGGATTGCAGTTCTTAGTATATTTTTCTGTCATCTTGCTTTGTTTTTAATTTTTTTCCATAGATCTCAATTACCTTTATGTTGATTCTTCTTTGCCTATTCACAATTGTTAACTTTCTAATTCTTTTTAAAATCCCTTTCTTCATTTTTTAAAAATTTTTTACTTAGCACTCTCTAGTGTGTTTCTTCTCTCTTGTGTGGATTTTTGTTATTTCTAATACCTCAGTTCTGTTACCTCCTTTTTGAATTCTCATTCTGATGAATATTGCTCTTATATCATTCTTTTTCAAGTATTTTAGCTTATTTTGAAAAAGCTATTTCTATACCTTCTATTGCCTGTTTTTCTATGAAATTAGTTTCTTTGAGTTTTTAGGAGGTATATAGTTCAGGGTAACCTTCTAATGTCACAAAGCTCCCTCTTCTGTCATTTCTGTACAGCAGCTTTGCTTCCCAAGACTTCCTGGCTCTGTGGCCCCTTACCTTACCCCCTCAACCAAATCCTGTGTGGAAGGCTGAATGGTCTTCCAAAGATGTCTGTGCCTTAATCCCCGGAACCTGTAAGTATGTTACGTTACATGGCAAAAGGGACTCTGCAGATGTAATTAAAGTTATAGACTATGAAATAGTCTGGAGAGATTTTCCTGGATTATCCATGTAAACTCAATCTAATCACATGAGCCCTTAAAAAGAGAAAACTTTCTCCAACTAAAGGCAGGAGACATAAGGCAGATGAGAGATCAGAGAGATTTGAGACACGATAAAGACTGGACCCATGTGAGAAGGCCACTGCTGCTGGCTTTGAAGATGAATAGAGCCATGAACCAGAGAATGCTGGCAGGCTCTAGAAGCTAAGAATGATCCCCAGAACAGACAGCAAGGAAACAGAGACCTCAGTCTTTCAACTACACACTACAACGTTCTGCCACCAGCCTGAATGAACATGGAAGTGAACTGTTTCTAAAGTCTCCTAACAAGAGCCCAGACAGCTGATACCTTGGTTTGTGCTTCGTGAAACTCAGAACAGAGAAATCAGCCGTGCCCATCCAGACTGCTAACCTGCAGAACCGTGAGAAATATATTTATGTTGTTTCAAGTCACTAAATTTGTGGCAGTGTTTTACACTAGTAATTTGAAAACAAACATATCCACTTTTATTTGAATATTTTTCGTTTCTTTCCATCATCTTTATTATGCTTAATTTTGACTCCAACCCTCAGTGTGAGGTCTAGTCCTAGAAAGCAGCCCTAAAGTGTCAGTTTTCAGATTCCTTAGAGCTAGACTTCTCCAACTCTGAGGCTAGACTGCTCTTATGTTTAGAATTGATCGTAAGCCTTGTGCACTTTGCTATTAGAGTGAGGAAAACCCTCCCACTTTCAGCTGCTGTTCTCAGACTGCCTGGGCCTTCTATTAAATATCTATTTCTGTGTGGAGCTAACCTGTTCTCAGTTTCTCAGATGCCACACTGAGTTTTCCTCTGAAGGCACTTATTCTAAGCAGACCTATTGGCTATTGCTGACTTGCCTCATCAATGTACATTTTGGGGTTGTGGAGACACCTTGTCACCAATTTTGTCATAAATATTGTCCGTCATTTTTTGGTTTTACTAAAGAGTTGCCTTGGCTGTTTGTAGGAGGGAGTTTGAAGACATTTTTAAAAACTATGCTTCTTCTGCCATAAGCATCTTTCCAGAATCCTGGGCCTAATCTAAACATACTTTAGAAAAATTACTCATATTATTCTTAAAACAGGCCATATTTCAATCTTCTAATGGCATTTGTCTTTCTAAAGAAATTTAGTAATAAGTTTCTGCATAAGGAGAGTTACATTAAAATTTATTTAACTTAAGTCCTAGGCCATCTGTTTTATGAATTTGGGAGTGTTTGTGAAATGAAGCCCACCTGTCTAGACATCAATGCTGGAGAATTGGCAGGTGGTGAAGGAACAGCCATTCAGAGTCAATCATGGAAGTTTCAATGGGAGCATTTGTTTTTATTATGTAATTAATTATAGATTTGAAATACTAAATCATTTTTAAACCTCTAGCTATGTCAAAACACAGCAAATAATTGAACGAGTTATATAAGATTAAAAAGCTATTCAAAAGTTCTTTAGCTTCTCTTAGCTGTGAACAACACGTATGTGTAAAATTTCCTGTTCTCTAGGAAATGCTGAAACAATTATCAGCAGTGGAAATGAGGCAACACCGATGGGGTAGACACATGGTAGACTGCCTGAGGCCTCTGCTCTTCAGCTGTGATGGGAAGGGCACAGGCAGAACAAGAGCAGATGAGGAAACAAAATAACGCAGGGTCTGAGGAACATTGTGAGAGTTAAGCAGACTTAGGTACTCAGAGCAGGACATTAAATTACAGCAAATTAAATTATCTTCTGATGTTTTAATTTTTCTTAAAGACATGGAGGAAAAGAACAATGTGATATTCTTCACACCATGAAGTATTTTATCCTTTGCATTTCCTAGGCATATGTAGTGTTAAATGGCCGCATCCTACACGCTTGGAGTCTCCTGAATTTCATTCTGTGTTTTCTATGATGAAAACATAACCGAAATTTTTAAACTCATTCAGCTTGCTGGTTATCTATCATCCAATTATGTGAGGTTTTTGACAAAATGGGGTAGAAGAGTTACAATGCTTTAAACAAACAAATTTCTTCTTAAAGTGACAGTATTTTTTGTTTTTTATTTCGTTTTGAGATGGAGTTTTGCTCTTTCGCCTGGGCGGGAGTGGCCTGGTGTGATCTCAGCTCACTGCAACCTCCACCTTCCTGTTTCAAGCGATTCTCCTGCCTCAGCCTCCCAAGTAGCTGGGATTACAGGCACCTGCCACCATGCCCAGGTAATTTTTGTATTTTTAGTAGAGATGTCATTTTACTGTGTTTCTTATAGTCTATATAAGACAGAAAGCTTAGGCCAGAGGCAGTAGATGGATATGGTGAGGGAATTCTCCATGGGCAATTTCTGATTAAGGGCTCCACTCATGCCTACTTTTGCCAAGGGCTGAAGAACACCTTGGAGGATGTCAGGCTGGAGGATGCCTTCTTCAATTGCTATGCAGCGCAAAAGAAAAAAAGTATTACATTATTAATTTTCTTAATAATTCAAGAGCTAAGGCACAGAACATGTTAATGTATACGCATGTTTAGCATTAGTAATGACAATGGGCTCTCAAGAGTCTTACAGGGAGGAGTCAAGCAGAGAGCCTCCAACCAAGAACCACCCTATTATCTTGAAATACATACTATGTCTAGAAGTTTGGAATATCTGGAAAATATCAGACAACTCTTGGATAATTCAGTTGAAATCAGCAATTGTCAGGTCTAAAATGTAATCAGTAGAATGGCTGGTGCATTCTCTACTGGAAGAGAAAGAAGGATTCCTAATTTTTTTTAATAATTGAGAGAACTGAAATTAGAGCCATAATTGTACTTAGCATATTTACTGTGTCTTAATCTATAGTTTTGACCATTGTAATTTCAAGGATGGAATCAGATGAGACACAGAGTAAAAGAGAAGTGCAAGGACTGTTGAGCATCTGCCTGTGGCAGCCTATCTAAATATGTAATAAATGAATACCAGGATCAATTACAAATAGGGTGCCAATTAACTCCTCATGACTGAAAAAATGTACATTGGCCACACTATTCAGACCCACTGATAAAGATAGTCCCCTTAAGTAAAAATCTAAAATACATCTTTCTGGGACCGATCTAGCTGTGTTAGGTAGTTTTGCAAGTTTGTCTTGTGTAAATGCGGATTTCAACTAGCTGATAGTCACCACTGAAGTCAGCAGTCAAACCAACTCATATGCGGAAACCAAAT
Source organism: Trachypithecus francoisi (assembly GCF_009764315.1). Lineage (NCBI taxonomy): Eukaryota > Metazoa > Chordata > Mammalia > Primates > Cercopithecidae > Trachypithecus > Trachypithecus francoisi. Next base: position 91,690,954 of record NW_022681473.1, read on the forward strand.
GATATATTTGGGTTTTGCATCCTGAATTTTACCCAGAATGGGTAATTAATTGTCTAAAGTTTAAACCATTTATTATGAATCCTAAAAAGTTACAACATTAAAAAAAAAACACAAAAGAGGCCGGGCGCGGTGGCTCAAGCCTGTAATCCCAGCACTTTGGGAGGCTGAGACGGGCGGATCACGAAGTCAGGAGATCGAGACCACCCTGGCTAACACGGTGAAACCCCATCTCCACTAAAAATAGAAAAAACTAGCCGGGCGAGGTGGCGGGCGCCTGTAGTCCCAGCTACTCAGGAGGCTGAGGCAGGAGAATGGCGTAAACCCGGGAGGCGGAGCTTGCAGTGAGCTGAGATCCGGCCACTGCACTTCAGCCTGGGCGACAGAGCGAGACTCTGTCTCAACAACAACAACAACAAAAAGCACAAAAGAAAACTAAAGAGAGAATAGTGTCTACTAAAAAATAAGCATACTTTGCCATTATGAAGACCAGTGAATAAAACAAATTCTGACTATCTTTATAGTTAGATTTATATAATCTATTATGCCTAGTGAATGTGATATATAATTTTTAAATGAAAATAAAAGACACACCTAAACAGATTAAAATTCTATGAACTTCAGACTTCAACACAAGAGAAAAACCTTAAGAAAACATGAGAAAATCTTTGTGACCTTAGATTAGACAAAGGTTTCATAGACAGGATATTAAAAACATTAACTATTTTAAAAATTAGTAAACAGTTCTTCATAAAAATTATAAGTTTCTGCTCTTTGATACTCAAGAAAATGCTAAAAACAAATTATAGACAGAAAATATTTACAAAATACATGCACAGTAAAGAACCTCTATCCAGAATATATAAAGAATTATTACAACTCGATTAAGACAAACAATCCAAAACAAAGGGCAAAAAATGAAAACATAAATATGCAAATGTCCCTAAGCACGTGAAAAGGTGCTACATAATTAATCAGGAAAGAGTTAATAAGAAAGACTGACCACATCTAGTTTGGCAAGGATGTGGAACACCTAGAATTCATACATTGATGGTGGGAATGAAAAATGGTGTAGCCATTTTGAAAAGCACTTTGGCAATTTCTTATAAAGTTCAACTTACATGTACTGTATGACCATGCAGTCCCACTCCAAGATAAATTGGAAAAAACTACTTTAAATTTCATATGGAACCCAAAAAGAGTCGGCATAGCCAAGACCATCCTAAGCAAAAAGAACAAAGCTGGAGGCATCACGCTACCTGACTTCAAACTATACTACAAGGTTACAGTAACCAAAACAACATGGTACTGGTACCAAAACAGATATATAGATCAACAGAACAGAACAGAGCCCTCAGAAATAATACCACATATCTACAACCATCTGATCTTTGACAAACCTGACACAAACAAGCAATGGGGAAAGGATTCCCTATGTAATAAATGGTGTTGGGAAAACTGGCTAGCCATATGCAGAAAGCTGAAACTGGATCCCTTCCTTACACCTTATAGGAAAATTAAGTCAAGATGGATTAAAGACTTAAATGTTAGACCTAAAACCATAAAAACTCTAGAAGAAAACCTAGGTAATACCATTTGGGACATAGGCATGGGCAAAGTCTTCATGAATAAAACACCAAAAGCAATGGCAACAAAAACCAAAATAGACAAAAGGGATCTAATTAAACTAAAGAGCTTCTGACAGCAAAAGAAACTATCATCAGAGTGAACAGGCAACCTACAGAATGGGAGAAAATTTTTGCAATCTATCCATCTGACAAAGGGCTAATATCCAGAATCTACAAAAAACTTAAACAAATTTACAAGAATAAAAAACCCCATCACAAAGTGGGCAGAGGATATGAACACACACTTCTCAAAAGAAGACACTTATGCAGCCAACAAACATATGAAAAAATGCTCATCATCACTCATCATTAGAGAAATGAAAATCAAAACCACAATGAGATACCATCTCACACCAGTTAGGATGATGATCATGAAAAAGTCAGGAAACAACAGATGCTGGAGACGATGTGGAGAAATATGAACACTTTTACACTGCTGGTGGGAGTATAAATTAGTTCAACCATTGTGGAAGACAGCGTGATGATTCCTCAAGGATCTAGAAGTAGAAATACCATTTGACCCAGCCATCCCATTACTGGATATATACCCAAAGGATTATAAATCATTCTACTATAAAGACACATACACACATGTTTATTGTGGCACTGTCCACAATAGCAAAGACCTGGAACCAACCCAAATGCCCATCAATGGTATACTTGATAAAGAAATTGTGGCTCATATACACCATGGAATACTATGCAGCCATAAAAAAGGGTGAGTTCATGTCCTTTGCAGGGACATGGATGAAGCTGGAAACCATCATTCTGAGCAAACTATCACAAGGAGAGAAAACCAAACAGCGTATGTTCTCACTCCTAAGTGGTAGATGAACAATGAGAATACATGCACACAGGGAGGAGAACATCACACACAGGGGCCTATTGGGGGTGGTGGGCTAGGGGAGGGATAGCATTAGGAGAAATACCTAATGTAGATGACGGGTTGATGGGTGCAGCAAACCACCATGGCACATGTATACCTATGTAATAAACCTGCATGTTCTGCACATATACCCCAGAACTTAAAGTATAATGATAAATTTTTAAAAAGTTTGTTCGGTGGTCTTCAAATTAATTGACACTTTGTTAACTTTTCTAGGAATGTACTTGGAGGACCAGTAGTGCTATATGTAGAAACCCTGCCCTGTGAAATAACATTGTAGGAATTCATTCAATTTATGAAGATCACCTAGCCTTTAAGTATGAGACGCCTATAAGAGTTACTGTTCTGAATGAAAAATAGGTCTGTATTAGTCTTTACACACACACACACACCACACACACACACACACACATAATATACAGTCAGCCCTATGTATCCATGGGTCCTACACCCACTGATTCAACCCACTGTGGATCCAAAATATTTGAAATAAATAAATAATAACCATACACAATAAAAATATTGCAAATAAACAATACAATATAACAACTATTACACAGTATTTACATTGTATTAGGTTTTGTAAGATATCTAGAGATTATTTAAAGTACATAGGAGGGTGTGCCTAGGTTATATGAAAATACTACCCCATTTTATATCAGGGACTTGAGCGTCCATAAATTTTGCTATCTGCATGGGGAGTGGGGAACCCAAAACCAATCCCCTATGGATACTAAGGAACAACTGTATACATATCCATTACGTTGCCACAACAGTTGAAATTAAAAAACTTCTATTTTACAAGGCACATTGGCTCATTTTGTAATCCATAGAATAGCTTTCTTGAAATTATTAGATCATCTGCGTCTTTTGACTGCTAATCCAATACTCTGTTAACATCATGAAGTCTCCTGATAAAAACCGAATAGTCGGATAAAGCACTTATTTGGATTCAGGCTTAATACATTTCTTCTAAGTAACACATTAGGAGTTTCCCCCCATTCCTTAAAATAATTTTTAGGTAGATTATGGAGAGGCCTTTATCATTTACCTTCCTTTAATTAAGACATCTTCCCTCTTGCTTGAGATAGACTTTATTTTTCATATCAGCTACTAATCATAGGCATCGATTTTGTCTGACCTAATTACACATGTAGCATTCCTGGTGTTTTCTGGTTTTCACACAGATAGGGCTATAAAGAACAAGAGAGAGTGAAGATAAAATGAGTTCACAGGAAACAGAAAAATAATGGATCTAGTATCACATTTACAACTCTTTATCGTCAGACTCGTGTGATGAGATAAAGGAAGCACTGCAAAGATTTCAAGATAAGATAGAGGTTCCTCGGTAATAAGTTAGTGAATAAACAAATGCATAAATTAAGGAATGAGTGCGTGAAGTGGCCAGAGAAACCTGACTTTGAATCTTAGCTCTTCCACTTAGTACCTAGAAATTTGGGCAAGCTACTTAGCCTTTCTGAGCTTTGGCTTTTTGATGTACAAGATGGGAATTGTAAAATAACACTTACTTGTAACACTGATGTGAGTTTTAAGCATGATGTATATAAAGCATCTATCACATCATTTGGGAAGCAGTGGCTTTCAAAAAAAGTGAAGTGCAGCTGCTGGAAAATGGATGAAATTTTACTTCTATTCATCATTTTTTTAATAAAGATGTCTTTTACCAAACGGAGACTATATACATATAACACAAATCTCTATCAATAATAGAATGGATAAATAAATGATGGTATATTCATACAAGAGATACTGTACAGTAATAAAAAGAATCAACTAGAGAGACACTAACATTTTACGAATGTCAAAATTATCAGGTGAACAAAATAAGCAAGAAATAAAAAAAAACAAACGACATCATCCACTTATAGAAAGTTCAAACACATTATATTGTTTAAGGATAAATATATACATGTTAAGTGATAATGAAAAACAATAAACGATCTTCACAAGAGTCAGGTCAGAAAGAGGTCCATGGGAATCTCCTGGGTTTGGTGGCATTTTGTTCCTTGATCTTGACCATTGCTACATGGAATTCATTTTATAATTATTAAACTGTATATGTATTGTTTACTTTTCTATGTGCGTATTGTGTCTCCCAATAAAGAATGAGAACAAAAATGTCATTATCATTACTAAGTATTAATTAGTTTTAGTTAATTAATGTTCCTTTTCTTTCACAAACACATGACATCTAAGTATATATGGGCCCTGAGATTCCCATGTACTCACAAACATTAATGTAATATTTCCTTTTTGACATGAGAATAACAAAGCATCTCAAGTACTCTAAAGCACAAATAGGATGGCATGGCATGGAACAAAGGCTCTGCTGCCAAGAACATTTTGTAGGAATCTAATAACTTATTTAGAAATTCCCAAAACCTTCTTGGTTCAAACTAAGGAGTACTTACATTCCCTGTGTGTTTAGCACAAGTCCTATCAATTACGTCAACCATGCCCCCAGTATATCAATTGAGACCATCAATTTCTGTTATGAATATTTCTTCCCATCTGTAATTTAGAAAGCAATAAGTTATCAGAAATTTTGTGTAGAAGACATACTATGTTAATAGGTATTCAGGTAGCAATCTTTCTGACTTGTATCCTAGAAAACTGCCTGAAAGTCCAGCATACACTAACAAATGGACATGGAGAATGGAACAGGTGCACACAGGTGTGTATCTTCCTTAATCCCAGTAGGCACTATATGCTCCTAGCCTGCTGCCTGTCTCCTCCTACTCATTAATTCCCAACATTCAGAATCATATAGCAAACTAAGGAACACTGAAATGAGACTACTTCATAAATAAGACAATTCTGACACCAAAATGTAACTGTTGTGTCAATAAATATGCCGCAAATATACTCACACATACTTCTCACATATAAACCGTCTCCAGGAGATGCCAATTATGACTTGAAGATTCCTTAAGACTATTGAGAGTATGGAAGTCTTGGCACGTACAGTGAATCTATTATTTCAGTAATGGGGCTAAAATAGGATTTTTATTCAACCAACTGGAAGAGAACTTCAACAAATAAGCTTCCTGAAATATTCTCTCCTTTCACTTCTTGAACTGTATCCCAGGCATTTAAAATTTACCATCTCATTTAATCTTCCCAACAGCCTAAGAACTAGATCATATATATATAATATATAATTATAATTTATATATAATTATATAAATATATTATGTATAATATATAATTATATATACTGATATTATAGTTACATATACTGAGATCTCTCTCTCTCTCTCTTTCTCTCTCAGACACACACACACACACACACACACACACACACACACAGATCAGGAAAGTGAGGTTGAAAGAGATTAAGTAACTTATCCAAAGAAGCATCCAGCCCTTTAACCACAGTAAGAATCCAATTCTTTTTTTTTATTCACACCAATTCTGTGTGATAGCAAAGCTCATACCACTCTCACTTCAAGAGATGCTGCATCCATAAACAATCATGCTTATTTATAAAAAGAAAACTGAGATAAAATGGTTATTTAAAACTTTTAAGAATATTTCCACACAATGAAATACAGTGCAGCTGTTAGAAAGAATACAATAAATGTATATTTGCTAAAATGCAAGATTTTACAAAATACATATACTATTGAGTGAAAAAAATCATGGTGTAGAAGACTATGAAGATATCACATAATTTTGCTTTGTCAAAAAGTATACAGGGTTGCGTATGCATTGACAAGTTCTGAAAGAATGTGCAAGGAAATATCAGTGGGTAACTCTGGGGGTAGTACCAAGGGTAGGGTTCATGCAGAGAGACTGACATTTTCCCTTTGTATCCTTCTGTATTTTTTGATGTTTCATGTTCAAATACCACTTTCTAAAATTAAAGATAATCCAGTTCTAGAAAAGATTTTGAGATGTACAGATCAGAACGAAGGCCTACTAATGGGAGGAGCTGAATACTAGACATGCTTGCTTTAATCACCTGAAGTGATTTAAGAGCAAGTGAAGTACAAAATCAAACACTTCTGTAAGTTGAACAGAACTCAAAACCTAAAAATACATCTAACTTATTCAATAGGTTGATTTAAAAAGGGATATATTGTAAAATTGAAAAATAATTATTGAAACAATGTGAGGATGGTCAGCTATATGGAAAAATAATTATATATCCACACCTCATATTACACCATAAAGCAAAAAAAAATGTGAATAAAACATTTATACGTGTTTTATTTAGCTAGCTAAATAAAAACAAATCCAAGAAAATAGCAAAAAGGCAAGTCAACATTTATCAGATCTTATATTGGTAGTTACAAACTTTGATGTGTTACAAGAGGCTATAATAAAAAGAAATATTTAAATCTTTATGATAAAATCATTTCAATAAAAAGTGGCAGAGAGAAAAACATTATATGAATAAGATAGAAAAGAGGAGTTATGTTTAAAATTGAGAGAAAAATTGACAAAGAAAAAAGGGATAAAAAAGAAAACTCTTGTATGTAAAATGAACTATTACAAAATAAATTAAATAATAAAAATATAAAACACAAATAAAAAATGCCAAAAAATAAATAAATAAAATAAAATTGAGAAAGAACTAGTATGGCCCTAATAGATAAATAGGTAAATTTCATGTAAATATAATTTTTAAAATATAATTAATAAAGCAATACTTAGAAAAATATTCATTTAACGAATAGACAAATAAATGCAAATTAAAAACAATATGAGGTATTATTTTTTCCATGCTGAGTTAGTAGTTTAAAGAACAACACCGAAAGTATACAAGACTGATACAAAATTATAACTTCACATTTTTCTGATGACACAGAAATTGGAACAGTCTTTTTGGAAATTATAATATAGTCTAAGACTCATGAAAATAATTTTATTCAGTCTTTTTGCTTTGAAGATTATTACTGATGAAATTTAGTCTAAAAAGAATCTAAATTTTTTTAAATTAAGATTTTTTTGCAACATTATGGATAAGAATAAAAATTTAGAATCAACTTACATATGCCCAACAGTTACAAAATCATCATATAATTAATTCCTCAACAAAAAGTTCCTTGACAGAATTATATCTGCCTTTTATCATAATTATTATGAAGAATACATATTACACATATGAAAACACAAGTATGTTACATTAAATTAAAAAAGACACAAGTATACAAGCTATGGATGTAAAATCACGCATATATATGGATAGGTAAAGTAAGGTAACTGAGAGAAATATAATTTGATTTGTTAGAGTGCAGATTTATTGATACTTTTTTCTTAATTTCAATTTTATTTCTGCTAACGCTATTACGCAAAAGTGTTCAACTGATAATTTTCATAACCTTAAAACACACAGTAGTGTTTTTAAGCAACAGAAATAAAGAAAAAATAATTTCAATAGCAAAATCTGTAATATTTGTCATAAGCATTAATAAATAAGGATAAAGGGCAATTGAATAACAGTATTATTCTTTATATATAAATGTTCCCTAAGGCCTTTGTAGGATGATACATTATAAAACACAAACAGATTAAGTAAAAAATATGCACAACATGGAGAGTATGTGGTATAACCTCACTATACTGAAAAAAATGTATTCTTATCAAATGTAGTACTTTGAAATATTGCATATTTATATATTTCATTTTTATTTTAAAAATAGTATATGTGCTTAACTATACGTTCATTGAGCTCACCTAATATCATTGTGATACAGAAGATGATTCCCATAGTTTATTAGATCATAGTATTTAAAGTAAATTGAACCATGAGATTTAATAAGAAATATTTAATTTTGGTGCTGCATTGACCAAAATTAAAACAATCTTTTCATTAAGAGCAACTATACGACTACAAATGCATAAGTACACAGGACAAAGTGGTCAGTTTCCCTAGTCTAGTTTGCTTAGAGAAAATGCTTCTGTACTTTAGGAATCAGAAAATAGTTTCTCCATATAAGAGCATAGCTTCAAGTCAACATCCTTCTATAAATAAATCGTTCAATTTCAAACTTCCTGGAAATGAGTATTTAACATTTAATCATTAAATACAGTCAGTGAAACTATTAAATGAATTCAAAGGACTAAATCAATATTATGAAGTGGCAGTCATTAACTGCAACCATAAAGTATTCAAGAATAAACAGTATTGATGGTCAATCTCGAGTGATAATCTTAGTAACAAAATATTTTTATAAACTGTTTGTCAAAAAGAAGGCCAAAAAATACATTAGATTTGGCCATTTGAAGTATTTTATTTGTTGGCATAATTTCTCTTTTTAAAAATTACTTAATACAAATTATTCTTCTAAGAAATAACATTCTTTAGGAAAAACAACTTGATTCATCAGTGCTCCATGAAATTGCTTTTCATTACTCTCTCATACAGTCATAAAGTTGTACATTTTTTCTGTAGTTCTAAACAAGGTTTAAATCAACTTCCCCCTCCCTCACCAATAATTGTCTCTGCCAATTAATGATTCAAAAACTTTCCTAAAATTCCATTATTTAAGATGGGTCTAGAGTTTCTACACATATTGTGTGCAAGGCAATGTTTGCACTTTGATCCAAACTATATTTTCAAGGACATCTCTAAAGCAAACAGACAGTCTTGGAAGATAGAATGTCTCCCACCAGAGCCTCAGGGCCATCATGGTTATTGTTCATTACAAAAGATTTAGGTTCTCTAAGCTCAGAGATCCTTTCTGTAACACAACTCACTGTGAGTGCAGGTACCATCCCATCCTGTTGTGTCTCCTTGTAGAAACTGGGGCTTGGGGAACTGATATAAAAATGAGAATAAACTAGCTCCTGTTATTGCTGTGATTAAAGGCTGTCCAACTTTGCCTAGGAGGTTTGTGTCTTTTATCAGCATCCATGAAACTGTGTCAGGCCATCTTGTAAATTTGCAAATAAAAATCTCAGACCCTTCACAGTTCTTTACACCAATAAGATCATATACTTTATTTACCCTTTATAAGTTATTTTCAGAACTTAGAAACTTATAGTTTTCTTTTGTTAAGTGAAGCCAGGGCCATTCAGTGCACATTTTCCATTGGGCAGCAGGTCACCTCTAGCTGTAAGAAACAAGAAAGATGACGAAGAGGAGAAATCAAGGTAACCCACATTTGAAACACACAGTGGCCTATATTTGAAAACATAGTAACAAAGCCACACGAGTCTGGCTTTCCTAATCACCCAAAATTACTTGGCTGTAAATATTTTCATCACCTTCTGTCTCAGCAGTTTGTATGTCAAGAAACAAAATGGTCCAGAAAGTATTTGTACCAAATAATAAAGCTTTAATCAATGTATTCTGACACAAGGCAAACTAAGGAGGTGAGTCAGAAAGTTCAAGTTTTGCTCTTCAGACATCTTTCTTCTATTTAGGCTTATTTATTTGTTGCCCAAATCAAAAAGAGAACACTGGTTTATGATCCAACAACAAACCCTAAAAGAAGTTTAGTCAAGCCTGTAATCCCAGCACTTTGGGAGACCGAGACGGGTGGATCACGAGGTCAGGAGATCGAGACCATCCTGGCTAACACGGTGAAACCCCGTCTCTACTAAAAAATACAAAAAACTAGCCGGGCGAGGTGGCGGGCGCCTGTAGTCCCAGCTACTCGGGAGGCTGAGGCAGGAGAATGGCGTAAACCCAGGAGGCGGAGCTTGCAGTGAGCTGAGATCCGGCCACTGCACTTCAGCCTGGGCGGCAGAGCGAGACTCCCTCTCAAAAAAAAAAAAAAAAAAAGAAGTTTAGTCTTAGCTATTAGATTACCCATTTTAAAAAAAAAATTCTCCATTTAATTAAGATGATAATGTCTCAAACTCCACAGTTCCTCTATAATTCCTACATTATTATTTTTCAATTGGTACTAAATATACATCTTAAAGCAGCTGAGAATCAGGTCTAATTCTGGGTTCTGGTTAGTGTTTGAAATAACATGAGTAAATGATATGGCATAAATATAAATGACAGTGACAAACATTGTCAGACTTTATCCAGTGTGGTTTTTCTGTTTCAAGCAGCAGAAATTAAGTGAAAATATCAGAACCAATAAATGTTTATTCTTTTATCAGATAATGGCAAAGAAATATGTGGCATTTGGCTAATGTGAAAAGAGAAGCTTCCTTAAAGTCTGGGTTTGCAGAAATTTGGGAAGTAGAGTATTAACGGGAAGTAAGATGGGGTGAGGTAGAGTATTAATGGGAAGTAAGATAGGTGATGTAATCAAAGAGTCAGTGCCAGTCCCCTCTTTCTTTGTCTGATTCAAGACTGTGAACCTGAGCCAGCTCTGATAAATGTAATAACTCTAGCCAGTGAAGTGTACCATTGGAACACTGAAGTTTACTGCAGAAGCCAAATGCCGTTCTAAGCTAACTCTTTCCTGTAACCTAACCCATCTTTGCCTACTCTGATACCAGCCTTATTTTTTTTTTAATTTTGCTTTTGTTTCCTCCACTAGACTTTGTAACCCTCTACCTGAACCTTTATCACAGCTGGTATTCTATTTCAAACTGAATAAACAAAAGAATCATTGAGATGAAACCATAGGCTAAATGCAAATATCTCCCTGCCTATTTCCTCCTACTGCCTTCCTCACCTGTCACATCAGCCCCTCTTGGATGCCAATGTTAGTTTAAAGCAAGTAATGTTAGTCCCATGCCTTTGGACAATATACTCTAGATTGCTGATCAATACTTTAGAATCCACCAGGTTGCGTTTCTAATAGTTTCCAGCTTTCCTCCCTCTCAACCAGCTCACCTACTGAGAACTTAGCATACATAGTGGATCTCATTCACTAAGAATTATAACATATTCTAGCACACATGTATGGATAAGCTCCTCTATTTTATTTACGTCTCTTTTGGCTCCCATAGTTACTTTTAGAAGAACAAGTGCACTCATACATCATTCTTTCCACAAAAAGCTTCTTAAGATGTATCATGTTCCAGATACCAAGCTCGTAATAGGGTACATGTAAAGGAAAATGAGACAATTGAAAAAAACATTAAGTCCCTGCTCTATACTCGATGCTGTTTTAAGTGTTCCTAGTTCTGTGAGGAAAACGTTCATGTGAACACATTTCACACATGGTTTAAATGCTATGCTAGAGGTATGCACAATGCACATGGAAATACGGATATAGACACAATGGACTCTGCATCAGTTGAAGCTGAATTCACCAGCCAGTGACTTTTAAAGCATACGTGGTCAGATGCAAAAGGGTTCCATAAATAAAGAGGAAGGAGATATCAGCGCTCCAGGCAGACAGACCAGCATACTCAGTGACATGGATGTGTGAGACAGTATATTCTATACTGTGTATATTCCTTTTCAATTCTGCTTTTTATTAAGAGGCCAGTAGCAGAGAAGCTGGAACAACAAATATTAACTGGGCATCTAAGCTTATTTCAAAGTGGAGTAATAGTAAAAAATAAACAAATAAATAAATAATAACCTGTTAAGAGAATAAACAGTAACCTATGTTAGAATCCTTAATGTTTACCATGTTTGCATGAATGTATATATAAAACATATATATAAATTGGGAATATGGTAGGTTTTCCTGGTTTCAGTGTGAGACACTGACCTCTACAGTATCCTTCAGTGCCCTGGCCAATTTCAGGTGGTGGTTGCCCAGTGCCAGGCAATGGGAAGAAGCAAGTTATCAGCCTCACTATATTCCTTTCCCTGCATCACCCAAAAAGTGAGGAAAAATTTTAAAAAATAAAAATGAAAAATAACCAGTCAACAAAATTCTTTATTAACTAAAAGTTAATGAAAGTTATCGTAAACTCCAGTCTAATATGGATAGCAGCTGATCTTCTTTCAAAGCTGAGTAACACCCTCAATCAATCCCAGCCCTATTTCCTTGCCCTACCTTGTCCTCCCACTGGGTGTAGGCACACCACCCGCTTAACTCCCTTCCCTCTCTGTCCTCTCTAAGTTTGTCTTGTTCTCTATGCCTGAGTCTTAAAACAGGCCACAAAGATGCCACTCCATGGGTTAAAGTTGTTCCGGGTTCCATTCGTGTTTGCTGTTTCTTCTTACCTAGATAATGTTCAGTGTTATGACAGTGCAGTCTGATAGTCACTGAGCCCTCACTCTGTGGTAGGCCAAGGGACACTGCCATGAGCAGGAGAGTTTCAGGCTTTGGGAACTCAACCTTGTGAAGTGTACATTCACTAGATGACTATACACCTAAATCGCTTTTTGATGAAATCAGCCTTCACCTATTATTCAAAGGCAGGATGTTTTAGGCTTGGTGTCAACTGGTCATGGAACATATGAGGACTCCATGTTATTTCTTCCGTTCCAAAGGCTGCACCTTTCTTTTCAATTTTGTCACATGACATCCTACTCTTTCACCATCCTGCAATGGACTTCTCTTCTATTATTTAACAACGACCACAAAAAGGCTTCCTTTTCCTGTCTAGGAAGGGTCCTGTGTACCCAATGTATTTGTTCATGACCTGAGCTTGGTAAGTGGTTGAGCTGATATATTCTGCTCATAGTTATCAATGTGAGTCATCTGCTTTTCCGCATCCTGGTATGAATACCCCTGAGCATGCGGTGTGACCTAAGGACACACAAAGTTATGGATAAACATATTTCATCTTTTTGGAAGAAGGGATGGTAGAAAAACAATTTTATTTTTAGATGAACATGGGAACATTATGTAACGGAATGCAAACTTTTAATGTAAAACAGATGTCAAAGAATATCTGTGTTTATGGTGGACTGTACCAGATTTCTATGAGAACCAGTCATTTTTTTTTTTTTTTTTTTTGTAGTCAGGAGCATAAAATGTGGAGAATTTTATATAAATAAAATTTATTTATAAAACTTGAACAGTGCATACAAAACATTCTTCAAGATAGATCACATGTTAGGGCACGAAATACACCTCAGCAAATTTCAAAAGACTGAAATTACAGAAATCAGTAACAAGAGGACTTTGGAAAAATTTGCCAGTGCATGGATACTGAATAGCATGCTCCTGAGCAACCAATGGGTGAAAGGAAAATTAAAAGGGGGTTTTAAAAAATGTTTTGAGGCAAATGAAAGTGAAAACACAATATACCAAAACTTACAGAATACAGCAAAAGCAGTTCTAAGAGGAAAATTTATAGCAATAAACACCTATATCAAAAAAGAAGAAAGATCTCAAATTAACAACCTAACATTGGCTGGGCGCGGTAGCTCAAGTCTGTAATCCCAGCACTTTGGGAGGCCGAGACGGGCGGATCACGAGGTCAGGAGATCGGGACCATCCTGGCTAACACAGTGAAACCCCCTTTCTACTAAAAAATACAAACAACTAGCCGGACGAAGTGGTGGGCACCTGTAGTCCCAGCTACTCGGGAGGCTGAGGCAGGAGAATGGCGTGAACCCGGGAGGCGGAGTTTGCAGTGAGCCGAGATCCGGCCACTGCACTCCAGCCCGGGCGACAGAGCGAGACTCTGCCTCAAAAAAAAAAAAAAAACACCTAATATTATACCTCAAGGAAACAGAAAAATAAAATTAGCCCATAGTTAGCAGAAGGGAGCAAATAATAAACATTAGAGCAGAAATAAATGAAATAGAGACTAGGGAAACAATCGGGAAGATCAACAAACGAAGAGTATTTTTTTGAAAAGATAAAATCAACGAACCTTTAGTTGGGTTCACTAAGAAAAAAAGAGATCATTCAAATAAAATGAGAAACAAAAAGGAGACATTAAAACTGATGCCATAGAAATACAAAAGCTCATAAGAGAGATTACTAGAAATAATTATATGCCAACAAATGGGATAACCTACAAGAAATAAATTCCTAGATACACTGAACCTGCCAAGACTGAATAACAAAGAAATAGAATATGTGAACGACCAATAATGAGTAAGGAGATTGAATAAATAACCAATAATTAAAAGTCTTTCATCAAAGAAAAGCCTAGGACCTGATGGCTTCACAGCTATATTCTACCAGACATTTAAAGAAGAAATAATACCAGTCCTTTTCAAACTATTCCAAAAAATTAAGGAGGAAGGAATAGTTCCAAACTCTTTTTAAGAAGCCAGCCCTACCCTGTTATCAAAGTCAGAAGAGAGCTCTACAAGAAAAGAAAATTATAGGCCAGTATCCTCAATGAACGTAGATCCAAAAATCTTCAACAAAATATACAAGCAAACAAAATTCAACAACACATTAAAAAGATCATCCACCATGATCAGGTGGGATTAATTCCTGAGATGCAAGGATGGCTCAACATACACAAATTAATAAATGTGATCCACTACATTGAAAAACAAAAGGACAAAAAACCATATGGTCATCTAATTAGATGCAGGAAAGCATTTGACAAAATTCAACATTCTTTCATGATAAAAACTCTTACCAGATTACATATAGAAGAAAGGTACCTCAATAAAATAAAGATGGCCGGGCATGGTGACTCATGCCTGTAATCCCAGCACTTTGGGAGGCCGAGGCAGGCGGATCACTTGAGGCCAGGAGTTTGAGACCAGCCTGGTCAACATGGTGAAACCCTGTTTCTACTAAACATACAAAAATTAGCCAGGCATGGTGGCACACGCCTGCAATACCAGCTACTAGGGTGGCTATTGAATGAGAATTGCTTGAACCTGGGAGTCAGGGGTTGCAATGATTCGAGACTGTGCCACTGCACTCCAGCCTGGGTGGCAGAGTGAGACTCTGTGTCTCAAAAAATAAAATATAAGTCAAATATGAGAAACCCACAGCTAACATTATACTCAATTGTGAAAAAATGAAAGCTTTTTCTCTAATATCTGGAACAAGACAAGGATGCCCACTCTTACCACTTCCATTCAACATAGTACCGGAAGAGCTTGCCAGAACAATTGGGCAAGAGAAAAAAATAAAAGGCATCCAAATTAGAAAGGAAGAAGTTAAATTTTCTCTGCTTGTAGATAATATAATTTTACATACAGAAAACTCTACTGATTACACACACACACACACACACACACACACAAACCTGTTATAACAAATGAATATAGTAAAGTTGTAGGATACAAAATCAACAGAAAAATCAGTAACATTTCTATACACTAACAAAGAACTATCTGAAAAAAGATATCAGGAGAACAATCTCATTTACAATCGCTACAAAAAGGGTAAATTATTTAGGAGTAAATTTAACCAAGGAGGTGACTGTCTTCTACAAGGAAAGCTATAAAATGCTGATAAAACAAATTGAGGAAGACACAAATAAATGGAAAGGTATTCCATGTTCACATATTACAAGAATTAATATTATTAAAGGTTTATACCAGCCAAAGTAATCTACAGATTAGTGATCTACAGTTTCAATGGAATCCTTTCCAAAATTCCAATGTCGTTTTTCATAAAAAAAAGTCTTAAAATTCATATGGAACTGCAAAAATCCTCCAATAGCCAAGGCAATTCATAAGCACAAAGAATAAAACTGAAGTTATCATATTACCTGACCTCAAAATCTAGCACAAAGCTATAGTAATGAAAAGAGCATAGTACTGGCAAATACACACACACACACACATATATAAACATACATATATATGTGTGTATACATATATATACACATATGTGTATACATGTGTATGTGTATACATAAGTATATATATATACACACACACATATATATACACACACACGCACACACACACCAACCAGTGGAACAGAATAGAAAGCCCAGGACTGATTTATGCATGGTCAATTGATTTTTTGTGTGTTTGTTTGGGACAGGGTTTTGCTCTGTCACCCAGACTGGAGTGCAATCACAGCTCACTGCAGCCTTGACCTCCAGGCTCAAGCAATCCTACCTCTTCAGCTTCCAAGTGTGCTAGGATTACAGGCATGAGTTATCATGTCCAGCCTATGGTCAACTGATTTTTTGACAAAGGTGCCAAGAATACACAATGTTAACTATCAAAAGGATAGTCTCTTCAATAAATGGTATTCAGAAAACTAGCTATCCACATGCAGAAGAATGAAATTGGGCCTTTATCCCATGCCATATGCAAACATCAACTCAAAATGGATTCGATATTTAAACATAAGATCAAAAACTGTAAAACTGCTGGAAGAAAACATAGGGGAGAAATTATACAACACTGATCTAGGCAATGTTTTTTTTTTTGGATTTAAGCCCCAAAGCACAGGCAACAAAAGCAAAAACAGACAAATGGGATTATATCAAACGAAAAAGCTTCTGCACAGCAAAAGAGACAAGAGTACAGAGACAACCTATGAATTGGGAGAAATATTTGCAAGCCATATATATAAGGGGTTAATATCCACACTATATAAGGGGCTCAGACAACTCAAAACAAAACAAAACACAGCTAATAAATGAGCAAGAGACTTACATAGACATTTCTCAAAAGAAGACATCCAAATGGCCAACAGACATATTTTTAAACGTTCAACATCACTAATCTGTTGAGCTAGTCTGTTTAGTGATTAGCCTAAATCCCTAATTTCATACCATATTCATAAATCCTAACATTTTGTACCCCATAAAATTATACAATTATAAATTGCCAATTTACAATTTTAAAAAGTTTGAGGAGCACTAGCCCAGCTATTCCCTAGGGAGTTATTTTCCATGAAGTTATCATCATAGATTTTAACAAAACAAATAATGATCATGACATATCGTGAATACACCTCTAAATAAAAGTGAACTTTTTTTCACAGGGAGCTAAGAGAATTTATTGGCAATTTGAAAGAATTTTTATTTCAGTGATTTTTCAAAATTTATTTTTCTCTACACCTAAAAGCATCTACTATAATGTCTTTTCTTACAGTTCATTTTTAAAGCAACAGCTGACCATTTTGTGAAAAAGTAACATCTGTCAGATCAAGTTCTGAAATAAAAATAAAACCTGTTTGACAACAAGATAACTTCAATTTTGTTTTGGATCAACAGAGTTTTAGGTTTCATTATGGTGGCATAAGAGTGGGCAAAATGTATTCAATTTCCAATTAGAATTTCATGGAAACTGACCTATTATTCATTCTAAATCTTTTAAAAATGATTAGTCTGCGGGTGAGCCTGGTGTATACTTCTTTCGGACCATTTAGCAATTGAAAAAATCAGAACACTTCACATATAAAACCTTAATTCTGGCTTCTCTCTAAAAAAAATACAGAATTTTGGAAGACAAGCCTCTAGAGTCTCCAGGCAACAACTGATCAGAGCTGAATGAACACTATCAATTTTATGTAAGGCTCCTCTCAAGGTCACAACGTCCCCAACCGTCCTTTACAACAGATTTGCTTTACTTGTTTTCATTTCTTGCACTTAAGCATTTGAGTTGGCAGGACTGATTCATTCAACCATCCTTCCATGCATTGAACGTTTTTAGATAATGTGTGTGACAAACTGTTCCATAACTAACAGGTATATCACTAAGCCATAGCCACTGCCCTCAAATACCCGAAAGCCCCATACAGCAGACACAGAAATAAATCATTGTACTACAGGGTGATTTAAAAAAAAAAAAATAGCATAGATCTGCCCAGAACATTATGAGAGCTCTGAGAAGCAACTCAGAGTGCAGAGGAAAATTCAGGGAAGGATTCTCTGAAGGGCTGTTCCTGAAGAAAAAAGAATCAGAGTCAAAGGCAATCTAGGCAGAGAACAGTGTAGGAATGGCACAGCAGTCAGAAGCACTGATCATTTATTATTAGAGCACAAAGATGGGGAAGAAGGTAAGGAGAGTTAATGTTGGTGAGGGCAGGCAGAAGTCAGAGTGAAAGTCAACCTGAACTACCCACAATAGGGTCTCAGATTGTTGTCAATGAGTTAATCCATATAAAAGAGCATCCCAGTTTAATACGATGTCTTACAGCATGAACATTTTTGTTGTATTGGATTTGAAATCTTTCTAAAATACATTGGATACATCTCTCTTTTCTTAAATTGTATTCACAACGATCAGATTAAGTTTCTTTAGATGACTCAAGGATAC
This sequence comes from Trachypithecus francoisi, assembly GCF_009764315.1. Lineage (NCBI taxonomy): Eukaryota > Metazoa > Chordata > Mammalia > Primates > Cercopithecidae > Trachypithecus > Trachypithecus francoisi. Next base: position 91,709,456 of record NW_022681473.1, read on the forward strand.
ATTATGAATGTCAATCATTATAGCACGCTGCTGATAAAGCATCAATGCTATCAGTGGGTTTGAGGGTTATGGGACTTTTCCTCCTACACTAATAATATTCCACTTGAGTAATTCATCTTTTTAAAATATAAAGCGTTAAGCAAATTGACAACCACAAAATCTCAGTCTCAAGTACTGTCCGCTGCTTCTCATTTGTTCTGATATACTATAAGTTAAAAGGGCAAGTTCATTAGATATATATAAAGTAAGTCATTTATTTCAGTTATAATAAGCACCCTTATAAATTGTATACATGAGTTCCATGCCAACTCTTTTATTTACTTAGAAGCCTCTCCATACTTTTTATTTTAAATTTTCATGGAAACTGTTGAGAATATTTGAGAACAGTAGTTCTCATCCTTTATATCCTTCTACTCTACATCTGATCTGGTGGATATCTAATGAGAGAGAGCTCCCTTACTATATAGAGGCTATAGTGCTATATAGAGGCACTGACAGTGTAGGCTGGGACTTTCAAAAGCCTGATTCCTCTCTCTTCTACTCAGGAAACATATGAGAGAGCATGCCAGTATCAGAGTTCCAGGGCTAAACTTAAACCCCCTAAAATTCATCATCATGTTAAATGGGAAAGGAAAACAATTGCACTATAAGTAAGCATAGTATGACCCCATTAAAAATATATATAATATAGATAGGAAGACATTAAACAATATATATTAAATATACATATATTAGTTTATATATTTATACATATTAGTTTATATATATTTATAAATACAAGGATATTAAAGAATATATATTACAATGCTTTTAAAAGTAAATCATTTTAAGAGTTTGGTTCTGTATTCTGATTACTAACAAGTTGCCTGGGGCACAGCTCACAAATGCCTAAGATATACCATAGGATCACAAAAAGATGGTGCTGGTTGCCTGGGTGAGTGAAGTGAACCTGTGGTAAATAAACATCCTGGGAAACTAAAAATTCAAACTACCTTTGAATGGGGATAGTTCCTATTTCTCAGCTCTTGTGCTCTTCTAATACTCCTGAAAATGGATAAACCTGGTCATAAAACGGAAGAGAAAGAGACACAATTGACTTAAAAATAAAGATGGTAACAGAAGAAAGGAATACAAAGAGGAAGGTATGAAACTAGGGGAAATAACCCAATTTCACTGTGACTTGCAAGGATTTAAATGAGCGGTTATGTATTTAGTACATAATTTAGTTAACTATTTAGTACCTATGAATTTGGGACAGTCACTAAATTCAAAAAGCTTATGGCTTCATCTTGAGTCCCAGAGTATTTCCAGGGTAAATCCCTTTGCAAATCCCATGTTTTAAAATTCTTTCTCTGTTCTCTTTTTCACTAGATACTTTTTATATATTATACAAAAATGCTTGTTTCTGTAAAAACTGAAATTGTAGAACTAGTCATTTAAATTTTGCTCTACAGACCTCATACCAAAAATCCTAGTATACATAAAAAAAAAAAATCTGAGCCATACTCATATGTAGGTAGCTACCTACTGTTGTGAGTTGAAGCATAACAGGAAAAATGCCTTTATCGTTCTTTCTGACCCCTGTGAAATTGACATTGAAAGTAAGTATTAAAAACACCTTGTCCAAGAGGGTAAAGAATAAGCCCTAAGAGGGGCAGAGCAAGATGGCCGAATAGGAACAGCTCCAGTCTCCAACTCCCAGCGCGAGCGACACAGAAGACCGGTGATTTCTGCATTTTCAACTGAGGTACTGGGGTCATCTCACCAGGGAGTGCCGGACAATCGGTGCTGGACAGCTGCTGCAGCCCGACCAGTGAGAGCTGAAGCAGGGCGAGGCATCATCTCACCTGGGAAGCGCAAGGGGGAAGGGAATCCCTTTTCCTAGCCAGGGGAACTGAGACACACAACACCTGGAAAATCGGGTGACTCTAACCCCAATATTGTGCTGCAAGCAAACGGGCACACCAGGAGAATATATCCCACACCTGGTCGGGAGGGTCCCACTCCCACAGAGCCTCCCTCATTGCTAACACGGCAGTCTGCAATCTAACTACAAGACAGCAGTGAGGCTGGGGGAGGGGTGCCCGCCATTGCTGAGGCTTAAGTAGGTAAACAAAGCCGCTGGGAAGCTCCAACTGGGTGGAGCTCACAGCAGCTCAAGGAAGCCTGCCTGTCTCTGTAGACTCCACCTCTGGGGACAGGGCACAGTTAACAACAACAACAACAAAAGCAGCAGGAACCTCTGCAGACGCAAAAGACTCTCTCTGACAGCTTTGGAGAGAGCAGTGGATCTCCCAACACGGAGGTTGAGATCTGAGAACGGACAGCCTGCCTGCTCAAGTGGGTCCTTAACCCCTGAGTAGCCTAACTGGGAGACATCCCCCACTAGGGGCAGTCTGACACCCCACACCTCACAGGGTGGAGTACATCCCTGAGAGGAAGCTTCCAAAGGAAGAATCAGACAAGTACATTCGCTGTTCAGCAATATTCTATCTTCTGCAACCTCTGCTGCTGATACCCAGGCAAACAGGGTCTGGAGTGGACCTCAAGCAATCTCCAACAGACCTACAGCGGAGGGTCCTGACTGTTAGAAGGGAAACTATCAAACAGGAAGGACATCTATACCAAAATCCCATCAGTATGTCACCATCATCAAAGACCAGAGGCAGATAAAACCACAAAGATGGGGAAAAAGCAGGTCAGAAAAGCTGGAAATTCAAAAAATAAGAGCGCATCTCCCCCTGTAAAGGAGCGCAGCCCATCACCAGCAATGGATCAAAGCTGGTCAGAGAATGACTTTGACGAGATGAGAGAAGAAGGCTTCAGTCCATCAAACTTCTCAGAGCTAAAGGAGGAATTACGGACCCAGCACAAAGAAACTAAAAATCTTGAAAAAAGAGTGGAAGAATTGACAGCTAGACTAATTAATGCAGAGAAGGTCATAAATGAAATGACAGAGATGAAAACCATGACACGAGAAATACATGACAAATGCACAAGCTTCAGTAACCGACTCGATCAACTGGAAGAAAGAGTATCAGCGATTGAGGATCAAATGAATGAAATGAAGCGAGAAGAGAAACCAAAAGAAAAAAGAAGAAAAAGAAATGAACAAAGCCTGCAAGAAGTATGGGATTATGTAAAAAGACCAAATCTACGTCTGATTGGGGTGCCTGAAAGTGAGGGGGAAAATGGAACCAAGTTGGAAAACGCTCTTCAGGATATCATCCAGGAGAACTTCCCCAACCTAGCAGGGCAGGCCAACATTCAAATTCAGGAAATACAGAAAATGCCACAAAGATACTCTTCGAGAAGAGCAACTCCAAGACACATAATTGCCAGATTCACAAAAGTTGAAATGAAGGAAAGAATCTTAAGGGCAGCCAGAGAGAAAGGTCGGGTTATCCACAAAGGGAAGCCCATCAAGACTAACAGCAGATCTCTCAGCAGAAACTCTACAAGCCAGAAGAGAGTGGGGGCCAATATTCAACATTCTTAAAGAAAAGAATTTTAAACTCAGAATGTCATATCCAGCCAAACTAAGTTTCATCAGTGAAGGAGAAATAAAATCCTTTACAGATAAGCAAATGCTTAGAGATTTTGTCACCACCAGGCCTGCCTTACAAGAGACCCTGAAGGAAGCCCTAAACATAGAAAGGAACAACCGGTACCAGCCATTGCAAAAACATGCCAAAATGTAAAGACCATTGAGGCTAGGAAGAAACTGCATCAACTAACGAGCAAAATAACCAGTTAATATCATAATGGCAGGATCAACTTCACACAGAACAATATTAACCTTAAATGTAAATGGACTAAATGCTCCAATGAAAAGACACAGACTGGCAAACTGGATAAAGAGTCAAGACCCATCAGTCTGCTGTATTCAGGAGACCCATCTCACATGCAGAGACATACATAGGCTCAAAATAAAGGGATGGAGGAAGATCTACCAAGCAAATGGAGAACAAAAAAAAAGCAGGGGTTGCAATACTAGTCTCTGATAAAACAGACTTTAAACCATCAAAGATCAAAAGAGACAAAGAAGGCCATTACATAATGGTAAAGGGATCAATATAACAGGAAGAGCTAACTATCCTAAATACATATGCACCCAATACAGGAGCACCCAGATTCATAAAGCAAGTCCTTAGAGACTTACAAAGAGACGTAGACTCCCATACAATAATAATGGAAGACTTCAACACTCAACTGTCAACATTAGACAGATCAACGAGACAGAAAGTTAACAAGGATATCCAGGAATTGAACTCATCTCTGCACCAAATGGACCTAACAGACATCTATAGAACTCTCCACCACAAATCAACAGAATATACATTCTTCTCAGCACCACATCATACTTATTCCAAAATTGACCACATAATTGGAAGTAAAGCACTCCTCAGCAAATGTAAAAGAAGAGGAATTATAACAAACTGTCTCTCAGACCACAGTGCAATCAAACTAGAACTCAGGACTAAGAAACTCAATCAAAACCGCTCAACTACATGGAAACTGAACAACCTGCTCCTGAATGACTACTGGGTACATAACGAAATGAAGGCAGAAATAAAGATGTTCTTTGAAACCAATGAGAACAAAGACACAACATATCAGAATCTCTGGGACACATTTAAAGCAGTGTGTAGAGGGAAATTTATAGCACTAAATGCCCACAAGAGAAAGCTGGAAAGATCTAAAATTGACACTCTAACATCACAATTAAAAGAACTAGAGAGGCAAGAGCAAACACATTCAAAAGCTAGCAGAAGGCAAGAAATAACTAAGATCAGAGCAGAACTGAAGGAGATAGAGACACAAAAAACCCTCCAAAAAATCAATGAATCCAGCAGTTGGTTTTTTGAAAAAATCAACAAAATTGACAGACCACTAGCAAGACTAAGAAAGAAGACAAGAGAGAGGAATCAAATAGACGCGATAAAAAATGATAAAGGGGATATCACCACCGACCCCACAGAAATACAAACTACCATCAGAGAATACTGTAAACACCTCTATGCAAATCAACTAGAAAACCTAGAAGAAATGGATAATTTCCTGGACACTTACACTCTTCGAAGACTAAACCAGGAAGAAGTTGAATCCCTGAATAGACCAATAGCAGGCTCTGAAATTGAGGCAATAATTAATAGCCTACCAACCAAAAAAAGTCCAGGACCAGATGGATTCACAGCTGAATTCTACCAGAGGCACAAGGAGGAGCTGGTACCATTCCTTCTGAAACTATTCCAATCAATAGAAAAACAGGGAATCCTCCCTAACTCATTTTATCAGGCCAACATCATCCTGATAACAAAGCCTGGCAGAGACACAACAAAAAAAGAGAATTTTAGACCAATATCACTGATGAACATTGATGCAAAAATCCTCAATAAAATACTAGCAAACCGGATTCAGCAGCACATCAAAAAGCTTATCCACCATGATCAAGTGGGCTTCATCCCTGGGATGCAAGGCTGGTTCAACATTCGCAAATCAATAAACGTAATCCAGCATATAAACAGAAGCAAAGACAAGAACCACATGATTATCTCAATAGATGCAGAAAAGGCTTTTGACAAAATTCAACAGCCTTCATGCTAAAAACGCTCAATAAATTCGGTATTGATGGAACGTACCTCAAAATAATAAGAGCTATTTATGACAAACCCACAGCCAATATCATACTGAATGGGCAAAAACTGGAAAAATTCCCTTTGAAAACTGGCACAAGACAGGGATGCCCTGTCTCACCACTCCTATTCAACATAGTGTTGGAAGTTCTGGCTAGGGCAATCAGGCAAGAGAAAGAAATCAAGGGTATTCAGTTAGGAAAAGAAGAAGTCAAATTGTCCCTGTTTGCAGATGACATGATTGTAGATTTAGAAAACCCCATTGTCTCAGCCCAAAAATCTCCTTAAGCTGATAAGCAACTTCAGCAAAGTCTCAGGATACAAAATTAATGTGCAAAAATCACAAGCATTCTTATACACCAGTAACAGACAAACAGAGAGCCAAATCATGAATGAACGTCCATTCACAATTGCTTCAAAGGGAATAAAATACCTAGGAATCCAACTTACAAGTGATGTAAAGGATCTCTTCAAGGAGAACAAATGGAAGAACATACCATGTTCATGGATAGGAAGAATCAATATCGTGAAAATGGCCATACTGCCCAAGGTTATTTATAGATTCAATGCCATCCCCATCAAGCTACCAATGAGTTTCTTCACAGAATTGGAAAAAACTGCTTCAAAGTTCATATGAAACCAAAAAAGAGCCCACATTGCCAAGACAATCCTAAGTCAAAAGGACAAAGCTGGAGGCGTCACGCTACCTGACTTCAAACTATACTACAAGGCTACAGTAACCAAAACAGCATGGTACTGGTACCAAAACAGAGCTATAGACCAATGGAACAGAACAGAGTCCTCAGAAATAATACCACACATCTACAGCCATCTGATCTTTGACAAATCTGAGAGGAACCAGAAACGGGGAAAGGATTCCCTATTTAATAAATGGTGCTGGGAAAATTGGCTAGCCATAAGTAGAAAGCTGAAACTGGATCCTTTCTTTACTACTTATATGAAGATTAATTCAAGATGGATTAGAGACTTAAATGTTAGACCTAAAACCATAAAAACCCTAGAAGAAAACCTAGGTAGTACCATTCAGGACATAGGCATGGGCAAGGACTTCATGTCCAAAACACCAAAAGCAACGGCAGCAAAAGCCAAAATTGACAAATGGGATCTAATTAAACTAAAGAGCTTCTGCACAGCAAAAGAAACTACCATCAGAGTGAACAGGCAACCTACAGAATGGGAGAAAAGTTTTGCAATCTACTCATCTGACAAAGGGCTAATATCCAGAATCTATAAAGAACTCAAACAAATTTACAAGAAAAAAAAACCCCATCAAAAAGTGGGCAAAGGATATGAACAGACATTTCTCAAAAGAAGACATTCATACAGCCAACAGACACATGAAAAAATGCTCATCATCACTCGCCATCAGAGAAATGCAAATCAAAACCACAATGAGATACCATCTCACGCCAGTTAGAATGGCAATCATTAAGAAGTCAGGAATCAACAGGTGTTGGAGAGGATGTGGAGAAATAGGAACACTTTTACACTGTTGGTGGGATTGTAAACTAGTTCAACCATTATGGAAAACAGTATGGCGATTCCTCAAGGATCTAGAACTAGATGTATCATATGACCCAGCCATCCCACTACTGGGTATATACCCAAAGGATTATAAAATCATGCTGCTATAAAGACACATGCACACGTATGTTTATTGCGGCACTATTCACAATAGCAAAGACTTGGAATCAACCCAAATGTCCATCTGTGACAGACTGGATTAAGAAAAGGTGGCACATATACACCATGGAATACTATGCAGCCATCAAAAAGGATGAGTTTGTGTCCTTTGTAGGGACATGGATGCAGCTGGAAACCATCATTCTTAGCAAAGTATCACAAGAACAGACAACCAAACACTGCATGTTCTCACTCATAGGTGGGAACTGAACAATGAGATCACTTGGACTCAGGAAGGGTAACATCACACACCGGGGCCTATCATGGGGAGGGGGCACGGGGGAGGGATTGCATTGGGAGTTATACCTGATATAAATGATGAATTGATGGGTGCTGACGAGTTTATGGGTGCAGCACACCAACATGGCACAAATATACATATTTAACAAATCTACATGTTATGCACATGTACCCTAGAACTTAAAGTATAATAAAAAAAATTTAAAAAAAAAGACATGCAAATGTGAAAAGGTATATGAAAAAATGTCAACATCACTAATCACCAGAGAAATGCAAATCAAAACCACAATAAAATATTGTCTTATCCCAGAAAAAAAAAAAAAAAAAAAAAGAATAAGCCCTAAGACTAAACTCTGGAGTCAGACTGCTTGGATTTGAATCTCAGTTCTCCGAATTACCTATGTGACTTTGCAAAAGTTAGTTTATGTCTGGGCTTTCACTTCCTAAGCTGCAAAAATGGAGAAAATAATAGGCCTACTTCATGGCGCTGTCATGAAGTATTAATAGATTCCTATGTGTAAAATGCTTAGCATCATGCCTGGCAGACAGTATGTTCTTCATTAGCGTTTCTTCTGCCAGTAATCTGGAAAACTAATCCTTGTAAAGAGGTTAGAATTGTGTTGTCCAGTATATATGGTAACCTCTAGCCATATATAAAAATTTAAATTCATTAAAATTAATTAATTAATGCTGAAAATGCAGTTCCTCAGTTGCACTAGCCATGTTTTGAGTGCTCAATACCAGTGGTGGCTACATTGGGCAGAGCAGATAATGAACACATCCACCACTTCAAAAAGTTCTACCACATAGTGTTGTACTAGAAACTGATTATGAGATTGATTACAAGAATAACAGAGACCCAAGGGAATAGAACAGGATAAGAATGTATTGTTGAGTCAGGTAGTTGTGAAAATACTGAGTGAGGGTTTACACTGGACCAGAAGCTGCATGAAGTGCTGAGGATGCTTGTGTGTGCACATGCATGTGTCTTTTCCCATGTGTCCTCACAAGAGTAGGGCAGGGCTGATATGTTAGAAAACTGAAGCTTAAGGAGTCTTGGAGAGTGAATAGGTTTTAGGAAGGAAAACATTACAAAAAATATTAAAGCTATTTATTGTCTGTAAGCTGTGTATGTCCTGTCAATCTTTTTTTTTTTTAATTTCTTGTTCCTAGTACAATAATTACTGCCTAATAGTACTCACCATACATTCATTGAATTTATAAATTTTAAAAGTCAAGTATGAATGAAGTGAGGATAGAGAGGAGGGGAATATCTGAAAATGGGGCTGGAGGGAGAAGAAAAGAGAGGGGCAGGATGGGAGGAGACACTGGGGATTTGTGTACAACTGGGTATGCAGAGCATCAAGGAAGAAGTGAACACACAGAGGGGCTACAGAGTGAAGGTGAGGGCAGTATAGGCCTCTGCATCCCTCTATCCAAGAATCATCCAACTAGTTTCATATTAAGTATTTTCCTTCTTTGTTCCATTTTCTACTTGTACAGAGTGAGAAAGAGATGGCCAGAGGAAAACAGAGTTATATGTTTAACTGCATAAAGCTACAGAAACAGAGAATGTTACTGCACACATTGCAGTATTTAACAGACTTGTCCTTCCTACTCCCACCTCCCCAATAAAGAATCCAACGTGAGTCATCAGTTCATAAAGAAAAAAAAAGACTGGCATCTTTAATACTGAGTTTTATTATCTGTGAAGATGGCGTATACTTTTGCATTGTATGAATACTCTTTAATGTCTTTCAATACAATTTTAAATTTTATTCCATTAAAGCCATGTTTTTTGCTAGGTTTATTCCCAGTGACCTTAAGTTTTGTTGCTTATGTGAACCATATGTTTTCTAACAGTTCATTGCTGATATGAGTATGATTGATTTTATATATCAATCATATATACAACAATTTGCTAAACTCTCTTACTGTATCTAATAATTTTTCCATGGAATTTTTGAACTTTATTATACAATCATGCTAATAGTGGCACTTTTATTTCTTCCTTTACAAACTTATCGTTTTTATTTCTTTCACTTTCTACTGTGCTAGTTAAGGTTCCAGTACATGCTTATAGAAGCAGCAGTGTAGGCATCATTGTCTTCCTCCTGAATTTAAAAAGAGATGCTTCCAATACAAAAGAAATTGAAGAAGGCACAAACAAATGGAAAGATATTCCATGCTCATGGATTAGAAAAACTGATATTGTTAAACCTTTCATATTACCCAAAGTGATGCAGAGATTCAAAACAATCTCTATCCAAATTCCAGTAGCATTTTTCACAGAAATAGAAAAACAATTCTAAAATGTATACAGAACAACAAAAGACTCCAAACAGCCAAAGTAATCTTTTTTGTTTTTTTGTTTTTTTTTTTTTTTTTTTTTTTGAGACGGAGTCTCGCTCTGCCACCCAGGCTGGAGTGCAGTGGCCGGATCTCAGCTCACTGCAAGCTCCGCCTCCCGGGTTTACGCCATTCTCCTGCCTCAGCCTCCCGAGTAGCTGGGACTACAGGCGCCCGCTACCTCGCCCGGCTAGTTTTTTTGTATTCTTTTAGTAGAGACGGGGTTTCACCGTGTTAGCCAGGATGGTCTCGATCTCCTGACCTCGTGATCCGCCCATCTCGGCCTCCCAAAGTGCTGGGATTACAGGCTTGAGCCACCACGCCCGGCCTCCAAAGTAATCTTGAGAAAGAAAAACAAAGTTGGAGGCATCACACAATCTAATTTCAAATTATATTTGAAAGTTATAGTAATCAAAACAATATGGTACTGGTTTAAAAACAGACACATAGATCAATGGAACAGAATAGAGAGCCCATAAATAAGCATATAGGGCTAAATAATTTTCAACAAGGGTACAAAGAGGACATAATGGAAGAAAAGATAGTTTCTTCAATAAATGATACTGGAAAAACTGGATAGCTACACACAAAAGAATTAAATTGGATCCTTTTCTTACACCACACACAAAAATCAGCTCAAAATGGATTGAAGAGCTAAACATAAGACCTTTTCCTAGAAGAACACACAGGAAAAAAGCTCCTTGACATTGGTCTTGACAATAATTCTTTGGATATGACACCAAAAGCATAGGCAACAAAAGCAAAAGTAAACAAGTAGGACTTCTTCAAACTAAAAGTTTCTGCACAGCAAAGAAAACAATCAACAAATGAAAAGAAGTGTTCAAAACTACATTATATTCAGAAAAAGAAGAAACCCACCTAAGTGATAATGAGTTTAGTTACTGGCAAAATTTTCATCCTTTGGGGAAATTTTACCCTAAAAATCTTGAGTGATTTGAAAAAGGTCAAATTTCCTCAACACTTTCTGAAATTACAGAACTTGAAGTTTACACTGAGAATCCAAATAAGGAAGAAAGTCAGTATCAAGATTAAAATAAAATTCTGAGAAATTCTTTTATCCTTTAATTCAAATATAAAATTATTCCAACAGGCAGTTAAGAAACAAACTGGAACGGGAATTTTTTTCATATACTTTCTCAAAAAACAACTCTCTGACATTACTGTCCTGACACCTTATCAAGCATATCATAGAGACCCATCATTTCTGCTCCTAAAATATATTAAGAATAGTACCTTTTATATAATAGGTATTTGATGAAAATTTGCTAAATTAGAATATATTTTTTTCTAATTTATTTGACAATATCTGATCATTGGATCCTAAATGGCATAATTTTGTAACCTCATATGTTTTTTCTTGGATAAATACACAGTAACAGCTTCCTTGATTGAAATTAGGTTTATTTTCAACTCTGGTTTTCATAGTGAATCTAAAATAGTTGAAATAATAGGTTTCAAAACTACCTACATATTAGAATCATCTGGATAATTTTTTTAAAAACATGTCATTGCTAGGCTCTGTCCTCAGAAATTCTGCCACCTTGTCAGCCTTAGGGAATCTATATTTTTAAAAATCATTTAAGTGATTCAGAAACATAACCAGATGTGAAAACCACTAATTAAAACATTTGTTAATCCCCATCATCTGGCATACATATTTAGACAAGGGTTTGCTAATATTTTCTCTATGTTCACTTAACACACAACACTCTTTCTTCAGTGATATCTTCCGCCTCAAGTTTCTAGTAAAAGGATATTAGATTCTCGCAGGTAAGAAGTGACATGTGGATAATCTCTAAGCCACTTTGGGTATATGGGGCATATTGTAATTAATGTGAAAATGATTGACCTAATTTCAAGAAGACAGATTACAATAAAAATCAAATAAATCACTTTGTAAGTTTTGCCTAGGCACAACATAGTACAAATCAAAATTATGTTATCAATAATGTGTAACTTTTAGACCATTTTTTGCTTACCCATTCTTTTCTAACTTTCTTGATTTTAAGTTGGATTTCTTCATTTCAGTATTTAAGATTTTTTTCCTGGAGATACTGAGCTCTGGTCTCAGGAAGTTTAGTTTTCACAAATTCTTTCAACTTAAATAAAAATTTATACCCCTTTCCTCTTGTTATTAAAATAAAAACAAAAAAAGATGTATCCTCACAGGCATTCTATCAACATGAAAAGAAAAATTGTTTATATACACATCTTGTTTGTAGGATTGTTAAAAAATATTTAACAAGCACCATTTTAGAGATCAAGAATGTATCATAGAACTCTTATTACTCATCAAGGTTGCTGGCAAGATGGCAGAATAGGAACAGCTCCCGTCTGCAGCTCCCAGCGAGATCAACACAGAAGGTGAGGGATTTCTGCATTTCCAACTGAGGTACCCAGTTCATCTCACTGGGACAGGTTGGACAGTGGGTGCAGCCCAAGGAGGGCCAGCCGAAGCAGGGTGGGGCATCACCTGGGAAACGCAAGGGGTCAGGGAACTCCTTCTCGCAGCCAAGGGAAGCCATTAGGGGCTATACTGTGCACTCCGGCCCAAATACTGAGTTTTTCCCACGATTCTGGCCACCCGCAGACCAGGAGATTCCCTTGGGTACTCAGCTGTTTGAGCAAACACCAAGCTAGCCACAGGAGTTTTTTCATACCCCAGCGGCACCTGGAACCCCAGTGAGACAGAACTGTTCACTCCCCTGGAAAGGGGGCTGAAGGCTGTCTCTGCTGGTCCAAACCCCATGAAGCCCAGCAAGCTAAGATCTGCGGGCTTGAAATTCTCATGGCCAGCAAAGCAGTCTGAGATCACCTGGGACACTCTAGCTAGGTGCAGGGAGGGGCGTCTGCCATTGCTGAGGCTTGAGTGGGCGGTTTTATCCTCACATTATAAACAAAGCTGTGGGGAAGTTCTAACAGGGCGGAGCCCACCACAGCTCATAAAGCCCCTGAGGCCAGACTGCCTCTCTAGAGTCCCTCCTCCCTGGGCAGGGCATCTCTGAAAAATAAAAGAAGCAGCCCTAGTCAGGAACTTAGAGACAAAACCCCCACTCCCTGGGACAGAGCACCTGGGGGAAAGGGCGGTTGTACACACAGCTTCAGCAGACTTAAATGTCCCTGCCAGGCAGCTCTAAAGAGAGCAGCGGATGTCCCAGCACAGTGTTTGAGCTCTGATAAGGGACAGACTGTCTCTGCAAGTGGGTCCCTGAACCCCATGTATCCTGACTGGGAGATACTTCCTAGTAGGGGCCGACAGACACCTCATACAGGAGAGCTCTGGCTGGCATCTGGTGGGTGCCCCTCTGGAATGAAGCTTCCAGAGGAAGGAACAGGCAGGAATCTGGGCTGTTCTGCAGCCTCCCCTGGTGATACCCAGGCAAACAGGGTCTGGAGTGGACCTCCAGCAAATTCCAGCAAACCTGCAGCAGAGAGGCCTGTTAGAAGTAAAACTAACAAACGGAAAGGAATAGTATTAAAATCAACAAAAAAGACATCCACTTAGAGACCCCTTCTGAAGCTCACCGACTTCAAATACAAAAGGCAGATAAATCCACAAAGATGGGGAGAAACCAAAGCAAAAAGGCCGAAAATTCCAAAAACCAGAATTCCTCTTCTCCTCCAAACGATCACAACTCCTCACCAGCAAGGGAACAAAACTAGATGGAGAATGAGTTTGATGAACTGACAGAAGTAGGCTTCAGAAGGTGGGTAATAACGACCTCCTCAGAGCGAAAGGAGTATGTTCTAAGCCAATGCAAGGAAGCTAAGAACCTTGAAAAAAGGCTAGAATAATTGCTAACTAGAATAATCAGCTTAGAGAAGAACACAGATGACCTGATGGAGCTGAAAAACAGCACGAGAACTTGGTGAAGCATACACGAGTATCATACATGCCAAATCGATCAAGTGGAAGAAAGGATATCAGAAATTGAAGATCAACTCGAAATAAAGCATGAGGACAAAGTTAGAGAAAAAATAGTGAAAATAAACGAACAAAGCCTCCAAGAAATATGACACTTTGTGAAAAGGCCAAATCTATGTTTGATTGGTGTACCTGAAAGTGATGGGAAGAAAGGAACCAAGTTGGAAAACATTCTTTAGGATATTATCCAGGAGAACTTCCCCAACGTAGCAAGGCTGGCTGACATTCAAATTCAGGTTATACAGAGAATACCACAAAGATATTCCTTGAGAAGAGCAATGCCAAGACACGTAATCGTCAGATTCACCAAGGTTGAAATGAAGGAAAAAATGTTAAGGGCAGCCAGACAGAAAAGACTGGGTCACCCACAAAGGGAAGCCCATCAGACTAACAGCAGATCTCTCTGCAGAAACCCTACAAGCCAGGAGAGAATGGGGGCCAACATTCAACATTCTTAAACACAACGATTTTCAACCCAGAATTTCATATCCAGCCAAACTAAGCTTCATAAGTGAAGGGCAAATAAAATCCTTTACAGACCACCAAATGCCAAGAGATTGTGTTACCACCAGGCCTGCCTTACAAGAGCTTCTGAAGGAAGCAGCAAACATGGAAAGGAACAACAAATACCAGCCACTGCAAAAACAAACCATATTGTAAAGGCCATCAACGCTATGAAGAAACTGCATCAACTAACAGGCAAAATAACTAGCTAGCATCATAATGGCAAGATCAAATTCACACATAACAATATTGACCTTAAACATAAACGGGCTAAATGCTAACTGCCCCAATTAAAAGACACAGACTGGCAAATTGGATAGAGTCAAGACCCATCAGTGTGCTGTATTCAGGAGACCCATCTCACATGCAAAGGCATACATAGGCTCAAACTAAAGGGATGGAGGAATATTTACCAAGCAAATGGAACACACAAAAAAAGCAGGGGTTGCAATCCTAGTCTCTGAAAAAACAGACTTTAAACCAACAAAGATCAAAAGAAACAAAGAAGGCCATTACATAATGGTAAAGGGATCAATGCAACAAGAAGCGCTAACTATCCTAAATATATATGCACCCAATACAGGAGCACCCAGATTCATAAAGCAAGTCCTTCGAGACTTACAAAGAAACTTAGACCTACACACAATAATAGTGAGAGACTTTAACACCCCATTGTCAATATTAGAGAGATCAAAAAGACCAAAAATTAACAAGGATATCCAGGACTTGAACTCGGCTCTGGCCCAAGCAGACCTAATAGACATCTATAGAACTCTCCACCCCAAATCAACAGAATATACATTCTTCTCAGCACCACATGTCACTTACTCTAAAATTGACCACATAACTGGAAGTAAAACACTCCTCAGCAAATGCAAAAGAATGGAAATCATAACAGTCTCTCAGACCACAGTGCCATCAAATTAGAACTCAGGATTCAGAAACTCACTCAAAACTGCACAACTATATGGAAACTGAACAACCTGCTCCTAAATGACTAGTGGGTAAATAACAAAATTAAGGCAGAAATAAAGATGTTCTTTGAAACCAATGAATTTTCTTTGAAACCAATGTTGTGTCTTTCAGGCCAAAGACACAACATACCAGAATCTCTGGGACACAGCTAAAGCAGTGTTTAAAGGGAAAATTATATCACTAAATGCCCACAAGAGAAAGCAGGAAAGATCTAAAATTGACACCCTAACATCATAATTAAAAGAACTAGAGAAGCAAGAGCAAACAAACTCAAAAGCTAGCAGAAGACAAGAAGTAAGATCAGAGCAGAACGGAAAGAGATAGAGACATGAAAAACCCTTCAAAAAATCAATGAATCTAGGAGCTGGTTTTTTGAAAAGATCAACAAACTAGATAGACCACTAGCCAGACAAAGAAGAAAAGAGAGAAGAATCAAGTAGATGCAATAAAAAATGATAAAGGGGATATCACCACTCATGTCACAGAAATACAAACTACCATCAGAGAATATTATAAACACCTCTACACAAATAAACAAGAAAATCTAGAAGAAATGGATAAGTTCCTGGACACATACACACTCCCAAGACTAACTCAGGTAGAGGTCAAATCCCTGAACAGACCAATAACAAAATGGGGCGGCAATTATCAGCCTACCAACCAAAAAGAGCCCAGGACCAGACGGATTCATAGCCAAATTCTACCAGAAGTACAAAGACGAGCTGGTACCATTTCTTCTGAAACTATTCCAAACAATAGAAAAAGACAGAATCCTCCCTTACTTATTTCATGAGGCCAGCATCATCCTGATACCAAAATCTGGCAGAGATACAACAAAAAAGAAAATTTCAGGCCAATATCTCTGATGAACATTGATCCAAAAATCCTCGATAAACTACTGGCAAACCAAATCCAGCAGCACATCGAAAAGCTTATCCACCATGATCCAGTTGGCTTCATCTCTGGGATGCAAGCCTGGTTCAAAATACACAAATCAATAAATGTAATCCATCACATAAACAGAACCAATGACAAAAACCACATGATTATCTCAATAGATGCAGAAAAGGCATTTGACAAAATGCAACAGCCCTTCATGCTAAAAACTCTCAATAAACCAGGTATTGATGGAGCATGTCTCAAAATAATAAGAGCTATTTATGACAAACCCACAGCCAATATCATACTGAATGGGCAAAAGCTAGAAACATTCCCTTTGAAAGCTGGCACAAGACAAGGGTGCCCTCTCTCACCAATCCTGTTCAACATAGTATTGGAAGTTCTGGCTAGGGGATTCAGGCAAGAGAAAGAAATAAAAGGTATTCAGTTTTGAAAAGAAGAAGTCAATCATCTCTGTTTGCAAAGAACATGAATGTATATTTAGAAAATCCCATTGTCTCAGCCCAAAATCTCCTTAAGCTGATAAGCAACTTCAGCAAAGTCTCAGGATACAAAATCAATCTGCAAAAATCACAAGCATTCCTATACACCAATAACAGACAAACAGAGAGCCAAATCATGATTGAACTCCCATTCACAACTGCTACAAAGAGAGTAAAATACCTAAGAATACAACTTACAAGGGATGTGAAAGACCTCTTCAAGGAGAACTACAAACCACTGCTCAAGGAAATAATAGAGACATAAACAAATGGAAAAATACTCCATGCTCATGGATAGAAAGAATCAGAATCATGAAAATGGCCATACTGCCCAAAGTTAATTCATAGATTCAATGCTATCTCCATCAAGCTACAAATGACTTTCTTCACAGAATTGGAAAAAACCAATTTCTGGTTTCCTATGTAACCAGAAAAGAGCCCACATAGCCTAGGCAATCTTAAGCAAAAAGGACAAAGCTAGAGGCATCACTCTACCTGGCTTCAAACTATACTACAAGGCTACAGTAACCAAAACAGCATCGTTCTGGTACCAAAACAGATATATAGACCAATGGAACAGAACAGAGGCCTCAGAAATAACACCACACATCTACAACCATCTGATCTTTGACAAATCTGACAAAAACAAGCAATGGGGAAAGGATTCCCTATTTAATAAACAGTGTTGGGAAAACTGGCTAGCCATATGCAGAAAACTGAAACTGGATCCCCTCCTTACACCTTATACAAAATTAATTCAAGATGGATTAAAGACTTAAACATAAGACCTAAAACCATAAAAACCCTAGAAGAAAACCTAGGCAATACCATTCAGGACATAGGCATGGGCGAAAACTTCAAGGCTAAAACACCAAAAGCAATGGCAACAAAAGCCAAAATAGACAAATAGGATCTAATTAAACTAAAGAGCTTCTGCACAGCAAAAGAAACTATCATCAAATTGAACAGGCAACCTACATAATGGGAGAAAATTTTGCATTCTATCCATCTGACAAGGGGCTACAAAGAACTTAAGCAAATTTACAAGAAAAAAATAACCCCATCAAAAAGTGGGCAAAGAATATGAACAGACTCTTCTCAAAAGAAGACATTTATGCAGCCAACAAACACATGAAAAAATGCTCATTTTCACTGGTCATTAGAGAAATGCAAATCAAAACCATAAAACCATCTCATGTCTGTTATAATGGTGATCATTAAAAAGTCTAGAAACAACAGATGCTGGAGAGGATGTGGAGAAATAGGAACACTTTTACACGTTGGTGGGAGTGTAAATTAGTTCAACCATTGTGGAAGACAGTGTGGCAATCCTCAAGTGTCTAGAACTAGAAATACCATTTGACCCAGCATTCCCGTTACTGGGTATATACCCAAAGCATTATAAATCATTCTACTATAAAGACATATGCATACGTATGTTTACTGCAGCACTGTTCACAATAGCAAATACATGGAACCAACCCAAATGCCCATCAATTATAGACTAGATAAAGAAAATGTGGCACATATACACCATGGAATACTATGCAGCCATAAAAAAGGATAAGTTCATGTCCTTTGTAGAGACATGGATGAAGCCAGAAACCATCATTCTCAGCAAACCAACACAAGAACAGAAAACCAAACACCACATGTTCTCACTCCTAAGTGGGAGATTAACAAGAAGAACACATGGACACAGAGAGGGGAGTATCACACACTGTAGCCTGTCAGGGGGTGAGGGGCTATGGGAGGGATAGCATTAGGAGAAATACCTAATACAGATGACAGGTTGCTGGGTGCAGCAAACCACCATGTCATGCGTATACCTATGTAACAAACCTGCACGTTCTGCACATGTACTCCAGAATTTAAAGTTTAATTTAAAAAATGCAACTTGTCAAATGACCTAAGCTTCAAGAATATAAAACTCCAATACTGTGTTTCTAAAAATGCTAAGATGAAAACTTGATACCCTAAAGGCAAAGTCTGGTGATACCGTATGATGTCCGTAGAGGAAAGAATTGTAGAGATAAGGCCAATACACTGAAATCATTTTGTATAAGGTGGGCATTGATTTATTCATTTCACAAATATGTCTTGAGTCCCTACCAGATGCTAGTCATTTTTTACAGAGTACATCCTTTCCTCATCAAACTGGTATTCTACTTCAGAGGAAGTGTAGAACAGTAAAAGCAAACAAGCAAATAAACAAAACAGTCAAATATGAGCCCAAATCCTGAGATACTTAAGAACCATTAATTCTTTGGCAAAGTATTTTACCTTTCTGAACTTCTTTTTCTGCATTTACAAGTAGAAATAATATTACCAACCACCCAGGTTTGTTATCAGGATCAAATAAGCTAATGTAAATAAAGCAAGGGCCTGGCATAGTCTTATCTGTGTTTTAAAGTCAGCTAGATAATAAAATCCAAACTTCTTAGCTTTTGGACAGATCATAAACAATAGTTTGCCTTGTAATCTTTCATGTTTCCTCTTCTTCCTCATTTACAGTAACTCTAGCACACTGAACATCATATTTCATTGATTCTAAGACACATATTTCTCCCATTTTAACTTCTCTAGATACAACATGTCTTATAACATAAGCCTTCTTGCAATCACTGTCAGTCAAGTATCAGTCATTACCGTGACATAGTTTTCATCATCAGTGCATGTGCCAACAGTAAAAACAATGCATCCAGAGTTTCAGAATGAATGGCATGGCTTGAAAAAAATCCTGGAAACAGTAGTGAAGCTCCTTTCAAGCCTAAGAAACAAATGTGTGTGTGTGTGTTGAGAAGGGTGGAGAATACATGAGGAACAGTGTGGAATCAGATTTGTTTAGCCACGTTCTGGAACTGTTAGTTGAAATAGGCTAGCTATATGTAATTGCAAACTCAGTTTAATAGTCTAGCACCAAAAGCTTTTGGTCTATTATGGATTCTTTAGATTGTTTTAAAGAAATCCTTTATCACCAATGTCCTTTTGGCACAGAGCACAGCACTGTGAAAAAATATGGGCACTGAAGCTTCTGAGTTGAAAAGCGATTCTGAAGACTCCATCCCTAAATGTGAAGGAACTTAGGAATACCATAACAAATGTATTTTGTTTATATCTTTTTTATTATGTGCTTGAGTTATATATGATCCAAATCTATATCTAATTGAGTATAAAGAACTGTTTTAAGAAGTATAAAATAAAAATCTAAGATATAATTTAACTGATAACCCTTCTTTTTGCTTACTTCTTAAAGATACATAAAATGTCAGAGCAGGTTACAATTGATAGAAGCTTAGACTTCATGCTATATGGTACTCATGATTACCCTAACATGGTGCCTAATGTACCAAAGGAACTTAAACAAATGTTTGTTGAAATAAATTAAGCATCTTTCCAGATGGAATACAGTGTCTGGCCTTCAATGCCCCTCCAAGAAAAAGGTTCCTGCAGAAATCCTTCCTCTAGGTAAGCGTGAGGATTTTCTTACTGCCCAGGGATCAGCTTTTTATAGCTGCTTCTGTCACCCTTCAATCTACTTCATGCAAAATTCTGTTTCAAGAAGGCTAACACAGTAACAACAAAAATGATTTCTATCTGTAACAGTTTAACTCCCTAAAAGAATTTTTAAGTTACCTTTAGAAATTGCCATTTATAATTCTTATTATGACTCATAACTCTTAAGATAGTTTTGTTAGCGAGTCCCATGAAAAGAATTCTTCCTAGGTTTTTTTTTTTTTTTTTTTTTTTTTGAAGGTTTTGTGCTACTACAAGTCAGGACAAAATGCTTTTTGTGTCACAAACCAAAGCTGCTGCAATTGAAACATGAACTCTGCTTTGAATAGGCAGTCAATCTTAACATGACTATCCACACTATAATTGATTCTCAGCAACTTATATTTTTAGATGAATACCATGTAAATGCTTTAAAATTATGCAAATCTTGTGGTGAAATCCCCAGTTTCACACTGTCATGTGAGTCAATGTCTCTAAAACAACCTGCATTATAGCAGAGAAGCAATTTTATCCACATGATGGCATTGAAAAGTAAAAGAAAGCCTTGCCTTTCACAATCTTTAGTCATGATCAGTTTGTAGATCTTTGGTAACATTAGCAATCGGAATATAACACAATTTTGTTACATTCATAGTCTTCCTTTGGTGACAAAGATTGGCAATTTTTCAAAACCTAGTTTCACTCTTTATTGAAATAAGAGATAAAACAAAATCCTTTGCTCTTCCCTTTCTCTCTTCCCATTTGTGCCAACTGCTAGCTGTGTAGCATTTGGCAAGTCACCTACCTTCTTTTTACTGTGATTCCTTTCTTTATCAGTAAAGTGAGAATTATAAAAATGCGTATCTCATAGGTTATGAGGATTAAATGAGTTAATACCTACAAAGCACATGGAGAATGGCCTAGCACACAGAAATCTCTAATAAATCTAGCTATTATTTCTATGCTTGCTGGACATAATCATATAAAATCAATAGAGATGAATGAATAAATAGATTAATGACTTAATGAAATAAGGGAGATGTAAAGCTTGACCTTCAAAGATGGCTAAGATTTCAACAGAAAGAGAAAGTGAGGGTTAAATATACTTATTACTGCTATTTATGCCCCTTTCTTCCAGTCTTCTGCCTGCACCCAGGATATAACTTAGATATAATGAGCACAGCACAAGGAATGTTAGTTCACTAGGTCAGAGCCAATGTGTGGCTCTCCAAATTCCTATGAAAAGGGAGAAGAGAAGGAATGGGGGTGAGTGCACTTTTGAAGAGCATAATCCACCTGTATCCAGCTGTGCCTGGCTGAATACTGAGAGAATAGAGGACTGAGATATGGGATACTGAGAGAATAGAGGACTCCGTGCAATCTGCCAGCCCCTCGGTCCACGTGTTCCAGCCCAAAATTTATTGGGTTTTGCCCACTTGACAACGACTTACTGGCTGTATAACTTTCTGCACATTGTTTAACATTTCTAAATTTCAACATTGTTCTTTATAAAATGGATGCTTAAAATAGCTGAGTGGATGCTCTGAAGATCAAATTACATTTGTATGACAACTAGAAAATAACCTGCTACAGAATAGGTATTCAAAAAATGTTAGTTGCCCCAAATATACATAAATATTTTGGATTAGTCCTTTACAGAAACAGCAACTTACATTAAACTGTATCTAATTCTAGTTAACATCATTTCTCCTCTTTGTCATGGCTGAGAGCTGAATTAGGTGGAGAACAGTTATGCTGCAATCATATAGGTTGTTTGAGTACATGTAACACTCATTTCTGTATTCTGCTCTAAACAGAGATTCTATAAGAACTGTGATTCAGTCAGTTCCAATGGCTTAAAGCCTCTTGAGCAGCATATCAAATTTTAGATGCCAAAGTTTAATTGAAATTTGGCATATGGATGAGCACTTCTGCATGTATTGAAAGCCTCCAGAAGATTCCTAAACAAAGAGCAATCACACATGGTAATTGTATCCAACTGGAACCAATTATATTTGGCATTTTTTATGAAAGAGGGAGAAAAATAAGAATGGACTCAAGAAAATGTTTTCCTTTTATGACTTTTACCTTCAAGATGAATTGCCTTATGAAGTTACTTCTTACAACTCAAGGAGCATAACTGTCTAGAGAGAAAAAAAAAATTATGCAATCTCTTCCTGGAGGCAAACATTTTGTTACAGAATAAATCTGGGCTTTTAAGAACATCTGGCAATCATTTCACAACCTACAATGCTAGCATCCTAAAAACATTTCATGATAATAATGTGTTACCAGTGCAGTTGATTACTTCAAGCCAGGGGAGGTTTCAACACAAAACAGGTCGTTTCCATGCAGAACACAGAGCTTCAAAGTCATCAGTTACGAGACCCACCATTAATCCAAGTGGTTGGGGGAGATGATTACTCCTAATAGAAGGTGAGCCAGATTCAAATGTGGTTTTTACACGTGCTTTTCCCCTGGAAGAGCAAGCTTCCACACTGCAAATCTTTCACCAAAGTCCAGGTCTTGGCTTTATGGTTATAGATGCTATTTCAAAGGGTATAATAAATTATAGGATTCTTTCTGCATTCTAAACCACTACATATGTATAAGAAATCATGGTGTCGGGCATGTTCTCTTTTATTGATTTCACGTATCATTCAATAAATATGTCTTGTAAGAAAATCAGCCCTTTAATTTTATTTGGAAATACCTTTTACTGCTGCTGGGCTGTCGTGTTCTGACGTGACTGCCCCTTTGGGGTCAGAGAGTAAAGCCATACCTCTGTGGGTCAGTGGTGGTATATTTGCTTAAAGCAGTAGACATATCTAATGTCAATCATCTAGGAAAGAAGGAGAATTTTTAAAAGACATAAAGTTTGGAAAGTAGATATTACACCAAAGAAAAAGGTTGTGGTGGGAGGTGGGAAGGCAGTCATTCTTCAGTCTGGGCTAGGACTAAGGACTAGATTGATTGAGGACGGTCTGCAGAGGGAAAGCAAGAACACTCACTGCCAGAGAGATGATGCTTGGGTCCAGGCAAGGGTCGGTCCCTAGGAGACTCCATAAATGAGCTGGAAGAGCAGTTATAGCCAGCCAGGAGTTTTTCCCTTTTTAGTAATTCTCTTTGGTAAAGATATAGCCTCACCTCAGGTGTGCAGAGGGAACTTTAAGGGAAGAGCCTCAGGCTAGAGAGCTAAAAGAAGCTTGTAGTGATTAGTGAAGATTCCCTGAAAGACGAGTCTTTGTGACAGGCAGCTGGAATATAAGATAAAGGTATCTCTTTTGATATAGACATTCACTCTTCTACCTAACTTAGCTGTCCAGATGCTATTTTATTAAAGCGGCTGGCATCATTGTATTTCTTATTAGAATAAATACCAAGGAGGAGGAAATATCTTTGTTGAGGAATAAATTACATGGCACCTCTCTTTGCTAGGCACTGTGTTAAGCATAGGGGGATGAAGGACAGACCCACTTCGTGTGGCCTACACTCTAGTAAGAGGAAAAGGACATGTGAACAAATAAGTGTAGAAATGTGTAGCAGATGTTTCAATGAACAGAGTTGCCAAAAACAAGGGAGAGATAACAAGGGTATGATAATTTAATATGATGCATAGGCCTGAGTCCATGTTCTTCAATCTTAAACTTCTTTAGGAGAGTAAGTTACCCTATTGGCAAGTAATATCAGGAAAGATTCTCTAGCCTATAGTCTGAGTGTTTCATTCCCTTATTTATTTATCAATGTGTTCAACACTAACTTTTTTTGCCTGGAGAAAAGAAAGCACTATGTGGGGGATTTTATTTATTTGTGGTCTCTGATATTACATTACTTTAAACTGGGAATTCAAACTCTGGATCTTGGGGTTCATAAATGGGGTTCAGGTCATCCAAAACCCTCTTGAAGTCAATAAAGTTTTAAAGGATCTGTGACTCATTTTTTAAAAGTCATTTTTTTGTTTTTTCATATGAAATAGAGGATAAAATTAAGAATCACTTTCAGTTTCCCCTAACACTGCGATTCAATAAGTCACCTTTAAAAAAATTTTAGTACATATCCATCAGAGACCTTATCAGCATTGGAGCACTGACTCCATTAAAAACTAGAGAGTAAACCTTTTATGTAATGGCAAATCCATAGTTCTTACAAGCTATACATTCTATAGCCAAGGTAATATCAAAATATATTATGAGTGCATTTCCACTGTAAATGCTTTGAATTTTAAAACTCTCATTCAAATCTCTATGTTTTGATTAATTTTTAGTATTTCCTCTTCTTTGGTGTTCTGCAATTTAAACGATATGTTTAAAAGGGGTTTTCTGTTTTACAGTAATATTGGTATACTTCATGAACATGAAAATTCATTATTTCTGGAAAATCCTCACCCATTATCTATTCAAGTGTTACCTATCCCACTTCTACATGCTTTCTTTTCCTGGAATTCTTACCTTCTAGCTCCATTACTCTTAACAATGTTCATATAAAATATTTTTTATGTCTCTGCATTTTGGGTATTATCAATTATGCTCTAATCTGCACTTAACCCTTCCATTGAATTTTTGTAAGAATTGTATTTTTTACTTATAGATGTTCTATTTCTCCTTTTCTTTAAAAATGTCATTTTTTTCTTAAGGTTTGATTTCTTGTTTTATATTGTCAACATTTATACATACTTTAAAATATTCTTTTTCATGTCGTTGATTATCTCAACTTTTTAAAAAATCCACTCGCTACTGCATGTCTTATATTGCCTCTCACTCATGGATTGTATCGTCCACTGACTCTCACTCTTGGTTGACTGTTCCCTTGTGTGTTTTATTATTCATTATAGCAAGCGTATCTTTAGCAGGACTTGCTTTCTTCTTGAAAAGCCTAGGCAATCTAGATGCTTGTTACTAGTCTTTCATAATGATTTTATGTTTTACTCTTGTAGGAGCCTCAGGAGTACTTTCCAGGTTGAGAATTTCTAGGCTAGTTAGGTAGGATATAAAAACAAAAACCCCAAAATCAATATTCTCAAGGGGGAGAGTTCTTCTAATAAAATTTCCTGTTCTCACTCTGTGCTGGTGGGCATATATTTCTAGCCTACATTTTTATTTAATGGTTTTATGCAGGGGACAGGGATATCTCAGTTCCAGCTCTCTGCCTCATCTGGCACCAAGAGTTTGCCTTCTTTCTGTCTCATATGGACATTAGATTCCAGGTTCCTTGGTCACTGAGATGTATAACTCACAGGACAACCACATCTTCACTTCACAATCTTTGTCTTTGTTCTTAGCACATGGTAGGTTACCTTTTTATTTTTCACAAAATTGGGAAATGTTTTAAAATCATTTAAAATCTTTTATTCAGTACTGCTAGGTGTCTGTAACCATAAATTTTTCAGATTGTCTTAGTCAACTGCATTGCCAGTGCTTTAGTTTACAGTTTACTGTTTCATTATTCATAATTAATCAATTACTCCTTCCCATTTAGGAAGTGTAGTTGGACTGTGTTTCCAGATCCTGAGATTTTAGAACTGCTTAACTTTTTTTTAATGTCTGGGATTCTTCCCCAAGTTCAGAAGTGATGAACTATAGACATGTCTTTAAAGTTCTAAATAAAGGAAATCTGAAATGCCTCCTGGGACCTTGGCAGGACATGGGCCTTTCTTGCTAATAGCCATTACAAATTGATAACAATAAAGTGTATTAATTGATTTGCTATTGAAAGTTGAACAAAGAGAAAATCTGAGTCATTTTCTTTTAAACACCATTTCAATTTGTTACTACTTTAACAATTAAGGCCTTTTAACACATAATTGCTCACAAATAAGATAATTTACCACAATTTTCAGCAGTAAAAGCCCCATAAATATATGTAAAATCTTTCTAAATAAGAAAACTGAAAGAGAAATTTTTGGCAAGAGTCATATAATTCATTCCACAGAAATGACAACTTACAAAGACTTGGAATCTCACAAGGGAAAATCTCAATGATTTGAGAAAGTGGCAATATTCATATCTAAAATGTACTAGTGATTGCCACTTTCAGAAATGATATACCCCCCACTCTGAAAAAAAAAATGAAATTGTGTAACTCACAAGTCAAAAGCATATGGAAGAGTTGATTTCTACTCTACCAGAGGGAATAATTTTCTTTAGCTCTTTCTTATACATCATAGGCATGCAGTACGTTTGTTTATTGGTTAAAATTTTTCTGTTAGTTGATTATTCAACTGGAAAACAATTAAAACCTTGTCAGAGAAAACAGTGGATGAAATGTAGCTATAGAACATTTTGGAAATAATAGATTAACATAAAACCAAGCTCAAATTCTAGAGCATGGCTCACTCTTAGATGTATTATAGTACCTCTGACATCATGCAGAGGGTGGATGTTATGAATTGAAGCACATTAAAATATTTCTGTTGATCACTCTGCTGCTCAGTTCTATTTTTTAATAGTCCAGGATTCTTGAACTAAGGGAGAAAAATACATATTCACTAAATACTGCATGTTGAGGACAGCCTGGCTAACAGTGAGAACCTATAGCTAAAAAAACGTAATGACAATAATTAGACAAATTAGTCAGTAAGGCACATTTGAAGAAAGCACTAGGGAAAGTTTTCAGGACAACTTGGCATTATTACTTTAGTCTCTCTCACTACTGACACATAACCACAAGTTTTTTTAATCAAATAATTTTTTGACAGACACAGTGACAAGTGATTATAGGGATTACAGAATGAAAAAAGGTTTTGTTCATGGGACAGTCTAATTTTTAAAAAGCAGTATAAATTTTTAGTCACCTAGTTTAGCCAGGAGGCAATGTTGCCAAACCTATAACCCTCAGACATCAGAGAGCTCAAGTTTAAGCCAATAAAAATTCCATCTATGTCTTAAACTTACACCTTCGAAGCAAATTTTCAAATAGCATTTCAGAATATCCAGGATTAATTTATTTTTTTCCACTCTTTTTTCTTGTCATATATCACCTTGCTATTCAGAAGGTGATCCACGGACTAGCAACCTTGTCATCATCTGAGGGATGTCAGAAATGGAGAATCTTGGGCTGTACCTAAGACCTGCCTTCTCAAAATCTGCATTCTAACAAGATTTCCGGATGATTTGTATGCTACCCATTAAAGTTGGAAGAGTCTGTACTATGAGAAATAAAAATATCTTCTAATTTAACATATGAAGTATAAGATTTCTTTGAAGGACGATGAATTGTCCTGGAATTAGATATTGGTGATGGCTGTACAACTTTAAGGATGTATTAAACAATAGTGGATTGTACAACTTAAATGGGGGAATTGTATGGTACGGAATTATGTCTTGAACTTTTAAAAAGAAAAATATATGCATAATTGTAAAAGGTCTTAACTTGCACAGCACAAAGATGAATGAAACCAGTTCTAACTATTTTCCTTTATCTTTGAGAAAAGTTAGATGCTCCCTTTACTGGGGCTCACCTCTTACTTCAGAAGGGCACCGCAGGCCTTGAGGCTGGGCAGCCCTGACACAGCACCCATCTATCAAGAGGGTATGCCAGGCACCTATGGGGAGGAACCCTCCCTACAACTAAAGCTGTTTATAGAGTTAGAACCTCGGGAAACCGCCTGCGGGTGGATGTGACAAGTCAGGAAACTTGACTACTCAATCACCCAAAGGGGCAATGGGACAGAAATGCTATCTGCCCGCTGCACATGTGGTCACAGCAGTGTTGGGGAAGCAGAGTCTTTTCTTCTGGAGTCCACTCTGCTTACTCCTTACCTCCCCTCCCATCACCCACCCAGCCAAAAGAAAAAAATACCCTAGATTCATAAACAAAAGCTTGTAGTTACCCATAGCCCAACACAAACGACCCCGACGCCCTCACTTTTATAGCCCGTGAGTCTCCCAGCCCACGCTCCTAACAGCCTGGTCTCCCCAGACGCCCCTGGTAAAAAGCTTCGCGCTGCCGGTGGAGAGGCCTATTGGTTCTACTTCTGCCTTCACCCCAAGGCCCCAGGAGCGGGGAGAGGTCCTGGTCTAACTTTGGCTGTCCCACGGTCCAAGGACTTGAGCGCTTAGCCCGAAACGCTAAGCCAAGCGTGGAGACCGCCGCCGGGCGCACGATTTCAGGAGTTACCCGCACGCACCCAGGCGGCTCCAGCCCTCGGAGTTCTAGTTATCTCTCCCACAGAAGCTAAGAGTCACCCGAGCGCACATCTGAATCAGCCCCCTGTTCAGATCACGCCTGTTACGCAGCGATCCTGTCTCTTGGAGAGCAAAGGATGAAGGGGTCTGGAGAAATCGACCACCCATCTGATCACCTGCAATGGTGTTGGTACTCTGCGGTCTCACTCTCGTGGGCAAACATATCCATGTGTACTTACGAGGAGCAAAGCTAGACACCCTCTTCCCCCCAACTCCCCGCGCGCCCCTCCATTCACTCAGGTCCCAGCCCTGGTTCTCGCTGACCTCCCAGCACCGTCCTAGGAGGTACACACGCGGGCTCAGAACGCGCGCGGACCGGGCTCGGCCACTCCTGCGAGTGCACAGCCTCCCTCCGCGCAGCCCGCGCCCTATCCGCCCCGCGTCGCCGGCACTCACAAGCAGGGGTAGTAGCCGTAGCAAGGCAGCGGGGCTTGCGGGCAGCCGCCGTCTCCTAGCTCCGAGTCCATGAGCAGATAGTCCTGACTCTCGTTGCGCCGCGCACCGGCTCCAGCAGCGCCGCGGGGAGAACCGCCCCTCCGGGGTCCGAACGCCGGGCTCTGGCTCATGGCGGGAACGCCCGACTGGCCTGGGTCCCGCTCCCGGGGGAGCCGAGTGGGCAGTCCCAGCGGGCACCCGGTGCCGAGGGCGCGCGTCAGCGGCTGAACTGGTCCTGGGCAGACCGGTGCCCAGGGGACGGCGATGAGGCAGGAGGTGCAGACGCCCGCCGCAAGTAGCTTGCCCACTGGCCCGGGAAGAAATCACCACTTAAGGGTGTGCAAAGGGGACCTTGACCTCAGCTGGGCAGGCCGAGGAGACCCCGCGAGGATGCGTCCGGGACTCCCGGGCAGAGAGGGCACAGGCGGGGCCGCTGGTGGTAGCGAAGCCTAAGAGCGGAGAGCAAGGGAGACAGAGCTGAAGAGTTACTATGTCAACAGAGACTCTCCAGCCCTCAGCTCCCGCCTTCATCCCCCGGCATTCTGCATTCTCCGTCAAGATCCCCACCTTTAAAGGGATCCGAGCGACGTTCTAGAAAACAGCCAAAGCCTGTGCTGTAGCCACAACTTTCAGGAGGCGGTATGAGCCTGAACTAGGAGGAGCCAGGCACGCACTATTTTTTTCCCCTCTACTATTTAGTTGGCTTATTTAGTAAGGATACCAACTGCGGACTTTCTAGGAAGCTTCCTTTAAGTATCACTCTCGAAAAGCCAGGGAAACCTGTTCCTTAAAAGGGACACGAGCCTCTTCTTTCTCCAGAGTGCCTTCATTTCCTTTGGGCATTTTCTCTCTTACTCTCAACTCCTAAAGTTATTATGACTCTGCTTTAAAAATGAACTTTTTATGTTCCCAACGTCAGATGTTCCCAGTTCCTGAGAAAATCAACAAAAATAGGCAAGCATTTTCCAATGATACCGATAAAGAGGCCAACAACCTGCTTACTTCAGAGAAAAAAATTTCCCTTCCATCACTGCCAATGCCAGAATGATTTCTCTGCCAGATGTTTCCCACGTTTCCAAGCTGTTTTTATTTTTAAGACTTAGTTTTAAAGTCTGCTTAATATGCACACGTGTGAGAAGTAAAAACTTGTCAACAAGGATGAATCAGTATTTGTAGACCTTCAAGCAGTAGTAGCCAATTAAGAATCCATTCATTCAGTCAACAAATATTTAATGAATGCCAACTGCGTTTCAAATCGTTTCAGAATTCGCAGGCAAACAAGCAGATGAGGCACCTGTCTGCCCTCATAGAGCTTTCATGGCAGAAAGGGGGACCAATTAAATAAGCAAATGAAAAAATATCAAGGACAAATGCTGCAGTGAAAATAAAACACGTTGATGTGATGGAAGCTGATGAATGACTACTTCAGATGAGATGGTTAAAAGAGGCCCCTCCAAGGAGGTGCTCGTTGAGAAGTGCATGGCAAGCAGCCAGCCATGAAAAGATCAGAGGCCCATTGCAATTGGATGAAAGAAAGCCAGACTAAAATCTGTCTGCAAAGGTGCCTTTGCTTCCCATGAACAGGTGGACAACAAAATGAATGTTGGAAGTCTGGGAAAAAGCAATTGATTTGATAGAGGGGAAAAGAAGTCACACATTTAGAAACTTCTGAGTTTGCCTTTAAATTTAAAACTGAAACTCAGAGAGAGCAGAAGCCACTGTGTCCTGAGGATCCAGCTTTGTATTTGACACAGGTGTGTAGGGTGCCTGCCTGCATGGGTGGGTGGATGGATGGAATATAGAAACAATAAGAAAATGCTCTTGGCCCTGGAAAGAACATTTTCCCTGGGGAAACAAACAACCCCCGTATCATTCTGAAGTCTGTTCTTTCTGATTTAAGTTAGAGCCTTCCTTTTTGATCTCTCAACATGTGGAGCCATAATTTAAAATTCTTACAATTTTCTAGTTTTTATGCCTAGCAATAAGATATTCTGCCTAATATTTGTTTGTGGCAACTGCTATCTGTAAGTATTCATGAGCTTTGATGCTTGAATGAATTAGCCAATAAATGTTAAGTTAAACAGTGCCAAGGTAATCTCTTTGGCAACACCAAGTATGGGGAAAACCTTCATGGGAAAAGTAATATTCAAAGGTTTTCCACCCAATTCAAATTCTATGAGCTAGAGCCAAATTAGTAAACACTTGCAGTGTCAGTTGAAGTGTTAACCTTTCAGGTGAAAGGAAAAAAACAAAAATTGAGACAGCATTTATTTTACTGTTGTTACAGTTAGTTGAGCTGTTTGTGCCTTTTCTCATAACAGTTTTTCATTCACAGTTAACAACTACAGTTTACTGTAGAAAAAATTACTACAGTAAACTTTTATTCTGACGTCAATTTATCACGTGGGAAGATAAGACATGCTTTTCTCTGGTTTTTTTTTGAAGTATGGTGAGTACTGGACCAACAAGCCCAGGCATTTATTGAGTACCCAGAAGGAATAAGGTGGTGTACAAATGTTAGAAGATTCTGAAAGAGCTTATGACAGATGAAGTGGAATCATTAGGTCAGCAGTCTCAAAGCCTGGATTTTTATTTCGGCCACTTCCCTAACTGAAGTTGCATGATTTCAGAGAGGTCATTAAATCTCTCTCTGCCTCAGTTTTTTCATCAATAAGCTGGTATACAACGACACCTCACTCCCTAACTTCCTGCATTCTATAGTTATCTATGCAGTTTTATCACTTTACATTAAAAACATGGTGAAACCAATTTTTAAAAAAGACCAAATATGATTAAATAATATATTTTTGAATCAAGTATGGAAGTATTGAGTAGATCTGGAGTCATGAAGAAAGCTGAGTGAACAAAGAAACGATAGTTTTTAAAGTTAAAAAAATTGTTGGGTGAACGCAGGACTGATAGTTCTTACAGAGTTGGAAGTTGCTATGCAATTATAGGTTATGTAAGTTTATGTAGTATGTTTATGCCATTGAAATAAAAAAAATTCATTCTGAGAAATGAGGATGAAGGTGAGTTATGTGTCTCTGTGGGCGGAGGAAGAGATGTTACTGAGAGAGGACCTTTGCCTCATTATACATCTGCACTGTTTAACAGTTTGATTTTGCAAAAATTGATATTTTACATATATACACGTAATATATATATATAATATATATATTACGTGTATATATGTTATACATATAATATATGTAACACAGTGTTTTGAAAAGCTGATAGAAGAAAAATGAGTAAAGAAAAAGGGTTGTCCTCTAGAACAGTGGTTCCCAACATTTTTGGCACCAGGGACTGGTTTCGTGGAAGACAATTTTTCCACAGACCTGTGGAGTGGGATGGATGGTTTGGAGATTATTTAAGTACATTAAATTTATTGTGCACTTTATTTCTATTATAATTACATTGTAATATATAACGAAATAATTATACAACTCACCATAATGTAGACTTGATTGGATCCCTGAGCTTGTTTTCCTGCAACTAGGTGGTACCATCTGGTGGTGATGGGAGACAGTGACAGATCATTAGGCATTAGATTCTTGTAAGGAGCACACGACCTAGATTCTCATATGCATGGTTCATAATAGGGTTCATGCTCCTAGGAGAATCTAATACCTCCACTGATCTCACAGGAAGCAAAGCTCAGGCGGTAATGCAAGTGATGGGAAAAAGCTGTAAATACTAAATACAGGTGAAGCTTTGCTGGCCTGCCCACTGCTCACCTCCTGCTGTGTGGCCCAGATCCTAATAGGCCACAGATGGATAGCAGTCCATAGCCCAGGGGTTGAGGACCGCTGTTCTAGGAAGTCTCAGGCAAGGAACCTAAAGGGAAAGGAAAATAAATTGCCACCAGGAGCAAAAGGTTGAGAAAACTAAATGCTTAATGACTCCAGAAACTCAAAAGTTACACAAAGCTGCAGTTTGTGAGTTGCTGTTGCTGATGGAAACCCACTAACATAGAAGTGTCTCTGGGAAATGTACTTCTGGTTGGCCAGAGTACAGATAAAAGTTTAGTTATGATTTCATCTGGATATTTTAAAGCATGGAAACCCTGAGCTCCGATTCCTATCACATGTAGAATTAACCAGGTGAAAACAGAAACACCTCAGAAGCTTCAGAGGGGCTGCTGATTCTCTATGAATGAAAGTGCTCCACAAACTCCAGTTTGAGTAAAATCTGAGCAGGTGCTGCTGTATCTTTGAACCTCACTTTCTTAATGTTTAAAATAAAGAGGTAATAGTAATTTACATTTGGTATCTCTCTTGCAGCTAAAATGTTATTAATCATCGGAAACAAATAGAAGACTCTATGGATTGCTAATTTCATTTTTGCTCTAATTTGAGCTTGACATAGATGTTGTCCAAAATTCTGACATTATCATATGCTTATTTTGTAAGGACTTGTGATTAATATGGTTTCACTTAGAGAACAATTGTGTGATATGTTTGTCAGCGCAATTGAAAAATAAGAACTGGGTAACAAAGGAGTGATTCATAAATAGTTAGAAGACCATTGAAAAGATTGTTGATTTATAGATCAATGTCACCCAAGTTTAGTAAATGAAGACATATCAAGAATGGACTGAGCTGCTTTTGGTTTTTTGTTTTATTTTGTTTCTGCTGGTTTTTGTCTTGTTTTGTTTTCATTTTTTTTTTCACTGGACATGTTCAAATACAACCTGGACCTCAATTTTCCACATATACTACAAAGGAAATTAATATATTTATGGAAAATTAAATGAACACTAAGGTCCTTTAAGAAAAAGTCTAAAATTCAAAAACTAATCATCTCCATGGATCCAAAAAGTTGATAATATTTAATATCTATTCTTCATTTGGTAAAAGAAAATAAGAAAAAGCTTCGTAAACTAAGAGTAACAGACAAATTTTTAACATGGTGAAGAAAACTATTTTAGATAAAAACAACATGGAGAAACACCAAAGATGTTTGTCATTATCATTACTATTTTACATAGCTAAGAACTTCAACCATAAGTAAAATAAAACGTGATAAAAAATGAGATGAAAAAGTTTGAAATAAGAACATAAATCTATTACTTTACACGTTCTCTAATAGTCTACTATAAAAAATTCAAGATTTTTAACGAAAAATAGTTAGATTCAAAAGTAAGAAATGTGTTTGGTACAGTATCAGATAATAAAAGTAAATATTAAAAATTCAGTACTTTTCCCTTATATTAGCAATAGCTAGCCAAAATATAATAAAAGCCATAAAATATAAAGTAGAAATATATTTAACAGAGAATTGTAAAACCTATGAAAAGAAAATTCTAAATCTTCACTAAGACCTAATTGAAAAATAATCAAAGGTCTGTATCAAATTATATAATACATTTTATTGATAGTTTCATTATACTTCTATTAAATTTATACATTTAGTTAGAATATAGTAGTTTCATTACTTATGTCTTCCTGGCTAAGGACAGGTTTTTCTCTACTGTTTATTTTTTCACATTTCTAAAAATAAATATCTAAAAGAAAAATCCAAAAAAGAAAATAAATGAAAGAAACTTGGGTCTAAAAAATATCAAAAGATTTAATAAAAACACAATAAATAATATAAATTAGTACTCACAAACTACAAATATATAAAGAATGTAATAAAGGATACAAAATATTTTGTGGTATGATAAAGAGCACATCTTAAGTCAATGGGAGATATGAAGGAACATGGAATAAATCAAACTGGATAAGAGATTTTCTATCTCGTACTTTTGTCAAAAATGGCATGCATTAATAAGTCAAAGATAATTCAAGAAGTTGTAAAACCTACTAAAGAAAGATATAGGTGAGCCTTTTAAAGCATATAATCAACACATTTAAGAAGATTAAAATCATATCAAGTATCTTTTTTGGCCACAATTTCATAAAACTAGAAATAAATAACAGGAAGAAGACTGGAAAATTCAC
The DNA here is from genome assembly GCF_009764315.1 of Trachypithecus francoisi. Classification (NCBI taxonomy): domain Eukaryota; kingdom Metazoa; phylum Chordata; class Mammalia; order Primates; family Cercopithecidae; genus Trachypithecus; species Trachypithecus francoisi. Next base: position 91,744,250 of record NW_022681473.1, read on the forward strand.
AAGTATTTGGAAATTAAAAAACATGCTTCTGAACAACCAATGGATCCCAGAAAAATCAAAGGGAAAATAAAAGAATATATTGAGACAATGATATGTAAACACAACTTACTCAATTATGGGAAGCAGCAAAGGCAATTCTAAGAGAAAAGTTTGTAGCAATAAACACCTACATTTAGATCACTTGGACTCGGGACGGGGAACATCACACACTGGGGCCTATCATGGGGAGGGGGGAGGGGGGAGGGATTGCATTGGGGAGTTATACATGATATAAATGATGAATTGATGGGTGCTGACGAGTTGATGGGTGCAGCACACCAACATGGCACAAGTATACATATGTAACAAACCTGCATGTTATGCACATGTACCCTAGAACTTGAAGTATAATAAAAATAAATAAATAAAAAAGAAAAAAAAAAAGAAGAAAAACCTCAAATAAACAACCTAACATCATTTCTCAAAAAAAACTAGAAAAAAAGAGAACAATCTAAGTCCAGAGCTAGTAGAAGGAAGGAAATAACAAAGATCAGAGAAGAAATAAATAAAACAGAGACTCGGAAAGCAATATAAAAGAGCAACAAAATTAAGAGTGGGCCTTTTGAAAAGCTAAAGTTGATAAACCTTTATCTAGGCTAATAAAAAAATGAAAGAAGACTCTAAAATCAGAAATGAAAAGGAGAACATTACAACTTATACAGAAATACAAAGAATCTTAAGAGACTATTGCAAATAACTATACACCGACAAATTGGATAGTTTAGAAGAAATAAATTCCTAGAAACTTACAATCAACCACGACTAAACTATGAAGAAATAGAGTATCTGAACAAACCAATCACAAGTAGGAAGATTGAATCAGTAACCAAAATCGTTTTCAAACAAAAGCCCAGGACCTGATGTCTTCACTGGTGAATTCTACCAAACGTTTAAAGAACAATTAGTACCAATCCTTCTCAAATTACTTCAAAAAACTGAAGCAGGGGAAATACTTCTAAGCTCATTTTATGAGGCCAACATTACCCTGGTTCCAAAGCCAGACAAAGGCATTACAAGAAAAGAAAATTATAATATCCTCAATGAATATTGATGCAAAAATCCTCAACAACATGCTAGCAAACTGAATTCAACAATACATTAAAAGGATGGTATACCATGATCAAGTGGCATTTTTCCCTGGAATGTAGGATGGGTCAACATGTACAAATCCATAAATGTCATACACCACATTAACAGAATAAAGAACAAAAACCATATGACCATCTCAATAAAGAAAAAGCAGTTTACAAATCTCAAAAAGTTAAATCTTATAAAAGTTAAATTGTCCCTGTTTGTAGATGACATAATCTTATAGTTAGAAAATATTAATGACTCCACCAAAAAAAACTGCTAGACCTAATAAACAATACAGTAAAGTTGCAGGATACAAAAATCAATATACAATAGTCAATTGCATTTATATTTTTAAAAAGCTATCCAAAAATGAAATCAAGGAAACAATCCCATTTACAATAGTTAAAAAAAAAAAACTTAGGAATAAATTTAACCAAGAAGGCAAAAGACTTTGACACTGAAAACTATGAAACACTGAAGAATGAAAGTAGACGTGGATAAATAGAAAGATACTTTATGTTCATAGATTAGAAGAATTAATATTGTTAAAATGTTTACACTACCCAAAGTTATCTACAGATTCTCTCCATCAAAATTCCAGTGACATTTTCCCAGAAAGAAAAAGAATTCTAAAACATTCATGGAACCACAAAAAACCCTGTGATGGTTAACTTTGGAGTTGACTTGATTAAGGCATACTCAGATAGCAGGTAAGGCATTATTCTTAATGTTTCAGGAGGAACTGATTCCTCTTTTGCTAAAAGGGAAGCCCAGGTAGTTGTGGTTTTGATTAGATGATCAGGCTATCCCAGGTGTGTCTGTGTGGATGTTTCCAGAGGAGATTAGCCATGTGAGTTGGTGGTCTGAGTGGGGAAGATCCACCCTCAATGTGAGTGGGCATCATCCAATCAGTTTTGGGCCTAATGGAGCAAAGGCAGAGGAAGGTAGAATTCTCACTTTTTCTCCCTGAGACAGAACACCCTTCTTCTCCTGCCCTTGGACATCAGAACTCCAGGTTGTCTGGTCTTTGAACTCCAGGACTCATACATGTAGCCCTCATGCTCACCAGCATTCACGATTGAAAATTACACCACAGCTTTGTTGGTTCTGCAGTTTGGACTTGGACTGAGACACATTACTATCTTTCCTGGTTCTCCCACTTAAAGATGGTCTGCAAGATTTCTCAACCTGTGAAATCAAGTGAGCCAATTCTAATAAATCCTTTTTCATATATCTCTCTACATATTCTATCAGCTCTGTCTCTTTGGAGAACCCTGACTAAAACAACCCCAAATAATCATACCAATCCTGAGGAAAAAGAATAAAACTGGAGGCATCACATTACCTGATCTCAAAATCTGCTCTAAAACTATAGTAATCAACACAGCACAGTACTGACATAAAAACAGACACCCAGACCAATGGAACAGAATAGAGAGCCCAGAAATAATAATAATAATTTTTTTCTGTGCTGTTATTATTTTCTTTCCTGTGCTGTTCTCATGATAGTGAATAAGTATCACAAGAGCTGATGGTTTTATAAAGGGGGAGTTCTCCTGCACATGCTCTCTCTTGCCTGCCTCAATGCAAGATGTGGCTTTGCTCCTCTTTTGCCTTCTGCTATGATTGTGATTCCCAGACATGTGGAACTGTGAATCCATTAAACTTCTTTTCTTCATAAATTACCCAGTATGTCTTTGTTAGCAGTGGAGAACAGACTAATACAGAGGTAAATCTCTAGGATGAATTCCTAGAAGTGGAATTGATGGAACAAAAGCAAGCAAGAGTTACCTGAATCCGAAAACCTGTGCCTAACTAAATTTGGATAAAATTTGGGTGATTATATGTTCGAATATCTTTTTCTGGCCCATTCTCTTGTCTCTTTCTCAGACTCCAAATAAATACATGTATGTTATTTGTTTACTTTATTTAGAACTTACTTTTCTGGTTCTTCTTCGTATTATATATATATTTTAAATTATACTTTAAGTTCTAGAGTACATGTGCACAGCGTGCAGGTTTGTTACATATGTATACATGTGCCATATTGGTGTGCTGCACCCATTAACTCGTCATTTACATTAGGTATATCTCCTAATGCTATCCCTCCCCTCTCCTCCAACCCCACAACAGGCCCCGGTGTGTGATGTTCCCCTTCCTGTGTCCAGGTGTTCTCATTGTTTGATTCCCACCTATGAGTGAGAACAAGCGGTGTTTAGGTTTTTGACCTTGTGATAGTTTGCTAAGAATGATGGTTTCCAGCTGCATCCATGTCCCTACAAAGGACATGAACTCATCATTTTTTATGGCTGCATAGTATTTCATGGTGTATATGTGCCACATTTTCTGAATCCAGTCTATCATTGATGGACATTTGGGTGGGTTCCAAGTCTTTGCTATGGTGAATAGTGCCACAGTAAACATACGTGTGCATGTGCCTTTATACTAACATGATTTATAATCCTTTGGGTATATACCCAATAATGGGATTGCTAGGTCAAACGGTATTTCTAGTTCTAGATCCTTGAGGAATCGCCACACTGTCTTCCACAAGGTTGAACTAGTTTACAGTCCCACCAACAGTGTAAAAATGTTCCTATTTCTCCACATCCTCTCCAGCACCTGTTGTTTCCTGATTTTTAATGATCGCCATTCTAACTGGTATGAGATGGTATCTCATTGTGGTGTTGATTTGCATTTCTCTGATGGCCAGTGATGATGAGCGTTCTTGTATCTGTTGGCTGCATAAATGTCTTCTTTTGAAAAGTGTCTATTCATATCCTTTGCCCCCTTTTTGATGGGGTTGTTTTTTTCTTGTACGTTTGTTTGAGTTCTTTGTAGATTCTGGATATTAGCCCTTTGTCAGCTAGATAGATTGCAAAAATTTTCTCCCATTCTGTAGGTTGCCTGTTCAATTTGATGACAGTTTCTTTTGCTGTGCAGAAGCTCTTTAGTTTAATTAGATCCTATTTGTCTATTTTGGCTTTTGTTGCCATTGCCTTTGGTGTTTTAGACATGAAGTCCTTGCCCATGCCTATGTCCTGAATGGTATTGCCTAGGTTTTCTTCTAGGGTTTTTATGGTTTTAGGTCTAATGTTTAAGTCTTTAATCCATCTTGAATTAATTTTCGTATAAGGTGTAAGGAAGGGATCCAGTTTCAGCTTCCTACCTATGGTTAGCTAGTTTTCCCAGCAACATTTATTAAATAGGGAATCCTTTCCCCATTGCTTGTTTTTGTCAGGTTTGTCAAAGATCAGATGGTTGTAGATGCGTGGTATTATTTCTGAGGGCTCTGTACTGTTCCATTGGTCTGAATCTCTGTTTTGATACCAGTACCATGCTGTTTTGGTTACTGTAGCCTTCTAGTATAGTTTGAAGTCAGGTAGTGTGATGCCTCCAGCTTTGTTCTTTTGGCTTAGGATGGTCTCAGCAATACAGGCTCTTTTTTGGTTCCATATGAAATTTAAAGTAGTTTTTTTCCAATTCTGTGAAGAAAGTCATTGGTAGCTTGATGGGGATGGCATTGAATCTATAAATTATTTTGGGCCGTATGGCCATTTTGATGATATCAATTCTTCCTATCCATGAGCATGGAATGTTCTTCCATTTGTTTGTGTCCTCTTTTATTTCGTTGAGCAGTGGTTTGTAGTTCTCCTTGAAGAGGTCCTTCACATCCCTTGTAAGTTGGATTCCTAGGTATTTTATTCTCTTTGAAGCAATTGTGAATGGGAGTTCACTCATGATTTGGCTCTCTGTTTGTCTGTTATTGGTGTATAAGAATACTTGTGATTTTTGCAGATGGATTTTGTATCCTGAGACTTTGCTGAAGTTGCTTATCAGCTTAAGGAGATTTTGGGCTGAGGCAATGGGGTTTTCTAAATATACAATCATGTCATCTGCAAACAAGGACAATTTGATTTCCTCTTTTCTTAATTGCATACCTTTTATTTCTTTCTCCTGCCTGATTGCCCTGGCCAGAAATTCCAACACTATGTTGAATAGGAGTGGTGAGAGAGGGCATCCCTGTCATGTGCCAGTTTTCAAAGGGAATGCTTCTAGTTTTTGCCCATTCAGTATGATACTGGCTGTGAGTTTGTCATAAATAGCTCTTATTATTTTGAGATACGTCCCATCAATACCTAATTTGTTGAGGATTTTTAGCATGAAGAGCTGTTGAATTTTGTCAAAGGCCTTTTCTGCATCTATTCAGATAATCATGTGGGTTTTGTCTTTGGTTCTGTTTATATGCTGGATTATGTTTATTGATTTGTGTATGTTGAACCAGCCTTGCATCCCAGGGATGAAACCCACTTGATCGTTGTGGATAAGATTTTTGATGTGCTGCTGGATTTGGTTTGCCAGTATTTTATTGAGGATTTTTACATCGATGTTCATCAGGGATATTGGACTAAAATTCTCTTTTTTGTTGTTGTGTCTCTGCCAGGCTTTGGTATCAGGATGATGCTTGCCTCATAAAATGAGTTAGGGAGGATTCCCTGTTTTTCTATTGATTAGAATAGTTTCAGAAGAAATGGTACCAGCTCTTCCTTGTACCTCTAGTAGAATTTGGCTGAGAATCCATCTGGTCCTTGACTTTTTTTAGTTGGTAGGCTATTAATTATTGCCTCAATTTCAGAGCCTGTTATTGGCCTATTCAGGGATTTAACTTCTCCTGGTTTAGTCTTGGAGGGTGTGTGTGTCCAGGAATTTATCCATTTCTTCTAGATTTACAACCTGCTCCTGAATGACTACTAGGTACATAATGAAATGAAGGCAGAAATAAAGATGTTCTTTGAAACCAATAAGAACAAAGACACAGCATAACAGAATCTCTGGGACACATTTAAAGCAGTGTGTAGAGGGAAATTTATAGCACTAAATGCCCACAAGAGAAAGCAGGAAAGATTTTAAATTGACACCCTAACATCACAATTAAAAGAACTAGAGAAGCAAGAGCAAACACATTCAAAAGCTAGCAGAAGGCAAGAAATAACTAAGATCAGACAGAACTGAAGGAGATAGAGACACACAAAAAAAAAACCCTTCAAAAAATCAGTGAATCCAGGAGGTGGTTTTTTGAAAATATCAACAAATTGATAGACCGCTAGCAAGACTAATCAAGAAGAAAACAGAGAAGAATCAAATAGACGCAGTAAAAAATGATAAAGGGGATATCACCACCAATCCCATAGAAATGCAAACTACCATCAGAGAATACTATAAACACCTCTACGTATTAGATATTTTCTATTGGTCATCTTTAAATTATCCGTTCTTTTCCTCTTCCATCTTGATTCTGCTAATATGATGAAATAAATTTTTTAATTTCAGATATTACTTCCAAAATTATGGATACTTTTTTATACATAAAGGATAAGATAATGAAGAATAGAGATAAAAGCATATCTATTCTTTATTTCTATATATATGCAAGCTATATCTTCCTTTACTTTAGATATTTTCTATTAATATTTTATTTTACTTCATTGCACATAGTTATAACAACTCCTTTCAAGCCCTTATCTTCTACTTCCAACAACTGCATCATCTTTGTTCATTATCTTTTCCTTTAACAATAGGTAGCATTGGGGCAGTGTTGTCTGGTGGGAGCTGGAGACCTTCCGTGTCATTGCTGCTCTCACCATGGCTTGGGTCCAGACTGCGCCACATCATCTCAGGAGACATGGGACCTCGGAACCTCTTTAGTGCCAAATTCCAGGCTGCAGGCAGCCTGGTGGCAGCAGGATAACAGAACCTCTGGATGGATACTTCCTGGGAAGTTTTGCTAATTTGTAGCAGCTAGACCATGTTTCTCATTAACATCTATCTATCAGCTTAGTCATCACATCATTTCACTGTGGTGGCAGCTCAGAATTCTAGATAGAAAAAGCACCTGGATCCCAGTTTTTCAATGGCTTCAAGACAACCAGGAGTGCCTGCTCTTGAGGCTAGTCGGCCTCTAAGCAAGACGTTCCTGCCCATCAGGATACACCGTTGGGCATCAAGCTATGATGATGCCCTCAAGGACCCTGCGCTCATGACTCTTCCTCTATCAAAAATGGGCACTGTCCCCTGGAAGCCAGTTATTCCAGAGCACAATAGCGGTACCTCACCAAGGTGGAGCAAGATGAGGCCAGCCTATCCTCCCCAGCCATGACCCTGTCATTGGCCATCGACAGTGTGGACAAAGTCCCAGTGGTGAAGGCTAAGCTACCCATGTCATCTTGAATTATCTGATAACAAAACAGACCCAGGAAAGCATTTCAGCATTTTGGGTGACAGGCAGCGCTGAGAGATGCTGGCTACACACCCCACAGGGGCCTCACCACCAAGGAGACCAACTACCTTACAGTGGCAGAAACATAGCACAAACTAAAGCTACAGAGTGGACAGATAACAAAAGAAGAGAGGCAGCCTGTATCAGCCCAGTCACTCCAAGCACCACTCCTCATTCTTCCCCTAAGCAGAAGCCCAGAGGCTGGTTCACCTCTGGTTCTTCCACAGCCTTACCTGGCCCAAATCCTAGCACCATGGATTCTGGAAGTGGGGATAAGGACAGAAACTTGTCAGATAAGTGGAGCCTCTTTGGACCAAGATGCCTTCAGAAGTATGATTCTGGAAGTTTTGCCACCCAGGCCTACCAAGAGCCCAGAAGCCTTCTCCAATGGAATTGATCCATGCCCAGGCCAACTGAATGGCTGAAGATCCAGTAACCTTGAAGCTGCCCAAGATGAACATCCTAGTGATGGAAGGGAAGAAACAGCCACCATGGACCCATAAGCTCAAACTGCCTGACTTGAATGTGCTCACACCCACTGGCTTCTAGAGCCCTTTCTATTCTAGGGACTCTACCTTGGCTGTGACATGGGAAAGGTACATTTTTAAAAACCTGTTAAATTGAGGCTAGCGCTGGAGACATAATTGGTGTTTGAGAAACATTAGTGCAAAGCTTGCCCTTGTTGTGTGCAAGAAGCCATTTTGTACTGCTTTAAAGTTGGACTAAATAATCTCAGCAGTGATGTATGGGGGATCTCATTACCTATTTTTTCATCATTTACCCTAGATAAGAACTTCGATCATTGCTTATTAGGTAAAGAATGTGTGTGCTGTTCTGAAACCCAGGCTTCCTGATTCCTTTACCACTATCCATATGAGCATTGACAAATCATGGCATAGAGGTATTCACTGACTCGTTGAGAGGACTCTGACCCTCTTGACTGCATGTGCCATGCCCCTGCCTTGCCAGTTAGGGGACCCAATATCTGTTTAGAACCTGGGTACAGGTAAAAGCCACACTTGGCATGGACCCCTCTTTCTAGGCTGAACCTTGACTCCCCCTGCTTTTTGATAGACCTAATGGATCACTGTCCTGCAGCCAGTTCTTCATGTGGGGCCTCTTAGGCCAGTGCTGGGGGAGGCATGCTTCTCTTTCTATGCCACAGAACAAACACTAGTCTGTCAAAGGCTTTCTTGCTCTTTAAAGTGAAATTAATTTAATTCCAATTTGGTCGAAGACTTCCTAAGAGAGAAAATACAGTTCACTGAATTGGCATTGGTAAATGGATGTTAAACTTTTTTAAAGTAACTTAAAGTAAGATGGTAGGTACAGTTAGAATACAGTCTTGAGGCTCATGTGAAACCAGTGTTACCTTATTTTGATATCCTTGTTCAAGTCAGGGCCTGAAACGTCTGCACCGGGAGGTGAAAGAATTCAAAATTTTTTGTATGAAAGCATTTTTTCACCAAAATGAGCCTCATTCCTTTACATAACACATAACTTTACTGAGGAAAAGAAATAGGGAAACTGCCTTTTTATTTCCCCTCACTGTATACAATTTCAGTCATTGTCTTTAACACTGTCTCAAACACCCACTTTTGTTTTGGATAGTATCTCATCTGCATAAGAAATTGACCTTTCCATAGAGCCACTTGGAAGCTAGAATTATCAGAACAATTAATTTATTTGCATCCTCTATTATAATCTCTTGTTTAACAATATAAATTCTTACTACTTTCTCAAAAAAATAAAAAGGTCACATTTCCCTATTTTATTTTTATTTTATTTTTTTTCTGAGATGGAGTTTTGCTCTTGTTGCACAGGTTGGAGTACAATGGCACCATCTCGGCTCACTGCAACCTCCGCCTCCCGGGTTCAAGCAATTCTCCTGCCTCAGCCTCCCTAGTAGCTGGGATTACAGGCATATGCCACCATGACCAGCTAATTTTGTAGTTTTGGTAGAGATGGGGTTTCTCCACCTAGTTCTTTATTTGCCAATTAATAAGAATGAGACCCTGTCATTTGCAGCAACATAAAACTGGAGGTCATTGTGTTAAGAGAAAAAAGCCAGGCACAGAAAGACAAACTTCCCATGTTCTCACTCATTTGTGGAAGCTAAAACTTAAAACAGTTGAATTCATGGAGCTGGAGAGTAGAATAGTGGTTCTAGAGGCTGGGAAGGGTAGTGGGCATGGAGGGGGGATTGTTAATGGGTACAAAAATAGAATGAATAAGATCTAGTATTTGATAGCACAACAGGGTGACTACAGTCAACAATAAATAAAATATAATTTATTGTACATTTTAAAATAAGTAAAAGAGTATAAGTGGATTGTTTGTAACACAAAGAAAAGGTAAATGCTTGAGATGATGGTTATTCCATTTACCCTAATGTGATTACTGTGCATTGTATGTCTGAATAAAAATATTTAATGTATACCATAAATATATACACCTACTATGAACCCACAAAAATTAATATATATATATGATTGTAACCTGAGCAAAGTGAATATAAGGTTTTGAAGACTCTGCAAAAGTCTTATGTTTTTACTGGAAAGCAATTCATTTGATCAAACTTAAGTTGCAAATATTTCTTTGGGGTGGCCGCTCAAGGCAGTTCTTTTATTTTCAGATGTGCTACTTTGAATCTACCTCCATGTATGCTTAGTTCCAGTGTAATGCCCAGACCCGCGATGACCCAAAAGCAACCACCAGAGTCCAGAGACAAAGCCAAGCGGCAGGGATCGCTTTATTTCAAGTTCGAACTCGGTTCCCTCCAGCTAGGTATCAGATCCTAGGGAGAGACCCCGAGCTCGGTGTTCAGCCGTCTTTTATAGTCAGACACAAACGAGTTACAGCAAGTTATAGAGTCACTGGGGATTTTTACAGTTGTAGGTTTACAATTGGCTAACATTTAAAGTTAAACATTAGTCAGTTGTTCATTGGTTCCCGCCCTTTGACCAAACCACAAATGGCCACTTGCCCTGCTAGGGACTTTCCAGATAACCTTGTTGTTTTAGCATTAAGGGGAGTTTCCTGACTTTTCTGACCTCTGATATTCAGTATTTTTCCACTCCTCATTTCCCCCTCTCTCTAGTACCTTGAGAGCCAATCTTGGGTCTTATATGTCTGACTCGGAAGTCTCGGTGAGTACAGGTTGGTACTGGGCTCTCAGGACCATAAGCTGGACAGTGTTGAGTCTTTCTTTTACAAAGTTTGTTAATCTGTTTATTATACATGGTCCTATAGTGAGTAAGAGAAGTATACTTATGAATGGTCCTATGAGGGGCACTAGAAGGGAGTACATGGAGGAATTCCACCAGCTGTTGGCCGCAGAGGTGAATTGTTGTTTCTGCAATTCTAGGCTGAGTTTATGTAGCTGTTGAACTTGCGTTTCTATGAGTCCAGATTCATTTATGTAGAAACAACAATCTTCTCTGAGGAAAAGACAGGTCCCTCCTTTTTCGGCCGTTAACAGGTCTAGTGCACGGCGGTTTTGTAGAGTAACTTGGGCAAGGGAAGTCAATTGTCTCTGCAGTGAGGCAAGGGATTCCCCGGAAGCTTCCACAGCTATGAAGAATTGATGAGAGAGTTTTGCAGTGCTGATAAGGGAGTGACCTAAAGCTCCCCCGGCTAGTCCTGCAGCAACTAAGGACGTGGTGAATGAGACTCCGGCTACTAGGGGGAGGAATATAGCTCATTTTGGTGTAGGGAAAGGGGCGGAGTCCCACCTGGAAAATTCTGCAGGGGTGCGCGAGGTTAGTTGGGGGACTAGCGTGACAGGGAGACACAGTAGGGTTATAGTGGCCTGAGTGGAAAGGCTCTTATATAGGGTCCCATTGCACCAGAAGAAAGAACCGGGAGGGGCAAAGAGGGTTGAGTTGGGAGTGGAAGTTGTATTACAGAGGGTAGTGCCTGCATTTGAATAACAAAAGGAAACTTGTGTCTGTCCAGGGTTTAGGAACAAGGGGACATCAGGGATCGGGGGGTGGTATGTAGCTATTGTTAGGGTTTAGGCTGAGAGAAGCGTTAGACCGGCCTGGAAGTGGAACTGCGGTTAACGGCGGTCGCCCTAGAGCCGCGCAGAAGAAGCATGCAGAGAGATTGCCTAGGCCAGTGGCATTTGCGATTTCTAACCCTTCTCTTAATAGGGATAACCAGGAAAAGGGGCGGGTAGGAGTTAAAGTTGAAAGCTGGACATTTAATTCCCTTTCCTGGTTCTGTATAGCCACGTGTAGGGTGGTCTGGATCTGAACAAGGGAACGCCAGAGAAAGAGACTGGCTACTAGGCCAGGTAGTTCCTGAAGTCGAGTACATAGCCCCTTTTTGCTGGGAAGTCCAGCTGGGGTCCCAGGGGTCCCAGATAACCCAGGTGTAGCCTGATGTAGTTTTAAAGAAATTGTGTGACTGCCACGTTTGACTGGATAGGGACTCAGAAGTTTTTAGGATTTTAACAGTGTGGATTTTGCAGGACCTATATGGACAGCCGACACTTTGTTCTACCCATGAGTTATTACAATAAGAGAGTGTTTGGTCAAAGAGGAAACAAATTGCGGGTGCTGCTTTTCCTGGCTGGTGTTTAAAATCAGTGAAATTTAGATGGATGGGAGTGTTACAACCCCCAGGGGGACCGTCAGCAGTGCCTAATACATAGCCCTTTTGTTCTGTTTGAGCATAATTGGTCCAGTTCTCAGTCAGGAAGAAACGCCAAGTGAAAGGGGATGTTGCCGGCTTCGCCTGGGTCTCCCCACAAGGGATCCATAAGAGTAGAAGAGTTATAAAGGAGGTAGGTGTCATAGTTACAGTTTAGGTTGCTGACGGCGTAGAACAAGTTTTAGAGGGTTTTCTTTGGTCCTGTCAACTGTCCAGGTTGCTGCCTCTCCCGTCGAGGATGTAACAAGGTCCGAGAGCGGGTCTATAGGCTTGGCGTGGGTGTGATGAATCCAGGCGGCGATGCCTTCCACTTTGAGGGCCGTAGGCATAGTCAGGGTCACCTGGAATGGTCCTTTCCACCGGGGTTCTAGGGTTTCTTGTCGGTGGCGCTTGACGCGGACCCAATCTCACAGTTTGTATTGATGTGGAATGGGTGGAGGCCCAGCTTCATATAGTTCTTTTAGCTTGGGCCAGACTTCCTCATGAACTCTCTGTAGGGCTTGTAAGGAGAACAAAAGTTCAAGGCCATTATCTGTGTCAGCTTTGAGGAGATTGTCTTTAAGGTTAGGGATGATAGGGGGTGGTTTGCCATACATTATTTCATAAGGGGTAAGTCCTAGTTTATAAGGAGAGTTACGTGCCCGGAACAGAGCGTAGGGGAGGAGGACTACCCAGTTAGCACCAGTCTCCATGGTCAATTTAGTTAGGGTCTCTTTTAATGTTCTATTCATTCTTTCTACCTGACCTGAGCTTTGGGGTCGATAAGCACAATGTAGTTTCCAATTAGCCCCAAGGATGGAAGCCAGTCCCTGACTTACCTTTGCGGTGAAGGCCGGCCCATTAGCCCACCCTATCATGACTGGAAAGCCGTACCTGGGCAGGATTTCTTCTAGGATCTTTTTGGCCACAATCTGTGCAGTTTCTTTCTTTGTCGGAAAAGCTTCTGCCCATCCTGAGAATGTATCTATAAAAACTAGTAAATATTTGTATCCATATTTTCCTGGCTTTATTTCAGTAAAGTCAATTTCCCAATATATACCAGGTCTATCTCCCCTGTGTCTTTTTCCCGTGGTCTGGGTCCCGTGACTGGCATTATTGAGTTGACATACTACACAGTTTTTAACCGTGGCGTCTACTTTTTCAGGGGTGTTTTTAATTTTTAGTCCAGTGTGTTGAATCAAATCTAACATCCGCCGCGGCCCAGATGAGTGCTTCGGTGGATTTGTGCTATTATTCGCTGCCCCAACCTGTCTGGGAGAATGGTATTGTTGTTAGAATCTTTCCACCACTGATTACTGACCTGTGTTCCGGGGAGTTTACTTATCCACTGGAGGTCTTCTTCTGAGTATTCTGGGTGAAAGGGCAACTCTCTGGGCCCGGAATCAGGCAGCTGGAGGGTCAGCAGTTGAGGAGCGGTTTTAGCCACGTCTTTTGCAGTCTGATCAGCCAGGTTGTTACCTCGAGTGACTGGGTTAGTGGCCTTTTGATGTCCTGGACAGTGGATGATAGCCAGCTTTCTGGGTTCCCAAAGGGCAGCCAGAAGATTTAAGATTTCTTCTTTATTTTTAATGTCTTTTCCTTCAGCTGTGAGGAGCCCCCTCTCTCTGTATATAGCCCCATGTATGTGGGCGGTGGCAAATGCATACCGGCTGTCAGTATATACTGTCAGTTTACGGTCTTTGCCTAGTTTTAGGGCTTGTGCCAAGGCTATTAACTCAGCTTTTTGAGCCGATGTTCCTGGAGGTAAAGGCTCAGCCCAAATAATCTCAGTCTCTGAGGTTACCGCCGCCCCCACATACCTCTGTCCTTGGTGAACGAAGCTGCTTCCATCAGGGAACCAGGTGAGATCTGCATCTGTCAGCGATCGGTCCTGGAGGTCTTCTCTGACTCCATGCACCTGGGCTAGTATTTCAGCGCAGTTGTGGAGCGGCTTACTTAAGTCTGGGTCTGGCAGCAACGATGCTGGGTTTAGGGTTGTCGGGGGCTTAAATGTTATTCTGAGGGAGTTTAGCAACAGCCCTTGATAATGGGTAAGCTGAGCGTTGCTGAGCCATTGGTCAGGGGGTTGTCGGAGGATGCCTTCGACAGCATGAGGGGTGATGACTTGTAATTCTTGGCCCATGGCCAGTTTGTTAGCATCTTTGACCATCAGGGCCGTTGCAGCAATCATCCGGAGGCAAGGAGGCCATCCTGCAGCTACCGGGTCCAGTCTCTTTGAGAGGTATGCAACCTGTCTGCACCAGGGACCTAAATTTTGAGTTAATACTGCTTTCGCTATGCCCCGGCTTTCATCCACGTATAAGTGGAAAGGCTTAGAGAAATCCGGAAGACCCAGCGTGGGGGCTGAGAGCAGAGCAGTTTTGATTTGCTGGAAAGCTTGCTCAGCCTCTTCAGTCCAATTGAAGGGCTGCTGCTCTTTGGTAGCCTGATAGAGGGGTTTTGCCAGTTCAGTGAAGCCAGGTATCCAGAGTCTGCAGAACCCTGCATATCCCAGGAACTCTCTTACCTGTCGTGTTGACTGTGGTCTGGGGATCTGTAGGACAGTCTCTTTTCGAGCATTTGTTAGCCAGTGCTGTCCCCCTCTAAGTAGATACCCCAAGTAGGTTACCTCTGGCCTGCAGATCTGGGCCTTTTTAGCTGAGGCTCAATAACCCAGGTTTCCCAAGGTTTTCAGGAGGTCTTTGGTTCCTTGGATGCAGGCCTCTGGGGACGTTGCCGCTATTAAGAGATCATCAACATACTGCAAGAGAGTTATACTGGGGTGTTGGAGTCGGTACTCACTGAAGTCTTCGTGGAGGGCTCCATCAAACAGAGTTGGGGAGTTTTTGAATCCTTGTGGCAGTCTGGTCCACATCAGTTGGCCACTTATGCCTCTCTCAGAGTCTGTCCACTCAAAGGCAAAAATTTACTGGCTTTTAGGGGCTAAAGGCAGACTAAAAAAAGCATCTTTTAGGTCTAGAACAGTATACCATTGATTGTCAGGACTCAAGGTACTCAGGAGGGTGTATGGATTTGGCACCGTCGGGTGTATGTCCATTACCCTTTTAATGACTTCTCTTAAGTCTTGTACCGGCCTATATTCTTTACTGTTGGGTTTTTGTATTGGTAGCAGCGGAGTGTTCCATGGTGAGTGGCAGGGGCATAGGACTCCATGATCTAGGAGTCGGCGGATGTGTGGTATAATTCCCTCTTTGGCTTCCAGGGCCATTGGGTATTGGTGCACATGAACAGGGTCCATCCCAGGCTTAAGCTCAACAAAAATGGCGGGATGGTGCTTTGCTAGCCCTAGCCCTCCCGTTTCTGCCCAAGCCTCTGGGAAGTTCTGGAGCCAGGAGTCTATATTTTGGTTAGCAGGCGTTAACTCCTGGTGAAGCCGGTACTCATCCTCTAGAGTTACGGTAAGAACAGATAGTGGCCTGTTTTGGGAGTCAGTCACTTTGGGCCCTTCTGGTTGAAAATGGATTTGTGCCCCCATTTTTGTCAACAGATCTCTCCCCAACAGGGGACAAGGGCTGTCAGGGATGACCAGGAAGCTATGGGACACGTTCCTAGTTCCCAAGTTTACTGCTCTCTGGGTTGTCCATGGATATTTCTTGGTTCCTGTGGCCCCTTGAACCCAGGAAGAGTTGGAAGATAACTTTCCATAGGGCTTGACTAAGACCGAATGTTGTGCCCCGGTATCGACCAGGAACTGGACCGGGGACCCCTCCACTTGTAAAGTTACCCTAGGTTCGGGGAGGGGATCCAAACCCCATCTCCCCTAGTCTGTATCTTGGGTAACTAGTATTGGCATAGATTTGAGCTGCCATTGTCCTTGGCCTGGCTGGCGCTGTTTCTTTTTGGGGCAGTCTTTTATCCAGTGACCAATTTCTTTACAGTATGCACATTGGTCTTTACTCAGATTGCGCCTAGGGGCACACGTGGATTGGGTGCTTCCTGGTGGTGGTTTTTCTTTTTGGATGACTGCCGCCAGGACTTTGGTCATTTTCTCAGTGGACCTAATTTGTCTTTCCTCTGGAGCATCTCTGTTGTTATAAACTCTCTGTGCTATGCAAAGGAGGTCCTGGACCTGTTTTCCCTCCAAATCTTCTAATTTTTGTAGCTTTTTCTTAATATCTGGGGCCGCCTGGTTGACAAAGGACATAACAACTGCTGCCTGATTTTCAGGTGCCTCTGGATCTATAGGTGTATACTGTCTAAAGGCTTCCATTAGTCTTTCTAGATAAACAGCGGGGCTTTCTGTCTTTCCCTGTAAAACAGAATATACCTTAGCCAAATTAGTGGGCTTGCGAGCTGCAGTCCGGAGACCCCCCATTAGAGTCTGGCAATAAACGAGTAGCTTTCCCCTACCTTCTGCTGTATTGTAGTCCCACATTGGCCTGGTCAAGGGAAATGCTGCATTAATGAGGTCGGGGTTTGCAGTCGGTTGACCGTCATCTCCAGGAACCAACTTTCTAGCCTCTACCTGGATTCTCTCCCATTCCTCCGTTGTGAACAGAATGTGGAGGAGCTGTTGGCAGTCATCCCAGGTGGGCTGATGAGTGAACATGACACTATCTAGAAGGGCTGTTAGGTCCTTGGGGTTATCAGAGAACCGGGCATTCTGAGCCTTCCAGTTGTACAGGTCACTGTTAGAGAATGGCCAATACTGGAGTCTAGGGTTACCTGTGTCATCAGGGGATCCTATTTCCCTTAAGGGGAGTGCTACAGTGGAATCGGGAACTCGTGGAGTTACCTCACACTGGACACGCCCGCGCGTTCACCCTGCCGGCCCTCCCGAGCCATGTTCACTTTCAGTTTCTCCTGGCTCCGCGGCCACTTCTCGGCCCTCATGGCTTCCTGGGAGTGCGGCTGGTTGGGCTTGGGCATGGGGTCCGGGAGGGGGAGGATAAGGCGGGGGTTCCAAGGATGCGAGGTCCTGGCTGTCAGGCAACACAGGGGGCAAGGGGGCAGTTGGAGTTTTTGGTCTTTTGGTGGTCCCAGTTGGTTGCGCGACTAGGGTTTTACAGGGTTCAGAGGTCAGCAGAAAGGGAGCTAGCCACGGGGGCAGATTTTCCACCAGATCTTGCCAGACTAAAATGGAGAGGATCTGATCTGGGTGTCCAGAATGACCTGGCAGGAAAACCCTTGATTTTACCTGGAGGATAATGGAGAGGTAAAGAGTTCCCTCAGCTGGCCAGCTTATCCCGAAGGTGGGCCACTCAGAGTGGCAGAGGGTTATTAATTTTCCCTTTTTAAGTTCTATACTGAAATCATGTCCCCTTGCTCTCACATCTTTACAATTATTGACAAGGAGAGAAAGTGGTGTGGTCTGGGAGTTGTCCATTCCGAGGAAGTCCTGTTGATAGACGATGGGTGGTAAGGGATATTAGTGCCTGGTACAGGACTGGCTCCAAAGCTACTGTAAATCAAGGTAAATTAGTAGCAACAGATAACTTCCAACAACCAAGATATATTGATCGCTAGCGCGTCTCGGGCTTAGGACCCGACCAGAAGCAGATGGGCCACAGAATACAGAGCCCCAGATGAGTACCGGAGGACGTCTCCCACCGGCCTCCACTGACTGTCCTATAGCACGTCCACCAGGACTAGATCAGTCTCATATACAGACCCCGCGGGATTATTCAGAGGCAGACAGACAACATATAAACAGAGCCGGCTTACTCACTTTTGTGATGACCCATTGGCCTGGGGTCTGGTGGGCTTAGGGGCGATCCCGGACGAGCCCCCAAGATGTAATGCCTAGTCCCGCCATGACCCAAAAGCAACCACCAGAGTCCAGAGACAAAGCCAAGCAGCAGGGATTGCTTTATTTCAAGTTCGAACTCGGTTCCCTCCAGCTAGGTATCAAATCCTAGGGAGAGACCCCGAGCTCGGTGTTCAGCCATCTTTTATAGTCAGACACAAACGAGTTACAGCAAGTTACAGAGTCACCGGGGATTTTTACAGTTGTAGGTTTACAATTGGCTGACATTTAAAGTTAAACATTAGTCAGTTGTTCATTGGTTCCCACCCTTTGACCAAACCACAAACGGCTGCTTGCCCTGCTAGGGACTTTCCAGATAACCTAGTTGTTTTAGCATTAAGGGGAGTTTCCTGACTTTTCTGACCTCTGATATTCAGTATTTTTCCACTCCTCACCAGCCAGACTTGCCCAAAGTTGTTTACATAACTTGAAAATCACCCCCATTCTGGCTCTCTTCTTTTAGGAATCTTCCCTGACTTCCCAGCAGCTGAGACTGCCCTGAATTCTGTCCTCTTGTCTACATGCCATAAAGGTTATGCGTTTGCTACTGAAGATTTGGTGGCAGTTTTGGCCTGGCCTCCCATAAAAGTCAAAAAAGGAGAAATGTACTCCAAATGAGACTCTTCTTTCAAGTTTTCACTCCCCTCAAGAATTATTCTGCTTTCATTCATTCTCAAGTGTCTTTGTGTTTTTTTTTTTTTTTTTGCTTTTTTTCCCAAAATTAATAGTTGTTATATATGGCAGGTGTGAGTCTTGTAGAAACTTAATTTACCATATAGAAGCTGACACATAGTTTAACCACTGCAAAACTGAAGACCATGAGATAATCTTGAAAGAAACAGTAGAAACACAAAATATACAAAGGTGAACAACAATTCAATTAGCCAATGATTTCTCTCTAAAGTACCAGAACGTAGTGATATAACTTCTTCAAATCTTATCTAATCTGAATTTTGAGTCATAAATTTCCTTTCCCTACTGCCAAGGTATAAGAGACGATACAATTCCCAGAGCTTATATGGCTTTGTTTTTATATCTATATATCTGATTCATTTTGAAATTTATTCTTGTGTATAGTGTGAGTTATGGATTCAATTTTGTCTTCTTCCAAATGACTATCTACTTACCCCAACAGCATTTATTAAAAACTTCACCTCTGTCCCAGTGTTCTTAGGTAGCATCTTTTTCACATATTAAATTTCCACATGTACTTGGGTCTACTTCTAGACTTGGTTTTCTATTTCATTTATATGTTTATTCACTTGTGAGTTCCCTATTGTTATAATTGTAGAGGATTTATATTTTAATGTATTGTAAGACTAGTCTCTTAGCATTTCCTTTCTGTATATTCCTAGCTATTCCTGTATGCTTATTTTCTCATATGAATTTTAGTATCAGTATTCCTGACACTGGAAAAAGTGTCTGGTAGTATTTTTATTGGGATCACATCTTTATGTGTTTAGTCATTATATCCAAATACAAGGGATGTCCTTTTTATCTGCTCAAATCTATGTCTTCATCTTTCATAACTGTTTTAGTTTTATTCACACAGGTTTTGTGTATTTCTTGTTAAGCACATTTTTAATTTTTAAAATTTTTATCAATCTATTTAAATATAGTTTTATTTTCCATTATGTTATATGCATAGTTATTTTTATTTACATTAAGGTCACTGATTTCTATATGTTAATTTTATATCCTGTTGCCCTACCAAGTTCTTTCTTTCAGTTACTTCTGTCATTGATTATTCAGGGTTTTCTAGGAGTACCATCATACCATTTGCAACTAGAAACAGCTTTTCTATTCTTTTTAAATTCTTATGAGCCTAGTTGTTTTCTTTTCTCTAATTGCACTGGTTAATACCACCAGTATAATGCAAAATAGTAGTGTAGTATAGATAATATGATATATTTTGAATTAGTAAAATTGATAAACCTATTGCAAGCTTACCAAGAAGAGAAAAAAACAACAACAAAGCAATGTTAGAATTGCAAAATAGAATGTCACTGTACATCTTAGAGGTGCACAGTTCCATTAATAATGGAAAGATATTATAAACAAAGTTATACCCAAATGAAAGCCAAAAAATTCCTAGAAAAATACATCTTATCAAAACTAACACAAGAAGAAATAAGAAATCTTTCTAGTTCCTGAATAAAAGAGTGAATCAGTGTTTAAAACTGTCTCATAAAGAAAACGATGTTAAATCGCTTCACTAGCTAATTCTACCAAACATTTCAAGAGGCAATGAATCCAGTCTTATACCAACTTAGCCACAGAATAATGAAAGGGGTAATACTTGCCAATTATTTTTATGAGAACAGCATAGCCTTAATATCAAAGCAGATTAGAAGATGTAAGAAAATAAAATTATAAGCCAGTTTCACTCATTACCATGCACTACATAAATACCTAAAAATTATGCACATCATGAACATATTGATATTATCTTAGGAACATACAGGGAATTTAATATTAAAAAATCAAACAAGTTTTTTGTTACATTGATTGCATAAAGGAAAAGCCTCAAAAGATCATTTGTCTCATAATTCCTACTTTTGATGTTTATTCCTTAGAATAAGTGGGGACGTGGGTAAAGATGTTCCAAGTCCCAGTTTTTTACCCATTTCTCTCTCTATGTTCTTTGCCATGTGACTTTGCAGTTTTTTCCTGTTAAAGATGGAGTCGATTTTCTTACCCTTGACCCTGAGTTTGGCTGTATAACTTGCTTGGCTGTGGTATTAGCAGATGTGGGCCCTGCAGAAACTTGCAAACATGGTGGTTCTACATTTCCACTTGTTTCTTGTTGTTTCTCAAACAGGCAGAGAGTGCTTCTGCCTTAGGGCCTTAGTTGTGTGTTCCCTCCATCTGGAATGATCCTCCCTGTGGTTATCAGCACAGTTGACTCCTTGCCTTCATTCTTGTTTCTGCTTATTGCTACCCCATGAGAGGAGCCTTCTCAGAATATACAAACTAAATAATGTATCCCAGCAAAATAAGTACAGGGCATCACTATCCTGTTTTCCGGTTTTCTTTTGTGCACTCATTACATATAGAATGTTCATGTATTAACTGGCCATCTTCCATGATTGGATTATGAGATCCACCAGTGCAGGAACCTTTTCTATTTTACCATTGAATTCTTAGTGCCTAGAAGAGTACATAGCAAATCAGTATTCAAGAATTATTTACCATACCAAGACTATGCCTTGGGTCTTACTGACTCAATCAATCTTTATTAATTTAGCAAAATGTAAGGCACCAGAACTTCACACATGCTGGGGGTGGAGGTGATAAAGTGAGGTGGAAGTTAGAAATTGCCTAAAGATGGAATACTCAATACTTTAAAAGTTCTTAACATGATAGAAATATTAGAAATATACTGCCCTTGACCTTGTTCTTTCCAGCAATCCCATACACTGAGAAAATCACAAACTGAACCTTCATAAAAAGCCACATGAAGGAAACAAGATGATAGATATACTTTGGAGAACGTGAAGGAACTTCAAAGGAAGAACTTGAAAGATATAATGAGTAAGAAACATAAACATGGCCGGGCGCGGTGGCTCAAGCCTGTAATCCCAGCACTTTGGGAGGCCGAGATGGGCGGATCACGAGGTCAGGAGATCGAGACCATCCTGGCTAATACGGTGAAACCCCGTCTGTACTAAAAAAATATTTTAAAAAACTAGCCGGGCGAGGTGGCGGGTGCCTGTAGTCCCAGCTACTCCGGAGGCTGAGGCAGGAGAATGGCGTGAACCTGGGAGGCAGAGCTTGCAGTGAGCTGAGATCTGGCCACTGCACTCCAGCCTGGGTGGCAGAGCGAGACTCCGTCTCAAAAAAAAAAAAAAAAGAAACATAAACATGGATAAAGCATTAATGAATGATGATCACAGTGTGCACGGAAGAAAATGAAGGAAATATCTTGAATAAAACATATATATATATAAACTACAAGGACTTGGGTACTCAATATAAAGTGACCTATGAAATCCAGAAGTCAAAGAAATGAAAATGTATAAAACTAATTTTCTCCTTTTATAACCAAAATATTTAGGTGTTGAGAATGTGGTTGTTTGCATAGTTGAATGTGTTGTCAATAATCAGGCAGATAATAAAGGATTTGTGGCTATAACACGGAAACATAATTTGTAACAAAATGCAATTGAAGAGAGAAATAACAGATGCTCAACAAAAGCTGGATTTTAGAATTACTTTCAAGGAAGTGACTCAATATGTACAGCAGTCTTGTCAGTCTTGTTTATACCACATAGATGCTTTCATAGCATTAATAGAATAAACTAGATGTTTTGGAAGAAAAAAAAACCCAACTGTGTACAACAGAAGAAATAGCTTGCCTAACGGAGCCTAAATTAGTCTAATCTATTTTTAGTCTGTGATTCTGCCCTAGTAGGCCCTTGAGAATTGGAGGGAAATATGGATAGAAAAAATTTGTTTTTTCCCAGCTTAATGACACTGAGATAGTCCTGAAATATATTTAAAAAGGCTTTATGTTCCAAAGATAACTCAGCTTCTGTCAGTCATAGAGAAAATAGGTGGAAAGTTTATTTTTATAACACATTTCCTCCAGTGGCCCTCTCCAGGGTAACTGCTTTGCAATACTACAGGCAATGGAAATAGGGATATCAACTCTGTGAGTACATTAAACATGTGTAAGTTACACAATGAATGTAGTCGAAAAAATTCTTTTTGTTAATTTTGTTTTTCTGAATATTTCTGATTTCCCTTTCAAATCTAAGTCTAGATTATTCTCAGTCCAACATTTCTTCTTTAATATCTTTAAAAAATGTATTGAGTTCCACTTGGTGCTTGGCACTGTTGGAGGCACCAAGAATACAATGGTGAAAATTTATATGGCACCGACTCTAAAACCCTGTCTACTTTTTGTCTTGAGGGCAGAATGGATGCACTGTGATAGCACCTACAATAAGAATAAACAAAATGGTATGGATGTGCTTGGGTCAGAGACTTACTTTGTTTTGAGCATCGGAAGAGGTATCATAGCATCCGACATCAGGAGACTGATAACCCTAGGAGTTAGGGGAGAAGGTGGTCATGTTCCAGGAAGAGGGAATAAACTGAATGTGAAAGGCAGCATGGAAGATTCAGGGATGCTGCAGACTTCATGATTGGAACACAAAATTGAAACAGGAAGTGGAGTGAGAAGAGGCTACCTCACTCCTAAGGGAAATCTATGTTCTCTTTTCAAAGTATCTCCCTTCTCTTCTTAAAAATTATTGTCTCTTCAGTGAAAGAGAACTGACATAACCAATTCTACCTTGCTTCTAACTTCCAAGATGTCCTTGTTTGTTCCTGGGCATAGGCTGAACTAACTTTGGGAGCAACTTTCTAGTTTAAGTCAAAGATGATAACAGCCCTTTATCAAAACAAACCCCCTTCTTATGTGGGGACTAGACTGCCTTTGCAGAACTAACAAATTAGTCAAAAGATTAGAAATTATGATTTAGGAGTTATGCAGCTGGAGGCTACAAGATTCTGACACTCTCCAAATTGCTCCTGGGAATAAAATCACCATTTAAAACCTAAGCCCAGGTTTGGGCTTAGATATTTTGCAGACCATGCACTTGATGGATCACCTGGGACCACTTAGATTGATAAACTGGCTCATCTGGTCTTGGGGGCCCCCCAGGAACTGACTCTGTAAGGAGACAGCTTCAACTCCCTGAATTCAGCTCTGACCAGACCAATCAGCACTCCTGGCCCAATGGCTTACCCCCACCCACCAAGCTGTCTTTGAAAACTCTTATCCCTGAATGCTCAGGTAGACTGATTTGAGCCATAATAAAATTCTGATCACACACATAGAGACACACACACACACACATAATTGTCTCATTTTGAATATTGTTTATACTGAAAATCTCTCTTCCTCACACCCTCCTAGGTGAAGTTTGATTCCATTCACTCTGTTTACCCTAAGATCTTTTTTTTTTATTATTTTTTTTATTTTTTTGAGACGGAGTCTTGCTGTGCCGCCCAGGCTGGAGTGCAGTGGCCGGCTCTCAGCTCACTGCAAGCTCCGCCTCCTGGGTTCACGCCATTCTCCTCTCTCAGCCTCCTGAGTAGCTGGGACTACAGGCGCCCGCCTCGTCGCCCGGCTAGTTTTTTGTATTTTTTTTAGTAGAGACGGGGTTTCACCATATTAGCCAGGATGGTCTCGATTTCCTGACCTCGTGATCTGCCCGTCTCGGCCTCCCAAAGTGCTGGGATTACAGGCTTGAGCCACCGCGCCCGGCCTACCCTAAGATCTTAACATACTTTTAAAAACTAGGAAAATTTGTTTTCCACAAAATAGACACTCCATCCCACCCTCTCGTCTCCTGCCATTTAGCGTAACCAGAGGATAACAGATCCTCACACTGCCCTCCCTTCTCATATACAGAAGATAACAGAGCGTGCCCCACAAATGTATTCTCAAGATTTCCCTGGCTCAGCAGCAAAGAAGGAAGCATTTCAATGTGTGTGTGTATATATGGCAAGGAAACCTCAAAGGACGTCAGATGTGAGATTAAGCCAAACTGGAGTCTGAATTATTCTGCTGATATTCCTATATAATGTTCTTCTAATCTAGGGTGCATCTCCTAAAGATTGCTCTGTCCCCGACACTATTTGACAAAGTCTCTGGCTGGGGAATGAATGCTGCATTTCTCAGAGCCCAGGCAGCTATTGTGTGGGTGGGAATTCACACTCTGGAGGTCTGAAGGAAGATTTGCATTCTCAAGAGAAACATGGTGCAAAGAACATGTAAGCATGGCTAAGTTCCAGAAGCTAACTATAAGGAAATTCTTGTGTAGGGCCTTAACTTTTGATGTGGTTTTCTCAAGGACGATAGAGATTATCTCATGAAGCATACAGGGTAAAAACTGTGGTGGCCCCTTTCCACCAAGCACACACCATATCATCGCTTTGTTAAGCTGGTCATTTCACCACTATGTGAGGATAATGTGGGGAGCAAAAGGAAGTGTGCCCTGATGCACATTTATGTCTCCACTGACTCATACCCAGGGGAATCAGCAATGCAGGAGAGTCCCTGAAGAGCCTTCCTCATCATGAGCTTCTCAGCCAGTTAATTCTATTTCCTAAAATATTTTCCCTTTTATATTACAGACCAAACATTTATGTTACAAAATATAAACAGATGAAACACTCAAAGTAAAAATCATACCACTTCTATCATTCCAAAACAACCATTGTTAACATTTGATGTAGGTTCTTCTGAAAATTTTATCTTTCTGTTTATACTTTTCTCTTTTACAAAATCTATAAATATGACTTTGTATCCCACTTCTTTTATCTAACCACAAGTAGTAAATATTTACCTGTATACTTCAAATATTCTTTTATAATAACATTTTATGTCTGTATAGTGTTCCATTGTATGATTTCATTAATTTTGTATTGTTTGTTTATTCATAAGCTCAAACTTTTAGAAATGTTTGAACAATGGCTATCTCAGAGTGCTTAAATATTCAAATTTTGGTTATAGTATTCTCTCTTCATTCAGTAAACATTTAAAAATTTTTATCTAGCTGCCAGGTATTATTTAGAATTAATGAGAAAAAAGACCAATAAATTTAATAAGTCTTCTGATTCAAAGTTATGTGATTGTGAAGAAATTTTAACCTTCTTAACTCTAACTCTAACCCTACTTGTGGAAGAAAGGTTCAGAGATGAACCTTGATGAAGAATCGCTTGAGTTGAATTTTCAGGGGTGATTTGCTGTTAGCCAGTTGAAGAGTGAGGGGAAGTGATGTTTCAGACAGAGAAAGCCATATGTCAAAAACCCCCAAACTGGTAAATTATCCTCAAAGTATAAAGGAGAGGACAGGGAAAAGAAAGATAAGACTGTGAAAATATAAACGGTCAAACCATGCCTAGAGGTTGAGTCATAATCCTGAAGTATATGATGAATCTTTCAAAAGTTTTTTTTTTTTTTTGAGACAGAGTCTCGCTCTGTCACCCAGGCTGGAGTGCAGTGGCCGGATCTCAGCTCACTGCAAGCTCCGCCTCCCGGGTTTACACCATTCTCCTGCCTCAGCCTCCCGAGTAGCTGGGATTACAGGCGGCCGCCACCTCACCGGGCTAGTTTTTTGTATTTTTTTAGTAGAGACGGGGTTTCACCACGTTCGCCAGGATGGTCTCGATGTCCTGACCTCATGATCCGCCCGTCTCAGCCTCCCAAAGTGCTGGGATTACAGGCTTGAGCCACCGCGCCCGGCCGAATCTTTCAAAAGTTTTAAAGTGGCAAGTAACAGAGTGAGGTTCTAGAAATCGTGCTCTAGTTCTACAGTAAGAGTGTGGGATGGGGATGGACTAGAAGGAAACAAAACTTGAAAACATACTGAGGAAGAATAGGAATACTCACTTGAATCTTCACATTCAAGCCCATTCAAATTCACGTTGATGTTTGACATATTACCAGATACCACCTTCCAAGCTGGCACCAGTTCATTTATGAGCACTCATTGGACATAACTGCTTAGTTTTAAAACCAAGTGTACTAAACTCTTTCCTGTATTTCCATGTTTTTTTTTAATTTTTTTTATTATACTTTAAGTTCTAGGGTACATGTGCATAATGTGCAGGTTTCTTACACATGTATACTTGTGCCATGTTGTTGTGCTGCACCCATCAACTCGTCAGCACCCATCAATTCGTCATTTATATCAGGTATAACTCCCAATGCAAACCCTCCCCCCTCCCCCCTCCCCATGATAGGCCCTGGTGTGTGATGTTCCCCTTCCCGAGTCCAAGTGATCTCATTGTTCAGTTCCCACCTATGAGTGAGAACATACGGTGTTTGGTTTTCTCTTCTTGTGATAGTTTGCTAAGAATGATGGTTTCCAGCTGCATCCATGTCCCTACAAAGGAGGCAAACTCATCCTTTTTTATGGCTGCATAATATTCCATGGTGTATATGTGCCACATTTTCTTAATCCAGTCTGTCACTGATGGACATTTGGGTTGATTCCAAGTCTTTGCTATTGTGAATAGTGCCACAATAAACATACGTTGCATGTGTCTTTATAGCAGCATGATTTATAATCCTTTGGGTATATACCCAGTAGTGGGATGGCTGGGTCATATGGTACTTCTAGTTCTAGATTCTTGAGGAATTGTCATACTGTTTTCCATAATGGTTGAACTAGTTTACAATCCCACCAACAGTGTAAAAGTGTTCCTATTTCTCCACATCCTCTCCAGCACCTGTTGTTTCCTGACTTTTTAATGATTGCCATTCTAACTGGTGTGAGATGGTATCTCATTGTGGTTTTGATTTGCATTTCTCTGATGGCCAGTGATGATGAGCATTTTCTCATGTGTCTGTTGGCTGTATGAATGTCTTCTTTTGAGAAATGTCTGTTCATATCCTTTGCCCACTTTTTGATGGGGTTGTTTTTTTCTTGTAAATTTGTTTGAGTTCTTTGTAGGTTCTGGATATTAGCCCTTTGTCAGATGAGTAGATTGCAAAAATTTTCTCCCATCCTGTAGGTTGCCTGTTCACTCTGATGGTAGTTTCTTTTGCTGTGCAAAAGCTCTTTAGTTTAATCATATCCCATTTGTCAATTTTGGCATTTGCTGCCATTGCTTTTGGTGTTTTAGACATGAAGTCCTTGCCCATGCCTATGTCCTGAATGGTACTACCTAGGTTTTCTTCTAGGGTTTTTATGGTATTAGGTCTAACATTTCAGTCTCTAATCCATCTTGAATTAATTTTCGTATAAGGAGTAAGGAAAGGATCCAGTTTCAGCTTTCTACTTATGGCTAGCCAATTTTCCCAGCACCATTTATTAAATAGGGAGTCCTTTCCCCATTTCTTGTTTCTCTCAGGTTTGTCAAAGATCAGATGGCTGTAGATGTGTGGTATTATTTCTGAGGACTCTGTTCTGTTCCATTGGTCCATATCTCTGTTTTGGTACCAGTACCATGCTGTTTTGGTTACTGTAGCCTTGTAGTATAGTTTGAAGTCAGGTATTGTGATGCCTCCAGCTTTGTTCTTTTGACTTAGGATTGTCTTGGCAATGCGGGCTCTTTTTTGGTTCCATATGAACTTTAAAGCCGTTTTTTCCAAATCTGTGAAGAAAGTCATTGGTAGCTTGATGGGGATGGCATTGAATCTATAAATAACCTTGGGCAGTATGGCCATTTTCATGATATTGATTCTTCCTATCCATGAGCATGGTATGTTCTTCCATTTGTTTGTGTCCTCTTTGATTTCACTGAGCAGTGGTTTGTAGTTCTCCTTGAAGAGGTCCTTTACGTCCCTTGTAAGTTGGATTCCTAGGTATTTTATTCTCCTTGAAGCAATTGTGAATGGAAGTACATTCATGATTTGGCTCTCTGTTTGTCTGTTACTGGTGTATAAGAATGCTTGTGATTTTGGCACATTGATTTTGTATCCTGAGACTTTGCTGAAGTTGCTTATCAGCTTAAGGAGATTTTGGGCTGAGACGATGGGGTTTTCTAAATATACAATCATGTCATCTGCAAACAGGGACAATTTGACTTCTTCTTTTCCTAACTGGATAACATTGATTTCTTTCTCTTGCCTGATTGCCCTAGCCAGAACTTCCAACACTATGTTGAATAGGAGTAGTGAGAGAGGGCATTCCTGTCTTCTGCCAGTTTTCAAGGGGAATTTTTCCAGTTTTTGCCCATTCAGTATGATATTAGCTGTGGGTTTGTCATAAATAGCTCTTATTATTTTGAGGTACGTTCCATCAATACCGAATTTATTGAGCGTTTTTAGCATGAAGGGCTGTTGAATTTTGTCAAAAGCCTTTTCTGCATCTATTGAGATAATCATGTGGTTCTTGTCTTTGTTGTTTATATGCTGGATTACATTTATTGATTTGTGAATGTTGAACCAGCCTTGCATCCCAGGGATGAAGCCCACTTGATCATGGTGGATAAGCTTTTTGATGTGCTGCTGAATCCGTTTTGCCAGTATTTTATTGAGGATTTTTGCATTGATGTTCATCAGGGATATTGGTCTAAAATTTTCTTTTTTTGTTGTGTCTCTGCCAGGCTTTGGTATCAGGATGATGTTGGCCTCATAAAATGAGTTACGGAGGATTCCCTCTTTTTCAATTGATTGGAATAGTTTCAGAAGGAATGGTACCAGCTCATCTTTGTACCTCTGGTAGAATTCAGCTGTGAATCCATCTGGTCCTGGACTTTTTTTGGTGGGTAGGCTATTAATTATTGCCTCAATTTCAGAGCCTGCTATTGGTCTATTTAGGGATTCAACTTCTTCCTGGTTTAGTCTTGGAAGAGTGTAAGTGTCCAGGAAATTATCCATTTCTTCTAGATTTTCTAGTTGATTTGCGTAGAGGTGTTTATAGTATTCTCTGGTGGTTGTTTGTATTTCTGTGGGGTCGGTGGTGATATCCCCTTTATCATTTTTTATTGCGTCTATTTGATTCTTCTCTCTTTTCTTCTTTATTAGTCTTCTAGCAGTCTGTCAATTTTGTTGATTTTTTCAAAAAACCAACTCCTGGATTCATTGATTTTTTGGAGGGTGTTTTGTGTCTCTATCTCCTTCAGTTCTGTCTGATCTTAGTTATTTCTTGCCTTCTGCTAGCTTTTGAATGTGTTTGCTCTTGTCTCTCTAGTTCTTTTAATTGTGATGTTAGAGTGTCCATTTTAGATCTTTCCAGCTTTCTCTTGTGGGCATTTAGTGCTATAAATTTCCCTCTACACACTGCTTTAAATGTGTCCCAGAGATTCTGGTATGTTGTATCTTTGTTCTCATTGGTTTCAAAGAACATCTTTATTTCTGTCTTCATTTTGTTATGTACCCAGTAGTCATTCAGGAGCAGGTTGTTCAGTTTCCATGGAGTTGAGCAGTGACTGAGTTTCTTAGTCCTGAGTTCTAGTTTGATTGCCCTGTGGTCTGAGAGACAGTTTGTTATAATTTCTGTTCTTTTACATTTGCTAAGGAATGCCTTACTTCCAATTATGTGGTCAATTTTGGAATAAGTGCGATGTGGTGCTGAGAAGAATGTATATTCTGTTGATTTGGGGTGGAGAGTTCTATAGATGTCTATTAGGTCCGCTTGGTGCAGAGATGAGTTCAATTCCTGGATATCCTTGTTAACTTTCTGTCTCGTTGATCTGTCTAATGTTGACAGTGGAGTGTTGAAGTCTCCCATTATTATTGTATGGGAGTCTAAGTCTCTTTGTAAGTCTCTAAGGACTTGCTTTATGAATCTGGGTGCTCCTGTATTGGGTGCATATATATTTAGGAGAGTTAGCTCTTCCTGTTGAATTGATCCCTTTACCATTATGTAATGGCCTTCTTTGTCTCTTTTGATCTTTGATGGTTTAAAGTCTATTTTATCAGAGACTAAGATTGCAACCCCTGCTTTTTTTTGTTCTCCATTTGCTTGGTAGATCTTCCTCCATCCCTTTATTTTGAGCCTATGTATGTCTCTGCATGTGAGATGGGTCTCCTGAATACAGCAGACTGATGGGTCTTGACTCTTTATCCAGTTTGCCAGTCTGTGTCTTTTAATTGGAGCATTTAGTCCATTTACATTTAAGGTTAATATCGTTATGTGTGAACTTGATCCTGCCATTATGATATTAACTGGTTGTTTTGCTCGTTAGTTGATGCAGTTTCTTCCTAGCCTCAATGGTCTTTACATTTTGGCATGTTTTTGCAATGGCTGGTACCGGTTGTTCCTTTCCATGTTTAGGGCTTCCTTCAGGGTCTCTTGTAAGGCAGGCCTGGTGGTGACAAAATCTCTAAGCATTTGCTTATCTGTAAAGGATTTTATTTCTCCTTCACTGATGAAACTTAGTTTGGCTGGATATGAAATACTGGGTTGAAAATTCTTTCTTTAAGAATGTTGACTATTGGCCCCCACTCTCTTCTGGCTGGTAGAGTTTCTGCCGAGAGGTCTGCTGCTAGTCTGATAGGCTTCCCTTTGTGGGTAACCCGACCTTTCTCTCTGGCTGCCCTTAACAGTTTTTCCTTCATTTCAACTTTGGTGAATCTGGCAATTTTGTGTCTTGGAGTTGCTCTTCTCGAGGAGTATCTTTGTGGTGTTCTCTGTATTTCCTGAATTTGAATGTTGGCCTTCCCTACTAGGTTGGGGAAGTTCTCCTGGATGATATCCTGAAGAGTGTTTTCCAACTTGGTTCCATTTTCCCCCTCACTTTCAGGCACCCCAATCAGACGTAGATTTGGTCTTTTTACATAATCCATACTTCTTGCAGGCTTTGTTCATTTCTTTTTCTTCTTTTTTCTTTTGGTTTCTCTTCTCACTTCATTTCATTCATTTGATCCTCAATGCTGATACTCTTTCTTCCAGTTGATCGAGTCGGTTACTGAAGCTTGTGTGATTTGTCACGTATTTCTCGTGTCATGGTTTTCATCTCTGTCATTTCATTTATGACCTTCTCTGCATTAATTAGTCTAGCTATCAATTCTTCCACTCTTTTTTCAAGATTTTTAGTTTCTTTGCGCTGGGTCCGTAATTCCTCCTTTAGCTCTGAGAAGTTTGATGGACTGAAGCCTTCTTCTCTCATCTCGTCAAAGTCATTCTCTGACCAGCTTTGATCCATTGCTGGCGATGAGCTGCGCTCCTTTGCAGGAGGAGATGTGCTCTTATTTTTTGAATTTCCAGCTTTTCTGCCCTGCTACTTCCCCATCTTTGTGGTTTTATCTGCCTCTGGTCTTTGATGATGGTGACGTACTGATGGGGTTTTGGTATAGGTATTCTTCCTGTTTGATAGTTTTCCTTCTAATAGTCAGGACCCTCAGCTGTAGGTCTGTTCGAGATTGCTTGAGGTCCACTCCAGATC
This sequence comes from Trachypithecus francoisi, assembly GCF_009764315.1. NCBI lineage: Eukaryota > Metazoa > Chordata > Mammalia > Primates > Cercopithecidae > Trachypithecus > Trachypithecus francoisi. Next base: position 91,775,896 of record NW_022681473.1, read on the forward strand.
CTGTTTGCCTGGGTATCAGCAGCAGAGGTTGCAGAAAATAGCATATTGCTGAACAGCGAGTGTACCTGTCTGATTCTTACTTTGGAATCTTCCTCTCAGGGGTGTACTCCACCCTGTGAGGTGTGGGGTGTCAGACTGCTCATAGTGGGGGATATCTCCCAGTTAGGCTACTCAGGGGTCAGGGACCCACTTGAGCAGGCAGTCTGTCCATTCTCAGATCTCAACCTCCGTGTTGGGAGATCCACTGCTCTCTTCAAAGCTGTCAGACAGAGTCGTTCATGTCTGCACAGGCCTCTGCTGCTTCCCCTGTTGTTTTTTAGCTGTGCCCTGTCCCCAGAGGTGGAGTCTACAGAGACAGGCAGGTTTCCTTGAGCTGCTGTGAGCTCCACCCAGTTCGAGCTTCCCAGCGGCTTTGTTTACCTACTTAAGCCTCAGCAATGGCGGGCGCCCCTCCCGCAGCCTCGCTGCTGCCTTATGGTTAGATCACAGACTGCTGTGCTAGCAATGAGGGAGGCTCCGTGGCCGTGGGACCCTCCCGGCTAGGTGTGGGTATAGTCTCCGGGTGTGCCCATTTGCTTAAAGTGCAGTATTGGGGTGGGAATTACCCGATTTTCCAGGTGTTGTGTGTCTCAGTTCACCTGGCTAGGAAAAGGGATTCCCTTCCCCCTTGCGCTTCCCAGGTGAGGCAGTGCCTCGCCCTGCTTCAGCTCTCGCTAGTCAGACTGCAGCAGCTGACCAGCACTGATTGTCCGGCACTCCCTAGTCAGATGACCCCAGTACCTCAGTTGAAAATGCAGAAATCACCAGTCTTCTGTGTCACTCACGCTGGGAGTTGGAGACTGGAGCTGCTCCTATTTGGCCATCTTGCTCCACCCCTCCCTGTATTTCCATGTTAACTCACAGAGCTATCATGGTGGTCTTACTAACTACAGTAATCTACAGGATTCCTGATCTACTGGCAATCCCATCAGAAAGAAAATTAAATGAAATCTAATAAGGAATAATAAATTTCCTTTCTCCCAATTTCTCCTACTAGAGAACTCTCTGCAGAGAGAGTCAGATCTGCCTGTTACTAGAAAACTCTCTGCAGAGGGTCAGATCTGCCTGTGGTTTCAAGCAGAACTTAAGTAATCCCCAAATATCATGAAATATTTAGGTCTCTGAAGGTCTACTGGTTTCCTCACTATTTCAACAAGGCAGAAAAACTTAAACGTTATTAACTATATGCATTTTTCATCAGAGAGGGAATTTAAGTGAAGACTTAGAGTATAATCATCCCAGGAGTTTTTAACACAGGGTGTGGCGTGAACCTCTATTCTCCACCTTCTTTGACCCACCTTGCTAAGTGCAGCTCCACCAAGTGCCATAGATAGAAGATATATTATCTCTCATAAATTAAGCTTATTTGATAACATGTGAACTTAAGCCATAACCTTTTTGCTTTTCCCATAAACTTTTTTTATATTCTAACTGCTACTAATAAAACTTTGTGTACATTATTTTGAAAAGCTGAAGCTGGATCCCAGAGGACCTTGCTGGGTTAGAGGAGGTAATGAGACTTACCAAAATCTCCTTTTGTACCTTTCTCACATTTGCTCACTTGAAAAACACTTTTTGCTTTTTCATCTTGATCTTACATTAAATGGAATCCCATCTTCCCCATATGTAGTCAATAATAATTGCTTAATATATTATAGAAATTTAATGCTAAATTTTTAAGTTGCATATTGTGTTAGATTTTGTTAAGAAACCTTTCAAAGCTATAAATTAATCTTGGAATTCTTTGACAACATAAATTCCAATTCCTTACTGTGGCTTGAAAACTTTCCATGTTACCTCTTATGGCTTCTTTGTTGTTGTTGTTGTAGCTTTGAGACAATGTCTTGTTATATTACTCGGGCTGGCATGTCATGGCTATTCACAAGTGCTAGCATAGCGCATTATGGCCTCCAGCTATCTTCCTGTGCCTCAGCCTCCTGAGTAGCTGGGAGTACAGGTGTATGCTACCATGCCTGGCTGTCTTCCTGCTTCTTTATACTTCTTCAACATCATATTGTACACCTTCCTTCAATTTGTAGCCCTTCCCACTGAATGTATCTATACGGGTCCCTCATAGCCCTTAGTCTCCAATGTAATGCATTATCTGCATCAAGTCTGTTTCACCCTGGATTTAGTACTGGAATAACAAAAATGCATATAACCCAAGGAATTGGCTCACCTACCATTCAGTCAATCTGGGCCCAGTGCTATCCAAACTGGGCAACAAACCTACTTTTTCCTAGTATCTACTATTGCCAAAGAGCAGATATGATAAGGTCAGGGCAACTTCATATTGGATTGCAGCAACGTGGTGCAGGTTTTCTTTGCCTTCTCCAATGACCAGAGAGGAAGATTACAATTACTTGATTCTTTATGCATAAAAGAACTACTTGGCTCTATTTTCCTCTGAAGAAAACGGTGTAACTGGAAACATTTGGGGGTTTCATGCTGTGGTTCAGCACCAGTGGTTCAGAGGTGAGGCCTCTGGGATACAGCAGAGAATATCTGGGTTCTTGTCCTGGTTTTGTCACTATCTGGTCCACATGCCTGGCACATTGTAAACCATAAAAATACTTAAAAATAAATGAATGGGTTATGTGACTTTGACTCTCTTCCAACCTTTTCAGCCTTCTTTATTTCCATTTCCAAAATGAAAATGTTAGATTATCTGATGTCTAAGATCCCTGAAACTCTAAAATTGCATGATCTAGGCTAAGAATGCCCTCTAGAGCTCTATCCTTACACTAAACCCTTTTGAGCAAAGTAAAATTGATAATTAATCAATAAAAATTTTTATGTATTTTTTATTACATGTGTACCACAAGCAGAGAACTCAGCTATCTAATCTGCCTTGATAATAAGTTATCATTTTGCTGATACAGGACTCTCTCAAAAACTTTCTATCAAATTTCTATCAAATTTTCATTCTGTAGTCTCCTATCCCAGGTTTTGTTTACTTTTTCTCTGAATAACTAAATTTTAGCATGAAAATATAAGTTCTCATTCCAAAGTGGAAAAGATGTAAGGATAGCCTTTACTGGCTGTTGGGCAGGAATAGGTGTCTGGTGAGCAGAGTCCTCCATCAATGACCAAAAGTGATGGAGAAGAAGCTGCAAGGCTGCTTTCAAGTCACCAGGGACAACTATCCAGGGCAATTCAAACATCGCAAATGTTTTCTAACCCCATCTGGCCTTTCTACACCACCCGCAACTTCCTTGGGAGTTTAAAAATCACTTGACTCCAGTGCAATGTTCTCAACTGTTTATTGTTCTGTGTTCTTGTTATTGTTGTTCCCTGCCTTCATTCTTCCTGGGTTTGACCTAGAACCCCATCTTTCATCCAAAGAACCTAGAGTTCCAGGAGAGTAAAGGGCCCAGGCATGCACTACCTCAGCTCAGATCTGATCTGAGTGATTGTCACTACTGGCCTTTTGTTTGTTTTATACACACGGCTGCTTTCATGCTGGTGAGGAAACAAGTCAGTACTATCTCGCTCTCTTGCCATCCAGTCTTCACCATCAGGCACTTTAATAACGCATAGGACACACGCACATTTAAAGAAGCATACAATTATGTAAATATGTTGAATATTGGATAAGTAGGTATTAGACAAATCAGTACTTGATTGGTTATACTAATGTTTCTTCACTCTAAAAAAAATTTTTAAATAGAAATTTGGTGCTGTGTATCAAAATTCCCTTTCTTAAATTTTGTGTCAAAGTTCACATATTTATAAATTTTTCAGGAAGAAAGTTAAGTGAATTTCCATACAGTGCTGGGGTTATGAATTGGTACCTTGCTTTATAATTATTTACAGGGGATATTGACATGTGGAAGGTCATAAGCCCTGCACATCAGCTCTTTTCAATATGATTTGCTTTCCAATGAGTCTTTGTGGTTCTATGTCCTCTGTTTTCTAAGTATGGATTTTGAACGTTGGAAACACAGATGGATTCTGTTTAGAATCTAATGGAACTGAAAAAGTCCAGCAGTCAGATAACCCAGACAGTCTCAACTTCATTCTGTTTTAAGCTCTTAAATATATTTAGGTCTGCCTCGTCTCTCCCTGAAGCAGCAAAAATAAGCAAGGGTGACCTTTACTATTCTGCTTAAACAGAACCTACTCTTTCCTTTGAGCTTCCCACTGAGGATTTATTGGACGTTCCACCACAGGTTCAATGATCCCTATTTCCTGTACTTACCTGCTCCCATACTCCTTGGCTTGCCTTTTCATATACATGGAATTAATACTTCAGGGAAGAATTTTGATTAATTTTTGTTTCTCTGAAAGGATGTGACGTATTCTATTAATAAGTTGAGCTCTGATGACTACTAATGTAGATCTCAGGAAAAATTAGGAACTCATTCTCTGCATATTGGTAAGAGGACATTCTGAGAAAAGCATCATTAGGTGATGTCCTTGTGCAAACATCACAGACTACACTTACACAAATTTAGATGGTATATCCTACTACACACCTAGGCTATATGGTATAGCCTGTGGTTCCTAGGCTACAAACCTGTATGGTATGTTACTGTACTGAATATTGTAGGCAACTGTAACACACTGGTTTGTGTATCTAAACATATTTAAACATAGAAAAGGTACAGTAAAAATATGGCATTATAATCTTATGAGACCACCATTGTAGACGCAGCCAGCCCCTTGCTCACTGAAAAGTCATTATGTTGCACATGACTGTAGTTTCTGCTCTGTACAATAGTAGAAAAAGTGAATAGTGTTAAAACAGTTTAAGATAAAGGAAGTAGATGACTCAGAAATTTTAATTCCATTTTGTTCATGACTATGAACCTACAAACAGTTCTGAAACACTTTAACCTTTTCCATTCTTGTTCTCATGTCCTAAAACAAAATTAAAATGTAACCACCAGGCCGTTATGGGTGGGGGCGGGGTGCATAATCCAAGCACTTTGGGAGGCCGAAGCTGGCAGATCATGAGGTCAAGAGTTCGAGACCAGCCTGGCCAACATGGTGAAACCCTGTCTCTACTAAGAACACAAAAATTAGCTGGGTGTAGTGGCACGTGCCTGTAGTCCCAGCTACTTGGGAGGATAAGGCAAGAGAATCGCTTGAACCTGAGAGGTGGAGGTTGCAGTGAGCCAAGATCATGCCACTGCATTCCAGCCTGGGCAACAGAGCAAGACTCTGTCTCGGAAAAAAAAAAATGTAACCACCAATCATTAAGCAACTGTGATATATCAGGAACTATAATGTACCAGACATTTTTATACCAAAATTTTTAAAAACTTGTCTGAGTTTGTCAGACAGTTAAGCAGTAGGCCTGAGAGTTCTAATGCAGAGCTTCTTGAGTTCAAAACCCATGATCTGGTGTACATGGCCACTCTGCATTTTGTTACCCCATTCCAAGTGATGAGCTGTGCAGAATGGGTGTGATCAGGGTTGTGAGGACTGAAACCGTCCCCAGTAGCAATGGATGAATGGTGCAATGGGACACTTAATTAGATTAGAGGGGTGACAGGGGGAGAAAGACAGCCAAGAGTCTAGTTTAGTAGAGTTAATGGAAGAAATTATTTCCATTCCTTATAAAGCTGCCCTTTACTCTCACATCCTCAGCTACTCATTGGGGCTTGGTTTTAGAGATTGCTTTTGGCTCCAAATACCTATTAGAGGAGATGTATATTTTAGTGTTTCTGAATGCTTGTGGTGAACTTTTTCTTTTTCTTTTTGCCAACCAATGTGAAATTTTTAATGATCTCAGTTAAAAAGTAAAAATAATAACACTATCTAGTGAATTCTACATAAAACTAAAAGTACCGCATTAATGTAATAGCCTATATTCTAAAAGACATCTATTCTACTATCTTCAAAATCATTGCATTAAAAACTGTTAAAGGAAAATTAGGTTTTAGCTTTTATTTTGTTTTGCTTTTTGAGGCTAGTTGGAAATACTCTTTGAAATTCTGTTTTGTTATCACAGTTCTAACTGATGCGAAGTTGAGAGGGGAGGATTCAGGAAGATAAATCCAGCAGGTGTATATAGAAATGGAGAGACAGAAATACAGGAGTTGAAGAAATGGTTAAGAAATTATTGCAGTCATTTATCTTGGGGTCTAGAGCCTATAGGTATGGTGGCAATGAAGACAGAAGAATTGGGATATAAGGCCTGTTTCAGAGGAAGAACCACAAGGACATTGTGCCATAGGAAATAGAACAGAATGGGTATTAAAGGCATGTAATGATGATATGATTAGCTAAGCAGCTGGAATATACCTAGCCAGTTGTCTTGAAATTAACCTCATAGCTTCAATTCAATGAGACTTCACGTCACTATGAGGAAACTATCTCAGGGCAGCCCCACTGAGAATAGGTAGTGTCCTAGCAGATTAGTAGCTAAGTGAAACCACTCCAGACTCATAGTAGGTGGCTAATAACTGTTATTCACTCCCAGTTACATGATTTTCTTTAACCCTCAGAACTCACTGAATGTAGGTATGGGTAGTCCACCTTGCAAATGCAAAAGCTTATTTTCAGAGAAGCTAATTTCCCATGATCCAAGACTGGTACAATGAAGATCTGAATACAGGTCAGAGAGCATCAGAGGAGACCAAAAAGTCTACCCTTCATCAGAAGCACTACTTCAAGCCTCATTTGCATGACATTAGAGTAACAGAAAGAACAGAAATGAGACCCTCTTGTGGCCTCCTTAATAAGAATATTCTGAAGTGAATTTAATGAGAGCAAATGCAAACATGAACTTGGCTCCTGCCATGTGCTAGGCAGTGTGCTAGGTCCAGGGCATAAGAAGATATTTCAGAAACATAATGCCCCAGAGGAGATCAGTGCCTGGCAGCAAATAAGCAGAGACAACATTGTAGGGTAGTTTCCTGGGGTATGAACTCACCACTGCCAATTTGCTACATGGAAAGAAAGAGATCTTTCTGTATCGTAATCTGCATGGATCACTAGATTTATATTACACAAAGGCTTCAAATAAAATTCACTAAGAGAGTGGAATTTTATGAGACTATACATTTTCAAAGAAGCTGTATAAACATTTTGCAAGTAATCTTTGAATTAAAAATGATGATTAATCAGGCCAGGTGCAGTGGCTCACACCTGCAATCTCAGCACTTTGGGAGGCCGAGGCAGGTAGATAACTTGAGGTCAGAAATTTGAAACCAGCCTGGACAACATAGTGAAACCCCACCTCTACTAAAAATACAAAAATTAGCCAGTCATGGTGGTACATGCCTGTAATCCCAGCTACTCGGGAAGCTGAGGCAGGAGAATTGCTTGAACCCAGGAGGCGGAGGTTGCAGTAAGCCAAGATCGCGCAACTGTACTCCAGCCTAGGTCACAGAGCAAGACTTCATCTCAAAAAAGAAAAAAAAAAATGATTAATCTTGTTGTAGACGTTTTGAGTAAAATCAGGTATATTTTAATTACAACTAAATCATGAGAACACTTGAAATGAGTCTCCTTTGCATTCATATGTTATTCCCATGAAAAGTACAAGTTTTAGTTTCTTACTATCCAGATGGATGAGCAGGTAGAATTATTAAGAATAGCCATTATTTAAATTTTAAATACAGAATGTAAAGTATTTAAAAGCAGAAATGTTGATCAAAGGATACAAAATTTTAGTCAGGAGGAAAGTTCAGGAGATCTATTGTGAAACATGGTGAGTATATTCAATAACAATGTAATGAATTCTTGAAAATTGCTAAAAGAGTAGATTTTAAGTGTTTTCATCACCCCAGAAAATAATAACGTGTGTTAGGAAATCCATATATTAATTAGCTCAGTTTAGCCATTTCACAGTGTATACATATTTCAAAACAACATATCGTGTACAATAAATGTATACATTTTTTGTTTAGCAATTGAGTAAATAAAATGTTTTTAAAAATAATCTGTTTTGCTCTCAGTGCAATCGCTGCTTGTAAGGCCCTGGCTTAGATATTATACTTATCTTGCTATTGCTCTTACTCAGAAATCCACAATGACTCCCTACTTCCTACCCCTTCAATCTGGTTTTCTTAAATATGACCACTTGCCACTTTGGGAAGCTGAGGGGGGCAGATCACGAGTTCAGGAGATTGAGACCATGCTAGCTACCACAGTGAAACCCCGTCTGTACTAAAAATGCAAAAAATTAGCCAAGCGTGGTGGCATGTGCCTGTAGTCCCAGTTACTGGGGAGGCTGAGGCAGGAGAATTGCTTGAACCCAGGAGGTGGAGGTTGCAGTGAGCCAAGATCATGCCACTGCACTCCAGCCTGGGTGACAGAGTGAGACTTCGTCTCAAAAAAGAAAAAAAAGAAAAAGAAGAAAGAAGAAAGAAGAAGACCACCTGCTTACTGGCCTAGGCCTACTCTCTCTAGAACCCCTACGTGATCTCTCACCCTAGTCATGTCAGGCATCTCTCCGGCACAAACACCATACATCTGTGACTCCATCCCCCACCCCACCCACCCTACACCCCACCATACACACGCATACCCAAGGCAAGTGCTGTGCCAATGCTGGGCAGGCTTGTCCTTAAATCTTTTCCTTGTCCTTAACTTTGTATGCCTGTATTGCAAGGGGAGCCAAGGAATAGTTGGTAGGGTGCAATAAATCTTTGCAGTTGCTCTCCTTATTTCTGAGTAAGCTGGATTCAGCTAATGAAAATTATCTCCTGAAGACTGTGGGTAAAGGAAGAAGGAGGAAAAGGGAAAACAAAGTATCTCTCCCTCTCTCAGTGCCAAGGGCTTGTTCTCCAGCAGTAGGGGCAGCTGCTCTGTGGCTCCTGCTCCTACTCCACATGTCACTGTGGTTTCAACTTTCGATGGGTGACCCTGCTTATAACCCAGATCTTCCCCACTCCCCCCAGCCTAAGGATGGTAGTCAGTTCCTGCTGCTGCTAATCTCTGGGCTGCCTCCCTCACCTCCTGTGATCTTTGTACATTTTCTACCACCTGTGTAACTAACTGTGAGCACTGCATTTCCTGTTTCAAATACTCACAGTCTTTTCTGTTTACTCTATTGAACACTTACTGAAGCAGTGCTCAAAAAATGGGAGCTTTTCAGTGTGTGCCACACGTTCTATTTTCATCTTCTTATTTGATCCTCACAATAATCCAAAAGGATATGTTTTAAATTCCTATACTATGGGAAGGGAAAGTGATTTACCTTTCTAAGCCTCACAGTTACACAACTAGTATGAGAGCCCAGATTGGTACTAGGGTCATTCACTACTTGTATTCACTTTTTATTAATCTACTCAATTAGATCATACGCTCTTTAGAGTATCCTTTTGCCTCCTCCATGCTGTTTGGCACAGTTGGGAACAGTATGGGTAGAGGCTCAACAATATTGATTAACTAATTAATTCATTGTATAAGAAGTATTCAGTCATGAGAGGCCTGTCTTTTAAGAGCAAGCTTTAACCATTTCAGTTGTTTGCTCCCATCTATTTTCTGTCATCCGACACAGGAAGACATCAAGGGAGAGGTAATTCACAGGAGTAAGAAGGCACCACCAGGGGCAGAAATGTTTGATCCTAAGAAAGTGTAGCCACAAGATTTATATCCAATGGCAGAGCCTCAAGGTTTGGGGAAGAAACAAAAGTTTGATTCCAGAGGGCAGAGCAGAGACAGAAACGGCAACTGGATGTCAGAGATATGCCCTGGATAATCTCTTTTTGAGATGAAACATGGAATACTCAAAATAGGGCTGAGTCCAAAGAAGCAGAGCTGGGTAGGAATGAGAGAGGAATGCAGGCCCCAGCCAGCTGGCTTGGATATAGTATGAGAGGCCTGATAGAGTCCAAGGACGTAGCAGAGAGAAAGAAATCCTGGAACCCAAAACACTGGATAGACTGGACTCCATAGAGTGGCCATTTGTTAGTGTTGCTGTGCTCACGCTGAAGAACTTAATTTTTCTCTATATTTTAGCCCTTGGGTATGAAGCTATATAGGAGCCTTTCCAACCACTGGTGAGGGTGATATGCCCAGCTCAGCCTCCTTGCATTATGAGGACAGCTTGCATATGGCAACTGGCTGGTAGCTAGGCCTGAGGGTGGAAGCTGAAAGAATCCACTCTGCTGGGAACTATTTGAACTACAAGATTTCCTTTCCTTTTCAGAAAAATGTGGTAGTTTTACCAGGGATTCCACAGTTATTGGTATCCATTTAATTGGCACAAAATAGGGGGTTTGGCCAGGGAGATTGTTGGGGATGTTGAAACTCATCTTCTAACTTCTTTCCAAGACTCTTTCCAAGAGTCATCTATTCTTTCCCAGCCTAGCATTGCCTTCTCCCCGATTTCTTCTTCCCATGGAGAAATGTCACCCTTCCCCATTTAAGAAAGAAAAGGGAAAACTTTCAGGAACTGGTCTCACAGAGACAAGTTAGGAAACAATTTAAAGGAGGGAGAGATAAATAGAATCAAATTCAGCTTCAACGTTTTATAAGGGGTAGTCCCATTCAATTTGGTGAGAAATGAGTTATTGGAAGACTTTGTCAGATGTAAAGACTGTAATAGCAGAAATGAGATTAAAGTGAATAATAAAAAGTGTAAAAACCATGTATATGCTCTTTTGCAAAGAATCTTGGCTGAAAGAATAGAGAGGGATGTAACATATTTGAGGACACATGGATTAGTTGGTGGAACATAGTCATGGTGGGATGACATGAGCCTAGGTAGATTGTGATACTTAAGGAAAAATAGTCCTTTGATAAAGGAGGTAAGAGAGTAAGGATGGGTTCAATGAAGAGCTCAATAGGTTGGTGAAGTGTAGTGGGGAAAGTCCATGATTAGGTTTCCTCTAACTACTTGTCCAATAAAATTATATCTTGTAAGTTTCTTATTAGTTCAAACACAGATTATGAGAAGAGCATTTATGCATGTCAAAATTCCATTTCCTCTCAGATCCATTTCTTATCCTTCTTTTCCTATGCCCTGAATTATAAGAAGCTACATTGCCTAGGCCATTTCTTTTGTTCTGGTAGTAAGTTTGGGTACTTGGTGGCAATTGTGGAAGATGGGAGGAGAGAAGGAAGGGAGCAACCAGTGCTCCCTTTAGGCAGACCTATGAGTAATTAGAGATGTTCCTTTGTGAACCTTAACTTACAGCAAGGGGACTGAAGTCTGCTTCTCAGAAAGCTCTTTCTCTGCCCTGCACTCTGCAAGGCAGCAGCTCCATCATGCAATGAAATTGACTTGGCTTTTAATGTGTCTTTCCTTCCCTCTTTCTGTCTGCTTCCTATGGTGTCTGGCAGCAATTACACCTTCATCATGGCTCACAATCTGACCAAGCTGGGTTCCCAGCTCCCATCCAGGTACCCACTCTTCTTCTAGAACCTTCTACACAGCCCTGGTGTCCAAGGTCTGGCATCACCCTGTTGTCTTACTGGTGCTGCTAAATCTCTAGGTTGCCTCACCACCTCACATTACCTTTTCATCCTTTCTACCCCAGTACCACCATTTCTTGTATCAAATTAACTCTATTTGAAGGAGCTAGAGTGATTTCTCTTTTCCCAGCTGGAACCTGACTGATAAAGCAACTATCCCTCCCAATCATTTATATAACCACATAGAAGGTGTGATTGCAGTAGACTTTCCTCAATCATATGTCTTCTTTCTGAGAGACATACTCAACTACAGCCAACGTTTTCCAAAATCAGACCACTATGATAATATTTCCTTTTTCATAATTACTATTAATGACTAATGGTTTTAACACAGTAGACTAGCTTTTCTTCCTAGCTTTCGAAAAGTTTTATTTTTGACACATACTAATTGTATATATTTATGAGATACAGTGTGCTGTTTCAATGTGTCTATTTTTCAGTCATTAAACGTAATTAACCAGTCATTCCACAGAAGAGTATAGAGCACTACTTTTAAATAGCTCTCTAATCTATAAATATAGAAGTCTGTAGTTTATTTTTATTTCCATTGTTCTAAATGTTTCAAAAAGAAATATCCTCACCTCTGTAGCATATTAACAGACACACATGTAAAAATAAGAATATTCTTTATATTATTACATAATAAGGAACTATGATATTTGTCTCTTAAAAGCTAGTATAAGAATTCCTCACACAGCAGGTTATCCTCCATGGAGAAACTGCTTATAAGATTCTTGAGATGGAAAATAAGTCCTCCAAAAATGACTGGGCAATTTCAAATTCCTGGAGGAAAATCTGGGGGAAAGGGAGCAAGCATCAATGAGGTACCAGTGATTCTACCTTAAGAAAAATGGTCCTCCCCCGTAGCCCAGCATCCTTGGCTCAAAAAGAACTTGGACAAACAAAATCTACTGTCATGTCTTTTCTTCCACAATTTTGGCTGTGGAATGTATGAGGAGAATTTCCTGTCTCCTCTATGATGTCTTTAGAGAATTTTATGTATTTGACTCGTGCTTTCATGTAAGTGAATTCAAAGAGGCTGATAGAAGAAAGTTGGTAAATGAGGGGATGGTTTTTAAGAGAAAAATGTGTCTAACTGAGTTTCCATGTATGTATTGTGCACTTTGTGCTCTTCTGAATTTGAAGATACAGAATGCTGCATAATTGGAACACTTCACTCATTCATCTATATGGTCATCTCCTGTCCTGGGATATAGTGTTAACATATGTGCACTGAGCATGTTCAATGTTCACACACTAGAGTTGGAAAATGATGAACTAAGGCTAAAACATTCAGGTGAATTTTGAATTTTATGGCATAAAATTTCATTGCACTACTGAGCTTCAATCTGGTTCATGCAGATCTGAGGAATCAGGAAGTGGGAGCAAGGTCACAAAAAGGGATGATGGCAATTGTTGGCATCAGTCACTTTCCATGACCTGCCTCAGGCAAAAAAAAAAAAAAGAAGAAGAAGAAGAAGAAGAAGAAGAAGAAGAAGAAGAAGAAGAAGAAGAAGAAGAGAAGAAGAAGAAGAAGGAAGAAGGAAGAAGGAAGAGGAAGAAGGAAGAAGGAAGAAGGAAGAGGAAGAAGGAAGAAGGAAGAAGAAGGAGAAGAAGACTACATTTCTTTTTCTTTTTTTTTTCTTTGAGACGGAGTCTTGCTCTGTCGCCCGGGCTGGAGTGCAGTGGCCGGATCTCAGCTCACTGCAAGCTCCGCCTCCCGGGTTTACGCCATTCTCCTGCCTCAGCCTCCGGAGTAGCTGGGACTACAGGCGCCCGCCACCTCGCCCAGCTACATTTTTGTATTTTTTAGTAGAGACTGGGTTTCACCGTGTTAGCCAGGATGGTCTCGATCTCCTGACCTCGTGATCCGCCCGTCTCGGCCTCCCAAAGTGCTGGGATTACAGGCTTGAGCCACTGCGCCCAGCCTACATTTCTTTTTAAGAGCACATTCTCTTGTAATTTTATAGGAAATCACATGCTGACCTTAGTGTCCAAGATTCCCTTCCATGGCAGCCAAGCAGGTCTCTAACTGTGGTTATTTCTTTCATCTAAAATGTGAATGCTCTGAGTGTGGGACTGTGCCTTTATGCGTGGGGAAGCAGCACCTTCTAAGAAAATGCAAGTGGATGTAGCCCTTTTCTGTGAAGGCTCAGAGACATAATTGGGTCAACGCCTAAAGGTGATCAGATCCTGGGAACCTGACTCATGCTTAGTAAAATGCACAGAAGAACTGGTGTTAGCCAGGGAAAAAACAACTGTCACAGCAATAAAAGATGTAGGACAAGCACACTCTTCTCCTGTGGTAAGCAACATGGGAAGTTGTTGAGAAACCATGAAAAGTGTCTGCCTCGGAGCCCAGAAATATCTGAAAGCCTTAATGTCCACACACTTTTCCCTGTAGCCAGATCTATGAGTGATTTGAGATGTTCCTTTGTGAACCTTGACTTATGGCAAGGGGGCTGAAGTCTGCTTCTCAGAAGGCTCTCTCCCTGCCCTGCACTCTGCAAGGCAGCGGCTCCATCATGCAATGAAACTGACTTAGGCTTATAAGCACTGACATGGTGATGAAGCTAAAACTTGTCCTATAGTGTCTCATCCCGACAGAGCGTACTCATTTATGGGTATTTTGCAAGTACGCCACACTTTGTGGGGGGTTTTGAGTAACAAATATTGCTCTGTAATCACATTCTTCACATTACAACATATATTCTATTGTATTTTCCCCTTCATGCTGGCTCCTCTGCTTCTCATGAAACAAATCCCAGTTCACCTTGGATATTTGGATCATGAGGCGTCCCACACTGAGGAGTATTTGGATCATGAGGTGCCCACACTGAGGAGTTATTTTTTTTAATGCTATCTGTCTGGCAAAGGCTTGCAGACTTGCCCTGCCCTTCTAGTTATCTTCTTGGAAATCTTTGGCTTTTGAATCACCTTTTGTGCTTTCAGTTTAATGAAGCAATTGAAGTATAGTTGTTCCCATTTTATGAATGAGGGTAATGAGGTATAGAATGCTTGCCTGCTAAAGCTGCAAGATGGCAAAGCTGGTTTCTAGTTCATATGTGTGTGAATCAAACCAGGAGCTCTCTTCAGTAGCTGGCACTGCCTTTGTTGCAGGATTTTTCTTAGTTCAGCTAAAGACAGGGTCCTTGTCCATCGCACGGCCACAAAAATTTAGGCTTATAGACAGTTTGAAGGGTGAGTAAAGCAGGGTTTTATTGGGTGAAAAGGAAGACAAGGGGGCAACAGGGACTCTCCACAAGGCCAGAGTCCCCTGTTAGAGTGCTTCCCTCTGGCAGTTTGAATTCCAGGTTCCACACACAGGAAGAGGAGGGGCCAGGCTGCGAACGGGGCAAACTTCCCAAGGACCCACCTCAGTGAGCATTTCTCCCAGTGCGCAGGCCAGTAGGAGTTTGCCAGGGACCCACTCCCATCTTACTGGCTCATCTTCATCAGTGCCTGAGCCCTCAATACTCTGGAAATGTGTAACATTTCCTCTCCTTCTGTCTTAGCAATAGACCTTCCAAGATGAGTAACGGCAAGATGTGCAGAACTACCCACAGCTCCCGCTAATTCAGAAGGAAGTAATTTGAGAATGAATCCTACAGAAAATTTTCAAATGCCTTCTTACAAGTATTAAACATTCAGTTACATGATACAATTAACTGCTCCCATCATATCATATGGTAAACTAGCTTGAATAGGGCATTTGTGTACCATGTTACAAGCCATATAGTAGCATTTTTAGGTCATGGAGTACGAAGATAAATGTTGAAATCCCAACTCAGCCACTTAATGGCTCTTTTACCTTGAGAAAGTGACTTAAACTCCCTAAACTTTAATTTCTCCAGGTGTAATTATTATATGATAAATATCAGTACATCAAGTGTTTTGTGAGGTCTAAATGAGATAGTGTATAGAAAACTTAGCATGGTTGTAGAAGTATAGGTACTAAATATAGAAGTAGTGATAGCAGTAATAGTAATCTTTGGAGGACACTAAAATATTATTACAAACATTTTTCATAAATTATCTCATTGTATCGTTGTATTACCACCATGTTACACATGAGAAAACATAAATGTATAGAACTTTAATCACCTGCCGAAGACCAGGTTAAGTGCCAGAGACGAGACTCACATGTCCTCAGATTCTAAATTCTCTCTGCTTTCCACTATAACAAGTGGCCCCAATGGGAAATGTGTTCAGCATTGGTCTTGGTGTGGTTGATGAGATCAGCTTATTGTTGGAGGGTTCAGGAAGGTCCCCGGATGCTAGTGAAACCCTAGCCCCAGCCAGTATCCAGGTTCTTGACACCATCACAAGAAAGAATTTGGGAATGAGTCAGAATGATGCGAAAGACAAGAAGCTTGTATTGTGAAGAGAAAGTACACACATAAGAGAGAAGTGCAGGCATGCTCAAGAGAACAAGTCACACACAAAGGAATTTGGGTTTCCTATTTTAATGTGCTCCTCTCAATTAGGGGGTGGAATAATCATGAGGTTTTCTAGGGAAAAAAAAAAAGGTGGTGATTTCTTAGAATTGGGGTGGCACCTATTTTTATATTAAATATGGGCACACTCAGATCTGTCATGGTGCTGGTGGGTGTGTAATTTAGTATAGTAATGAGCATATAATTAGGTCTGGATAAGGCATGGGTCAAATCCACCACCATGTTGGACTTAGCCAGTTTCAACCAGGTTATCCCATATCCTTTCTGTTAGGGTCTTATCAGCCTAGGCTCATCCTTGTCATTGTAGCTAATATTTTTTTCTTTTTTTTAGATGGAGTCTCGCTGTGTTGCTTAGGCTGGAGTGCAGTGGCGTGATCTCGGCTTACTGCAACCTCTGCTTCCGGGCTCAATCAATTCTCATGCCTCAACCTCCCAAGTAGCTGGGATTACAGGTGCACACCACCACGCCCAGCTATTTTTGTTTGTTTTTTGTATTTTTAGTAGAGACAGGGTTTCACCATGTTGGCCAGGATCGTCTTGATCTCTTGACCTCATGAAATGCCCACCTTGCCCTCTCAAAGTGCTGGGATTACAGACGTGAGCCACCACACCCAGCCTGTAGCTAATTTTAACAGCTCCTTTCTTGCTGCCATATGAAATTGCTGCTTGACATTTTCGCGCTTCTGTGACCACCCAGTATTCCTGTCTCAAGATGAAAATGAAGCAAAATTTGTTACTCCTTGTCCATTGCATGGCCACAAAAATTTAGGCCCATAGACAGTTTGAAGGGTGAGTAATGCAGGGTTTTATTGGGTGAAAAGGAAGAAAAGGGGGAAACAGGGACTTTCCACAAGGCCAGAGTCCCCCTGTTAGAGTGCTTCCCTCTGGCCGTTTGAATCCAGGTTCCCCACACAGGAAGAGGAGGGGCCAGGCTGTTTTCTCATGTGTAAGATGGCGATAATACAATGAGATAATTTATGAAAAATATTTGTAATATTTTAATGTCCTCCAAAGATTACTATTATTGCTATCACTACTTCTATATTTACTACCTATACTTCTACAACCATGCCGAGTTTTCTATACACTATCTCATTTAACAGGGTGTAGATTACTGAAAATTAGTATATATTAGTCTAGCCTCATTAAATTCTTACACAGTGAATGTGTATCTGTATTCAGAATTTTATTTTCATGTTCTTGGGAAATGATGAGTAGAAGAACATTTATGCAGTCTTGAATTAATATTAAAAAGAAATTGATTATATCTTTCAAGGGTTTATTAAGCAATTGCTCTATTTAAGTCACTGTGATAAATTATATGTACATAGACATTAAACGGGCTGGGGACATGGGTTTCCGAAACTGGAGTTAATTTTACTATTGACTAGAATGATATTAGACTATTTGTATAATAATGTAGATCTGCTTAACACTATGTGCCTAATGCTGTGCTAGTTGCTTTAATCCTTATGATCACTCTCTAAAGAAAGCATTTATTATTGCCATTTACAGACTAAAAAACTGAATATTAGAAAAGGTAAATGGCTTGCCTAAGGTAATATCTTGGCACATGTTTGGGTCAATGCTTGAATCTAAAGCTGGTGCACTTTTCGATGGGTCCCATTACTTCTAATGAATGTAGCTAGCCCCTAGTTTTCTTGTCTATAAACTGTACCTATATTGCAGTACTGTGTGAAGGTGAGATGAGATGACACAAAGTAAAGCACTTAGAATAAGGCCTGGCACATAACAGGCAACAGAATCCTCACCTCTTCCTCTTTATCTGAAGAGACAGTGGCCCAGAATGAAGAAAGAAAGACAGGTACAGAGACACTGGCTTTATCTCTGAGTGACATCTGCAGGCAGCTCAGTGACATTAGAATTGGATTTTTTGTGTGTGTCAAAAGGGTCATCACTCTGTGAGCTCTGTGCATAGATTGATGGATGCGTGATCTTCGCAGGATGGAATTCAACAGTAGAGCTAATTGCTTTAGGAAGTTTACTATATATGGAAAGTATAAATCTCATGAAAAACAACTGATGGTGAGAGAAAAGAGAGACACTCTTAACCAGAAATCTCCCATATTCCACTCTCTAGCTCCAACATATCCCCTGTCTGCATTACAAGCAGGGAAAGAGGCAAAGATCTAGTATTTTGTACTTATTCATCTCATCCATCCATGTATCCATCCATTCAACCATCCACAGTTATTCAGCAGTTACTCTGTGCCAAGCTCTCTGTTAAGAAAGAGAGGGGATGAACAATCAGATAAGACATGATCCATGACCTAAAGAAGCTCATGGTCCAGGAGGGAAACCAACAAATATACTAAAATCAAAATACAGAGCTCTGAGTGCTCGGATAGATAAAGTAATGCCTGGGTCCCGCAAGATCACAGTAAAGGGGAATTTAAATTAACCAAAGTGTCCAGTAAGTCTTCTTGAAGGAGGCAAACCATGAGGTATGTGTTGGAGAAGAGTGTTAACCAAGGCCCTTAGCTTGAAATAGCAAGGGGTGCTCCATCTTATAAGCCTGTTTTGGAGGGAAGCAGAGGAATATTGTGTGGCTTCATCATAAACTTCCATATTTGGATGATGCGTCATAACCTTCTCAGTACTTTTACACGAGATCATTCCTCCTATTCTGTCACTTTTGTCTTAGAAATTCTACATAAATCTCCAGTGTTTTAAAAACATATATAATTCTTCAAATGTTTAAAGATCAACTGCTTATCACTATTTTTACATATCAAAATAAAAATAATATTCTATCTCCAGTGAGGACAGATTTGAGCTACTCCAAGATGCAAGTAATGAGGCGTAATACAATTAATAAAGCTAGGCCCTATCAGATCTCATTTAATTTCTCTGTGGTTGTAAAAATAGCACAAAGCTTAGAAATATAAAATTTATTCCCTTTTAGAAAATATTTTCCTTGAAGTATAGTAACTTTGTCAGCCCCTCAGTGCTCATATCACTCATGTTGTTATTGAGATACTTTCTTAGGAATAAGCATGTGATGCATCACTGTCTAAGAAATAATAAAAGGATAAACATAGCATCAAGACTTCTGAATGCCTGTGTAGATTACTGAAAATTAGTATATATTAGTCTAGCCTCATTAAATTCTTACACAGTGAATATGTATCTGTATTTAGAATTTTATTTTCATGTTCTTGGGAAATGATGAGTAGAAGAACATTTATGCAGTCTTGAATTAATATAAAAAGAAATTGATTATATCTTTCAAGGGTTTATTAAGCAATTGCTCTATTTAAGTCACTACAGTAAATTATACGCACATAGACATCAAACCAAAACAGTATCTCTGGCTTCAAGAGCCTCATGATTTAACTGTATG
Organism: Trachypithecus francoisi; assembly: GCF_009764315.1. Classification (NCBI taxonomy): domain Eukaryota; kingdom Metazoa; phylum Chordata; class Mammalia; order Primates; family Cercopithecidae; genus Trachypithecus; species Trachypithecus francoisi. The sequence continues at coordinate 91,795,132 of NW_022681473.1, forward strand.
AGAGACCAGAAAATAAACTGGAGGAGTCATGCAGAGTGCTCCAGGAGGAAGCCTATGGGAGACACATAACTAAAAAATCCTTAGGGATGAGAGGAGCCAAGGAAGGTTTCCTAGAGAACATATAAGACATGTACTACATATGACATATAGGACAGCTTTTGCTGGGCAAAGAAAGCAGACAACTATGTACTAGACAAAGAGAGGAGCATGTGCAAGGACATACAAATAGGGAGGCAGTAATTTGGACAGTATCAATAAATGATTAAGGCCGAGTGCAGTGGCTCACATCTGTAATCCCAGCACTTTGGGAGGCTAAAGTGGGAGGATTGCTTGAGGCCAGGAGTTCAAAATCAGCCTGGGCAACACAGCAAGTCCCCATCCCTCCAAAAAAAAAAAAAAAACTTATCTGGGTGTGGTGGCACATGCCATGCCTGTAGTCAGTCCTAGCTACTCGGGAAGCCAAAGCAGGACGTCGATGCTACAGTGAACTATAATTGTCCCACTGCACTCCAGCCTGGAAATAGATAGACAGACGATAGATAGATTAGATAGATAGATAGATAGATAGATAGAGAGATACATACATACATACATACATATATACCTAGATACATAGATAAGAGAGAAGAAAAAGAAAGAAAAAAAGAAAAGAAAGAAGAGAGAGAGAGAAAAAAAGAGAAAGAAAAGAAAAGAAAGAAAGAAAGGAAGGAAGGAAGGAAGGAAGGAAGGAAAAGGAAAGGAAAAGAAAAGGGAAGGGGAGGGGATGAAAAGGAAGGAAAGAAGGAAGGAAGGAAGAAAAGAAGGAATGAAGGAAAGAAGGAAGGAAGGAAGGAAAAGAAAAGAAAAGAAAGAAAAAGTTAAAAATAAATAATTAAAATGACGAAAGTTTGGATCTGGGCTGGATAGGAAGAATCTCATAGCTTAGGAAAAGATGGAGGACTTAAGCACTGCTAGTTTTAATGAGGTCTCCGAATATATATTGTGCAAAGAAGGTTTATAATGAGTTCATGAAATGTCCATGAAATGAGCAGATGAAATGGAGTGAGAAGGAAGGTCATTGGAATGGAGAGGGTCAAGGAACTTTAACAATGGGATACTTTATGGCCATCATGTGGACACTGATGTCCTCAAGATGCTAAAAGCTCTTGGAGCTACAGAGAAAGACTGTGATCCTGGTGTCAACACTAAGTGTCTACCTCCTCTGCTCCTGGGAGCTCCTCCTCTGCTCCTAGAGCAGATTGCACAATTAAGTTGACTGGAATTGTGAAAATCCATGATCTTGAACCTCATTTCCTCAGACCTGCTAAGGAAGTCTCATATGAGTTCCAATTTCCTTCACAACCGTTTCCAACCTTCACAGTTCACAAGCCGTATCAGCTTCCTCCTCATTCTCAGCAGATTGACTCACCTTCTGCCTTACAGACCAAAGTGAGGCCCACCAAAACAAACATTTCAATTTCTTTCTCCACCTAAAAACTTGCCTGGCATCTACACTACTCCTCTTTGTGTCTCACTTTCCTAAGCTACCATTAAAATATGGGATAATAATTATATACATCTAACAATGTTATGAGGGAGGTTAAATCACATATATAATCCTTAGGCAGGCATAGCATATAGAGATCAATGCTTATTAGTTATCATTATTGCTATGACTCTGGTGGTTGTTGAAACGCATCCTCAACATCTGTCTTCACAGTCCCATCCCAGGCTGCCTCTTGGGGGATCCCATTTCATTTATCTCCTCACTCTCCTGTATTTTCTGCATTTTCCTCTCTAGTAGTTTTCATTTCTTCCTCTCAGCATATAAGATCAATTATTTCACATCTGTAAAAAAGCTTCTTTCTCTGCTTTTATTCCTCTTCCCAAGTCACTACCCTGCATTTTTCCTTTTCTTCACATAGAGTTCCCTGAAATCTACTCAGACCTGCTGTTACCCCGGCGTGGTGGCACATGCCGGTAGTTCTCGCTACTCAGGAGGCTGAGCCAGTAGGACCACTTGAGCTCAGATGTTTGAGGCTGCAATGAGCTATGACTGTGCCACTGCACTCCAGCCTGGGTGACAGAACTTAAACACACTGACAAGCAAACAAACAAAAAACTCAAAGAGTCTGCTGTGTCCACTTCCTTCTCTTGATGTGAAAATATGAACCCACCACATTTTTCCTCTACCCTGTAGAAACTGCTTTTCAAAAGTTGCTTATAATGTACAAGATATTAAATCTAAGGAATGTTTTTTGGTTTTTTTGTTATTTTAATCCTCAGGAATAGTAACACTGTCAAGAGTTCCATTCCTCCCTCCCCTCCTCCCTTTCTCCTTGAGTGCTTTTATTTCTTATAACATTAGATCCCCCTGCTTAGTGTGTTATTTAGTACATTGTTAGTCCTAAATAAGTATTTGTGGAATAAAAATATATTTGATAAGAATAATATATTACACAACAGTACATGTTATCTGGAGAGTAGGTATGTTTTAGTGTCTAAGGATTAGTGTGTCTGAGCTATGGACATACTTAGGGTAGGAATCTGACTGCATTAGGCCATCCCCTGAACTGTCTTTTCTTAATGGGATAAAAACCCAATTAGCAAGTACCTAACTGATAGTATGTAAAATTATCCAGGTCTTATTCTTTCTATGTTTAGGAGAAAGAGACAAATTACAACAGAACAAGCTCATTTACCGTAAAATTTTTCTTATTTTATTTTTTACTACCTCATAAAATGAAAGTGTTGAAAAACAATTTCCTGGCTGATTCACAGTTAACAAATACTGGGTGAAATTCCAGTGTATCCTTTTATAAATCTGATACCTTAAATGCAAAACAACAGGTCATTTCATGTTTCCGAGCTGCCAGTGGACTGTGGTAAGATATACCTGTTTAGGATATCTCAAATTCCTAATTAGCATGTGTGGAACTTGCAATTGTAGTACAATAAATATCTCATTGAAAACGCTCTGTGCTGCTTTTCTGATCACGGTCTTTGTATATACAAGCACAGCTGAATCAAATGCAACAACACAGACAGCCAGTCAGCTTCTCTATGGCTTGTTACTGTTACCCTACAAACAGTAGAGTAAGTATTTCTGGACCCACTCTATTCATGAGATGATAAATGAAGTTACCACATCTGTTGTGCTGCCAATTCATTCATGGAATTATTCACTCATTCGTGTTTTCACATATGCTTCAAATGGACTAGGCTGAATCATTTCTGTAGTCACATGGACTTGGTCCTAGTGAATCCTAATTACAGAATCCCCAGTAACATCTACATGGCAGCAAAGCTATACCATGGAGGAACCGATTCCTTTATATCTGAACTTTCTATTCCAGATGACACAGTTCTAATTCAGGTCTTTATTGCCCCTTACTTAGACTAGGATAATCATGTTCTAATGAATGTCTCAGATTGGCTTCTCTGGAAAAGAAATTGAGACGTCGTTTAAGGTGCCAAATATTGATTAAAGTGTGCCCTTGGGATCAACAACTGTGGAAAGGAGAGGAAGGAACCTGAGTGCATAGAGATAAAATCAGGTCTAAGGTCAGCCCAAGTCCACCACCTACCCCAGGAGAAGCTCGGAAGCTAGATAGACACTACAGGGTTGTCCCAGTTTGGGCCAGTATGTCCAGGCCTTTATGCTTACACATACATCAGTCAACAGAAGTGAGCCACTACTCCAAGGGGTCTGCCATTGGCTGAGAGAACTCTCGGTACGTGAGCCAATCCACGACAAGTCTGACAACAGAAGGCTGTCTATGATCAACACTCCCAGGAGCACTGCCCCACTTGGGCAGCACATCCCTCTGTTCGTGACAGCTAGCCTTCCTCTTTTCACCTCTCCCTATTGTAATTTAGCACATACATTTTTCCCATATTAATCTTCCAACAACCCAGGTTTGGTAACGCAACTCCATTGCTCAAAAACCTTCATAGGCTTCCATCATACACATCACATTTAGCTAACTCTCCATTATTTCACCGAAGCCACCTCTCTAGGTTTTATCCACAGTACTCACTTACACATCTTCCATTTAGCAAAACCACTATTCCCTAAGACAGTTCAGGGTACTATTGTTGCCAGATGAATGGTGTGTATGTCAGAGCAGTGGTGGACAAGCAGGGAAGTCATTTTTGTGAAAAATTTTTGTGCATGCCCCATCCTTGACTTGTACCTTTGCTTCGAATGTTTCTTCTCTACGTGTCCCTACCCCCAATTTCTAACTTTAAAAAATTCTATTGTTCTTCAGGGCCCAACTTATGCTATTTCTTCCATGTAATTCCTCAGGTAGGGGATGCCCAGTTGCTATTTATGAACCAGGATATTTAATATTAAATTGTACAGAGTTTGGCATGCTACAATGCATCTCTCCCTTCCCCTCCAAACTACAGACTGCCTTCTGTGGGTGATGCTTCAGAGACATCACAGACAGGGACTATGATAAATGACTTAAACATCTCAGAGACAAGAGGACAGAATGGCCATGGTGGGGAAGACCTGAATAGGATCAAGTGTTCTTAGAAATATGAAACTGGAGTGGGATAGAACTATTAAAATTTAAATCCTTGCCAAATTGCTAACATTGTACAAGGCATTGTACTCCTCCAATACATGGAATATGGCCCTCTAACAATTTAAATTTTAATTAGTAAACTAATGAGTGACTCCATGAATTCAGACCTGGAAAGTGCATACACTAGTTGGGTTTATAGTTGGGTTTCATGTATAAGATGAGGAGGATGGATTAGATGTTTTCAAAGAGTGTTTCATGTGCTACAACCTGGCAACCTAGGTCACACTTTGTATTTGTATAGTCACTTTGTTTATGTTCACGTTTATGAGCATTTTGTGGGCACAGGCTGTACCTAGTTCATCTTCCTATGTTAACACAGTGTCTTACACATAGCAGATATGCAGTAAATACTAATTAAAGGAATCTTCCTCCTAAGTCATTTCACCATGAAGAAAATTCATCTGTTTTCATTATGCTGTTTCAGGTGACAGATGTAATTAGAGTAATAAAATGTTTTCAATGAATGAGATTTAGAGATATCTTGGCATATGCGCTTTCAACTTCTCATCATCTTGACAGCTGTCAACTAATGGGGCCAAACATTACAGTGTAGAGTTATATACTCAAATGCAGTAAAATCCCCAGAGATGGGATGAGTTTTATTATGTTTTATTGGAGTAGTGGTGGTAGAGTTATAATTAAATGACATAATGAATGTAAAGAAATTATTCCAATGTACATTAAGCATTTGATAAATGTCAGCTATTGTTAACTATTTTTATAATATTTGTGTCCAGAGGACCTTAACTGACATAATTCATTGCATGCACTGTTCCTTCCAGGAGGAGGCCTAGCAAGTTTCCATACTAATGGTAATCCCAGGAATTTCTAGGTAATAGCAAGATTATTCCCCACACCGAATCTGTGTGACTCCTGAGATAATTTCACGAATTTGAGCATGAAAATCTCATGGGTTTAATCTTGATGGCTAGCTGGAAAAGTTAGCATATGTGTCCTCAGAGATGGTCACATATTCAAGCCTCATTTATTTATGCCAAACATCAAGGTCTTGAGAGAAGTCATATCAAAAGAGGAAAGCAAAGAGAATTTTATGAAGAGATCATTTGAAAAGCTGTAGGCAAGTTGTAGGAACACACAGGAAGGATTAAGAATTCTAGGACTAGAAATCGCTAGAAACTTTTACACTCCTTTAGTCTAATGGGGTAAGAGAAGGTAAATATTAACAGAACTCAGCAAAATTACAGTTGTGGGAGATGAGATACCCAATAATAATGATGACCACAGAGAGAGAGGGTGCAACCACTGCAGAATGTCAAAAGCAAACAGCTCCATCTTTCTTTACTCTGACTCACCAATATCTAGCCAATAAGAGTCACCTGGAAAATCCACCCACAAACTAGAAAGTGAGGGAACGTGAGTGATGCAGTTCAAGAGGTCAGCCTCCTAAGGCACAGAACCCACTGGAAAAGGTAGAGTGTGAACTTGGAGAAGGAAACAGAAATTTCCAGAACATTCGGTGATTCTATATATATTATCTGTGAAGATGTGAATATACGAAGGACATAAGCAAGACAGATCAAGAATGCCAGCAAAAGGCACCAGTGGAAAATACAACAGGAAGTCATTGCCTTGAATGATAGAGTATGGTTGAGCGGATCGTGAGAAAGTGATAGAGAAAAAAGTTGGGCAAATAACATCATGAGCACATAAAGGAGAACACATGTGAAAAAGGTGGGGAATAAAATGGGGATAATATTTAATAACAGAGGTCATAATATAAGCTTAATTCAGCCAGTTGAAAGGCCTGTCAACCTGTAGATGTCATTGTTAAAACTAGAATCAAATAATAATATAGCAAAAATGTCACCTTTACTGTACCATGTTCACTCCCTATGAGAAATGCTCAAGATCTTGAATTATGGTGTGTTTCTGGGAATTGAGAAGAAGGCGGTGAATATGAGAGATACAGTGAGAAGAAAAATCACAGAACTTGAAAACCATGGAGAAGAATGTGAAACATACAAAGCATGGTTATTAAATATGTTCCATTTTTGCTGCTATCTGAGATAAACATTCTGTAACTTATTTAGGATGTTAAACTGTTTGTCTCATGAAACCATCAGGGAAGGTCATCTTGTTGTCAATTATAGGTTCATAACTGCTGTCCAGAGTATAATATCATCTGTTGGCAATAGTCTGACATGAGGGAAATTTCTGTTATTTGTAAAATTAAAATCATGACTTTCTTCTTTCTTAAGTTAAACTTCCAGCTGGAAATTCTGAATAGCAATTTATATTAGTTATTTAGTATATATAATATTTTAAAATAATAGGCAATATTAATAAGTGAAATAAATGGAGATAAATGTAGTTCTGAAGGAAAAATGTATTACAACCTTCTCTGAACATTTATATTTGTACAGTAAAGAATTTCCGTCTTTTCATTCAACATATATTTTCCATTTTTCTTAGTATAATTGTTAATAAATTATAATTTAAATGTAGGAAAATGCACAGATCTTAATTGTATAACCAATTGTATAACCAATACATATAAATTTGTATTTGTCAGGGTTCTCTAGAGGGACACAACTAATAGGATATATATATATATATTATATATATATATAGTGATTGTGTGAGTTAATACTCCTTAATAAACTCCCCTTTATATATATATGATGTCATTATAAATATAATATATATTATATATATATATATTATATATACTATATAATATATATGATATAATGATGTCCTTAGAGATATATGTATATATAAAATGACGACCTTAGAGAGAGGCTGCTATATATACTTATATACAAAGGGGGGTTATTAAGAAGTATTAACACACAATCACAAAGTCCCACAATAGGCCATCTGCAAGCTGAGGATCAAGAAAGTCAGTCCAAGTCCCAAAGCTGAAGAACTTGGAGTCCGATGTTTGAGGGCAGGAAGCATCCAGCATGGGAGAAAGACGTAGGCTGGGAGGCTAAGTCAGTCTAGTCTCTCCACGATCTTCTGCCTGCTTTATATTCTGGCCAGGCTGACAGCTGATTAGATGGTGCCCAAAGATTAAGGGTGGGTCTGCCTCTCTCAGTCCACTGACTCAAATATTAACCTCCTTAGGCAACACCCTCACAGATACCCAAGATCAATACTTTACATCCTTCAATCCAGTCAAGTTGACACCCAGTACTAACCATCACAACATCCATGTAACTACCACCCCATTAAAAATATATATATATATATACTTCCATTACTTTCTTGGGCACCTTCTCAGTCAATAAGCTTAACTGATCAGTTTTGTCTGCTGTTGACCTTCATATAGAAGAAATCACATAGGCCAGGCACAGTGGCTCACGCCACCATCCCAGAACTTTGAGAGGCTGAGGCAGGTGGATCACGAGGTCAGGAGTTCAAGATCAGCTTGGCCAATATGATGAAACTCTGCCTCTACTAAAAATACAAAAAATTAGCTGGCATGGTGATGCACGCCTGTAGTCCCAGCTACTTGGGAGGCTGAGGTAGAAGAATTACTTGAACCCAGGAGGCGGAGGTCGCAGTGAGCGGAGATCACACCACTGCACTTCAGCCTGGGCCACAGAGCGAGACTCTGTCTCAAAAAAAAAAAAAGGAATCACGTACTATTACTCTTCCAGCTTCAGCTTCTGTCACTCCACATGCTTTGAGATTCTTTCATATTGTTGTCTGTATCAGTTTGTAATGCATTCACATCACTATCCATTATCCTGATGATGAACATTTAGTGTTGTTTTCAGTTGATGGGCTTTTATTGAAAAAAAGTTTCTGTTTGCTCAAAATTCTAGAAAAACATACTTGTGTTGTCAGCCATTTAAATATCAGTCATTTAGGGTACATGTATGCTGGTATATTATTGTGTTTTTAATTTGTATATCCTTGACGGCTAATAATGTTGAACACCTTTTTATATGTTTATCAGCTATTTGGATGTTTTATTTTGTGAAGTACTTTTAAAGTAGTTTTATTTATGTTTATAAAATAAGATTGTTTTTATTTTTCTTTATCTGTTCTGGATATGACACCCTTGACAAATATACGTATTATAATCATTTTCTTCCAGCCCATGGCTTACATTTTCAAATTCTTAATGGTATGTTTGATGAGCAGAAAATTTTAAGAATGCTTGATTTATTATTTTTATCTTATAGCAAGTGTTTTTGGCTTCTTATTTAAAACATCTTTGTAGACCCCAGGTCTTAAAGCTATTCTCTTATGTTTTCTGCTAGAAGCTTCACAGTTCTAGCTTTCACATTTAAGTCTATGATTCATCTTATGTTAATTGTTATATGTGGTATAAGCTAGAGGTAAATAATCACTTACTTGCATATGAATGCTCAGTTTCTTCAGGACCACTATTGATAAAACATTTAATTTGTTTTTAATTACATGGAGAGATCTTCAAAACTCAATTGTCCACATTTGTGTGTTCTACTTCCCACGTCTCTATTCTGTTCCATTTATTTATTTATTTATTCTTGTATGACCATCATGCCATCTTAATTATTGTATCTTTATTGTAATCTTATTCATAAATATTTATTAACTACTTCATATCTGGAACAAGAAGCCAATATGGTCCACTGGACCCCTAAAGAAAAAGAACAAATGAAACCAGGGGGACATGACCTATGGTCTGTGTTGAGATACCCCTACAATCCATTTTATATAGGAAATATATTGGAAGTGCCACAAATACATAGGAAGTACCAAATTCTGTCCCAGGTTCTTCTCTAAACTCTGTGAATATAGGAGTGAACAGCAGAGACAAAGTTCCTGCCTTCTTGGGATGCAAGTGGCAGCATGCAAGCATACATTCTGTAAAGTAAATAAATAAATAACATAATTTTAGATAATGATAAGGTTCTGTGCTTGGGAGTAATGGGGGAAGAATTTTAAATAGAGTGGTCCAGGAAGAAAGCATAGAGCCACAACAGGCTGTGCACTGCCCAATTCCAGTGCCATTTCCATAGTTCCTAATATGAATAATGTCCCCTCAACTGTGCTACACAGCAGCCCTAAGTGTTCGGGGAAGGGCCTCTTTGAAGAGATGACATTTTGGTGGAGTCCTGGTTAATAAAAAGTTATCATCCATATAACTCAATGAAGTAGAAGTGTTCAGGCAAAAGGAACCGAAAATCCCAAGGCAGGTAGGAGTTTTGGTGAGTTTGAGAACAGGAAGAAGATCTTGGTGGCTGGCACAGCAAAATGTGAAGATCATGTTAAATGAGATTGGATGGCAAGCAGGAGCCAAACCATGTGAAGCCTTGCTCCTTGGTAAGGAGCTTGGCTTTTACTCTAAGTGCTCTGAAAAACTTCCAGGGGTCCTAATTAGAAAAGTGATCTGAACTGATCTGTGAATTGAAAAGATCCCCTTGGCTATTCTCTGTAGAAAAAGGCTGGCTGGTAGGGATTTCTGCTTTTGTCTATGGGGGATTATCTTGTATTAGACTTACCTTAAAAATAAGAACAACTCCACTTTAACAATGATGAACCACTCTTAGCTATGATTTATACCCAACCATCCCTATGGGATACCACACACTACCATGATCAATAGTCACCTTGGGATAAATCCCTCCAGGGGAATATATCAAAATTCACCTAAGGAGGAGACATCATCAATATGGTTGACTAGAGGCACCCAGCACTATCCTCCTCCATAACAAAGACCAAAATAGCAAAGAGATAACTGCACATCAAGTAGATGTTCTAGAGGGGAATTCTAGAACCAGCAGGAAGTCACAGGTACTGTATGAGGAACAGAAGCTTGACATGACAGCATAGAGAGGGAAGCAAGGCAGCTGGCCAGATTGGCTCAGAGCCCAGAGGGACTCCCCATTGAGGGGAAAAGGTAAGAGGTCCTCAGCAGTCCACATTTCCACTTCAGACTCTGACAGTTCTAACTGCAGGAAAGCCCCTCAGCCCTCATAGTCCTTGAGCCTAGTATAAGGGGCTGCCTGGAGTCCACATGATGGTATTATTCCAGGGAAGGAATTTATGTTGGGTTCTACCCTGGGACTCAAGCTGCTGAAGCACAGCACCATTTTGAGTGTGGAGCCAACGCCAAGCTACAACCTGCCTGGGAGCCCAGTAGCCCCTGCATTTTCCACATCCCTGGAGCCCCACCAACATCCCCCGACATCTACTCAGAGGGTTACAGCATTGTGGTACCAGTTGGACCTAGTGGTACGATCACATCACCAGCACCTGAGCCAGCAAAGTGCCCTGTACTCCAGGGAATATACAGTCCAGTACATCAGGGAGGCTGCCCTGGGACATAGGGAACTAAAGCATGCACTCCCCAAAGCCTGAGATCCACCTGTCCAAGACTCTGGCCACCAACAGTGACCCCACTTGAATTCAAAGCCACAGCCCTTGCAGAATGACACAGCCCACTAGGAGTCTGGGGACTGACCTGACATGGACATTTCCAGCATCTGCACGCCCTGCCTAGGGACCTGGGGACTAGTCCAGCTGACCCATCATCAATGCCATTGACACACACAAGGCCCACGTAGGTGCCTGATGACTGACCCATTTTTGCTACTGCCAGTGCCCACATGCCCCATTCAGTGCCCAACACTACCACCACCAGTTACTGCATACCTCACCTGAGGCCCGAAGAATAGCAGGCTAAAGGCATATTTCGACCACATCTGGTGACTGCACAAACCACCTAGATAGGTGCCTGAAGACTAGTCTGCCTGGCACCCCTATCCTCAGAAAAGCCTCCACAACCTACCACAGCGTAACCCACTAAGGACACCACTGATACTTATTATAACCAAAGTAATCATATGGAGACTACATTATGTTGCCCATTCAAAATCAAAGCCCAAGAACCTTGCCCAATTGACCTTATAGATACATCTATAGGAAAAAGTCTTTCCCTATGAAAGTTACTCAATAAAATTAAAAGAAGTGACAGTTACACCAGATATTAATATAAAGACACAGAAACATGAAAAAGCAAGGAAACATGACACCTCCAAAGGAACATAATAATTCTCTAGTAACTGACCCCAAAGAAAAGGAAATTTGTTAAATAACTGAATCGGAATTCAAAGTATTGCTTTTAAGGAAACTCAGTGCAATGCAAAACAACACAGATAAACATTACAAAGCAAGAAGGAAAATAATTCATGACCAGAATTTAAAAATCAACAAAGAGGTATCATAAAAAAGAACTGAACAAGATTCTGGAACTGAAGAAATTAAGCGTTAGAATCAAAAATGCAATCAAGAGCATTAACAATAGACTAGATTAAGCAGAAGAAAGACGTTCTGAACTTGAAAACAGGACTTTTAAAATAACCTACTCAGACAAAAAAAAAGGAAAAAGAATGACTATAGGTGACTACAAGGGTGACTATAGGTATTTATATATTATTGTGTATTTTAAATAGCTAGAAGATTTGGAATGTTCTCAACACAAAGAAATGATAAATATTTTAGGTGATGAATATCCCAATTACCCTGATTTGATCATTACACATTGTATGCATATATCAAAATATCACATGTATCCCACAAATACATATAAATATTATGTATCAATAAAAATGTACATAGGAACATAGATAATTTCATGTATCTCTGCTCACCAACTCCCCCTTGCCCCAAACTAACCATACCAAATTCATTGTTATTTAATAAGAATCACTTATATACATATATCTGGCTTGCCAGAACCTGAGGAAAACCATAGGCTTTGAGGAATCAAGGTCTTGCCTAGTGGTAAACTTGCCAGTGACTTTTCTGGTGTCAGATGGAGACTGACTAAGAGGTACCATTTAACCATTTAACTCTCCTCCACATATTTCACACACATACATATGATCTGACTGTAGAAAATCTGAGAACCTGAACTCTGGACCTGGACCCTTTGGAAGCGAGAAGCACCACAAGAATCTCTGGGGTGAGGGTATGTATGAGTGTGTGTGTGTGTGTGTGTGTGTGTGTGTGTGTGAGAGAGAGAGAGAGAGAGAGAGAGAGAGAGAGAGACAGAGAGAGACAGACAGAGAAACTAAAAATGACTTATACTTCCATCACTCTGAGACAGTTACTACTAATATCTTGTTATCCATCAGCCAGAATATGTTCTATACAGGTGCTCACATATGCATAAATGTACATGATTTCAAAAGACTAATAATTGTAATCTGATTTTTATCTTTTAATAGTTTTGCATGTTTACATGCCATTAAATATTATTCAAGGAAAATAATCACAATTAATAAATGAGGATAAAATATTTTTAAATATATCTTCGAGGGCAAAAGAAAACTCACAAAGCAACCAACACTGAGTGAACAAGATTCAAAAGAGCAACACAGTAAGGAAAGGTGAACCAAACATTCTGTGTTGATTCTCTCCTCTAGGCATTTTGTCAGTCCGCAAATGGCAATCTAGAGACTAACAGACCTTTCAGAGCTTTGAATAATCTCACTGTACTAGGGAAATAAACATTGATGCTCAGGGCTTGTTAAGGTGAAGAACTGTTGGTGAACATCTTTGGCTTTCATTAAGAACACATAAAGGACTATTTACCCCAGGAATAGGAATGCACTGGAAATAATCTGCACTCTCACTAACACTAAATTCCAGGATCAAATCAGCTTAATTCCCAATTGAATTACAGTGATCTGCCACTAATGTCTAAAAGCATACTTAAAGAAGTAAATTCCTTCTACTTGTATATACTATTATAAGAACCTCAAATGTTCTCTGTTTTATTTTTTCAAATAAAGGTTGTCATTCAATAAAATAAAAAAAATCCAGCATTGAAAAGATAAGACTGGACTGATAACCAAGAAAAAAATAGACAATAAAAAAATTAAATTCAGCTAAAGCTGTACTTAGAGGAAATTTTACAGCCTTAAATTCCATATACTAGATAAAAAGAAAGGCTAAGCATCCATGACCTAACTATTTTTCTCATGAAGCTAGAAAGAAAACTGTAAAATAAACTCAAAAATACTAGAAAGAAAAAATGGTAAAATAAGAACTTAATGAAATAGAAAATAAATGAACATTAATGAAGCCAAAATCTGTTCCTTTAAAAAGACTAGTAAAATTCATAAACCCCAGGAGAAAAGGAGAAAACACAATTTAACCAATATAAACAAATAGTCATTCTCATAGAGACAAACCTTTTGAAAAACCTTAGGAGGAAACTGAAAAATCTGGATAGTTCTAAAGATGTTGAAGTCACTGAAAAACCACACTATAAAAAAAATTCTCAGGAGACGGAGCAAGATGGCTGAATAGGAACAGCTCCAGTCTCCAGCTCCCAGCATGAGTGACACAGAAGACAGGTGATTTCTGCATTTTCAACTGAGGTACTGGGTTTATCTCACTAGGGAGTGCCAGACAATCGGTGCTGCTCAGCTGTGGCAGCCTGACCAGTGAGAGCTGAAGCAGGGCGAGGCATCGCCTCACCTGGAAAGCGCAAGGGGGAAGGGAATCCCTTTTCCTAGCCAGGGGAACTGAGACACACAACACCTGGAAAATCAGGTAACTCCCACGCCAACACTGTGCTTTAAGCAAACGGGCACACCAGGAGATTATATCCCACACCTGGCCAGGAGGGTCCAATGCCCACAGAGCCTTCCTCATTGCTAGCACAGCAGTCTGTGATCTAACTGCAAGGCAGCAGTGAGGCTGGGGGAGGGGCGCCCACCATTGCTGAGGCTTAAGTAGGTAAACAAAGTCCTGGAAAGATGGAACTGGTTGAAGCTCACAGCAGCTCAAGGAGGCCTGCCAGTCTCTGTAGACTCCACCTCTGGGGACAGGGCACAGCTAAACAACAACAACAACACAACAAAGCAGCAGAAACCTCTGCAGATGCAAACCACTCTGTTGGACAGCTTTGAAGAGAGCAGTGGATTTCCCAACACGGAGGTTGAGATCTGAGAATGGACAGACTGCCTGCTCAAGTGGGTCCCTGACTCCTGAGTAGCCTAACTGGGAGACATCCTCCACTATGGGTAGACTGACACCCCACACCTCACACGGTGGAGTACACCCCTGAGAGGAAGCTTCCAAAGTAAGAATCAGACAGGTACACTTGCTGTTCGGCAGTATTCTGTCTTCTGCAGCCTCTGCTGCTGACACCCAGGGAAACAGGGTCTGGAGTGGACCTCAAGCAATCTCCAACAGACCTACAACTGAGGGTCCTGACTGTTAGAAGGAAAACTAACAAACAGGAAAGACACTCACACCAAAACCCCATCAGTACGTCACCATCATCAACGACCAGAGGCAGATAAAACCACAAAGATGGGGAAAAAGCAGGACAGAAAAGCTGGAAATTCAAAGAATAAGAGCGCATCTCCCCCTTAAAAGGAACACAGCTCATCACCGGCAACGGATCAAAGCTAGAAGGAGAATGACTTTGACGAGATGAGAGAAGAAAGCTTCAGACCATCAAACTTCTCAGAGCTAATGGAGGAATTACGTACCCAGTGCAAAGAAACTAAAAATCTTGAAAAAAGAGTGGAAGAATTGATAACCAGAATAATTAATGCAGAGAAGGCCATAAACGAACTGACAGAGATGAAAACCATGACACAAGAAATACGTGACAAATGCACAAGCTTCAGTAACCGACTCGATCAACTGGAAGAAAGAGTATCAGCAACTGAGGGTCAAATGAATGAAATGAAGTGAGAAGAGAAGTCTAAAGAAAAAAGAAGAAAAAGAAAGGAACAAAGCCTGCAAGAAGTATGGGATTATGTAAAAAGACCAAATCTACGTCTGATTGGGGTGCCTGAAAGTGAGGGGGAAAATGGAACCAAGTTGGAAAACACTCTTCAGGATATCATCCAGGAGAACTTCCCCAACCTAGTAGGGCAGGTCAACATTCAAATTCAGGAAATACAGAGAGCACCACAAAGATACTCCTCAAGAAGGGCAACTCCAAGACACATAATTGCCAGATTCACCAAAGTTGAAATGAAGGAAAAACTGTTAAGGGCAGCCAGAGAGAAAGGTCAAGTTACCCACAAAGGGAAGCCCATCAGACTAACAGCAGATCTCTCAGCAGAAACTCTACAAGCCAGAAGAGAGTGGGGGCCAATAGTCAACATTCTTAAAGAAAAGAATTTTCAACCCAGAATTTCATATCCAGCCAAACTAAGTTTCATCAGTGAAGGAGAAATAAAATCCTTTACAGATAAGCAAATGCTTAGAGATTTTGTCACCACCAGGCCTGCCTTACAAGAGACCCTGAAGGAAGCCCTAAACATGGAAAGGAACAACCGGTACCAGCCATTGCAAAAACATGCCAAAATGTAAAGACCATCGAGGTTAGGAAGAAACTGCATCAACTAACGAGCAAAATAACCAGTTAATATCATAATGGCAGGACCAAATTCACACATAACAATATTAACCTTAAATGTCAATGGACTAAGTGCTCCAATTAAAAGACACAGACTGGCAAACTGGATAAAGAGTCAAGACCCATCAGTCTGCTGTATTCAGGAGACCCATCTCACATGCAGAGACATACATAGGCTCAAAACAAAGGGATGGAGGAAGATCTACCAAGCAAATGGAGAACAAAAAAAAGCAGGGTTCGCAATACTAATCTCTGATAAAACAGACTTGAAACCATCAAAGATCAAAAGAGACAAAGAAGGCCATTACATAATGGTAAAGGGATCAATTCAACAGGAAGAGCTAACTATCCTAAATATATATGCACCCAATACAGGAGCACCCAGATTCATAAAGCAAGTCCTTAGAGACTTACAAAGGGACTTAGACTCCCATACAATAATAATGGGAGACTTCAACACCCCACTGTCAACATTAGACAGATCAACGAGACAGAAAGTTAACAAGCATATCCAGGAATTGAACTGCTCTGCAGCAAGCAGACCTAATAGACATCTACAGAACTCTCCATCCCAAATCAACAGAATATACATTCTTCTCAGCACCACATCACACTTATTCCAAAATTGACCACACAATTGGAAGTAAAGCACTCCTCAGCAAATGTACAAGAACAGAAATTATAACAAACTGTCTCTCAGACCACAGTGCAATCAAACTAGAACTCAGGACTAAGACACTCAATCAAAACTGCTCAACTACATGGAAACTGAATAACCTGCTCCTGAATGACTACTGAGTACATAATGAAATGAAGGCAGAAATAAAGATGTTCTTTGAAACCAATGAGAACAAAGATACAACATACCAGAATCTCTGGGACACATTTAGAGCAGTGTGTAGAGGGAAATTTATAGCACTAAATGCCCACAAGAGAAAGCAGGAAAGATCTAAAATTGACACTCTAACATCACAATTAAAAGAACTAGAGAAACAAGAGCAAACACACTCAAAAGCTAGCAGAAGGCATGAAATAACTAAGATCAGAGCAGAACTGAAGGAGATAGAGACACAAAACACCTCCAAAAAATCAATGAATCCAGGAGTTGGTTTTTTGAAAAGATCAACAAAATTAATAGACCACTAGCAAGACTAAGAAAGAAGAAAAGAGAGAAGAATCAAATAGACGCAATAAAAAATGATAAAGGGGATATTACCACCAACCCCACAGAAATACAAATTACCATCAGAGAATACTATAAACACCACTACACAAATAAACTAGAAAATCTACAAGAAATGGATAATTTCCTGGACACTTACACTCTCCCAAGACTAAACCAGGAAGAAGTTGAATCCCTGAATAGACCAATAGCAGGCTCTGAAATGGTGGCCATAATTAATAGCCTACCAACCAAAAAAAGTCCAGGACCAGAGGGATTCACAGCCAAATTCTACCAGAGGTACAAGGAGGAGCTGGTACCATTCCTTCTGAAACTATTCCAATCAATAGAAAAAGAGGGAATCCTCCCTAACTCATTTTATGTGGCTAACATCATCCTGATACCAAAGCCTGGCAGAGACACAACAAAAAAAGAGAATTTTAGACCAATATCCCTGATGAACATCAATTAAAAAATCCTCAATAAAATACTGGCAAACCGAATCCAGTAGCACATCAAAAGCTTATCCGCCATGATCAAGTGGGCTTCATCCCTGGGATGCAAGGCTGGTTCAACATACGCAAATCAATAAACGTAATCCAGCATATAAACAGAACCAAAGACAAAAACCGCATGAGTATCTCAATAGATGCAGAAAAGGCCTTTGACAACATTCAACAGCCCTTCATGCTAAAAACTCTCAATAAATTCGGTATTGATGGAACGTATCTCAAAATAATAAGAGCTATTTATGACAAACCCACAGCCAATACCATACTGAATGGGCAAAAACTGGAAGCATTCCCTTTGAAAAATGGCACAAAACAGGGATGCCCTCTCTCACCACTCCTATTCAACATAGTGTTGGAAGTTCTGGCTAGGGCAATCAGGCAAGAGAAAGAAATCAAGGGTATTCAGTTAGGAAAAGAGGAAGTTAAATTGTCCCTGTTTGCAGATGACATGATTGTATATTTAGAAAATCCCATCATCTAAGCCCAAAATCTCCTTAAGCTGATAAGCAACTTCAGCAAAGTCTCAGGATACAAAAAAAAAGTGCCAAAATCACAAGCATTCTTATACACCAGTAACAGACAAACAGAGAGCCAAATCATGAATGAACTTCCATTCACAATTGCTTCAAAGGGAATAAAATACCTAGGAATCCAACTTACAAGGGATGTAAAGGACCTCTTCAAGGAGAACTACAAACCACTGCTCAGTGAAATAAAAGAGGACACAAACAACAGGAAGAACATTCCATGCTCATGGATAGAAAAAGTCAATATCATGAAAATGGCCATACTGTCCAAGGTAATTTATAGGTTCAATGCCATCCCCATTAAGCTACCAATGAGTTTCTTCACAGAATTGGAAAAAATTGCTTTAAAGTTCATATGGAACCAGAAAAGACCCCACATTGCCAAGACAATCCTAAGTCAAAAGAACAAAGCTGAAGGCATCATGCTACCTGACTTCAAACTGTACTACAAGGCTACAGTAATCAACACAGCATGGTACTGGTACCAAAACAGAGATATAGATCAATGAAACAGAACGGAGCCCTCAGATATAATACCACACATCTAGAGCCATCTGATCTTTCATAAACCTGAGAAAAATAAGAAATGGGGAAAGGATTCCCTATTTAATAAATGGTGCTGGGAAAATTGGCTAGCCATAAGTAGAAAGCTGAAACTGGATCCTCTCCTTACTCCTTATACAAAAATTAATTCAAGATGGATTAGAGACTTAAATGTTAGACCTAATACCATAAAAACCCTAGAAGAAAACCTAGGTAGTACCATTCAGGACATAGGCATGGGCAAGGACTTCATGTCTAAAACACCAAAAGCAACGGCAACAAAAGCCACAATTGACAAATGGGATCTAATTAAACTAAAGAGCTTCTGCACAGCAAAAGAAACTACCATCAGAGTGAACAGGAAACCTACAGAATGGGAGAAAATTTTTGCAATCTACTCATCTGACAAAGGGCTAATATCCAGAATCTACAAAGAACTCAAACAAATTTACAAGAAAAAACAAACAACCCCATCAAAAAGTGGGCAAAGGATATGAACAGACATTTCTCAAAAGAAGACATTCATACAGCCAACAGGCACGTGAAAAAATGCTCGTCATCACTGGCCATCAGAGAAATGCAAATCAAAACCACAATGAGATACCATCTCACACCAGTTAGAATGGCAATCATTAAAAAGTCAGGAAACAACAGGTGCTGGAGAGGATGTGGAGAAATAGGAACACTTTTACACTGTTGGTGGATTGTAAACTAGTTCAACCATTATGGAAAACAGTATGGCGATTCCTCAAGGATTTAGAACTAGAAATACCATATGATCCAGCCATCCCATTACTGGGCATATACCCAAAGGATTATAAATCATGCTGCTATAAAGACACATGCACACGTATGTTTATTGCGGCACTATTCACAATAGCAAAGACTTGGAATCAACCCAAATGTCCATCAGTGACAGACTGGATTAAGAAAATGTGGCACATATACACCATGGAATACTATGCAGCCATAAAAAAGGATGAGTTTGTGTCCTTTGTAGGGACATGGATGCAGCTGGAAACCATCATCCTCAGCAAACTATCGCAAGAACAGAAAACCAAACACCACATGTTCTCACTCATAGGTGGGAATTGAACAATGAGATCACTTGGACTCTGGAAGGGGAACATCACACACCAGGGCCTATTATGGGGAGTGGGGATGCAGGGGATGGCATTGGGAGTTATACCTGATGTAAATGACAAGTTGATGGGTGCTGACAAGTTAATGGGTGCAGCACACCAACATGGCACAAGTATACAAATGTAACAAACCTGCACGTGGTGCACATGTACCCTAGAACTTAAAGTATAATTAAAAAAAAAAAAGAAACTGACTCAAAACTGCACAACTACACAGAAACTGAACAACCTGCTCCTGAATGACTACTGGGTAAATAACGAAAGCAGAAATAAAGATGTTCTTTGAAACAAATGAGAACAAAGACACAGTGTACCAGAATCTCTGGGACACATTTAAAGCAGTGTGTAGAGAGAAATTTATACCACTAAATGCCCACAAGAGAAAGCAGGAAAGTTCTAAAATGAGCACCCTAACATAACAAAAGAACTAGAGAAGCAGAGCAAACAAATTCAAAAGCTAGCAGAAGGCAAGAAATAACTAAGATCAGAGCAGAACTGAAGGAGATAGAGACACAAAAAACCCTTCAAAAAATCAATGAATCCAAGATCTTTTTTTTTTTTTTGAAAAGATCAACAAAACTGATAGACTGCTAGCAAGACTAAGAAAGAAGAGAGAGGAATCAAAATGGATGCAATAAAAAATGATAAAGGGGATATCACCACCAATCCCACAGAGATACAAACTACCATCAGAGAATATTATAAATGCCTGTATGCAAATAAACTAGAAAATCTAGAAGAAATAGAAAAGATCCTGGACACATATACCCTCAAAAGACTAAACCAGGAAGAAGCTGAATCCCTGAATAGACCAATAACAGGCTCTGAAATTGAGGCCATAATTAATAGCCTACCAACCAAAAAAAGTCCAGGACCAGAGGGATTCACAGTCGAATTCTACCAGAGGCACAAGGAAGAGCTGGTACCATTCCTTCTGAAACTATTCCAATCAACAGAAAGAGGGAATCCTCCCTAACTCATTTTATGAGGCCAGTATCATCCTGATAACAAAGCCTGGCAGAGACACACACAAAAAAGAGAATTTTAGACCAATATCCCCAGTGAGAATTGATGCAAAAATCCTCAATAAAATGCTGGCAAACCAAATCTAGCAGCACATCAAAAAGCTTATCCACCAAGATCAAGTTGGCTTTATCCCTGGGATGCAAGGCTGGTTCAACACACGCAAATCAATAAACGTAATCCATCACATAAACAGAACCAATGACAAAAACCACATGATTATCTCAATAGATGCAAAAAAGGCCTCTGACAAAGTTCAACAGCACTTCATGATAAAAACTCTCAATAAACTAGGTATTGATGTAATGTATCTCAAAATAATAAGAGCTATTTATGACAAACCCACAGCCCATATCATACTGAATGGGCAAAAAATTGAAGCATTCCCTTTGAAAACTGGTACATGATAGGGATCCCCTCTTTCACCACTCCTATTCAACATAGGTTTGGAATTTCTGGCCAGGGCAATCTGGCAGGAGAAAGAAATAAAGGGTATTCAATTAGGAAAAGAGGAAGTCAAATTGTCTATGTTTGCAGATGACATGATTGTATATTTAGAAAATCCCATCATCCCAGCCCAAAATCTCCTTAAGCTGATAAGCAACTTCAGCAAAGTATGAGGATACAAAAAAAAATGTGCAAAATCACAAGCATTCTTATACACCAATAACAGACAAACAGAGATCCAAATCATGACTGAATGCCCATTCACAATTTCTCCAAAGAGAATAAAATACCTAGGAATCCAACTTAGAAGAGATGTGAAGGACTTCTTCAAGGAGAACTACAAACCACTGCTCAACGAAATAAAAGAAGACACAAACAAATGGAAGAACATTCCATGCTCATGGATAGGAAGAATCAACATTGTGAAAATGGCCATACTGCCCAAGATAATTTATAGATTCAATGCCATTCCCATCAAGCTACCAATGACTTTCTTCACAGCATTGGTAAAAACTACTTTAAAATTCATATGGAATCAAAAAAGAGCCCCATTGCCAAGACAATTTTAAGCAAAAAGAGCAAAGCTGGAGTCATCAAGCTACCTGACTTCAAACTGTACTACAAGGCTACAGTAACCAAAACAGCATGGTACTGGTATCAAAACAGACATAAAGACCAATGGAACAGAACAGAGGCCTCAGAAATAACACCACATGTTTACAACCGTCTGATCTTTGACAAACCTGATAAAAACAAGCAATGGGGAAAGGATTCCCTATTTTAAAATGGTGCTGGAAAAACTGGCTAACCATATGTAGAAAGCTGAAACTGGATCCCTTCCTTACACCTTATACAAAAATTAATTCAAGATGGATTAAAGACTTAAATGTTAGACCTAAAACCATAAAAACCCTAGAAGGAAACCTAGGCACTACCATTCAGGACATAGGCATGGGCAAGGACTTCGTGTCTAAAACACCAAAAGCAATGGCAATAAAAGTCAAAATAGACAAACGATATCTAATTAAACTAAAGAGCTTCTGCACAGCAAAAGAAACTACCACCAGAGTGAACAAGCAACCTACAGAATCGGAGAAAAATTTTGCAATCTACCCATCTGACAAAGGGCTATTATCCAGAATCTACAAGGAACTTAAACAAACTTACAAGAAAAAAACTAACAACCCCATCAAAAACTGGGCAAAAAATATGAACAGACGCTTTTTGAAAGAAGACATTTATGCAGCCAACAGATACATGAAAAAACGCTCATCATCATTGGTCATCAGAGAAATGCAAATCAACACCACAATGAGATACCATCTCACACCACTTAGAATGGCGACCATTAAAAAGTCAGGAAACAACAGGTGCTGGAGAGGATGTGGAGAAATAGGAACACTTTTACACTGTTGGTGGGACTGTAAACTAGTTCAACCATTGTGGAAGACAGTGTGGCGATTCCTCAAGGATCTAGAACTAGAAATACCATTTGACCCAGCCATCCCATTATTGGGTACATACCCAAAGGATTATAAATCATGCTGCTATAAAGACACATGCACACATATGTTTATTGTGGCACTATTCACAATAGCAAAGACTTGGAATCAACCCAAATGTCCATCAGTGACAGACTGGATTAAGAAAATGTGGCACATATACACCATGGAATACTATGAGCCATAAAAAAGGATGAGTTCATGTCCTTTGTAGGGACATGGATGAAGGTGGAAACCATCATTCTGAGCAAACTGTCACAAGGACAGAAAACCAAACACCACATGTTCTCACTTATAGGTAGGAATTGAACAATGAGAACACTTGGACACAGGGAAGAGAACATAACACACCGGGGCCTATTGTGGGTGGGGGGATGGGAGAGGGATAGCATTAGGAGAAATACCTAATGTAAATGGCGAGTTAATGGGTGCAGCAAACCAACACGGCACCTGTATACATATGTAACAAACCTGCACGTTGTGCACATGTACCCTAGTACTTTAAAGTATAATAAAAAAAGAGATTTTAAAAAAAAGAAAAAGAAGGAAATTTGTAACACTAAATGGCCACATCAAAAAGATCTCATATATAACATCCTAAAGTCACACTAAACGAACTAGAGAACAAAGAGTAAACAAACCCAAAAGGTAGCAGAAGACAAGAAATAACAAGATCGGAGCAGAACTGAAAGAGATACAGACACACAAGAAAACCCTTCAAAAAAAAAATCAACGAATACAGGAGGTGGTTTTTTGAAAAAATTAATAAAATAGATAGATTACTAGCTAGATTAATAAAGAAAAAAGAGAGAAAGTCAAATAGATAATAAAAAATGATAAATAAGATATCATCACGGACCCCATGGAAATACAAACAACCATGAGAGAATACTATAAACACTTCTATGTAAATAAACTAGAAAATCTATTAATAGAAAAAATGGATAAATTCCTGGACACAGACACCCTCCCAAGACTGAACCTGTAAGAAGATGAATCCTTGATTAGACCAATAATGAGTTTTGAAATTGAAGCATTAATAAACAGACTACCAATCAAAAATAGCCCAGGACCAGATAGATTTACAGCTGAATTCTACCAGAGGTACAAAGAGAAGCTGGTAACATTTCTTATGAAACTGTTCCAAACAGTTGAAAATGAGGGACTCTTCCCTAACTCATTTTATGAGGCTGGCATCATCCTAATACCAAAACCTGGCAGAGATACAGCAAAAGAAGAAAACATCAGGTCAATATCCCTGATGAACATCGATGCAAAAATCCTCAATAAAACATTGGCAAACCAAATCCAGCAGCACATCAAAAGCTTATCCACCACAATCAAGTCAGCTTCATCCCCAGGATACAAGGCTGGTTCAACATATGCAAATCAATAAACATAATTCATCACATAAACAGAACTAAAGAGAAAAAACCACATGACTATCTCAATAGACACAGAAAAGGTGTTTAATAAAATTCAACATCTCTTTATGTTAAAAACTCTCAATAAAGTAGGTATTGATGGAATGTACCTCAAAATAATAAGAGCCGTTTATGATAAATCCACAGCCAATATCATAGTGAATGGGCAAAACCTGGAAGCATTCCCCTTGAAAACTAGCACAAGACAAGGATGACCTCCTTCACCACTCCTATTCAACACAGTATTGGAAGATCCGGCCAGAGCAATCAGGCAAGAGAAAGAAATAAAGGAGATTCAAATAGGAAGAGAGGAAGTAAAATTATCTTTGTTTGCAGATGATACAATCCTATATCTAGAAAACCCCACCATCTCAACCCAAAAGGTTCTTAAACTGATAAGCAACTTCAGCAAAGTCTCAGAATACAAAATCAATTGCAAAAATTACAAGTATTCCTGTACACAAACAACAGACAAGCAGAAAACTAAATCGTGAATGAACTCCCATTCACAATTGCTACAAAGAGAGTAAAATACCTAGGGTTACAACTAACAAGGGATGTGAAGGATCTCTTAAAGAACTGCAAGCCACTGCTCAAGACAGTAAGAGAGGGGGCAAACAAATGGTAAAACATTCCATGCTCATTGATAGGAAGAATCAATATCACCAAAATGGTCAGACTGCCTAAAGTAATTTATAGATTCAATGCTATCCCTTCAAACTACCATTGACATTCTTCACAGAAACTGAAAACCTATTTCAAATTTTACATGAAGCCAAACTGAGCTATACAGCCAAGATAATCCTAAGCAAAAAGAACAAAGCTGGAGGTCTCACCCTACCTGACTTCAAACTATACAGCAAGGTTACAGTAACAAAAACAGCATGCTACTTGTACAAGAACTGACACATAAATCAATGGAACAGAATAGAGAACTCAGAAATCAGACTGCACATCTACAACCATGTAATCTTCAACAAACCTGACAAAAACAAGCAATAGGGAAAGGATTCCCTATCTAATAAATGGTGCTGAGAGAACTGGTTAGCCATATGCAGAAAACTGAAACTGGACCCCATCCTTAGACCTCCTCAGACACAGAAGAAAACCCTTCAAAAAAAAAATCAGCCTGTAATCCCAGCACTTTGGGAGGCTGAGACAGGTGGATCACGAGGTCAGGAGATCGAGACCATCCTGGCTAACACGGTGAAACCCCGTCTCTACTAAAAAATACAAAAAACTAGCCGGGCGAGATGGCGGGCGCCTGTAGTCCCAGCTACTCGGGAGGCTGAGGCAGGAGAATGGCATAAACCCGGGAGGCGGAGCTTGCAGTGAGCCGAGATTGCGCCACTGCACTCCAGACTGGGCGACAGAGCGAGACTCCATCTCAAAAAAAAAAAAAAAATCAACGAATCCAGGAGGTGGTTTTTTGAAAAAATTAATAAAATAGATTACTAGCTAGATTAATAAAGAAGAAAACTAACAAAAACAAAAACAACTTTTGTTAGTTAATACAAAAATTAACTCAAGATGGATTAAAGAGTTGAATGTAAAACCCAAAACTATAAAAACCCTAGAAGAAGAAAATCTAGGCAATACCATTCAGGACATAGGCACAGGCAAAGATTTCATGGTGAAAATGTCAAAAGCAATTGGAACAAAAGCAAAAATTGACAGATGGGATCTAATTAAATTAAAGAGCTTCTGCACAGCAATAGAAACTGGGAGTGAACAGACAACCTACAGAATGGGAAAACACTTTTGCAACCTATTCTTCTGACAAAGGTCTAGTATCTAGAGTCTACAAGGAATGTAAACAAATTTACAAGAAAAAGAAAACAACCTCATTAAAAAGTGGGCAAAGGATATGAACAGACACTTCTCAAAAAGAAGACATTTATGTGGTCAACAAACATATGAAAAAGAACTCAACATCACTGATCATTAGAGAAATGCAAATCAAAACCACAGTGAGATACCATCACATGCCAGTCAGCATGGAGATTATTAAAAAGTCAAGAAACAACAGGCCAGGCATGGTGGCTCACACCTGTAATGCCAGCACTTTTGGAGACCAAAATGGGTGGATCACCTGATGTCAGGGGTTCAAGACCAGCCTGGCCAACATAGTGAAACTCCATCTCTACTAAAATTACAAAAATTAGCTGAGTATGGTCATGAACCTGTTGTCCCAGCTACTCAGGAGGCTGAGGCAGGAGAATTGCTTGAACCCAGGAAGTGGAGGTTCAAGTGAACCGAGAGCCAAGGTTGTGCCATTGCACTCCAGCCCAGCAACAGAGTAAGACTCTGTCTGAAAATAAAATAAAATAACAGATGTTGGAGATGCTTCTAAGAGATAGGAATGCTTTTACACTGTTGGTGGGAATGTAAATTAGTTCAACCATTGTGGAAGACAGTATAGCAATTACTCAAAGACCTAGAACTAGAAACACCATATGACCCAGCAATCCCATTACTGGGTATATACACAAAGGAATATAAATCCTTCTGTTATAAAGATACATGCATATGTATGTTCATTGCAGTGCTATTCACAATAGCAAAGACATGGAATCAACCTAAATGCCCATCAATGATAGACTGGATAAAGAACAATGTGGTATATATACACGATGGAATACTATTCAGCCATAAAAAGGAATGAGATCATGTCCTTTGCAGGGACATGGATAGAGCTGCAAGCCATTATCCTCAGCAAACTAACACAGGAACAGAAAATCAGACACCACATATTCCCACTTATAAGTGGAAGCCAAACAATGAGAACACATGTACACAGGAGGGGAACAACATACACTGGGGCCTGTTGTGGGGTACTGGTGGGGAGGGAGAACGTCAGAAAAACTAGCTCATGAATCCTTGACTTAACACTCAAGTGATAGGCTAATAGGTGCAGCAAACCACCATGGCACATATTTACCTGTGTAACCAACTTGCACATCTTGCATGTACACCAGAACTTAATAAATAAAATAATTTTAATTTAAAATAAATTTAATTTAAAATAAATTAAAATAATTTTAAAATAAATTTAATTTAAAATAAATTAAAATAATTTTAAAATAAATTTAATTTAAAATAAATTAAAATAATTTTAATTTAAATTTAATTTAAAATAAATTTAAAGTTACATAGATGTAAACTTATAAATACTAGGAAATAATATTCATATTCCCAAATTAAGTTTATTTCACCAATACAAGGATGGCTTAACATTCAGCAAGCAATCTATTGATCACATTAAAATAATAAAGGAGAAAAATCATACTTAGGGCTCCCAACTTATGATGGTTCACATTTAAGGTGATGCAAAAACAATACGCATTCAGTAGAAACCATACTTTAAGTACCCATGGAACCATTCTGTTTTTCACTATCAGTACAGTATTTAATAAATTACATGACATATTCAGGACTTTATTATAAAATAGACTTTTTGTTAGATAAGTTTTTCCAGTTGTAGGCTAATATAAATGTTCTGAGCACACTTAAGGTAGGTAGGATAATCTAAGATATTCAGCAAGTTAGGTGCGTTTTTGACTTATAGTATTTTCAACTTATGATGCATTTATTAGGACATAATTCCATAGTATGTCAAGGAGTGTCTGTAACAATCTCAAATGATGCAAAGAAGTATTTGATAAAATTTAATACCTGTTCATGATTTAAAGCTCTTAGGAAACTTAGAACGTAGGGGAACATCCTAAATTCACACAAACCAATAGCAAAAAATTTTTTTTATTTTTATTTTTTTTAGATGGAGTCTCCCTCTGTCAACCAGTCTGGAGTGCAGTGGCACAACCTGAGCAGTCATTCTTAATATGCAACACTGAAATCTTCCCATTGCAATCAGGAGTGACACAGAATACTTGTTATTAACATTTCTATTCATCATTGTATTGGAGGTTCTAACCAATGCAATAGGCAAAAAAAAAAAAACACAAAAATGAAAATAAATGAAAGTTATACAAATTGGAAAGAAACAACTGTGATTGTTTTCAAGATAACATTATTTTTGTCAATAAAAATCAAATCCAAAAGACAATCCCATTACACTTAGCAAGGGAAGTTAGAAAGGTTGCTGGATGTGATGCCAATGTAGAAGAATTAATTCTAATTCATATAATATCAATGCACAGTTTAAAAATTAAATGAGACCATTAAAGACAGCATTAAAACAACAATTACCTATGAATAAAATAACAAAAGATGTTCAAGACTGCAACACCAAAAACTAAGAAACATTACTTAGGAAAACAAATACTTTTAGGAATTCATAGTTATAACATTGTCATGAAGTAGAAGATTCAATATTCTTAAGATGGTAATTCTCCCCAAACCAATATATACATTTGCTGTAAGCTCAAAATTTTAAAAATACCAACAGATTATTTTGAATAAATTAACAAGCTGATTCAAAAATTTACAAGAAAATGCCAATGGCCAATGGTAGTCATGATTTTAAAGTAACATACCAAAGTTGAAAGATTCAAACTCCCATATGTCAAGGCTTAATGGAAAGCTACTGTAATCAGATGATATAGTGTTATTGCTAAGATAGAGAAATAGCCCAATGAAATAGATTAGAGTCAAAACTCAGATGTAAATATATATTTATGTGACTCATATAATTATGAGTCAAAAACCAGATGTAAATATATACATATATTTATATTGGTACATATGTGTATATACATATATTTACATACATACATAATGTACATATTATGTATGTATGTATTTATTTATATATACATATATTTATAGATTAGAATAAAAAATCAGATGTAAATATATACATAATATATTTATATAATATATAAATATTTTATATACATAATATATTTATATATACATATATTTACATACATACATAATGTACATATTATGTATATATGTATTTATTTATATATACATATATTTATATGTGTATATATATAGACATATATATATATATATATATATTATATATTATATAAACATATATTATATATTATAATATGTGTATATAGACATATATATATATATTATATATTACATATTACATATTATAAATATATAAATATAATATATAATATATAATGTATAATGTATATTATATATTTATAATATGTGTATATATACATGTATTTATAATGTGTGTATATGTGTATATAAATATACACATATTTATTATATGCATCTATATACATATTTATAATATGCATCTATACACATATTTATAATATGTGTATATACATATATTTATATGTGTATATACATATATTTATAATATGTGTATATAGACATATATATATATATATATTTTTTTTTTTTTTGAGACGGAGTCTTGCTCTGTCCACCAGGCTGGAGTGCAGTGGCGCTATCTCGGCTCACTGCAAGCTCCGCCTCCCGGGTTCCTGCCATTCTCCTGCCTCAGCCTCCCGAGTAGCTGGGACTACAGGCGCCCGCCACGGCGCCCGGCTTTTTTTGTGTGTGTGTATTTTTAGTAGAGACGGGGTTTCACCATGGTCTCGATCTCCTGACCTTGTGATCCGCCCGCCTCGGCCTCCCAAAGTGCTGGGATTACAGGCGTGAGCCACCACGCCCGGCTAGACATATATTTATAATATGTATATATGTGTATATATATAGACATATATTTACAATAAGTATATGTAGGCATATATTTATAATATATAGACATATGTTTATAATATGTATATACACACATATATAGAGAGTCCAAAATCAGACACAAATATATATCAGACATATATATATATAGACTTGATTTATGATACAAATGGTACTGCAAAGCAGTGGGAAATCATGTTCTTTTCCACATGGACACATGGGGGGAAACACACACTGGGGCCTGTCAGAGAGTGCGGGGTGGGAGGAGGGAAAGCCTCAGGAAGAATAGGTCATGGATGCTGGGCTTAATACCTGGGAGATGGGATGATCTGTGCAGCAAACCACCATGCCACACGTTTACCTACATAACAAACCTGCACATCCTGCACATGTATCCTGAACTTAGAATAAAGGTTGAAAATAGTTTTTTAAAAGAATGCTCTTTACAATAGGTGGTGCTGGGTTAATTGGATATCCATATAAAAATAGAACAGATATTGACTATTCTTTCTACTAAGCATGTAAGTCAATTCCAAATGGACTGTAAATCTAAATTTTAAAGGTAAAACTATAAAACTTTTAGAGAAAAACACATGAATATCTTCATGGCATTGAGGATAGGCAAATACTTCTTAGAAAGGACAGAAAAAGAATTAACCTTAAACAAAAATTTGATATAGTCTAATACATTAAATGTAATAACTTGTTTATCAAATAACAGTATTAAGAAAGTAAAGAGACAAGATTAGTTTATCAAAAGACAGTATAAAGACAGTGAAAAGATGTCTTAAGTACACATATATAACAGTTGTCTTAATTTTGTAAAAAAGGTCATCCCTTATCCAGCAGGATTAGAGATCAACCTAGGAAAGCACAGATTCTCTGCATTGACTGAAGGCAAGAAAGAACATTAAGTCATTGGCATTGCAGGACAACAGTCCTAATGACCATAGGAAGTTAGAGGCATAGCCACCGCTAGAGAACTACTTGACTTGTGCTGCAGAGTCTGCAGTGGGTGTGGGTGATTACCCTAGGTTCCAGCAGTGGGGACATATAGGGTTAATGATACCTATTGCCACCCCTGATATATTCAAGTACTGTAGACCAGAAGTGGTACCTTGGTACACAGATAGCAAGATCCCATGCACAAGCCTACAAATACAACTCAAACCCTTAAATTGTCTTGTGTCCAACATAACTGGGAATCAAATCAATGTTTCAGCATGATTCTGGTGGCCCAATCTCTGGGCCAATGGGAGAAATCCATTCACTAGACTAGAATCAGAGGTAATCTACTGAAATCAAAGCCTGGCCAGGGACCAGTGGAATAACCTCATAGGTGTAAGTTCCAGAGATTCCAGGAGCAATTGATAAAGCCCATGTGTTTTGGGAGGTAAAATAAGAGAAGAGCACAAGAGAGAGAAACAGGAACTGGGACCTATATGCCTCCCATTCTGGGATTGGAATAGCCTATTAAAATGGCACTGCCAACCCAAACATATTTCAGATGTTGCAGAGAGATTTATAAAATTCCCCAGGCAATTACTTATAGTGGGGTCTGCAAAGACAAAAGCCTGGGGCAAGTGTCTGCTCAAGTCTATCTACGGGTAGTATTGGAGATAAAACTAACATGATTTACTTGTATATTGGATGTGAGAAGCGAAAAAAACTAGATTTTTGGCTTGAGTGATTAGGTGAATGAGGTCATTCACTGAGACGGGAAGCATGGGAAAGGAATAGGTATTAGGGAACAAGTAATTAAGAATTTTACATTGGCTAATGAGATTTGAGACTCCTACTAGATATACAAATACAGATGTTTAGTAGGCTATTAGGCCCACAAGTCTAAAATGTAGAGGAGCTGTTCAGTGTGAGGATTTACCTTGGAAATCATTATAATATAGGGATAGTTGAAGTGAGGGAGTTTACTAAGACTTACTTTGGAGAGGATTTAAGTAAAGAGGGGAAGAAAGCTCATGACCCAGCCCTGAAGCACTACAATATTCAGTAATCAAGCCAAAGAGAAAGGGCCAGCAAATGAGTTTGAGAAAGATTAGTCCCTGAAGCTGTAGGAAAAACAGACAAATTTTATGACTTCACAGTTAACTACCAGCATAACTTACTGCTTGTGTAATCTAGCTCCTTGCTAAAAGTGTTCCCAGACATTAAATGTGAAATGAACAAGGCACGACTATTTATTTTAGTGGTATTATTTTGAACCAAAGCTGCTGACATTGTGATAGTACCTATTAAGCTGATAACTACCTTAGAAAGCTGATTTATTTAAGAAAAAAATAGAATTAGTGTTCTCTTAATATTTAATATTAATGTCAATTAATTAAGAAATATTAGTTTAGTATCTGTCACATATTAATATTTAATGTTAAATATTTAACATTAGTATAAGGCATTAAGGAAAATTTACAGTTAATATTTTTTTATTAATACTTGATATTAGAGTAAGTCATGTAAGCTCTGTATGTATTCAAAATATTCTACTTTAAGCTATTCATATTCTGAGAAGTATTTCTGCAACTTCTAGTTATAAAATATTGTGTCATGGCAATTTAAAAAAATAATTTCTGTATGCATTCTGAAACCTTTGAAAATCTATATTGGTATGAGAATTTAGATTGCATGAGTTAGTTTTGGAGTCAAATTTGATTATGCCCATGATTTCAATGTGTTTTCAAATTTATAGTATCATTTGAATTACAATGACTCTATAGTGGCACATTATAGGATTCATTTCAGAGCTGGCACTTAATCAGCAAGGCTGTCGTTTCTAACCACAACACAAATATGTGTCTATTATTCACCTTACCAGCCAGTACTCAGGGCCTGGCTACCTAATGAATAATGCCTATTATTGAGTAAAATATGAATGTGCTGGGCAGGCTCTAAAATGGCCTCCAATGATCCCCACCTCCTGGTATTCACACCCTTGTGTAATCCCTTTCCTGGAGTTTGGGCAAGACTTAGAAACTGTCTTCTAATAAATAGAATGTGACAGAAATGACAGTATATCAATTCCAACATTTGATTATACAAAGCCTGTGACTGCCATCTTGGGAGCTCTTTCACAGACATGCCCTTGCTCCCTCTTGGACAGCTCAGTCTGGGAGGAGTTAGTTGACATTTATAAGGACACTCGGGCTGCCTAATGGGAGGTTCATGTGGTAAAGAATTGGCCAACAGCCAGTGAGGAACTGAGGTCTGCCAACAAACACATAAGTGATCTTATAAGTGAATCCTTCAGCTCCAGTCAGGTCTTAAAATGACCATAAACTCGGCCAACAGCTTGACTGTAACTTCGTGAGACAATTTAGGCCAGAGACGCTCACTTAAGTTATACCCAGATTTCTGAACAACAGAAACTATGAGATAATAGATGTTCATTGTTTTAAGCCACTTAAGTTCTGTTGCACATCTATAGATGATAACTAATATAACGAGTAAACATATTCACACTAAAGTGCTATTGACTTCCAAAGCAGGTCATTCAATAATGATAAAATTGTCATTTCATTAAAAAGATATAACAATCGAAAATACATATACACCCAACATATCTATTTAGAAGCAGTTAAATATATAAGGCAAATATTAACAGAACTGAAAGGAAACAGACAGTAATACAATTAATAGTAAGGGACTTCAACACTGCACTTTCAACAACCCAGACAGAAAATCAGTAAGGAATCATTGGACTTAAACTACACTTTAGGCCAAATGAACCTAACAGACATACAGAACATTCCATCCATAAGCAACAGAATACACATTCTTCTTAAACAAACATGGAGATTTTCCAGGACAGATCATATGTTAGGTCACAAAACAAGTCTTAAACTTAAGAACATTGAAATTGTATCAAGTGTTTTTTCTGACTGTAATAGTATTAAGCTAGAAATGAATATGAAGAAGAAAACTGTAAAATTGACAAATACATGGAAATTAAACAGCACACTCCTGAACAACCAATAAGTCAAAGAAGATATCAAAAGAGAAATTTAAAAGTTCTTGAACGAAATAAAAATAGAAACAAAATGGACCAAAACATAAGGGAGGCAGCAAAAGCAGTGAAAGGGAAGTTTATGAAGATAAACACCTACATTAAGAAAAAACTCTCAAATAAACAATCTAATATTAAACCACAAGGTACTAAAACGAACAAACTAAGTCCAAAGTCAGCATAAAGAAAAAATAATACATATCCATGAAGAAATCATTAAAATAAGGACTAAAAAAATCAAAAACAATAAAAAAGATCAATGAAACTAAAAGTTGGTTTTTTTTTTGAAAAGATAAAATTAGCAAATCTTTAGCTAAGAGAAGACTCAAGTAAAATCAGGAATGCAAGACGAAATCTTACATCTGATACCACAGAAAATTAAAAGATTATAAGAGACTACTATGAACAGCTAGATGCCAACAAATTGTACGACACAGGAGAAATGGATACATTCCTAGAAACTTACAAACTTCCAAAACTAAATCATGAAGAAATTGAAATATGAATACACCCATAAGAAGTAAGGACATTGGATTAGTAATCAGAAATCTCGCAGCAAATAAAGTCCAGGACCAGAGGAACTGGTGAATTCTACCAAATATTTAAAAAAGAAATAATATCAATTCATTTCAAACTCTTCCAAAAATTGAAGAGGAAAAATACTTCCAAACTCTTTTTATGAGGCCAGCATTACCCGGACAAGGACATTACATGAAAAAAAAATTACAGACCAATTTCCCTAATGAAGATAGATGCAAAATCCTCCATAAGATGTAAGCAAACCAAATTCAACAGCACATTAAAAGGATCATACCCCATGATCAAGTGGGTGCAGGACGGTTCAACATATGTAAATGTGGCACAACACATTCACAGAATGAAGGACAAAACCATGCAGTCATATCAATAGATGCAGAAAAACCATTAAACAAAATCCATTTTCTATTCATTTTCATAATTTAAAAAACCTCTCAACAAATTAGATAAAGAAAAATTCATAGCTAACATCATACTCCACACTAAAAAGCTGAAAGATTTTCTTCTATATAAGAAACAGGACAAAGATGCCCATTCTTGCAATTTCTAAAAAACATAGCACTGGAAGTTCTAATTAAGAAAAAGAAGCAAAAGTCATAAAATTAGAAAGAAAGAAGCTAAATTGTTTATTTGCAGATGATATAATCTATATATTGAAAATTCAAAAGACTACCAAAAAACAGTTAAGTGAATAAATGAATTTAGTAAAGTTACAGCATACAAAATCAACATACAAAAATTAGTCATGTTTCTATACAATAACGATGAACTTATTTCAATAAAATAACTAAGAAAACGATCTCATTTACAATAGCATCAAAAATAAAATACTTAGGAATAAATTTAACCAAGGAGGTGAAAGATCTGGACACTGAAAACTGCAAGACATTGATGAAAGAAACTGAAGAAGATGTAAATTAACAGAAAGATATCCCACTGTCATAGTTAATATTATGTGACAACTTGACAGGGATAAGAGATACCCAGAGAGCTACAAAACATTGTTTTGGAGTGTATCTGTGAGCATGTTTTCACTGAGAGCCCAAACAAAACAAAAAAGTAGGAGAAAGGGTTACATTATTTGTTTTTATTTGTCACTCTGTTTTCTCCCCTCCATCTCCCTTTATTTAGGATTAACAGAATAGTTGTATTCCTTTTGACTATTTGGGCATAACTCTTTTTTTTTTAATTACTGCCTGACTGGATTAAGAAAATGTGGCACATATACACCATGGAATACTATGCAGCCATAAAAAGGATGAGTTCATGTCCTTTGTAGGGACGTGGATGCAGCTGGAAACCATCATTCTCAGCAAACTATTGCAAGAACAGAAAACCAAACACCACATATTCTCACTCATAGATGGGAATTGAACAATGAGAACACTTGGACACAGGAAGGGGAACATCACACACCAGGGCCTGTTGTGGGGTGTGGGAAGAGGGGAGGGTAAGCATTAGGAGATATACCTAACGTAAATGATGAGTTAATGGGTGCAGCACACAAACATGGCACATGTATACATATGTAACAAACCTGCACGTTGTGCACATGTACCCTAGAACTTAAAGTATAATAAAAAAGAAAAAATAAATAAAATAAAATAAAATTGCTGCCTTAGGGATTACACTATGCACCTTTAACCTGTCACAATATTGAGCTAATTAGCATTAATATTGTACCATGTTTTGTAAAATATAAGAATGTTACAATATTATCATTCAATTTGCTGCATGTCTTTGTGTTATGGTTTTTATATATTATAGATCTTCATACATTATAAACTTTGTTTCATTTGATTTTTTGTGTTTTATGCAAATTAAAAGAAAAATAAGTTTCTATATTTCCAGTGCTCTTCATTTCCAACTATAGATGTGATTTTCTCTGTTTCTCTGCTTAAGAAATCCCTTCAGTATTTCTTATATTGCAGACCTGCTGGTGAAGAATTTTCTGTTTTTACTTATCTGAAAATTGTTTATTTTACCTTTATTTTTATTTTGAAGTATATTTTCACGGGATATAGAACTCTTAGTTGACCTTTTTTTCTTTTTCTTTTCTTTCAGGACTTTAAAGATGCAGTTCCTGATATTCTGCTTCTCCATTAGTTCTGAGAAAGCAGCAACCATTCATATTACTGTTACCTTTTATACAACAAATCATTTTTGTCAGCTTTCAAGATTTTCTATCATTAGATTTCAGCGGTTTAACTATGATGTGCCTAAGAATAATATTTTCTTCTTTTTCTTTCTGAGACAGAGTCTTGCTCTGTCGCCCAGGCTGGAGTGCAGTGGCATGATCTCGGCTCACTGCAACCTCTGCCTCCTGGATTCAAGCAATTCTCCTGCCTCAGCCTCCTGAGTAGCTGAGATTACAGGCACGCGCCACCATGCCTGGCTAATTTTTGCATTTTTAGTAGAGACGGGGTTTCACCTTGTTGGTCCCAAACTCCAGACCGCATGATCTGCCCACCTCAGCCTCCCAAAGGCTGGGATTACAGTGGTGTGAGCCACTGTGCCTGGCCAGAATTATATTTTTTATATTTATCTTCTTTGGAGTTTGCTGAACTTCTTGAACCTGTACATTTATATGTTTTTGGCCATTATTTTTTTTAATTGGTCCCATTTTCTCTTTCTTTCTCCTTTCTCTGTGAAACTACACTTACAGGTTTGTTATATTTTTGTCACAATCTTCCACAGGTCCGTAAAGCCCTGTTAACTTATTTTTTTCTTTTTCTATTCTTTCCTTTCTTCTGAGATATACAGAGATATTAACGAATCTTTAAGTTCATACTTGTTTTTTGTCCTGTTTAATCTGCTGTTAAGTAAGCCCATGCCATGCATTTTTATGTTGGATATTTTATATATTATTTGTATTATTTTCATTATATGTATTTCATATTTTAGTCCTTTTATTTTTAGCTTCAGAATCTCTACTGAGGTTTCCCGTGCAAATTATTATTTTTAAAATTTATTTTTTATTTTTATGGGTACATAGTATGTGTATATATTTATAGGGTACATGAAATATTTTGATACAGGTATGCAATGTGAAATAAGTACATTATAAAAAATGAGGTATCTATCCTCTCAAGCATTTGTCCTATTTTTGGGAATAGTTTGAGCAGGATTGATATTAGTTCTTCAAATCTCTGGTAAAATTCAGCAGTGAAGCCTGATCAGATCCTGGGCTTTTCTGTGCTGAGAGACTTGTTATTATGGCTTCAATCTCATTACTTGTTATTACTCTGTTCAGGTTTTGGATTTCTTCATGGTTCAGTCTTAGTAGGTAGGAATTTACCCATTTTCTCCAGATTTTCCAATTTATTTGCATATACTTGCTCATAGTAGCCACTAATGAGCCTTTGAATTTTTGTGGTATCAATTGTATTGTCTCCATTTTCATCTCTGATTTTACCTATTTGTGTCTTCTCCCTTTTTTCTTTATTAGTCTAGCTAAAGGTTAATTTTGTTTATCTTTTCCAAAAATCCCAACTTTTTGTTTAATTGATCTTTTGTATTGTTTTCTTCATTTCAAATTCACTTGTTTTGGCTCTGATCTTTATTATTTCTTTTCTTTTACTAATTTTTGGTTTAGTTTCCTCTTGTTTTTCTAGTTCTTTCAGAGGCATCATTAGGTTATTTATATAAAGGTTCTTTTTTTTTATTTTTTTTTTTTTTTTGAGATAGAGGTTTCAGTCTGTCATCCAGGCAGGAGTGAAGTGATGCAATCTTGGCTCACTGCAACCTCCACCTCCCAGGTTCAAGCAATTCTCACGCTTCAGCCTCCCGAGTAGCTGGCATTACAGGCATACACCACAATGCCTGGCTAATTTTTTGTATTTTTAGTAGATACATGATTTCACCATGTTGGCCAAGCTGGTCTTAAACTCCTAAGCTCAGGTGATCCACCTACCTCAGCCTCCCAAAATTCTAGGATTACAGGCATGAGCAACCATACTCAGCCTGAAAGGTTTTTTTTTTTTTTTTTTAGATGGAGTCTCACTCTGTCACCCAGGCTGGAGTGCAGTGGTGCAATCTTGGCTCACTGCAACCTCTGCCTCCTGGGGTCAAGCAATTCACCTGCCTCAGCCTCCCAGTAGCTGGGATTGTAATTCCAGGTGCCCACCACTACACCCAGCTAATTTTTAGTATTTTTTTAGTAATTTTTAGTAAATTTTAGTATTTTTAGTAAAGACAGGGTTTCGACAGGCTGGTCTCAAACTCCTGACCTCGTGATTTGCCTGCCTCAGCTTCCCAAAGTGCTGGGATTACAGGCATGAGCCACCGTGCCTAGCTGAAGTTGTTCTTCTTTTTTAATGTAGGCCCTTATAACCATAAATTTTTCTCTACTGCTTTCACTGTATCCCATATGTTCTGCTATGTTATTTCCATTATGATTTATTTCAAGAAATTTTTCTGTTTCCTTCTTCGTTAACCCACTGGTGATTCATGGGTATATTATTTAATTTCTACGTGCTTGTATAGCTTCCAAAATTCTTCTTGTTGATTTCTAGTTTTATTCCATTGTAGTCAGAGAAGATGCTTGGTATTATTTCAGATTTGTTTAATGTTTTAAGACTTGTTTTGTGACCTAACATATGGTCTCTCCTTGAGAACGATCCATGTGCTGAGGAAAAAAATGTGTATTCTGCAGCCATTCAATAAAATGTTCTGTAAATATCTGTTAGATCTATTTGTTCTATAACGCAGATTAAGCCCAATGTTTCTTTGTTGAGTTTCCATCTGGAAGATCTGTCCAATGCTGAAAGTGGGTATTGAAATCTCCACCTATTATTATATTGAGATCTCTCTCTCCCTTTAGCTCTAATAATATTTGCTTTAAATAGCTGGGTACTCTAATGCTGGGGACATACATATTTACAATCATTATATCCTCTTGCTCAATTGAAAACTTTATCATTATATAATGATCTTGTCTCTTCTTGCAGGTTTTGTATTGAAAACTATTTTGTCTGATTTAAGTACAGTTACTCCTGCTTTTTTTTGTTTTCCACTGAGATAGAATATCTATTCTCATCCATTTATTTTCAGTCTGTGTGTATCTTTATAGGCAGAATAATTTCTTGTAGGCAACAGATCATTGGGTGTTGTTTTTTCATCCATTTAGCCATTGTACGTCTTTGATTGGAAGGTTTAGTTCATTTACATTCAGTGTTATTATTGATAGCTAGAGACTTACTCTTGCCATTTTGTTATTTGTTTTCTGGTTGTTTGTGATCTTATCTTCTTTCTTACCTTCCTTCCTGTCTTCCTTTTAATGAAGGTAATTTTCTCTGGTAGTATGTTTTCATTTCTTGCTTTTTGTTTTTCATTTATGCACTGTATGATTTTTAATTTGAGGTTACCATGAGGTTTACAAATACTAGCTTATAATCCATACTAGCTTATAACCTCAAATAAATTTTTTGATAATATTGAATACAAATATAGACAATTTTTAAAATTTTATGTTCAGGGGTACATGTGCAGGTTTGTTACACAGGTAAATGTGTACCATTGTGGTTTGCTGTACAGATGGACCCATCACCTAGGTATTAATCCCAGCATCCATTAGCTATTCTTCCTAATGCTCTCCCTCCTCTCCACACCAACCCTCAAACAGGCCCTAGTGTGTGTCACCCCCACCTCCACCATGTATTCATGTGTTCTCATCATTCAACTCTCATTTATAAGTGAGAACATGCAGTATTCGGTTTTCTGTTCTTGAGTTAGTATGCTAAGTAAAATGGCCTCCAGCTCCATCCATGTCCCTGTGAAGGACATGATCTCATTCCTTTTTATGGTTACACAGTATTCCATGGTATATATGTACCACATTTTATTTATCTAGTCTATCATTGATGGGCATTTAGGTTGATTCCATGTGTTTGCTAATATGAATAGTGCTCCAATGAACATATGTGTCCATGTGTCTTTATAAGAGAAGGATTTCTATTCCTTCAGGTATATACCAAGTAATGGAATTGCTGGGTCAAATGGTATTTCTGCCTCTAGGTCTTTGAGGAATTGCCACACTGTCTTCCTCAGTGGTTGAACTAATTTACACTCCCCACAACAGCGTAAAAATCTTCCTTTTTCTCCACAACCTCACCAGCATCTGTTGTGTTTTGACTTTTTAATAATAGCCATTGTTATGTGAGATGGTTTCTCACTATGGTTTTGATTTGCATTTATCTAATGATCAATGATGTTGAGTTTTTTTCATGTTTATTGGCTGTATGTATGTCTTCTTTCCAGAATTGTCTACTCATGTCCTTTGCCCACTTTTTAATGTTTTTTTGTCTTGTAAATTTGTTTAAGTTCCTTGCAGATGCAGGATATTAGACCTCTGTCAGATGGACAGATTGCAAAAACTTTCTCCCATCCTGCAGGTTGTCTTTTCACTCTGATGATAGTATCTTTTGCTGTGCAGAATCTCTTTAATTAGATCCCATTTGTCATTTCTGCTTTTGTTGCAATTGCTTTTGGCATCTTTGTCATAAAATCTTTGCCCAGGCCTATGTCCTGAATGGTTTGCCTAGATTATCTTCCAGGGTTTTTATAGTTTTGATAACTCATTATTTTGATCTGATGACAACTTAACACTAAGTGCATAAACAAACATGCAAAAAGAAAACTAATAAAACTCTGTACTTTAACTTCATTCCACTGCTTAGCTTTTTGTTTTCTCTTTATGTTTTATTATACTGCCTATGTCTTGAAAAGTTATTGCAATATATTTCTTATGATTGGTTCATTTCGTCTTTATACTTAAGATAAAGATAGTGTGCCTACCACAATTACAGTGTTATAATATTCTATGTTCTTCTGTGTGCTTACTATTACCAGTGACTTTTGTACCTTCAGGTGACTTCCTTCTTGCTCATTAACATCCTTTTCTTTCAGACTGAAGAACTCCCTTTAGCATTTCTTGTATGACAGGTCTGGTGTTGATGAAATACCTCAGCTTTTGTTTGTCTGGGAAGATCTTTATTTCCCCTTTATGCTTGAAGTATATATTCACCAGATATAGTATTGTGGGGTAAAAGTTTTATTTCTTCCCCTGTGGCACCTTAATTATATCATGTCACTCTCTCCTGGCCTATAAAGTTTTCACTGAAAAGTCTGCTGCCGGATGTATTGGAGCTCCATTGTATGTTATTTGTTTATTTTCCCTTGCTGCTTTTGGGATCCTTTCTTTATCTTTGACCTTTGGGAGTTGAATTATTAGATGCCTTGAGGTAGTCTTTTTTGGGTTAAATCTTCTTAGTGTTCTATAACCTTCCTGTGGTTGAATGTTGATATCTGCCTCTAGGTTTGGGAAGTTCTCTGTTATTACTAGAATTTCTGCTTGATTCTTTGTAGTTATTTCAATCTTTATGTTAAATTTATGTGACAGAATTCTGAATTGTTTCTCAGTGTTTTCTTAAATTTAAGTTTCCTCAGCTATTCTGAATTCTCTAAAAGGTCACATGACTCTGTTGCTCCAGGATTGGTCCCTGGTTCCTTAGTTTGGTGAGGTCCTGTTTTTTGCATTGTTATTATTGTTGTAGATGTTCATCAGCATCTGGGCATTGGAGAATTGGTATTTACTGTAGTCTTCAGTCTGGGCTTGTTTGTGCCCATCCTTCTTGGCACTTTCCAGACTTTCCAGGTATTTGAAAGACCCTTGGGCCACAAGCCCAATATCACTGTTGTTTTTGCAGACTCAAAGAAGTACTATCTTAGGGATTTGGGTAAGATAGGAAATAATTCTCCGGATTACCATGCAGAAACTCTTGTTCTTTTTCCTTTCTTTCTCCCAAACAAACAGAGCCTTCTCTCTATGCTGAGCTGACTGGAACTGGAGGTGTGGTGATGTAAGTAACTCTGTGGCCACTAGCACTGGGACTGTACTGGGGCTGACTTAAAGCCATCACAGCATTGGGTCTTGCCCAAAGCCTGCTGTAACCACTATCTGGCTACCTCCTATGCTCACCGAAGGCCCTAGTACTCTATGATTAGCAGGTGGCAAAGACAGCCAGGTTTGCATCCTTCCCTTCAGGGTGGTGAGTTCTTCCAGGCCTAAGGCAGGTCCAGAGATGTTATCTGGGATCCAGAATTTGAGTCACAAAATTAGAAATTTGCTTGATGTTTTATTCTACTGTGGCTAAGCTGGCACTCAAACCACAATACTAAGTTTTTCCTACTCTTCTCTTCCCTTTCCACAGGCAGACAGGCCTCTTTCTGTGGCCACTGTTTCCCTCACCCCATGGGGGAATTCTGCCAGTCTACCACTGATGTTCACTTAAAGCCCAAGGGCTCTTCCATCAGCTTGTGGTGAATGCTGCCAGGCCCGGGACACACCCTTCGAGGAAGTACACTCCCCTCAACCAGGGTAGGTCCAGAAACGCTGTCCAGGAGCCTAGGCCTGGACTCAAGATCCCAAATCCCTGCTTATTGCTCTATCCCACTGTGGACAAGCTGGTACCTAAGGTGCAAGACAAAATCTCTTTTGCTTTTCCCTCTGCTTTTCTCAAATAAAAGGAGTTTTCACCATAGCCACCACATCTGGGAATGTGCTAAGTCATACCTGTAGTCAGCATGTCTCAGAGCCCAGAACCCATGGAGTATTCCCTGGATATCACTGCTGCTTATTTAGGGCCCAAGGGCTCTTTAGTAAGTAAGTGATGAGTCCTCCTGTCAGGTCTGGGTCATTGCCTTCAAGGTAGTGGGTTCTCTTTTGGCCCAGGGTGTTTCTAGAAATGTCATCCAGCAGCTGGGGCCTGAAATGGGGACCTCACCACTCTGCCCAGTGCCCTATCCTATCCTAGAATCCAAGATGCAAGACAAAGTCCTCTTTACTCCTCTCCTTAGACAGAAGGAAGGAGTTACTTTCATTGCTGTGAGCTGTGTAGCCTGTGATTGTGGGAGGCATAGCCAACCACTCCTGTAGCAATGCTGCCTGATGTCTCCCTAAGTAAAATGCCACCCTCTGAGCCCAGCCCAGCACTAGGAGTTGTCTAGGAATTGCAGTCCTTGTGTTCTAAACTGTCTTTACTAGGACCCTACAGCACTTTGGCCTGCAGCGGTGATGCTTGCCAAGAAACTCGAGTTCCAACCACTGGGATGGGTGATTCCCTTCTGACTAGGTCTGATTCAAGTGCTCCCTCTTTGCACAGGTGCTGGCTAAGCCCAGCATGGCTTTGCTCTCCGCTATGACAGGGCAGCACTGAGTTCAGTGTCAATCCTTCAGTCACCACACGCTCCCTTTACCAAGCACACAGACTCTCTGTGCCACATGGTCACTGCTTAAGGGCTTGGGGGCAGGGGTGTGTCAGCAATTCAAGACTAAAACTGGAAACTATAATTGCTCACTTGATTTTTGGTTCTTGTGGCAGTGCTTTTCTGTGTACAAGGCTGTGAAAATTCGGCATTCCAGCGGTAGGGAGTTGGGGACAGGACAAGTGGTGTAGGCTTTTATTCTGCCATCTTGCTCTGCCCCAGATTTTCTATTCATTTGGAACATATTTTATTGCTGTATTCTAGAGCCCAGTCAGGAAGTAGAAAACTCATCAAAAATTTGAATAGGAAAATGTAATTAAAATAATTATTAACTACTAAGAAATAAAAATAATTCCAAGCCATATTTAAATTATGGATAGAGCTGCCACTATTTCTAGGACTGAAGCAGAGCAACTAAGGAATAAATAAATATAAAATAAGTTACCTCTATTCCCAGGGCTAAGATTCAGATGTGATTGGAGGGGGTGTGGCTATGGCTCCCTGGATGGCAGGAAAGTTAGTGATGTGTTTAATCTAGGGATGGCAAACAAAATCACCTGCTGAAGTGCCCAGTCCAATGATGTACTACTGAGAAGCTGCCTGATGAGGTGTTGCTGAAATTCACTGGAAAGCCACCTTCTGGGTGTCGTATTCTACAGGCTACCTCACACACAGCAACCAGAATTTTCAAAAAATAAAAAGCGTATCAGAATGAGGAAGAGAAAGAAGCCCTTCTCCTGCAATGTTCCTTCAGCACCTCCGATTACCAAGCCTTAAGGGCTCATGCCAAGCCTGGGCAATATAGTGAGACCCAATCTCTACAAAAAGGCATTAGCCAGGCATAGTGGCACATGCCTGTAGTCTTGGCTACTTGAGAGGC
Organism: Trachypithecus francoisi; assembly: GCF_009764315.1. Lineage (NCBI taxonomy): Eukaryota > Metazoa > Chordata > Mammalia > Primates > Cercopithecidae > Trachypithecus > Trachypithecus francoisi. The sequence continues at coordinate 91,839,674 of NW_022681473.1, forward strand.
TGAGGCAGGAGGATCGCTTGAGCCCAAGAGTTTGAGATTCCAGCAGGCTAGGATCATGCCACTGCACTCCAGCATGGGTGACAGAGCAAGACCTTGTATCCAAATAACATTTTAAAAATCTTAATATTGAGGTCCCGGATGTTGCGGACAGTATGAGGTGAGCGCAGAGGGACGGGGACCAGCAGCTGTCGCCGCCGCTCTCAGGGTGAAGAAGGAACAGAAATCTTTGCTCCCTGACTTTGGAAATCTCGTTTAACCTTCAAACTAGTGATGTCAAGGGTTCCAAGTCCTCCACCTCCGGCAGAAATGTCGAGTGGCCCCATAGCTGAGAGTTGGTGCTACACACAGATCAAGGTAGTGAAATTCTCCTACATGTGGACCATCAATAACTTTAGCTTTTGCCGGGAAGAAATGGGTGAAGTCATTAAAAGTTCTACCTTTTCATCAGGAGCCAATGATAAACTGAAATGGTGTTTGCAAGTAAACCCCAAAGGGCTAGATGAAGAAAGCAAAGATTACCTGTCACTTTACCTGTTACTGGTCAGCTGTTCAAAGAGTGAAGTTCAGGCAAAATTCAAATTCTCCATCCTGAATGCCAAGGGAGAAGAAACCAAAGCTATGGAGAGTCAACGGGCATATAGGTTTGTGCAACGCAAAGACTGGGGATTCAAGAAATTCATCCGTAAAGATTTTCTTTTGGATGAGGCCAACGGGCTTCTCCCTGATGACAAGCTTACCCTCTTCTGCAAGGTGAGTGTTGTGCAAGATTCTGTCAACATTTCTGGCCAGAATACCATGAACATGGTAAAGGTTCCTGAGTGCCGGTTGGCAGATGAGTTAGGAGGACTGTGGGAGAATTCCCGGTTCACAGACTGCTGCTTGTGCGTTGCTGGCCGGGAATTCCAGGCTCACAAAGCTATCTTAGCAGCTCGTTCTCCGGTTTTTAGTGCCATGTTTGAACATGAAATGGAAGAGAGCAAAAAGAATCGAGTGGAAATCAATGATGTGGAGCCTGAAGTTTTTAAGGAAATGATGTGCTTCATATACACAGGGAAGGCTCCAAACCTCGACAAAATGGCTGATGATTTGTTGGCAGCTGCTGACAAGTATGCCCTGGAGCGTTTAAAGGTCATGTGTGAGGATGCCCTCTGCAGTAACCTGTCCGTGGAGAATGCTGCAGAAATTCTCATCCTGGCTGACCTCCACAGCGCAGATCAGCTGAAAACTCAGGCAGTGGATTTCATCAACTATCATGCTTCGGATGTCTTGGAGACCTCTGGGTGGAAGTCAGTGGTGGTGTCACATCCCCACTTGGTGGCTGAGGCATACCGCTCTCTGGCTTCAGCACAGTGCCCTTTTCTGGGACCCCCACGCAAACGCCTGAAGCAATCCTAAGATCCTGCTTGCTGTAAGACTCCGTTTAATTTCCAGAAGCAGCAGCCACTGTTGCTGCCACTGACCACCAGGTAGACAGCGCAATCTGTGGAGCTTTTACTCTGTTGTGAGGGGAAGAGACTGCATTGTGGCCCCAGACTTTTAAAACAGCACTAAATAACATGGGGGAAACGGGGGAGGGAAGGGCCCAGGACTCGGGGCTATTCAACCTAATGAAAACCCTGTTGCTGCGTCACCGTGTTCCCTTTGGCCTGGCCGAGTTTGCTACTGTGGGGATTCAGTTTAGGTGCTGGCCTGAGGACATCCCAGCGGTGGTACTTCGGAGAAACCTGTCTGCATCTGACTGAGCAGAATAAATCGTCAGGTGCCTGGAGCAAAAAGGAAAAAATAAAAGACAGGACATTGAGTTTTAACAGAAGGGAAAAGGAAAGAAGAAAAGATTTTTGCAGAATTTCTTAAAAATCAGTTTGTGGATTCCAGTAGTATTTATATTGAGAGAAACAAATTGTAGTCCTTCCAGCTGTGCTAAAACTTGGATATCTGTGAAAACTCACCACCATACAACCATTAGAAGAGCTCTCTTGTCGTTAGCACTTACTGTTTGCAAGAACAGAATGCATCCTTTTATCCTTTTATGAAAAATGACAAGTGAAGGCAAAAGGGGAAGGTTATTTGATCTGGAAGATGAGTGTTCTGATGTGGTGGCTTTTGCAAAAATCTTTATTGGTGTTGAAAACTGGAAAAAAATAACTCATCCAGAATTCATACTGTCTTGACAAGAACTATGGTTCTCAGTTTTTAGATATTGTGGAAAATGTTTTTGGGCATTTTTCTCTGATTTTATTTCTTCTCCCCCGCCCCTTTTTCTAAAAAACAAACAAACAAACAAAAAAAAACACACAAAACAAAAACAGAACAAAAGAAGAGAAGAGAGAAGGAAATTTTATTAATTAAAGATGCTGTGTGATAAAATCCCAGCCCAGATTGCTCAGCTGTTTGTACCTGACTTGCCGCCTGCATAGGAGCCAGTTCTATTCCTTCTGACTAGACCCTCTTCCTCCAGGGGAGAACTTCCAAATGTTAATTTTTTCTTTTTGAAAATATAAATAATTACTATTTTTTTAAAAAAAAAGAATCTTAATATTGTGCTGAGAAAAGAGAAAAGTTTATTCACTCTAGCTATGGATCATAAAGCAGGGAAAAGAAACGTAGACTTGGAGCTGAGAGACGATAAACTGATAACATAGTTATAACAGCTGCTTTAAAATTTTTGTCTGCTAATTCCAACATCTATGTTATCTTAGAGTTGATTTATTTTGACTCATTTTTCTCTTGACTATGAGTCACAATTTTCTGTTTCTTTGCATGCCTGCTGATTTTTAATCTGTACTGGACATTGTAGATAATATTTTTAGAGACTCTGGATTCTGTTATCTTCTGGATAATGTTGGTTTTTATTCTAACAGGCAGTTAAATTATTGGATGATCACTTCAAACTTGTAGAGGTTTCACACTTTTTGGAGTGTGTCTCACGGTTTATGCATAGATTTAGTATGAATCCTTAAGGTTTAAATTTTGGGATACTCTACTCCTGCAACATGAAATTAATGGGGTTTCTATGAAGAGCTTGAGTTTACCAAACTGTTTCAATATGGCCAGACTCAAATTCCAAATTCTGTCTCCCTTATGAAGGGCAGCAATTGAAATCTCTCTCAGGATTTCAACTGTTGCCTTCTGCTGGGTTCCTTAGAATCTCCCACCTTATATGCATATCAGAGGGCAGCCAAGATTTGAGGACTGCTTATATAAAGATTTGGGGGTTCTTTCTTCTATGGCTTCCTCCTTGCCAGGATTTCCCACTCAATTTCCAACTTCTCAGGCAGACCTCAATTCTGTTCTCTGGCACCTTAAGTCAATAACACAACAGCTTTCCTCTTATTTGTAGCTGTTCCGTGCCTTTCAGGCTAGACAGTTCCCACAGAGAAAAAGCCAGGTTAAAGTGTACCTTATCCAGTGAAGTTTTTCCTCCTTTAAGGGTCACATCCTTCACAGTTTCTGGCCTGCTTTTTGATACTCATACGTTTCTGAAACAAACTCCTCCTCCTCTACAGTGGCAAAACTAGACAAGACATTTCTAAGGGACATTCTTACTCTAAGAGCGTTGGATACGCCTTTGAGCAATAGGTAGATCACAACACACATATACATGAATCTGTTTATTTTAATTGAAAGAGTTATAAGTTGTCATGTTAGTACAATTTGCACTGTATTCAGTACATACTGACTATAGTTCTAGATAGCATATTAATAATACTGGGGTATAGTAAAATGGAAAAATAGGACAAATGTAGCTGTATAATCATTTATCTGACTCCTTCTTTCAGAATCAGCTATACGTCTTCAAAATAAATAACTTTATTTAAGTTAACGGGGCATGCTTATAAAATGTGTTCATATATAAAAAAGAAATCAGCAGAGTATAGAATTTATATTGTTCCTGAACTTTCACTTTGCTTCTCTTTGGAAATATATTCATGTTTCTGGATAGGTAAACTATTGCTCTAACACAATCTGTTGAACATGGATGGTCTCCTGGGCAAAGCATCAGGTCACATAGCACAGCTGGCTGAAGAAAAGTAATTGAAGAAAGGATTTATAGCTCAGTAACAAGCAGACATCTTCAGTGGCCTGTTTCTTTCTTTTCCCATTAACCTGTCTGAAGTTTCATTTCTTTGCAACTACGAGCTGCACATGGCTTCATCCTTGTTCAGCTGGATCTCAAATAAATCTAGTCTTGGGTAGTACTTCATCTTGTGTAAAAGAAAAAAAAGTGTGAGGAACAATAAGAAGAGCAGCTCCTTGGTGTAATGATGAAGAGTCACTAACCTCTGACTGCAGAGGGGAGATGCTTAGGGGCAGCCTGTCTATACTCCTTTCTTTCTATTTTATTAGGTGCTTCTACGCTTTTCTTCTCTTAATATAAGAGAAAATCTTATACACTGCAAAAAAAAAAAAAAATCCACATAACACATGAAAGTAAAAAGGGAAAAATTTTTAGTTCACAATTCACCTTGCTACATACTGTAAAAAATATTTATAATTATTATAAATATTTTGCTGTATAAACTTGCACAAAGTAGCACCATTCACTTCTTTACCTAAATGCACATCTATATTATTCATTTTAGTTGCAGCGTATTGTGTGGATGTACATGCTTTTAAACTTAAACTTTATTTTATCAATCTTCTACTAATGGGTACTCAGTTTATTAGTTTATTTTGTTCTTGAATGATATTATGATGAGTATCCTTATACATGTATTGTCTTGCATTATTTCTATAAGTTTACAGAAGACTGTTGTATCAAGGGCATAGACATTTTTAAAGCTTTTCATGGACATTGACATGCATCCTTCCAGATAGAACATACCAGTATCTACTCCCACTATCATGTGAGAATTTTCTTCACCCTGAGACACATGTTATGTGTACTAAAAATTTGAGTACAAGTAATAGCAAAATCTAACTTTTTGAAACATTCGCTACATAGCAGCATCTGTTCACAAGCATTTTAAATTCATGGTCCCATTTACATTTAAAACAATTCTATAGTGTAGGGGCTGTCTGTGATTATTATTCTCACTTTACAGATGAAAAACTGAAGCACAAGGAAACTAGTCAGGTCAACATGTAGTAGAGGTAATGCCAAGATTTAATCTCAAGTAGTCTGATTTCACAGGCTGAACTTTTAATGGAGTCTCAGGGAAAACAGCTTAGCATAACTAAAAAAGTGGCATAAAGCCCTTGGTGTGAGAAAAGTTGCAACTTCCCTTCTTGCCTCTGGAATGCCACACTTTCTTGGCATCCATCCTATTTCATGGGCAATTCCTTCCTAACTCCTTTGTTGGCTCCTCTTCCATCTAATTCCTTAATGGTGCAGTACTCAAAGCTCAGTGCTGGGCTTTGATGTCTTCTCTTTTTACACTATATCTTAGGTGACCTCCCACAGTCTTGTCACTTTAGAGATCACATAAAAAACAATGATTCCCATACTGTATTTACAGTCCTGACCTTTCCTTGGGCTCATATATCTAACTGCCTTCCCAATACCACTGCAGGGTCTAATAAGCACTTCAAATTTAAGATGGCCAGAACAGAATTCATAGTTTCCTGAATTTGTTCCTCATTGTCTCCCACAACTCAGTAAATGATATCACTAGTACTAAGTTGCTCAGACCAAAAATCTGAGTTTTTTATGATGATTTATTTTTTGAAATGATTTCTTATTTTTTCCTTTTATCTCTATATCCATTTTATGAGTAGCTTCTATCTACTGTAACTCTGAGATATATCTCAAATCCATTCTTTTTTCCCTGTCTTCACTATCACTCCCTTAGCTCAAGCCACTGTCACAACTATCAGCCACTCCAACTCTCTCCATAACTAATTCTCTATACAACATTAAGAATAATCTTTGAAAATATAAATCTGATTATATCTCACCATAATTTGAAATTGTCAATGACTTCCCAGCAGATTTAGGATAAAATTGAAATCCTTATGCAGTTTGCAATCCCCTCATTACATGGATCTTGCCTTTCTTTTGCGTTGGGTACCACTCTCCCCTGACCACCATGCTATAGATATACTACTTTCCTTCCTGCTACTTGAAAATATCAAACTTAAAGAAAAAAAAAAGAAAAGAAAATATCAAACTTATCTCCAATGATATAATTTTGCACGAGCTGTTCCCTTTGCTAGGAATGCTCTTCTGTTAATCCAGTGGTTCTCAAATCAGAGGGAATTTTGCCCCAGGGAGATATTTGGCAATGCCCAGACATTTTTTTGACAACTGGGGAGGTGCTACTAGCTTCTCATACTAGAGACTAGGGATGTTGTTAAACATCCTCTAGTGCACAGGATAGCCGCCCACAACCAATAATTATCTGGTCCAAAATTTCAACAGTGGGAAGGTTGAAAAAAACTCACTTTTATCAACATGTAACTAGCTCTTTTTTAGTTTTTGGATCCCAGCATATATTTTAATTCTTCAGAGACCTTTCTTGGTCACTTAAACCCAAGTCACCTACTATCACAATAGTTTAACTCACTACAATGTGTTTGTCATTCCTTGAATTTTTTTATGTTTATTCATTTAGTTTGCTTGTTCTTTGTCTGTGTATTTCTCTACAATATAAACAACATGAGAGTAAGAATATTCTCTTACTAAACATTATATCCCAAACACCAGAAACAGTGGTTCAAAGAAACCACAACTCAAAGAAGAGCTTCAAAAAGATAGTAAGGGGAATGAAAAACTGAGACTGTGATGTTGTTTTTACTGGAGAGGTGAGAATATTGGCCACTGTACTTGCAACTTCATACTAGAAACCTAGAGTTCAAAGTAGGTCATACACTAAGGCAAAAAGATGAGCTTGGAGGGTGGGTGGGATGATCTAGGGCAATCACCTGATGAAAAAGGATAACTTTTATAAGACGACATTACTAACATTTGTAAGATTTCCAACAACAGTGGTGGCAGTGGAAGAAGGAGGGAGGTTTTAAGCAACAGCGGCAAATTTAAATGTGGCAGCAAAAAAGTCCCAGACAGCTCAGCAAAATTCTAACCTACCTTTCCTTTCTCTCTTCCTCCTGACAATCCTAAACTTAGCATCCAAGTCACAGGGGGCTCAAAGCATTAATAAAGCTTCCAAATATTTCAAATACTTCACAACTGATTAAGATTCCCACCCAAATTGCCTTTGGCACTGACAAAAATAGGACCCAAGTCTACTATCTGCAACTTAAATGGTCTTAGGCCTGCACCGAATTGTTCTCTGAGAAGAGCATGACCTGAGTATGTGAGGGAGATTGGCATCAGTAAGATCAAATAATCTTTTTCTAAAATACAGTACTCATTAGGCCCAGTTTAATTAACATGTCAATCAAACCAATCAATCAAATATTCACCAAGTACCTACCATGCACTTAAACTAGTATCACCAGCTGTTCTACCTCTGGCATGGCCTAGATGACTGTCATAAAACTGAGGCTGAGGGTAGATAAAATGTGAACAAGGTCCAGACAGTGAGAGATGTCAAGCATGAAGTTAGTTCCAGCCATAGATCACAGAGCAGCTCATAACCAGGAGCATGAGGACAGAGAAAAGGATCTGCTCCAAACAAGGACCTGGCATCAAAGATGCAAAATATAATCTAAAGTCCCGAAATGTAGACAGTGAACAGTGATGGGGATTCCAGAACAGGCAATAAATCACCAAGTGAAAGAGAGGCAGGCACTGATCCAGGACTCTAACCCAAGAATTTGGGGTTCTAAAGAGTGGAGATGAAGGGCAGGATTAGTAAAAAAACAAAGCACAGCCCAAGTGCTGCTGATTGATTCCCAGCATGTTACCAATGCAGGAACGCTGGCAAGGATGGAAAACTCAATGTGTGGGACTTTCCCTGGTGAAGACACTAGCCTAGCACAGGCAGGGATCAACATATTGTTTTTCTGTTTAGGGCAGAGGTGGGTCCAGGTGAATGGTTTCCATAAGGAGGTCAATATTGGATAATAAGAGTCAGCATTTAGTCAGGGCAAGATTGTAAGGGGCTGTGAATGCCAGCATGGCAGAAACAGCAAGTTATCATCTAATATTTATTCTTTCCTTTCCTAGTAAAAGAACCATGTTTTTTTTTTTTTTTTGGCAAGAATACCTTTAGTTAAGAATCATGTTTCTCTCTGCCTCCCTCTCAGCTATGTGTAACTAAGTTGTATGTAACCTTCAGCTATATGTAACTAAGAATTGGTCAAAGAGATGGAGTGTTCTGTGGGGTATCCAGAAAGACTAAGGGAGCTGCTTCAGCCAGTGTTAATTTCTTTATGTCTATTGTTCTTCTTTCTGTCAGTGATGACTATAAAAGCTAACAGTCATATTAGACCATGAGGTAACCTTGAGTGAGACCAGATGCCATGACTAGAAGCCATTAACTAAAAATTGCACATCACAAAGATAGAAAGAGTATTGGTCCCAGATGAACAAATGAACCTGCAATACCAGTCATGGCATGCACTCCTCTGGATTTTTTTTTTTTTTAAGCAGGGTCTTGTTCTATCACCCAGGCTGGAGTGCAGTGGCACAACCATGGCTCACTGCAGTCTCAACTTTGCAAGCTCAAGCAATCCTCCTACCTTAGCCTCCTGAGTAGCTGGGATTACAGGTGGGTGCCACCATGCCAGGCTAATTTATTTTTAATAAGCTAATTTTTTATTCTTTGTAAAGACAGGGTTTCCCTATGTTTCCCAGACTGGTCTTGAACTCTTGGACTCAAGCAATCCTCCTTATTCAGCCTCCCAAAGTGCTGGGATTAGAGGTATGAGCCACTGCAGCTGGCTGGATTTATCTTTTTTTTTTTTTTTCCACACAAGAGAAATAAAGATCTATTCTGCTTTAGTCACCATTAACTTGGCATCTCCATTATATGCAGATTCCCTTAATCTCAATTGGTACAGTGGAGGAGTCAGGTGGACAGACTCTAGGGTAGTCCTCCATGATTCCACCTCCTACTGCTCATGCCCTTGGGCAATCAACTTCCCCCCAGCATGGGCAGGACCCATCACTTGCTTCTCACTAAAGGAAAGGGCAAAGGCAAAGAGGTGTCACTCCCGTGTTTATGTATGTAAGACTATATCTTCTTAGCAGATTCTAGAGACTCTGTCTTCCTAGCTGGCTTGAAGAAATAGCCAGGTTGAAAAGTCCACATGACAAGAAGCTGAGGGCAGCCTTTAGGAGCTGAGAGTGGTCTCTATATCCAAGAACCAACAACAAACCAGGGTCCTCAGTTCTGTGACCACTAGGGAATGAATTCTGCCAACAACCCGAGGAGGCTTGGAAGTGAGTTCTTCCCAGTCAGCCTCCAGATGTGAACACAGCCCAGTGAACACCTTGCTGGCAAACTTTTGAGATCCTAAATAGAGAAATCAACTATGCTGTGCCCAGACTTCTGAGCCACTGAAACTGAGACAATAAATGTATGCCGTATTAAGCTCCAGCATTTGTGATCATTTGTTATGCCAAGGTAGATTGCTAACACAAGGAATCTGAACTTAATCTCAAATTTTCCATGACTGTAGTTCACCTTATGCTACAAATTTACCATTCTGTTCTTCTGTGGAGTGTGTACATGTGGAGTTCATAGTTACCTGATTTCACCTATAATGCAAAATACATTGAATGATTATCAAAAAGTAAAGGTATAGTCTTTACCTCCAAGAAGTCTATTAAGTACTTTTGCATGCTCATTAACTGCCTTCACTGGCACCTTCATCAAAGGCAGGCAGGAGACTAGTTAGGGCTCATTCAGGCTCCTTGAACACAACAACTGATTGAGACCCTCCTTTTACTTGTACAATGAGCCACACAAAGTGGGTTAATACACTTTTTTATATATAAAAAGAAAGAAGCAGAAAAGATTCCTATCTGCCCAAAAACATGATGAAGATTAAGTAAACATTGAGATTAATACACATTTTTATACTTAAAAAGGAAGAAGCAGAAAAGTAAATATTACAGATTCACACATGCCCGAAAATATGATGAAGATTAAGTAGTGAGATTTTTTCAGACAAAAGAGTGCCACAGAACTGCAAAACATTATTATTAATTAACATAGTTGTAAAATCTCAGTTTCCAAGAAGAGAAAAATCTTGGAAGCAATTATGAAATTCGTTGTATGGCATTTAGATTAAATAAACACTTATCTTAAGAATACAAAACATTGAATACATTCCTCAATCTGCCAAATACAAATAATCCAATTTGATAGCCTTCCACCTTTCAGTCAGGGGTACTGAAAAACAATGGATGACTTAATAAACATACAAAGCTTCTAACAATATCAACATGCTCCAATGCATTATATCAAACATAATTGTTCTCTATGTCATAACTGGATAACATAAATGTCATAGAAAGGGTCAGAGATAAAAGAGTTTCATTAACTTTCTTTTGCATTAAACAATAGATTAATACCAGTTAATAAAGCAGTTGTGAGTCAGTGTTTTCTCACTAAGTGCTGTTTTTGGGGGTGGGGCATGGATTAGAATAATGAGAGCTTATAATATACTTTTAAAATTTTATTCCAGAAGTAGAAGTTCTAAGTATGTTAATTACTTCTACTATGTCCCCATTACAGACAAAATATGTGATGTACTGCTTTTCACTCCAATACTTACAACTGAAATAAATCTTTTGATATGTGGCTTAATTATCTGGATATAAAATTCTTTTCAAACTAGGAATTCTATCAACTATAAGCTTGCCCCAAATGTATGACACATGGCAGTCTTTGACATTTCCTTCACCCCCCAATCCCACCAAAACCAACAAATAACTAGAAAAAAATTGTATTGTGATCCTTAAATATTCCATATGACTTTTGGAAATGAAATATTCAAATGGAAAATTACTTTGGCCAGCAATTGTAAATCTTAATTCTGTTCAATAAGCCTTATGGTTAGGGGAAATCCCTCCATGTTCTGTCAATAGAATGACTGTCATTCCTAGTTGTTGGTAATGGTATGAGTTGATAACATTTTATATCTTCCAAGGAAGCTGTATATTGGAAAGCAAAGGGGAAAGTATTTGACAGACTGAATTAGTCGTCGTTTGTCACATATCAATGGGATATAAGATTAATATTAAACAATTAAATTTCCACATGCTTCTGATTTTCTTTTTTTTTTTTGAGTTCTTTTTTTTTTCTTTTTTTTTTTATTATACTTTAAGTTCTAGGGTACTGTGCATAACGTGCAGGTTTGTTACATATGTATACTTATGCCATGTTGGTGTGCTGCACTCATCAACTCGTCAGCACCCGTCAATTCATCATTTATATCATGTATAACTCCCCAATACAATCCCTCCCTCCTCCCCCATCCCCATGATAGGCCCCAGTGTGTGATGTTCCCCTTCCCGAGTCCAAGTGATCTCATTGTTCAGTTCCCACCTATGAGTGAGAACATGCGGTGTTTGGTTTTCTCTTCTTGTGATAGTTTGCTAAGAATGATGGTTTCCAGCTGCATCCATGTCCCTACAAAGGACGCAAACTCATCCTTTTTTATGGCTGCATAGTATTCCATGGTGTATATGTGCCACATTTTCTTAATCCAATCTGTCACAGATGGACATTTGGGTTGATTCCAAGTCTTTGCTATTGTGAATAGTGCCGCAATAAACAAACGTGTGCATGTGTCTTGGTAGTAGAGTAATTTATAATCCTTTGGGTATATACCCAGTAGTGGGATGCCTGGGTCATATGGTACATCTAGTTCTAGATACTTGAGGAATTGCCATACTGTTTTACATAATGGTTGAACTAGTTTACAATCCACCAACAGTGTAAAAGTGTTCCTATTTCTCCACATCCTCTCCAACACCTGTTGTTTCCTGACTTCTTAATGATTGCCATTCTAACTGGTGTGAGATGGTATCTCATTGTGGTTTTGACTTGCATTTCTCTGATGGCGAGTGATGATGAGCATTTTTTCATGTGTCTTGGCTGTATGAATGTCTTCTTTTGAGAAATGTCTGTTCATATCCTTTGCCCACTTTTTGATGGGGTTGTTTGTTTTTTTCTTGTATATTTGTTTGAGTTCTTTGTAGATTCTGGATATTAGCCCTTTGTCAGATGAGTAGGTTGCAAAAATTTTCTCCCATTCTGTAGGTTACCTGTTCACTCTGATGGTAGTTTCTTTTGCTGTGCAGAAGCTCTTTAGTTTAATTAGATTCCATGTGTCAATTTTGGCTTTTACTGCCATGCTTTTGGTGTTTTAGACATGAAGTCCTTGCACATGCCTATGTACTGAATGGTACTACCTAGATTTTCTTCTAGGGTTTATGGTATTAGGTCTAACATTTAAGTCTCTAATCCATCTTGAATTAATCTTCGTATAAGGAGTAAGGAAAGGATCCAGTTTCAGCTTTCTACTTATGGCTAGCCAATTTTCCCAGCACCATTTATTAAATAGGGAATCCTTCCCCATTTCTTGTTTCTCTCAGGTTTGTCAAAGATCAGATGGCTGTAGATGTGTGGTATTATTTCTGAGGACTCTGTTCTGTTCCATTGGTCTATATCTCTGTTTTGGTACCAGTACCATGCTGTTTTGGTTACTGTAGCCTTGTAGTATAGTTTGAAGTCAGGTAGCGTGACGCCTCCAGCTTTGTCCTTTTGACTTAGGATTGTCTTGGCAATGCGGGCTCTTTTTTGGTTCCATATGAACTTTAAAGCCGTTTTTTCCAATTCTGTGAAGAAACTCATCGGTAGCTTGATGGGGATGGCATTGAATCTATAAATAACCTTGGGCAGTATGGCCATTTTCACAATATTGATTCTTCCTATCCATGAGCATGGTATGTTCTTCCATTTGTTTGTGTCCTCTTTGATTTCACTGAGCAGTGGTTTGTAGTTCTCCTTGAAGAGGTCCTTTACATCCCTTGTAAGCTGGATTCCTAGGTATTTTATTCTCTTTGAAGCAATTGTGAATGGAAGTTCATTCCTGATTTGGCTCTCTGCTTGTCTGTTACTGGTGTATAAGAATGCTTGTGATTTTTGCACATTAATTTTGTATCCTGAGACTTTGCTGAAGTTGCTTATCAGCTTAAGGAGATTTTGGGCTGAGACGATGGGGTTTTCTAAATATACATCATGTCATCTGCAAACAGGGACAATTTGACTTCTTCTTTTCCTAACTGGATACCCTTGATTTCTTTCTCTTGCCTGATTGCCCTAGCCAGAACTTCCAACACTATGTTGAATAGGAGTGGTGAGAGAGGACATCCCTGTCTTGTGCCAGTTTTCAAAGGGAATTTTTCCAGTTTTTGCCCATTCAGTATGATATTAGCTGTGGTTTGTCATAAATAGCTCTTATGATTTTGAGGTACGTTCCATCAATACCGAATTTATTGAGCGTTTTTAGCATAAAGGGCTGTTGAATTTTGTCAAAAGCCTTTTCTGCATCTATTGAGATAATCATGTGGTTCTTGTCTTTGGTTATGTTTATATGCTGGATTACGTTTATTGATTTGCGAATGTTGAACCAGCCTTGCATCCCAGGGATGAAGCCCACTTGATCATGGTGGATAAGCTTTTGATGTGCTGCCGAATCCGGTTTGCCAGTATTTATTGAGAATTTTTGCATCGATGTTCATCAGGGATATTGGTCTAAAATTCTCTTTTTTTGTTGTGTCTCTGCCAGGCTTTGGTATCAGGATGATGTTGGCCTCATAAAATGAGTTAGGGAGCATTCCCTCTTTTTCTATTGATTGGAATAGTTTCAGAAGGAATGGTACCAGCTCCTCCTTGTACCTCTGGTAGAATTCAGCTGTGAATCCATCTGGTCCGGACTTTTTTGGTGGGTAGGCTATTAATTGTTGCCTCAATTTCAGAGCCTGCTATTGGTCTATTCAGGGATTCAACTTCTTCCTGGTTTAGTCTTGAAGAGTGTAAGTGCCAGGAAATTATCCATTTCTTCTAGATTTTCTAGTTCATTTGCGTAGAGGCATTTATAGTATTCTCTGATGGTTGTTTGTATTTCTGTGGGGTCGGTGGTGATATCCCCTTTATCATTTTTTATTGCGTCTATTTGATTCCTCTCTCTTTTCTTCTTTATTAGTCTTGCTAGTGGTCTGTCAATTTTGTTGATCTTTTCAAAAAACCAACTCCTGGATTCATTGATTTTTTGGAGGGTTTTTTGTGTTTCTATCTCCTTCAGTTCTGCTCTGATCTTAGTTATTTCTTGCCTTCTGCTAGCTTTTGAATGTGTTTGCTCTTGCCTCTCTAGTTCTTTTAATTGTGATGTTAGAGTGTCAATTTTAGATCTTTCCTGCTTTCTCTTGTGGGCATTTAGTGCTATAAATTTCCCTCTACACACTGCTTTAAATGTGTCCCAGAGATTCTGGTAAGTTGTATCTTTGTTCTCATTGGTTTCAAAGAACATCTATTTCTGCTTTCATTTCGTTATGTACCCAGTAGTCATTCAGGAGCCAGTTGTTCAGTTTCCATGTAGTTGAGCGGTTTTGATTGAGTTTCTTAGTCCTGAGTTCTAGTTTGATTGCACTGTGGTCTGAGAGACAGTTTGTTATAATTTCTGTTCTTGTACATTTGCTGAGGAGTGCTTTACTTCCAATTATGTGGTCAATTTTGGAATAAGTGCGATGTGGTGCTGAGAAGAATGTATATTCTGTTGATTTGGGGTGGAGAGTTCTATAGATGTCTATTAGGTCCGCTTGGTGCAGAGATGAGTTCAATTCCTGGATATCCTTGTTAACTTTCTGTCTCGTTGATCTGTCTCATATTGACAGTGGAGTGTTGAAGTCTCCCATTATTATTGTATGGGAGTCTAAGTCTCTTTGTAGGTCTCTAAGGACTTGCTTTATGAATCTGGGTGCTCCTGTATTGGGTGCATAGATATTTAGGAGAGTTAGCTCTTCCTGTTGAATTGATCCCTTTACCATTATGTAATGGCCTTCTTTGTCTCTTTGATCTTTGATGGTTTAAAGTCTGTTTTATCAGAGACTAGGATTGCAACCCCTGCTTTTTTTTTGTTCTCCATTTGCTTGGTAGATCTTCCTCCATCCTTTATTTTGAGCCTATGTATGTCTCTGCATGTGAGATGGGTCTCCTGAATACAGCAGACTGATGGGTCCTGACTCTTTATCCAGTTTGCCAGTCTGTGTCTTTTAATTGGAGGATTTAGTCCATTTACATTTAAGGTTAATATTGTTATGTGTGAACTTGATCCTATCATTATGATATTAACTGGTGATTTTGCTCGTTAGTTGATGCAGTTTCTTCCTAGCCTCGATGGTCTTTACATTTGGCATGTTTTTGCAATGGCTGGTACCGGTTGTTCCTTTCCATGTTTAGGGCTTCCTTCAGGGTCTCTTGTAAGGCAGGCCTGGTGGTGACAAAATCTCTAAGCATTTGCTTGTCTATAAAGGATTTATTTCTCCTTCACTGATGAAACTTAGTTTGGCTGGATATGAAATTCTGGGTTGAAAATTCTTTTCTTTAAGAACGTTGAATATTGGCCCCCACTCTCTTCTGGCTTGTAGAGTTTCTGTGGAGAGATCTGCTGTTAGTCTGACGGGCTTCCCTTTGTGGGTAACCCGACCTTTCTCTCTGGCTGCCCTTAAGATTTTTTCCTTCATTTCCACTTTGGTGAATCTGGCAATTATGTGTCTTGGAGTTGCTCTTCTGGAGGAGTATCTTGTGGCGTTCTCTGTATTTCCTGAATTTGAATGTTGGCCTGCCCTACTAGGTTAGGGAAGTTCTCCTGGATGATATCCTGAAGAGTGTTTTCCAACTTGGTTCCATTTTCCCCTCACTTTCAGGCACCCCAATCAGACGTAGATTTGGCCTTTTACATAATCCCATACTTCTTGCAGGCTTTGTTCACTTCTTTTTCTTCTTTTTCTTTTGATTTCTCTTCTCGCTTCATTTCATTCATTTGATCCTCAATCGCTGATACTCTTCTTCCAGTTGATCGAGTCGGTTACTGAAGCTTGTGCATTTGTCACGTATTTCTCGTGTCATGGTTTTCATCTCTGTCATTTCGTTTATGATCTTCTCTGCATTAATTAGTCTAGCTGTCAATTCTTCCAGTCTTTTTTCAAGATTTTTAGTTTCTTTGTGCTGGGTACGTAATTCCTCCTTTAGCTCTGAGAAGTTTGATGGACTGAAGCCTTCTTCTCTCATCTCGTCAAAGTCATTCTCTGACCAGCTTTGATCTGTTGCTGGCGATGGGCTGCGCTCCTTTGCAGGGGAGATGCGCTCTTATTTTTTGAATTTCCAGCTTTTCTGCCCTGCTTCTTCCCCATCTTTGTGGTTTTATCTGTCTCTAGTCTTTGATGATGGTGATGTACTGATGGGGTTTTGGTATAGGTGTCCTTCCTGTTTGATAGTTTTCTGTCTGACAGTCAGAAGGACTGTCTGTGGTCTGTTGGAGATTGCTTGAGGTCCACTCCAGACCCTGTTTGCCTGGGTATCAGCAGCAGAGGTTGCAAGATAGAATATTGCTGAACAGCGAGTGTACCTGTCTGATTCTTCCTTGGAAGCTTCCTCTCAGGGGTGTACTCCACCCTGTGAGGTGTGGGGTGTCAGACTGCCCCTAGTGGGGAATGTCTCCCAGCTAGGCTACTCAGGGGTCAGGGACCCACCTGAGCAGGCAGTCTGTCCGTTCTCAGATCTCAACCTCTGCGTTGGGAGATCCACGGCTCTCCCCAAAGCTGTCAGACAGAGTCGTTCGCGTCTGCACGGCCCCCGCTGCTTCCCTATTGGACTGCAGCTGTGTGCTGTCCTCAGAGGTGGAGTCTACAGAGACAGGCAGGCTTCCTTGAGCTGCTGTGAGCTCCACCCAGTTCGAGCTTCCCAGCGGCTTTGTTTACCTACTTAGGCCTCAGCAATGGCAGGCGCCCCTCCCCAGCCTCGCTGCTGCCTTGTGGATAGATCGCTGCAGACTGCTGTGTTAGCAGTGAGGGAGGCTCCGTGGGCTTGGGACCCTCCGGCCAGGTGTGGAATTCTTCTGGTGTGCCTGTTTCCTAAAGCGCAGTATCGGGGTGGGAGTTACCGATTTTCCCGATTTCCAGGTTGTGTGTCTCAGTTCCCCTGGCTAGGAAAACGGATTTCCTTCCCCCTTGCGCTTCCAGGTGAGCGATGCCTCGCCCTGCTTCAGCTCTCGCTGGTCAGGATGCAGCAGCTGACCAGCACCGAGTCCAGCAATGCCTAGTGAGATGACCCCAGTACCTCAGTTGAAAATGCAGAAATCACCGGTCTTCTGTGTCGCTTGCGCTGGGAGTTGGAGACTGGAGCTGTTCCTATTCGGCCATCTTGCTCCGCTCCCCCCGATTTTCAAACAAATGATATACATATAATCCCTACGTATTTCATGTCATATTACTCTAATTTCCTAAGTTTATGTGTTTGATCACCTTTTGGTATGACTGTTTAAGTAAGTATTCATATTACTGATAATAATTCACTGTTAATTGAAAAAGATTGAAAAATGATAATGCCGACTCTTTCAGGAGTAGAGTGACTCAGGAGTTCTAGAGTAGAATAAAAAACAGCAACAAAATTAAAAATACCTCAAAA
This sequence comes from Trachypithecus francoisi, assembly GCF_009764315.1. Classification (NCBI taxonomy): domain Eukaryota; kingdom Metazoa; phylum Chordata; class Mammalia; order Primates; family Cercopithecidae; genus Trachypithecus; species Trachypithecus francoisi. The sequence continues at coordinate 91,857,220 of NW_022681473.1, forward strand.
AAGAATTCAGGAATAGAGATCAAAGAGTGCATCTTTATGAGAGAAAGTGTTGTCAGCCAAGCAGAAGCTGAGAACTAAGAGATCTTTGGGTTGCATTTTATTACACAGATCATCCTGAAGTTACACATTCTCCATGAAAAAAAATTTCTAAAAATACCGATAACTTTCATCTGTATATCATTTGGTAGTTTTTAGTTTTCATATCCATCATCTTGAATTTGAGTCTCATTGGAATCCTGTTAAGTTGATTTTAGTCATTCCCATCATACAGTAGTTCATGGACATACACTCAAAAGTGGCCCCAAAAGAACTAAGTCCACGTGTTCTTGAGTAGTGCTTCTTAAAGTTTTTTTTTTTTTTTTTTATTATACTTTAAGTTCTAGGGTACATATGCATAACGTGCAGGCTTGTTACATATGTATACTTGTGCCATGTTGGTGTGCTGCACCCATCAACTCGTCAGCACCCATCAATTCATCATTTATATCATGTATAACTCCCAATGCAATCCCTCCCCCCCACCCCTCCCCATGATAGGACCCAGTGTGTGATGTTCCCCTTCCCGAGTCCAAGTGATCTCATTGTTCAGTTCCCACCTATGAGTGAGAACATGCGGTGTTTGGTTTTCTGTTCTTGTGATAGTTTGCTAAGAATGATGGTTTCCAGCTGCATCCATGTCCCTACAAAGGATGCAAACTCATCCTTTTTTATGGCTGCATGGTATTCCATGGTGTATATGTGCCACATTTTCTTAATCCAGTCTGTCACAGATGGACATTTGGGTTGATTCCAAGTCTTTGCTATTGTGAATAGTGCCGCAATAAACATACGTGTGCATGTGTCTTTATAGCAGCATGATTTATAATCCTTTGGGTATATACCCAGTAGTGGGATGGCTGGGTCATATGGTACATCTAGTTCTAGATCCTTGAGGAATTGCCATACTGTTTTCCATAATGGTTGAACTAGTTCACAATCCCACCAACAGTGTAAAAGTGTTCCTATTTCTCCACATCCTCTCCAACACCTGTTGTTTCCTGACTTTTTAATGATCGCCATTCTAACTGGTGTGAGATGGTATCTCATTGTGGTTTTGATTTGCATCTCTCTGATGGCGAGTGATGATGAGCATTTTTTCATGTGTCTGTTGGCTGTATGAATGTCTTCTTTTGAGAAATGTCTGTTCATATCCTTTGCCCACTTTTTGATGGAGTTGTTTGTTTTTTTCTTGTATATTTGTTTGAGTTCTTTGTAGATTCTGGATATTAGCCCTTTGTCAGATGAGTAGATTGCAAAAATTTTCTCCCATTCTGTAGGTTGCCTCTTCACTCTGATGGTAGTTTCTTTTGCTGTGCAGAAGCTCTTTAGTTTAATTAGATCCCATGTGTCAATTTTGGCTTTTGCTGCCATTGCTTTTGGTGTTTTAGACATGAAGTCCTTGCCCATGCCTGTGTCCACGCTCATGGATAGGAAGAATCAACATCGTGAAAATGGCCATACTGTCCAAGGTTATTTATAGATTCAATGACATCCCCATCAAGCTACCAATGAGTTTCTTCACAGAATTGGAAAAAACTGCTTTAAAGTTCATATGGAACCAAAAAAGAGCCCGCATTGCCAAGACAATCCTAAGTCAAAAGGACAAAGCTGGAGGCGTCACGCTACCTGATTTCAAACTATACTATAAGGCTACAGTAACCAAAACCGCATGGTACTGGTACCAAAACAGAGATATAGACCAATGGAACAGAACAGAGTCCTCAGAAATAATACCACACATCTACAGCCATCTGATCTTTGACAAACCTGAGAGAAACAAGAAATGGGGAAAGGATTCCCTGTTTAATAAATGGTGCTGGGAAAATTGGCTAGCCATAAGTAGAAAGCTGAAACTGGATCCTTTCCTTACTCCTTATACGAAGATTAATTCAAGATGGATTAGAGACTTAAATGTTAGACCAATACCATAAAAACCCTAGAAGAAAACCTAGGTAGTACCATTCAGGACATAGGCTTCTTAAAGTTTAATTGAGATTTATTAAAATGCAGATTGTAATGTAGTAGATATAGGGTAGATTCTGAGAGTCTGAACTTCTAACAAGCTCCTAGATGGTGCCGAAATGGCTGGCTCATATGGACCACAGATTGATTAGCAAAGTGTAAGGCTAGATATAGTGCTTTTTCTATTACAGTACACTCCCCTCTCCTCTTCCATAGCTACCGATATTTGTACCAAATATTTTATTTAACTATATCGTATTTTGTGTGCATTCATTTTTTTCTATTTTCTCATGTACATCAACAAAGTATCTGCTAAAGTTTTGTTAATGAATAAGCAAAATACATTGTAAAAATCTGAAGGGCATAGTCCATGTCAACTAAGTTTTTTATTTCCTAAATAGCTAGGAACATAAAATATATGCAATCTGAAAATTGAAATAAAAATGTTTCCAAACAAAATTTGAGCTGATTATTTTGACTATCCAGAGAACAAAACTGGTATCTATCCTGTACCATAGTGGAGAAGTAGGATGGAATTCAGGAAAATAGGAAGCAAGTTCTGAATTGAGAAGAGGCTGGGGTTTGAGGCAGGATTGAAAAGACCTGAGAGCATCTCTAAGTAAAACTCAAGATTCATGATTCATGTGAAGCTGAAACTCTCTACCTCTTATTACCCATCTGCTATAGTTTGCCGCCTTTGTCAATCCAGACATCTATAATAAAGCAGTGTAGTAGATGTTAACATCAAGTTTTCCACCAAGACGCAGTGATTCAACAGAAGCTGTATGCCCAAGTGAATGGGCTGATCACAGTTTTCTGATTCTGGGACTCCTCATCCAGAGCTCCTGACACGACCTCAAGGTTCCAGAACAGTATGGGACCTGCTTGAGACAAAGATTTCATCCTGACACAAAGACAAAATCCACCCTGCTGAATACATTTCAAAGCGGGTAGTGAGAGGCATAAATTATGTTTCTATTAGAACTTATGAGCCATGGTTGTTTAAGATATGCTTTATGTAGTCTGGTTGTTTGGATTGAACTTAGAGGGCTGTTTGGAAAGTACCTTAGACTACGCATAATAAGGACAAACAGGAGATGAAGGGGAAAATGGTGATGTTGTGGCCACAGGCACAGGAAAGAGCTTCACGTTTTAGTGAAGTCAGAGAACCAAGTCGTGCTGCCATCATCTCACACCACAGGGCGTGCAGAACTGGTGCGAGAGCCCACAGCTCTTCCCTCTTAGTCGGCTAAGCTGATGTTAATCAGAAGTTTGATTTTAAAATGTTCTAGTAACTAATAATTTTTAAATTTATGACCCAGTTTTTCTACTTAGAATGGAAATCTGTCTTGTTTAAAATGAATGCACCCTTCAGCTCACAAGATAAATTAGCCTTAAAAAGAGATGTTACCTAAAATGGAGAAACGCTAAAAATATTTACATTTTATGCTTGTATCATCTAGTAGGTACATTGTACAGAACAATATTTTTCTTTCTCTTAGGGCAAAAAAAATTTTTTAAAGCAAAGCATTGATAGTTATTTGACAAGACAATATTGAAAAAATAAATAACTGATTCATTATTACGGATGCTTTTTGGACCAACCCAACTGTTCCTTTCAGTGGTTCCAGGTTGTTACTTAAAATATTTATATATTTATCAACTTGGATTTAGAATTAAATTTAGAATTAAGTCCAAGTTGATAAATCTCCTTTTAAGCTTCTATTTTCACACAGATAAATGAAAAATATAAATGTTCAAGCAAAGAAGTATTATTTTCCTAAAGGAGACTTTTTCCATACTTTTAAGGTATCACTCAGCAAGATGGTTAAATATAACTATCAAAATTTTCTAATTTTCAGAGGAAATTTGACCATTCAAGTCACTTTCTATTTTTCTTTTCCTTATCACTATGAAATGCAATACCCATTTCACAGGTTGTGGCTTATTTCCACAGCAATAAGCCATTTTGGGGGAAGGACCATTTCAAAAACATATTTCAACAAATACAATGATGAAAATTCAAGGAAATAAAAAAGACATATTTAGACTTAAGATTTAAATTATCAATATTTTAATTAAAGAACACTAGGAAAAATGAACAATACACCTTTTCTACTTTTATATGAGGTAGCAATATTAGCATAAAGAGGTTTCACCGTGTAAAACGTTTTATGAATGCGAGCAGATGGCTGAAGATAACGCTTGTGGACAGCTTCACTTGAAATTTTCTCTTTATGTAAGAAACGAAATAAAATACTAGATTTTATTTGATCTTTTTTCTTGAAAGAAGTTCTTTTGAAAAAAATTTCAATCCATTTTAATTAAAATAGGTACTTCTGAATTTCTTCATGTAAGCCCTGCTAGATATTATCAGACATTCATAAAAAACATGTCACATCATTGACATCAAAACAAATATCTAGGGACAGAAGATTAACATAGGAAACCACAAAAAAATACTGAAATCTAAAATGTACATTCAATAATTAATACAGAAAACAAGAAAGAAGAGAAATTAGTTTGAGCTACTTTGCTTGAAAATAGTCTCCTTCTAGGTTAGTACTCAGTCACTGAATTATTCTACCTCTGATCTGTTCTTTTTATAGATATGAATAATATATTAAACCTACTTTAAGTTAATGTTATCTTTCAGGGCTAAAGCTATTCTATCCTGATCAAAGATCATCAAACAGTATAGAGTGAATCTTTTGTATAGGTGATACCTAGTTAATCATCTGACAAATATGCCTCTCCAGCTGTTACTTATTTATTAATTCAAACTTCAATATGACAAAGGAATTTCTGTACTGACTCATACGTTTTTAATATGTTGGAATTTTTACTTTTCACTTGCTGCTTGGAAGGGCAATAACAGAGGAGTATATGGAAGAAACTTATAGCTCCTTTTTGGTACCATACTTAGCACAGGTGTCTTATACTTAGCATAGCTCTCTTCAATCCCTGACTCAACTTCCACCTGTCATTGCTATTCTTACATTACATTTCTCCCTTCCTTACTTCCTTCCATCCTTCCCTTCTTTCTCTCTTCTTATCTCTCTCCTTCCCTTCCTCTCTCCTGCCTTCCTTTCTTTCAAACTCAAATACATGACTGAGCATTTTCAGAAACTTGACTTTGGAATTAGAAAGGTAGCAAAAATGTCTTGAAAAGATCACTGGGTTTAAAAATCACAAGTAGATACCAACTGAAGTTCTATCATTTACCAACTGTGTGATTCTGGCCTGGCCCTCTGTTTCCTCACGTGTAAAATGGAAAGAACAAATTTTTGTCACAAATATTAAATAAGCTGTACCTGAAAATACTCTTGAAATTTTTATTATAATTTTTAGGGTGCTGCATTTATCTATCAAAATGCCTGCTGTTGTCACTATTAAAACTTATTTTCAAATAAAATCAGAAAGGGAAAATGTATTTTGAGATTCATAATTAAAATCTCTTATATTTCTTAACGTGTTATCTGGGTAGGGTAAACTATTCACTTACTAACATGTTAGGAGTGACTTTTTATCAGTTTAGAGTAAAGAGATTCTAGACGAATAAAACAGAAAGAGTGAGTGTTGATGGAAGAATGAAAAGGAAGAAAAAGATAAGAAAAAAGTTAAACCAAGGCAAGAAGTTTGAGCACCATGAGAATACTCAAGATTGAGGAAACCTGGGAAGGAAAAAGGAAAGGGGGGGGTCCCAAAAACTTACACCTTGATTACATGTCACCTCTCACAATATGCTGTAGTTTCTTGTTCATGTATGTGCCTTCCTGATTAAAATATAAGCACCTTGATTGCAAGAATTATATTTCCTAAGCTTGTATTACAGTATATAATTGGCAAACAAAAACTGAGTAAATCAGTGAAGAAAAGTATGTTTCAATTTTTTTGAGACCTGTCCTTTCATCCACCTGTCCATCCTTTCATCCTTCTTCCCCTGTTGCCTTCCAATCTTCAGACACTTATTGAGCAAGTACTAGGACTGGGCACTGCAGGTAAGTGCTGTCAGTTAAGAGAGAGGAAAGTCCTGCATAAATTTGAAATTTTCAATATCAGATAACAGCATTTTGTCTGAATTTTATTGTAATTGTTAATATGGATTGCATTAAAGATTTGTTATCCTGTGATGCAAAATTGAAGCTATAATACAAAAGAATAATTTGCTCCAACAAGTTATACAATTGTAGATAAGTATTAAAGATGGTTTAAGAGTGACAGTTTTTCTTTGCAGTTAATAGTTTCAAAAGTACTCATCTCAGGGATTTCTGAAAGTTTCTAACCCATAATGTCAAAGATAGTTTACTTCCTGGGGCCACGGGAGGTGTGTTTGTGTTTGTGTGTGTGTGTTACACTTTGCTTTCTTGGTGGAAGGGTGGGTTGGTGTGTTTGGCTGCTCCCTACAGTTCTTTGGATGATTATTTGTTAAGTGTGGTTACGAGCCCTTCGCAGTAAAATTTGTTTCCAGTGATCATGATAGATGGAGAAATGCCTGCAGCTTAGACAGATGCCAACATTGTGCCTTTCTTTAAGACAGCAATGAATGACTCTGGGTCTGAGTCAGTTTAACTGGTATGCCTGGGAAAATGTTTGAAAAAATTATGATAAAATCAATCTGTAAATTCTTCTAAAGGAATATGGCTTTTTGAAGAACAAAGCCTGGAAAACTAATCTCTTCTGCCAATTCTGAGTTCAGAGTGACAGGAGCTTAGTAGATTACAAAGATACATTAAAATTTGACTTTATAAGGATTTTGATTCTTTGTGCATGACACCACCAACCCACAGGAAAAATAATGGGGGTGAACTCAGGAAACAGAGTCACATCTTCCTACACAGGGCTCCCATCAAATTATGCTGTAACATCAACGAAGACTGCATGTGGGACATCTGGCAGTAGAGAAAATGGGTCCCAGTCAGCTATGACTCTCTACTATTACATAGTAAGCGCCAGACTAAAAAGTAACCATCCTAAATTTAAAAACTCTCCTTTGACCCCACTTCCTCCTCTGGCTCCATTTTTCTGATTCTATTTATATAAAAGTCCTTAAAAGAATTATCCATAATCACTGTCTCCAGTTCCTGTTCCTCCACTGCAGGACCAGTTACATAATTTACAGGATCCAGTGCAAAATAAAAGTGTAAGACTCTTGTTGAAAATTATTATTAATTTCAAGACAGTGAGAGCAGAGCATTAATCTCAGTGTGGCCTCTTCTAAGCATAGGGCCTTGGAGCTGGCCCTGTTCCATTGTCTTCTGAGCCCACCCCAATCAGGCACTCATCTTCCACCAATTCTACTAAGAAAAATGATTTTCTTGATGTCTGCACTGATTTCCATAGAACAAATCTGACAGTCAATTCTCCCCTTCATCTTACTGAATCCCTGAGTGATATTTAGCAGTGATCACTGTGTTTTTGTTGAAGCATGTCTTCAACCAGTTCCAGAACTCACTTCTGTTCTCTGTCTACCTCAATGGACACTGCTCCCTTTAGTTTTATCTTCCAGTTCCTCCTTGTGGTAGGTTGAATATTGGTCCCCCAAAGGTGAAGGGGCAAAAAGCTGTGATTGTGTTACATTATGTGATAACAAGGGGTTTATATATATGGTTAAGATCTGGGGATAGGGATTATCCAAGTGAGCCCAATGGAATCACAAAGTGGATCAAAGTCAGTAAGAGATGTGTTGACAGAAACAAGAGATTGGAGTAACATGAGAAAAGAGCCATGAGTCAAAGAATGCAAGCAGCCTTTACACACTGAAAATGTCAAGAAACTAAACTCTCCCTTGAAACCTCTAAAAGGAACACCATTCTGAAGCCCTGATGAGATCTTGATTTTAAACATCTGACCTCTAGAATTGTAAGAAAAAAACTGGCATTGTTTTAAGCCACTAAATGTATGGTAATTTGTTACAGAAGCAGGAGTAAACTAATATACTCCTTACCAAAGAAACTCTACACATTGACCTGCCCCAGGGCTCATCCCTAGGACCTCTCGCCTTCTTTATGCCAACTCCTAGGATACCTCACACAGTTTCAAGGCTTTAAGATGCCAGCTAAACACTGATGACTCCCAGATTTATTTTTCTGGATCAGGGTTCCCTAAACTCCAGATTCTGTTGGCTATAGCCAACAACTCACTTGACATTTTAAGTGTCTAAAAGGCATCTCAAATTTAATTTAACATATCCTCCAATGCACAGTCCTTCTGTTATCTTCCCTATATCAGTAAATGGTAGCTCCAGCTCAATTCTTCCCGTTTCATGGACCAAAAACCTCAGTTATCCTTGATGCCTCTCTTTTTCTCACACTCCACATCATATCTGTCAGGGAATCCTGTTTGCTGAACCTCCAAAATAAATCCAATCTGATAATAAACCTGTACTTCTCAACACTTCCCCAACTACCACTCAGGGTAGAGCCACCATTATGGCTCACCTGTAATATTCCACCAGCCTCAGACTGTTCTCCTAGCTTCTAACCTTGGCCCCCAACAACCTAGGTTCAACCCAGGAGCCAAAGTGATTCTCTTTCAATATTTTCAATGTCATATCTCTTATCTTAAAACCCCATAATGACTTTCCATTTCACTCAAGAGGCATAATCCTTACAGTGACCTAGATGTTCTTTATAATCTGACTCTTCTGCTACTTCTATGACCTCCTCTCCTACCACTCTAACTCACTCACTCGGTTCCCATACCAGATTCATTGCACCTTCTAGAACATTCTCAAGAAAACTCTTGCCTCAAGGCCTTTGCAAGTGTTTCTTTTTCTACCTTAAATGGAAACACAGATATCTACATTACTCCTTCACTTCTTTCAGGTTCTCAGCTCAAATATTATGTTATTATTGCAATGGTCCCTGAGTACTTTCTCCCATTCAACTCCCTGTCTTTCTTATCTTGCTTTGTTTACCTCCATAGCTCTATCACCATGCAACATATACATTTAAACATTTTCTTACTTATTGTTTGATTCCTACTACTAGAATGTGAGCTCTATTAGGCAAGTACATTGTTTTGGTTCTCTAATAACTTCTCAGTGCTAGAACAGTAACTAGGTAATACTAGGCACTTGATAAATACCTGTTGAATGAAATTAATGAATAATGGCACAAGACTAGGAGTATTGGATGCATCTTTTGCCAATATCTAACTAATGTATCAATGAAGATCCATGAATACACCATAGCCCAAGCCCACATTTTCAAATGAAAATTTTAAAAACTATCGGTAAATTCCAAAATGCCCACTAATCAACCCAAGCATCCATCAATAGATGATTGGATAAAGCAAATTTGGTATATCTACACAATGGAATACTATTCACCCATAAAAAAGAATGGAATTATGTCTTCTGTAGTGACATGGATGGAACTGGAGGCCATTAAACAACTCAGAAACAGAATATCAAATACTGCATATTCTTGCTTATTAGTGGGAGCTAAATAATATATACACATGGACATGAAGTATCGAATGATAGACACTAAAGACTCAGAAGGGTGAGAGGGTGCAAGGCAGTGAGGGGTGAGAAGTTATTTAATGGGTACAATGCATATTACTTTGATGATGGTTACATCAAAAGCCCAGACTTAACTACTAAACAAGATATCTATGTAAAAAAACTGCACTTGTACCCCTTAAATTTTTATCAAAAAAAAGGCAGTGTGTGACCACTGTGACCCAGGAACGGTCTTAATTCGAAAACCAGCTAGTCTTCCTTTTCCCCCAAACACACATTTCATGGCACAGCTATCTTCTAAACTGGGTATTTTCAACTGGGGATGATTTTGTCTCCAAGAGGACATTTGCAACATCTGGAGACAATTTTGGTTGTCATAACCAGAGGAAAGATGTTACTAACATCTAGTGGATAGAGACCAAATATGCTTCTAAGCACCCCACTATTCACAAGACACCCCCTACCAGTAATTATCCAGCCTAAAATGTCAACAGTTAAGACTATGTATTCTGCTATTGTTGGGTAGAGTGTTTTTAAAATGTCAATTAGGTCACTGTATTAGTTCGTTTTCACACTTCTGTTAAAGATATACCTGAAACTGAGAAGAAAAAGAGGTTTAATTTTACTTACAGTTCTATATGGGGATTACAGTATGATTCTGGGGAGGCCTTAGAATCACGGCAGGAGGTGAAAGGCACTTCTTATATGGCAGTGGCAAGAACAAATGAGAAAGATTGAAAAGCAGAAATCCTGATAAAACCATCAGAACTCATGAGACTTATTCACTACCACAAAGCCAGTATGTGGGAACCGAACTCATGATTCAAATTATCTCCCACCAGATCCCTCCCACAACACGTGGGAATTATGGGAGTACAAGTCAAGATGAGATTTGGGTGGGGACACTGCTAAACCATATCCGTCACATTGATCAACAGTGTTACTTCAGGCTTCTATATGCTTACCGATTTTCTTTTTACTTCACTTTCAGCTGTTGAAAGATGGGTGTTGGGTTTTTCAATTATAATTAGAGATCTATTTTTTTGTAGTTCTGTTTGCTTTTGTTTCCCATATCTTGAAACTCTGCTATTAATATATAAACATTTCGGATTTTTATGCCTTCTGGATGAACTCACCCTTTCATCATTATCAAAGGACTCTCTCTATTGTTGGCAAGATTCTGAAATCTCTTTTGTCTGTTATAAATACAGCCCCTCCAGCTTTCCTTTGATTCGTGTTAGGATGGTTTATCTCTTTATATCCTTTTACTTTTGATGTTATTTGCATTTTTATATAAAAAGTGGGTTTATTAAAGATAGTACATAGTTGGGCCTTTTTTCTTTCTCCAGGCTCACAGTCTCTTCCATTTAATTGTGATATTTGTGCCATTTAAAATTAATATGATTATCAATATGATTAGGTTTAAATCTACTTTCATGCTATTTGCTTTCTATTTGCCTGATCTCTTCTTTGGTTACTTTGATTTTTTTCTGTCTTTTTGGTGGTGGCAGGTGGGGAAAAAGGGTGAGTCTTCTTTATAGTCCCATGTGGTAGGAAGGATTCTAAGATGGCTCCCAAGGCAGCTACCGTCTAACATACATATGCTGTACATTGCTCTTCCTTTGAGTGTAGGAAGGACTTGTTAATATGATGGAATTTCAATCTCATGACTATGTTATACTACTTGGAAAAGATAAAGAGATTGTTCTGTGATTAAGGTCTCTAATCAGTTGACTGAACTAATTAAAAAGGTTATCTTTAGTAGAACTGACCTAATCAGGTTAGCATTTTGTAAAAGGCCCAGGCCACCCTTAAGAAAGAGACTAGAAGTAAGAGGGATGGTCCTGCTGGCCTTGATGATGTAAGCTCACATGATGTGAGAGGGCCTATGAGACACAGCAAAGATGTGAGGGCAACTCTAGAAGTTGAGAGTGGTCCCTGACTGCTATAGTCGGTGTCCTCCCAAAATTCCTGTGTTAAAATTCTAACACCCAAGGTGTTGGTGTTAGGAGATGGGGCCTTCAGAAGCTGATTAGGTCATGACGGTGGAGCCCTCATTTATGAGATTAGTTCCCTTATGAAATAAGCTAAAGAGAGACCCCTCACCCCTTCCACAATGTGAGAACACAGCAAGAAGATATTGTCTATGAAGCAAAAAATTGGCTTTCACCAGACACTGAATATGCCAGCAACTTGATCTTGGACTTCCTGGCTTCCAGAAATGTGAGAAATAAATTTCTGCTGTTTATTAGGCACCCAATTTATGGTATTTTGTTATAGCAGCTCAAACTAAAACACTAACCAATAGGACCTAAGTCATATAGCTGCAACAAATATAAGGAACTTAGAATATAAATGAAATCTGTCAATAATCTGAATGAGCTTGGAAACAAACCTTCCCCAATCAAACCTCCAAATGAGAATGCAGCCTTGCTAGCCCCTTGATTTCAGCCATGTGCAATCCTGAGTAAAGGATCAAGCTAAGCTGTGCTCAGATTCCTGACCCACAGAAACTGTGGGATACTAAATGTATGTTGTTTAAGGTATTAATACATTAAAAACTCAGGCTCAGACAGGCGGAGCTACTTGCTGCAGTTTACAGGTCCTAAAGACAAAGCCAAGATTGAAACCCAGGCTGTCCATCCCCAGAGGCCTCATCCTTAACCATTAAGCTACACTCTCTTTGTACCAGTTATCAATAGATTAATGCAATTTTGTAGAGAGTTCAGAAATATACCTAAGCATTATAGAGTATGAGATAGAAATGGCTTTTGAATTACTGGGACATCAATTTGTCATCTTTTGTCCAATCAAAAGATAAGCCCCTGTCCTGTACAACTTTGGCTCTATCTCCAATATGACCTGATTGCTCCCTTCATCTCAGACTTTTTCAAAATGACTTCTAAAAACCTAAATCTACAACAACTCTCAGGTCATTATTCTTCACACCCCAGCAAATATTTGTCTTTATGCTATTTTTGAGCCTTCTATCCCTCTGTATCATTGTCACCTGCCAAAAATCTAGTTACTATATGCATCTTCCCATTTTAGAACATGCTACTTTAACTTTCTGGCTGAATCCAGATCCTCAAAGGTGGGATCCTTGTCTTTGTAACCACAGTCCCAGAGGTAATGTAGATGTTCATAAACGTATGTCAACGGATTAAATTAATGCCTTAAAAAATTAATTCCTCCAAGAGTAACATATGCTACTATATATACTGCATGTCCGCTATTACCTTTCAACAGCATCATCCTTCTCTGCTGAACCAGGAGTGACTTCTTCCCACAGACAAAACAAAGCAGTCTTTTGGGACACAAACCAATGCAAGGCTGTTGCCTTTGGGTGTCTTGGCTCCAGGTAATAAATTGCTGATTCATTAACAAATTATAATATACATTAGAATGATTTTTTTCTTCTATACCGTGTACATTCACACAGAGGGAAAATTGTATACAGTAAATGCTGACATGGATAAAAACATGGATGTTTCAAGCAGTAAGGATGCTTACATTCAGAATAAAGTACAGTTTTTTGTTGCCATTTTCTTTTTTTAGAGAGAGATCCTCACTCTGTCACTCAGGCTGGAGTGCAGTGACACAATCATATGTCACAGTAACCTTGAACTCCCAGGCTCAAGTGGCCCTCCGACTTCAGCCTCACAACTGGCTGAAACTACAGGAACATGCCACCTCATCTGGCTAAGTATTATTATTATTATTTGTAGAGATGGGATTTTGCTGTGTTGCCCAGGCTGATCTAAAACTCCTGGCCTCAAGCAAACCTCCCACTTCAGCCTTCCAAGGCAATGGGATGACAAGTGTAAGCCACTGTGCCTGGCTCAGAGTACAGTTTTAATATCCAAATTTCCAAGCATTCACCCATATACTCTAAGATAACAAAAGGATAATAGTGAAAGTGTTTAGGGATTACTTTGTCCTTATTCTATAAGTCAAGTAATACATTCTAATTTCATATTACTTTTGAAAATAAGAAAATATTTATAAAGTTGCATAAAGCAGACTTTTTGAGGTAAATAAATTAGCATTTTAGATGAGGAAACCTAGGCTTATAGAAGAGGTGTGACTCGAAGACCACACAGAAAACAGCAGAACTGAGACTAAGCCTAGATCTAACACCATATCCATGATCGATTGCAATTTAGCTATGCCCTGTCCCCCGCATCAAGACAATAGGAACACTGGAGCAGGGTCTGGACTGCAGGGCTGCCCTCTGGGGAACCAGGTGGAGCCTGGTGGTCGGGTGTCTTTCCATGGCTGTGCACTCCAGCCCTGAGTGCAGCAACTGAGAGCTGGCATTGTTAAGAGGACCAGAGACTGAAAGTTGGGCAGAACATGCAGTCAAGCTGTGGGTCTGGAAGGGCTCTACAGAGACAGGGAGCAGGGCAAAATCTGGAGAAATTAGATAAGAATAGAAGTTCCAAGCAGGAAATGTGAGGCCAAGTGTCTAGAGAATATCCTAGGCCTGGAGAACATGGCACTTCGTTATAGGCAGCTACCTCCCACACCAGTGAGGAGATAGTGTCAAGGATCAGCTACAGCTCCAATAGGCTGCTCCCTCTCTGCCATGGCTGCCCATGCAGGGGAAATGCATTCCTCCTCATAGCCTCAAGATGCCCACAACCCCTAAGGCAGGAAATGGGGAAAGTCAGATTTTTTTTGTCTGTGTTTGGCTACCATAGAGAAGAAGGTAAAAATTATAGACTGAGAAAGGAGGGGAAGTAATACTCTCAAGACATATTTACTAGCAAATTGTAAATCAACAGTTGGTGAACTCATCATCAACACAGGGAATGCAGCTCTGAATCTTGTGTCAATTTTCTCCCCTAAATCAACTTTCATAACTCATCGCACATTACATCCTTCCACCTAATGAAACTGAACTCATCAAGAGGGAATTCAAATATTTTAGGGAGAACCATCCAATTCATTTGCAATGGTAAACTGGTGTGGGATTTAACTGCATGGCTACCACTCAGTTCCAACTTGGGTATCACTGGCCTCCAACTGGCTTTGATTCAAAACATTGTTTGAAACTAGGTCAGATGAGATTTCATGGCAGTCGGGTCATTGTCTACCTGTCTGTTTGGGGTTTTGGGGTTTTCTGACAAGTCGACAAACATTTTATGTCTAATGTATCTGACTCTCACCCTTCTGCATAATATACAGTTCCCTCAGAACAACATGGCACTGTCTTAGGGCTAGGCAGGTTGTATAACCATTAACATTTCATTTTATAAATAAAACTTTTGCTAACTATGGCTCAACAAACACTTCCATACTCAGAAAGGAAACATAATAGGATAACATATACTTGATGTGGAAGAACTTTGACATTGTGTTTCTCCAGCAAAATTTTTGTCAGAAAAGCAATAAATACAATTTATAAAATTTTAAGTGATTTTGCCAGGGATGGGGAGTTAACAGGTTAATGAAGTAGAAGGGAAAAAGGTAAGTCCAGAACTCTATAAACCTTTTTTGTTTTACAGTTATTGCTATTCTTATTTAATCATTTCAATAACCCTGAAAGGTACTGATACCCACTTTAAGGATAAAAAAAATCCTGAGCCTCATAAAAGTTAAGTAACTTGATCAAGGTCAGCTGGAGAGACCAAGGTTTCTTTAGGGCTAGAATCCAGATCTACCTGATTCCATAGCCCAGGCTTCCATGCATAACATAGTAAGTGGTGCAAAGGGACATGGCAGGTGCTATAGGGTGCCTACCCAGCGTCTTTTGTCCCTTATTTCATCTTAATAAAATCCAAATGTTGTTAAGATAACCATCCTCCCACACATCACTGTGTATTTCCGAGGATAAGACCTCATCCCCTACTCAAGGGGTGGCTGTTGGAATGGTCATTACCATTCCCTTTGCCATGAAGGCTTTAGGGTTCGAATGTAACTTAATTCTAGCTAATTTCATATGAGGGGAAATCTGCTCATGGAAGGGCAGATGATGGATAGCACTTTGTGGGGGGGGGGGGAAACAATTTTCTCTCTCTTTAGAGAGTATATAGTAAATGCACCTGATAGCAATAACTTAAGCATACCCTGAGAATTGCCCTGTATGGCAGGCATACCTGAATACACGTTCTGAGCTAGGGAATCCAGGAGTGGCCAGCCAGCAAATTCGTTCCTTGTCTATGGGAAACTTTGAGTCCTTAGCCCATCCCGTGGCATATGGGCCACACACAGGATCAAGGCCCACGTTTTGGGTTGCATGAAGGTTACCAGGTGGAGGTTGTTAGGGAAAGAGTGTTATGAGAAAATTACTATGTAAACCTCATGTTTTTTGCAAGTAGTTGTAGTTCTTCTACCCAGTCTGCTTCCACCGAGCTGTGCAATTATTCTCTCTGGCCTGCCACCAGTGGACTCTCTCCACCGCATGTAAGCCCCCAGTAAAACCCCATGTCTTGTTTGCTGGTTTTGGGTCTCTTCCTCAGCCTCTTGAACCTGGTGCCATCCCCACTGGAGTCTACAGGGATTCAGCATGACAGAGAAAAAAAAAAACAAGCAAGAAATAATTCTCTTCATCTTGGGGATATGGTTACATTTGGAAATGATGCCTGGAGCTGCTACCAGCAATTTGGTATCAGCCTGAGGATAAAGTCTCTGCCCCAGAGGACATAACAGAGGAACAAAAGAGACTTGGCTCTTGAATACCTAGTGTAATTCACCAATTAAGTAATCCTGGAGTTCGCTATCCCCCCGGGATTCCCCTCATAAAATAACATATGCCTGTGTTCACCCCAGTTTAAATTCTGGTTTCTTTCATTGGACCCTAAAGCATCCTAACAGTATAACTAGATGCCAAGACTCCATGCAGCAAGACTAGACTGCCTTCGCTCCTTGTAGATTTCAAAGAGGTTGTAACAGGAGATCCTAAACTGAAATAAATTCATCCAAGCAGAGCAGATGAAGGGGTCAAAGTGGCTGAGACTTGCCACTATGACTTCTAAGGCAGGGGGGTTAGGAAACCAGGGTCCAGCTGTTATGGAGGCAGGAACATTTGCAGGAATGAAACCTGGGACTCATATCAAAGCAACCTAGCTAGTTTAATAAGCTGAAGTTGAGCCCTGTAACCAATACACAGAACAGGTGGTCAAGTTCTATCAAGCTGAGGTCATTTACAAGAAAAGTAGAAAGGGGTTGCCTGGCAAGAGCCAAGTTAATTAAATTCATGTCCTAAGAATTTCTTCTGGACAGTGATTATTTTTTAATTTAAGGGACAATTTTGAAACCTAATTATCCTCACAATCACCTTCAATTCATTGGCTTGGCGATTTAAATTTAACATGTTAAAAGTTTTTATGTTAAATATTTAAAACATATTGAATTAGCAGCAATTTTAATAAATCTAATATCTCAGTGAAGATTCTAAGTATATAAGCTATTTAAATTCTTAACACAATATTTGTATTTAGCAGGGGAGGAGAGATTGAAAGGAAAGAGAGAGAAAATATTCAGAAACAGCATACCTTAGTCATAGTTCTTGTCATTAGTCATATTGCTTATTGTCTGTTAGTATGCATAACAGAAACACTCCAGCATTTGTTGATTCACTGCATTTTATTTGTTAATAATAGAATGCCTCCTAAAGAAACACATGTAGAAAGGCACTGAAATCGCTTCCCTGGAAAAATTAAGGGTAGTCTCCTTTTAAGTATAGAATCACATAAACTAATGAACACTAAATTACCATTTATCTTCTTCCACATTCCTGGATTTTCTTCAGTGAATTTGACCATAAAAAAAAATACGCCGGCTTCACAGTAGACCTTTTTCTTTCATAAATTGTCCAGTCTGGGGTACGTTTTTATCAGTAGTGTGAAAACAATCTAATACAGTAAACTGGTATCAGTAGAGTGGGGCATTACTGGAAAGACACCTGAAAATGTGGAAGCCATTTTGGAACTGAGTCACAGGCACAGGTTGGAAGAGTTGGGAGGGCTCGAAGGAAGACAGGAAAATGTGGGAAAGTTTGGAACTTCCTAGGAACTTGAGTGGCTCTGCCCAAAATGTTGATAGTGATATGGACAATAAAGTCCACGCTGAGGTGGTCTCAGACGGAGATGAGGAACTCCCTGGGAACTGGAGCAAAGGTGATTCTTGTTATGTTTTCGCAAAGAGACTGGCGATATTTTGCCCCTGTTCTACAGATTTGTGGAACTTTCAACTTGAGAGAGATAATTTATGGTATCTGGAGGAAGAAATTTCTAAGCAACAAAGCATTCACATGTGACTTGGGTGCTGTCAAAGGCACTCAGTTTTACAAGGAAAAAAGAGCATAAAAGTTTGGAAAATTTGCAGCTTGACAATGTGATGGAAAAGAAAATTTCATTTTCTTAAGAGAAATTCAAGCTCACTGCAGAAATTTACATAAGTAATGAGGAGCCAAATATTAATTCCCAAAACATGAGGGAAATGTCTCCAGGGCATGTCTGAGGTCTTAACAGCTAACAGCAGCCCCTCCCATCACAGCCTGGAGGCCTAGGAGGAAAGAGTGGTTTCATGGGCCCGGCCAAGGGTCCCAGTGCTGTGCGCAGCCTAGGGACGTGGTGCCCTGCTTTCCACTCACTCCAGCCGTGACTAAAAGGGGCCAAGGTACAACTCAGGCCATGGCTTTAGAGGAGCTTTGGCAGCTTCTAGGTGGTGTTGAGCCTGTGAGTGCATAGAAGTCAAGAATTGGGGTTTGGAAACCGCCTAGGTTTCAGAAGATGTATGGAAACACATGGATGCCCAGGGAGAAGTTTGCTGCAGGGGTAGGGCCCTCATGGAGAACCTCTGCTAGGGCAGTGCAGAAGGGAAATGTGCGGTTGGAACCCCCACACAGAATCCTTACTGGGGCACCGCTTATTGGAGCAGTGAGAAGAGGGTCCCTGTCCTCCAAATCCCAGAATGGTAGATCCACCAACAGCTTGCACCATATGCCTGGAAAAGCCACAGACACTCAACACCAGCCCATGAAAGCAGCCAGGAGGGAGGCTGTACCCTGCAAAGCCACAAGGTCAGAGCTGCCCAAAACCGGGGGAACCCACCTCTTGCATCAGTGTGACCTGGATGTGAGACATGGAGTCAAATGAGATCACTTTCGAGCTTTAAGACTGGATTGAGCTGCTGGATTTCAGATTTGCATGGGGCCTGTAGCCCCTTTGTTTTGGACAATTTCTCCCATTTGGAATGGGTGTCTTTATGCAATGCCTGTACACCCATTGTATCTAGGACATAACTAAGTTGCTTTTGATTTTACTGGCTCATAGGCAGAAGGGACTTGCCTTGTCTCAGATAATATTTTGGACTGTGAACTTTTGAGTTAATGCTGAAATGAGCTAAGAATTTGGGGGAAGGCACAATTGGTTTTGAAATGTGAGGATGAGATTTGGGAGGGGCTAGGGATGCAATGCTATGGTTTGGCTGTGTCCCCACCCAAATCTCATATTGAATTGCCACGTGTTGTGGGAGGGACCTGGTGGGAGGTAATTGAATCATGCAGGCAGGTCTTTCCCATGCTGTTCTCGTGACAGTGAGTCTCACGAGATCTGATGGTTTTAAAAACGGGAGTTTTTTAAAACGTGCTTTTGAGAACACAAGCTCCCTCTTCTCTTGTCTGCCGTCATGTGAGATGTGCCTTTCACCTTCCATCATGATTGTGAGGCCTCCCCAGCCACATGGAAATGTAAGTCCATTAAATCTCTTTCTGTTGTAAATTGCCCAGTCTTGGGTATGTCTTTATCAGAAGTGTAAAAATAAACTAATACAACAACCATATTCAAGTGCTTACTAGTAAAAGCTGGGACAGGATTTACATTGTCTGCTATTGCCAATATTTTCTAGAACATTGTATTAATCAGGGTTCTCTAGAGAAAGAGGGCCAAAAGGTAAGTATGTAGGTAGGTATTTATTTATTAATAATAAATTGGTTCACATGGTTATAGAGACTAAATCTAGAACCAGGAAAACTGATGGGATAGTTGCAGTCTGAGTCCAAAGGCCTCAGAAGCAGAAGAGCCGATGGTGTAAACTCCAGTCTGAGTTTGAGGCCAAAGGCAGGAGAAGACTGATGTCTCAGCTCAAAAACAGTCAGAGAGAAAGACAAAATTTCTTCTTATTCAGTTTCTTATTCTATTCAGGCCCTCAGCAGATTGGGTGAGGCCCACCCACATTGGGGAGGGCAACTGGCTTTCCTCAGTCTATCAATCCAAATGTTAAATGTTCTTCTCATTCAGAAACACCCTCACAGGCACACCCAGAAATAATGTTTAACCAACTACCTGGACATCCTTTGGCTCAGTCAATTTAACACATAAAATAACCATAATAAACACTTTTCAATTGTTTTCACCAGCTGATGCAGTGTAAGGTGATTTAAAACAAAATGGCAGGAAATGAGCCTATCTTTTGAGGCCATAAAATGCTATTTTGTTTAAAGATACCCTAGAGATTTCTACTAGCAATAAGGAAGATTAGATCCAAAGGTCTTTCTTCTACCAAAAAAAAATTAGATGTAGTGTAAATTTAGAAAAGCTTTCTAATACAAATCATACCCACAAGTAAATAAAGAAAATATCTATGAGCTAGTAAGATTAATAATAACAACAGTAAAGATCATAATAAATGGTAAACTGAAATCAGAAAGGTAAGCTCTAAGGATTCCAAGGACAATCGCCTTACCATTACTGAATCACTGGGACTGGAGGACATATCCATATGCTCTATGCAATGTCAAGTAGCTACACCTGAGGCACATGAATTTGGCAGCCTCAGAAAGGGGGAAAGGAATACTAACTCAGTAGTACTTGCTGGAAACAAGAAGAAACCAACATAAATCTCCATAATTTGGAGAAAATTCATTTCCATAGACTAAGTTTAACCAAACATAAAATCACAATAAAAATTATTAACTGTACAAAGAAAAAGGCACAATTAGTTAAAACAAAACAACTACAAAAAAAATCGTCAATGATATAGATAATGAAAATTAAAATTATTAGAAAAGTAACATTAAAAACTAAGTATGAAATGTTAACAAATTAAAATCTTAAATGAAAATAAGGGACAAAAAACTATAAAAATGACCGGGTAAAGAAGAACCAAACAGAACTTAAGAAACAAAAAATACATAGTAATTAAAATGCAAATTCAATGGAAAAAGAAATTACCAAGAAAGACAAGGAAAATAAAATCATGAAAGACAAGATAAAAGAAATGAAGAATAAATAAGATTTAATCAGAACCCTAGAAGAGATAATAGAAAGAATGGAGGAGAGGCAATATTGAAGCAGAAAATACCTATGACTTTTACAGAATGACACAGCTAGATTAACAATGAAAACAAAATAGAAGATCCAAATAAGTGCAATGAGAAATAACAAAGATGCCATTACAACTGATTCCACAGAAATACAAAAGATCTTCAGAGACTATTATGAACACCTCTATGCACACAAAATAGAAAATCTAGAGGAAATGGATAAGTTCCAGTAAACACACAACCCGCCCCCAAGATTAAACACAGAAGAACATGAAAACCTGAACAGACCAATAACAAGTTTTGAAATTGAATCAGTAATAAAAAGTCTACCAGCAGAGAAAAGCCCTGGATCAGATGGATTGACAGGCAAATTGAATCTACCATATGTCCAAAGAACTGGTACCAATTCTACTGAAGCTATTCCAAAAAAATCAAAGAGGAGGGGCTCCTCACTAACTGATTCTATGAAGCCAGCATCAGCCTGATACCAAACCCTGGCAGAGACAAAAAGAAAAAAGAAAACTACAGGCCAATGTCCCTGATTTTAAAGATGCCAAAATCCTCAACAAAATACTAAAAAAAATAAGTTCAGCAGCATGTCAAAAAGTTAATTCACCACAATTAGGCTTTATTCCTGGGACGCAAGACTGGTTCAGCATGAGCAAATCATAAATGTGATCTACCACTTAGAATTAAAAGCAAAACATGTAGGATCATCTCAATAAACACAGAAAAAGCTTTTGATAAAATCCAACATACCTTCATGATAAAAGCCCTATACATACTAGGCATTGAAGGAATATACCTCAAAATGATGAGAGTCATCTGTGACACACCCAAGACCAACATCATACTTAATGGGCAAAAGCTGGAACCATTCCCTTGTCTGGAACAAGACAAGGATGTCCACTTTCACCACTCCTATTCAACAAAGTACTGGAAGTGCTAGCCAGAGCAATCAGGCAAGATAAAGAAATAAAAGGCACCCAAAAAGGAAAACAAGTCAAAGTATCCCTCATCACTGATCATATGATTATATATCTGGAAAACCCTAAAGACTCCACCAAAAGGCTCCTAGAACTGATAAACAACTTCAAAGTAAAGTTTCAGGATACAAAATCAATGTATGAAAATTAGTAGCATTTCCATACACTAATAATGCTGAAGCTGAGAGTCAAATCAAGAACGCAATCTCATTTACAATAGCCACAAAAAGTTGAAATACCTAGTAACACATAAATCAAGAAGGTGAAAGATTTCTATAAGGGTGTGAAAGATTTCTATAAGGAGAACTTCAAAACACTACAGAAAAAAATCAGAGACAACAAAATGGAAAAACATTCCATGCTCATGGATGTAAAGAATCAGTATCATTAAAATGGCCATACTGCGCAAAGCGATCTACAGAATCAATGCTATTTCTATCAAATTACTCATGTCATTTTTCAAAGAACTAGAAAAAATATTCTAAAATTTATAAGAACCAAAAAAAAAAAAAAAGCCAAATAGACACCGAAGCAATCCTAAGTGAAAAGAACAAAGCCAGAGGCACCACACTACCTGACTTCAAACAACACCATAAGGCCACACTAACCAAAACAGCATGGTACTGGTACAAAAACAGACACATAGACCAATAGAACAGAATAGAGAACCCAGAAATAAAGCCACACGTGTGACCATCTGATCTTCATCAAAGACAACAGAAGCAAGTAGTAGAGAAAGGACTCCCTATTCAATAAATAGTGCTAGGATACCTGTATAGCCGTATGCAATAAAATGAAACTGGATCCCTACCTTTTACCACTTACAAAAATCCAGCTCAAAATGTGTTAAAGATTTAGGTGTAAGACCTCAAAGTATAAGAATCATGGAAGAAAACCTAGGAAACATCATTCTGAACATCTGCCTTGGGAAAGAATTTATTACTAAGTCCTCAAGAACACTTGCAAAAAAACCACAAAAATTGACAAGTGGGACCTAATTAAAGATCTGCACAGCACAAAAACAAACAAAAAACTATCAACAGAGTAAACAGACAACCTACAGAATGGGAGAAAATATTCGCAAACTACACATCTGATAAAGGTCTAATATCCAGAATCTATAAGGAACTTAAACATTTCAACAAGCAAAAACAAATAACCTCATTAAAATATGGGCAAAGGCCATATATTAGTTCATTTTCACACTGCTGCAAAGAACTGCCTGGAACTGGATAATTTATAAAGGAAAAGAATTTAACTGACTCACAGTTCAGCATGGCTGGGAAGGCCTCAGGAAACTTACAATCATGGCAGAAGGCAAAGCAGAAGCAAGACACCTGTTTCTAGGGGTGACAGGAAGGAGAATGAATACAGGAGGAACTACCAAACATTATCTGATCATTATAAAATTATCAGATCTTGTGAGAACTCACTCACTATCACAAGAACAGATGGGGGAAACCACCGCCCTGATTCAATTACCTCCACCTGGTCTCTCCCTTGACACATGTGGATTACAGGGATTATGGAGATTACAATTCAAGATGAGATTTTGAGTGGTGACAGAGCCAAACCATATCAGGATATGAACAGGAACTTCTCGAAATAAGATATACAAGCAGCCAACAAACATGAAAAAAAAAAATGCTCTTATCACAATCATCAGAGAAATGCAAATCAAAACCACAATGAGATACCATCTCACACCAGTCAGAACAACTATCAAAAAGTCAAATAATAACAGATCCTGGTGAGGCTGTGGAGAAAAGGGAATGCTTATACACTGTTGATGAGAATGTAAATTAGTACAGCCACTGTGGAAAACAGTCTGGAGATTTCTCAAAGAACTTAAAACAAAGCTACCATTCAACCCAGCAATCTCATTACTAGGTATATACCCCAAAGAAGAGAAATAATTATGAAAAAAGACACATGCACTCATATGTTCATTACAGTGCTTTTCACAATAGCAAAGATGTGAAATCAGCCTAGGTGCCCATCAACAGTGGATTGGAAGAAAATGTGGTACATATACACCAGGAAACGCTACACAGCCATAAAAAAGAATGAAATTATGTTCTTTGAAGCAACCTAGATACAGCTGGAGGCTATAATCTTAAGCGAAATAATACGGGAAATAATACCGAAAACCAAATACTGCATGTTCTCACTTATAAGTGGGAGCTAAATATTGAGCACACAAGGACATAAACATGAGAACAATTGACAGTATAAACTACTAAACGGAGGGAGTGAGGGAGGGAAGCATGGTGTATTAGTCCATTTTCATGATGCTGATAAAGACATACCCAAGACTGGGCAATTTACAAAAGAAAGTGATTTAATGGACTTACAGTTCCAAGTGGCTGGGGAGGCATCATAAATCATGGTGGAAGGTGAAAGGCACATCTCACATGGTGGCAGACAAAAGAAGAGAACTTGTGGAGGGAAACTCACCTTTATAAAACCATCAGATCTCAAGGGACTTATTCACTATCATGAGAACAGCACGGAAAACACCTGCCCTCATGATTCAATTACCTCCCACCAGGTCCCTCCCACATGTGGGAAGTGTGGGAGTTACAATTCAAGATGAGATTTGGGTAGGGGCACAGCCAAACCATATCATATATATATCATCATATCATACATATATCATATCATACCATATCATATCATATATATAGGGTTGAAAACCTACCTATTGGATACTATGCCCACTACCTGGGTGACAGGATTTATACCCAAAACATCAGTATCACATAACATACCCAGGTAATAGACCTGCACATGTACCCCCTGTATCTCAAATAAAAGTTTAGGAAAAATCCATCTATATCTTCTTTAAATATGCATGCTCAAAATATAGAATGTACAATGATAGAATTATATACTGTCAAACACTAAACCAAGTAAAGCTAGTATAGCAGTATTATTGTCAGCTAAAGCAGGTTTTATGTAGAAGCCCCTACAACCCTAATAATTTGGTTTAAACTCTTTGGAAAGCAATTTGGCATTATAATGTAAGTTTGAATATGCACTTACCTTACCACTCAGCAATTCCACTCCACTTTCTAGAGAAAGCCTTGCACATACATCCCAGTAGATACGCAAGAATGTTTATATCAGCACTGGTCATAAAAGCAACAAACAAAAACAAAATTACCTAAGTATTTAAACATGGGATACTAAATGATATGGCATATTCACACACTTTATTATTGTAGAAAACAAAAATTAAGGAACTCTAGCTATATCCCACAATATACATGAATCCTATAAAAGAAATAATGAAAAATAGAAAGTCACAAAACACTTCATATAAGATGACACCACTTTTATAAAGCTCAAAAACAAGCTGAACAATATATTGTTTAGGGACACACAAATATGAGGTAAAATATGTTTTTGAAAGCACACATTTTAAACACAAGATACTGGGAATTAGTTATTTTGGGCTGTGAGTCAGTAGCTTGATATCTAGAACATGCAACATGGGGTAACATCAGTGATGAAGACAATGTTCTGTCTCACAATGTAGGCAATTGTTTCAGAAGTGTTGACTTTATTGTTATGCTTTATAACTTAAAAATATACTAGACAAATTCATTTGTATCAAACATAATAACAAATGTAAAAATATATACAGTTTTGCTAACACCACTCTAAGTATTATCACTGTCAGATACTGTAATGAAATGCAATTAAAACTCAAAAAATAACACATCTAATATTGAACACTTGCTCATATAACAGTTCTTAAATAGCAGATCTTGAACTAACTGTATCTCTGAAAAAGAGAGCACTACAGTGCTCTTTTCCCTGCTTGGGAAATATGTTCATGTCAAAGGAACAATTTCTGCCATAAAGTTGTGCTTTAATATAAAAATATATTATTTCCACCTTCTAAAATGGCTAGAATCAAAAAGCTAGATAACAAATGTTGGTGAAAATGAAGTGAAATCTGAACCCTCACACACCGCTAATAGAATGTGAAATGTTACAGACACTTAGGCAAATAGTCAGTTTCTCAAACAGGTAAACACAGACTTACCACATGACCTGCCAGTTTTATCTTAGGCATATACCCAAGAGAAATGAAAATGTGTATCCACAGAGAAACGTTTACACACGTCTATAGCAACATTGTTCATAATAGCCAAAGATGGAAATAACCTCAATCAACTGACAAACTAATAATAAAAAGTGGTATAACCACTCATACATGGAATAATAGTCAGTCATAAAAAGGAATGAAATACTGAGGCATGCTATAACATGAATGAACCTCAAAAACATTACACTAAGTGAAAGAAAGTTAGAAAAACTATATGATACATGATTTTATCCATATGAAAATCCAGAACAGGGAAATCTAAAGCGACAGAAAGTAGATTAGATATTTCTTAGGACTAGGAGGCAGGGCAAATGGGGGAGTATAGGGGCAATAAGTAAAGAATAAGGGGTTTCTTTTTGAGGTGATAAAAATATTCTAAACATTGACTGTGGTGATAATATCACATATCTGTGAATATGCAAAAAATGAATTGTGCACTTTAAAGGAGTAAAATTTGGCTGGGCATGGTGGCTCACACCTCAAATCCCAGCACTTTGGGAGGCCGAGGTGGGTGGATCACGTGAGGTCAGGAGTTCGAGACTAGCCTGGCCAGCATGGTGAAACCCCATCTATATTAAAATACAAAAAATTAGTTGGGCATAGTGGTGCATGCCTGTAATCCCAGCTGCTCAGGAGACTGAGACAGGAGAATTACTTGAGCCCGGGAGGTGGAGGTTGCAGTGAGCCAAGATTGCACCACTGGACTCTAGCCTGGGCAACAAGAGTAAAACTCTGACTCAAAAAAAAAAAAAAAAAAAAAGAGTGAATTTTACAGTATGTGAATTATATCACAATGAAACTATTTTTAAGATGCATTATTTACAACCTTATAATGGCCACTAGAAAATGGGGCTAAAGTGCATAATAGCAGTATAAAATTATAAGCAGTAGGGTCTGGTAATATTTTGTCTAGACTTAGCAACCAGCTAATCCAATACCTCAGCCAATCACAGGTCTTCCAAATATTCCAAGCTTAAATGATCCATAAGATGTTAGGAGCGTGTAGATTCAGGCACTAAATAATAAATAATGTGGATGCCAGTACTGGTCTATGTGATCTCATATTCACTCCTCTCCCTTCTCCTCTACTCTGCATCATAGAGGTAACCCCTTCAGGCCCTATGTTACAGACATCCGACTGGATTTGTGCACTAGGAGGCACTGTCAGGAGACTGTAGGATGGAAGGAAAGAAGAAACCAGAGTATTTTTTGCCTTTCCCCTCTGACTAAGTCTGTGTCCACTCTGTAGCTCCAGCTCCTAGTAGTTAGACTGCAGTGGATCCAGTGCTTGCTGTAGAACCCTGTCCTTGGGCCTCCAAAACATCCTTCTCCAGCCAAGGAGTGATAGCATTTCCTGCTTTTGCTAATTTCTGAGTTGCTTCAACATATCTTTTATAACTTCTTTGTTACACACCTGCGTAACTAATGCTTCATTACATTCTCTTGATTTAAATGTGGAGAGGTGATTTGTGTTTTCCTGGTTGAACCAAACAAAGCTTGATTCACTGTTTCACAAGTATGATAATGGTATAATAGTTCAGTTTATCTCTGATTATCTTTCTGTCTACTGTTTCTATCCTGCAAAATCAAAGTACTTTATGAGATAATTATATTTCACTGTTGTGGCATTCAGAGCAACTTCAATTTGTTCAATTTAATATGAAAAGAGAACTGATATAAAGAACATTAATAAAATTTGAACCATGAAACAAAAAAATAATGTTTAGAAAGTAATGATTGGAATTATTTTCAGAAAATTCACAATCTAAAATCACAGGAAAACAGCCTTCCACTCTATATTCAGTCAGATGGTAGGGATATATGAAGAATTAAAAATCATTATGCTAAACATCTATAACATATCAAACATTGATGTTAAGAAAGCTGTCTCTAAAGATAATGAAGTTGATTCTCAAAAATAGCAGTGAGCTAATAAATTCTTTAAGATATACATTTTAAGCACAGTCATAAAAGCAAAAAATTGAAATTAATTTATGATCTAAATTTTAATCCACTAACTACAAATAAAACTCAATAATAAAAGAATCACTATTTGTAAAGGTAGAGACTCAAAACCACAGTTTTCCAGGGCAAAATACATGGCAGAAGCAATGTCATTAAACAAGATTAAATAAGAGATACCAAGGCAAGTTTAAGAACATTAACACTTATAATGAGTGCAGTTTATAATCAATGCTCTTTATAATCAGTTAATTTGTTTTTTTTTTTTTTTTTTTTTTTTGAGGCGGAGTCTCGCTCTGTCGCCCGGACTGGAGTGCAGTGGCCAGATCTCAGCTCACTGCAAGCTCCGCCTCCTGGGTTTACGCCATTCTCCTGCCTCAGCCTCTCAAGTAGCTGGGACTACAGGCGCCCGCCACCTCGCCCGGCTAGTTTTTTTTGTATTTTTTAGTAGAGACGGGGTTTCACCGTATTAGCCAGGATGGTCTCGATCTCCTGACCTCGTGATCCGCCCATCTCGGCCTCCCAAAGTGCTGGGATTACAGGCTTCAGCCACCGCACCCGGCCTATAATCAGTTAATTTGACAGACATTATTGAAGCACCATGCCATGCTAGGGACAGAGCAAAACACTAAGAATGCAAAGATGAATAGGACATGGTGTTTGCCCTCAAGAAATTGTGTGTAACTAGGAAGAGAAACACATGAATCACTATAAGACAATGTGGTAAAAGTTGTGACACATTCCCAACAAAATGCATTGTGGGAATACAGATAAGAGAGCAATTCATCCTGCCTAGACCAGTCAGAGAAAACTGCTGAAAGGAGGGGACTTTGGAGTTTGTTTATTCTTGGATTCATTAATTAGGCCAAAATCATTCCAGCCTGAGGAAAGAAGATGAGCTAAAACAGAATGAAATGAAATTGTATCCTGTGTTTGGAAAACTGTCTAATGTGTTTAAAGTCTAATGTCTTTTGGGAAAAAATAATAGGAAATAAGTCAGAAAGGTAGGCAGGAGATAGATAATAAAGAGCGTTTCCTGAACATGCAAATAGATGTGGACACTGTTCTGTGCCACTGCAGTAAAAATTTGCATCAGAGGGTGGACTTCAGCATATAAGCTAAATTATAATCTTTAAGTGGTTGGAGATTATTACCAGTAATAATTAGACAATAAAAGTTTTCGGCCGGGCACGGTGGCTCAAGCCTGTAATCCCAGCACTTTGGGAGGCCGAGACGGGCGGATCACAAGGTCAGGAGATCGAGACCATCCTGGCTAACACGGTGAAACCCCGTCTCTACTAAAAATACAAAAAACTAGCCGGGCGAGGTGGCGGCGCCTGTAGTCCCAGCTACTCGGGAGGCTGAGGCAGGAGAATGGCGTGAACCCGGGAGGCGGAGCTTGAAGTGAGCTGAGATCCGGCCACAGCACTCCAGCCTGGGTGACAGAGAGAGACTCCGTCTCAAAAAAAAAAAAAAAAAAGTTTTCATTTCTTAGTCATGTATGTACCTATTTATAAGTTAATGTTCATTTCTTAGTCATCAGTTAATGTTAAGTGATTAATAAAAGGCTTCTGTATAAAGCTAAAAATAATAAAGCATAGTGGAACTAAATTTGGACTCTAAAAATTTAGAGCCAAGGTTGCTAGTTACTATATGAATAACCATGAGCAAGCGATTTACCGTCCCTGAATGTCACTCCTCACATATATAGTAGAGACATACTGTCTGTTCTTTCCATCTCACAGGAGTGTTGCAACAGTCTAATGTAGTTGTGCTCATGAAAGGGTTTTGCAAAAACACTTGTGATGTATTGCTATTCTCAAGACAAAATTTCCATTTCACGTCTTCAGTTGATGAGTCATAATAGTGAAAGAACATGACATGCATAAAAACGCACACACTCAAATACTTTTACACAGAATTTCACATATTTCACAAATATCCACAAACAAAAAGAACTCCATTCAGTGGACACAAAATTTTGAAAGAGTTCATGCTAGATTCTTGTATTGTACCTGGCACATGGTAATGGCTAATAAATATTTGTGGATAAATGAATAAGTGAATTCATGTCACAACTATTTTAGGATATGATTTTATTGAGTCTCCAAAACTAAGGAGGAAATCCAATAGCTAATTGGATAACATCTTCAAATGTTGAAGATGTTCCCCAACCTAACCTCCAGGGAAAGACTCCAGTCTACTACCCCTCTGCACCTGGGACTCCTGTACCTACTTGCACTTCTGACAGGCCTCATATTATTCAGTCTTTTATCCCACTATCTTTTAGGGAGTAGTCTACCCTGTGGCAGCAACCTTCCTAGCTGTGGAGAAAGTAGAGGTAACTATAAGATACTTGCTCTCATTATAGTCTCATTATAGCCTAGTTGGGAATGCAGACAAGTAAACAAAGACCATAGTAAAGGCTACCATGCAGACTAGTCACTATGCAGTCCATACCCTTTGGACCTGCTCCAGATGACTTACAGCTGCCTAACCCTAACCCCTGGCCGTAATCTACATCTCTGGGCCTGATTGCTTTACTCTGAACCACACAAGTCTGCTCTGCCCAAAGAACAGTAATCCCCCCCAAATCTGAGAAGCAGCACCTTCCAGACACTCTTAATTTATACACAAGGGCTGGTGTATAAATATTTCAGCTCCCTCCTACCTTGAGTGGTTTAATTCTGAGTTGCGTGTTTTGTGCCAATTCCTAAAAGTTTTCTGGTCAGATTTAAGATCTACTGTCCCACTGTGGTTAATGACATACCCTTTTGTTTCTGATTTATCTTCCCTGTGTCACTGCCCCTCTCCCTGCCAGTGTTCCATGTACATCCCAAATAAATTACTTATACTTGAATCCTTGACTCAGGGGTTTGCTTTTGGGAAAGTACATGTGAAAAAATGAAGTATCTAAAATGGAAGTATGCACAGGGCATCATAGATGAAAATGAAATTGTCTAAATAAAAGACAGAATTATCAAGGAAGACTTCTTAAAGAAGGTAACATGAGCAAGCCTTGAAGACATTGGCCTGGCAGAGAAGGTGGGTTGGGGGCACCCAAGTAGACCAAAAAGCACATGAGAAGGTATTAAAGGATGAAACAGCATGATGTATTTGGAGAACTAAAAGTTGCTTCTGTGACTAGAGGGAAGTGTGCCTGTCCTTGATGAAATGGCAGACAATGAAGCTAGAGAGGTAGACAGAGGCCACCTCATGAATTATCTTGCGGGCTAAGTCAAGGGGTCTGGGTTTTATCTTGAAATACAGAAAAGCAGAGACACGGAAGGATTTTAAGGATAGGAGTCACACAATTGAATTTGTATTTGAGAAAGGTTACTTTGGCAGCCATATAGAAGTGAGATTAGAGGAAAAACACGTGGAAGCAGGGAAATCAAGAGAATACTTTAAAGAATTTTCATGAAAGAAATTGATGAGAAAGATGAAAATATGGGATTTGGTGAAAGTGTGAAATAAGTTTTAATCCTGGTTTCGTCGGATAACAGCTACATGGCCTTGGGAGAATTATGTTACTTAATTGAGCCTTAGTTTATTCCTAGGTAACATTAGAATGATATTACTTTCGTTCAGTGTTTTAAGAAGACTAAATAAGAATGTATATGAGAAGTCTAGCAGAGTTCCTGGCAAACCACCGCTCTCATTTGCGGAGAACCCTTATTAAGGCACTGAGATTGATGCTGAAGAACACTGAACAACTGTGAGAGATTTCTGATAGCATTTACCAATTAAAGGAATATGGATTGTGAGTTCAAGATGACTCATACATTTGTAGGTTTTTGTTTTGGGTGATGGAAGGAGTAGTGGGATAATTCAGCAAGGTAGAAGAGAGCTAGGTTTTGAACATATATACCTTGGTTATTCAGGTGAACAGAAGATGAACAGATCTTGAGCAAAAATGAGGGGCCCAAGTGTGGATATTGACTCAAGAGTCACCAGTACTCTGGTGGCTAGTGAAGTCCTACATGTGGAGGAGTCAGGGCTGGGGAAGAGGGAGGCTTGGAGAATATGACATTTAGAAGGCGAAAGAAGAAAGAGCAGCTTGAAATACAGGCCCCTGCTGTGGACTCTTGCCCTGGAAAATATAATACCTATTCAGTTGGAGAACAGTTCTGCAGTTTCACACGTGAGGGAGGGAGAAGAAATAAGATTTTGAACTTCACCTAAAGAAAAAGGAGACAGGAGATCAGACCTGAAAGAAGCTGTTTGGATAGAAACACTTATTTGTCTGATTGTTTGGATAGAAACACTTATCTGTCTGATTCTCTATAACATGAATAGTAGCCCAAATCCGGTCAATGGAACAGGCCATGTTCTAGACAGGAAAACAAATAGTGCTAGGAAGCACTCCACATCCATTCAGTTCCCTCATTCTACACTGGGCACTGCAGGCAGGCAGGCACGTGTTTGCTCTATGAAAAGACTTTCTAAAGGTATGATTCTTTGAGAGTAGATTGACTGCCTTTTAAAGTACTGGGCACTTAGTCCTCAGAAAAATTAGTCAGAAACTGATCTTTTTCTCAGAGAGGTTTGTGAAGGTGCTGTGTTCACTAATTAGGAGTGAGATTATAAGAATGCAAGATACCTTAAAATGTTTTCTATTGGAATAAATTTGCAACCTCATGGTATAATGTATTTCAATAACCCGAAATCAATCTTTCTCAATGACTTTCAAAGTATTGGCTTAATGTTACTGTAGCCCAGTGATTTTTCAAGGGAATGATGCTTCCTCCTAGTGGGGGGCATTTTGGAAACATGTATGAGTGTTTCTGCATGTCACAAAGGTTAGAAAGACACTATTGGTTTTTAGTGATCAGGTGCAATGGATGCGAGAAGTCTCTGAAAAATAGTTTAAGTGATTACAAAGTGTGTTAAACCGTATGATTTTGTATAAAAATTTGTCATAACAGCTTCAAAAAAGATTAGTGCGATGATGGAAACATTTTAATAAATTATCTTTTCTATGTCATTGAACAATGGTGACATTTCAAGAAGAATAAATGATTTGATAAAAGTTGCCAAAAGCAACTCATTTCAATAGGATGAACATGTTCCGTGGAATAATAGTCTTACTATACTCATATGTTGCTTCTTACCAGTGAAATGAAGAACTTACTGAGATAACGCTATTTTCAAAATTATTGGAAATGAATACAAAAGTGTCATCAAAAATTAGATGCTTGAAACCACTATAATTACTTCAGAGAAAAAAAATCTTTTTCTAATGCCTTTACATGAGAAAAACATGGAATGTCATCAATATTTAGCAATGTACATGTATAGCCAACTTTTTAAAAGTAGCACTAAGTTCTTTAGAAATTCATCATATTGTTCTTTGGCCACATTTGGTCACCAAGTATCTTGGTAGAAAGCTCCACAAATCACTGAGTGCTGTTCAATGCTATTAATACAATTAAGAGTTGTCTCTGAACTATGCAATAACAGTGAAGGAGAGTTTGAATGTTTCCTCCTGAACAGAGAAGATGATGGCTTCTAAAGGAAATTATTTTAAAATATTTTGTTTACTATTTGATACTAAGTTTTCATTCAACCAGTGGAAAGTTAAATATTAAAAACTGAAATAGTATGACATGATATACATCTTTCATATATATTTGAAAAGCTAATGAGGGTCTTATTAAGATGCAAAGATCAAATCAGTATCAAAAAGTGATGGGAATTATTATGGGACTTAAGCATAGACATTATTACTTTGGAGACAGAGTATTTTTGAGTTTCTATTTTTACAGCAGCTAGATAAGAATACATCTAAAGAAACGTATTTGAAAATATATTGCTCTTGCAATGGACTGCATGTTTGTGCTCCTCCACAACTCATATGAAATCTCAACATCCAATGTGATAGTATTAGGAAGTGGACAGCCTTTGGGAGGTGATTAAATCATGAGCATGGATCCCTCATGAATGGAATTAGTACCCTTATAAGAAGCACCACAGAGAGTTCTCATACTCTTTTTCTACCATGTGAGGACACGAAGGGAAGACAGCAGTCTGCAATCCAGAAGACGACCCTCACCAAATTCTGCTATGTTGGCACTCCAATCTCTTCCACCCGCCAGGATTGTGAGTAATACATTTCTATTGTTTATAAGCCCCTCAATCTGTGGTACTTCGTTATAGCATCCTGAAGGGATGAAGGCAACTTTCACATGGATGCTTTTATGAAAGATCACCATTCATTCTGTCACCTAATGACAGATATAGTCTCTCCTACTATATAGGGCCCCAGCCAGCATAAATATATGCACATTCAAATTAAGTGATATAAGGAACATTCAATAAATAAATAATTTTCTAAGACATCATTAAGGAGTAGAGAAACCACAAATGGTGATGCATACACGGACACTAACAAAACTAGGGCACCAGATAACTAACTCCACAATCATTGTAGTCATATTTGTTGACTTAGTTGCTAAATTCTACAGATATTTGACAGCCAATGACCTGCCCTCCACCCCATGCCAACATCAAGGACCACTGAAGTAAGGTTGGTATCACCACATGACATGTCTTACTTGTGCCTTATTTCTCCCAATCAATCAGGAAGATTTTCCCTGCTCCTTAATTATATGAGCAATCCACTCCCACTTTGAGTGTGTCTTTCATGGAGCCATTTTGAATACCAAGCACTATATTACTCAGTGCTCCAGTGAGAAATAAATGGCACACTCAGATTGGCTGACTTAAGGAGAATTTAGAGGGACCATTTGTAAAGGTTTAGGCAAGAGGCAAGAGGAAGAGAATACTTGGGCACTTGCATCCAAGGCCTGAAGTGGAAGGAGTAAAAGAAGCCTGAGCTCACTTACCAGACTAGCAAACGTCCACCGGTTTCCACTTTAAAATCTGTAATTAGTTTCTACCAATTCTTTCCTTTTATCTTTTTTTCTTAAGTATAAATAAATCTGACCAAGTATTAAGTCAGTTTTTAACCTTCTTTGGTATCTATACTCTTCAGTTTTCCCACTTTGGTATGTTTTCTGATCATTTTATTCCCTTAAATTCACATTTATATTTTACAAATAGGTGAAAGCATCTGACTACTTCATTACAATCTGCCTAAATACTGAAATTGATATTTTTTGAAATAGATATTTTAATGTATAATTATATGCATATAATTTTCATTGGTGGCTAAAGGTTTATTCATTATAAAAGAGACATCATTGATCTGACAGTGTTGACATTCATTGTTATGATCTCATTAGTCAGGTACAATATGACTATGAAATTGAGATGATTATGAAAAAGTAGACCTTTTCAATTATAGGGAAAATAACCTAGGTAGTGGTGTCTTTATTAAATTTTCCTAGTATGGACATTCATTTCTTCTATTCTTGGACTTTTTATTAGTCTACATTTAATTGAAATGATAATTGTGTTAAATAGACCTTTGAAAGTCGACAAATGAAGAAACTCTCAGAACTAAGAACAGTTTAACAGCTCTAAAATTTAGTGATTCAGAATGTTATAGTAAAGAAAGATTGTCTTTACAATAATGACAGAAATATAAATACCAATAAATAGATTTTAAAAGAAATATGCATCACCTATATCACAGAAACCACGGAACCTAATGGAGGGACCTAAAACAGAACCTGAAGAGACAAAAAGTTGAAATGTGTTCCTTGATGACAAGTCTCAGTGACATCGACCTGACAATATATGATGTCCTGTCAAACTCATTTATAAGAATAGTACAAATCCAATTAGTACAAATCCAATTAGTACAAATCCAATTAGGACAAATCCAATTAGTACAAATCCAATTACTAAAGTACATGGTTGGGAAAACTGTATAAAAAATCACACACACACATACACACACACATACACAGAATCAGAAGTTTCTTTAAAACATAAAAATAAGGAAGACAATTTGCACTGCTAGATATTTATCACAAATACTTTTAGATACTTACTATGTGCCATTTTCTATAATTAGTACAGCTGACTGTAAAGTTCATGTTTGTATTCACTCTGGTATACAACTTATCCTTTAAAAGTGGAGAAGAGGCTTAGAAATAATTAAACATACAATAATAGGCAATTACATAAATAATTTTAGCAAATGTATAAGATGAAATCCAGGAAATCACTGAAAATGTACACTTTGAAAGAATATTTAATATGGGAAATACTCATAGTGTAAATCAATGATAAAAAGTACAAATTGTAAACTATAAGTCCAACATGATCCTATCTATAAATAAAAATATATATGACCACAAAAGACTAGAAGGTACTGTATTAAATTATAATAGTAATGTAATCTCAAAGTAGATTTACTTTGTTTAATCTTTTTGAAAACATATTTTTCCCATCAGAAAAACTTTTAAAAAACATTTTAATCATTATTTCGGCGCTGTAATTATGTTGAGTAAAAGCTCTCTTAATGCGCCCTCCTTTCCTTCTCTAAACCTCTTCTGATTCCCATCCATGCTGAGGACTTGCAGTTAGGATGATGCTCTCCGAGACATTCCAGCACTAATGCTCCAACAGTTAAATCATGTTTATCAAGGGCCTATTATTGTTTCCCAAGCCTGTTTATGCCAGTTACACTTATTATTGTTATACTGTAATTTAATTAACTAGCATGAAAATACATGCAGTAGGAGCAGGGAAACAGATGTTGTTTCTAAGAACCAAGTTAAAGATTAGGAAAGACTCCATAAAGTCCAGTCAGTTAAAAAGAAAGAAAGAGAGAGAGAGGAGAGGGACTCAGAAAGCAAAGATAGGGAGAAGAATGAGAGAGTAGGGAGGAGAGGGGAGGAAGAGGAGAGAAAGAAGAAGGAGAGGAGGAGGAGAGAGAAGAGAGGGGGAAGGGAGGGAGGCAAGGAGGGAGGGAAAGAAAGAGGAAAAGAAGGAAGAAAATAAGGAAGGAAGGGAGAGAGGAAGAGAGGGAAGGAGGGAGAGAGGAAGGATTGCCTATATGTTCTTCTTTAAAAAATAAAAATTATTTAAATTGGAAGAAATGATAAAAATCTAGAAAGATTCAGGACTCAAATTACTTTGCAAGTGTATTGAAGTTCCCTAATAACCTAAAGAAATTGATGCTAGAATAGTAAATGCTGTACTGTCAGTGTGATTTATGACAAAAAAAAAAAGCATAGGTAACCTAATCAGTGGGCACACACGAAAAGATGGCGAAAAATGTTTATTTAGGGTTTTAATTTAAAACAAAATATTTAAAATCTGTGAGTAGTTTTTTTTCTGAGTCCCCTGATCAAACTTTTCATTTAATCGTCTACCAATACTAAAAGAGTAATAGGACCATGACCATGTTGTGGTATTGTTAAAGTTTTAGGTTTAATCTGCATTGTGGCAGAGTAGAAAGAACATAGCCTGGGGTCTTGTGATCTAAGTTATAGTACTCAGTTGCTAACTAGCTAAGGACTTCTGCACAAGTCTCTTAACCCCTCCACTTTAATTTACTTATTTGTAAATGAGAATGTTTGGCTAGAAAATTGACTCAAAAGTCATGTGTACTTTTCATAACAATCTATTATTTGTCAATAAACATTTATAAAGTGACCACTAATTTACAACAGTAGAAAACAGCCCTTTTTTTGGATAACGTAGGGAAAAAATGGTGTATACATTTAGCTCTATCTAAATTTTTTTCCAAGGAAAAGCAGAAAATCACTCTTATAAACTTGAATAAGTATAAATTTATATATTTATTATTTAAAATCATTAAGATTTAGAGAAACTTATCTTCTTTAAGCTAAATCTGGTCTGAAACTATTTTATTGTTAAAGAACTTAACGCAACTGAACTACAAGTCTAGATTTATTATCCTGGTAAAAGTCTGGTCTGGAAAAGTCTCCTAATCATAACTTGCCAAGAAAACATCTATTTTGTCATTTACTCCCTACCCAACCCTATCCTAGGGCATGAATTAAACCAGTAATATTCTCAACAATTGAAGAGTAGGCAGAAACATGTTCCATAAATTAAGTTAATAGTTATAATCTTGGCAAGGAAACTGCAATGCCTGTAGTGACCTCTCTGTTCACAGGCCCACTGGCCACAAATTGTCCAGAGAACTGCAATTAAAATTCCTCGTTTGTTTTTAAGGCCTCTACATCCTGCTGAATTGCATATTCACAAACAGATCACAAACTGAAGATTTAAAACATCCACCCTAAATTAGTTCATATGTCGTAGGGGAAAAAATGCCCCAAATATCTCAATAACCAAGTTGTGTTTTATATAAAAAATCCAATCAAAAGGAAGTCATTCAACCCGCTGATTAGTAGTAACTCTATTCAGAGTTAAGTTTAGCCTTAAAACTAGGCCGGGCGCGGTGGCTCAAGCCTGTCATCCAGCACTTTGGGAGGCCGAGACGGGCGGATCACGAGGTCAGGAGATCGAGACATCCTGGCTAACACGGTGAAACCCCGTCTCTACTAAAAAATACAAAAACTAGCCGGGCGAGGTGGCGGGCGCCTGTAGTCCAGCTACTCGGGAGGCTGAGGCAGGAGAATGGCATAACCCAGGAGGCAGAGCTTGCAGTGAGCTGAGATCCGGCCACTGCACTCCAGCCTGGCGACAGAGCGAGACTCCGTCTCAAAAAAAAAAAAAAAAAAAAAAAAACTAAAAGGGCAAAGAAAAACACGTTGCAAGTAAAATCAGTTCCATTTTCAGTTAAGTTCAGCTTATCCAAATCCTTAAGATAAAAACCAATAAAAATAAGATAAAGAGGCAGAAACGACATATATTTCCACACTTAAATTTTTGATTCTCGTATAACAACTTTCATACTCTGTATTTTGAGAGATGACAGCCACAAGGGAAATGACCTAGGAACCTGAAGTGAGGATTTGAGCCAAGCTTGTTACTTTTTGGATGTGTTACTTTGAATAAGTCACTTAACCTATCAGAATTCCAATTGCTATTAAGAAAACTGGGATTATAGTACGTATTTCTCCTGTATTATAGCATGATTCAAGGAATACATTTGAAAAATATTTGTGCTTTGTAAACTCTACATTCTATAAATTATTTTGTGCTTCAACATAAGAATTCAACTATGTATATTGCTCATATTCTTTACAAGAGTACAACTTGCACAATATCTTACACATCTTAGTATCTTTCAGAAAAGAAACCTCATTTCTTTAGGTATTCATTTGCTTATTTATTAATATAATGAATACTATGAATCTGCTGTTCCAGAGAAGAACGGGAGCATCAACAATTACTGCACTATAATCCCAGCACTTTGGGAGGCCAAGGTGGGAGGATTGTTTGAAGCCAGGAGTTCGAGACCAGCCTGGGCAACGTATTTCTACAAAAAATTAAAGCATAGCTGAGCATGGTGAGGCACACCTGTAATCCCAGCTACTCGGAAGGCTGAGGTTGAAGGGACCACTTGAACCCAGGAGTTTGAGGTTACAGTGAGCTAGGATCATGCCACTGCACTCCAGCCTGAGTGATAGAGTAAGATCCTGTCTTAAAAAAAAAAAAAAAAAAAGCAATACTACATCTGTGCATCTGCCATCTCCCTCCCCCCATCTCATCTGAGCATCCCACCATCTCATCATCCAAGCTTTTTTTATTCTTAATATCATTTTATCATAAATGTATTTCTTAGGAGTATATTGTTCAAGTTGGTTTTAATTTATTTGAAAAAAAAAACATGATCATAACAAAAAAATTAGCTGGGCATGGTGGTGTGCGCCTGTAATCCCAGCTACTCAGGAAGCTGAGGCAGGGGAATTGCTTGAACCAGGGAGGTGGAGGTTGCAGTGAGCCAAGATCGTGCCACTGCACTCCAGCCTGGGTGACAAAACAAGACTTCATCTAAAAAAAAAAAACCATGATTATATCACAACTAACTATAAATAGGAAGCAGATTAGCATGATACTCAAGAGTCCTTTGGAAAGTCAAGAGATCTAAGATTATCCTAGTTTGTAGCAAAGTCATAAATTCTGGATCACTGTTCTTGAAACTGAAAAAAATATATTTCACAACTATGCTTTGAGAAATAATAGCTTACTAATTTAATGAAAGTATATTCTACTACATGCAATCTTCTGACACTTGCTCAGAGAGCTATAGGACTCATTTTGAAGCTATGGTAATTAAAATAGCATAGGAAGAGCAAAATTGACCAATAGGGGAATAGAGAGCTTACAGCAGACCTATGTAAAAATACATTTTAGCTTCTTCATTTATAAAATGAGAGTTTTAACTGGGTAATCTCTGAGTTCCCAACAGATGAAGTAATCAGCCCAAGGTTATACAAATACTGAAATGCCCATTTATGAGATTCGTGCTTTATATTTGCCATAATTTTTACTATAAAAATATATCTGATTTCCAAAGTCTATTTTGTTGTGGCAGAGGTTATTTTAACATCTTTATTGAGATGCAATTTACATACCATACAATTCATTGCACAGTTAGAATTCAATCATTTTTAGTAAATTCATAGAATTGTGCAATCTGTACCTCAATGCACTTTAGAACATTTCACCACAAAGCTTCCCTTGTGCCTGTTTGCCATTAATCCCCATTGTCACTCTTAGGTAACCATTGATTTGCTTTCTATCTCTATAGATGTGAATTTTCTAGAGATACCATATAAATAGAATCACAGTACACAGACTTCTGTGTCTGGCTTTTTCATATAGCACAATATTTTTGAGGTTTTTCCGTGTGGTACTATTTATCAGTAGTTTGTTCTTTTTTTATTTCTAAGTTGCATGCCACTCTGCATAGATATAACATATTCTACTCACCAGTTGATAGACATTGGGTGTTTCCAGTTTGGAGCTTTGAGGAATCATCTGCTATTAATATAGTATATGAGTCTTTGGAGGGACCTATGTTTTTATTTCTTTTGTGCAGATACCTTGGAGTGGAATTCCTAGGTTATATGGTAAAGTTATGTTTAACATTTTAAAGAAACTGCCAACTGTTTTCAAACATGGCTGTAGGATTACATTTTCCCAGTATTGTATAAAGGGTTCCAGTTGTCAGTTGTATCTGTTTTAATTGTATCCATTGTAGCTGATACGAAGATATACTTCATTATAGTCTTAATTTACATTTCTCCAATGACTAATGATGTTAAGTATCTTCCCCTGAGTTTGTTAGTCATGTCTCCTTTGTAAAATGTCTGTTCACATTTTTTGCCTACTAAAACAAAATTTATTTAATTGGGTTGTCTTTTTATCCAATTGTAGAAGTTATTTATATATTATGGGTACAAGTTCTTTATCAGTTATATCATTTGTGAATATATTCACCCAGTTTTTGGCTTTTCTGTTTTCAATGTTCTTAATGATGTCTTAAAGAGCAAAAGGTTTTCATTTGGATGAGATACAATTTATCAATTGCTTTCTCTTATGAATCATGCTTCTGGCGTCATATCGAAAAAATCTTTGCTTATTCCAAGATCACAAAGATCTTCTATGTTTTCTTGTAGAGGTTTTATTGTTTTCATTTTCACATTTGAGTCTATAATCAATTTTGGATTATTTTTGTATATGATGTGAGGAAAGGTGCTAAGTTTTTTTTAACACATGAACACCCAATTCTTTAAGTACAATTTTTTGAAAAGATTATTCTATCTCCATTGAATTTCCTTGATAACTTTGTTGAAAATCAATTGGCCATAATTGTAAATGCTTATTTCTGGACTTTGTATTCCATTCCATTGACATAAAGATATATCCTGATGCCCATAGCACATGTCTTGATGTCTGTACTTGTATACAGTAAGTCTTCCAACTCTTCATTTCCATATTGTTTTAGCTAATCTAGGTCTTTGAATTTTCATATACATTTTAAAATCCACTTGTAAATTTCTACCAAAAATACATAAATAATCCTACTATGATTTTGATAAGGATTGTGTTAAATCTACAGATCAAGACTTGCCATATTAAAAATATATCTTTCAATCCATGAACATGAAATGTCTCTATTTATTTAACTCTTCCCTAATTCCTCCCAGCTCGTATTTTGTAGTTTTCAGTGTAGAGGTCTTCCATTTCTTTTGTCATATTTATTCCTAAGTATTTTATTCTTTTTGATGCTATTGTGTATAAAATTGTTTTCTTCATTTCTTTTTGAGAATTTTTCATTGCCAGTGTATAGAAATGCAATTTTTCTTTGTATACTTATCTTGCATCCTCAAAGTCTGTTTTGATGAATTACATGGTTCTATTTAAATTAAATTATACTTTATCTCATTATTTTTGTATTTATTTTACTGCTAGTTTTTGCCACAGATTTTTGTTATATAACCATACTTCATTTTATTAGAACTAAGTTAATGTACTTCTACACAATTGTACAATATTTTAATGTATTACACTTTTTTCAGACAAATGTATGCTTCATAGTGGCTTTCTCCTTGTTTTCTCCAGGAAGTTCACTTGAAATTATGTGGAAAAAACATACAAGTTTATTTCTGTTCTTTGACATTAGATATCATTATAAAACTTAAATATATACCTGCTGTATTGTCAAAACACACTGTGTTCTTATTTAACATAGTGTGCATTTGTTCTGATAACCTAATTATTTTTCTCTAGTGTTGAAATTGATATCAAATTCAATAAGTCAGTTTAATTTAAGAGTTACAGTCAGACAAGCCATGTCAGTCAATACAGATAACAAATTTGACATGGTGTACTCAATGACAGTATAGTTCAGCATTTTCCAAACTGCATGCAACAGAATGTTTTTGTTATGAATAAAGAACCTCTTAAACAAGCGTGAAAAAATTATAGGATAGCAAACTTAAATGGCTTTGTTTCTGAGAGATTTCTCAAAGGATTTAATTTGCTACTACATACCATGACTCTTGAGAGAAAAATATATTTCCTCTTGCCACAGGCAATTTCAAAGTTCAGCAAAAGTTTTTAGGCACAAAGTAGTTAGAGCCCCCTCAATACTCAGTTTTGTGTCTTCAACCCCATAATGTATTTTCATCTAAAATATTTACGGATTTCTCTGCACCTAGTAGCAGTTCTCTTCCCAAAGTCCAGGTTCTTAGTTTCTTGCCATATATCACAAATCAGTTTAAAAAAAAAAAAACTGAATAAAACACCTACAAAACATCAGATTACCTCTCTATGGCTCTCCCCTCACTGAACTTGTGTCCTCCAGCCCTCATGGCTTTAGCAGCAATCTACTGTTGTAATTTTTAAAAGTTTATTCATCTTTCCCAAGTGTTTTCATCAAAAACATTGGAATATCACAAGCTGTTGCATCCTACTCAGAATTGGAAATCTGTTCATGAATTTTTA
Source organism: Trachypithecus francoisi (assembly GCF_009764315.1). Taxonomy (NCBI): domain Eukaryota; kingdom Metazoa; phylum Chordata; class Mammalia; order Primates; family Cercopithecidae; genus Trachypithecus; species Trachypithecus francoisi. The sequence goes on from NW_022681473.1 coordinate 91,900,335, forward strand.
GCCAAAGCAAATAAGAAAGTAAAATAAGACCAGTAGATGTTGAAAACTGGTAGAAAACACTTAATTTCCAATGGTCTTAATACATTTAAAAGTCAATAGATTTAACTGGAAAACAATTATAAATAATATGAGTATTCAGTATATTGGCAAGTTAGAAATTATCATCACTAGCTAGTAAGAAATCATAAAGGAACTAAGTTCATTAATAATACCAAAACAATGAAAAATCAATGAATGAAATGAAATGAAATGAAATGTATGAAAAAGTCAATGTATTGTGTATGTAATGATTAGAAATGTCTTAACAAGGCCGGGCGCGGTGGCTCAAGCCTGTAATCCCAGCACTTTGGGAGGCCGAGACGGGCGGATCACAAGGTCAGGAGATCGAGACCATCCTGGCTAATACGGTGAAACCCCGTCTCTACTAAAGAATACAAAAAACTAGCTGGGCGACGAGGCGGGCGCCTGTAGTCCCAGCTACTTGGGAGGCGGAGGCAGGAGAATGGCTTGAACCTGGGAGGCGGAGCTTGCAGTGAGCTGAGATCCGGCCATCGCACTCCAGCCTGGGTGACAGAGCAAGACTCCGTCTCAAAAAAAAAAAAGAAAGAAAAAAAAAGAAATGTCTTAACAAGACACATATAAAACCTTTATGAAGAAAATTATAAAGGCCGGGCGCGGTGGCTCAAGCCTGTAATCCCAGCACTTTGGGAGGCCGAGACGGGCGGATCACGAGGTCAGGAGATCGAGACCATCCTGGCTAACACGGTGAAACCCCGTCTCTACTAAAAATACAAAAACCAGCCGGGCGAGATGGCGGGCGCCTGTAGTCCCAGCTACTCGGGAGGCTGAGGCAGGAGAATGGCGTGAACCCGGGAGGCGGAGCTTGCAGTGAGCTGAGATCCGGCCACTGCACTCCAGTCCGGGCAACAGAGCGAGACTCCGCCTCAAAAAAAAAAAAAAAAAAAAAAAAAATCTAGCCGGGCGAGGTGGTGGGCACCTGTAGTCCCAGCGACTCGGGAGGCTGAGGCAGGAGAATGGCGTAAACCCGGGAGGCGGAGCTTGCAGTGAGCTGAGATCCGGCCACTGCACTCCAGTCCGGGCGACAGAGCGAGACTCCGCCTCAAAAAAAAAAAAAAAAAAAAAATTATAACGCTTCCCTAAAAGAGGTAAGGTGGTAAATGATCAAGTAAAGCTAATGAACTTTCTAATAGAAAGAGTAATAATGAGCAAATTGCATTACCAGCTGTTAAAATACATTTAAGTATAATGTAATTTAATCAGATATTACTGGACTACATATATAACTAAGAATTATACCTAAGTATATAGAGAAGTTAAATGTGTGAAAAAGGTGGTAAAATTCGTGGGTAAAACAGATTCTCCAGGAATGTTGCTGGGCCTCTCCATCTTGAACTTGGTACCTCAAAATACAAGTGGATTCAGATATGAACAGATGTTTCACAAGAGAAAAAACAGATATGAACAGATGTTTCTATATATACAAATAATTATATAGTTAATATTTTCATGTTATCAACACTTATAAATTGAATACATAAGATACCATTTATCACCCATCAAATTAGCAAAATTAAACACACACACACAACATTTCACATGCACGAGTATGTGTGTGTGTGTAATATGCTGGTAAGAATTTGGGGAAATTAGGCATTATTATGGACTCAGTGATTATATAAATGTTTATAGTCTATTTAAAAGGAATTGATACATCCAGGGCCATATAAAAATCCTGCTAATTTTCTTAGGGAAAGGACTAATTATTGTGACCAGTGCATGCAGTTCTGTTTTTTATATACTTATGACATATTAGAAAATAATATCCAAAAAAAGTTTAAATTTTTTGACATTAACAAACTGCCTAGTTCAGGGCTATAGTCTCGGTGTCTAGTACCTGACACATTATAAGGGCTTAACAAATATTTTTGAGTAAATGAATAAGGGTCCCTCATGAAAAGATGTGAAGATTCACATCTTTTTAATAAATATTACACAGATATCTAGGATAATAATTCTAAAAACAGAATGCCAAAACATGAATATATACAGTAATAAAAAGGATATCAATTGTATGTAGCTTTTATGAATATTATGGGTAAACTAAGTAAAAATACATATGCATATAAAAATAGCAGAAGAAACTGTATTAGGATAAGTCCAACTGTGAGAGGATGATGGTGAGTTATTAATCATGAAATGCTGGAGAAGTCATAACCCAAACAGGCCTAATTTTCCTGATGTGTTACATGCATATGACTTTATAGGAAGAGGTAAGTAAGATAAAACCATTTTACAAATTACAAAGACCTTCATAAATGTTAAGTATGAATTATCATGATTCACCACTAATTATGATCTTTCCTGATTACTGGTATTTATATGTTGGAAATTAGTGACTATTTCCTCTTTAGCTTAATGATTTCCCTGGAAAAATATGAGCAAACATTTATAAGAAAGAAAAGGAAGATTTTATACCCACACACATGAGAGAGACGTGCCATACAACGACCTTCGGTCAGCAACAGACCACACATACAGCGGTAGTCCAAGATCGTAACAGGGCTGAAAAATTCCTATTGTCCAGTGATGTCATAGCCATGATAATGTCACAGTGCAAATACTTTTAAAAAAATAAATTTAGTGTAGCCTAAGTGCACAGTGTTTATAAAGTCTACAGCAGTGTATGGTAATGTCCTAGGCCTTCACAATTCACTCACCACTCACTCCTGCAACTTCCACTCCTGCAAGCTACATTTATGGTAAGTGTCCTTTACAGGTGTAGCATTTTTCATCTTTTATACCAAATTTTTACTGTACCTTTTATATGTTTGTATATGTTTAAACAAATACTTGCCATTGTGTTACAATTGCCTACAGTATTTAGTATAGTAACAGGCTGTACAAGTTTGTAACCTAGGAGCAATAGGCTATACCCTATAGCCTAGATGTGTAGTAGGCTATACCACGTAGGTTTGTGTAAGAACACTCTATGATTTTCATACAATGACAAAATCACCTAACACCACATTTCTCAAAACGTATCTCCATCATCATTAAAAGACACAAGACTGTGTGTGTGTGTGTATGTGTGTGTGTGTGTGACTTAACGATGTGGGATATGTTCTTATATGTGTGCCACACATGTATATACACACACAGTCATGTGTCACTTAATGTATGTGTGTATACACACACACATATATATATATAATCTTTCAGTTTATCATTTACCATCTTTAGCTTATTATTTATCATCTTTAGTTTATCATTTATCATCTTCTATTTCCTCCTTAAATGTGAGTAAGAAATTTAGACTACATTAGTCATGGCTGTATCTAATAATGCATTTCAAGTCAAAGTTTAGTCATAACCCTGCTGCCAAGTGGAAAGATAGCAAACTGCTTTAAGGAAAATCAAATATCTCAAGTGAAACAATTCAGTGTTTCATAGACTGCATGTCATTAAATTTTCATCACCAATATTATTTCAGAGACTATAGTTTATAATAAAATATCTTGAGCATGTCTGTAGTAAAGATAGACAAATTTGACTCTGTTGGCTAAACTCTGGTTATCACATAAGCAATGTTTTCAAACATTACGTGAGCTTTGGCCATTCAATTTGATCACTAGATATTGAACACCATTGTGTTGGCTTAGTATATTTTCTGTTGGTTTTTATAATCATTATTTAAAATGTGTGCAATAGCTCATAGAATTAGCACTGTGTGCTCAACACATTTATAAGCAACAAGAATAAAGATGTGAAACAAATGAAAAAGAAGTTTCTACTAATTACAAATCTACATCTGACTTCAGTGAATAAATTTTAATATTAACAACTCTAATTACTCAAAGCAAAAAAATTATAGAGTGAAAAAAGATCTAGTATAAATTGGACTTTCAATGTATAAATACAACAAGAAATAAGTTGCTCCAAAGATAGCTCTCTCCCAAAAGTTATGACAATTTTCACTCAACATTTAATGTTCCACCCTATGAAGTTCATCATTTATTACAATATAAATGTCTTCCCTTGCCCCACAATACAGAATGGGTTTATGTACAGAATGGGAGCTTCTGCTAGCTCCCATACTGTCTGGTGCAGGACAATGCATGTTGGTATGTGCTCAAAAAACATAATTTTGAAGACTGGGTAGTTGTTATTTATTCAACTGTATTACCTTTTCCAAATGATAAGAATATGAAATTTAACAGCTTAGATTTCAAACAAAAGATTGGTGATTTGATCAGTTCAAAAGCATGGACACAGCATTTGAGGGATTAATCTCTGCATGCAAGCAGAACATCAATAGTTGCTTACATAGTTGGTCTATGTTCTGGTAATATTTACAACGTGTAACTTTGTGTCTGAATCTAAATAGCGTGTGTAATTTAAGAATCTGGATTATATTGGAATCTATTGGGAAGTAATCTTCCAAATGGATCAGAAGACCTTTAGGTGAGATGGAAACGTATTAGATTCTTCTCCAGCCAAAAATTTCCAATTTGTAGCAGATGTATACAAATGTCTAATAAAGATTTGACTACATATAATTAACTATGTGAATACTTTTTCTTACTGTATTTATGGATAAAATACACTTTTAGCAGTAAATCACACTCAACTAAGATTTATTTTGTATTTCCTGCAATAGACCAGCACATAACATAGAGAAGGATAAATTATGCAAAACAAAAATATTCCAGAAAGAATTAACTAAACACATTGAGTTCATCCTGTATCAAGATATTCTCCATATCAATAGAAGGGATAGAAATGTTGTTTCCCATTTGATTTTCTCAAAATAATACTTCTGCTTTCAAGGGATTTCAGTGAAGTAGCTCTTGGGAATTACAGTATTCAGGACTTCTACTTATAACATTCTATATTTTTGCCAACCATCAGAGTTTAGACTTCTAGTTTACAGAGTCATCTCTCAAAGACTTTACCCAGTAAGTAACCTTTGTAGACCATATACTGTTCATCAGGAACTCAGTTATAACTAGTAAAATGCTGACTTGACTGGAATTTGCTCCTTAACAGATATTCAGTCTCCAGGACATAAAACTAAATATAAAACGAGGTAAGTAGTTTGAATTAGATTAACTTTGGGTTCTCAATCCTGGTTCACCTAGGAAATAAGGTGATTGCCTTCTTAAATCATTGGGCATTATCTTGTAATGTCGAACAATCACATAGCCTTCATCCAGCAATTCATTATAGGTATATGCCTGAAGGAGTTTCTAGCTCAAGTGCTAAAAGATGTGTCCAAGAATGTGGATAGTATCACTTATACTAGCAAAAAAGTAAAAAAAATTAAGCCTCGAAAGCCCACTGACAGAAGAAGAAATTTAAAAATTGTGGTTTATTCACACAGTTAAGTATTACATGTTTATAAAATGAATGAACTACAGCCACATGCAACAACATAGATGAATTTTAGGAGCACAATGCTACGTGAAAGAAGCATGTTTCTGCAGACTTTGTATAGTATGACACCGTATTTTATAAGGCACAGAATTAGCAAAGCTAAACAATATATTCTGGAGACACACACACACATACATGCATACAAATATTTAAAAAAACAAAAATGGTGGAATAATGAACAAACTTTTCAGAAGAGTCATTACCCCATAGTAGGGAAGGCAGTGGGGCTGGGTAAAGGAAGAAATACATAGGTAGGTAACTGGTAATAATCTAGGATCTGATTTGGATGGTAGGTCATGATCAGTCATTATATCATGCTTTATTTTGTGTGTGTGTGTGTGTATGTGTGTGTGTGTGTGTGTGTGTATATATATATATATATTCCTTAGTATAGATCAAATATTAAATTAAAAATAAAGGTAAAATAAATATAATTTTAAATATATTATTTTTAAAATTGACTACTATGAGTGATCCAGTAATTATTTTCCTCCTCTAACATTTTAAGGAATAGTTTTCCTGTTCACCTATTTATTATTTATTCTCCCCTTACTGAGAAATATAATGAGTGGAAGAATTTTAACAACTGATTACAGTTCTCCATGAGTAGGAAAGGCAAGTAAGATATTGTATGAAAAGCCATCAGCACATAGTGAGTGCTTAAAAATTAACTCTTTTTTAATATTACTATTATTATTATTATTTGAGCTGGAATAAAACAGCCCTGAGGACATGGACACGGAGCACTCGATGTTCTTCAAGAAGTAAATCCCAACGGGTACACAATAATGGATGCTTCTGCTTCACATGGCGCCTCTGAGTAAGCAAAATTTGAAAGGTAAGAGAACAGAGCAAACCAAATATTATTTAATCTGAGCTCTACACCATACTGCCTGTTCTGTTAATATTTACTCTTTTTATAAATGTTTGCCCTACACTTTAGTCTAATAATTCTAAGAATGCAATTTCCTCACAGAGTTCTACATATCTTTAGAAAATCAAAACTAGAAATAGTTTATGGGACAAATAGAAGACCTGAAAAGCAACCTATAACATAAGAGATTTCAACTCTGTTTATTGAGTCAAATGGCCTTTGAAATCCACTAGCCCACCTCTTAAAGTGGGGTAAGGTGAAATAGCTTGTTAAATAAAGTGACTCCTACATACATCAATTGATGATGCTTTGTTCTAGGATTAAAAAGTAAGAACAATCTATTAACTGAGGAGTATTAAAGCTAAACAAAATGCAATTTATCAGAAAAACTACATATTTTTCTACAACCTTCAGGAAATAATTACCATCACTGTATAGATGAACCTGAATTAGGATTAGGCTCACGCCTGTAATCCTAGTACCTAGTACTTTGGGAGGCCAAAGCAGGTAGATCACCTGAGGTCAGGAGTTCAAGATCAGCCTGGACAACATGGCAAAGCCCCATTTCTACTAAAACTAAAAAAAAATTAGCCAGGCATGGTGATGGGCACCTATAATTCCAGCTATTCGGGAGGCTGAGGCAGGAGAATCGCTTGAACCCAGACAGTGGAGTTCACAGTGAGCCAAGATCGCGCCACTGCACTCCTGCCTGGGCAACAGAGGAAGACCCTGTCTCAATAAATAAATAAATAACTTGAATTAATTTATGAATTCTTCATTCATGGCCAAAAATATTTTATTCCGGTTTCAGTGAACAATAATACACAAAGCCTGAAATCATATAAAAGCAAGAGCTTAGATGCTAGATATCCCATACAAGCCATGCAGGTTCCAATCATATCCTCAGCCTAGTAATGCTCACTGCTGGAAATTCCAAAAATATCTCCACCAAATGGGTAATTAGAAAAGAGAAACAAATGCAGCCCTTGGCATAGGTTTCTCCCATAAACAGAGCCCTGTAGGCACATTCACATCATGCCATCTGTTGTTTCATGATGGTGAGTTAATAGATGGTTGAGACAAGCGAAAGCAACTCATTATTCAAAGCTCCATCTCAAAATGAAGCTCTAATTGAACTGTGTGTGCTCTATACTCTGTTTTACTAGAGTCAGGGGAAAAGAAGGATTCTTATCTAATCCTTTTTGTCTTTTGGCTTTGCTTTCTACAAACAGCCAAAAACAAAAGTGAAATAATCCTTCTAGTGGTAAAAGAGATCACAGACCAAGGTGGCCAAGCTAAAGTTGCTTGATTTGGATTTCGAAAAGGTAGAAAACATCCAGAACTATAAGATTAACAGGCAGGAAATCCAGCTAGTAATTATAGTTGCCAGATAAAATATAGCTGCTTAAATTTTAATTTCAGATGAACAGTGACTTTTTAGTATAAGTATGACCCACACAATATTTGGGTCACACTTACACTAAAATATTAGTTGTTGTTCATCTGAAATTCAAATGTAACTGGGCATCATGTATTATATCTGCTAAATTTGGCAACTCTGTGAGTAATGGAGTCCAACAATTATAGCAGCAGTGTCTGACTGGGCTCAAAATAGAAATCCTATGATCGCCACACAGTAAATAACAATATACTCACCACAAAAAGGATACGGTGCAACAATAAACAATATAGGATATAGGGTGATAGAGTGAATATGGCCATCCTAACATAGTCAAAATGTATAGACTATTGGAACGTATTCAGTTAAAAAATAACGCTGAAACTTTGGGGGTTATAGAGTAAGCTTGTATATTGAAAAATCTCATCATTTCTATTGCTAACACCATTCAGATGACTTTTCAACATATAGCTGTTAAACATATGCCATTACTTAATTATGTTTTCATTAACGTCTTCATTCTTTTATGCACTATGCCAGGTACTTTTTAAAGAACTGGAAATAGAGCAGAGAACAATATAAAGCTTTATCCACATGAAGCTTACCTTCCAGTGGAAGAAGACAGAAAACAAGTGAATAGATGGAAATATAATACCTCCAAGAATAAGTGAATCAAAGAAAAATAAAGCCACGTAAGGGAGATAGAGAGTTTTGGGAGATGGTGTGAGTTATGGTATTTACATTGGGTAGTAAGGGAAGGCCTCTCTGATAAGGTGACATTTGAGCAGAGACCCATAAAATATGAGGGAGCAAGTCATGCAGGTGAAAAGGTAAGAATGAAGGTCCTGAGACTGATAAATCCCTGCTGCAATCCACAGACAAAAAGAGACCAGTTTGACCAGCATTGAGTGACTGAGGAGGAGAGAGGCAGGAGATGAAGACAGAGAGTTGGTGATGGAAGCAGTCCTTACAATGACTTGGGATTTTACACAAAGGGAAATAAGAAGCTACAAAAGGTTTTAACTTTATCCGAGATCCCATGACTCTTCAGTTCAGTAGAGTCACCCTGGACTCTGTAGGAGGACAGGCTTCAGGCTGATAAGGGGAGAGTCAGGGAGAGTTGTCAAGAGGTACTGCCACCATCCAGGCAAGAGATGACAGGGTCCAGGAGCAGTGGAGGCTTGTAGCTGGGAAGGACATGAGAACTGGTTGGACATGAATGCATTTTGAAGGTTAGTCAACAAGAAGGAAGAAAGAAGATGCAATTCCTGCCTTCAAGGATCTTTCCCAACAACAGCTGACATTTATTGAGTATTTGTGCACCATCAATTATACATACACAAGCTAAAGTCTTTACATACCTAATCTCACTAGCCTTCTCAACAACCTCACAAAGAAACTGAGGCTAGGCCGGGCGCGGTGGCTCAAGCCTGTAATCCCAGCACTTTGGGAGGCCGAGGCGGGCGGATCACAAGGTCAGGAGATCGAGACCATCCTGGCTAACACAGTGAAACCCCGTCTCTACTAAAAAATACAAAAAACTAGCCGGGCGAGGTGGCGGGCGCCTATAGTCCCAGCTACTCGGGAGGCTGAGGCAGGAGAATGGCGTGAACCCGGGAGGCGGAGCTTGCAGTGAGCTGAGATCTGGCCAGTGCACTCCAGCTTGGGTGACAGAGCGAGACTCCGTCTCAAAAAAAAAAAAAAAAGAAAAAGAAACTGAGGCTAAAAGAAGCTGAGATATTTGCTTCAGAGGCATATAGCTAATAAAGTAAAAGAGCAGTGGAGGTGCTCAGATTTGATTGACACCAAACAATGTAATATACACTCTGAGTATACACAAAGAAATATAGGCTGTAGGCTCTAACTTCATGAAGCTTAGGAGAGATTTTAGATCAACACATAAAAGATGGTTACATTACTATCCTAGGCAGTGTGTGGTGGAGAACCAAATGTCTGTATTTAGATGTTTTGTGAATTCAGAGGGTTAGGAAATGTGTATGATTTAAAGTGCTTGGAGAAGAATTTGTAGGGGAGGGAGTACAAGCTGAGCCTAGTAGAAAGGGGAGCATTTGGACTAGGTGGAGAGGAGCAAGAGGATATAAAGCAGTAGCAACAACAGAAATAGGTCTTAGAGTTTCAAAAATTAGCATGCTATTTCCAGTGCAGAGAGTTGACCAACTTGGTTGAAACTGGGAGAAATAGAAACAGTACCCACACTATTGAAAATCTGCACCATCTTAACCAGTTTGATGATCTCTTTTAAGCAGAGTGAAATATACTAGCATTGACAAAGAAAACAAAGAGGCTGCAAATTTTCACACAGAGCCATGAGGCTTTCTCATCTACAAGAAGCAAAATACCTCTTGCTTATTCATATGGACACATATTATTTGGCAATCATCCCCCTACATGGAAAATGTGTTTGGTTATTAATAGATGATAGCTGATGCAGTGGTGAGGGAACTAACATTTACACACTATAGCTCAGATGTATAACAAAAGTAAAGTGTCTTCATTTTGAAACAAATGCACTGAGTTTGCTGCCAAACACCCATTCAGGCATATGGCTGGGGGTGGGGTAGAGGCAGAGTGTTAAAATGCCAATTAGAGGTGAATCATTCTCTTCTGGTTCAAAATCGTCCTTTTTATTTAAAAGTCCCGTTTAGAAAAATATTCAGCCAATTCAAAGGTCGAACTATTTATCAAGGCTGTCATTCGTGTCTCAAAAGGACTATCTTCCTTTTTTGCAAGACAGTTTCTGGGAACAAGGTAAAGCTCATACATGCTCAGGGAGTTGGATGGGCAGGGGCTCCCATCAATCTGTGGTTGAGGTCCAGATGGAGAGGCAGTGTAGGGTTTATTGAACAGCAATTTTATCTTTGCAGATCTGTCAGTTCCTGTCCCTACCACCTCTGCTTCTAGAACGTTCAGCTTGTGTAGCTCGTGGTCTATTCTTTCAGCATGCCATGTGGTTGCTGCCTTTCACCTGAACGTCCCATCCTCAACTCCTGCGTGCACTTGAGATCTTCTGGATCTCCTCTACTTTCTCCATCTGGCCTCTCCCTCAGCTGCCTAGGCCATGGCCTCCCCAACATGGTTCTCATCACAGGGATGCCACTGGTTCTTCCTCAGCTACGTTCCAAGTCCTCTACAAGAAGCAAGTGTGAAATTTTGTATCTCTCTCCATGCCACCCAGCTAACACAGTATTCAAGAGAGAAGAACAATCTTCAGCACTCTCCCTGCCCAAACATGCCAAATCATGTTTCTCCTCTGCTACGGTCACCATGTTGGCCTTGGAGCTCCCTATGCACAGATCTCCTTCCTGAAACGCAACAGGGAATGAGAGTATAAGCTCTCTGCACTTTCATACTTCCTCTCAGTCTAGCTGAGATTTCTGTCACTCTTTTAATCATCACCTCTGAATTTCTTCTTTAAACAGCTTTAGTGTAGTATAATTCACATGCCGTAAAACTTCCTCGTATTAAGGATACAGATGATTGCATTTTAGTAAATTTATATTATTGTGTAATCATGATCAGGATGTAGTTTCAGAACACTTGCATCACCCTAAAACATTTTCTTACAGCCATCTGAAGTTAATCCTCACTCCTACCTCAGGCTCTAGCAACCACGGCTCCGCTTTCAGTGCTAGAAAGGACCTCCACTTGTCATATGCTGGATCAGGTAAGACAGATCAATTCTCCTAATGAGGGCAGCTAAAACTCTATATTATATGCATAATGTAGTACATATACATATATGTGTGTATAAATATATATATATATATAAAAATTATAATTTGGATGAAAATTACCAGACCAAAATCTAGGAAAATTGGGGGAACCCGATAAAATAAGAATAACTTGCAAAACTGTTTTGGTACAGAGAGTATTTGTCTATTTGAAGATATGGCTGTGAAGAGATCTGACATTTTAGTAGCTTCTTAGAATGTGAATAACTAAAGTAAAAGCCAGCACCTACCTAAGTAGAAAGTCTGACAAGCACCAGCAACCCCTTCTTTAAATTAGAGCTGTCTGAAAAAGAGTAAACTGGAATATACTACTAGTTTAAAATTAAACTTTGACAGAAAAGTTTAATCTTTGGACTTGGATAAGCAGGTGTATAAGACCACCAACATGCAAGGAAACAAGACACTTTGAGCTCAAATCCAGAGAAATCAGACACAACTGAAATGGAGTCATAAAGACTTCCTATATTGGAATTATCACACATATTATGAAATCATTATGATAAAAGAAATGTTTAAAATCTTTAAAATATCTGAAAGAAACTAAAAACTACAAAAAGTAATGTGACAATTCTTTTTGAGACAGATCTCACTCTGTCACCCAGACTGAAGTGCAGTGGCATGATCACAGTTCATTGAAACCTTGAGCTCTTGGGTTCAAGCAATCCTCTCACCTCAGCCTCTCAAGTAAGTAGAACTACAGGCAAGCGCTACCACGCCCGGCTAATTTTTTTAAATTTATGGAGATGAGGGTCTAAGTTGTCCAGCCTGGTCTCGAACTCCTGGGCTCAAGCAATCTTCCCACCTTGGCCTCCCAAAATGTTGCGATTATGGGCATGAGTCAACGCACCCAGTCCCAGAAGTGATATGACAGAGCTAACTAGCACTTCTAGATCAGAAAACACAGTAAGTGAAATTTACAACCCCATTATGCATTTTACCTGGTGTTTTTAGCAACCTTTAACAAATTCTTATCCTTTCTTTCTCCCTGTAATTCTATCACCTAATCTTCCTCAATTTTACTAAACTTTGAAATATGGAAACAAAAGGAAGAAGGATGACAACATCTCATCAATAAACTTACCTGCACATAGCTTCTGTGGTGTGTTAATGCCCCTCCTAGAAATTTACATCCAAACTCTATTGAAAGGAAGTAAACTAATCTATCTCAAAATCAGGCAGTTATTCTATATGCATTACATGTTTTTGTTCCATGTCATAGAAAAGACCCATCCTGAGCCAGCTTAAATGTAAAAGAAAGTCATCCTAACAACACTGTCATGGAATTTAAGTACAGAACTGTTACAGGGCCTCAGAACAAAACTTGAAAAATGAACTCAAATATTATTCCTTCTATAATCTCTCTTCCTCTGCCCACATTTGTTTGTCTCCATTTCTTGCCTTCCTTTTCAGTCACCAGAAAGAGAATGATGTCATATTTTCATTTCCCAGTCTATCACTTCAACCCTCTGTGGTCAGGGGGCAGGGATTTTCCCGTTCCCAGAGGAATGGGAGATAGGCAAACAAAATATGAGCTGTTCACTACACAGACAACCCTTGTTCAACTGACAAAAGATTTATCTGTAGGTTTTATAGGTCTAACAAATTATATGAATAAAACTATCATTCCTATGGAAATACGTAAAATATGTAAAAAATTTTTAAAAAGGAATAAAAGACTTCTGCTTGTGGTTACAGCAACCAAATTGATTTAGGTTAACCCTTCCACTTCAGAGAAGTGAAAAAACAGGAAGAATTCTTTAAAACTTTTTGAAAGTATTTTTTTTTTTTAACTTGAGTGGATACATCGGTTGTTTGCTCTACTAGTAAGTTGATATATGTTTTTCTGGGGCTGCATATGTATTATAGTTCACAATAAGAAAAGGACATCTAAAAATAACAAAAGAAGAAAATACTTCTATAATACATAAAGCACTTTTATAAATTTGTAAATATAAAAATGAGCCATCGATCATAAATGTCACAAAAATGAAATACAAATCACCGATAAACAGATGAAAATATGCTCACCTTTACCATGTAACTTTAAAGAAGAGGTTTTTTTCATCATCCAACTGGTATAAATTAAGGAGGGTGATTACAGTCAAAGTGGATAAAAATGCGAGTAAATAGACCCTCTGTTTTTGTTTGTTTGTTTGTGTTTCTTTTTTACACACAGGCTCCCAATCATAGGTCACTGCAGCCTCGAACTCCTGGGCTCAAGTATTCTTCCTACCTCAACCTCTCGAGTAGCTGGGACTATACGCATGTGCCACTGGATCCAGCTAACTTTTTAATTTTTTTGTAGAGAAGGGGTCTCTCTACATTGTCAAGGCTGATCTCAAAATCTTGGCCTCAAGCAATCCTCCTGCATGAGCTTCCCAAAATGCCGGGATTACAGGTGTGATCCACCACATCTGGCGCAGACATTCTCTTAAATATGATTGACAGAGTAGAAACTAATATAGCCATATTAATGGATAATTTGACAGTATTGATTAAAAGTAACTCATTACTAGAATTTCAAAAGTATATAAGCTTTGACCTAAGAATTCAAATTTATGTATCCATTGCATAGTTTTGTTTTTTTTTTGTTTTTTTTTTTGAGACGGAGTCTTGCTCTGTCGCATAGTTTTGTATTTTTAACACATGCACAGAAATGTATAAGTATTTTCATCACAGCATTGTTTATAACAAAAGAAGTAGAAATCCATTATTTATCTCTCAATAGAAGAATAAATATTATGATACAATACTGTGAGGCTCCTCTGTAGCAACTCAAAAAAAATGAAATTTATCCATATTCATCAGCCTGGAAAGATGACCAAATCATACTTTTAGTTGCGAAATATATATTGCTACACAACACCTTTCCATTTATATAGAAAACCAAAACTACATTAAGATGGAACAAACAGAAAGAAGAGACCCTTGAGATAAGCATTTTAATAACACTGGAGTAAGTAACAGAGTCCTGGGGCAAGTGTAAGGATTAGAAATATCTCCGTGAGGCCAGGGACAGTGTAAAACTAAAATTCCGAAAGCCATGAAAACAAAAGCAGTACTGAGGGAGTCAACAATCTACCATCATCAAAAATATGTTGAAAGTCTAGGAGCCCAGATAACACAATTAATGCCTGCAATTAATTAAAGTCTGGAATTCAGAAAATCCAACGTATCTGAAATTGCATTAGAGACAAGGACGCCGAAACGAAAAGGTGAGTCTTCCATAGAAATTTGTAAAAGTTCCTATAACTAGGGAGATTGTGACTGCATTTGGGATCTGATCCTAGTGAAGACAGGAAAAGGATAGCGATAGTTCAAGGGCTGCTTATACATAGAAAAAATGTATATTCCACATATATTTATGACAAAACAATGTAACTCAGCCAGATGGGGTAATAACATGCTGTGTTGTGCTGTCCCGTGACCTCTCTCCGAGGCAAGACTACACTGAGTTACTGGCTTCCTCTTTGCTGACCACAGTTGTGAATGAGAACAAATTGTTCTATTAGCAAATATCTCACATTTTAAACTTTGAGAAATTGAAGGACTGTCAAAACATACTGAATTCAAAGAGTACATCCTCAGCAACCAGAGAAAATTGAAATGACAACAAAATAGTATTTTGTATTTGGTAGAAATGTATAGCAAAAATAAAAGGCTGTTTGCATTTTTATTAAAAGAATAATTTCTGTCCATGAATAGATAATGCAATGGATCATCACACATATCAATGATATATTTAAATGGATCGCAAAATCTATCTATTTATCTGTTTTTCTTCTATTTTCTTTTTCACTCACACCTGCCACTGAAACATGGTACAGGGCACTTTTTGAAGCTAAAGAGCAAAGAAAACATCTCCTTTGTATCCTTTCTTATCTACCCCTGCTGTACTTCCCTCCTCCTTTCCACCCTGTAAGAAAAAGTAAACTTCTGCCTGGTGCAATTGAGAAGCTTCTCTATAAAACTATCACATTAAGAGATTGATAATACAGAAATACGTGAATATCAAAGAGTATTTGCTAAGTATGTCATGTTTAATGTTATCTATGGAAAAAATATATATAAAAATAAGCCTACCCATAATCTCAGTATCCAAAACTGTCACTATTAATATTTTGTGATGTTTCTCTCATCTTTTGTATAATTTACACATATAAAATTGAAGTATATTATATATATTTTTGGAAACTTTCTGTCCTCTAAATATACACCATGAACGTTCTAGCCTATTAAGTAGATGGCATAATACTCCATAATATCAATATATCATACTTAATTTGATCATCATCCCCCTTGTTGGATTTCATGTTATTTCAGTTGTATTATAAATAATGCTGAAGTAAATACTATTTTAGCTAAATCTTACATATATATTTCTGATTATTTCTTAGACACAACTTTCAAAAAGTAAAATTACTGTATCAAAAATATTATTTTTAAGATTTCTGACACTTGTTACCATTTTGCCCTACAAAAAGCATGTACTAGTATAAGCTGACCCAAGTAGTTCATAAAAGTACACATCTTTTAAAAAAAAAAAATCCACCATACTTCATCTCTCCAGCATTGGGATTATAATCCTTTTAAACTTTCTGCTAAAATATGATAACATTATTTAAAGTTCTGTTACTTCAACTCTGAGAAAAGTAAAATTGTATTTTTGAAAATTCTTATATTGAGGTGTTTACATTTTTTTATTCTACAGGCATACATTAGATATTTAACTTAGCTTTTGTTACGATTTGTTCTATTTCTAATTTGTAGTTCATATTCTGATTGAACATAGTACTTTTTATGTACAGAATATTTTAATTTTATACAGTCAATATGATTTTTTATGTTTTATTTGTTTTGGTATTTTTTACTGACAAGCTCTCACTCTGTTGCCCAGTCTGGAATGCAGAATTACAATCATAACACACTGCAGCCTCAAACTCCTGGGCTTAAGCCATCCCCTCACCTCAGCCTACCAAGTAGCTTTCTAATGTTTTCTTATTTATTATCTCAGAGAGGCCACCTCCGTCCCATATCAAATTAATATACACTATTCTGTTATTTGAATTACCTTAAGCACACATTAATATTTAGCTGTTCATCTGAAATATGTAAAAAAAAGTTTTGGGTCAAGGGACTATGACCCAAGAAAAAGCCTAAATATTTTAAATATATCATGATTTTACTTTCTCTTTAAACAAAAGAAAAGTTATTTATTTTGAATGATACATTATCAATCATCCAAAAAGTACCACTGACAAAGCGTGATCCTATTATATCTCAGAAATTATGGTAAGGTTATCTGAGAGCTTTTGAAAATTTCTGTTATCTGAAATTTAGCAGCACTGAACTCAATTTGTTGTATTCTTACCAACTATACATGCCATTTTATAAGAAGAAACAATTATAATCACATTATTAGAAATATTTTGTTGTCTGATAATACCTAGATATTAATATCAAATATTGATAAGAAAACATATTACATTGATATTATAGTCACAAAAAATATATTACATTGATATTATCTTCACAAAAGAGCCCTGAGAAGAAAGATGCTAGGTGGCATTTGAAGAAAAAGACTGAAGCAAAATGCAGAAACCGTTCTTTTCATTTAATGCAAGCTGAGATCTATATATGTATTCTAATTAGACAACTGCTCCACTCTCATTTTTGATGTTCCTAGGAAATTATCAGGCAAGCCTCCCCCAATATTATGGACAGGATACTCGGACAAACTCCTCTACTGTGAAATGAGTTCCTGTCCTCTATAACAATTGTGCTTTTAGATATATCGCTGAGATATTCAGGAACTAAGTGAAATCTCTATAGGTAAGAGAGAAACAAAACAAACAAAAACACTCAGGCAAAACCTGCAAAACCATTAAAGTTTGCATTTTCGTGGGCAACTAACAATATTAGAACTAGGATTTGTAGACTAAACACCCAGCTTTCCAAAACTAAGACCCCCGAATATGGCCAAGTCCCCTCAGGAGGGAAATGTGGTCTCAGGTCAGTAGCCCTGGCTGCTGGCCTAAGCAATAACTTGCCTACGCATTCCACTCTTTCCACCTTTGTTTTATTTCTCACTGCCTCTGGCTTAGCCTTCAGCCTTCTTTCTTTTTTGCCTTTTTTAATGAACACCGGGAAATATTCATGCTGTGCCCAGGAGGTTGTATTTGCATCTTTCAAATTCAGCCTCCTTCTTTATCTTTCAAAATACAGTCTACTTTCTCTTTGCCTTGTCTATACCACCAAGGTCTCTTGAACTTCTTTCACTGAAACAGCTCTATGTCTTTTGGGTATATGTACTTTTCAATCAATTGAGCCCCTTAGATTTTTTTTTTTCCTTTTTTAAATTTACTTTGTAAACTATTAACCATGGGATATGTGAGAGTCTCATCTAGCCAGCATGTGGCAGCACATCACACAGGACATTTTTGTTCAACAATCCCAAAGCTGAACAGCTATTTAAGATCAGAAAACGGTGATAATGCTTCAATTAACTGAGTTTACTTTTAAAATTGAGCGAGTATTTATTGAGCACCTAAAATGAAGTGACATTTTGTTTAAAATAGGAACATTCAGATGCAAACTGAAATATCCAATCACTAAAATTATGTCTTTACAAACTAAAACATCTGGATGGCTGATGTTAACTTACAATTTTTTTCTGAATATTTAGTATTGCACAGAAGTAGCCCCATTTCATATTTATATTCACTTTATGTTTTCTGCAAGAGAAAGCTATGTAGTAGTCTACAATTCAGTTTGTATAAGCTCTTTTAACCAACTTCTTCCTAACTGACTCGCTGGACTCATCAAAAGTTTTCTTTCCTGCTTTAAAACTTATCAATAGCTGTGCTCGTAGGTTCTGATCTCTGATGTGTGCCTGCTCTTCTGCTCCACCCACTGAGTTGTGTGCCAAACAAGAATAAGTCATGCTTCTTCCCAGAACTGCCTATGACCATTGTATTTATTGTATAGTTAGCATGAAATTTGATTAAATATCATGTAAACTGAAGCAGTAGGGGTATAAAAGGGAAATTGTTTCTCTGAAAAATTCATTGACTACTTCAGAAAAACAATAAAATTTAATGTAAAATTGATGTTGGTCATCGGAACATGACCAATGTTTTGGGAACAAAATTATAAAAACCTAAGAAAGTTTCACTTTCAAAATGCATTGCAGTATAGTTCTTTTAAGTTACTTCACTTATAAGGAATCAAAACAGGAGATGGCAAATCCTGTATTATAGGTAGGATTTTTTTTGAGATGGAGTCTCACTCTGTTGCCCAGGCTGGAGTGCAGTGGCATGATCTCGGCTCACTGCAACCTCCATCTCCCAGGTTCAAGCGATTCTCCTGCCTCAGCCTCCCGAGCAGCTGGGACTACAGGCATGTGCCACCACGCCCAGCTAATTTTTGTATTTTTAGTAGAGACAGGGTTTCCCCATGTTGGCCAGGCTGGTTTCAAACTCCTGACATCAGGTGATCCACCTGTTTCAGCCTCCCAAAGTACTGGGATTACAGGCATGAGCCACCATGCCAGGCCTATAGGTAGGATTTACACAAGACGTTGAAGAGAGAACTCCAGTCAGCAAACCCATGTGCTCTTTTCCACTGAACCTGGAAGAAGCTGGCAATCTTTTCACCACCCCTCAATTAGCACCCATAAGCTGAAATTGATTTAGCATAAGTGAGGCCATGTTACCCATTGGAGGGCAATGTTAGGCCATCCCTAACACATGGGGAGGAAAGAATTAGGGACAGCCTAGCATTGCTCTCTACTAGGTAACATGGCCTCAGGTTGATAAGTCAATTTTAGCTTATGGGTACTGATGGAGGAGTAGGGAAAAGAATTTTCTGTTTGGAGAATACTATTACACCTGGGGAGGAGAGAGAGAGGCCAAACTAGGTTTTGGGTTTATTTCTTTTCTGAGAACCTGCAAAATGTCAGACACTGCTAAGATTTTTGCATCTTCACTCCCATTCGATCCACACCATAATGTTAGCATAGAAATATTAGTCTCATTTTACTAATGATTTTTATAAAATGCCGAGAGAAGATACATAACATAGTTAAGGATCTCTAGCTGAGAAGTAGCAGGATCTGGATTTCAGCCCAGGTTTTACTGACTCCAGATCCTGGCTCTTTCCATATCCCCATTTCTTTAGCAATCAAATACTAACTCCTATTATAAGTTTAGAGTAAATTGAATTGCTCTCAAACTTAACCCTTGAATGTGCTGTAATGAATTTTATATTAAGTCCATTAAATCATAACAGGTGATAAGAAAGTACTTATAAATCAACTCAAAGAAATATTTTTCAATAGCACACATCTTCAAAACATCTATATATTCAACCTGAAAAATTCACAAGAGTGGTCTTATACAAATGTATTTTAAGGTTTTTAAAGTAAACATTTTCTAAATAATTTTTAGAAATTTAGAAACGATGATGTTTATGACTAAACAAAACAATGACTTGTAAGGCTAAAAACTTTCCCAATAGCCCATTCCAATAAAAATACAGCTTTTAAGTAATTCTGTATGCTGTAATATTGAATGCATAAATTCACTATATTTGCTAAGACTTTGTCCTCAAAAATAATACATTTAAGAGGGCCTTCAAAATATTTCCTCCTCCACCTGAGCAACAAAATACCAGCTTTAGGACGTATGCTTTGTCTCTAGTTAAACTTGTTAAACTTGACCTTAAATTTCCCTATGGACTTCAATGCTTGCTCCTCCCTGCTTGGATATGATTTTTCCTACTGTACTAACATGTCGATTCATTCATAGACACATATCCATCCATTCACTCATTATTCACTCAGTAAAGCATTCATTCAAAAAATATCTGAGTTCCTATTGTGTGCCTATCATGCTGTAGATATTGAGGACATATATGATAAACAGTATTCTCTGCCTTCATGAGGTTTTCCTTAGAATAAGGAAAATTAGCATTAATTTAGTAAAAAATAAAATAAACAATCCATGTTCAGAATGTTGGAGGATACTAGTACTCGTCAATACCCATGATTTGCCTTTTCTTGGGCACAGTACCTAGTCTGTATTTTCCAGCCCCTTTGAAGCTGCAACCCAGAAAGTGAGGATAAAGTAAGTAATGGCCAATGAAATGAGGACAAAAACATTTAAATTATTTTCCAAGTCTGGCATCAGAAACTTCTCAATGATCCTCTCCATGCCCCTTCTTCTTCATCTCCTTAATGGAAACAGGAGCCCAGCGATGGATTCCTAGAGGATGATGAGGCCACCAAGTGGAAAGAATCTGGATCCCTAAAGCACAGGAAAGACCACTCCCTCATCTAACAATTATGGCGTGAGTGAGAAATAAACATGGATTCTGGTAAACCACTGAGATTTTGAACTTTTGTTTTCTTACACTATCCATGGCCTGATGCCCCCTTTTTTTAGCCTTTTTGTTATGACAGCACCCATCTTCAAAAATGCTGTCTATATTAGGGTAAGAAAGCAGACTGGATGGCTGGAAATCCATGTTATGTGATACCATAGCATTTGATAAGTGACTGTCTAAGAGAATTTTGAAGGCACACAGCATGCATACTAAGCTTATAACTCTACTCATAAACATTGAAAAACATAACTTAGTATGGTGTGGCGGTGGTGACTTGTTGCATTTTGCAAAGTATCATTTTTTAAAAAGAAAGACATGAGCTCAAGAGAGAATTGGCTAGTATGCAGTAGAAATGTAAAGGAATTGAATAATTCAAACATAAGGTCCCTGCGTCATCATCCCAACTGACATCAGTGAGATTAAAATGTAATTGCTTCTCCCACCATTAGCCATGGTCTACAGAGGGGAGCCACAGCTTAATTTCTTAGTGTTAATGGTGCCCCTCTCACCAGACCATTCCCTCAAACCCTAGTAAATGGTGTATCTTCCGAACCTTCCCGTGAAATAAAATCACCTGCTTTGTTTTCTGGACTTATGTAACATTTCCATTCTGGCATCCCCACTTCTCTGTGCCTTTCATTTCCTTCTTCTTCCATCTGCAATGACAATTCTAGTCATCACTCTTTTTCATGTTTCAAGGAATATATTGGACTTCAAGTTTGCATTTTTCCTTTCCTATCTGTCAAGTTTGCCCTTTAAGGCTCAATCTTTCTTCTAAGGATGTATTTTATTTCAGTTTAACCAAGTTATCTGTCTTTAGTTTCCCCAGAAGGAGACCTCGAGACAAAGTGAATACAAGTTTATTTAGCAGCAGATTCAAGAAGCACCAGAAAGAGATTGGAGAAATGCAACAAGAAAGGCAAGAAAGCCAACACTAGGTTCAATCATGAACATATGAATTCTATGGGCACCAAGGGTTCAATCTTGCTGGGTGTAGGTGTAGTCTTTGTAACTATTCCTCAGAAATGCCACACCCAGGAGTAAGGAAGATGGGAGTTTATCCTCCCACTCCTGTCCATCATTGGCTGTGAGAGCTATTAGGTTGGTGCAAAACTAATGGCGGTTTTGGCCATATTTTTAACAGCAAAAACCGCAAGTATTTTGCACCAACCTAGTAATTCCTGAGAAGCAACTCACTGGTGTTTCCTACCTACTCTACTTTCACAGAGAAAACCCTCAGAGTTGCAGGATCTTGCAGAAAGAAAGCATTGTGTAGAAGGTAATAGCAGGGCTGACGAGATAGAAGTGGGGCACTGGCAGAGTCGGCTTCAGTCTACCCCATGCACTGTTCAGATCCACTCCCAGTGATATCAAAGAGAAAGATATTCCAGCCGGGGAGAAGTATGAAGGTCCTGAGTAAGGCCTCACCCTCTAAACTTGCTTCCCTCTCACCAGGTAGGCTCCAGCGACTTTTCCACATCCATTCATAATCCCAGCCTGGACCCTTTGTAGGTTTTTCTTGTCTACTACTGTCTAGGTAATGACATCTTACAGAGACTATAATGCTATGCTGTTGAGGTAGACCATTGTCTCTGTTTCAATGAAAGTCAGAGGAATAGCATGATATGGAGAAACAAAAACCAAAACTCTGATGAGCCTACTAATTCTGCAGAAGCAGCCCACAGTTTTGGTAGAAATGTTTATCTGCATGCAGAAAGTTTTAAGAACTTTCAAGTAAATTCCATGTTGAACCTCAATCTCTTCATTATTAATGTCATTGTTGACTTTGAATTCCTATAGCTTGCTCATTCAATGCTGTTACAGTCCTCCATTGATCTCAAAGATAGAAAACTGCCATAAGCTTCTACCAGGACTTGCAGTTGACTTTTTAATGATTAAGTCTGATGATGTCAGCTCTACAGGGGAGGGTACATGCCATAATGATTTAGAGACACTGAGTTAATATGAATATCAGGTTGTTTCTCTTCTCCCAAATCTTAAGTGTTGTTTTCTGAAGTATTCCAGACATCTACCAATACACTGGCTCAAGGCAGGCTCTTCTGTACCCATAGCTTCAACTGTGCTCTACATGGGAATGACTTCCAAATTGCTAATCTCTACTTCTACCTTTCTCATGTCACCCAAATCTGCATCATCTCCTCCAGATAGATGCCTCCTGGTCATCTCAAATTAATATGTGCAAAACAGAATACCTCATCTTCCTCAGTATCATGATGTTTTAAATACATTTTTAAATAATTATTAAAGTTTTTATGACAAAGAAAAATTAAGACGGGAAGGAGAAAAATAGAGAACTGTATCAAGGAGAAAGAGAAGCATACCTAGAATATCATCTCTCACTGAGAATATTGCTTTGGTTTTCAAAAGTCAATAAGCAAACCCAAGCTCAGAATTAATAAAAGGATAGATTTAGGAATTAGACTTTGGTGATTAAAATGTCTTTTTCATTATTAATTTAAAATATAATTAAAGATCAATTAGAGGACATTGCTTAAGTCTTCAATAAAATGGGCATGCTAACATTTCTCTGAATAGAAACTACCATCCTAAACTGTCTCTTCACCCTTAATTTCTCTTGCACCAAAACAAACAAACAAACAGAAAAAACTTGAATCTGATTGATGAGCTTGGAAGAATATGGGAATATTTAGCAAATCCTTCCCTTCGCTTTTGGGATTTGCTGCCTCTATATAGAGAACATTTTGGTCCACTCTTTGACCAGGTGTTAATTTCCAGAGTCAGCCTGCAGGGTTGGGAATTAATTGAGGAGCAGTAATAATAGTTCACCGCCAACTTGTATCTTAACACGCCAGGTTTAGATAATCCAGTTGCTAACTATGGAAAACTGGGGGAACAGATTCACAATCCTACTCCCATCTTCAGAAGACTATTTGCCTAGTTCTTTCAGTTACTCCAAGTCTATTCATGGATCATTTAGATGCCACATCTCTCTAGCCCTGGCAAATGTTCTTAAATGAATTAGTAGTAATCTGACAAGACTTTTCTTATAACTAAAAGCTAGTTTCTATTTTATTTTTATTCCAAATTTTCTTGCCAAATAATTCATCTAAATTTCTTCACTGAGATTAATTGACAACACCAGATACTGCAATAGTGAAATGTTTCAGTGCTAACAATTAGATACCCAATTTTAATGTAAACTTTCTTGCATTATAAAGCTCTCAGAGAAGAATTGAAATCTGAAGATTAAATCCCTGTAAGTTATGCCCCAAAGAAGTAAATATCCAAAATTAGATTATCCTACCCTGTGAGTTAAAGACAAGAATTAAAGTAAAATGTAATCGTTAACAAGTTAGAAAATATTAAATACTAGTGTATAGAAACACTCATTCTTTTTTTCCAATCCAAGTGGATTAATCAATGGTATTAAATTCTTCTGTGCAAAAGAATTTTAGCTGATTAATGTAAAATGAATACCAGAATTAGGGGAGGGGGAAAGAGCACCATTTTATAATTCCCAATGAAATAGCTGATTCAGACAATGATCAATAATGGATGAAACCAACTGAGACTTGGCAGATAAGTATACTAATCATGAAGGGCTATGCTGCACTATAGTAATAAAAACCCCAAAATTTCAGCAGCTTAAAACAAATAATTTTGCTTTCTCACTCATGATACACACACACGTCCAATGCTAGTTGACAAAAGGACCTCTCCATTCGGACTCACTCGGGGATCCATCTAGAACATTCTTCCCTGATTCTGAAGCAAAAAAGTTATGCGATGATTTGCAGACTGGCTCTTCAAAGCTTCCACCTGTAAATGCCATATTTCTTTGGCTAAATCAATTCACATGGTTATATCTAATTTCAAGAGAGTTTTGGAGGTTCAATTCTGCTTGTGCTCAGAAAAGGAAAATTACAATATGCGTGAACAACACTAATGAAGGACCTTTCCAAAGGAGAGATCAAGCAGTCATCATTTTATCCCACTGATCACTAATAGGAAAATCTGTCACTGTCTACCCCTGATACAATGCAATATGGGATACACAACACCACCTATGAAGTATGCTTGAAAAATCAAACACCAAACAAACAAAACCAAACAAAAATATTTTAATGTAAACAAGCACTGTAAAGGAAATAGCTGCACTGTAGTCAAGAGTAGGCCGAGTGCAGTATAACATCCAGTGCAGTATAACACAGCAGGAATGGAGCGCAGGCGCACAATCCCATGCATTATATAATCTCAGTTATATAACCATGTTATGAGTGGGCTCATCACCTGGCTCTGAACCACTGTTGCCTGTGAGGTACTTAAATGTATCACCAACACTGTGAGAGGACCCGCCTAATGGAGCCAGCCACCTTGCAGGCAGACAAAGAGAGAGCCATTTGCCTTGCAGGTGGACAGCAGGGAGCCAGGGACCCAGGAAGCCACGAGTGCACCAGGGAGTGCAGATGCACGTTTTGGGGCTGCAGAAGTCCTGGAGTCAGCAATGAGAGGGACTGTGGCCAGAGCGGGCGGCTGAGACAAAGGCTGACAGTGAGAGAATACAGCCATATCCCAATTGTCTATGTCCTCCGAGTGTTCTTTCAACTACCTACCACCTGTCTACTGACTACCCTCAGACTCCAGGTTGGGCTGAAACTTGAAAAGCTCCTAGAGCTAACTCTCAGTTAATAGGAAATAAAAAGAGAAACCAATTAAATAACAAGACTAGGAAACATTAAGACAAACCTAGAATCTGAGACATGTTACGAGATGGCAAACAATTTCTTCGATGAGTCAATAGCATTCAAAAAATGATTAGTAGTGAGGTTTCAGATTGAAAGAGCTAGGAGAAACATAAAAAGCAACTGTAATGTGTGATCCTTGTTTAGATCCTGATTTAAACAAGCCACCTGTAAAGAAAAAATATTTTTCATGGAGAAGTGAATTTAGAAAGGATATTGGATGATACCCAGGAATTATTAATTTTGTGAGTTCCTATAAGATGGAAGTTATGTAAGAACATTTTCATATATTTAGAGATGCATCTCACTGTTTGTACGAGTGAAACAGAGTGATGCCTCAGATTTACTAAAATGCATCAGTAAGAAAAAGAGTAAAACAGATATGATAAAATCTTGAGAATTTTACCAGTCAGAGTCCAATCAGGAAGAAGAAAACTAGGTATTTAAACAGAAGAATGTCACACAAAAATAAAAAAAAGAAAAGATTACATAATGGTGGTAAAAGAATGGAGAAGCCCAACAAGGGATGAACTCTGCAATAGCAAAAACTTGCTACCACCTTTTGACTTGGAATGCAACAGTAGAAAGTACCGATGTAGCTGAACCACCACAGCTGGGCTGCCCAGCATTACTAGGGACCTGAAGAAGGACTGTCTGATAAGAGCAGGATCTTCCAAAATGCAGTGGTTGCCTGAGACCTGAGGAAGCAAGCACTGGTATAATCTGGTTCTCCCCTCTCCCTCCAGTATTCCACAAGGGCTTTCTTGAACTGAGACCTCTAGAAGGCAGAAAGCAAGAAGGGAAGCCTAGAAATGTAGTTTTGCTTTTATTGGGAGTGGAGGAGACTCATATACATTTGCAGAAAGATTTTAAATTTATTACAAAGATACTCTGACTCTTTATGTGTGTAACCTCATCCAGAGATTGTTACCCACATGATAAGTGGGTTCAATTGCTTGACAAGTGACAGTCCGATGACTACAACCCACAACCAAGAAGATTTTAAAAGGGGATTTTATTACTTGCAACAAGTAAAGAGGATACCCGGTATAGTCACCCAAAACAGTGTCTCCTCGAAGATGAAAATAGGGCTTTGATTGAGCTGGTTAGCTGAGTCATTGTATGTAGAGGTGGAGTAAAGGCAGCACAGGCACGTGCCCATCATGCTTCTACATACATGGTATCAATAGCAAATGGCCAAGAAGCTCCTCCCAGGGTGGGGTTCTTAGTATGGTAATGAGGAAAGTTCACCAAAGTTCATCCCCAACTCAGGTATCTCTGGACCCAACTGATGTTTGTCTTTCAAGGCCTGAGCTTCCTCCTGGAACTTTAAGTGGGTACTTTTTCACAGTATGTACCTGAAAACCCAAGGACCCTGAGTTACAGCATTCTCGATGCTCGCCTCTTCTGTGCCTCAATTTTAAAAGATCCAAAATGTTAATAATCAATAATGGTTTCACCCTACCAACTGAGGAAACGTGGATTTTCGGCCCTTACCTCACAGTTATTCCAGGTAAAATTAGATTCTCAGAACACCAGAGACTGAAGCAGAAGCTTAGTGGTACCTGAGGAGAAAACACGAGCAAAGATGTTCTCTTTTTTCAGCCTTAACAATATGAAATCTTGATTCTGTGACTTGGGAACCTGATGAGAAATTTCACCAATTTTTATAGGTTAGTCTTGGCATTGTGCCTTTACTGCACCTAGAAGGGAGACTTACCTGGGCAACTTGTCTCTCTCTCAGAGAATGACATTGAGACCATCTTCACTTCTTGATCTATTTAGAAACTTGCCTTGAGTCAGACCCAGTTATCTCACATGAAGTAATTTTTTGCTTCCATTATACATATTCAAAACTCTGGCCTTGCCCCTGGGATTCCAGAAATTAAAGGAATCAAATGGGAACTGGAAACTGAGTGGGGGTTCTATCTGGCAGCAGCAGCTCTTGGGTATCCCATCCACAGGCATTTTTCCCTCCTGTGCCAGAGGGCCTGGTGAGGCACTGATGAAGACTGGGAAACCCTCTCACTAAGGAAAATCTGATCCTAGTCATCACATATGTCTCAACTGGAAAAGGATGCTTTTTCTGCAAATTCCTACAACTGATACTGCCTCTGGGGCCTGGTGAGGATTAGTACTGCTGGCTGGTGCTGCGCTGTCTTTTTCCTCAGATACTGAATGTTCCAGGCCTTGAGCACCATTTCTTTCTGCTCTGATCGTGGAGGCTGGCTCAGCTGAACTTGGACTTTACCTCTGTGCATGAAGGGCTAGCACCATTTCCTGTTTATGAGTGTCTTCTTTGCTTTTATTTTTGTTTAGCCGAACTTCCATCTTTCCAAAATACCTCCTTTAGATTTTGCTTTTCAGGGTGAAAGAAGAAATAAATAAGTTCAGAGGCTGCCTGATTTAACTCTGATTTGAAAAATAAATGCACCCAACAAACCAACATGTAATCCTAGTCTGGACTTAAACTATTATTAAACACCACTTCTTATCCAATTCATCTTGACTCTTCCTTTCTATAAAGTTATAATAGTATAAATTTCTCAAGAATGGTCCCTCAGAAGACTGGGAATAGCTGCATCCCCACCTATAATTAATGCACCACTTTTACCCCTACCAGAAATTTTTTTAAGTATTTTTCTCCAATCTTCCTGGTTATCTCCTCAAAAATCTCTATACATGTAATTTATTTTGTACAGCTCTCTGAAGTTTAAAGGGGTAATTGTTCAATTTCTCTTCCTAAAGACTTTCTACTCAGAGCTTTGAGTGGCAATCCTTGATAGACTTCTGGATTCTGACCATCTATGGGACAGTCATTCCAGTGTGCTCATTAGGATTATGCCCCCTTTCTCTGATTTTTAGGCTACACTCCATCTGATCTAGTTAAAAATTCAAGTATCTATCTAGTTTCTAATATCATTTTGAAAAACAGGTAGGCAGAGTAAGTCTTTTTCCTTTTTTACCTTATTTCATCTTCAAGTTTTTATTTCCCTGTCATATCTGTCAAGTCTGTCCTCTAAGGTCTAACCTTTATTCTAAGAAAATACTGCATTTCTCCAATTTATCCAAGCTATTTTTCTTAAGTTCCCTCAGAAGCAGACCTTGAGACAAGGCGAGTGCAGTTCATTTGGCAGGCAATGCTCTAGGAAGCACCAGTAGGGGAGTGGGGAATGAGACAGGAAAGAGGAGGGAGCCACTACAGTGTTCAGTTATGAGCAGATGGGCTCTGTGGGCATCTGGGGCTCAATCTAATGGGTGCTTTGGGTGGATGTCCCACCGAAGAATGCAGAAGAGGGGAATTTATCCACCAACTCCTGTCCATCATTGGTTGAGAGCTACCCCATAGTCACTATAAATGCTATTGTTCCAGTCTCTTCCAAGCTCTAGAAATATTGCTTAAGTAAGCCAGTGTATCACTGTCTACTGCGTTCATTCCCAATTTTTCCACAGGTGAAAGCTTTAGCGATAGTGATGCTACAGTATTCCAGATGTTTCCCCACCTCACATTTACTGCCAGCAATGAGGTACTTACTGCTATTTGGACAGTGACTGTTTCAATTCCACAATCCCATCCTGAGGCTCTGCTTTGGAATATACCTTAGAACCACTGTCTTCTGTTGAGCCACTCCTGAAATAAAACTGGATATAAGGATTTGAGTGAAAGTTTTTTATTTTGGAAGTGATCCCAGGAAGCACTAATAAGGGAGTGGAGACGTGAGACAAGGAAAGAAATGACACCAATACAGTGTGTGTTAACGAGGAAGTTACTGATGTGAGCTCCATTCCACTGAGGACATCATGAGGTCTACGTATGTCTCACAGTTATTTCATGGGGAAGGAAGCTGGTGGTTTAGCCACCAGCTCTTGTCGGTCCTTACCTGAAGACTGCCCCAGGTTGTTATTTCCTGGGCAATTCCACCTTTTTCTGGGCAAAGGCTAAGCATGTGTTTTGGTCCTCTTGGGTTGCTATAACAAAATACCATAAACTGGGTGACTTACAGATAATAGAAATTTATTTCTCACAGTTCTGGAGGCTGAGAAGTCCAAGATCAAGCCACCAGTAGATTCAGTGTCTGGTGAGGGAGGGCCCACTTCCTGGTCCATAGAAGGTGGTCTTCCCAGCCTCACATGGCAGAAGCAGCAAGAGAGCTCCCTGAGGTCTCTTTTGGAAGGAGGTGAACATTGTAAGGACACTCATTCTATTCATGAGGGGTCTACTCTCATGACCTAATCACCAACCAAAGACTCCATCTCCAGACACCATGGATTTGAGGAACATAAACCCTTAGTCTATAGCAGGACATGACCAGAAAAGGCCTCAGAGATAGCATTGCAGAGGTCTGCAATGGGAAGCTGCAGAAATATAGAGGAATAGCAAGTATTTAGAAGATAAGGGTGGGCACCAACATCTGCCATATAGTCTTCCTTCATTTTGTTTCCATGATTCTGCTCTGTTTTGATAATCAAACTAAAATAGGTTTTTCAAATCAATCTTACTTTTCTTTAGTCCTTAAACAAAGTTGATTCCTAGAGATGGACAATTCCAGGCATAGGCCTTTTTTTTTTTTTTTTTTTTTTTTTGAGACAGAGTCTCACTCTGTCACCCAGGCTGGAGTGCAGTGGCATGATCCGAGCTCACTGCAAGCTCTGCCTCCCGGGTTCATGCCATTCTCCTGCCTCAGCCTCCTGAGTAGCTGGGACTACAGGTGCTCGCCACCACGCCCAGCTCTTTTTTTTTTTTTTTTTTTTTTTTTTGTATTTTGTTGTAGAGATGGGGTTTCACCATGTTAGCCAGGATGGTCTTGATCTCCTGACCTCGTGGTCTGCCCACCTTGGCCTCCCAAAGTGCTAGCATTACAGGCATGAGCCACCACACCCAGCCCAGGCATAGACCTTTTTAAATTGTCAACTTAGACTTTGAATTTGCAACTGCTTTATTTCTCAACCAAAAATCTGACATATTTTCCTTAGAATAATGATCCCCATTCTTTTCAACTTGTTTATTAATGAAATGCACCACTTTCCTCTCGGCAAAGCTACAGTTTGGACTTCTGAAACCTAAAACAGTGATTAGAGAGAATGAAGTTAACTAGAGTCAGATTCAGCTGGAGACTAAATAGTGTGGAGTGACTCTTGAACTTAATAGCAAGCTTCTCCGGATCCATCCAATGGCCCGAGATGCAGGTAGTGAAATTTAAACTAGGTTAGCTCTGACTACCTAGGCCTAGGACTAGCAATTTAAGCAAGAGTGCTATGATCCTTTTATATATTGCATGTATCTATTCCAAATTATATTTTCTGACATGGAACTTTTGTGTCAAAAGCATACACTTTTTAAAAACTGTCTAAATATATTTAAGAAAAGTTAATCCATTTTAAACACCAACCAAGAGTATGTAAAAGTTTCTATGAACCCTCTCCAATACTAAGTATTTTGATTTCCTCTTTACCTTTGACAAGATAGAGCATGACATACTATCTCATCTAAACTTTGTTCTAGGGATTTTGAGTAGTTTTGTTACCCTATTGCTAATTTGTGTTGAGTGTATGTGAATTTGTGTGAGGCCTTTATATATTAGGCTCTATTATAAATATTTTCTAATACTTTCATTTACCTTTCAAATTTCTTTATCTTATGACATACCAAATGTGTATACTCATATATACATTTGATATATATGAGTATACCAACACAATAATACTCAGATCTATTCATTTTAAAATAAATTTTCAAATTATTACATGTTTAAAACTTTCTTTAATTCAGGGGTATATTTGCAGGATGTACAGTTTGTTACATCGGTAAACGTGTGTCATAGAGGTTTGTTTTACCGATTATTTCATCATCCAGATATTAAGCCTAGTATTATTTTCCCTGACTCTTTCCTTCTTCCCACTCTCCACCCTTCAATAGGCCCCAGTGTCTATTGTTCCCCTCTATGTGTCCATGTAGCCTCATCATTTAGCTCCCATTTATAAGTGAGATCATGTGGTATTTGGTTTTCTGTTGCTGTGTTACTTTGCTAAGGATAATGGCCACCAGCTCCACCCATGTCCCTGCAAAGAACATGGTCTCATTCTTTATTGTGGCTGTATAGTAGTAAATGGTACATATGTACCACATTTTCTTTATCCAGTCTATCACTTAGGGGCATTTGGGTTGACTCCATATCTTTGCTATTGTAAATAAAGCTGCAGTGGACATACTCATGTGTGTATCTTTATAATAGAATGATTCATAGTCCTTTGGATATATACCCAGTAATGGGATTGCTGGATTGAATGGTATTTCTGACTTTAAGTCTTTGAGTAATTGGCACACAGTCTTCCACAATGGTTGAACTAATTTGCACCCCCACCAACAGTGTATAAGCATTCTTTGAAACTTTTTTCGTTATGATTTCCATTACTTTAAATTCAAAAGTCATTCTTCATCTCCATATTAGAAATATATACTTAGATTTTCTTCTAAATGTTAATGGTATTTTTTTACATTTAAAATTTCAATACGTATGGAATTTAATATGCTATTTTTTCTAATTATTATTTGTTTGTCCCTAAACGTTGGGTGACTCCCTCTTTTACCCAATTCCTTGCAATGCATTTTTTAATAAAGTCAAACGTATGCACACAAGAATACCTTCATGTTACTTTACTGTCCAATTTATCTCTAAATCCTTATGCTAATATCACATTGTTTTGTTAAATACTAATATATCAAATACCCCCACATTTTAAATCCATTTACAAAATTTCATCAACTACACATATTTGCTTTCTCTTCAAAGGGACTTCAAAATTTTATTAGCTACTTTTACTTGTTTATTCTTCAGGGGTACTTTAAAATCACTACCACATTCAAAATTACTCTAAAGCCTAATGGGATTTTTATAGGCATTTCATTATAAATTAATTTAGAAATTGATTTTTAAATAATGCTTAGCCTTTCAAGAATGTGGCATGCAGCATAATTTAGTCACTTCTACTTTTCATGTCCCATGGCAGCTTATTTTTTCTCAAATAAATTTTGCTTACATATTATTAAGCGACATAATACAGACAGCTGATGTACAAAAGCAAATAGGTGTATATAAACCAAAGCACCCATTATACAACATACACACACCTATACCATAATAAAGATTTGCCCTGGCACCTGAGACATCTTTCTGTCCTACTTGCTAGTCATTGCTAGAATACTTATTTGTAACCAGTTTCAATAGTCAGGGTCCTGGCAGAAAACCAGGTGACATACTCAAAGGGATTATTGATAAGAGTTCATGAAAAGTCTATTGACAGAGGCAAGAACATGATTAGGGATCCAACAAGGGGTGAAGAAGCACAGGGGACTGACAGCAATAGGAAGCCATTACCTTCACTAGCCTGAAGGGTAAGGAAAAGGTGTTGTGCAGTTTCCACAACCCAATGAGAGCTGTAGCTATAGAAGGAGATGCCCTGAGTAGATACCTGGCCTGAAAGGAAATAAACAGCAAATAAATACTATGATTTCTATCTGTTTCTACATTTTGTTCTCCAGCTAGCGCCTCCCATTTCCTGAATCCAACCAAAAGGAAAAGAGCAGAGGAAGGCAAGTGATATATTCCGAAAAAGTCAACTCCCCTTCCAGGTAGAAAAGCACAGGCAAGGACAAAGAAGAGCTCTCAAGAGCCTGATAGATGAGGAGATAGACAAAGCATGGCTTTTTAATCGAATAGAAACCCATGTAACTGTAGAAAGACAAAAAGACTTGCCTTTCTATAGTTGTTGACAAAGACAAATATTGAAAATATTGAGTGAATAAGAACAGTTTTTAAAGAATGTAAATTCTATATGATTTGATTCATGTCTATTTTGGAAACACAGGAAGCAATAATATGTATTTTGTGCACATAAACCTATGTACTAAAAGTAATATCAAAAATTTAAAAACATAGAAAATAAGAATAGATGCTAAATTTAGTTAGTGTTTACCTCTAGGAATGGAGAGAATAAATGCTATGGAGATTTGAGGCTTCCACTGCACTCCAGCCTGGGCAACAGACAAAAACCCAGTCCCTAAAATTAATAATAACAATAATATCCACAAATCCTAAAAATTACAATTGAATTTTAATGAGAACCTGGAAGATAAAATGTTTTAATTGTTTTCTATTAACTTTTTTTCAATAAACACGCTAAACACTTTTTAAAAAATGATTTCATAACTTTCTAAAATCTAGGTGTAAGTACATAAATTTCTGTTATACTTTTTTCTGTATATACTTTTCTGTATTTTGAAATATTTCATGATTAACTATAAAATAAAAAGCCAATATGAAAAAGAAAGAGAGAAAGAGGGAGAGGCTAGTCTGGCCCATTAGAGAAGGCAGCTGCCATGTTTCCTACAGGAACAAACCAAGGACCCAGGACACACAACTGGAGGGGTAAAAGTGTCTTCACGCGTTCCTCCAGCAGCCTCTGCTCCAGAAGGCACGCCTGTGTGTGTCCTCCTCAGTCCAGCATCACTTCCCTCAGAATCAGTGGGACTTGCAACCAGATTCTGGCACTAGGTTTTCCCTAAGTCTTTTTTTTTAAGAGAGTGAACTTTGAAGTGTATTCAATAATTACTCCTCATATATAAAAAAGTTTCATATTAATGAATAATACATGTCATTTTAAGGCTTTAGACAATATAAAAACGTACAGAACAGTGTTTTTAGACCACTTTACATGGTTGGAGGAAGAAAATAAAAGGATTAAACTAAATTATGAGTTCAAATGCATTTATGATCAAAATTATGTAAAACAAAAAAATCAAAACACATTTTGCAGCAGAACCTGTAAAAGCTTTTTTGTATTCATCTTTTTGAACCATGAAATAGAATGAATTTGTCTTGTTTTAATAAGATTTTCAAGAAACAGAAATAATTTAATCATGAAGTATGAGCTTGAAAATGAACATATTCTATTATCAGTATCAATTGGTGAATTAACTGTTATCCAAAAAGGTTGACAAGTTCTAACTAGTATGAACAGAATATTGAATTCATTAATGAATATATAACTATTTTTGGCACACAAATAATCCCTAGTTTTATACCCACTGCATTTCAAAATTCTTTAAACTGTGGGGCATTCGATGTATTTAATGTGGCAGAAAAAAATATTAAATGATTCATTATTTTATTCTGTTCAGTCCTTTTCCCATTAAACAAGAAAACACTGACATAACCATTTTTGGTTTCACTTCCACAAGGTCAACACGTAGTGCATATATCTGGGCACTGATCTCACAAGCAACTGAAGTGGCATATGTTGAAGCTGGAAATAAAAGTATTTTTATTTGCACTTTTAAAAGTACACTTTCACCCTTTCCAAGATCTGATGACATATTCAACGTGTACCTTCTCATCAGCTGCCATAACCAATGCCAGAATAAATGTTGAATTCCCTTCATTTAGGTCCTGCCCAGCAATGCCAACGAAGGAGAATTTGGCCTTATTCTTCCCAAGTTCCACTGCATGGTTAGTTATGAATGTTTATGTTCTCTCCAAGGGCAGGATAAGGGGGTTTGTTGACGTGGCTCCAGTTGAATGAGACTCAGATCATATCATAGAGCTGAAAGATCGCTAAAGCATCTGCAAGGTAACTGTACAAATGATTAATGTATGCACTCATTCCCAAGGAATTCACCAGTTCTGAAATGTCCCCTCCTCTTTGCTCTCTGCCTCCAATAAGTTTATATTCATGTCATTATTATCCAACTTGTGTAGGCATGAATAGGTATTAAACAGATTAACTATGAAAGCTAAATTAAGTTTAGGATTGCCTGAAACCATGTCTGCAGGAGTAACAAACTGTTTGCAGCCAAGTTGATCTACTTCTTGAAGCATATGTCCAGCACACTTCAGATCATTTTTCTTATGAAATCTTGAAGATGGACTGGAAATTCCATATTCCCAGTAACCTTTAGGGTCCATTTGTTTAAGCAGATGAAAATAGGCTCTTGAATCTTTATTGCCTTGGCTGAAGTTGTTGATGGTACACCATCCTGCCTCAGCCAGATGATAGTTCACCCATTACAGTAGTAAGTCCTTAGGAGAAAGCTACATCAGAACCTCTAGTTCCTCACCTTCATTTAGCAATGCAATCAGAGCTTCATTCCTAGAAATCTCAATATCATCAAAAAGACCAACTTAGATGATCTGCCAGAGAAGTCCTAAGACTAGACGAGGTCTTCCTTCTTTGCGATTCTTTGCACTGATGTTCACCACTGTATAACCAATGATTGAGACAGAATTCATGTCCAGTGTATTAGTCCATTCTCACACTGCTATAAAGAACTGCCCAAGACTGGGTAATTTATAAAGAGGTTTAATTGACTACAGTTCCACAGGGCTGAGGAAGTCTCAGGAAACTTACAATCATGGTGGAAGAGGAAGCAAACACATCCTTCTTCACATGGCAGCAGGAAGGAGAAGTGCCAAGCAAAAGCGGGGAAAGACCCTTATAAAACCATCAGATCTCATTTGAACTAACTGACTATCATAAGAACAGCATGAGGGTAACTGCTCCCATGGTTAAATTACCTCCCACCAGATGTCTCCCACAGCAGGGGGAGATTATGCGAACTACAATTCAAGGTGAGATTAGGTGGGGACACAGAGCCAAACCATATTATTCTACCCCGGCCCCTCCCAAATTGTATGTCCTCACATTTCAAAACACAATCATGCCCTTCCAACAGTCCCCCAAGTCCAAAATCTCATCTGAGACAAGGCAAACCCCTTCCGTTTATGAGCCTGTAAAATCAAAAGCAAGTTAGTTACTTCCTAGATACAGTGGGGGTACAGGCATATTACACCTGTTTCAAATGGGAAAAATTGGCCAAAACAAAGGGGCTATAGGCCTCATACAAGTTTAAAATCCAGTAGGGAAGCCAAATGTTAAAGCTCCAAAATCATCTCCTTTGACTCCATGTCTCACATCCAGGGCACACTGATGCAAAAGATGGGATCCCACAGCCTTGGGCAGCTCTGCCCCTGTGACTTTGCAGGGCACAGCCCCCCTCCTGACTGCTTGCGTTGAGTCTCTATGGCTTTTCCAGGCTCACAGTGCAAGCTGCCGGTGGATCTATCATTCTGAGGTCTGTAAGACAGTGGTCTTCTTCTCACAGCTCTGCTAAGCAGTGCCCCAGTGGGGACTCTGTGTAGGGGCTTCAGTCCCACATTTCCCTTTCTCACTGGCCTAGCAGAGGTTCTCCATGAAGGCTCCACCACTGCAGCCAACTTCTGCCTACACATCCGGATATTTCCACACATCCTCTGAAATCTAGGTAGAGGTTCCCAAACCTCAATTCTCGACTTCTGTGCACCCTCAGGCCCAACACCATGTGTTAGCCACCAAGGCTTGGAGTTTGCACCCTTTGAAGCCACGACCTGAGCTCTACCATGGCCTTTTTAAACCATGTCTGGGACGCAGGGCACCAAGTCCTGAGACTGCACAAAGCAGCAAGGACCTGGTCCTGGCCCATGAAACCATTTTTCCTTTCTAAGGCTCTGGGCCTGTGATGAGATGGACTACTGGGATGATATCTGACATGCCCTGGAGACATTTTCCCCATTGTCTTGGTGATTAACATTTGGCTCCTCAATACTTATACAAATTTCTGCAGACTGCTTGAATTTCTCCTCAGAAAATAGGTTTTTCTCTTCTATCACATTGTCAGGCTGCAAATTTTCCTAACTTTGCTTCCCTTTTAAACATAAGTTCAATTCCAAACCATACCTTTGTGAGTACATAAAACTGAATGCTTTCAACAGCATCCAAGTCACCTCTTGGATACTTTGTTGCTTAGAAATTTCTTCTGCCAGATACCCAAAATCATCTTTCTCAAGTTCAGAATTCCACAGATCTTTGAGATCTTTGGGCAAAGAAAGAGGCAAAAAAAAAAAAAAAAAAAAAAAGCCAATCTCTTTACTAAAACATACTGAGAGTCACCTTTATTCCAGTTCCTAACAAGTCCCTTATCTCCATCTGAGAACATCTCAGCCTGGACTTCATTGTCCATATCACTATCAGCATTTTGATCAAAGCCATTTAACAAGTCTCTAGGAAGTTCCAAACTTTCCCACATCTTCCTGTCTTCTGAGCCCTCCAAACTGTTCCAACCTCTGCCTATTACCAAGTTCCAAAGTCACTTCCACATTTTCAGGTAATTTTACAGCAGTGTCCCACTACCGAGTACCAATTTATTGTATTAGTCTATTCTCAGATGGCCTTAAGGAAATGCCCAAGACTGGGGAATTTATAAAGGAAAGAGCTTTAATTGACTTGCCATTCCACAGGGCTGGGGAAGCCTCAGGAAACTTATAATCATGGTGAATGGTGGATGGAGAAGCAAACACATCCTTCTTCACATGATGGCAGGAAGGAGAACTGCAGATCAAAAGGGGGAAAAGCCCCTTATAAAACCATCAGATCCCCTGAGAACTCACTATCATGAGAACAACATGAGGGTAACTGCCCTCATGATTAAATTACCTCCTACCAGGTCTCTCCTATGACACTTGGGGATCATGGGAACTATAATTGATGGTGAGATTTGGGTGGGGACACAGAGCTAAATCATATCAACTAGGTTTAAATTTTCAGAAAGAGTGAAAGTGGTGAGCTTTTTATTAATGGCTGTTTCATCAGTTGTATCTGGTTCAAATAAATTGATCATTTTGCAAAGAAGGATGAGATCTGCAAGTAACTTGAAGATACTGTCATCATTGAAGTTCATAGGTATAAGATGCTTCATTTACAAGACTACAGTCAGGTTCATTCTCCAGGGCTTTGTTTATCCAGTTAACAAAAGCTCCTTTTTGGCCGGGCGCAGTGGCTCAAGCCTGTAATCCCAGCACTTTGGGAGGCCGAGACGGGTGGATCGCGAGGTCAGGAGATCGAGACCATCCTGGCTAACACGGCGAAACCCCGTCTCTACTAAAATATACAAAAAAAAAAACTAGCCGGGCGAGTTGGCGGGCGCCTGTAGTCCCAGCTACTTGGGAGGCTGAGGCAGGAGAATGGCGTAAACCCAGGAGGCGGAGCTTGCAGTGAGCTGAGATCCGGCCACTGCAC
Organism: Trachypithecus francoisi; assembly: GCF_009764315.1. Classification (NCBI taxonomy): domain Eukaryota; kingdom Metazoa; phylum Chordata; class Mammalia; order Primates; family Cercopithecidae; genus Trachypithecus; species Trachypithecus francoisi. The sequence goes on from NW_022681473.1 coordinate 91,939,029, forward strand.
TCCAGCCTGGGCGACAGAGCGAGACTCCGTCTCAAAAAAAAAAAAAAAAAAAAAAAAAAAGCTCCTTTTTTCTCCCTGAATATGAATGTTGTGCGCCCTTACTGGAAATAGATGAAGTTCCTCTCACAGCAGTAATCATTTGCCTCATGTTCATTATTTTTCAGGATGTTTTGCTAATATCTTTCCTTTTTAATTCTTGCATCAGTGACACAAATTCTTCAAACTGATTTTTCCATGTTGGTTGTTGTCAGCAACTGCTAGAATTTTCTCATATACCTTGTAGCCAGGCATAGGAAGGCTTGCTTCATTAAACAGGTCTTGGAGTTCACAGTCACAGACATACCCACTATTGTGAATATCTATTCCACTAAACACTTCTTTTACTTCTTCAAGCTCCTCCCAAGAAATGGTAGTAGTACTGTTTCCAACTTTGGACAGGAAAGACTACCTTCAGGTCTTCATCTCTTTATCTTGTAGTTTACTAGTTGCTTTCACATTCACTATCTTGTTTAAGCATCAAACCCACAGCTGAAGAGAAGGCCTCCCTTCTCAAGGGGTCAGAAACAGAATCACAAATTTTGACTTCTCATCTGTCGTTCCCCTAAGTCTTAACTTTAAGTGATGTTGTCAGTTTTCCTCCTTTATGGTGACTCGATGGGTATTTTTAAAAGGAAGCTGAGAAAACCCACATTAGCTGCTTACATCTAGGCATCATTTTAAACTGCAGTGCACAATAATGAATCAGCTTAAGTAAATCCAGTCGTGCTAAGGTTCTTAAGACACTGGATTGTAATTTATCTTTTTTTCTGTTCTTTAGTAGCCTATCAGTTCTTCTGGGGCAGAAAACCATTTTTTCTTATTTATCTCTGGGTCTTCAGCATCTGGCATAGTGCTTGATATCAATCAAAGCAAACAGCTGTGTTCAAGATGTGATGAAAATTTAGACATGTAGAGAACTGAATGGTAAGAGGAACAAAATTTTAAAAAGGAAATCATAGGAAAAAATTTTGAGGAAAAACTATATCTTATAATGAAACACATCTATTGCAAATTAGGACAATTTTGACAATACATTTATTTCTGAATACAGATTATAAGATATAATTATTATTCTACAACATATGAATATATGCATGTATGGCATATATAACATGATATATTTTATATTGGAAAGTTATTTCTGCTTGAAGTACAATACAATGAGCACCTGTATAACTTTCATCTAGATAAAGGTGCTTTATAGCTATTTTTCCCCTATCCAGGATTCAATCGAGGGATTATGCATTTCATTTGGTTGTCACATCCTTTTAGCCTTTGATGGAGAACATACACACACACACACAAACACATGCTCTTTTTTGTTCTTTGTGATAGTAGCATTTGTCCAGGCAATTTGTCTTGTATCTCAATCTTGATTTCTCTGATAGCAGACAGATCTTTACATTTAGATGCAGGTTAGGTATGTTTGGCAAAAATACTACTTAGGTGATTTTGTGTGTCTCAGAAGATGTATCACCACCAGAAGTACATAATGTCAGTTTGTTCCAATGTTAATGATGCTAAATTTCATCAGTCAAGATAGTGTCATCAAATCACTCCAATAAAGTTACTGTTTTCTCTTTGTAATTAAATAACCTGTAGAGTGATGTTTTGAGACTATTCTGTTAACCCAATGAATTAGTGTCCATTGATAAATCTTCCTTGAATTATTACATATGTGTTGCAAAATAATGATTGTCTAATTATTTCACACTTTCTCCACTTATTAGCTGATATATTCTGTAAAGAAGAGTTTCTCCCTCCACACACTGACCTTTATTTTATAACTGTGTAGTTACAGACTCTATTTCTGCCTTTGATGTATTTTAATCCATTACCATTATTATGGTTTTGATGCTCAGATTGTCTCACATTTAGCCAATGAGAACTCCTCCAAATTGGCTTCTGAGTTATTTTGATGTACTTCTCTCATTTGCTGAACACATATTTGCTTTCTGACCCAACAATATATGACAGTCTCTCCTTCTACTTTCCCTTCTCCAGACCTGTGAACAGCCTTTACTCTAAGGAACCTGCTGCCTTTTACTGAGGATGGTACTTAGATCCCATGGCCCATTGAGTTATTGCTACCTAGTATGGCCTAAATACTTCTCTAACCCATGTCTACTACATCCACCCTACTCCATGGCAACAATCCTCAGTTGGTCTTATGACAAGAAATCTGGCTTCCTTTCAACCACTTTCTCACACGACAGTCAGTGTAATCTTGCCAAATGTAAAATTGTCCCTGCCATACCATGTGCGTTTGCATGCATACATTCATGCATACATTTGTAACACACTTGAAACAATTCAGTGGTTGCCCTTTGGGTTGTAGAATGAACACCAAGAATATTAGAATGACCAAAAAGCATGTGGGGACATGGCTTGTCCTTTTCCCACACCCTAGTTGCATCTGGCCACTTTTCCCCAGCTCTCTATGCTTTATCAGCATTGGCCTCTTTTCCAAATGTATCATGCTTTCTTCCATCACAGGCTATTGTATGTCCTGCTCTCTGTCTAAAATGGTACTCTCTCACCTGGTATGTCAGATTCCTGACATATCGATTTAGTGCCTCAGCTCCCCCTCCACGCACAGCTGGAGTGGACTCTCCATATGGGTTTGACTCACTTTGCACTCACAGCTTCTTGCCCCTTTTTTACTTTCTGCCCAGGGCTTCTTGGATTCAGTGGGCAAGAGCAGGAGCACGCTTCACATATAAGCATGTGTTGGGGAGTTAACTCTCCCAAGAGCACTCATTAGTCATGAGCAGAGGCCGTGGCAAATGACACAGATCAGGTCTCTTTTTTCTCCTGAGCCATTTTATCAGCACATCACGTCATCTCTCACCTCATCCCTTTGTTTCTCCCACACTACAGCATTCTGTACACCAGAGGTCATGCAAATCCTGTCTTCTCCTGTCCATTCTCACACTTTTCCATTTTTACATAATAATCAGAGCCCAGCTTTAATGTCGCTTGCCTCATTGAAGTCTTTCCTGTTACCTCCAGTGAAAATTAATCACTCATTTCTCTACAGCCATGGCACAACTTCATTATCTCTATTCAAATATTATTCCATCCAACTTTCTTTTATATCAAGATATCTTGATAGGCTTGTAGCTCATTGAGGTAGGAAGCCTATTATAAGCTGAAACATGTCCTCCCAAAATTCAGGTTGAAGTCCCAACTCCCAGTACCTCAGAATGTGACTATTTGGAGACAGATTTGTACCAAGGTAATCAAGGTAAAATGAGGTCTTTATGGTGGTCCCTAAACCAATATGACTGATGTCTTTACAAGAAGAGGAAACTTCGACACAGATGTGTACTGAGGGAAGATGATGTGAAGACAAGGCAGAAGGCAGTTATCTACAAGCCAAGGAGGGAGGCCTAGAACGGATCCTTCCCTCACAGCCCTCAGAAGAAACCAATCCTGCTGATACCTTGATCTTAGACTTCTCGCCTCCAGGACCGTGAGAAAATAAATTTCTGTTGTTTAAGCCACCCCATCTGTTGCACTGTGTTATGGCAGTCCCAGCAATCTAACATATTTCCTGTATTTTTTCTCAGCTAACTAGCATCTCACACAGTGAAAACATATGATAGGCCTGCAATCAATGTTTTCTTGTATGGATTTAATTAATCACCATGCTATAATGTATTCCTTCCCTAGTATGTAAAAACTGGCTTTAGAGTCAAAGCTGAGCTCAAATTCTACCATCTTACTAGCTGAGTGACAATAGGAAAGAAAGCAAATCTTAGGTTAAAGACAGGAATAATCATCATCTAACTCATAGGAGTATTTTGATAATTACATGAGATACTGTAAGGAGATATTCAACATAGTACCTGAAAAGGAATAAGCACTCATTAAGTATTAACTACTATTGCTGCCATAATTATTATATGTGTAATAAAAATATAGTGTCAGGATGGAGAAATACATAGAAGTATATTTTATGATCCAGTCTAGGATAGATAATTTACCATGTACTGCACATTTTCTTCAACATCTTAGTTAAAAGTGAACTAAAAAATACACTAAGTTCTTCAAAAAAAGAATGTCATTGTTCACTGTGTACTGAAGTACTTTATGGAAATATTCGGCCTTTTGGCTCTTACAATGAAGATTCATTACCAAAAGACATGTCTACAGGGTGAGATAGGCCCAAATGCCCAGGCAGTCTCCCAAAATGACAGGCTATTATGTTTCCACTTCTGAAGGAGTTTCATCCATGAATAGTGCCTCTGAAAGACAAACTATCCTAGATGGCATTCTTAATGGGACAGGGTTGAATTGGGAGAAAGTAAATCTAAGCACCTGAAAAATATTGTTACTTGTTACTCCTTTCTAGAAAATAATATTCTCACACCTGGGTCACTTTCGTGCTTGAATGCAAAATTTTACAGAGAATAAAAGCAGTGAAGTATGTGTATTAGGGTAAGAAAATTCGGTCTAGAAGATGATACTATGGGATGTTATTTTTATTACACACACACACGCACACACACACACACACACACACACACACAACAAATTAGGGCCCCTGGTCTCTAAAATATGAGAAATGTTGACCATTTCAGGTCACAGGTGAAATCACCAAACCTTACTTTAAGCAAAGAAGCAACAGAGAGGAGCCGAGGGATGAGGACGGGCCAACTGTAATCTGAGTTAATCAGGGTGAGACTCACTGGCTTCAGCCATCTCCTGAGACAAGCTGGGACTGACATTTCAAATTTAAGAAGCACTATATGATTCTGCCATCTTGGTTTGAGAAAGCAGACATTGCCAATTGGTTATCTCTTTTCCTTTATCCTCTAAGGATGCAGTGCAATGTTTCTGTGTCCCTATGGCCAAGTTTTCTTATAACTAGTCAATAAAATGCTCTGAATTCCCTTAGAGTCATATTAAGTGGTATGCTGCTCTCACAATATGCCTAGAGGGCCTGCTCCACTTGAAATACCACAAACCAAACCTATTCTGACTCCTGGAAACAAGACATCTCCCCACCTCCAGCCACTCTTCCAGTGTCCGCAGCCCACAGGTACTAAATCCGCAGAGGCTCTCAAAACAAGGAGATACCCGAATGCCTAAATCCTCTATCCAACTCAGCAGATAAAGCCCCAACACCTGTAAGCATGCCATATGCCAAATTACTTTACTCTCAGAATGGCTAGATCCTCTCCCCAAATGACCATAATTACTATCTTCAACTACAATAACTCACTCACCCGTTGCTATAATCCATGAGACACTTACCCCCAAATGACATGCCATTACCTCTTCGTCCATGTTTCCAATCATGTTACCCCTCTGACATTTGGGAGATTAGTAAAAAAGATGAGAGGCATCCTCAGGGACTTGTCTATGGGTGAATTTATCGCCTTCTACTCATTGCATTTAGAGAACAGTACTCTGTGATTAAAAATAAATGAAATATGGTGTATGTTTTAAAAATAAATACAGCTTTACATTTGCATTGATGCTCCTTGATAAAGATGTGTGCTCATTTTCTTTTAGTAACTCCATATCCTATGACTGATTTCTGAGAAACTGCTGTATTACAAACACCAGGTGGGTCACAGACCTGCTGATGATCTAGAGTATAAACCAGTCAAAACCATTCCCGTTAAACTTTAGGCAATTGCAGTACTCACCACTGAGGATGATGAAACAAAAGCAGAGAAGCAAAAACCATTTATGGAAATGTTTGAATTGCTGTTCGGTAAACACAGACACTTGGGAAGAGTGAACCATAAACTGAAAAGCTTGAGTATGAGGGAGTGGGTGGCAGGACAGCAAGCAGCACGAGGTTTTCATGACCTAAGAGTAGAGAGTTTGTACAGATTGTGTCTATCATCATAAATATTTCCACAATCCATTGAGGCTACGATCTCTTTTCTGAAAATGAACACTGATGTGTAGCTCTTTAATGCCTCCATTTGTAACAGCTATATTGTGCATTTAATTTATGGCATTTCCTTTGATCATTTAAAAATCATTTACTAAATTAAAAATTCAATTCATCAGTTATGGCAGATACTTTTTGCTCTTCCACTTTTCATCCCCAGCCCATCTCTGATCCCAGCTACAGTAGGAGTGGACTGGTCTATGCAAAATGCCAACATCCCATCTTAAGCTTGTGCATTTTTGTCTCTGCTTTTCTACATTAAGGCTTTTTTCCATGGCCAAGGAACTTGCTCAATCCTGCAAAAGCACAGACTAGGAGCATGAGGGAGTTAAAGGTACAGAGACACACTCAATCAGCAGGGATAGGAACTGGCAGATAAATGCCCCAACCCCTAGTCTTTTAGACAAACAGTCCTGATAGGCACTCTGTGTGCTTCACAGAGGATCTTGCAAAACTGCACCATCAAAACTGCAATTCTAATGACACATCCTAATATTGGCTTCTTCTCTTTCCCTATCTCATTCTAAGCTTCTTCCAAACAAAGACATGAAATATCTTAAAATCTAGAGATATTTAGATAGCTGAAACCAGGAATGAAGAAAGAATCCAGAAGCAGAAACTGGGACATGAAGGCAGTAAAAGTAACTTGGAAAATATTACCATCTAATCATTAAACAATATCTACTTAGTGTTTGCTAAGTGCCACATGTATTCCAACTACTAGAGACACTGCTCCAGGAACTGGCTGGTAAAATGATTCATTTACTGAGTTAATTTTTGTAAAGCACTTAGGACTGTGTCTAATACATATTAAGTGCTATATGTATACTAAATAAGTAGAGAACAGATAAGTATATTAAATCGTAAGTGTCTAAGTATATCCCAAAGTTTAAGCCACCTCTCAGCTTTTCAATAAACTCCTGATATATTTTAATTAAACATTTTTATTTCTAGATAATTATAGATTCAGTGAGGAGGTTGGTTAATGGGTACAAACATACAGTTAGCTAGAAGGAAGTTCTAGTGTCTGACAACAGAGTAGGATGATATAGTTAACAACAATTTATGGTATATTTCAAAATAGCTGGAAGAGATTTGAAATGTTCCAAATACAAAGAAATGATGACTTTGAGGTGATGGATATCCTAAAAACCCAGATTTGATGACTACGCATTGCATGCATCAAAATATCACCTGTACCCTATAAATATGTACCTTTATTGGGTATCAATAAAGAAGAGAAATAATAACAGACAGTTCCCGTGTACCCTTTACCTAATATGTGTACTTTACCAGGGTAGCTTAATTTTAATTCTACTGCTAATCAAGATCACTCAAATAAAATTTTCTGGTACATTTTTTTGGCGGGAGGAGGTGTTGAAATTTAGGATCCAATGATTTTTTAATGGAGGTGAAATTCACATAACATAAAATTAACAATTTAATGCTCATCAATGATAGGCTTTATAAAGAAAATGTGGTACATACACACCAGGGAATACTATGCAGCCATGGAAAAGAACAAGATTATGTCCTTTGCAGAGACATGGATGGAGTTAGAAGCTGTCACCCTCAGCAAATTAACACAGGAACAGAAAATCAATGAGAACACATGGACACATGATGGGGAGCAACACACACTGAGGCCTGTTGAGGCGGAGTGGGCACAGGGAGGGAGAGAATCAGGAAGAATAGCTAATGGATCCTGGGCTTAATACCTGGGTGATGGGATGATCAGTGCAGCAAACCACCATGGCACACGTTTACCTACATAACAAACCTGCACATCCTGCACATGTACCCCAGAACTTAAAAGTTGAAGAAAAAAAATTAGCCACTTAAAAGTACACAGTTTCTGTTAATCTATAAATAGGTCATACATTCTTGTTTCCTTACATACTTCATAATTTTTGCTGAAAACTGGACATATTTAATATAATATGGTAGCTCTGGAAATCAGATTCTTCCCCCTTATCATTGTTTTTTATTCTGTTTCAGCTTGCTGTGGATTGTAGTGGTTTGTTTACTTTTCTAAACTATTTTTGTAAAGTCTGTATTTTGGGAGTGTATGCTCTGAGTTCTTTGTTCCTTTAGCTTGTGGTTGGCTAGTGTTGACAGACATTGTTTTCAATGCCTGAAGCCAAGAACAGAAAAAAACAAATTTTCCCAGTCTTTGCAAACTGTCTTGAGATTGAGGAGCTCTTTCAATACTTAGGCTGTTTGCAACTCTGTGTTAACCTGAACTTTGTGCTTCTACTGAGCCTAAAGGTCAGCCAAAGGTGAAAACTCTGGGTCTTCTCTGGTCCTTTCCTAGCATGCATCCTGCCCTGGGCATACATGTGGCATTCTAAATTTCCCAGTATAGGTAGGCACCTTTCAATTCCCTAATTTACCAGAGAAACTCTCCCTCTGGCTTTTCATCCCAGGCTGTTAACTGTAATCTTTTGTCCCAGGCAGCAGTTGTTCATTTGCCTTACAATGTTTTCAAGGAATGCCCTTTGCATAGCCACTTCTTTACTCAGAGAGTGACATCTATTGATTTTGACTTTTTAATAATCACCATTCTTGCAGGAGTAAGCTGGTATCTCATTATGGTTTTTACCTGCATTTCCTCAATAATGAGTGATGTTGAGCATTTTTTTCACATGATTTTTGGCCATTTGTATATCTTTTGAGAAATGTCTATTCGTGTAACTTGTTCACTTTTGATGTGATTTTTTTTTTCTTGAGTTCCTTGTAGATTCTGGATACTAGTTGATATGGTTTGGCTGTGTCCCCACCCAAATCTTATCTTGAATTGTAGCTCCCATAATTCCCACGTGTCATGGGAGGGATTGGTGGGAGGTAATTAAATCATGGGGGCAGGTCTTTCCCATGCTGTTCTTGTAATAGTGAATAAGTCTCATGAGATCTGATGGTTTTAAAAAGGGGAATTTCCATGCACAAGTTCTCTTCTCTTGGCTGCTGCTATCCATGTAAGACATGACTTTGCTCCTCCTTGCCTTTCGTAATGATTGTGAGGCCTCCCCACGCATGTGGAACTGTGAGTCTATTAAACCTCTAGGCTTTATAAATTACCCAGTTTCCAGCATGTCTTTATTAGCAGTGTGAAAACAGACTAATACAGTAAATTGGTACTAGTAGAGTGGGGCACTGCTAAACAGGTATCTGAAAATGTGGAAGCAACTTTGGAATTAAGTAACAGGCAGAGGTTGGAACAGTTTGAAGGCCTCAGAAGAAGACAGAAAAATGTGGGGAAGTTTGGAACTTCCTAGAGACTTGTTGAATGACTTTGACCAACATGCTGATAATGAAATAAACAATGAAATCCAGGCTTAGGTGGTCTCAGATGGACATGAGGAACTTGTTGGAAACTGGAGAAGATGACTCTTGCTATGTTTTAGCAAAGAGACTGGTGGCATTTTGCCCCTGCCCTAGAGATTTGCAGAACTTTGAACTTGAGAAAGATAATTTAGGTTATCCAGCAGAAGAAATTTCTAAGCAACAAAGCATTCAAGAGGTGACTTGGGTGATGTTAAAGATGTTCAGTTTTAAAAGGGAAACCGAGCACAAAAGTTCAGAAAATTTGCAGCCTGACAATGTGATAGAAAAGAAAATCCCATTTTCTGAGGAGAAATTCAAGCCTGCTGCAGAAATTTGCATAAGTAACAAGGAGCTGAATGTTAAACACCAAGACAATGGGGAAAATGTTTCTAGGGCATGTCAGACCTTAGTGGCAGCCCCTCTCATCATAGGCCTGGAGGCCTAGGAGGAAAACATGGTTTTGTGGGCCAGGCCCAAGGCCCCCCTACTGTGTGCAGCCTAGGGACTTGGTGCCCAACATCCCAGCCACTCTAGCCATGGCTGAAAGGAGCCAAAGTAAAGCTCAGGCAATGGCTTCAGAGAATGCAAGCCCCAACCCTTGGCAGCTTCCACATGGTGTTGGGTCTGTAGGTACACAGAAGTCAAGAATTGAGGATTGGGAATCTCTGCCTGGATTTCAGAGGATGTATGGAAACATCTGGATGAGCAGGCAGAAGTTTGCTGTGGGAATAGCGCCCTAATGAAGAACCTCTGCTAGGGCAGTGCAGAAGGGAAATGTGGGATTAAAGCCCCCACACAGAGTCCCCACTGCCTAGTGGAGGTGTGAGAAGAGGACCACTGTCCTCCAGACCCCAGAATGGTAGATCCACTGACAGCTTGCACTGTGTGCCTGGAAGAGCCCCAGATGCTCAACAGAAGCCCATGAAAGCAGCTGGGAGGGAGGCTGTACCCTGCAAAGTCATAGGGTCGGAGCTGCCCGAGACCATGGGAACCCACCTCTTGCATCAGCATGACCTGGATGTGAGACATGGAGTCAAAGAGATTATTTTGGAGCTTTAAGATTTGACTGTCCCACTGAATTTCAGATTTACATGGACCCTTTAACCCCTTTGTTTTGGCCAATTTCTCCCATTTGGAATGGGTGTATTTATCCAATGCCTGCACGCCCACTGTATCTAGAAGGTAACTAACTTGCTTTTGATTTTACAGGCTCATAGGCAGAAGGGACTTGTCTCAGGTAAGATTTTGAACTGGGGACTTTTGGGTTAATGCTGAAATGAGTTAAGACTTTGGGGGACTGTTGGGAAGGCATGATTAGTTTTGAAATGTGAGGACATGAGATTTGGGAGGGGCCAGGGTTGGAATGATATAGTTTGGCTCTGTCCCTAACCAAATCTCATCTTGAATTTCCACATGTGGGAGGCACCTGGTGGGAGGTAATTGAATCATGGGGGCAGGTCTTTGCTATGCTGCTTTTGTGATAGTGAATAAGTATCACAAGATCTAATGGTTTTATAAATGGGAGTTTCCCTACACAAGTCCTATTCTCTTGCCTGCCACCATCCATGTAAAACTTGACTTTGTTCCTCCTTGCCTTCTTTTGTGATTGCAAGGCCTCCCCAGACATGTGGAACTGTAAGTCCATTAAACTTCTATCCTTTATAAATTATCCAGTCTCAGGTATGCCTTTATTAACAGTGTGAAAACAGAGTAATGCACTAGTCCTTTGTCAGATGCATAGTTTCTTCCATTCTGTGAGCTGTCTGTTTACTCTGATAATTATTTCTTTTGCTGTGCAGAAGCTTTTTAATTTAATTAGTTCTCATTTATTTGTTTTTGTTTTTGTTCCATTTGCTTTGGGGGTTTTAATCATGAATTATTTGCCTAGGCCAAAGTCCAAAGTTATCTTCTGAATTTTTTATGGTTTCCGGTCTTAAGTCTTTGATCCACCTTGAGTTGATTTTTGTATAAGATGAGAGATGGGGATCCCGTTTCATTCTTCTATACGTGGCTAGTTTTCCCAGCACCATTTATTAATGGGTACCATTTCCCCAATTTATGCTTCTGTATGCTTTGTCAAAGAACAGTTGGCTGTATGTATATTGCTTTATTTCTGGGTTCTCTAAGCTGTTCCATTGGTCTATGTGCCTACTTTTATACCAGTACCACGCTGTTTTGGTAACTATGGCCTTGTAGTATAATTTGAAGTCTGGTAATGTGATGCCTCCAGGTATTTTTGTTTTGTTTTGTTTTGTTTTAACTTAGGATTGTTTTGGCTGTTAGGGCTCTTTTTTGATTACATATAATTTTTAGAATTGTTTTTTCTAATTCTGTGAAAAATGTGTTGGTATTTTAATAGTAATTACATTGAATTTGTAGGTTGCTTTGGAAAGTTTGGTCATTTTCACAATATTGATTCTTCTAATCCATTAGCATGGGATGTGCTTCCATTTGTTTGCATCTTCTATGACTTTTTTCCACCCATGTTTGGTAATTCTCCTTGTAGAGATCTTCCACCTTCTTGTTTAGGTATGTTCCTAGGACTTTTTTTTTTTTTTTGGCAGCTGTTGTAAAATGGATTGAGTTCATGATATGATTCTCAGCTTGGCTGATGTTAGTATATAGCAGTGCTACTGATTTGTGTACATTGATTTTGTAACCCGAGACTTTACTGAATTTGTTTATCAAATCTAGGAGTCTTTTGGAGGAGTCTTTAGGGTCTTCTAGGTATACAATTATATCATCAGCAAACAGCAACAGTTCAATTTCCTCTTTTTTAAATTTGGATACCTTTATTTATTTCTTTTGCCTGATTGCTCTGGATAGGACTTCCAGTACTATGTTGAATAGAAGTGGTGAAAGTGGTCATCTTTGTCTTGTTCCAGTTCTCAGGGGGAACACTTTCAACTTTTCTCCATTCAGTATGATGTTGGCTGTGGGTTTCTCATATATGGCTTTTCTTACTTTAAGGTAAGTCCCTTCTTTTTTTTTTTTTTTTTTTTTGAGACGGAGTCTCGCTCTGTTGCCCAGGCTGGAGTGCAGTGGCCGGATCTCAGCTCACTGCAAGCTCCACCTCCCGGGTTCACGCCATTCTCCTGCCTCAGCCTCCTGAGTAGCTGGGACTACAGGCACCCGCCACCTCGCCCGGCTAGTTTTTTGTGTATTTTAGTAGAGACGGGGTTTCACCATGTTAGCTAGGATAGTCTCGATCTCCTGACCTCGTGATCCACCCATCTCGGCCTCCCAAAGTGCTGGGATTACAGGCTTGAGCCACCACGCCAGGCCAGGTAAGTCCCTTCTATGTCTACTTTGTTTAGGGTTTTTATCATAAAGAAATGCTAGATTTTATTCAATGCTTTTTCTGCATCTATTCAGATGATCATATGGTTGTTTTTCATTCTGTTTATGTGATGTATCATATTTATTGACTTCATATGTTAAACCATCCCTGCATCCCTGGGTTGAAACCCACTTGATCATGGGGTATTATCTTTGTGATATACTGTTGGATTAGGTTAGCTAGTATTTTGTCAAGGATTTCTGTATCTTTGTTCATCAGGAATATTGGTCTGTACTTTTCTTTGTTGCATCTCTTCCTGGTTTTGTTATCAGGATGATAGTGACCTGGTAGAATGATTTACAAAGAATTTCCTTTTTTTCAGTCTTCTGGAATGGTTTCAGTAGAACTGATACCAATTCTTCCTTGAATGTCTGGTGGAATTCAGCTGTGAATCCATCAGGTCCTGGACTTTTTGTTATTGTTGGCATTTTTTTAAATTACTGATTTAATCTTGCTGCTTGTTACTGGTCTGTTCAGGGTTTCTATTTCTTCCTGATTTAACCTAGGAGGGTGGTATGTCTCCAGAAATTTATCCATTTCTGGTTTGTATATAATATATATAGGTGTTCATGGTAGTCTTAAATAAATGATCTTTTGTATTTCTCTGGTTGTCGGTTATAATGTCTCCAGTTTCATTTCTAAATGAACTTATTTGTATCTTCTCTCTTCTTTTCTTGGCTAATATAGCTAATGGCCTATCAGTTTTGTTTATCTTTCTAAATAACCACTTTTTTGTTTCATTATTAATGAAATCTTTTGCATTATTCGTTTGTATTAATTTCATTTAGTTCTGCTCTAATCTTTGTTATTTCTTTTCTTCTACTACCTTTGGGTTTAGTTTGTTCTTGTTTCTCTGGTTCCTTGAGAAGTAACAGTAGCTTGTCAATTTGTGATCTTTCAGACTTTTTTAACTTTTAAGTTCAGGGGTGCAAGTGGAGGTTTGTAACATAAGTAAACTTGTGTCATGGGGGTTTGTTGTACAAATTATTTCATCGCCCAGGAATTAAGCCTGGTATCCATTAGTTGTTTCTCTTGATCCTCTCCATTCTCCCACCCTCCATTCTCCAAAAGGTCCCAGTGGGTGTTGTTCCCTCCAACATGTCCATGTATTCTCACCATTTAGTTCCCACTTAAAAGGGGGTCTATGCAGTATTTAGTTTTCTGTTCCTGTGTTACTTTGCTAAGGCTAATGGCCTCCATCTCCATCCACATCCCTGCAAAGGACATGATCTCATTCCTCTGTTGGCTGCATGGTATTCTATGGTATATACATTTTTTTTATCCAGTCTATCATTGATGGGCATTTGAACTGATTCCATATCTTGACTATTGTAAAAAATGCTGCAATGAATATACACATGTATGTTTGTTTGTAATAGAATGATTTATATTCCTTTGGGTATATACTCAGTAATGGGATTGCTGGGTCAAATGGTATTTCTGGTTCTAGGTCCTTGAGGAATTGCCACACTGTCTTCCACAATGGTTGAACTAATTTACATTCCCACCACCAGTGTAAAAGTGTTCCTATTTCTCCACAGCCTTGCCAGCACCTGTTGTTGCTGTTAAATAATCGCCGTTCTGACTGGTGTGAGATGGTATCTCATCGTGGTTTTGATTTTCTTTTTTTTAACAATCATGTGATTGTTGGCTGCACGTATGTCTTCTTTTGAAAAGTATCTGTTCATGTCCTTTGCCCACTTTTTAACATTTTTTTAAGTTTGTTTAAGTTCCTTAAAGATGATGGATGCTAGATCTTTGTTGGATGCATAGTTTGCCAGAATTTTCTCCCATTCTGTAGGTTGTCTGTTTACTTCTGTTAATAGTTTCTTTTGTTGTGCAGAGCTCTTTAGTTTAATTAGATCCCATTTGTCAATTTTTGCTTTTGTTGCGATTGCTTTTGGTGTCTCCATCATGAAATCTTTGCCGGTTCCTATGTCCTGAATGGTATTGCCTGGGTTGTCTTCCAGGGTTTTTATAGTTTTGGATTTTATATTTAAGTCTTTAATACATCTTAAGTTAATTTTTACATATGGTGTAAAGAATGAAGACCAGTTTCAATCTTCTGCATATGGCTAGCCAGTTATCCCAGCAACATTTATTAAATAGGGAGCCTTTTCCCATTGTTTGTTTGTTGTCAGGTTTGTCAAAGATCAGATAGCTGTAGGTCTGTGGTCTTATTTCTGGGTTCTCTATTCTGTTCTTTTGGTCTATATGTCCATTCTTGTACCAGTTCCCTGTTGTTTTGGTTACTATAACCTTGTAGTATAGTTTGAAGTCGGGTAGTGTGATGCCTCCAGCTCTGTTCTTTTTGTTTACGATTGCCTTGTCTATTCAGGCTCTTTTTTGGTTCCATACAGATTTTTAGTTTTCTCTAATTCAGTGTATGGCTCTTTAATGATATTGATTCTTCCTATCCATGAGCATGGAATGTTTTTCCATTTGTTTGTGTCATCTTTAATTTCTCTTTTTTTTTTTTTTTTTTTTTGAGACAGAGTCTCACTCTGTTGCCTAGGCTGGAGAGCAGTGGCACCATCTCCTGGCTCATTGCAACTTCTGCCTCCTGGATTCAAGCAATTCTTCTGCCTCAGCCTCCCAAGTAGCTTGGATTACAGGCGTGCACCACCACCCCTGGCTAATTTTTGTACTTTCAGCAGAGATGGGGTTTTGCCATGTTGGCCAGGCTGGTCTCAAACTTCTGACCTCAGGTAATCAGCCCACCTTGGCCTCCCAAAGTGCTGGGATTATAGGCATGAGCCACCGTGCCCAGCCCATCTCTGATTTCTTTGAGCAGTGGTGTGCTGTTCTCCTTGTAGAGATCTTTCACTTCCCTAGTTAGCTGTATTCCCAGGCATTTTAATCTTTTTGTGGCAATTGTGAATAGGAATTTGTTCCTGATTTTGCTCTCGGTTTGACTCTCACTGGTGTATAGAAATGCATAAATTTTGCACAATGATTTTGTATCCTGAGACTTTGCTGAAGTTGCTTATCAGCGTAAGAAGCTTTTGGGCTGAGACTATGGGGTTTTCCAGATATAGGACCATGTCATCTGCAAATAGGAATAGTTAGACTTCTTTTCTTCCTATTTGAATGTACTTTCTTTCTTTCTCTTGCTTTATTGTCCTGGCCAGAACTTCCAACACTATGTTGAATAGGAGTGGTAAGAGAGGGCATCCTAATCTTGTGCTGGTTTTCAAGAAGAATGCTTCCAGCTTTTGCCCATTTAGTATGTATAATGTCAGCTGTGCGTTTGTCATAGATGGCTCTTATTATTTTGAGGTATATTCCTTTAATACCTAATTTATTGAGAGTCTTTAATATGAATGGATGTTGAAATTATCAAGTCTTTTCTGCATTTATTGAGATAATATGGTTTATGTCTTTAGTTCTCATGTGATGAATCACATTTATTGATTTGATTATGATGAATCAACTTCGCATCCTGGGGATGAAGCCTACTTGATCGTGGTGGTTAAGCTTTTTGATGTGCTGCTGCTGATTTCAGTTTGCCAGTATTTTGTTGAGAATTTTTGCATCAATGTTTATCAAGGATATTGGCCTTTTTTTGTTGTACCTCTGAAAGGATTTGGTATCAGGATAATGCTGGCCTTATAGAATGAGTTAGGGAGGAGTCTCTCATCAATTTTTAGGAATAATTTCAGTAGAAATGGTACGAGTTATTTTTTGTACATCTGTTAGAATCTAGTTGTATAGTTGTTAATTTCTCTGGTCGTGGGCTTTTTGTTGTTGGTGGTGGTGGTAGGCTATTTATTACTGCCTCAATTTCAGAACTCATTCATTATTGGCTTTCAGACTTTTTATGTAGGTATTTAGTGCTATAAATTTAATGCTAAGTCCTCTTAGCACTGCTTTGGCTGTATCCCAGAGATTTTGATAACTTGCATCACGATTATCATTCATTTAAAAATTTTTTTTAATTTCCATCTTGATTTCATTGTAAATCCAAAAATCACTTAGGAGCAGATTATTTAATTTCAATGTATTTGTAGAGTTTTAAGGGTTCCTTGTGGAACTGATTTCTAGTTTTGTACCACTGTGGTCTGAGAAGATAGTTGATATAATTTTAATTCTTTTAAATGTATTGAGACTTGTTTTGTGGCCTATCATACGGCCTATCTTGAATAATGTTTCATGTGCTGAGGAGAAGAATGTATATTCTGCAGTTCTTAGGTAAAATGTTGATTAAATATCTGTTATGTCGATTTGTTCTAGATTGCAGTTTAAGTCCATTGTTTCTTTGTTGACTTTCCATCTCAGTGGTCTGTCTAGTGCTGTCAGTAGAGTGTTAAAGTCCTCTACTATATTGTGTTGCTGTTTATCTCATTTCTAGGGTCTAGTAGTAATTGTCTGATGAGTCTTGGAGCTCCAGTGTTAAGTACATATAATTAGGGTAATACCTTCATATTGGACTGATCATTTTGTCATTATATTATGACCAAATCTTTGTCTTATTTTACTGCTGTTGCTTTTAAGTCTGTTTTATCTGATATAAGAATAGCTACTTCTGCTCACTTTTGGTTTTTGTTTGTAACAGACATTAGCATTACTTGTGAAAAATGGTACATACTTGATGAGCAAAAGCAGTTTTCATGGAATGAATATGCACCTCTTTTACACTATTCTCTTAATATATAAGGTGGCTTCAATTTCAGGGTCAAAATCTCACCACTTTTTTGGAAAAATACCCACAAGCAGGGCTTCAGATGAAGTGAAAAGATGCTTTCCATATCTTAATTTGACAGGAAATTTTTCAACTGCCCTTTTTTGAAGCCAAGTGTGAAAGCATCAGGTCCTGTTGTAAATCCCATGTGCCCCATCTCACCATTCACCAACTCAATCTTTCTACTTATCTTTCTAGAATCCAGATCCCAGTCAAGATCAGCTGTCTTAATGAAGTGTGAGAAACACTTCAATCTACACTCATATTTCTTCTCTCAGTGTCTAGAGGATTTACTTCTAAGGTTAATTTTGTTTTAGTAAAATAACAAACACTTAAAACTCTTAAGTGAAAGCACATTAGTACTCTTTAAAGATTGAATGTCCTTGCAGGCAAAAACACTATTTAAACATTTTACTTTTGTTCTTTGAGCTAGACACAATGGATGCATTGCAAAAACATACTGACATGGTCTTCCTCATCTGAGAGGTCCACAGAGCACTGCCTTAGTGATGAGTGTACATAATTCTTAATATTTTTCCAACATTCATTACTTCCTAAAAATAAATACCAAAAGGATGAATATTGAATTAAAGCAAAATGCATTTGTTTCACAAATAGACAAGTTCATACTACATATCTAATTTTTTTTCCTTCATTCTAACCAATTAAAAACTCCAAGCATCTTAGACTCACATGCCTGGATCTGAGAAACAATATATTTTCCAATTTTCCTTTGAATCACTGAAATATTTCCAAAATATGCAAGAAAATGCACAAACAACAGTTAGAAAAACTTATGTACCAAGAAAATGTTATTTTGGGAGAACTTTAAAGCAAATATCTTTTGGATTTTCATTTGCTCATGAGTCATGCATGACTAATAATCTGTCAAACTGTCCTGAGAAAAATGTTGGGGATAATAGTCATGCAGAGGTAGCAATATTCCCCAGTATGCAGGTGGTGCTGGCCAAGGGGATAGATCTGCACAATGCAAATGAAAAGAAAATATGAGATATGAGGAAAACTTATTCACTTTAAAAAGCCACATTGGCTTTTTAACAAGAAGCAATTAGTACATCTTCAAGGAGGAGTGAAGGAGGTAATAAAATGCTATTTTTTGAGTTCCTTAGCTTATTATCAAGGGCTTCCCAATCCAAAGAGATGAGGATGTATTAGTAAATTAATAAAGTAATTTACATTTTGGGGAATAGAATCGAAATCCCCATCATGCTATGCCTTGTAAAGAAATTCCTGTGTGCTCATACATTTTTTCACTTTTTTTCTTGTTAGAGACAGAGTCTTGCTCTGTCACTCAGCCTAGAGAGCAGTGCCACAATCTTAGCTCACTGTAACCTCAAATTCCTAGGCTCAAGCAATCCTCTTGCCTCAGCTTCCAGAGTAGCTGGGAATACAGCCACATGCCACCACATCTGGCTAATTTTTTTAAATAAATTTTTGTAGAGATGGGCTCTCACTATGTTGCCCAGGCTAGTCTCAAACTTCTGGCCTCAAGAAATCCTCCCACCCCAACCTCCAAAGTGCTGGGATTACAGGCATGAGCCACTGAGGCTGGCCCACATTATTTTTTTAATCTGACAGTTTGAATTTACATGAAAAACACTATTCATGTTTTTGTTTATGTAACGAAGGATCCTCAAAATAATGTTCTCCCCCGAGAATATATACAGAGACTTAAAATATCACCCAGAAAAACTGAGCTAATGAGAAGAATTATTAGCTGATATTGTGGGTTATTTGGGTTTTTTCCTGATTTTTCTAGCAAAGATTTGTAATATTTTCATCTTCTTTATAGTCTTTGTTGATATGGGTTCTTAAGCAGGCCGTTAGTAGTTTCAATTATTTGTGTTATTTATGCTTAAAGCATAGCTTAAAAATGGCCTACAGTTTTAAGTGACTCTAAAATTAAACTGAGCCAATCATCTTTTCCATAAAATTGTTTTACCTAAGATCAATGAAGACCCCCAGTTATCAAGTAAAAGGGTTTTTTCTTTTTTTTTTAAACGGAGTCTCGCTCTGTCGCCCTGGCTGGAGTGCTGTGACGCCATCTCGGCTCACTGCAAGCTCCGCCTCCGGGGTTCATGCCATTCTCCTGCCTCAGCCTCCCGAGTAGCTGGGACAACAGGCGCCCGCCACCACGCCCGGCTAATTTTTTTGTATTTTTGGTAGAGACAGGGTTTCACTGTGTTAGCCAGAATGGTCTCAATCTTCTGACCTTGTGATCCACCCGCCTCGGCCTCCCAAAGTGCTGGGATTACAGGCGTGAGCCACCACACCCGGCCAAAGGGCTTTCAATCACAGTCATGCAGATGGTATTAACATTGCATGTAGAAGCTTTCTAAGCTTCTACAGCAATGTTCTCTGCCAATTCTCTAACGGCTTCTGCTCAGGCCTCCTTCCAATTCTCTTCAGAGGTTCCTCTTCTTCCACCTGTCCCTAATATGTTATTGTCCACTCCATTTCAAATGGAGTTAGAACTTTTTAAAAACTTTATGTGGAGGAAAAAATGCTAGAGGGATCCATACAAAAGCATTTTAATAATGGTTATGTTTAGATATATAAGTAATTTTTTCTATCTTTTCCTATCTCAAATTTCCTTTACTGAAAAAATAACTATGATGAAAAGTTTTAAGAAAAAAAGCATCAAATTTCCCAAAGTTCTATGCTTAATGCTTTTTCACATCTTACTAGTTTATGTACTCCTTGAGCACTCTTCTCCTCTGGTGTCAAATCTGCACCAATAAATTCTGAGTCTACACAGTTTGTCTCTCTCTTTCCAAAAAGTATATTCAGAAGTTGAATGTCTTTGCAGCAACATGGAGGAGCCTGGAGGATGTATTAGTCAGGGTTCCCTAGAGGAACAGAACTAATAGGATAGATGTATATATGAAGGGGAGTTTATTAAGGAGTACTGACTCACACCATCACAAGGTGAAGTCCCACAATAGGCCATCTGCAAGTTGAGGAACAAGGAAGTTAGTGGGAGATTAGTCTGAGTCCGAAAACCTCAAAGTAAGGAAGCCAGCAGTGCAGCTTTCAGTCTGTGCCCAAAGGCCCAAGAGCCCCTGGCAAACCACTGGTATAAGGCCAAAAGTCCAAAAGCTGAAGAACTTGGAGTTCGAGGGCAGCACAGGAGAAAGATGAAGGCCAGAAGACTCAGCAAGTCTGCACTTTCCAACTTCTCCTGCCTGCTTTATTCTATCCCCATTGGCAGCTGATTAGATGGTGCCCACCCACATTGAGGGTGGATCTGCCTCTCCCAGTCCACTAACATGAATGTTAATCTCCTTTGGCACACCCTCGCAGACACACCAAGGAACAACACTTTGCATCCTTCAATCCAATCAAACTGACACTCAATATTAACCATTACTGAGAACATTATGTTAAGTGAAATAAGCCAGGCACAGAAAGACAAATACCAAATGTTCTCACTCAAGTGGAAGCTAAAAAAAAAAAAAAAAAAAAAAAAATTATCTCAGAGAGTAGAATAATGCTTGGTAGAGACTGGGAAAGGAGGGGAGGGGAAAGGAATTGGTTAATGGATGCAAAAGTACAGCTAGATAAAAAGAGTAAGTTCTGTAACAGTGTATAACAGTGTTCTGTAAGACTGCAGAGTAACTATAATTAACAACTTACTGTGTATTTTCAAATAGTTAGAAGAGAGGATTTTTAATGTTTCCAGTACAAAGAAATAATAAATGTTTGAGGTGATGGGTATGCTACTTACCATATTTGATTATTATGTACGGTATACATGTATTGAAGTATCATAGCCCCATAAATATGTACAATTGTTTTGCATCAACTAAAAATAAGAGCAAAAAATAAAATTAAATGTCTAAAAGGTAAATAAAAGACACATATATGTTAAGAGAAGTTTACACTTCCAAGAAGCTAATATTCATTACCCAAACTCTATATATGATACTCTTCAGATTTGCAATTTATCCTAAGAACTAAGGAAATCAGGGGGGCATCTCCCCTCCTCTTACATGGGTCTATTCATAGGTCATAGGGGCCATATCAGAATAGCTCCATCTTAATGTCTATGGGCACCTTAAAGATTCCAAAATGAATTCACAACCAAAGAAGAAGAGGAAGAAGAGGAAGAAGAGGAAGGAGGAGGAATAAGGAGGAAGGAGGAGGGAGAAGGGGGAAGGAGGGAGGAGAAGGAGAAAAAGGAGGAGGAGGAGGAAGAAGAGAGGGAGGGAGGGAGGAAGGAAGGGAGGAAGGGAGGGAGGGAGGGAGGGAGGGAGGGAAGGGGGAGGGAAGGAAGGAAAAGTCTGGCATAGTTTTACTCCAGCTAAATGACATCTATTCTGGTGAATTATAGAATGCAAGAGCTGAGAGAGAAGTAGAGAGTCTAGGATAACTCTCAGATCTCAAATTTATGCAGCATGCTGTCAATTCTACTTCCTAAACATGTCCATCCTCCACTCCATCCTCATTGATTTACCTAGGTTCAGACACTCATCATTTTCTAATTGGACTGCTGAACTTGGCAGTTCAAATTTTTAGTTTGTCAACTGACCTCCACACAATTCAAGCTCAGCATTGTTTTTGGTAATATATCCTACAATATAAATATGTTGAATAGTTGGAATTCAATAAATATTTGTTAAGTGCTTGAATAAATAATCAGAATTAGATAAATCACTATCTTAAACTCAGAATGTGTAAAATAAACCTGGAGAAATACAGACAAACTAATCTGGTTTTTCCATCTACACCATTGTACGCTTATAACATTTTTCTTAATTTGTAAAATAATTCTGTTGCACTAAAATATTTTACATTTACATTTCAAATTTTAAAAGTTTTATATTTTAGCTAAGCTTTTTAACAAACTGGCACTTGGGAAAGTAACACTATATGTCATGTCATACTTATATTTAGTTGTTGTGGTTTAATGAGGAAAAAACATTGGCAGACTTAATATGTAATCTAGGAGTTGGCTCCAAGTCATGAGTACATCATGTTACAGGGTATGAAAAAAAGTTCCATTGTGACTTATTTTAAGAAAAGAGTTGGAAGAATTGAGTTTCCATGTGGCTCCTCATAGCAAAGATTTCTGAACACAAAGGTACCAGCACCATAATACTCAGTGCCATAATGACTTTGAGTGGTGCTTATACAAATCCTGTCTGGTTCAAAACAACTTACAATTAACTATTCAAGGGAAAGTGTACCCTAAAGGGTAAGAAAAGAAAATATTAAATTTTCTTTTATGTTTGAGGTGTTTTGTTTGCTATATAATGTTAAATTGATTGACCCAACAAAATAATGGAGCAGTAGCCAAAACCTAGCTAATAATAATGACACTGATAATGATAGTGACTCTAAGGATGGTCAATCAAGGTAAAAATAAAAACAGTGAATAAATAAACAAATATATTGATAGATAAATATCAGCAGGTATATCTTTCTATTATTAAACTTAAACTCACAACTCAATTTCACCAACCACTGCCTATTGCTTCAAATTCCTATGATGAATAGGACTTTTATAAGGCTTGTAGTTTTGTTTTTTATTTAGTTTATACATTTGTCTTCATCTGACAGTAATAAAAGAGGTCAGGCATGAAGGGATTATAACTAGTTTCGCATCTGTACATATTTAAGAAATATAATATTCTTTAAATCAGCACTGGAAATCATGAAACATATTTCCCTGTAAATGGTATTTCCATAATATACACGATTTAAAAGCACAGCTGAAGATTATGGGGGAAGAAATGTTTTATTTATTATTATTATTTTTTTTTTTTTTTTTTTTTTTTTTTTTTAGACGGAGTCTCACTCTCGCCAGGCTGGAGTCCAGTAACACCATCTCTGCTCACTGCAACCTCCGCCTCCTGGGTTCAAGCGATTCTCCTACCTCAGCCTCACCAGTAACTGGGATTACAAGCACATGCCAAAACACCCAGCCAGTTTTTGTATTTTTAGTAGAGGGATTGTATTTTTAGCACATACAGGGGAAAGGAGACAGATCTACAAGATCTGCTGATGGATCGCATGTTCATGGTGAAATCTTGGAAGGAGTTTGAAAGACTGAGTGAGCAGCAACATTTTTAATTCAGAAGGAAAAGGCTGGAAGAATATGAGTTCCGTTTTGCCCCAGCCCTCACCATCTGAGTTTAATTTCTCTTCCTTGACACTCTCATCCTCCTTTATAGCACCTTACATTTACTGTTTTCAGAACTCTTAAAACATTGTCCTGTGGTTATTTATTGACGTAATATCCCCACACACACACTCCCACTGTACTCCAGGTACCTGAAGCAGAGGAACAGTCTTTTATTCAGTCCTTTTTTTTTTTTTTTTTTAATACTTGAAGTTCTTAGGGTACATGTGCACAATGTGCAGGTTACATATGTATACATGTGCCATGTTGGTGTGCTGCACCCATTAACGCGTCATTTACATTAGGTGTATCTCCTAATGCTATCCCTCCCCACTCCCCCAACCCCATGACAGGCCCTAGTGTATGATGTTCATTTTCCTGTGTCCAAGTGTTCTCATTGTTCAGTTCCCACCTGCGAGTGAGAACATGCAGTGTTTGGTTTTCTGTTCTTGCGATAGTTTGCTGAGAATGATGGTTTCCAGCTGCATCCATGTCCCTACAAAGGACATGAACTCATCCTTTTTTATGGCTGTTTAATATTCCATGGTGTATATGTGCCACATTTTCTTAATCCAGTCTGTCACTGATGGACATTTGGGTTGGTTCCAAGTCTTTGCTATTGTGAATGGTGCTGCAATAAACATACGTGTGCATGTGTCTTTATAGCAGCATGATTTATAATCCTTTGGGTATATACCCAGTAATGGGATGGCTGGGTAAAATGGTTTTTCTAGTTCTAGATCCTTGAGGAATCACCACAGTCTTCCACAATGAATGAACTAGTTTACAGTCCCACCAACAGTGGAAAAGTGTTCCTATTTCTCCACATCCTCTCCAGCACCTTTTGTTTCCTGACTTTTTAATGATTGCCATTCTAACTGGTGTGAGATGGTATCTTATTGTGGTTTTGATTTGCATTTCTCTGGTGGCCAGTGATGAGCATTTTTTCATGTGTCTGTTGTGGCTGCATAAATGTCTTCTTTTGAAAAGTGTCTGTTCATATCCTTCACCCACTTTTTGATGGGGTTGTTTTCTTCTTGTAAATTTATTTGAGTTCTTTGTAGGTTCTGGATATTAGCCCTTTGTCAGATGAGTAGATTGCAAAAATTTTCTCCCATTCTGTAGGTTGCCGGTTCACTCTGATATTAGTTTCTTTTGCTGTGCAGAAGCTCTTTAATTAGATACCATTTGTCAATTTTGGCTTTTGTTGCCATTGCTTTTGGTGTTTTAGACATGAAGTCCTTGCCCATGCCTGTCCTGAATGGTATTGCCTAGGTTTTCTTCTAGGGTTTTTCTGGTTAAAAGTCTAACATTTAAGTCTCTAATCTATCTTGAATTAATTTTTGTATAAGGTGTAAGGAAGGGATCCAGTTTCAGCTTTCTACATATGACTAGCCAATTTTCCCAGCACCATTTATTAAATAGGGAATCCTTTCCCTATTTCTTGTTTTTCTTTTATTCAGTCTTATGTCAGACTTCAGAGCTGTTCAAGCAGGAGTACAACCGTGAGGAAAAGAGGCAGGGTAAGCACAGTGCAGCAGGAGGGACACAAAAGAAAAAATTGTGCAGTGCTTATCACATCTTCTGTGTGTATATTTGGTGACTATATCTACCAAGATTAGTTAGAATGACGTTTTAACATACATTCTCATTAATGTTTTGACTAGCTCTGAAGATGCGGCTGGTTTTCTGGCAAGCTGAAAACCTAACCTGCTGACATTGTCATTTGGATTTATGTGGTACCTCCCATGAGTTGTTTTTTTTTTTTATCTGAAAAGTTTTTACCCCTACAGTTATCTAAAGATAACTAGTACTGATTTTTGAAAACTGAGGGATTTAGAAAGGGTCTGCAGAGTTAGTGACAGAGCATTAGCTCTTCCTCATAATAACAGTTACAGAAAATATTCAGCAACAGAAGGTTTGTGGCTAAATCTATAATGGAGGATTATCTTTACAAAGGTTCACACTGACTAATTATTATTTTTACAATAAAGAGTAAGGAAAGCAGTTACCAAACCTGACTATCATGGAAAAGTCATCTCCAGTTCAGACCACACTGAGTGACCACTGTATTAAGAGCGCAGTAGGAAAGGAGGAGAAAAAGTCATGCTGGTGGGAGGACAGTTTCACTGGATGGCATGTGGCCTTTAAAATGACTAACTCACTGAGGCCTGACACAGTCTGAATCAGTTAACCCACAAAGCAAAATATAGAACTAACGTTTTAGGTCAAGCTGTTGCCCGAAGCTTGTGAACCAGATGCATCTCAACTCCTCATACTTGCTTCTCTGAATAAAATGTAATGGAAGGGCCAAGGAGAAAGCAAAAAGGAATGGACATTCTGAGGTACAAAAATTGTAGAATAGACATTCATGAAGTTAATGATTCTTGCCACATTTCAGACTGGAAGATAGTGCTCCGTCTTTGACCTTGGAGGCAATCCTTAAATATGTGCTTGTGTCATATGCTAAATATGATGAAGAACTACCAATTCGTAAATTTCCTGAATTGAGCCAACAGATGAAACTGTACAAATAGGCTAGAGTTTCCAGAGCTAAGAAGACAAACTCTTTGAAAAACAAGGGGAAACAGAAAATAAGATGAATGACCATCAATGGACAGTTGGCAACTGCAGATGGAAAAAATGAGAGGGAAACATTCACATGATGAGGCTAAGCTGCTCTCAAAAACTATTAGACTTTAACGTAAGGATTTCAAGTATATGGTAAGAATTATAATATCCTTGAGACAGGGCTCATTATCTAAATATTTTAATAGAGTACCACATCTAGCCTACTTATGGGTCTATATTCATTGATTTTTCTTTTTTTTTTTTGGTGACAGATTCTCGCTCTGTTGCCAAGCTAGAGTGCAGTGGCATGATCTCAGCTCATTGCAACCTCCACCTCCTGGGTTCAAGCGATTCTCCTGCCTCAGCATCTGAGTAGCTGGGACTACAGGCACGTGCCACCACGCCCAGCTAATTTTTGTATTTTTAGTAGAGATGGGGTTTCACCATGTTGGCCAAGATGGTCTCCATCTCTTAACCTAGTGATCCACCCACCTCGGCCTCCCAAAGTGCTGGGATTACAGGTGTGAGCCACCGTGCCTGGACTATTAATTGAATTTAAAACATTCAAACTCTTATTTAGTTCCTTTCCTCCTTATCTAGATTTTTGTTTCCTTTATCCAGTCCAATTTGGTAATGTGTCAGTCTCCTTTTAAGTCATTGGTAAGCTCCTAAAATAGCACACATAATTTGCCATGTCATTTATCACATCTTACCTAGCAACAGGAAATGTATTTTATATGGCACAAACCAGGCAATCAGCAATCTATTGTTTTTAAAGTCCCATTTATCTGTTTTAGAGAAAATTATCATCATTTTCTATTCAGAAGGTTTGGATGCTCCCGAGTACCTGAGGCTCAATACTGCAAGTAATTTTACTAGATGTTAAAAAAAATTGCCATTCATATTTTATTCCGAGTTTGTGGTTTTCATTCACATACATTTTTATGAGAATCACACAGGTGTTCAGTGACACTGGTTCCACGTCTTTTCCTTTGTCAGCTTCTCCCTTTTCAATGGCTATTTTCTCTAAACACATATAATGCCCAAGAGTTTGATATTTTAAAACACCTACATCACATACACACCCACACATACACACATATCTACCTTAACTTGATTTCCAAATCTGTCTACTTCTATGGCTCTATTTAGTTTCACAACAAAACGCTTGGTATAGTTATCTAAATGCATTGATTTCCGTAATTCTCCTCCCATTTATACTTCTATCCACTCTAATCTGACTTTTGCTGCAAGATCACAACTTATATCCTAGTTTCCAAATTCTAAAAATACTTTTTGATACTTACCTTATTTGAACTTTCATCTTAGCAATCCACCAATAAGTTATGTGAACCAGAATCTTCAATTTGGCTTCTAAGGAGCCCGAGCTTTCAGGAGGCGCCTATAAGAATGTGAGGAAAGAGGGGCTGGGCCCAGTGGCTCATGCCTGTAATCCCAGCACTTTGGGAGGCCAAGGCTGGCGGATCACCTGAGATCAGGAGATCAAGACCAGCCTAGACAACACGGTGAAACCCTATCTCTATAAAAAATACCAAAAATTAGCCGGGCATGGTGGTGCGGGCCTGTAGTTCCAGCTTCTCAGGAGGCTGACGCAGGAGAATCACTTGAACCCAGGAGGTGGAGGTTGCAGTGAGCCAAGATTGTGCCAGTGCACTCCAGCCTGGGCAACAAGAGTGAAACTCCATCTCCAAAAAATAAAAATAAATAGTGTGAGGAAAGAGGAAGAGGCTAAGCAACGATGTGGTTTCAGGTGAAGACTAGCCTCCACGAGATTCCACAGGAAGCTCTGGAACATAAATTGTACTGCAGAAGCTATTTCACCCTAAAGCAAAGGATCAGAGCTTTTGTACCCACTCCCCAGTCTGACTTTGAACCACCAGGCACAACTGGTAAGACCCTCTAATTGCCCAAAGGCAAGCCTCCAAATTGAAAGAGAACCCAAGAAATCTTGTGATGAAACTAAGCATCTGCTACAGCTTTCTTTCCAATTGACATTTTAACTACTGTTTCTTTCTTGACATACTCCTTTTTAGCTTCTCCATCGTTCTTGGTTTATTTCCCGTACTTCAGCATCTTGGTTTTTCTTCTTATTCCTGCTCTTTAACCACTGTTATTCCCCCAGAGTTTTCCCATTCTACCCTCTTCCTAAATGATCTTACTAACATGCATGACTTCACATACCACCATTATGCCAAAGGCTCCTGTCTTAGGTTAGACTCTGAGAAACAGCCTGAGATGAACATCCTTGTTAAAATTATTTATTGACAGAATGCTCTCAGGAGAAGGGAGGCAAAAGAAGCAAGATAAGGTGAAGAAAATAACCAAGCAAGAATATGGTCTTGCCTGGAGACTAGTTTCAGTTTGATACTATACGAAAGCTCTGGAATGCAAAGTGCACCACAGATTTGGTCTCTCGTATATGGTTTAGATGTTTGTCCCCTCCAAATCTCATCTTGAAATGTGATTCCCAATGGGTGGAGGTGGGGACTGGTGGGAGGTGATTGGATCATGGAGGCAGATCCCTCATGAATGGTTTTAACACCATCCCCTTGGTGACAAGTGAGCTCTCACTCCATTAGTTCACTCAAGATCTCTTGCTCCTGTTCTCCCTATGTGACATGCTGGCTCGCCTTCATCTTCTGCCATGCGTGTAAGCTTCCTGAGGCCCTCATCAGGACACCATGCTTCCTGTACAGCCTGCAGAACCATGAGCCAAATTAAACCTCTTTCCTTAATAAATTACCCAGTCTCAGGTATTTCTTAACAGCAACACGAGGACAGACTAACACAGTCTCATTATAATGGAAGAAGGCTGCACCCCTTTGTACCCTCATGTTAGTCACTGGTTTTAGTCGGCCTGGGGAAGTAGGGGCTGGGGGGACATTAAATAAAACCACCTAGGTAAGTCAGATCCTGGTAGCTAGTCTTCTCTGTTTGACAATCTCCTCCGTTTGACAGCTGTTTCTTAAGCAATATTCAAAGCAGCTGCTGGAAGATAGGTATACTAAAATAATAAAGATGGTCTGGGCACCAAGACATCTACTGCATCCGTTTGCCCTTGCATTGCTCAGATCTATGTACTTTTCACATTAAGTTTATTCTACCGAAACACAACTCCTCCAAGATTGTGATTAGTAACAATTTCTGGGAAAACTTTCAAGTGAAAAGTTTTCCCAGAAAAGGAAAGGAAGTTCAGTGGCATGAACTATAGCCCCAGCTGCTGCAATTTGTCTCAAGGCCATAAATGATACATATCCCCTCCCTCTTCCCATTCTATATTTCCATTCACTTTGTCTAGCACTTCTATTGATCTGTGTACTCCCTGATGGGTTAACCTAGCATCTCATCTCTATGGGGTCTCGGGCCTGGTTACTGTGCACTCATCAGTTCATACTTGCCCTACTGGCCCATTAACAGACACAACAAGGCATGGGAGTACTTTGACAACTCAGTGGAAGACCTGAGTAACAAATCTATTCCTTCCTATTATGTAGCTTCAATCCTTCCCCTCTTCTCATGATTATAAAAGTCAGTTACTCCTGTGGGTGTGGTATCTCCTTTCTTGGCTTGCTTGACTACTAGCACACAGAGACAAAAATGAATAGGCAGAAAGTGTAGCTTTACATTTAGTGAGACTCTTACAATGCTCCCTGATGAAAGCATACCTTCTCTGCAAACCATAACTTCTAGACCTACAAAGCCTAACATTCAAGAGTTGGGAAACACAAATTCTTCACTTACCAGGAGCATTGATAAATTCAATGCTTCAATTACCAGGATTACTCCTGCTTCTACCCTTTGTTTCTGACGTGCTTATATTTTACCTATGAGGACACACAGCACCATATTACGGCTCTTGATTTAAAGTGAATACCACATTCTGAAGGATAACCCTCCTCTTCTTGCAAAGTACCACCTTCAAGTTGGCATCCCAGCTGCACCTTCAAAAGGTGGCAGCTTTGTATGTTATGGGCTGTAGTTGGGACCAGTGAACTCATGGTCATATCCCCTCAACTTCAACTCTTTTAGGGGGCACTTGGTTTGATCTGATGTCATGTAAGATCCCATAATGGTAGAACAGACATTCTGTGAACCATAAGGTAGTGAAGGTTGAGGCACTGCAATACCTAGCAAACAAGACCTGGAATTCATATCAATCCTGTCAGAAGTAATCGCTGATCTTTCCAGCATGGAAGGGATCTTACGTAATCAATTTCCCCTCAAGTGCCTCCTAGATAGCCTCCAACCCTGCTAAGACCACTGTAGTGCCTGAGCTCATGTCATAGCAGATATCTCCTGACTGAGTCATTTAGTGCCTCTTCTAAAGTGGATATTTTCTGGTGGACATTAATTTTAATACAGATATCCTCACGCTGTGCGTCCTCTTCCACAGGTTCATTACCATGTCTTTTCCCAAGCATTCCTTGTCCTTCATTTTCAATCTTGTTCCTTTTAGGTCCCTCAAAAACCTGCTAAGCTATTAACCACTGCCTATGAGTCTATGGATGCCCTTCTCTCCACACACATCTCTGCCCACTGGGAGGATTTCTCCTCACTGCTGTGTTTTAGGGCTACCCTTGAGTGGGGCTGTAATAAATCAGTTGTCCAGTTTCAGCCAATCTATCTGTGATCAAGCTGAGCCTTTTCTTCCTTCATCAACTTGTCATAGAGAACTTCTATATATAAATTTAGGCTTAAAAGAAGCATTAACCTGGACATGGTGGTGCATGCCTCCAGTCCCAGCTACTCCAGAGTCTGAGGTAGAAGGATCACTTGAGCCCAGGAGGTCAAGGCTGCAGTAAGCTGTGACCATGCCACTGCACTCCAACCTGGGCAACAGAGAGACAGAGCCTGTCTTAAAGAAAAGAAAAAGAAAAAGAAAAGGAAAAGAGAAGAGAAGAGAAAAAAGAAAAGAAAAGAAAAGCATCGATGACAGTGCTAGGCAATGGCTTCTCATTCACCTGACTTTGTGACTTGGTGTATCTGACAGCATGTAGATCATGATGGGCAGTTCCAGACTCCTGGTTACCTAGGCCCCATGATGAGATGTTCAGTTACTCTTAGAGCCAATAGCATGCCAGAGTTGTTTGCACAGTAGATAGTAGTTGAAAGCTGCATAAGGCTTGTCCTTACTCCAGAGTTTCATAAGTCTGCACTATTTTTACTATTTAGTCTTTCCAGAAATTGCAACCAGCAACTTTCTTTACCCAGCAGGGCTGCTTTTACTGAACATTAGACCTGCTGTAGTACCTTTCCTTGATCTTGATCTGAGCCCTTCTCAAAGTGAGAAGGCTTCATTTCACCAAATAAATAGAGTATGGAAGTAATACTAACCAAATGTAGAATATGTTGACTCTAAACCACAAAGAGCCCTAACAAGCTTTGTGCTTCTTTCTTAGGGGTAAAAAGTGCAAGGTGTAATAATTGTCCTAAATTGTAGAGGGTATACAAAGGGGTGCTCCAGACCAGTAGATCCCTAAACACTTCACTAATGTGGTATATCCCTGAACTTTGTAGGGTTCTCCTCCTACCTTCTAAAACACAATTGTTTTATAAAGGCATCCAGAATGCCTGCTAGTTCTTGCTCCACAGATTCCATTAACATGATGTTATCAATACAGGGGAGAAATAGTCTTCTGCAGAAGGTCCAGACAATCCAGGTCCCCTTTGATTAAATTACACAAACAGAATAAACAGTGTCTTGGGATGAGAATTTGAATGTATATTGTTGACCCTCCCTTATGCACACAAACTCTTACTGATCTTTCTTCATCGTAGATATGCTGAAGTATGCATTTATTAAATCAATAGCAAAATATCATATAGATAAAATAATATTAATCTACTGTAGCAAAGAAATCACATCCAGTATAACAACTGCATTAGGGACCTACCTGGTTAGGTTTATGGTAGCTCATTATCAGTGAAGTTACAAATGAGACTTTAACTAATCTTACAGGGAGATCTGAAGCTAGAAGGACTTCAGAATTATCTCACAATAAGGCAAGGGGCCAGGCCTTTACATCCCCTTCATTAGCTAATCATTGGCAAAATGCTGTTTCCTGAGAAGGAGTAAAACCTTGCATAATATAGTTCCTTGAAGCCAGTAGCAGCCAGTATTCCCAGAAGCTGGAGTGTGAGTCACCCCTGAAGAAGAGGGCATCTGGATGAAGCACAATAGTATCGATAACACTTTCTTATCTTGCCTATGATGGTAAAATATTGCTACATGGCCTCAGCTGTTCCAGGATCCTCTGATCCACAGTGCCACTGGGAGGGAGTTCTGAAGAACATCTTCAAGCCTTCGATGATGCTGGTGGCTCCCTCATCAGTATATTCCTTATTACACTGTTAAATAGAGTATTCTAAGGAACATAGTAAGCTAGTAACTTTTCTCTTCTTATATAACAAACCCACTCTAGTATTCCTGTTAGGCAGATAGCCAGACATGAGCAGCAGGAGGAGGAGTCCCTGGTGGAGAGAAAGGTCTGAAAAAGATCACATCCCACAAAATCTCACACCACCCAAAAAATGCATGCTAGATATGAGTAGAGAGCAGGGAAAATAACTATACAGAAAGGAATGCCTCTTTAGACACCCAGTAATTGCTCACAGCACACTTAACCTGTCAGAATGTAGTTAGCTACATGCTGATGAGGAGGAGAAGAGAGTGAAGGAGAAATCCCTAACAGACACACAGGTGCAATGAGTACAGATTTGGCTGGTATACAACCTCCCTTCAGTGGCAGTAATGAGCAATGCCACCCTTAGGTAGAATTTGTATCCAACACCAGGACCACACATGCATACCAACTAATAGTAAGGGAGGGTCCCACAAGCCTGGGCAGGAACTAGGTAGGGACAAAGGCAGGGACTTAAAGCAAAAGCAGGCAAACTAAACAAAGAAAAAAGGTGGAGATTTAAGACAGAGGTGGAAGTTTCCATTTAAATATCTGACATCATAAAAACCCAATGCAGAACCCTCAAGGTGGCTGCTGGTTCACTCCCTTCGGCATTCTGCACTGACTCATCTTTCAGAGTGTACTGTTTCTCTAAATAAACTCTCTACTCTCTATTTTCCTTTAATAAATTCTCTTTTTTGGCTAAATTGTCTCTTGGCTGAATTCTTTCTCCCAGGAAAGGCAAAAAACTGAGTATTCCTCAGTTCCCAGTAACATTCTCACTTTTCTTCTTTGTTTAAAAGGTAAGTTTCCATACCTACCCTTCGTTTAATGAGAAATATTTTTCCTCTAACCTTTCAAAAAGAGATGACAGAACCAGAGAAGTACCATCTCCGGTGACTACAGAGTGTCACAGGAAGATGCTTTCACGTTGACAAATTCTTCCTAATCCAGCTATATATCCCAGCCACTTGATCAAGCACCCTCAAGATTCCCTCTCAGTCACACTCTCATGTTCCTGGCAGTATGTGTAAGCCAGGTTCAGCTCCCCCTCTCGTATATACCATTTTTCTTCCCTTAGCAATCCAATACTTGCCCACTTGGACTGTGCAAATATTTGACTTCAAACCCTTGTACACTATTGGCAGCAATGTAAATTAATACAGCCACTATAGAGAACAATATGGAGGTTCCTTAAAACACCAAAACTAGAATTACCACATGATCCAACAATCCCACTACTGGATATATATCCCAAAGAATGGAAATTAATATGTCAAGGAGATATCTGCACCCTTATGTTTATTGCCACACAATTCACAAAAGAGGAAATCAACATAAATAAGGAATAAGCATAAATGTCCATCCATGGATTAACAAATAAATAAATGTGGTACATATACACAATGGAATATTTTTCGGCCATAAAAAAATAATAAACTCCTGTCATTTGAAGCAACGCGGATGGAACTAGAGGTCATTATGTTAACTGAAATAAGCCAAGAACAGAAAGCAAGTATCACATGGACTTACTCATCTGTGAAAGCTAAAAAAGTGGATCTTATGAGAACAGAGAGTAGAATGGTGGATACCAGAGGCTGGGAAATCAAGAAGGGAGAGGTTGATGACGGGAACAAAAGAGAACGTACATGTATTTATTACCACTGAACTGTATGTTTAAAAATTGTAAAGATGGTAAATTATAGATGCATATTTTACCTCAGCAAAAATAAATTTTTTAATTGCCCCCCATTATGGAATAATGGCCAGGAAGAGAGACAGGGATAGATCCTGATAAGGGAAGTTATATTAAAAGGCACTGCCTGTTTTAAGCTCTTTGCATAGTTTTCAACAAAAGAAAGGGAGCCCTTAATAGTCTAGCTGCCACCAGTGAAGTATCTGCGTTGCCATCTAGCTAGTAACTGGTCCAGAATTCCATCCTTTTAACATCCTTCCTAGCCCAATGTGAGGAACTTTGTGTAAATTATTTATTGGCACACAAGTTGGAAAATTGGCAATACTTACAGGTTCAATGTTTTCAACCAGGCTTATTTAGCTTATTTATTCTGACTGTCCAGGTGTTACCTTTTCAGGCTTTACAAATTGGCCAAAGTGTGTGTGTGTACTCTCTGGTTTTGCTTTCAGAAAAACTCAAAGTTCTAACATTGTTATAAAATCAAATTGACAGGAATGTATATTAAAAAATAGACGTAAAGACTGAAAGGCAATGCAGTACAGGAAACTAATAAGATAATTATTTTCAAGTCTATGTTATACCAACATCACTCATAGCCCTAGTCAAAAATATTCTGTTACCTCAAAATAATTGGTACACCAAACCTCTGTGACATGCAATTTACCCACATAACAAACCTGAACATGTACCTCCTGAAGTCAAAATAAAAATTGGAAGGAAAATAAAAATAAAAAGTATTAATAAAATGTGATAAAGAAAACTAAAATGTTAATTAAAAGCTTGGTGGATGTAAAATGCAGATCATTCCATTGTATTTAGAAAAATAAATGGATGGATTAAAGACTTAAACATAAGACCTAAAACCATAAAAACCCTAGAAGAAAATCTAGGCAATTCCATTCAGGACATAGGCATGAGCAAAGACTTCATCACAAAAACACCAAAAGCAATGGAAACAAAAGCCAAAATTGACAAATGGGATCTAACTAAACTGAAGAGCTTCTGCACAGCAAAAGAAACTGTCATCAGAATCAACAGGCAAACTACCGAATGGGAGACAATTTTTGCAATCTACCTATCTGACAAAGGGCTAATATCCAGAATCTACAAGGAACTTAAACAAATTTACAAGAAAAAAAAACCCCATCAAAAAATGGGTGAAGGATATGAACAGACACTTTTCAAAAGACGACATTTATGTGGCCAACAAACATGTGAAAAAAAGCTCATCATCACTGGTCATTAGAGAAATGAAAATCAAAACCACAAGGAGATACCATCTCATGCCAGTTAGAATGGCGATCATTAAAAAGTCAGGAAACAACAGATGCTGGAGAGGATGTGGAGAAATAGGAATGCTTTTACACTGTTGGTGGGAATATAAATTAGTTCAGCCATTGTGGAAGACAGTGTGGCAATTCCTCAAGGATCTAGAACCAGAAATACCATTTGATACCATTACTGGGTATACACCCAAAGGATTACAAATCATGCTACCATAAAGACAATATGCACACCTATGTTTATTGCAACACTGTTCACAACAGCAAAGACATGGAACCAACCCAAATGCCCATTAATGATAAACTGGATAAAGAAACTGTGGCACATATACACCATGAAATACTAAGCAGCCATAAAAAAGGATGAGTTCATGTCCTTTGCAGGGACAAGGATGAAGATGGAAACCATCATTCTCAGCAAACTAACACAGGAACAGAAAACCAAATACCACGTATTCTCACTCATAAGTGGGAGCTGAACAATGAGAACACAAGGACAGGGAGGGGAACATCACACACCAGGGCCTGTCAGGGGGTGGGGGGCTAGGGGAGGGACAGCATTAGAAGAAATACCTAATGTAGATGATGGGTTGATGGATGTAGCAAACCACCATGGCACGTGTATACCTATGTAACAAAACTGCACGTTCTGCACATGTACCCCAGAACTTAAAGTATAATGAAAAAAAGAAATATAAAGTAATGCAAATCCAAATATATATACAACATATATATTTGAATATATATTTTTATATTTGAATATATAAATATATAAAACATATATACTTAAAATACAAAATAAATTCAAACCCAAATATATATAAATATGTATATCTAAATATATACATATTTATAGATTTGAATTTGAGTTATTTTATACATATTATACAACATTTTTTATATATATTATGTATATAGCATAAATACATTCTGTCACCTGTTATTTAGCATAATTTTGGAAAATCCACAAGTTATTTTCCAAATATATTTTTGTAAATTTTTTTTATAAATAAATCAGTAAAGAATACAAAGAAATATATGTTATGGCATTATTGGTATGAGGCTGCTTAATACAAAATAATTGAACTCCTGGCTGTCAAAGTTTTGACAATACAAGCAAGAATACATAGTATATCAATGTATTATATGAATAATGAATCAAAATACACAAATATTAATGTATTTATTAATCTCAATTAAATCACAACTAGCCCTTCTATTTTGGACAATCTAAACTATTATCATATTTCATAGCATTAAAAACAGGTTAAAACACATCACATGCTTATTTTTTTTTTTATTATACTTTAAGTTCTAGGGTACATGTGCACAATGTGCAGGTTTGTTACATATGTATACATGTGCCATGTTGGTGTGCTGCACCCATTAACTCATCATTTACATTAGGTGTATCTCCTAATGCTATCCCTCCCCCCTCCCCCCACCCTACAAGAGGTCCCGATGTGTGATGTTCCCCTTCCTGTGTCCAGGTGTTCTCGTTATTCAGTTCTCACCTATGGGTGAGAACATGCAGGGTTTGGTTTTTTGTCCTTGCAATAGTTTGCTGAGAATGATGGTTTCCAGCTTCATTCATGTCCCTACAAAGGACATGAACTCATCCTTTTTTATTGCTGCATAGTATTCCATGATGTGTATGTGCCACATTTTCTTAATCCAGTCTATCATTTATGGACTTTGAGTGGGTTCCAAGTCTTTGCTATTGTGAATAGGGGTGCAGTAAACACACATGTGCATGTGTCTTTATAGCAGCATGATTATATAGTATTATATATTAATATAAAATAAATATATTATATTTATATAATTATATAATTTATAACCTACATTACTTGCTACTTAATCTCTCTATTCCTCAGTTTTCTCATCTGTAAAATGGTAACAATCATATTACTCTATTCAGAGGGTTATGGCTAGGATTCACTGAGTAACATAAGTGAACCTCTTAGGGTAGTGGTAACCATGTAGGAGTTACTCCGTGAATGTTAACTCTTAGTATTTTGCTCTCTCTAAAATAGTCAAAGATCTTTCAGGAAAGTTTATGGGAATTCATCTTCAACACTACTGTGTGTCTCATGGAGAAGCTATGAATCACCAATAACTGAAGTGACTGTTATAACTGACTTCTTATGATAAATCAGTGTCTGATGTTTTTCTCTTGTTTCTATGAAAAAAAAAAAAGGTCTGGGAAAAGAAGCTTCCCAATCGTGTTTTTAGTATGATTTGATAAACTTTAGAATACATTATTAAATCTGCCACAATCTTGCCATAATTCTAAGTAATTTTCTTTTCCTGTTATTACAGATAACCAGTTATGAACACCTTATATGATTACAGATTCACATTTTAGAAATTAAGAGGGCATTCGTGGTCATCTGCTTCAAGTTCTCATTCCAAGCAGAATTTACTCTACAGGGTAGAGTTTACATCTAACAGATTTGACCTTGACTTATTAATAACACCTCCTCTATGACAGACCTTTGTTGTTTGCTGCTGAGCACACATCCTCCCTCCTTTTGGGAAGAGTACTGTCAATTTTCTTCTAGAGTCCTTGACTTCATCTCACCCTGTGTGGCTCATAGGACGGACTCCTGTGCCAGGGGTTGCATAAATAGCCCAGGACTGGCTTGCCAGCATATCAAATCACCCGAGCCACGTAACTAATTTGGGGATAGATACGTAGCACAAGTTACTCCAAGAAAACTGGGAAGTCCTCCTTTTCTACCAACTTATACCTGGGAAGATTATGGGTCTGTGCTACTGGTGGCTATTTTGCAGACTTCTTTGTAGTCTGTGGAGTATAAAGCAAATAAGGTAGAAAGAAGAAATGAGAGATTGAGATAAACAGGCTTTCAATAACACATTAGGTTGGTGCAAAACTAATTGAGGTTTTTGCCATTACTTTAATTTTGCCATTACTTTAATGGCAAAAACCACAATTAGTTTTGCACCAATCTAATAATTTGAGCCTTTGAATTATATACTACAGTTAAGAGTTTTCTGTTGAACAGGCAAATACATCTCCTTTTGTTATTATGGCTTTGTTTTTGTTTTGGCTTAAGTCAATGAGTGTCAGGTTTTCCATCACTTGCAAATAGAAGTATGCTAACTGATACACCTAACAGATGCGTTCATAAGTGGCCCTCTTTATATTCTGCCCTCAGAAGCTCATTTTGAACTTGAAGCCAACTTTGTCCTTAGTTACTAAATTAACAATATCTCTGTTATGTATGTAACTATGTTTGGCACATAGAAAACACATAGCGAAAGTTGATTGATATATACAATAATCTACGTTTCCAAGGTTATATGAGTTAAGATTAACAAATTAGACAGCTGAATATCATTAATAAAAATGTCTCTTGCAAGGTTAACTGCACTTTTGTCTTTTTTTCTTCAAACATCTGTAAAAATGTTTAGCACATGGTAGGTGTTCATTTGAATCAGAAATCTTTTAAATAAGCTATAAGCTGATTTTAAAGAATTTAAAATGTTACTATTTAAATATAAATGTTCATATTCATTAAAATGGTATGTGAGCCAATATATAGTATGCAAATGAAGACAGTTTCTGGCAGGGAATTAACCAAAATATTCTTAGATATAACTAAGTAGGAGTGATTTCACCATCATTGAAAATCTATTTTGTGCTTAGATGTGGGCACTATGCTAACTCCTTTGCATTTATTATTATTACTGTTATTTGAGATGGGGTCTCCCTCTGTCACCCAGGCTGGAGTACAGTGGTGCAATCTCAGCTCACTGCAGCCTCTGCCTCTCCAGTTCAAGTGATTCTCGTGTTTCAGCCTCCCGGGTAGCTGGGACTACAGGCACCTGTCACCACACCCAGCATATATAAATAAATATATACACACACACACACACACATATATATGTGTGTGTGTGTATTTATATATATATAGTATTTTTAGTAGAGATAGGGTTTCACCATGTTACCCCGACTAGTCTCGAACTCCTGGCTGCAAATGATCCGCCTGCCTTAGCCTCCCAAAATGTTGGGATTACAGGCATGAGCCACCACACTCGGCCCATTATTTGATTCTTCTAACAACCTGTATCAGTGGTAGCAATAATGATCTGAGTTTTAGTTTCTTCGTCTGTAGAATGACGATAAATTATTTCCCCCAAGATCACATAATCAATAAATGTTGAAACCCAACCAGGCTGATGTCAAAGCCTAGGTTCTTAATCTGACAATATCACCCATACATTTATATAAAACATGGGCAACTATTCTGAATAGCAAAAATTTTAAAAATCTTTTTTAATTAACCTCAATTCTCTTATTTTGCCCAAACACATTCCATTTCTCAGCATGACACTTAATAGTCCATAGAATGCATTTCCAACCAGTGAATATTTTCACGCACTCTTCAATCTTTTGGCATCATTTCTAGTGCCATAATGAATACTAAGTGACAGTATCTAAAAGTATAAAGGAGTCCACTATCGGTCAAAATATTATGTCAAGCAACCATGGGAACAGAATGTTATTACTGAGTCACTCAACTTTTTAAAAACTAGTTTAGACTTCTTACTAAAGCATGGATCTCTTTAATAAATTTTCCAGCAGTGATAATTCTACTTCCTTCTAGTCTATATTCCCTTTAAGAAAAGTTAACCATAAGAAAAGCTAGAAAGTGGTAAGTAATATAAGAGAGAACAGTGCACAGATGTGGAGAATTAATGAAGGTAAACTAACATTGGGAATCAAGTCATAACTTTTTTATAGAAAAAGACATTTTATCTTTTAAAAATCAGTGACTGCCACCCTTTCCCCTGAATCTTGGATGGCTCACATTGGAGTGGTGGAGAGACCTCAGGATTTCCTCTGCAGGTGCTTCTGTCCATGTGCACCATTGATGGACCCAGGGACAGAGCCACCACCATTAGTGAGCTCTCCATTGACACTAGCTTTTAGTGGCAGCACCTGCCAATGGCTATTCCTGAGGAATTTTATTTCTGGTCGTCAGGAATTTTTATCCTTCTTGCTTATACCTAAATCCCTGTATCTAAACAGCATTTGGCACAGAGTAGGCATTCAATACATTTTTTAATGAATTAAAGGATAGATCTTAGCTACTGCTGTGATTCCATTTGGCAGCAGTCACTGATGAAAACTGCCTTCAGCATCGCTTGCTTGAATCACTTTAAGTTTGAGGTACATCATGCCTCTGAAACAGTTCTTAGATTTCCAGTTGCTGGATGGCTCAAGGATAATTTCTGAGCACTGCTTCTGTTAAGCAATTCAAGAAATGGTCCCTGCTGAGCCCTCTAGGTAAATTCTACACAGTACTTTCAAACAACAGTTCTCTTAAGGGATAGGTCCAAAGCTCTGTAGAATTGTAACTTACACACAAATCCAACAACCATCACAAAATCACACAGCTAGCTGTCAGTTTCTTCTTCCTGTGTTTCAACATTTGACTAAGGGAACCCTTTTGATAATTGGAGTTTATCAATAATTCAGTTCATCAAATACATTTTGAGTACCTACCATGAGGCAGGCCCTCTTCTAGATACTTACATGTGGCTCATCAATTTCTCTCAAGGGCTTCGAAGTCAGTTAAATGTGCGAATCAGCAAAGACTGCGGATTCCTTTTCACATATGGTTTGATTTCTTACATTTATACAGTGCTTTGTAGTTCACAAAACACCTATACGCTCATTACCTAACTTAGAGCTTTGCATCAGCTCTGTGAGGTAAACATAAATAATTTCCATTTCACAAAAGAAAAAAACTTAGAAAAAATGAGAACATTGCTTAAGGTCATATCAACTAGGACTACTTTGGTAGCCAGAAAACAGCAGAGCTGATTCTTTTACCCAATTCGGGAACATTTTTCACTAGATAACCCTGTTCATTCTGGGGACTATAGATTTTTTGCTGTTATGATTAAAGTTAGGCATTTTTTTGATTTATGTTTTCTATTTTTTTAACCATGTAATCTATTCAAAACACTGGAAATACAGTATATAAAACACCATTTCTCAAAGTGGTGGGAATATTCTAGTGGGAAAAATAAAACACACATAGGTATCTATAAGCTGAAACAGGAAGTGACACATGTCATAAAAGAAATCCAAAAATAAAAATATATGAGAGATCACTTCCAGCTGGGGAAAGAGCAAGTAAGACTTCCTGGAAACACGGCATTAGGAATATGTAACTAAACAAAACAAAACAAAACAAATTCCACTTAATGATCTTTGCAAAACAGCCCATTATTTTGGTAAATTGCAAGCTGAATAAATGACAGAAGAAAACTACAACCCATTTAAAGTTCATGACATTATTCTTCCAACAGAAAATTTGAACATGAAATACAAATGCATATATTCCCACGCTGGCAAATTGTGGATGCTAGCTTAATAGAGGATCTCTACCCACCCACCCCCAACTCACTTC
The DNA here is from genome assembly GCF_009764315.1 of Trachypithecus francoisi. NCBI lineage: Eukaryota > Metazoa > Chordata > Mammalia > Primates > Cercopithecidae > Trachypithecus > Trachypithecus francoisi. Next base: position 91,980,893 of record NW_022681473.1, read on the forward strand.
CCATTGGAGGAAATTTAGAGCCTAAATTGACAGAAAATTACAAGTTTCCCAGTTTAGCAGACTGAAAACTCATCAGAGATAAATCTTAGTACTGGCAGAATCATTTTTCTCCTGGTTAAACTGCATGTGTTAAGTGGATTTCATATTCCGTTCATTCACTTGATTATACATAACACAAAAAAGTGGCAGTCGTGTACAATCCAAATTTGAATCAACCAGAAGCCAGTCCCTAGCACCAATGCAATTACTGTTGGCTTAGACACCCAGGTGGAAATTCATCAGCCAATATTGTCCTCTTATAGCTGAATGTGTTCACTGAAAATGTACTTGCATTAACAACTAGACTATCTTGTTTTTCATGTTAGTTTTTTTTGCCTCTAGTTTTAAAATATCACACTGGAAACATGAAGAGACATGGTATTGTTTGAGAGAAGCAATGCTTGCAGCTAATAGCTTTGACTTTTTTTCAGTCACGTGTCTGTAAGGACAGTAATTGATTTTTCTTTCAATGTGCCATTAAGGGAGAAAGGAAAAATCATTTTTTCAAAAGTTCTGAAACTTGGAAATTGAAAACTCCAAAACCCTTTGAGTAGAGATATAGGAGCAATCATAGGCGTGAAATCAAGAGCCCAAATTGAGAGGGCACAAGAAGCTACACCAACACAGTTTAATGAGCCGTAAAACACAGAAATTTATTTTGTGGCCATAACCAAAATTTGGGTCATTGAGATGTTAAAGGAGATTGGAAATAAAGCAGTTTAGCTACATTCCATATTTATGCAGTGCTTCATAATTGTGCATTTTATAAATTTTTAATTCCATAGTTTTGATTGTTTTCCATATGTGCTTTTATAACGAAGCAGATACTCTCATTTTTTCAGTTGTAGAAACTAAAGCATAGGGGGGTATGTTTTGACAAAAGTCCTGTGACAAGATGTGGAAGGAGGCAGCACTTGAACCTTGGGCTTCTAGTCCCCAGCTCCAGGACATTTTCCCCACCCTATACTTCTGTTGAGTAGTTTCAAAAACTTCCAAAGTGAGAGTAGACCTGGCTTCTTGATGAAGGTAAGCAGTAGAATGGAGAGGTACACTTCACTCAGCACGAAAGGTCCTGAGTGAATTAGAGCATGTGATTAGTGAATTGCACAAATGTGTTCTAATTATTTAAATCCTTTTTAAAAGATCAGTTAAAGCTACTCAAAGAAATATATATATATATATATTTATATTATATATATATATAATTTTTTTAAAGGTTGGGGCCAGGTGCAGTGGCTCATGTCTGTAATCCCAGCACTTTGGGAGGCCGAGGTGGGCAGATCACTTGAGGCCAGGAGTTCAAGACCAGCCTGGCCAACATGGCAAAACCCTGTCCCTACTGAAAATACAAAAATTAGCCGGGCATGGTAGCAGCATGCCTGTGATTCCAGTTACTCGGGAGGCTGAGAGAGGAGAATTGCTTGAGCCTAGGAGGCAGAGGTTGCAGTGAGCCAAAATTGTGCCACTGTGCTCCAGCCTGGGTGACAAAGCAAGATGCTGACTCAAAAATAATAATAAATAATAAATTTAAAAATGTAAGAGGTTGGAAAATCTTGAGATTTCAGAATGACAAATAGAAAGTTAAAGCTGGTGTAAGGATATTTGATGACCAAACTGAATAATAAGATTTATGTTACCAATAGCTAATAATAATTGAGGGCTTCCCTATGTACCAGGCACTGCACTAAGTACTTTACCCACACTACACCATTAGATTCTCACCATCTTTTGAAGCAAGTATTATTGTGGTCCCCATCTTACAGATGAGGAAATGAAGAAACAGAGAGGTTGAGCTATTTGCCCAAAGTCACAAAGCTAAGAAGTGGCAGAGACAGGATTTGAATGCTGGAAGTCCAGAGTCCAGTCTAATTTAACCACCATACTGCCCCTACTAGGTACTAGTTCAAACAATGTCCAGATGCTATGTCATATACATTGCATACAATTCATATTCTTCCTAGGAATCCTGGAATTGATAAAATCCTCATTTTTATATATTGTGTATGTGGGAAAACCAAAGTTTAGACACTAAGTAGAAAATAAAAGATCCTGAGAGGGAGCCTCTTAAGAGGGGAATAGTGGCATGAAAAATGGCCCTCACATCAAGTAAAACAAGTTATTAAATATCCATCTCATTTAACAGTTCACTGGCGGCCCAGCAAGAGTCATTTCAGGTAAGCCATTTCAGGGAGGGGATAGAAATCAGACTACAGTGGGTTGGTGAATGAATGTGAGGGGCGGTGAAGAGAGGTGAGAAAGTTTCAAATATAGCCTAGAGGGAAGAAGAGAGGGCATTAGCTAGAGAGAAACTTATGTCTAACATGAAAGACATTTGAGCATGAAAGACAATGGAGCAGGCAGAGTCTCTTTGTAGAGAGAGATTTAAGATACAGGAAGGGGATGGGGTAATCAGTGAAATAAAATCCCTGAACGAGGATAAGATGGAATCATAGAACCACTGGAGATTTGCCTTAGACAATGGAAGAGCCAAATATTGTAAGATGTCTGCTACATTAAGAGTGGGATTGAAGAAGTGGAATAAAATGCAAAACAGCAAAATATTAGTTTATTTTGATAGCTGAAGAGGAGGAGAGATAAGTGGTGGAGAGCTGTCTGAGCATGCAGGGTCATGGGAAGACTTTCAAGTTCAAAGGATAAGGACATCTGTCAACAAAATGTGGATCAAAAGCCTAACTTTCAGAACATTAGGCATATGGAATAGTATTAGTAACAGTTTGTCATTTGGGGAAGTATAACATATAAACATTACCCTGTCCCACAGAACACTCATGTATTTTGGGAAATAAATTTACTGATTCTCATCATGTTATTTCATAAATATTGAGTCATTGCTGATGTGTATTTGCTCCCACCATGAAATTTTAATATTTTTTTCCAAACCAATTTTCCTTCAAACACGCCCTGTCTGCATCTGTTCCTATGCTTCCTAATAGGACTGGTTTCCCTCCTGGTCCTTTCAGGCTGTGGCCCCTGCTCAAAGGGTGGTCTGCAGACCAACAACTAGGCATTACCTGGAAGCTTGTTAATAATGCAGAGTTTTGGGCCCATCTGAGACATACTGAGTCAGAATCTGACTTGTTTCAAGTACCTCAGGCCAGTTGTGTATACACTAGCATTTGGGAAGAACTGGTTTAGGCGTTTTACTACAATCTGTCTTAACTTTAATTTGGTCTTCTTGTTTTATCTCTTTCAGTTTCCAAAAGAAAAAGAGTAATTTCTCATGCATATTCCCTATAGCACATAGGTCTCTGCAATATAGTTCCAAACTTCATTAGTTCCATATAGGTGGCTGATACTGTTTGGCTGTGTCCTTACCCAAATCTTATCTTGAATTGTAGTTCCTATAATCCCCATGTGTCACGGGAGGGACCCGATAGGAGGTAATTGAATCATGGGGACAGTTTACCCAGTGCTATTCTGGTGACAGTAAGTTCTCACGAGATCTGATGGTTTTATGTAGGGCTTCTTCCTTCACTTGGTGCTCATTCTTCTCCTTCCTGCCACCATGTGAAGACAGACATATTTGCTTCCCCTTCTACCACTATTATAAGTTTCCTGAGGCTTCCCCAGCCCTGCAGAGCTGTGAGTCAATTAAACCTCTTTCCTTTATAATTTACCCAGTCTCAGGCAGTTCTTTATAGTGGTGTGAGAATGCACTAATACAGCAATCTTTCCATTCATTTTCAGGTTCTTTTTCTGCTGTTATACAACCTATCCTCCTCTCAATCCAACCTACTTCGTTCCACCCACACTCATGCACCTCCTATTGAAGACAAGTTGTGTGCTGTCATGCTACTGTGACTTTTGTCAGGCCATCCTTTTGATCCCTCCCAGCTTTTTTCCTCCTGATGAATTGCTAATTATCATAAAAGTCAATTGTCACCTGTCCTAGAAAGCCTTGTCCAACCACCCCATATGCTGTCCTCTACCATTATTACTTTGTGTTAGATTTCCATTATGTCAGGCATAAACACTATATTAATTATTTATCTTTTCACCAAATAAAATATGAAGTTCATGAAGAGAAAGATTGTACTTTTTATTCATCTTATATCCCTAGGACAATTTTCTAGTCCCTAGGAAGAAATCAAGACACGGTTCTAATAGATATAAGCATAAATATAGATATCAATATATTTATATACTTTAATATTATCTATTTAGTTTAGGTATATAAATTTTAGACAGTTGATATATGTAATTTTTATATATTCAATGTATAGTTTAATATTTAGCCTACATGTGTCTTTGTGTATGTGTGTCTTTAGGATATACGGATTAGCTGAGTTTTCTCAGGAGAAAATACAAAAAGATTATAAGAATATATTTAAAATGGAGGAGTTGCGGAATTATTTTTACTCCCACAGCCCCTAAAGTAACAATGTAACTGCATAAATCCCATGACCTTATGTAATTTGTTTTTGGCAAAAGCCACACACATCAAATAGTTACCCAAATGTCTAACCATCTAGGTTGCCAGAACTAGATTTACAATTATTTCACTTTAGACTCTGCAAGACTTTAGGCTTTTCTGATTCCTATTTAAGCCACTTAAAATGCCAAACCCTTTTTTGGTCATAGTTTCAACAATCAAATAAACAAGTTTTCACAGAGCATTTAAAATGTATAACAGCAGAGTCATAGAAGGAGTGGTTTCTGTACCAGAGGGAAAGAAGAAGGAATGTGAGAAGAATTGATTGATCTCCTACTGTACACTGGGAAGTTTTCTAGACAATTTACATGCAACCTCATGACAACTGTCTGAGATAACTGTTGCGTTCTTATCTTCAAACAATATGTTTGTGTTTATATATTCATAACATTTAATAGAAATGGCTGCATCTCAAAATCACCAAGAATAAAAATATTCATCTTAGTACTTATCTTTCAGAAGAAGTAGCAATGTCTATTTTGTTTTTGGTCTAATAATTGTAATACATCCTGTGAAGTAGTTTCCCACACCACCAATAAACACTGACATAATACATTTAAGAGATAAATGTGGTGAAAAACTCGCTGGGAAGTTTTTATATACAAGCTTCCCAGACCCTGTCAACCTTCAGATATTTACTACTAACAACAGCACCAATACCTGACTTCAGGTTGATGGTAGAACTCAAATGCTGGGCTGACTATAAAAAGTTTACATGTTAGGAATATTCTGAGTAAATAAACCTCTGGAGAGAAGGTAGTTTCATGTTAAGAAATTAAGACGACTACTTTTCATAATGCCGTGGATGTTGTCAGCTGTAAAAAAAAAAAAAAAAAAAACATTCCTACATCTACTGAAATAGCAAACGGTATCTGTTATGGTTAAGCTTTTGTGTCAACTTTCCTGGTTCATGAGGTTGGGCACCTCATGAACTGAGCACTAGTTTATACTATGCAACCATAAAAAAAGAACAAAATCATGTTCTTTTCAGCAACATGGACACAGCCGGAGTGAGTTAACATAGAAATTCACTTATCCTAAGTGAATTAACACGGAAACAGATCATCAAATACTGCATGTTCTCACTTACAAGAAGGAGTTAAACACTGAGTACACTTGGACACAAAAATGGAAACAATTGACACTGGGGACTCCAAAAGTGGGGAGGAAGGGAAGGGAACAAGGGTTGAAAACTACCTATGGGGTTCTATGTTCACTATTTGGGTGATGGGATCAATACAAGCCCAAACTTCAGCATCACACAATATACCCATATAACAAACCTGCACATGTACCCCCTGAATCTAAAATTTTAAAAATAAATGAATAAATAAGCATCACTCTGGGTATGTCTGTAAGGGTGTTTCTTGATGAGATTAACATTTGAATCTCTGGTAAAATGAGTAGATTGCCCTCCCTTAATGTGGACAGCCTCATCCAATCAATTGAAGACCTGAATAGAACAAAAAAAGGAACTCTCCAGCTTGACCACTTGAGCTAGAACATCAGTTTTCTCCTGCCTTCGAACTAGAATTTACATCAACAGTTTTCCTGGATCTCAGGCTTTGGAACTTGGACTAGAACTTACATCATTGGTTCTCCTGAGTCTCAGGTCTTCAGACTCAGGCTGCAAGTGTACTAGCAGCTCTCCTGGGTTTTCCGCCTGCCAATTTGCAGATCTTAGGACTTCTCAGCTTCCATGATCATGTGAGCCAATTCCTTATGACAAGGAGAGAGAGAGGGAAAGGGAAGGAGGAGTTGATAGGTAGTTCTGTTTCTCTAGAGAACCCTAATATAATAACATGTTTATAACTCATCACCTCCTTAAAATAAAAATAAAGAGGCCGGGGGTGGTAGCTCAGGGTGGTAGCCCACACCAGTACTTTGGAAAGCCAAGGTGGGTGGATCACTTGAGGCCAAGAGTTTGAGACCAGACTGGTCAACATGACAAAACTCTGCCTCTACTAAAAATACAGAAAAATTAGCCAGGCATGGTGGTACACAACTGTGATCCCTGTTACCCCAGCTACTCGGGAGGCTGAGGCAGGAGAAATTGCTTGAATCCAGGAGGTGGAAGTTTGCAGTGAGCCAAGATGGCACCACTGCACTCCAGCCTGGGTGACAGAGTAAAACACTGTCTCAACATAAAGTAAAATAAAATAAAAGATAACACTTGAAGCAAACTCTTTCGGAAACACTAGAATTGTCCATATTCTTCAACAGGGTTCCTGTGGTGTTTCAATAGTGCGTGCTTAGCAAAAACATCAGTAATTAAAAGTTGAAGTTCTGTTTCGGTCACAACCTAAGGTGAATGGGCATGGTGACCGAGAACTCTGAGGAGAGAGTTTGGACCACAATTTAGCAGCACTTCCTTAAGGTCTTTACCTACATCATCTCACTTAGTACTTATAATAACCATGAGATAGATATTATCCTGACTTTACAAGGTTGGAGAGGTTAAGTAACTAACCCTATCACTTATATACTGACTGACTTTGGTCAACTTAACATGATGTCTCTTGAATACCATGTCTTCGTCTTTAAGTTAGGGGTTGGATTGCTTAGCTCACCGAGCTGTTCTAATGATCAAGTGATGAGATATAGATGATGCATCTGAAATATAATAGGTGTTCAACAAATATTGATTTCCTTTCCCTTTACTGCAGTTCAGCAAAATCCCAATAGATAATTGCCTAAATCATACCTGAGTTTCATATGATTATTACAAATTGTTATTCAAAAAATACAAGGATCAACCTCTAGCCATGTATTTTCAAACTAAAAAAATATGTAAGTGAGCAGATGTTTGGCAAATAGAGAATAATAAACTAGTTGGAAATGTCTAATTTGATGCCAATCAGTCTGACTGTTGGTGTTTCTAGGTTTATTTTAAATGTCATTATGTGCTCTTGGAAATTATGGGTTTTCTCTTGAATTATTTTCAAATGTGGTTTCCTACACTGTTAAGTATAATGCTTTTTTTTCATCATATGATTCCTATGAGACTGTATCAATCATTCTCCACAATGAAGATTATGCTTAAGATAAAATTCAGTGTTGCCCACAAGCAAATAACTGTTATACAGACCTACTGTTCCTTCTGAGCAAATGTTACCCAGGCCCCCTTTACAGTTAGTGGTACACTGCAGTGTGAGCGGCTTACATCATTTGGTTTCAGTCCTTCCCTGATTAGTGAAATTGACTCAAAGATTTATAATTTAAGAAAAGAATGAAAATGTTCCCCTTTTTTAGGAAAACAGTTAAATATTGTAAAGGCTCCTTAGTTTTAAATTCACTTACTTCTCTCAGTATGCCCGTATTTGTTACATTTTTGTTGAATGCATTATTTTACACTATGATCTAGTTATAAAAATCAGCCCCGATAATGAACTCAATGCTGGACTGTGATAAATACAAGATGCAGTCCAAAAAGGTTATTTTTAATATAATTCTCCAAAGGCTTATTTTATAGGAATACTTTTTTAGTACCATTGGATGCCAATTCCTTATGTAGTCATCTGTTTTCAACTATAAGCAACTATACTGTTGGTCTTATGTACAATTCCACTCATTCTATGCTCCCTTTCTGTACACATTTTCTAAAAATTTATTTCTCTTAACATATTCTCTATAACTGAGGGACCTTGTTGATATGTTTTTTTAACATCATTTAATTCATTATTTACCCACTTTACACCAATTCTTATGCTCAGATATTTGTGCATAGATCATGGGTAAATTTAGCTTGAGAATATATGTTTACAAAGAGACAATATACAGTCACTCATGAAAAACGTCGAAGAGTAACATGATAAAGTAAATAGAATCATTTTATACTTTGTTTTTATTTCATTCACTTATAGTTGACAATCTTATTTATAAACAACAAAGAAACAAAACATCATGAGGTGGCTTTAGCAATAAAACACATTTTCTACATCTCTCAACTTTTCTTTCTTTCTTAACACTTCCCCTTCCCCTAGAAACCATGGTTCCTCCTGCCCTCTGTTCACAAATGTTGAAAGGAGTGGTTCTGACCATACCCAGGAGAGCTGAAAAGGACAAGAATAATTTTCCATAACAAGCCCATGACCCAGTGAAGTTTAAGCAACAAGAAATCTCTCTGGCCTGTTTCACTGAACTGGCCTTCACATGTCTGCTGCCCAGAGCCTATGTCTTCCCATAGTTTCCTCTGTGGCCAACCTTTGACAAGGCCCCGCTATGGATGTTAACTGATTGTGTTAGTCCCTTCTCACGCAGCTATGAAAAAGTAGCCAAGACTGGATAATTTATTTTAAAAAGAGGTTTAATTGATTCACAGTTCTGCATGGCTTGGAAGGCCTCAGGAAACTTACAATCATAGTGGAAGGGGAAGCAAACATACCCTTATTCACAAGACAGCAGGAGAGAGAAGCATGAGTGCCCAGCAAAGGGGGAAGGCCCTTATAAAACCTTCAGGTATCACGAGAACTAACTCACTATCACAAGAACAGGATGAAGGAAACCACCCCCATGATTCAGTTATCTCCACCTGGTCCCTCCCACGACATGTGGGGATTATGAGAACTTTAATTCGAGATAAGGTTTGGGTGGGGACACAGCCAAACCATATCACTGATGAAAGAGGTCTTTGTCCTCATTAAATAGTTGGGGTTTGCTGGGATACTTTCACCTGACTCATGAGTAAGGTGCTGCAACCATATACATTTTATGTCTCACATTTATTAACTTTTTTAATTTTTGCAATCTGTAAGCTACATAGAACCCTAAAAAGGGAGAGTTAACCTTGTTTCTTGCCCCAAGCAAAGATTGCCTTACAAATTAAAAAATCATTTCACTATCTTAATTGGATAATACTTGTGAGAAAAGCACTACTGGAGTTCCTTTTTCTCATGAGTCTGTATGCTTTTTTGCAAGTGAAAACATTTGAATGAATGATGACATAGAAACTTTTACTCATAGCAACCAGAAATCTGGTGGAGAGGGTACATGTAACCCCTGGGGAAAATAAAGAACAGTAATGGGAAACATCCTTTCAGCTGTACTAAGCTAAATGAGGAATATAACATTAAAACATTCCTAAAATTATGACTTTTCAGCCTCAGCAGTTTAAGAAATAACAATTTTCCTATTATTTTTCTAGGGAAATGTTGCTGATTCTACACATTTTAAAGATATCTTGGAGGCTTTGTATAGTACAACTTAGTCAAATCCTTGGAGAGATAGTGAAGGACTCTTTCCTATAAATCACAGGCTTCCAAAATCATTGATTTAAAGCCTGCTAAAAACTTCAGATTACAGTCATGTGTCACTTAAAAAGGGGAATACATTCTTTGAAATGCCTCATTAGGTGATTTTGTCATTGTTGAACATCATATTTATACAAACCTAGATGGTAAAGTCCACCAGAAACCTGGTCTATATGGTAGTCTATTGCTGCTAGACTACAAACCTGTATAGCACATTACTGTACTGAAAACTCTAGACAACTGTAACACAATTATACGAATTTGTGTCCCTATAGCTAAACATTAAAAAGGTAAGTGAAAATACAGCATAAAAGAAAAAATGGTACACGTGCATAGGGCATTTACCATGAATGAAGCTTGAAGGACTGGAAGTTGCCCTGGGTGAATCGAGGAGTGCGTGGTGAGTAAATGTGAAGGCCTAGGACATTACTGTACACTACTGTACACTTCAAAAACACTGTACACTTAGGCTACGCTAAATTTATAAAAAATAAAGTAATTGTTCTAGGATGTTACAATGGCTACAACATTACTCGGCAATAGGAATTTTCTAGCTCCGTTATAATCTTATGGGATGGCCATTATATATGCGGTCCTTTGTTAACCAAAACATTGTTACAGGGCACATGACTTTATTGTCTTAGATCAATGGTTTTCCAGCTTTAGCATGCATGAAAATCACCCAGAGAGCTTGTTAAAACAAAATACTGGGCCTCACACCCAGAGTGTCTGATTCAGTAGTAGTGTGATCAGGACTGAGAATGTATATTCCTGAGAAGTTCCCTGGACTGATGCTGCAGATCTGGGAATCACACTCAGAGAATTATAGGATGCTTAAACAGGCTATGATATTTATTACATCACTCTCTTATATTAATGTATTTTTATGGGAAGTTAACTGTTAAATGGACAAGAGAAATAACTCCTATTGTGTCCTAATACGGTAACAAAAATTTGTATTAGATGATTCAAAACCTAGCTCTTTCTAAATACAAGCGGATGTCAGGATTCCACACCCTGAAGAGGTCAGATGGGACACTGATGAAATGCATGGGACTGCCCTAGGGTATTAGGTTACCTTTCACTGTCTCTAGCCTATGACCTAAACTAGTCATGAGATTCGCATTGGAAAGACCCTCAGAGGACAATCAGCCAAATGTCACCAGCACCATCTCTGAAAGAAAGAATATCTGAATAGGAGAAATGGGGAAGTAAAATTGAAAAAAAGTGGAAAAGGAGGAGAAATATGGAAAGGCAAAACAAAGTCTCACCTGGGGTCTATTATCATGACTATTAGCCCAGTCTGCTAAAGAAAGTTTATTCCAAACTGGAAGAGTAAATCTTGCTTTGATATTGAAAATAAACTTTCCAGCCTTTGTTCTGCGTCCATTTGTCTTTTTCCATCCTTCCTTTCCACTTCTTAACAGTAGAAATTTTCTGCTGGTGTTTTTTATTAAACAAGACCTCTATTAAGGCCACATAAAAGTTATATATTTCAGGCCAAGTGCAGTGGCTCACACCTGTAATCCCAGCACTTTGGGAGGTCAAGGAAGGCAGATCACGAGGTCAGATCAAGACCAGCCTGGCCAACATGGTGAAAACTCGTTTCTACTAAAAATACAAAAATATATATATATATATTAGCCAGGCATAGTGGTCCACGCCTGTAGTCGCAGCTACTCAGGACGCTGAAGCAGGAGAATCACTAGAACCCGGGAGGCAGAGGTTGCAGTGAGCCAAGATTGGGCTACTGCGCTCCAGCCTGGGTGATAAGAGTGAAACACCATCACAAAAAAAGAAAAAAAAAAAAGTTTTATATTTCACGTGGTTTTATTTAAAGACAATCCATGTTATGACATCTCTGGAGGGCAATTTAGCCATATAAATCAAAAGCTTCTAAAAAGTATCTTCTCTGACCCAGCAAATCTATTTCTTGAAATTTATCCTGAGGGAAATCAACATAACTGTATCTTCAAACATTTAATAACATGGATACTCATCAGAGCAAGATTTTTAAAACATTATAAAAACAAATGTCTGATAAAGTAATATTTTTAAATTTGTGACATATTAGAATAAGTCACTGAAATATTATTGAAAAATTTATAATTGCTGTAGAAAGCTATCCAAGACATACTACATTTAGAAAACAAATCTAAAACATTATGTTTTCAATTATTATTTTGGGTGTAGGCATGGTGGCTCACACCTGTAATCTCAGCACTTTAGGAGGCCAAGGAGGCAGACCGCATGAGGCCAAGAATTTAAGACCAGCCTGGCCAACATGGCGAAATCCCATCTCTACTAAAAATACAAACATTAGCTGGGCACGGTGGCACATGCCTGTAATCCCAGCTACTCTGGTGGCTGAGGCATGAGAATTGCTTCAACCCAGAAGGCAGAGGTTGCAGTGGGCTGAGATCAGGACACTGCACTCCAGTCTGGGTGACAGAGCAAGACTCTGTCTCAAAATATATATATATATATATATATATGTATGTATTTAGAAAAATGCATACGTGTTAATGTGTAATCTCACTGTCTAGAGGCTATTATTCAACTTTTCACTTGTCCAGATCTTTTTCAATCAACATGTATGTTTTATGATAAAAGCAATTAGGTTTAAATCATTTTAACTTTTTTTTTTTTATTTTTTTGAGATGGAATCTCACTCTGTCGCCCAGGATAGAGTGCAGGGGCATAATCTCGGCTCGCTGCAACCTCCACCTCTTGGGTTCAAGTGATTCTCCCGCCTTAGTCTCTTGAGTAGCTAGAATTACAGGTACTTGCCACTGCACCTGGCTAATTTTTGTATTTTTAGTAGAGACAGGGTTTTACCATATTGGCCAGTCTGGTCTCAAACTCCTGACCTCAAGTGATCTGCCCACCTTGACCTCCCAAAGTACCTGGATTATGGGCGTGAGCCACCATGCCAAGCCCACTTTAACATCTTTAAATAGTTGTGAAGATAATTTTTGTATTTCATGAAAGCTAATGAAGGCACTTGAGAACTTTTATAAAAGTTAATTTTATTTTCACCTATAGATAAATTGTTTGAGACAGGTAACCTCAGTATAGTGAGATCTTACTCACTCTATAAAGAATAACCCCAAAAAAATTACCTGAGTTGATCAGTGGAAACCTTCAACAAAAAATTATCTCATTTCACAAATAAAACCATTTTTTTCCATGAAAATATCCTACAGTGAGTAAGAACTGAGAGTCTTTAAAGAGAGTCACATCATTTTACTGAAAAACACTCTTGGCTATAAGGGTGCTACTAGACACAATACTTTCTTATTAAAAATAAACAAAATATGTGTGAGATTTTGTTTTTATTTGGTGTTTAGTTTTATTTGGTGTTTAGGAACTGTGTCTGTTCATGAGAAGGCAAATAGTCAAATAGCTACCCATTAAAGAACATAAACTTACTTTCCTTTAGTTAAACAGCATGAATGGCTAACATGTACAGTAACACATGCCAGCTTCTTACACTTTACAAAAGACCAGTGGAGATTCTTTTTATGTAAAAAGACTGCCTCAGAACTGGATTCTGTCATCTAAATTGTAGTCCTAGAACTTCCAATAACACTCTGTGGATGTAGTTTAGTTACTCAACGCTAGATTCTCAGATTCTTCAGCTATAATGGTGAAAATCTTGAAAAAATATAATTTTTTAAGTATAAGATTCTTTCTGCCTCTATCTTTTTTTATTCTAGGCACTTCTGGCTAATTTTTTTTGCACTTTGCACAAACTTCAAAGACATGAAAAAATATATGTGAATAATTCTCATTATTCTAGTGGAGCCTTTTTACAAATATAAACTGGAAACAATTATAAAGCTGTTTATAAAGACTATTAGAAATGGAATTTTCTGTTTGTTCAAAGTAGAAATGAAAGACAACTTCCTATTGAGAAATCAAAATCTAAGAGAACTTTTACAGAAGTGCCTGCAAACATAAATGACAACTTTTTGTCAATTTTTAAAGTTTACTAATGACTTGTATTTGTTATCTGAGTGTAAATTGTATTGAATTTTCGTGGTTGTATGTGATTAAATTTAATCTTTACTTTTAAGCATGCAAATAAATTTATACTTTTTTTTTTTTTTTTTGAGATGGTCTCATTCTGTCACCCAAGCTGGAGTGCAGTGGTGCAATCTTGACTCACTGCAACCTCCACCTCCCGGGTTCAAGCAATTCTAGGGCCTCAGCTTCCCGAGTAGCTGGGATCACAGTCGCCTGCCACCACATCCAGCTGATTTTTGTATTTTTAGTAGAGACAGGGTTTCACCATGTTGACCAGGCAGGTCTCGAACTCCTGATTTCAGGTGATCCACCCACCCCAGCCACCCAATGCTGGGATTACAGGTGTGAGCCACCGCACCCAGCTTGATTTTAATTTTTTAAAAGAACTCTACCTCTAAAGGTTTCTGAGTCTTACTGTTTAGATACTACCTTGAGTAGTTAATATCAATCAATTATTATCAATAACAGAAGTATTTGTGAATCTCTTTGAAGTTTTCACAATCCATTCACATAATTTATTCTCATGAGCATCAAATCAGATAATCTTACACAGACAAAACATAATTCTTATTTTTCAAGGAACAGAGAAAGAAACTATTATAGTTTTGTACCTATAAAGTCAGTCACTGAGCTTTTTTATTTTAAATAAAAGTCCTCATGTAAACCTCACAATGATTAGAAGATAGAAATATTCTCCCCAGCACTTTGGGAGGTGGAAGTGGGCATATCGCGAGGTCAGGAGATCGAGATCATTGCGGCCAATATGGTGAAACCCCATCTCTATTAAAATACAAAAATTAGCCAGGCATGGTGGTGAGCACCTGTAGTCCCAGCTACTTGGGAGGTTGAAGCAGAGGAATCACTTGAACCTGGGAGGCGGAGGTTGCAGTGAACCCAGATTAAGCCACTGCACTCCAGTCTGGGTGACAGAGGGAGACTCTGTCTCAAAAAAAAAAAAAAAAAAAAAAAAAAAAATTATCCTAATGAGGAAACAAGCAAAAATCTTTTAAATCATTCCAAGACTAAATAAAAAATGATGAGTGTGGGGTAATAACAAGTTAAACATATTAAATATATTAAAACATTGTCTTTATCTTATTTTTTATTTTTTATCTTATTTTTATTATTATCGTCATTATTTGGACATTTCTAATTATCAAGTTTAAAGGTATTACAACTCCTCCTTTAGATACTTGGACATTTTCCATTTAATATTGTGAAAATAAACATCCTTATCCTTAAGGTAATTCAAGTAGATCTCTGTAACTTGCAAACTAAGAAGTCTTAAGGCATTTCTTTTTTTTTTTTTTTTTTTTTTTGAGACGGAGTCTTGCTCTGTTACACAGACTGGAGTGCGCGGTGCTATCTTGGCTCACTGCAAGCTCTGCCTCCCGGGTTCACGCCATTCTCCTGCCTCAGCTTCCCGAGTATCTGGGACTACAGGCGCCTGCCACATGCCCACCTAATTTCTTTTTTATATTTAGTACAGACGGAGTTTCACCGTGTTAGCCAGGATGGTCTCGATCTCCTCACCTCGTGATCCGCCCGCCTCGGCCTCCCAAAATGCTGGGATTACAGGCGTGAGCCACCGCCCCCAGCCACGCATTTCTTAAAATACTCATTTATTCAAGTTGGAAACTGAAATATGCAAAGCATCAGTATTTGTATACAAATTAATCAAATCAGGTTCTCTAAAAGTTAAATTGTGTTCAGCAGATCAATTTCTCCTTCTTACTCTTCATATCTTTCATACACCCAATCATCCCTTCTACTTACTCGCACTACAGACAATGACCATACCAGGGGCTAAGATAACAAAATTGCTCCCTAACCCCTAGGAGCTCACACTTCAGTGGAAGAGACTCAGAAAAAATTAATGTCATTTGGAAAGAGTGTTATTAAAGAATGTGAACAAAGATTATAGGGCATATACAAAAATGTAAAAACTATAACATTTTATTTACATCTTTAATGTATCTTTGCCAGTCCTTTGTCATTCTGAATTTGGCATTTGATGTAAAGTTTAAAATTCCTGCCAAAACACCAATATTCCCATTGCAAACTTTAGTCAGATGAAGTGGTGATTTCTAGTGTTTTCCATAAGCGGATTTTATATAATGTAAAAATGTTTAGGGTGAAGCTAGAAGAAGAAATACGATTGTTATTTTAAAATAACGTACACAAAATTTGCTCTAACAGGAAAGCTGTGGTAATGCAATTTTTCATGAACAACACGACCAGGATAAAAAAAAATATGTTTGTCACCAAAAGTGAAAAAAATTGTGCTATCTTTCTTTCTTTCTGAATTGAATAAGGAATATTATAAAGAAAAAAGAGGTATATTGCCATTCCCAATATGATATGCTGGTACCTCTTTGGAGTTAGAAGGGATCTTGATGATGCCATCTGCCTTCATTTGTTGGCTAACAAAATTTGAAACCCTAGAAAGAAGGTCAGGTGGAGCAGAAAGGGCACAGAGGTTGGTTTGAGACATGCTGGGCTGTGATGCTAGGGGGAGAGCCAGAGGAAGGTATCATCATAGGGGTGGGAAGAATTATTAGATAGAGCTCAGATCCAGACAATGCTTGATGGCTGGAATTAATGTAATCCTTATGAGAGAAAATTGAATGCTGGGAAGAAGACTCTAAGTATCCATTATTATATTGTCTATATTGAGATGAGCAGTGTATGTTCCTTCTGAAACCTGCCCATCCCCTTCCAGAATCCTGAAAAGTATATCTTCCTCCCCTCAACCTCTTCCCTGTTCAGAGGCAGCTCAAGTATTAACACAGCAAAGAGCTTCTCTGGCCATCCCTACTCACACTGATCATGCCTTCAACATGTAGGGTTGTGTGATGGTGAAGAGCAGACTCAGACGCCCAGCTGCCTGAGTTTACACCCAGATCTGCCACTTGTGAGTTGCATGAGCTTGGGCAAATAACCAAGCTTCAGTCTGCCTTTATGGGGGGAACTCAGGTATACACAAAATGTAACACATCAGTAGTCTCCAAATCGTTTTATGTGTTAGTTTGTCTCCTTAGCTAAGTGATAAGTTTTTTTATTTGACAAAATTCTTGAGTAGATGATGAATATTTTAAGTGCTATTAAAACAAAATTCTTGAGTACATGATGAATATTTTAAATGCTATTAAAAAATTAGTATGTGTAAATTCAGATTTGAGGTTTGGAAGGTGTTCCTGTATAATAACATGAATTCTCCAGTTCTAGGCACTTGAACTTGATTTTCCAAGATGTTTTTCAACTCGCAGAGTCTTCCAGGTTACTGACAAGAAACCAAAGCCCAGAGAAGTTAAGTGATAAAATCAGGAATGAACAATTATTGGCAGGGCCCATTGATTCTGACTTTTATTCTTGCATTCTTTCTTTTATACTATATTGGTATAATGAATGGTTTAAGTATAAGCCACATGTTAATTGTTTCTTAAAAGTCTTTCAAATACTACTTTTCATAGGTTTTTTTTTCCAAAATAAATGTATCAGGTATTCTTAGAAGCCAAAGAAGGAGAATCTATGAATGAAATTTAGCTATCTGTGAGGTGGTTTAAAAAAATACATACTACATACACACACAAATACAAACATACATAGTAAAAATGCAAACATGTATACTGTCCAGGAGAATAGATTCCATTATTTTAAGATGAACACAGGGAGCCATAATCCAAAAATGATCAGAACCACCAATATAAATGATTTATGGAGCCCCTTCTACTCTAAAATTCTATGACCATATCATTAAATCTGTTCATTGTAAGTAGGTAGACTTTTGTGGTCAAATATTTTATAATTAGGATGGATTGAAATGTAATACACACTATATTAAACTTCAAAAAAGAATAAAATTAACTTTTATTTATAAGACAATGCTAAAATAAATATTTTCATCCTTTCTGGCCTCGGGTCACTGCGTTTTGGAAAGTCAGAACAGATTAACTTTATATTACATTGAGCAATACAGCACAAATTGCAGATGCATCTGCATCCAGGAAGGCCACATCATCTTTCCTCACAACAAAACATTGCTTTCCAACCATGAACATCTTAAGTTGTGCGTCATTGTTTTAGAAATGCTCCTGAAGTTTGTGTCAGGTCAATCCCATTTTTAAAAACAAAAACATAATCAAGTAGAATATAAATAGAATAAATTCAATATAGTAAAAGAATCCAAATAATCAGGCACCAAGAGAAATCTCTGTCTTCTCTGGACAAATTCCTTAACCTTGTCCAGGTTTTTGTTTTCTCTGCCATAAAAATAAGGATGGCATGGTGGCTCACGCCTGTAATCTCAGCATTCTGGGGGACCACGTCTGGCAGATCACTTGAGCTCAGGAGTTTGAGATCAGCCTGGACAACACAGTGAAACCCTGTATCTTCAAAAAATACAAAAATTAACCAGGCATGGTGGCACACACCTGTAAGTCCCAGCTACCCGGGAGGCTGAGGTGAGAGGATCACCTGATCCTGGGAGGTTGAGGCTGCAATGAGCCTGGGTGACAGAGCAAGATCCTGTCTCAAAACTAAATAAATAAAAATAAAGAAGTTGAGAAGCACATCTCTCCTGATTTTTTTCGGTTTGGGGTCTTGGGGGTGGTTTTTTGTCCATCTTCCAACACCTTACTCAGCCTCAAGATCATTTCCCTCAAATTGTTTGTACCTGGCTAGGAGAACCAAGAAGACCTACCAAAGGATAAAGTAGTAAGACAGCTTTCTAATTCTTCCTGAGACAGCTCTATGGAATGCAGTATTATGTTCACAGTGCTACAAATTCCCAAATCAGACAAAACTATTTTGCCTATATTTTAAAAAGGGAAGTTAAAAAATGCCTTCCAGAAACAAATGATTTGGGATTTCACAGCTGTTTGGAAAAAACTAACAGACCCATTTAGGTATAGATACAGTAAAATTATTTACTTGGACTTCATTACATTGAAATTTGGAGAAATTCTTATATGCACTTTATGAGGTAAAAGAATGAGATTCACTATTCCCCCGTGATCAATTAAATTATTAACTGAGAGGGGAGGCACATGAGGGAGACTCGTTATGTTAATGTTTACATTTTTTTCTGTTTTTGCACCACTTAAAATTGTTCCAAGAGGAAAAATAAAAGCAACATATGATAATATAGTTATTGAGAATTAATGTTTGTCTTAGTCCATTCAGGTTGCTATAACAAACTATAATATACTTGGTGACTTAAACAACAAACACTCATTTCTCACAGTATAGAGGGTAGAGAGTCCAAGATCAAGGAACTGGCAGATTCAGTGTCTGGTGAGGGCCCACTTCCTAGTTCATAAATGGCCATCTCCTCATTGTGTCATCACATGGCAGAAAGGGTGAGGGATCTCTCCAGGGTCTCTTTCGTAAGGGCATTAATTGCAGTCCTGAGGGCTCCACTGTGATGGCCTAATCACCTCCCACAGGCCTCACCTCCTAATATCATCACATCAGGGGTTAGGATTTCAACATATAAATTGGGAAGATACATTCAGTCCATAGTATTTCACCCCTCGCCCCACAAAATGTATGTCTTTCTCATATGTACAATGCGTTCATTCCATCTAACAGCCCCAACAGTCTTAGTTCATTCCAGCAAC
The DNA here is from genome assembly GCF_009764315.1 of Trachypithecus francoisi. Classification (NCBI taxonomy): domain Eukaryota; kingdom Metazoa; phylum Chordata; class Mammalia; order Primates; family Cercopithecidae; genus Trachypithecus; species Trachypithecus francoisi. The sequence continues at coordinate 92,000,284 of NW_022681473.1, forward strand.
AACTCTGAAGTCCTGAGTCTCATCTAAATATCATTTAAATCAGATATGAATGAAATTCAAAGTATGCTTCATCCACAGGCAAGTTCCTCTTCAGTTGTGAACCTGTGAAACCAATCAAGTTATCTGCTTTCAAAATATGATGGTGAGATAAGCACAGAACAGTTTCTTTCCAAAAGGGAGAGAGAGGAAAGAAGAAAGGGGTGATGGGCCTGAAATAAGTCAAAAACAAAGCAAACAATATTAAACCTTAAGGCTTAAGAATAACCCTCTTCAGCTTAATGCTTCACTCTCTAGACCCACTGGGGCAACAGTATCGCACCCCTGGCTTGGTGGGGTAATACACAAGCCCTGAGTCTCTGAGGTGGTCCTGCCCATGCCCCAGATTTCTGCTATGGCCCTGCCCCAGCAGCAGCTACCTCTAGGCTAGAATTGTAGCCCTACAGCTTTAGGCAGCCCTGTCCTTTGAAACCTAAGTGGAGGCAGCCACATCTTCCAGGCCCATATCCTCTGGGCCTGTGTTGATGGTGGCAACCCTAACGATGTCTGAATCACCTTTGAAGTCATTCTTCCACAGTTTTGAAGAATAGTGCCTGACTTCTACTGAGATGGCTGATCCATTCTAATTTCTTTATCAAATGGTGGTTTGACCACACCCTTAGTGTTCTCATTTTTTACAATATGGAGAGGCCAAAAATCTTTCCAGTCTTTTACTGCCTTTATTTTTCCTTAATAAAAGCAAGTCATTAGCTAAAAATGAAGTCATTTTTCTCTGCTTGCATTTTACTATAAGCAGTTAGGAGAAGCTAAGCTGTACCTTAAACACTACTTAGAAATTTTCTCAGCTAAGTATGCAATTTTATTCTCTACAAGTTGTACCTTCCACAAAGCACTAGACTATGAGCATAATTCAACCAGCTTCTTCACCGCTTTATGGCAAGAATCACCTTTCCTCCAGTTTCCAATAACATCTTCCTCATTTCTATCTAAGGCCTTATCAGAATGGCCTTTACCATCTGTATTTTTCTCAATATTCTGGTCATGATTATTTAGACATTCTCTAAGAAGTATGAGGTTTTCTCTGCAGCTCTACTCTTTTATTTCTGAGCCCTCACCAGAATCATCTTTAATGATTTATGTCAACAGGGTAGGCTTTTTCTAGCATACATCTCAAAATTCTCCCAGCCTCTATCCATCACCTAGTTCCAAAGCCACTTTCACATTTTTAGGCATTTATTACAGTAGCACTTCTCACTTCTTCAATAGATACAGTAGCACCAGTATCTATTGTAGTATGAGGAATTGGCTCACATGACTATGGAGCCTGCAGTCTCATGATCTGTTGTCTGCAAGCCAAAGTCCCAGGAATGCCAGTGGTGTAATTTAATCTGGGTCCAAATACCTGAGAACCAAGGGAGTTGGTAATGTATGTCCCAGTCCCAAGGCAGAAGAAGATGAGATGAGATGTTCCATTTCAAGCAGCAAGCAGGAAGCAAAAGGGACAAATTCATCCTTCTTCTACCTTTGTCCTATTCAAGTCTTCAATGGATTGACTAATGCCCACCCACATTGGGGAGAGCAATCTACTTTACTGAATCCATGCATTCAAATGCTAATCACCTGGAAACAGCCTCACGGACACATCCAGAAATAGTGTTTAATCTGAGCATCCTGTGGCCAGTCAAGTTAACACATAATAGAAACCATCATGACATTTAAAATTGTTATATCAAATCTATGTACTATTTAAAGCAGGAGTCAGCAAACTATAGCTTGTGGGCCAGCGCCAATTTTGTAAAACAGCATTATTGGAATGCAGCTGTGTCTATTCATGTATGTATTGTCTACGGCTGCTCTCAGACTAACATGGCACAATTGAATAGTTACAACAGAGGCCATATGGCCAGAAAAAACCTAACCTAAAAACCTAGCCCTTTAATAAAAAGTCTACAGATCCTCAGTCTAAACCACTTTTAAAAAGAAACTCACACACATATATTCACACAGCATGACTCTTATCCTATTTGTTTTCTGCAAATAATGATGAATTATATCTGTTCTGGGAAATCTCTAAATACTGGTAGGTTTGAACAGCTTTTAGAAATAAAGGAAATGTGATATATATATACACACACACATACATATATGTGTGTATATATATTCCATTATATAGATAGATCATGGAATACTACTCAGCCATAAAAAGGAATGAAATAATGGCATTCACAGAAATCTGGATGCAACTAGAGACTATTATTCTAAATGAAGTAACTCAGGAATGAAAAACCAAACATCGTATGTTCTTACTTATAAGTGGGAGCTAAGCTATGAGGATGCAAACGTGTAAGAATGATATGAACTCTGGAGACTCAGGGGAAAGAGTGGGAAGGGGTGAGGGATAAAAGATTACACATGTAGTACAGTGTACACTGCTTGGGTGCACCAAAATCTCAGAAATCACCAATAAAAAACTTATTCATGTAACCAAACACTATCTGTTCCCCAAAAACCTATTGAAATAAAAAATAAATTTTAAAAAATAAAATAAAATTCATATGGAACCAAAAAAGAGCCTGAATAGTCAAAGCAATCTTAAGCCAAAAGAACAAAGCTGGAGGCATCACACTACCTGGTTTCAAACAGTACTATAAGGCTACACTAACCAAAACAGCATGGTACTTGTACAAAACAGACACAGACTGATGGAACAAATTTGAGAACCCAGAAGAAAGCCACACACCTACAACCATCTGATCTTGAATGAGATCGACAAAAATAAGCAATGGAGAAAGGACTCCCTATTCAATAAATTATACTGGGATAGTTGGCTAGCTGCATGCAGAAAAATGAAGCTAGATCCCTCTCTTTCATCATTTACAAAAATTAACTCAAAATGGATTAAAGATTTAAATGCAAGATTGCAAATTGTAAGAATCCTAGAAGAAATCCTAGGAAGCACCACTCTGGACATCTTCCCTGGGAAATAATTTATGACTAAGTCTTCAAAAGCAACAGCAACAAAAATGAAAATTGACAAGTGGGACCTCATTGAACTAAAGAGCTTCTACAGAGCGAAAGAAACTATTAACAGAGTAAGCAGACAACCTACTGAACGGGAGAAAATATTCACAAACTCTGCATCTGACAATAACCTACTAGCTGTAAGAATATATAAGAGACTTAAACTAATGGAACAAGCAAAAACCAATAACCCCATTAAAAAACGGATGATAGACATGAACGGACACTTCTCAAAAGAAGACATACAAGTGGCCAACAAACATGACAAAAAATGCTCCACATCACTAATCAGAGAAATACAAATCAAAACCACAATGAGATACCATCCCATACCAGTCAGAATGGCTATTATTAAAAGTCAAAAAACAACAGATGCTGGTGAGGCTGTGGAGAAAAGGGAATGCTTATACACTGTTGGTGGGAACGTACACTAATTCAGCCACTGTGGAAAGCAGCTTTGAGATTTCTCAAAGAACTTAACAGAACTACCATTCAATCCATTACTGGGTATATAGCCAAGAGAAAGTAAATCATTGTACCGAAGACATATGCATGCATATGTTTATTAAAGTACTATTCACAACAGCAAAGACATGGAGTCAACCTAGGTACCCATCAATTGTGGATTTCATAAAGAAGATGTGGCACCTATGTGGTGCTTATGTAGGCACCATGGAATACAATGCAGCCATTTTAAAAAATCATGTCTTTTGCAGCGACATGGATACAGTTGGAGGCCATTATCCTGAATGAATTAATGTAGATACAGGAAACTGAATACTGCATGTTCTCACTTACAACTGGTAGCTAAACAATGGGTACTCAAGGACATGAAGATGTCAACAATAGGCACTGCAGACTACTAGGTGGGGAATTAGGGAAGAAAGAGTTGAAAAACTACTATTGGTTACTATGCTCAGTACCTTGGTGACAGGATCAATCATACCCCAAACCTCAGCATCACACAATATACCCAGGTAACAAACTTGCACATGTATCTCCTGAATCTAAAAAGTTGAAATTATTGTTAAAAAAAAAAGTATAACTTATAAATTCTGTCTAAGCTTAACCAAAAAAAGAATAAGGATAACTTGCAAAAAATAATAATTTGAGATAAATCAAGAAATCTAAATTTAAAAGACAGACATATAACCCCTCTAAAGAATGCAGACTCATACAACCACTTGAAAATAATTCTGCAGTTTCTTTACAAGGTTAAACATGCATTTACCACACGGTACAACAATTCCACATTCAGACATTTACCCAAGAGAAATGAAAACTTATGTCCACAAAAATTCTTATACATGTTTATCCATTACTAATTTATTCATAAAAGTTTAAAAATTAAAACAAAAAAACAAATATCAAATGTTTATCAGCCCTAGGTAGAACTGACAAATTTTGGTGCATTCATTCAACGGAACATTACTCAGCAATAAAAATTAACTACCAAAATACACAAGTGTATGAATCTCAAAAATATCATATTAGACTAAATAAACAATATATAAAAGATTAAGCATTGAGCAGGAAGTGGAAAGAAGAAATTTTCAGGGGTGATGAAAATATCCTACATCTTATCTGGAATTCTTTTATTAATTACAAAGGTGCTTACATTTATCAAAACACATTGAACTGCACACTTATAATTTACATACAGTAAAATAGATTTTAACTCAAAAAGAAATTAATGGCAGCTGAGAGACAATGCTAGACACCATAGACTGCCAACATTGTATATGTATGCATGCATGCAGACATAGAGATAAGCCATCCCCACCAAATCCCCCTTTGAGTAAGGACCTACTAGCCAGCTATGGAGAATACTGTCCACACACAGCCTCCCAGTTTTCTGTAGCCAAGGTAATCCCTAAAAGAGCTGACTAACCCCAAGGTCATGTTTCTCCTGGGACAGCCTGCCTCCCACGACTGAATGAGGCCCAATCATTTTGAGTCGACCTGGGTCATACTGATAGACAGTACTTGTTCTGGTGCTCCCCTTTGCATTGGCCACAATTTCGCTGAACTGTAAGCCAGACTCGATTTCTTCCTCTACCTAATCCTGCTTCTTCTTCCTTCCTTTCATAGATGTTGACCCCTAATACATATCTTACATTCTAAACTTTCTCGCTATATCTACTTCCAGAAAACCCGAATTGCTATACTATGTCAACACATTCCTACAGAATTTTTCCACGAAGTTTCTTTGCCACATGTCTTAAAATCCTTGCCTTGGATCATTCCACCAATCTTAACACTTTGGTTGAATGTGAACAGTCCTTCCATCTGGACTTTGTTAAAAACATGTGCCCTTTTGCCGTTATCTTTTCTGACAGTATATTGGGATCTTTTCGGGCTGCTCTGCTTCCATTCAGCATTAAATAAGTCAAGGTCCCAGCAAGAAACGGATGTCATACTCCAACTGGGTAACTGAAATGAATTTGATTTTTTAAAAAAGAGAACTACTTATAAAAGTTGGGCAGGCAGTAAGGAAATTGATGAGGGATAATTCAGTATGCTGAGTCTAACATTAACAGGAAATAGTAAGAAACTACCACCGGGACTGAAAGTATGGGAAAAAGCCATGATAATTGGAACCAAAGGTAAATAGATTTGTGTGAAATGGCTCCCGAGAGAATTATGCTGAAAATTACTATTTTAAAATAATGGTTTATAATTATTACAGAATTTTAGTCAAGTTATTACATAATTTCAGTAAAATAATTTCTAAATCTGATTCTACATTAACACTTCTAAGAAATCTTGTTTGGCCAATTGCTGTATGACAATTATTTTATGCACTCATTCATTCACCAAATACTTAGGGAGTACCTATTATGTCACGCATTCATACAGCAAAAGATTCACGAATACATTCAAACTACATTGAGGCTGCATTTAAAGTTTCCATGATGTACTCTACAAAATCACTGGATATTTTTACTACTTGACACATCTGTCTGTATTATCTGTATGCATCATAGAATGGAGATACATTTAACTAGTAGGAGTTCACATCATAATTAATATCATAATTTACTACTTTGTGTAATTGTTATACTAAGATGATACATTAACATGCTCAAATAGATTTTCATGAATGGTTTATATAAATACAGGCAAACTTCATTTTATTGTGCTTCGCTTTATTGTGCTTCACAGATTTTACATTTATTACAAACTGAAGGTATGTGGCATCCTTGCATAAAGCAAGTCTTTTGGTGCCATTTTTCCGGCAGCATGTGTTCATTTTGTATCTCTTTGTCACATTTTGGTAATCCATGCAATATTTCAAACTTTTCCATGATTATTTTATCGGTTATGGTGATCTGTGGCCAGTGATCTTTGATCATACTATTGGAATTGTTTGGAGGCTCCACACACCACGCCTATATGTGGCAGGGAATTTAAGAAGTGTTGTATGTATTCTAACTGCTTCACCAATTTGTCAGTCTGCCATCTCTCTCCCTCTTCTCAGATCTCCTATTACCTGAGACACAACAATACTGAAATTAGCCAGTTAATAGCCCTACAAAAGCCTCTAAGTATTCGAGTGAAAGAGTCATGCATCTCTCACTTTAAATCAAAAGCTAGAAATAATTATGCTTAGTGAAGAAGGTATACTGAAAGCTAAGGCAGGCCAAAAGCCAGACCTCTTGTGCCAAACAGTTAACCAAGTTGTGAAAGCAAAGGAAAAGTTCTTGAAGGAGATGGAAAGTGCCATTCCAGTGAACATGAATTATAAAGCAAAACAGCCTTATCACTGACGTGAAGAAAATCTTAGTAGTCTAAATAAAAAATCAAATGAACCACAACAGTCCCTCAAGCCAAACCTAATCCAGAGCAAAGCCCTAACACTCTTCATTCTGTGAAGGCTGAGATAGGTGAGGAAACTGCAGAAGAAAAGCTGGAAACTAGCAGAAGTTGGTTCATGATGTTTAAGGAAAGAAGCCATTTTTATAACATACAAGTCCAAGGTGAAGCAGTACGTGCTGATGGAGAAGCTGCAGCAAGTTATCAAGAGGATCTAGCTAAGATAATTGATGAAGGTGAATACATTCAAGAACAGATTTTCAACGTACACAGAAAGCCTTCCATTGGAAGAAGATGCCATGTAAGACTTACAGCTAGACAAAAAAAAAGTCAACGCCTCTCTGCAAGGCATCAAAACTTGAAAACTTCAATGGACAGGCTGAGTCTCTTGTTAAGGGCTAATGCTGCTCATGACTTTAAGTTAAACCCAATTTTTATTTACCATTCTAAAAATCTTGGAGCCTTTAAAAATTATGCTAAGTCAGTACTCTGCCTGTGCTCTGTAAATAGAAAAACAAAGCGTAGATTATAGCACATCTGTTTACAGCAAGGTATACTGAATATTTTAAGATCACTGTTGAAAGCTACTGCTGAGGAAAAATATATATATATATTTCTTTCAGAATATCACTGCTCTTTGACCATGGATCTAGTCACCCAGGAGCTCTCATAGAGATGCACAAAAATATTAATGTTGGTTTCATGCCTGCTAAAACAACATCCATTCTGCAGCTCATGGATTTAGAAGTAATTTCACCTTTTAAGTCTTACTATTTAAGAAATACATTTTATAGTATGGCTACATATTATATAGCTGCCATAGATTATTATTCCTCTGATGGATCTTGGTAAAGTAAAATGAAAGCCTTCTGGAAATAACTTACCATTCTAGATACTATTCATGATTCATGGGAAGAGGTCAAAATGTCAACATTACAGGAGTTTGGAAGAAGCTGATTCCAACCCTCATGGAATCTTAACTCTTGAAGAGTTTAAGACTTCAGAGAGAGAAATAACTGCACATGTGGTGGAAATAGCAAGAGAGCTAGAATTAGCAGCGGAGTCTGAAGATGTGACTGAATGGCTACAATCTCATGATAAATCTTGAACAGAAGAAGAGTTGCTTCTTATAGATGAGCAGAAAAAGTGATTTCTTGAGATGGAATCTATTGCTGGTGAAGATGCTGTGAACATCATTGAAATGACAAGGGATTTAGAACATTACATAAATTTAGTTGATAGACTAGCAGCAGGGTTTGAGATTAACTCCAATTTTGAAAGTAACTGTACTGCGGGTAAGATGTCGTCAAACAGCATACATGCTGCAGAGAAATCTTTCATGAGAAAAGGTCAACCAGTATGGCAAACTTTATCATCCTCTTATTTTAAGAAATTGCCACAGCCACCCAACCTGCAGCAACAACCACCGTGATCAGTCAGCAGTCATCAACACTGAGGCAAGATCCTCCACCAACAAAAAAATTATGACTTATTGAAGACTCAGATGATCATTAGCATTTTTAGCAACAAAGTATTTTCAATTGATGTATGTACATTGCTTTACAGACATAATGTGATTGCCCTTTAAATAAATTATAGTATAAACATAACTTTTAAATGCACTAGAAACTAAAAAATTTCTGTGACTCACTTTGTTGCAAGATTAGTTTTATGCAGTGATCTGGAACTAAATCCACAATATCCCCAAGGTATCCCTGTACTCAGTACATTTCAGATTTAGGGTGAAAATGTGCTATGTAGTATTATGCTTAATGCAAACAAGCAAACAATAGAAAACAGAATTATTCAAATTTATGTATTTTGAAGATTAAAATTGTATTCCTTGTTACAATAATGAAAACCTGAAAAGTCTCTGCATTTAGTGGGTCCTCCAAGAAGCAGATACCTGGGAGAAAATAGAAGGGAAAGAAACTCACTGGAGGTGGTGTCTATGAAAAATAAAGCAGAAAAGGGAGCGGGAGTAGGTAAGGAAAATCTTCAGACAGTGATACAGTTCTAAAACTTGTGAAAAGAAAGGGAGAGAAAAGGAGCATTGGGTAGGAAAAGCCTCAGATCAAGGTACAGTTCTGGAAAGCTCATTAGGAGCTCTAAGCAAAGATTCATGGTAGAAGAGTCTCTTGTTGGACATAAAGTGTCAAACCCTGTCGTCCTCACAAAGCCCAGTCATTGGTTGGGGCTGCCTGGGAAGAGACGGTGTCTGTAGCTCAAATACCCTGACAATCCAGAGGAAGGGACTGTAAATTGTGCTCCTCACAACTGATCAGCACGTTTTTTTCTTAAAAGGATTTCTGAGCAATGAGTCTCCATGGCTGCCACTACCCACTGCAGCTCTCAACAGATCCACTTCTCCATATACATTCATGGAGTAATTGGTAAATGAAAGTCATGCCATTGATTCCATTTTCAGCCACCATCCCTGCCCCTACGGCCACTCCATTTATGTGCCTGCCCTTCCAGTTCAGGGTGACCAATGACAAGGCTGGCTAATGCCAACTGATCAAAACATTTGATCTGCTTTGTTATTCATTGTCTCTTCTGCGGTGGACACTTATTTTCTAGTGGGCATTATATGTGATATAAAAATCTTTACACTTCACACCCAATCCTATCTGTCCATCCATGTGTCTCCATCACACACTCCCTTGTATACAATCTTTCAGTTCTTTTCCTTTTAGGCTTCTGACCAGCCAGCAAGATCATTCACTTCTGTCAAGGAGTATGTACACATGTATGTACATACACACATACATATATTCATATTCTCACCTCAGGCTGCTTTTTCCACACAAAGGTAATAATCAAGTTTGATGCTCAAAGTTCCATAATCAGGGAAGTTTTTTCCTGCCACTATATTTCAAGCTGCCCTTAAATGTGGCTATAGAGTACCTGCCATTCATTTTTCAATTGTACCCATTTACCAGTACAACCAATTCACAAACCAATCAGTTCTCCTCCATCAACTGACTATGCAGAACTCATAATTCATAGGTACAAGCTGAGGGATGGTGCTAATGCCAACCTTGAAATTGACGTGATTGTCTGGGGTACCTGCTCACACAACTGACTCGTGCTTTTGTCTAGCTTGGGCTCAAACGTGAACGTACCATTTCCATCTGAAGAGGAACTGCTGCTGGGCCCACTCAATGTTACAACTTAGTAGGTCCAACAGAACCAGATTATAATATCCAGTTCTGAAAGCATGGTCACATGGTGGGAAAACAATGGTCATGTGTTTCTTCTTTACCAGGGCCCAGTAACACAGCAGGAGCTACTCTTTGACAGGCAAAAAAAATCTCCACTGCAGAAAATATGGTCCTGCCAAAGAAACTCAAGGCTTACACTGTAATTCTCCCACTGAGCTTTGCCATAAACCCCACGCTGCATCTTTTCCCACAACAGACACCTCCAAAACCACAGAGTCTGCCAACTCATGACCCAAGCAGCAGGGCTGATTGTACCCAGCCTGGACCTGCTGTAAATACATATCCTACCCAGATCCTACTAAATGCTGGAAGATGTCTGGGTCACCCAGTATTTGGTTTAAAATATAACTGCTAAGTATGAAATGTGTTTCCTCTAGAATTCAAAGAGGCCTAACAGATACTGTGCTTCTTTTTAGTGATTAAGGATGCAATATGCAACCAATTATCTTGCACTTATATCCCAGCATGACCCTGCCCACTGGACCCTTAAAAGTTTTACTTGAGTGGCAGTTTACTGAATCTTTGACAGGTTTATCTTTCATGCTCTGGAATGAAAATTTCTTGTCATGGACTCCACTGTGCTAGCCACATCTTGCTTATCTCACTTTATCAACATGATGTCATCAGTGTAAACAGAGACCAGAAGCATCATGTTGGCTCCCTATCTGATAGCTATTTCTTTGAAATTGGAATGTATAAATGGGATTGATATACAGAGTAGTTGGAGTAACCACCACAATGGGTCCTCGGCCTTTTGAGGGGAAGGCCCATAAACATTCCCATGGAATGTTTACAAGGTTCAAATCTCTTCTGACTACATTATGACAGAGGAGGGCCTGGCACAAAACTATCGTGTTCATCTTTGTCAATTCCACGTGAATGCAAACAGTTTATGATACTCTTTTCTAATGGGGGTAGAAAAGAACACATTTGCCAAATCACTATCTGCTTACCATGTACCTAAGGCTTTATTCACTAGCTCTAGCAATGATTCCACATGCAGCACAGCAGCAGCAATCAGGGCTAATACTTAGTTAACCTTATGGCAATCTATACTCTTTTTTGAGGATCTATCAGCATCCATGGATGAAAGACAAGAGAATTAAACAGATGAGGACCACCACTCCTGCATCCTTATGATCCTTAAAGGTAGTATTAATCTCTATCATATCTCTTGAGATGCAAGATGTAAAGTTTTTCTTTGGCTATCTTGGTAGAAGGTAGAGGATGACAAGGAATCCATGCAGTTTCAGAGGCCCCCACTTGGCCTTCCCCCCAAAAGACCAAGGACCCAGTATGGTGGTTACTCCAACTGCTCTGTATATCAATCCCATTTACACATTCCAATTGCAAAGAAATAGTCATCAGATAGGGAGCCAACATGATGCTTCTGGTCTCCAGGGATCCATGCCAACCCAACTTCTCAACTTCTGTGCCCAATATTCCTCAGAATGTCTAGTGCACTGTCCCCTAAGTAAAAGCCATAGGTGTCTTTGGGGGAAGATCAGAGGACTCATCACAGCAGACATTTGTTATGACTTCTTGTGATATTGCAGGATCCTTTCTTCAGGTGTAGGTTTGCCAAATTTAGCAAATAAAAATACAAGCCACTCAGATGAATTCAAATTTCAGATAAATAGTTTTTAGCATAAGTATTTTATAAGTATACTATAACATAGAACAAACTAATTCTAAAATATTATTCACTGTGTGTCTTAGATTCACACTTAACTAGGCATTCTATATTTTAGTTGGCAAACTTATCCTGACCACCTCTTTAGTCAACAGATTCCCGGGCTGTGAAATGGATTAAGTCCAGATTCTGAGAGAGATATCATGACTTGTTTGTGGAGGTTGAATAATGTCAGTCTCCCTCTCATTGATTCTGCTTTTAACATGTTTAACAGCACCTCGATGGCTGCCTACGTAGTTTGCACATGGAGACACCATGTTCTACTATCCATCTCTGCAATTCCCTCTTGATCAAGCTACTTTGAGGATTGCCTTTCCAAACTTGCTGGCCATTACAGTAATCTGACTTCTGTTAAGCAACACCAATCTCTATTGTTTTGTAACCCCATTATCTGCATTTCAATTAAAAACCCAGCTCTATGACTACTTTTCTACTGTCAATCCTAGTGGCCGGAGAAGAGTCACCACACACTTTTAAATGATGCTGGTTTCCCTCTCACCAGTGCATTCCTGATGGTGAACATGTCCCTTGGGCCCTCCAGTGAAATAAATATAAGTCTCTGTTGAGTCTTCCAGTTTCACATTCAATATCTGTGTTAGTATGCCTCCCTTCCAACAACTTTCAACACTTCCCTACACAGTATCAATTACAAAATTAGATAACATGTACTCCATTACAAAATTGGGTAAGTCCATATATTTGCATTCTAAAGTTACTTAGAACACGTTATCAGTAGTTGGCACTGAATAGAACAATTATAGGGAACTTTTTTCTCCATGCTTTTGCATGTTTTCTAAGATCTATTTTTCAGAACATGCAAAATAATTTTAAAAAACAAAAGCAATGACAAAATTAAGCAAATTGGAAAAGATACAGAATATCCTTGAGTAGCATGAAACATTTCTTCCTATTTTTAGTTTCTATTGTTAGGCTGAGTTTTAGGTACCAGACACACTGAAGCAGTTTAATGTGCATGAATACAACAGATGTCGAAAAAATGACCCTAGGAGATCATTTGTGGTGCTATTGTACAGGAACTAAAGAAAAAAAACAAACGAACGAAAAGAAGAAAAGAAAGAAGAGAAAGAGAGAAAGAGAGAAGAGAGAAGAAAGAAGAAAGAGAGAGAGAGAAGGAAGGAAGGAAGGGAGGGAGGGAGGGAGGGAGGGAAGGAAGGAAGGGAGGGAGGGAGGGAGGGAAGGAGGGAAGGGAGGAAGGGAGGGAGGAGGGAGGGAGGGAGGGAGGGAGGGAAGGGTGGGAAGGGTGGGAAGGGAGGGAAGGGTGGGAAGGGTGGGAAGGGTGGGAAGGGTGGGAAGGGTGGGCCGGCCTACTAATTTGAAGTAGTATTTTATAAACTAGAGACAAACTATAGTTATCAGAAATTTCAATCCATTTTTATTCTTATCTGGAGTTATAGCATGCTTTCTCCCATTCTAATAGGATTAAATTGATTTAGACTATACAAGTAGAAATTAGGTAGAGTTTTTATTTTATGCAATATGAATAAATACCCTATTGTTGATCTTTCAAGCTGTAACTTCATTATTTGAAAATGTACTGGAATGCACACTTACTGTCGAAGTTTTTCTAAAAACACTGCATTTTAATAGGTATATAAAAATGGAGGCCTAAGAGATGACCTCACACCCACCTCCCACACTAAATATTAGAAAAAGCTCTTTTTCTTCCAACTACTTGCCTTTATTTTAAAATATGTCTAATCTATTAGAAAATTACACTAAGAGAACCAGAAAAATGATGAGAGAGACTGAACCACAGTCTGAATATAACTGCTAGTTTCTCTTTGTTTCTCCTGAGTCATTCCTCCTAGCAATTTGTAACCAAGGTCTTAAACAGCCAGATCATATCACATCAGTCTTCACTACCTAATGGAATTTATAATCACAGCTAGCAGCAAAAGGTAAATAATTATAGTAGTACTAAATAAAATATTATTTCCTCCTTCCTCATCCTGCTTTTCAGAAGCCCAAATTGGTGATCTCATTTAGTCAATTCTACCCAAAATAAAAGTATCTCGGAAACTTCCCCCTTTGTTCCATCCCCATCATTCCCAATGCTGCAGTGTAAGATTTTGGAGTTGGATAGTCTGGGATTCAAGTTCTAGTTCTCATGTTTGACTTCTGACATGTTAGTTCACCTCTTTGAGCCTAGATTTTTATCATCTGTAAATTGGGACTATATGCCATGTGGCATTTTTATGAAGATAAAAGACAATGTATAATAATCACTTCACATTACATTCAGTACATAGTAGGTACTCAATGAAATGGTGGCTAACTTGTATTAGTTTCGTTCTCACACTGCTATGAAGAAATACCCAAGACTGAGTAATTTATAAAGGGAAGAGATTTAATTGACTGACAGTTCTGCAGGGCTGGGAAGGCCTCAGGAAACTTACAGTCATGGTGGAAGGGGAAGCAAGCACATCCTTCTTTCACAAGGCAGCAGCAAGGAGAAGTGTAGAGTGAAGGGAGGGAAAGCCCCTTAAAAAACCATCAGATGTTGTGAGAACTCACTCACTATCACGAGAATGGCATGAAGGTAACCCCCCCCATGATTCAATTACCTCCCACCAGGTCCCTCCCACAACATGTAGGGATTATGGGAACTGCAATTCAAGATGAGATTTGGGCGGGGACACAGCCAAACCATATAACTTGTGTCTCATACTTTGGTGTGTAATCTGATCTTGATTATTATGACATACTCCTAATAGAACCCTCTGCCTTCTGTCTCTTCTCACTTCAGTTCATCCTATTGTTACCAAAGTTCCTATATCTTAAAAACTTAAAATTAAAAAAAAAGAATTATGCCCCCTTCTTATTGACAAATTTAGTCATAATGCTTACAAGATCAACTCTTAAATCCCTACCACCCCATCAAATGCCTTCATGGCTTCACTCTCATTTCTTTCCATTCCTGTCATTCATCAAGCCAATGGCAACATTTGAATATCCACTATATGCAAGATATAGTGAATATGGTGGCATAGAAGACCCACATTGTCCATGTTTGTGAAGCATATATTATAAGCTGCAGCCAAAATCAAGTGTTAACTCTTCCCCAGAGAATATTTATCCCACATATCAGATGATAAATATTCATGATTTCAAGTATCAAATAGGGACTACAACAGAGACCAAGGAGAGAACAGGATTAAAATCTCACCAAGGAAGACTTCAGAGTAAAGGAAGACATACAAAAATGGAAAATTTGGCTTCTGGTTTTAATTTTGACACTGGTGAAGGAGAAAAGTGCTACAGGAGCCTATGGGGGCATCCACAGGTGGAGAGTTCAAAACTATTGGAGATGATTATCAAAAACTTCTTAGACAAATTGACTAGTGTCAGGCCTTAAAGGCAAATAGAATTTCTACAACTAGAGGAGGTGGATGGTCCTTCTAACCAGTGGAAAGAACATCAAACCAGGATAAAACAACTTGCCAGCCAACGTTAACGTTATTATCAGAGAAACTAAATGCTCATGTGCTATCTTCAGGACTGCTAAACTGAAGAATTCTACCTGTCTTAAAGCAGTCACTCTCAAACTTTAGCGTGTGTCAGCATCAACTGGAGAGGTAACAAAGCCAATAATGGCCAGGCACATTGAAGCTGACTAAGGTGTGACCTTGCTTTTACCAATTTTAACAAGTGATTCTGATACACACAACATTTTGAGAACCACTGACCTAAAAGAGCTAAGGTGCTGCTTTTCAAAGTGTGAGCCATGACCAGCAGCACCATCACCTTGAGAGGTGGTTAAAAAACACAGGGTCTCAGAACCCACCCCAATCCTACTGAATGAAAATCCATACATGAACAAGATTTTCAGGTGGTTTATATGGGCCTACACCTTTAAAAAGAACTGATCTAAGCCAGTAGCTCTGAACACTAGATTCAGATTAGAATCACACTGGGAGCTTAAAAAATTATCAATACCTAGATCAAACCCTCAGATTCTTCTTTCATTGAAATGAGTGTGGCCTGGACATGGGAGTTTTAAAAGCTTCCCAGATGATTCTAATAGACAGTAAAACGTGCAAATCTCTGCTCTAAGGGTGTTTCCATCTATTCCTGAATTTTATATTGTAAGTTAACCAAACTAAGATGAGCTCCTTAGTAGTCTTTAATTAGTCCCATACATGAAAAACAAACCTAACTAAATTTGAGTAAAATTAAAGAATATTTCAAGAAATTAATCTTTTCACTAACTTCATTTTGTATACATGTATACAAGCTTAATTTATAGTATATGGTATAGAATGAAACAATAGAATTTAATAACATATATGTTAGCCCTTTAAGTTAGAGAAGTGTTCAGATACAAACATTTGCAACTAGTTGCAAAAGATGTCTATGATTTTTTAATTGGTTGGGGAAAGTACCTGATTTTAGAAGGACTCTCCTAATGAATAAAGACCTGACATTTAAATGCAGGTATTTTGAACCTTCGAAATAAATGATATGTGCATATAGCCATTCTCAAACTTTAATGTGTATCAGCATCAACTGGAGAGGTAAGAAAGCCAACAATGGCCCAGGTTCACTAAGGTCAACTAAGAAGAACTGATCTAAACCAGCGACTCTTAACCCTACCTTCAGATTAAAATCACACTGAGCGCTTTAAAAATTACCAATACCACCTGTGCAGCAAACCACCATGCCACATGTTTACCTATGTAACACATCTGCATATCCTGCACATGTATCCCTGAACTTAAAATTGAAGAAGAAAATTGCCAATACCTAGATTGAACCCTCAGATTCTTATTTAATTGAAATGGGTGTGGCATGGACATGGGAGAATGTATGAATTCTCATAAATTCAGAATCAGTACATATAATTAATTTTATGATTAAAGATGTATTCTAATGTTTCTATATATTTTTAAAGTCATAAAATGAATGACCTTTACGGCTTTTAAATGGACATAAAAATTCTTGATCTAGAAAAATCATGAGTAAAACTGAATTTAATCTATGAATTTAATATTATTTTCACCTTCTATAAATTTAATTTTTTATTACCAGTAATATTTAAGATTATATTGCCACCTGCTGGTGGAAATTTTGAGAATTTCATATAACGATGTAATACTTATTTTGTTTTAAACTTAACTCTTTGTTATTGTTTTCAATGAATATGTTTCACTTCAAAATTTAAAACCTTGGAAGAGAAAAACATTGAACCATCATACAAATCTGGAACATAGGAAAGGCATATCATAAAATATGCTTTGGGAAAATACACAAACAGGATTTTGAGGAGCACTCATTTACACGCAGAGTTTGGTCCATTGTCATCCTCAGGTCTAAGGCTATACGACACTTAGCCACATCACTAAAGCTAAGGTTGTCAGGAACGGGGGTAGAGATTATTCTTTGACAAAAGCATTGAAGCAGAGAAAGCAGATGAGCTTCTGTTTTGCCACCACTCATATTTAAGTGAGCATTGCACTTTCATGGAGCTTTTTCTACCATAAAAGTACACTGCTCATTTAAATACAACTGGTGTCAAAACAGAAAGGCCGGGAGAAGCAAAATCATATGTATTCATGTACATAGATATACAGATACATAGATACATTAGGAGGAAGATTACGACTTGTATAGAAAAATGTAGATCAGTAGTCTACCACTCTGGCTGTAGTTGTACTTATGTTCCCAAGGAAACAATATGTAGAACCCATGGAAGAGAACAACCTGTGTTTTACCTTCCAAAAAGGTTGGACAACTCTCTCACCTTCCAAAAAGTGGGACAACCTACAACAAAGCACTTAAGCATTGCTACTGATACAGAGACACTTAAATCGACCACATCGCCTCCTGAACATCACCAGTATTACTTTATAATTTCTTGACCTTAGAAATGACGCATGGGCAGCTGCTGGTGTTTATGGACAGTTTTTAAGTCCATGTTCAGCAATAAAATTCACAAATGTTGATTGATATAAATATGGATAGCTAATATTCCTAGGTATTAACATAAATTAGATGAAAAGAAAGTCTCAAATAGGCCGTGAGCTAAGAATTCCATTATTTCACAAATTGTGGGTTTTTGTTTTTACGTCTGTTGTAACCATTGTTATTCCTATGTTAGGAACCTACATGTGAAATATAAGTAACATTGTAAGGTAGGAAAGTAACTCAACTGCAGAAAGTGAACATGTTTACATTCCAGATGTTCCCATATTGGAATCTGTGTATTATGGTATCACAGAAAGAGTTAAGAGTGCCAGTCAATATCTTGCCACGGAGCCTGATGGAGGTCACTTCATTTCTGTGTTTTCTCATCTGTAAAATGAAGGGGTTGTCCAGACTAAGAAAGGTAACTACGTTTTGTGATGTGATGGCTAATTTTATATGTCAACATGGCTAGGCCATGGTACCTAGTTATTTAGTCAATCATTATTCTAGAAATGTGTGTAAAGGTATACCTTAAATGAGATTAATATTGAAATCAGTAGACTGAGTAAAACAGATTACCCTCTATAATGTGCGCAGGTCTCATCCAATCAGTTGAAGGCCTTCATAGAAAATACGTGTCATCTAGGCCGGGTGCGGTGGCTCAAGCCTGTAATCCCAGCACTTTGGGAGGCCGAGACAGGCGGATTACGAGGTCAGGAGATCAAGACCATCCTGGCTAACACGGTGAAACCCCGCCTCTATTTTAAAAATACAAAAAACTAGCTGGGCGAGGTGGCGGGCGCCTGTAGACCCAGCTACTTGGGAGGCTGAGGCAGGAGAATGGCGTGAATCCGGGAGGCGGAGCTTGCAGTGAGCTGCACTCCAGCCTGGGGGACAGAGCGAGACTCCGTCTCAAAAAAAAAAAAAAAAGAAAGAAAATATGTATCATCTAAAAAAAGTTGATCTCATAGAATTAGAGAGCATAGTTGTGGTTAACAGGCTGGGGTGAATGTTGGGGAAGAAGAATTGGGGCAATATTGGTCAAGGACACATAATTAATTACAGTTATAGGAGGAATACGTTCAAGAGCATTGCACAGCATGGTAACTATACTTAATGGCAATATATGCAGTTCTTGAAAAATGCAAAAAAAATGAACATTAGGTGTTCTCACTTCAGAAATGATAACTATGTGAGGTAATGTATTTGTTAATTAGCTAGATTTAACCACTCCACAATTTATATATACTTCAAAATTTCATGTTGTACATGATAAATACATACAATTTTTCTGTCCATTTAAAATACATATGTAGGCTGGGCACGGTGGCTCATGCCTGTAATCCCAGCACTTTGGGAGGCCAAGGCAGGCGTATCACAAGGCCAGGTGTTCAAGACCAGCATGACCAACATAGTGAAACCCCGTCTCTACCAAAAACACAAAAATTAGCTGGGTGTGGTGGCGGGCGCCTGTAATCCCAGCCGCTTGGGAGGCTTAGGCAGGAGAATTGCTCGAACCCAGGAGGCGGAGGTTGCAGTGAGCCCAGATCACGTAACTGCACTCCAGCCTCGGTGACAGAGGAAGATTCCATCTCAAAAATAGATAAAGAAATTATATATTATATGTTATATATTATAAAAAGAAAAAAGACTGATCTCCCCCCAGAAAAAGGGAATTCTGCCAGCAGACTAGTTTCGGACTCAAACTCCAGCATTAACTGTCCCCTGGATCTCCATGCTATAGATTTTGGACTTGCCAGCCTCCAAAAGCACACAAGCCAATTCCTTAAAAATTTCTCTCTCTCATAAAAAAAGGGTGAGGGGCAAATGGGCATTATGTATTTTAATGTATTATATATTTAGTGTATTATGTATTAATATGTATTTTAATCTCCTACCAGTTCTGTTTCTCTAAGGAACCATGGCTAACACATGGTAACAGATTAATAATAGCTAAAATTATAAACAATGTCCATTTGTAGGTTAAAATGAAGCATATTATTCCCTAAATGCTTTCTCCTCATTAAGGTAACTGATAAGTCCAAATTAGTAATCAGAAAGAGAGACTGATGGCTTCGAAGATTAAAATATTCTAGGAACTTGACACTATGATGAGGTTATTTTGCTACATAATGGGCATTTTTCCCCACCCCCTTTTTTAAGACAATCATTCAACTACTACTCCCTTACGCTAAAAGACAATGCATAGGGACTCCCCTTGCAAAATGACACATGGCCTCTTCAGGCCTGCTCCCTACCTCCTCCACTGTCTGATCAAAGGGCCCATCAGATATTGGACTTTCTTCCTTGTGGTAGAAGGAGGAAGCTGCAGTAATTTATCTTTTACTTTGGAGGGAATTTCCCAGACCACTGGACTCCTAAAACTTCATGGATATGACAAGTCCCTGAATCTTCATAGGGTTTATCTCCCAGCCTCTGAGGTACGTGTCTTAAAAGGCCTCCTGTATGCTACCCATCTCTTGTTCATTCTACCTAATTGTCTTAGTTTAGGCTGCTGTAACAAATTACCACAAACTGGGTGGCTTATAAACAAATTTATTTCTTACAATTCTGGAGGCTGGAAGTGCAAAATCAGGGTGCCAGCATGATCCGGTTCTGGTGAGGGCCCTCTTTACAGTTACAGACAGCCATCTGCTCAGAGTGTACCCACATAGTAAAAGAATCAAGAAAGCTCTCAGGGTCTCTTTTATAAAGGTACTAATCCCATCCATGAGGTATTTGCCCTCATGATCTAATCGCCTGCCAAAGCCCCCACTTGCTAATACCATCACATTAAGGATCAGGATTTCAATATATGAATTTGTTGGGACACAAACCTTCAGTCTACAGCACTGATCAACATACTGTTATCAACATGATATTTTAGCACATGATGTTTTTCAGAATGTCTAGATGATCCAGATCTCTTTGGACTATGAGAAGACTGAGGGAGAAAAAGTTAACATAGCCTGGAGAAAAACATAAATCTATATTTTTGTGTACTCAGTGATAACTGTTTCTGGTCCTCTTTTCTCATTGGGATAGCAGCCATATTAACCTAGCCTAGCATAAATACCATACCTGACATGACAGCTGCAACTGGGGCTAGTACATGGTCAAGCTTGTAGCAGTTAGTTATAGTTATCCTCCCAGATCCATATGGTTTCTGCAGAGGCCAGAGTGGTAAATTAAATAGATCTATGATACGGCCACCACTTCTACATCCTTTAGATCTTCAACAGTGACATTCATCTCTACTCTTCCCTGTCCCCTGTAATATGTGATTTTGCTTTTTATCTACCATCATGGCTGGTATTGCATAGGGTGATTTCAGGGGCTTTCTCTTGACTTTTCCACAATAATAACTTTCCCCAACTGGCTATGAATCCAAGGAGGGTGTTCTACCAACCACCAAGTATGGCAAAACCAATTATACATTTGAGGACTGGAAAATGTCCACTGGGTTTATCCATGAAGCAAATGGATCTGCTATAAACTGGGCCTTGTCCAGGACTCAATTCATTACCTGGCATCCCTTTTCCATGAAAATGCTTTGGTTCTCTGGGTATTAATGTCATGTCAGACTCCATGTTCAAGAGTCCTCCACCTATTTGTGTATTCTGCTTTCCCCACTATACAGTTAGCTGAAATAGCCATAAGGGACCATTACCACATACATTTTCCATGGTGCTATAGAGTCCTTTCCTGAGAACTCAGTTACCTCTCAATATATTCTGAGATCTGACCTGACTCAGGTTTGGATTTTGGGCACGAGATCGTGATTTTTTTTAAACTGGGAACAACCGTTCTCAGCTTCCAGATCTTCTGCCCTTGATTTGATTTATCCTCGGTTTGGTTGCTTAAGTAGTTTCCTTGTTGGCCATCATGTTTTATTGATCTTTATAACTTTCTGTGAAGAAAAGTCGTGACTGCCATCCATCCTTACAAGTCATTATGGTAATGACAATGCTGTAGCTTCTGACGGGTAAGTGCTAGGATCAGTCCTCTATTTTATTCAAGATCCTATCATTCCAATTGCTGTCAGAAAGCCAAGTTCTATGACTGCCTCTCCTACAGAGGAGAATCATTACTGAACATTTTAGTGATTCCAGTGCCCTTCTCGAGGTGCTTTTTTTCCCTAAGACCTTTGTAAACGGTGTGGCCCCTGGGCCTTCCCATAGAATGTAATTATCAAGCAGATCTTCCCGCCATATGTAGTAGATTCACGATATCAATGCTATGTCGCTGAGCCTTTCAATCCCTCCCTCTACTGTCTACCACAACAATTATGACATTTCAATTTCACTCAGCCTGAGTCATTTTATTTTTCATGCTTCTAGAACTCATTCTAGGGGCAGGACTGTCCTATCTCCTAGTATCCTTGTCAGTGTCTTAAATCCTTTGTCTCAGGAGAGTATTACCAAATCAATAAACTCTTTATTAATTATACATATTAGACCAATGATCGAGCATGCTGAGAAGCCAGCCTCAATCACACTCCCCCAGCTCCTACTGTATACTTCTGCAGGTCTTTGGAGTTCCATTCCTCATTCCTCAGGTGTAGCACTTTTCACGCCCATCACCTCTCAAATTGGGTTATGCTGTCACTTGGCCATAATTATAGGCCTAGTAGCCAGGAGAGAGCAGGTCCTCACAGGGGCATGTGTCATTCACTTTGCAGAAGAGATTCCTATGCATTATCTTTCAGCCCAAAGACGTATTCACTGTTAATAGGAAGTTGAGGGCCATTTCTGAATGCTAAGAAAGTTTAGGAGAATCTGGAAAGTCAAACTTTGGGGTCCATCCACCCAGATGTCCTCATCCTGTGTGTCAGGGTCCCAGATTATCCTAATCAGAGCCCCAAACTTGATGTAACAGATCTGTTTTGTGGGACATTTAACTATCTTTTACATTCAATCATTTCACTTTTGAATGGGCTTGGTCCTCATTTTTATCTGCCTCCCTGATGCAGAAGATAAAAGTTTTTGTGTATACAAAGAACCCCTCTTGCCTACTTACCTAATTTTTAATTGCCTGTTCATTATCTTTCTGTGGCACAGAAACTTTTAAGGACATTCATCCAATTTATTCATTCTTACAGCTTCTCTTTCCTCTATGTGTCCCAAACACCTGAAATATTGTATCCATCAATGCTTTCTCTACCCATGCTAGACACTGGAGCAACACAATACACCACCAGTGAAAGTTGTATGTGCTCCTCCCACCAATAGTGACAGGGTCCTTATTTCCAGCTGAGCAGCAAGTAATCCAGCTCCAAAACCCTATCATATCACCTACTTTTTCAGTCCATACCACTTCTGGTAACAATTGTTACAGGTTGAGTTCTCCAGAAGCTACTCTGAGACCAAATCAGGATGCCGGATTTTTTTTTAGGAATTAATACTTATCAACAGGAGGGGAGAAGAAGCAAACTTGAGCAGAAGAAGTCAAACTACAATGCAACAAATCTCCTAACCAAACAGAAGGACAGTTCAACAGTCAGTATTACACACCACAGTTGTCCTGCTTCAGGCTTCAGTGCCCAGGGTTTTTAACCCTACCCTACTTAATTACTGGGTATGAGTTTCCCCAGCAAGGGAGTGACACTGGATGAGGAATCTTTCTACCATGGAGGCTGACCTTAAAGGAGCTGACAGCCAGACGTCCTCTGCACTCCCCACAACCAGGCTCCACTTACAGAAGTGAGCTGGGTGGCACATCTCTACATGTACCACTTGGTGGCAGTAGTGAAGGGACTCAGATGAGGCTATAAAAGGAAAATTCGTCTGCCGAAACGATTGCAGGATATTGCTATTTGAAATCAGCAAAACATGAGGAAGATGCAAGGGATTGGATTGGAAAATGTGAGGCTGCTAGACCAAGCAAGTACTAACTTTTAGCTCAAGTTTCATTTAGTAATATGGGTATAATTACCAGATTATGGATTCAACTATAAATGCTGAAGCAGCTGGAAGCTGCTTTTTTGTTTCTCATCTAATTTGGTAGAAACTTGAATTCAAAGGTGGTCTAAGCTAGATTTTGGCCTCTATACTGTAAACAAAGAATTTCTGTCAACTAGGTACTTCACAAGATAGAAATCCTAGTATGGATTTACCACATAGGAACAAGATAATCACCACAACAACTATATCCTATTAAAGGATGCAGAAGGCACACTCTCTCCCATCAAGACAGGACATAGGCGAGGAGTGTGCCAACAGCTATGAAGTGCTAGAGTAGTAGTTCTCCATATAGCACAATCCTGGTGAAAGATGCTAAAGATTAAATGGCCTCCCTAAATTCAATAGTGTATTAGGTCATTCTCACATTGCTATAAAGAAATGCCTGAGACTGGGTAATTTATAAAGAAAAAGTGTTTAATCGGCTCAGTTCTGCAGGCTATACAGGAAGCATGATGCTGTCATCTCCTCAGCTTCTGAGGAGGCCTCAGGAAACTTACAATCATGGCAGAAGTCTCTCACTTACGAGTGAGAATATACGATGTTTGGTTTTCCATTCCTGAATTACTTCACTTAGAATAATAGTCTCCAACCCCATCCAGGTTGCTGCAAATGCCATTAAATCATTCCTTTTCATGGCTGAGTAGTATTCCATTGAGTAATTGAGTAATTGATTCCATTGCAAATTAAGCTGCAACATGGATTAGCTTTCATGTTAAGAAAGCTACTGCATTTCATCAGCATCTTTTGTCCCAGCAAATTAAATTCCAACCTGGGTGACAAAACAAGACCCTGTCTCATAAGAAAAAGAAACCCAAGCTAATCTAAGCTAGATGAGGCATTTATTTTAGCAATACTGTCCATGAGCTCTGAAAAGACACACCAATCATCTCATGACAATTGGAATTCCTTCTGCCACCTTCAAGCAGAAAATTGAAAACTACAGTCTATGCACACCCATGCACCCTAAGGGTCAGGCTTTGTCAGCGAGGTCCTATCAAAGAGGATGAGGGCATTGCCAAGAGATACCCCTAACCCGTCCATCCCTGGCCCTTAATGATGTCCTGGGATGGACTCTCCTTCACAGGCTCATACTTCAGTGTTTGTAAATATGTCATTATAACCCCACTCCAATTGGTAAAATAACTTGCCCACAGCAAATGAAGGCACAGCCTAGACAAGTATTAGAAGCAACTCCATTAGCACAAAGAAAACTTCTCACCAATCTCAAATTCTTTCTGTAACTCTACATTCAAGATGCATTTTTACTACAAAAACAAGCTCCTAAGAACACAGGAATGAGGAAGGATACAAGACAAGTCGGGGAGTGAAAGAGAAAAGAAAAACAAGTGTTACCCAGCTTGTGATGCAATCACAGGCCAAGCACCCATGGATGGAATCACTTAACCAGTTCTGGGGGAAAACAGACTGTCAGGTCCACTGTGGTGCCACTAAAGGGAGCAGCAGTGAAATAGTGACTGATATCTGTGCTAAATATACTGATGTTCTGAGATTATTGGGGTCAGGGGAGGAGATTGCAGAGGGAGAGAGGAGGAGAAGATTGCATAAAATGGCACAATTCATAGATACGTGTACTGCACAGGCGAGTGGAGTGGTGGTACAAAAGCAAAGGTAGCAGGCTCATACAATGAGACTGTTTCTTGGGGAACTAGGGAGCAGCCCAAAGATAGTGGAATTGCATAAGAATTACACTGACATTGACATTTCCAATTAGCAATGGCCATTCAAGAGAAAATCCGTGTAAAATTTGGGATCAGATGTTTCAGGCATTAAGAAAGTTAGGGCAACTCATCCTCCCTTTCTCAGTTACCAAAAAACCCAACCTTAAATAGAGCAGACAACTTCCAGAATGGAATGCAAGGCCACTGTGAATTGGCTGGCCTCTATGCAAGCAAGGCCCTGCTTTAATGGTGGCTGTTAGTCCACTTCTTTCCAGGCTGCTATTTTCCTTCTTAGTGACTTGATGTTACTTCTCAGTGTGTGTCATGGGTCCTTACATCACATAATTTTTACTTCTTCTAACCATGAATTCTAAAGATGTGCTCACTAGAACGGGAGCCCTCTCTAGATCATTCTCAGCAAAGTTTGGAGAATTACTTGCCTCCTTTCTTTGAGTTCACAGTTTCTATGCCTATAATCAGTTGTCAGTATCCCTGTTGAGAATCTCCAGAATAAGTTTCTGCCTATGCCCATGAATATTTATCAGGCTAATTCACCGGGAGGCTTAACCCAGAGCTTCTCCCGGACTTCTGGAAGCTCAAGGTTTTTTATACTACTTGTCACCAACACTCTGTTCCAGCATATCCCCAGATGATTAAAACTTCCAAAGCAGTAGATCTTTATTATTCCAAAAAGGATCCTCCATCAACATACCAAACTGATAAGGGATATGTAAAGTGTACAGACAGCCCCTTCTCCCACATTGAGGTACTTCTCCAGCAGGAAATAAGAATGTAGTTAGTCATAATAGAAGCTCATTAAACTTGACTAAGATTTTAACAGTTAGGGAAAGATGACAATCACTTAAAGATAAAGTTCATTAGATCCCATGTCAGTATAACCTTTGGTATAAAGCATGGCATGTTTTTGCCCACAAAATTTTTAATCTCAAATGAGACTTGACCCTTGATCTATGTTCCAATCCATAACAATATGTGGCATATGAACAAAGGCCACTTTTAGTTTTTTTAAAAAAGAAAGCTAGTTTAATTATTATGAATTAATTTTGTAATAATTATATTCTAACTCATAATGTAACCCCTATTTAGTGCAATTAGTAAGATTTGATTTCTAACAAAGCCTGATTCTACTAATATCAAGGATAAAATGCACTGGGAGATTGAATTAAAACTTCTACAAGGTATTTTTTCACTGTACCTGATTCATCCAAAAATCTTCTCACCTATAAAAGAAATAAGAATACTGACCAACAAAAAAGTTGCCAGAATCAACTGTTGCAGAACTACAGAAATTAACCAAAGGCTTGCAACAATCTGGGAATAATTTATTTACAAAAAAAAAAAACTCAATCTTGGTAAGAAAAATAGGTTTGTAGTTTTATAACTTCCCTTTTCTCGTCTCCTCTCCCAGCTCAGTCACAGCCTCAAAAATCAATAACCTACAATCACAGTGAAAGCCAGCAGCGCCTGTCATACACTGGTGAAGGTAGAATGGGGTTGGAGCTTCTTCAAAGCACATACACAGAAAATTGTTATTATGTTAATTGCCTGTTGGTTCCCTAGAAGAGCCCACTTAAAGGGTTGTCTTCACTTTACCTTACTAAGAACTCTCCCTTGCGAAAAATTCTTTTCCCCAAAAGTGTTGAAAACAGTGAGGCAATTGCATAACATTGCAGCTGCCTGAAGTGGTGGATAACAGTTACGTCAAACAATAGACTAATTAAAAAGCTTAAAGGGAAAGCTAGAGGATAAGCTGTCCATAGGAACTTTGAAAAGCTGTGACATGTCTCTGAGACTATAGAAGCCACTTACGTGTGTAAAGCTGTGTGCATGTACAGGGCTCTGCATATGCTCAGGAAATACCTGATAACCCTCTAGACTGTCTCCTCTGGCTAGTCTTGAGGTTCTGCACAAACAGGAAGTGAAGGCCAAGGCAGAGTTGCCAACTACCCAGTTGCATGTCAAAGGCATGCCCCAAAACACACACAGAATCTCTTAGCAAACATGGATTGATTCCAGACATTTAAGGAAATTTCTATCCAATCATGTGTGGATCACTAAACTAACCAATCAGACATATCAGTGGCCACACATGAGAAATAGGATTTTCCAAAATTAGTTCCCAAAATTCACTAAACAAACAAACAACAAAAAACAGCAACAACAAACTCTGGAGAGTGGGGAAGAATCTGAATTCCAAAGTTGTCACACTGTATTATCTTAAATGTCCAATATTCAACAAAAAATTATAAGTCATGCAAAGAAACAAGAAAGTATGGCCCATACACAACACATACACAAACACACAGTCAATAGAAACTTCCCTAAGGAAGAACAAATATTGATCTTGCTAAACAAAGACTTTATATCAATTATTTAAACATGTTCAAAGTACTAAAGGAAACCATATCTAAAGACCTATAGGAAAGTATGAAAATTATGTTTCATCAAATAAAAAATAAAAAGATAGAAATTATTTTTTAAAGAACCAAATATAAATTCTGAAGCTGAAAACTAACTGAAGTGAAAAATTCACTAGAGGAGCTCAATAGCTGATTTGAGCAGGCAGAAGAATCTGCAAACGTCAAGATAAGTTGAGATTATTCAGCATGAGAAAAGAAAAGAGAATAAACAAAATAGAGCCTCAGAGTCCTATGGGACATCATCAGGTTAACAATATACACATAATGGAAGTCCAAGAGAGGATAGAAAGGAGCAGAAAACATATTTTAAAAAATAATAACTAGCCAGGCATGGTGGATCATGCATGTAATCCCGGCACTTTGGGAGGCCAAGGCAGGCAGAGTTCGAGACCAGCCTGGCCAACATGGTAAAACCCCATCTCTACAAAATATACAAAAATTAGCCAGGCCTGGTGGTTGGAGCCTGTAATCGCAGCTACTTGGGAGGCTGAGGCAGGAGAATTGCTTGAACCTGGAAGGTGGAGGTTGCAGTGAGCAGAGATCGTGCCACTGCACTCCAGCAGCCTGGGCAACAGAGTGAAACTCCATCTCCAAAAAGTAATAATGATGACCAAAAGCTTCCAAATTTAATTTTAAAATATTAATTTACATGTTCAAGAAGCTCAAGGAACTCCAACCAGGATACACTCAAAGACAGAATTAAAATATCCTAAAATTGGTTGTTGTGACAGTTGTACTTTAAATATACAAAAAGCTATTGAATTGTACTCTTTATATCTGTAAATTGAATGGTATGTTAATTATATCTCGATAAAGTTTTTAAAAAGAGAATGAGATACCAATACATCCTTACAACATGGATGAACTTTTAAAACATTGTTCTAAGTGAAAGCAGCCTGTCACAAAAAGCCACATATCATATAGCCCACTCATATAAAATGTTCATAATAGGCAATTCCACAGAGACAGAAACTAGATTTGTGCTTGCAGAAGTTGGAGGGAAGGGAGTTACTGACAATGGTTATGGGATTTCTTTGGGGGGGATAAAAACATTCTGCAGTTAAATAATGGTGATGGATACACAGTCTTGTGAATACACCAAAAATCACTGAACTACATACACTAAAAGGGTGAACTTTATGATATGTAAGTTATATCTCAGTATTTACAAAAGCAACTCCCTCCTCCCCAGAAATTGCAGTAGTGAAAAGGTGTAAAACCATTGTAATGGTTGCACGTGTTTATACTGGAAAATGGGTAAACTGAAATGGTTCTTTAAAATACCAGCACTCCATTGGGAGAAAGTTATTTCTTTGGAAAATGCCCTTTCTCTTTTTTCTATGAATAGCCAAAATTTCAGGAAAAAGATCCAGTAATATATGTATTTCAAAAGGTGTGACTAAGTGTCAGAGGGCAGATTGTATAAGATAGGTACCTTAGAGCTTGACCAGGACAACTCTTTGCTTATCTTCAGGAATTCCTGGGATTCTGGCCCTGACTCAGCCAAGACAAGGATAGTGAGCTAATGATTAATGATGTGATGATTAAAGTTCAACTTCTCCTGGTGGCAGTCAGAACCAGTTTGTTTACTGACAGCTTATACCCAGCATAACCAGTTGGATATCCTGGCTTGGCTACATGACCAAGAGAGATATAAAAGACCCTGTTGGAAATGTTTAAGTACCTTTCCCAAAACAAAGATTTATCATCACACAATTCTTGGTAAGTCAATTTGGAAACATTGCATATCCTGATGCAAATAAGAAAGACACTGGGGAGCTGCACTTGGAAGTTTCTTGGACCTCTGATGCTTGCTTGCAATCTCTTGTTCCTGCTTTACTGTATCCTCTGCCTTTATTGACTATGCTCTTCGAGGCCTTGTGAGTCTTTCAGTTGTCCAGTCTAATGCAGTCTCTTTTCATGAGTAATGCATTCCATACTGCAGATCTTTTTTATAAAAAGTAAAGGAGCAGCAACCTCAGAAATCCTATTCAAATGAGACTCTCAAAAACCTATGAGCAAATATAAGCAAAATATAGTCTCACCTGTGGGACAGTGCCAATATACCCAGAGTTGTTCATGAATAGAGATGGCAAAGGGAATATTGCTCATTCCCAAACCTAGAAACGCAATCTGGTTGTCCAATCCAAACCACGAAAATTGTTGCATTCCATAGACAAGAACATGAGAGTTATATTTGTGAAAGAGAAGCTTCTGCTGCTGAAGAAGTTTCTCAATGATGCCTGGAAGTAAGGGTCAAGAAACAAACCCCAGAATCTAACAATCTACTCTTGAGTCCCACCCCACCCCACATTATCTAGACCAAAGGTCTAAGTCAGAGATTCTGATGATCTCCTCAGGTACTTTGGCAAATTCATCACAAGCATCTCCTGTTAACATAAGGGTAGAGAAATGTTTGGGATTCATATATGGGTAGAGAAATGTTGGGATGACCAGAGCCATGCTCATACATAGTCATATCTCTGCAGCACAAGTGTTCAAATTTCTCCAAATTCCACCACTAAAAAGATATCAGAGCCACACAGACCCATACCTTCATGGCTTAGATGTTTTCCCATGCTTTGCTTGAGCTCACACTGTCAAATAGGTACCAATGGAAAGGCACCATTCTTTGAACTTTAATCGCCAGACCCACCTCTTCCAGTTGCTGTTTAACCAGACTGATCATCCACTCTCATTTATTCTGTCTTCCTTGCTACCCAAAGTATAACCAGTTGAACAGTGTGGATTGCCACCACCCTCAAGCATTTCAACAATATCCTGGCTCTGGGTTCTCTAATCTTCTCCCTAACGAAGACTACATGTGGTGTTCTATTAGTCATTCACCTCCCTCCCAACCCTGGCCATATTCTGTACTTCCCTACAAGGAGCTAGTAAGCTTAAGACCCATGAATTCAGCCAGCAATTAGTCCTTCTCATTTGCTTATAAAATAAGCAAGGTTTACAAGGGAAACTCCTGAGGCAGGCTTCTAAAGCTGGAAAATAATTTGGACCCCTACACACAAATTAAGCCAGAGAGAATTGAAGCTGATGAGGCATTTAAGTGAGCAATAAAAATCTGGAGTCAGTAGAGGGAGAGCCATGTAAGGCGAGATGAAATAAGTAACACTTGGAGGAATCTCCCAGACAGGAACTCTGACTAGCCTAAGCAACCTTCTAAGGCCCAAAACAAGTTTTCTTCTTCTCTTACTCCATTTGGGCTGTTAAAACAAATTACCAAAAACTGGATAGTTTAGAAACATAAGAAATGTATTTCTCACAGTTCTGGAGCCTCAGAAGTCCAACATTCAGGCACATTCACTGTCTGATGAGGACCCACATGCTGGATCATTTCTCATTGAAATCACTTCTTCCTACTGTGTCCTCACATGGTAGAAGAGGCAAAGGATCTCTCAGGCCTTTTTTATAAGGGCATAATCCCATTCATGGGGGCTCTATGTTCACGGCCTAATCACCTTCCAAAGGCCTCACTTCCTCACACCATCATTTTGGAGGTAGGATTTCAACATACGAATTTTGCGGAGACACAAACATTCAGACCATAGCACTTCTTTTGTCAATACTCACTGACAAAACCTAAGGAGTAGTAAAGAAACAGAATCCCAAGATGGGGAATAAAAAGGGGAATCTACTAACTTTTCTCTCAAGGTCAAGTGTCTTTTAGAAAGGAAAAAAGGGAAGAAAAGTCCCTCAAAGAACTTCTTTGAAGACAAGGTTTAGAACTTAGCTCTTATATCCTGAGAACTTACTCCATCTCACCTAGAAAAATCAAGAAAAAGTGACGAGAAAGAAAGAGAAAAAAAAAATCATACTTAGTTTTCCGCAAGCCTCAACACAAGACACATGCAAATCAAACCTCTGCCCAAATAACTTCTAATCCACTCACTTCCTTTTTCCCTCGTTAGAGTTTGCTTAAAACCCTAGAAGATATACTTGCTTGACCTGGCAAAGCAATGGGGGCGGTTCTAATTGGCTAACAGCCTAAAATACTTGGTGTCCCTGGACTAATGAATTGTATTAAACACATTTGAGCTGGATTCTAGTTGGGAAGTGTTGCTAAAAGGAGGGATTCATTTATTCCTTCATTCAGCAAATAGTTGTATAATTTTAATGTGCATGGTGCTGTTCTAGGCACCTGGGATCAATCATGAAAAATACAGAAAATCAGTATGTTCATGAACTTTATACTCCTTTGGGAAGACACACACAACAGGAGGTAAGCCTGATGATGGGTTCAGTATAATGAATTCTTATGAAAAGAAAGATAATGCCCAGATTTAGTCTTGGGAAACACAGTCTTTCCTGTGTATGTTTCCCCTAGATTTCTAAATTTTCTCTTTTATCTGCCCAGCCTGGTGACACACTGTGTCCCCTCATCCAACTTGTGTCCTCTCAGCTGGGGGCTTGACTCAACATATTCAGGTCCGTGTTCATAATACTTGCAACTCCATGGGGCTGTGTTGAAGGTCAAATGTTTTAATGGAAGGTGAAATTATTGTTATAATCTCTTATTATTAATATGACCCTTGGCAATTGTATGGCCAAGGTCCACGCCTGTTTAGCCCTCCAGTACTCTTTTCACTTCTCCATCAGGGCCAACCACTCTCTAGTCTTGGCCATTTGTAAAGCTGTTTTCCCAGGCCATGATGTTGACACAACTGCTCATGGTACCCATATCCTGGTTCCCCTGTCTGTTCTCTGCATTATGTGCATGTAAATAGAACTTCCAACATTTCATTCCATAAGTATGCTGACCAAGGTGGCTGAAGATCAGTAATGTAAATTCATTTTCTGTATTTTTTTTCTGTCTTTACTTGGATTCTCGCTATATGTTGGGCATAGGTGGTAGTCTCCCTTTAATTCTCCTCCATATGTACACATAAAACTTTTCCCTAAGGGTCCATTATAACATCTTGGATGTGCTAAAACTTGAAAACACTAAAAGAGAAAATAAACAGATAAATACAGATGGTACAAGAACCATGAAACAATGTTAGGTATATTCCCCATGTGACTACAACCAGGAATAACTATCCTATAGCTAGGAGTCACTTTAAGTCCTATGTAATGGCACACTAACCATGCAGTAACTGAAATATTCACCTTTGACGAAGTTACCTACATAACATAAATGAGCAATCTGTGTCTTCTGGCACTCATATCGATCTCAATGAACCTAACATCGCCCTTCATGACCTTCATGCCCTTTCCCTGATACCCATATCTATAGTAGCTTGACCTTGGAAGCTTAGGAGTAGCACTTATGTTCCTTCATTCACTTCCATCTCCCATTTACAGCCCCCAATTGCATTAGAGCGATTCATATATCGCTTTCAGAAACACCAAGAGACACACAGTGACTCATGTTCCCTGCTTTCATCCTCATATTTCCTTATGGAAATAGTAAGGTCCTCCATGTGTGATTTTAGTGAAGGTCCTAGGTTTCCCTACTATCTTCCAAAGCAGGAACTGCTCAAGTTATGAGAGACTTTGCTGAAGACCCTGGCAAGTATGGGGTTAATAGGTTTTTCTTCCGAGAGGCTTCCAGGTGTTTCAAGCTGCCATCCAATCTTTCAGGCAACCAGTCTTCTTCCCAGGCTACTTACTGCAATTTCAAACACTAAGGAAGATTTAAAACTGCTGGTGGATGAATATGAGCGCGTTTTTAGAGGCATAAAACTAGGTGTGTTGGTACCTTCTCTCTCTTGTGCCTTCATCTTACACTGGGCTTCAAACACTCAGTTTCCCTCCTTTTGTTTGGCTGTGTGGGAAGCCACTTTCTAACCCCTAAATGGAGGTGTTATGGGCACTGCCAGTAAGAAAAATGGGAATTTCTGGAGGTATGTCCACTTAAATGGTTGGGTTGGAGACAGGGCTGATTGTGAAAGCAATATTTCCACAGGGTAGTCTAAGGGAAAGGGAGCAGCTTGGATGAACCAGTAGTCTGCGCTTGAGACTAAAGCACTATCACCTGCAGGTGAAGATTCTTTTGCTGTATTCTATGTGTATTAGTTTGTTCTCACACTGCTAGATAGAAATACCCAAGACTGGGTAATTTATAAAGGAAACAAGTTTAATTGACTTACAGTTCTGCATGGCGTGGGAGGCCTCAGGAAACTTAGAATCATGATGGAATGGGAAGAAAACATATCCCTCACAAGGGGGAAGGCGCAAGAAGTGTGAGGAGTGAAGGGGGAAGAGCCCCTTATTAAACCGTCAGTTCTCGTGAGAGCTCACTGTTACGAATACAGCATGAGAGAAACCACGCCCACCATTCAACTACCTCCACCTGGTCTCTCCCCTCACATGTGGGGATTGTGGAGATTATAATTCAAGATGAGAGTCTGGGTGGGGACACAGCTGAACCATATCATGATGGATCATGTTTTAGGAAGAAATTAGAGAGAATTCAAAGAAATCCTAGTTGAAGGGAGAGAAATAAGACTAGTACATCTTTCCACATTCTCACAAATCTCCAATCAAAGGACAGTGTGGACAATTCCCCAGTGCTAGCAGGAAAGGTCTAATCAAGATAGAATAGAATTGTGGTTATCAGAGGCTGGGGGAAAGGGAAGACACTCACCAAGGGTACAAAGTTTTCATCAGTCAGGAGGAATAAGTTCTGGGAATCTATCACACACCATGGTGACTGTAGTTAGTAATAATGCATTATATACTTCAAAATAGCTAAAAGGATGTTAAATGTTCTCACTAGAAAGAAATAAGTATTTGAGACGACAGATATGCTAAGTAGCCTGATTTGATCATTCCGCAATGTATACATGTATCCAAACAGCACATTGTACCTGATAAATATATACAATTATTATTTATCAATTAAAAATAAAGTGAAACTTTAAGAAAGAAATATATGGGATGGAGGATTCACCAGGAGTTATTAAGTTGCTTAATGGAATTGACAAGTGTAGGCTTTACCTCTGACAGGGCTGCATTGAAATCATGACTCTGCCACTTGCAGGCTAGGTGTCTTGTAAGCCAACCAGGCAATCTGTTCCTCCATCTGTGAAATGAAAGAAAAAGAAAATTATGCTCTTTTTTCCCAACAACCTGGAACATCTTCCTAAGCCCCTCTGTGACAAAGTCACTATATAACAAGTAATTTAATAGGTTTAGGAATTGGGTCAGACCTAAGCAACCATCCCTGAACCGTGTTGAAGGCAATATTAGGATAGGCAGATGAGCTCGCTTAGTGTCATTTCCACAAATTGCCTTTTTCCAGGAGAGTGTACCTTCCTACGCAGTTATGTTAGCAAGTCTGAACTCGGCATTTGATATTCCAATGATATCCACACTGCTGTTCAGATCTGCTCTAGTGGTGGCAGTTAGTCCAGTTCAATTGCTTAAAAAAGACCCTCAGGATCCAAACTGGCAATGCTGACAAAGACAGTTTCTTACAGGCAAAGGATACAATATAGCAACAGCATTAATTTAAGGATACACATCTCAGCCTAAGGCTGCTTCATAGGGAGAGGTCCAAAGAGGCTGGGAGTGGACTCTAAGTATTTTCCCTGTGCAAGGATGTATGGAGGCACTTTTCTGTTTGCTCAGGAACTACCTACATATGCACAAACCTCTCAGATCCAGTGAGGCCAAAATGGCATTACAGCCGGGTCTTCTACTACCCTGCTGTTCATGTGGGCGTAGTCTGCTATATAATGACAGAACCCTGTGAGGCCTCATTGAGACCCAGTGCAAATCATCACTGTCACTGTTATCAGTAAACAGTGCAGATGAGCTCGACTAAGGGATCATTGATGTGAAACTTCAACAAAACAGCTTGGGAGAATTCTGGCCCTGGTTGAGTCAACCTCACAGCACACAACCCCATCCCCAGTCATCAGAAGTCATGGTCCAGTGTACATCAAATTGGCCCCTAAAAATGCTAAAAATGCCCTTCTCAATGTGACCCTAACCCATAATTTCATTTTCTTGTACAGTCATATGTCACTTAACAATAAGAATACATTCTGAGAAACTCATTGATAGGCAATTTCATCGTTGTGCAAACATCATAAGAAACCTAGAAGACACAACCTACAACACACGTAGGCTATGTGATATAGCCTATTGCTTCTAGTCTACAAACCTGCATGTTACTGTACACAATTGTAGCACAGTTATAACTATTTGTGTTTCTAGGTATATCTAAACATAGAAAAGGTACAGTAAAAATACATCTTAGAAGATAAACCATGGTATACCTGCAGAGGACTGAAAGTTGCTCTAGGTGCGAGAGTGAGAGGCTGGTGGGTGGTAAGTGAATGTCAAGGCCTAGAACATTACTGTTAACTATTGTTGATTTTATAAATACTGTACACAGGCTACTCTACATTTATTTTAAAATACTTTTGATTCTTCAGTAACAAGTAAGCAACTTCTGTAACTTCTTTATTTTATAAACTCTGTAATTTTTTTTTTTTTTTTTTTGGAGACGGAGTTTTATTCTTGTTGCCCAGGCTGGAGTGCAATGGCACAATCTCGGCTCACTGCAACCTCCACCTCCCAGATTCAAGCAATTCTCCTGCCTCAGCCTCCTGAGTAGCTGGGATTACAGACATGCACCACCACACCCAGCTAATTTTGTATTTTTAGTAGAGATGGGGTTTCTCCCTGTTGGTCAGGCTGGTCTCAAACGCCCGACCTCAAGTGATCCACCCACCTCAGCCTCCCATAGTGCTGGGATTACAGGCGTGAGCCACCATGCCTGGCCATAAACTTTGTAATTTTTTTAAACTTTCATTTTTTCAGATTTTTGGGGTCTGTTAAATTTTATTTTAAGTTCTGAGATACATGTGCAGGATGTGTAGATTTGTTACATAGGTAAACATGTGCCATGGTGGTTTCTGCATCTATCAACCCATGGCGGTTTGCTGCATCTATCAATGCTGCAGTATTAAACCCAGTATGCATTAGCTATTTTTCCTGATGCTCTCCCTCTCCATGCCCCACTCAGTGTGTGTTGTTCCCCTCTCTGTGTCCCTGTGTTTGGATAGTTCAGCTCCCATTTTTAAGTGAGAACATGTGGTGTTTGGTTTTCTGTTTCTGTGTTAGTTTGCTGAGGATAATGGCTTCCAGCTCCATCCATGTCCCTGCAAAGAACATAATGTTATTGCTTTTTATGGATGCATAGTATTCCATGGTGTATATGTATCACATTTTCTTTATCCAGTCTATGATTGATGGGCATTTGGGTTGATACTGTGTCTTTGCTATTGTGAATAGTGCTGCAATGAACATAAGTATGCATATATCTTTATAATAGAATGATGTATATTCCTTTGGGCATATGCCCATTAATGGGATTGATGGGTCAAATGGTATTTCTTGTTCTAGGTCTTTGAGGAATCACCACACTGTCTTTCACAATGGTTGAGCTAATTTACATTCCCACCAGCAGTGTAAAAGCATTGCTATTTCTCTGCAACCTCACCAGCATCTGTTGTTTCTTGACTTTTTAATAGTTGCCATTCTGACTGGCATGAGATGATATCTCATTGTGGTTTTGATTTGCATTTCTCTAATGATCAGTGGTGTTGAGCTTTTTTTGTTTGTTGGCTGCATAAATGTCTTCTTTTGAGAACGTTTATGTCCTTTGCCCATGTTTTGATGGGGTTGTTTGGTTTTTTCTTGTAAATTTTTTGAAGTTTCCCTTGTAGATTCTGGATATTAGACCTTGTCAGATAGATTGCAGAAATTGTATCCATTTCTCTAGGTTGTCTGCTCACTCTCATGGTAGTTTCTTTTGCTGTGCAGAAGCTCTTTAGTTTAATTAGACCCCATTTGTCAATTTTGGCTTTTATTGCAATTACTTTTGACATTTTTGTCATGAAATCTTTGCCCATGCCTATGTCCTGAATGGTATTGCCTAGATTTTCTTCTAGGGTTTTTATTTTTATGGTTTTGGGTTTTACACTTAAGTCTTTAATCCATATTGAGTTAATTTTTGTATAAGGTATAAGGAAGGGGTCCAGTTTCAATTTTCTAAATATGGTTAGCCAGTTCTCCCAGCACCATTAATTAAATACGGGATCCTTTCCCCATTGCTTGTTTTTGTCAGGTTTGTTGAAGATCACATAGTTGTAGATGTGCAGTCTGATTTCTGAGTTCTCTATTCTGTTCCATCAGTTTATGGGTCAGTTCTTGTGCCAGTACCATGCTCTTTTGGTTACTGTAACCTTGTAGTATGTGTGGTCTTATAGCTGAATTCTGTATTCTGTTCCATTAATCTATGTGTCTAGTTTTGTACCAGTACCATGCTGTTTTGACTGTAGCCTTTTAGTATAGTTTGAAGTCAGGTACTGTGATGCCTTAAGCTTTGTTCTTTTTGCTTAGGATTTTCTTAGCTATATGGGCTCTTTTTTGGTTCCATATGAAATTTAAAGTAGTTTTTTTTCTAATTCTGTGAAGAATATCAATAGGAGTTTAATAGGAATAGCATTGAATCTATAAATTACTTTGGGCATATGGCCATTTTCATGATATTGATTCTTCCTATTCATGAGCATAGAATGTTTATCCATTTGTTTGTGTCCTCTCTTATTTCCTGGAGCAGTGGTTTGTAGTTCTCCTTGCAGAGGTCCTTCACATCCCTTATAAGTTGTATTCCTAGGTATTTTATTCTCTTTGTAGCAGTTGTGAATGGGAGTTCACTCACGATTTGGCTCTCTACTTGTCTATTGTCAGTGTATAGGAATGCTTGTGATTTTTGCACACTGATTTTGTATCCTAAAACTATGCTGAAGTTACTTATCAGCTTAAGAAGCTTTTGGGCTGAGACAATGGGGTTTGTTAGATATGGGATCATGTCATCTGCAAACAAAGACAGTTTGACTTCCTCTCTATTTGAATACCCCTTATTTCTTTCTCTTGCCTGATTGCTCTGGCAGAACATCCACTACTATGTTGAATAAAAGTGGTGAAAGAAGGCATCCTTGTCTTGTGCTGGTTTTTGAGGGGAATGCTTCCAGCTTTTGCCCATTCAGTATAGTGTTGGCGGCGGGTTTGTCATAAGTGGCTCTTATTACTTTGAAGTAAGTTCCATCAATACCTAGTTTATTGAGAGTTTTTAACATGAAGGGGTGTTGAATTTTACTGAAGGTCTTTTCTGCATCTATTCAGATAATATGTGTTTTTTGTCTTTAGTTCTGTTTATGTGATGAGTTCTGTTTATTGATTTGCATATGGTGAACCAAGCTTGCAACCCAGGGATGAAGTCAACTTGATCATGGTGGATAAGCTTTTTGATATGCTGCTGGATTTGGTTTGCCAGTATTTTATTGAGGATTTTTTCATCGATGTTCATCAGGGATATTGGCCTGAAGTTTGGTTGTTGTTGGTGTTTCTCTGCCAGGTTTTGTTATCAGGATGATGCTAGCCTTATAAAATGAGTTAGGGAGGGGTCCCTCCATTTCCATTATTTGGAATAGTTTCAGAAGAAATGGTACCAGCCCCTCTTTGTACCTCTGGTAGAATTCAACTGTAAATCCATCTGGTCCTGGGTTTTGGTTTTGTTTTTGTTTTTATGCTATTTATTACTGCCTCAATTTCAGAACTCGCTATTGGTCTATTCAGGGATTCAGCTTCTTCCTGGTTCAGTCTTGGGAGGGTGTATGTGTCCAAGAATTTACCCATTTCTTCTAGATTTTCTAGTTTATTTGCATAGAGGTGTTTATAGTATTCTCTAATGATTGTTTGTATTTCTGTGGGGTTGGGTTGATATCTCCTTTATCATTTTTTATTGTGTCTATTTGATTTTTCTCTCTTCTCTTCTTTATTAATCTAGTTAATGGTCTATTTTGATAATTTTTGCAAAACCAATTCCGGGGTTCATTACTTTTTAAAGGGATTTTTGTGTCTCTGTTGCTTTCAATTCTGCTCTGATCTTGGTTATTTCTTGTCTTCTGCTAGCTTTGGGGTTTGTCTGCTCTTGGTTCTCTAGTTCTTTCAGTAGTGACATTGGGATGTTGATTTGAGATCTTTCTAGCTTTTTCAAGTGGCATTTAGTGCTATAAATTTCCCTCTTGACAGTGCCTTAGCTGTGTTCCGGAGATGCTGCTACATTGTCTCTTTGTTCTCATTGGTTTCAAAGAACTTCTTGATTCCTGTCTTAATTTCATTGTTTACCCAGGAGTCATTCAGGAACAGGTTGTTCAGTTTCCATGTAGTTGTATGGTTTTGACAGAGTTTCATAATCTTGAGTTCTAATTTGATTGTGTATACTTTTTGAAATGTAATAACACTTAGCTTTAAACACAACTTAAACACAAATATATGATACAGGTGTACAGAAATATATCCTTTATATCCTTATTCCATAAGCCTTTTTAATTTTTTATTTATGTATTTATTTTTGAGATGGAGTCTCGCTCTGTCGCCCAGGCTGGAGTGTGCCATGGAGTGATCTCGGCTCACTGCAACCTTCACCTCCCAGGTTCAAACAATCCTCCCACCTCAGCCTCCTGAGTAGCTAGGATTGCAGGCATTCACCGCCACACCCAGCTAAATGTTTTTTGTATTTTTAGTAGAGATGGAGTTTCACCATGTTGGCCAGGCTGGTTTCAAATGCCTAACCTCAAGTGATCTGCCTGCCTTGGCCTCCCAAAGTGCTAGGATTACAGGCATGAGCTGCCATGCCCAGCCTCCTTCTTATTTTCATCTTTTACTTTTTAAGCTTTTTTGTTACAAACTAATACCCCAACACACACATTAACCTAGCCCCACACACGGTAAGGATTATTAATAGCACTGTCTTTTTTTTCTTCACATCTTGCCCCACTGGAAGATCTTCAGTGGCAATAATATACATGAAGATGTCATCTCCTAGGATAACAATTTTGCCTTCTTCTAGAATATCTCCTGAGTGACCCCCGAAGCCCGTCTTACAGTTAGCCTTTTTATATGTAAGTAGAGGAAATGCAATTTAAAATAGCAATAAAAAGTATAGTATAGTAAATACCTAAACCAATAACAGTCATTTATTATCATTATCAAGTATTATGTACATTTTATAATTATATGTGCTGGACTGGCAGTACAGTAGGTTTGTTTGCATCAACGTCACCACAAACACGTGAATAATGTACTCTGCCACCACATTATGATGGCTATGACATTACTAGATGATAGGAAGTTTTCAGCACCATCAT
The DNA here is from genome assembly GCF_009764315.1 of Trachypithecus francoisi. Taxonomy (NCBI): domain Eukaryota; kingdom Metazoa; phylum Chordata; class Mammalia; order Primates; family Cercopithecidae; genus Trachypithecus; species Trachypithecus francoisi. The sequence continues at coordinate 92,041,230 of NW_022681473.1, forward strand.
AATCTTAGAAGACTACCACCGTGTATTCAGTCTGTCTTTGACCGAAAGGTCATTATGCGGTGTATGACTATAGTTTAAAGTCACAATGACACAGTAAAGCTTTTGCCAACTAAGACACATTTCGCAAATTAGCTCTATATTTGTTGGGCCCTGGTACCCGTGAAAGGAAAATATCTTGGGCCCCCAAAATCACTAAGGAAAACTCAAGCTGGGAACTGCATAGGGCAAACCTGCCTCCCATTCTATTCAAAGTCACTCCTCTGCTCACTGAGATAGATGCATATCTGATTTGCTTCCTTCAGAAAGGCTAATTGGAAACTCAAAAGAATGTAGCCATTTGCATATCACCTACCTGTGAGCTGGAAGCTCCCTCCCCACTTCAAGTCTTCCTGCTTTTGCTTTAGGTTGTCCCCTCTTTCCAGACTGAACAAATGTGCTTCTTACATATGTTGATTGATGTCTCATGTTTCCCTATATGTATAAAACCAAGCTGTGCCCTGACCACCTTGGGCACATGTCGTCAGGCCTCCTGAGGCTGTGTCACAGGCCTGTCGTCAACCTTGGCAAAATAAACCTTCTAAATTAACTGAGACGTGTCTCAAATTTTCAGGATTCACAGACCCTGAGAGGAAAATGTGTCCTTAGGGATACAGAGAGGACAGAGCTTGGTAACTATTAATTCTTTTGGTCTCCCTCCAAAAGAGCCTGGATTGTTTTCAAACTATATGTAATCCATGCTTTTGTACATGATTACATTACATATGATTATATGTAACCTGCCCTGAGGCAGACCCACCCTCCTGAGGGACTTACAGACAGGACCATTATGTGGTTCATGTTTCTTCAAGAAGGAAGTTTATCTGGTACCAAGTTTTTCTAAACTGCCAGAGGTAATTGCAATTGAGACCCCACACACTTTCTTAAAAAGGCCCTGAAGTTACTGACACATAAAAGAACATCTGGTGACAAGAAGGGGCTTCTCCTGGACCTCCATCATCTGTGTCAGTAGATATCTAAGGAAGCTCTCCACTGATCCCATTCCCACGTCCCGCACCATGAATCACATTGTTTTCCTCTCGGATAGACCATCCACCTCCCACCTTGCTCCAGAACAAGAACCTGAGCTTAGAAACTGAGCCTACCTATGCCTGCTCCCTTAATGTGCAAATAAAATAAAAAAAAAAAAATCAGAAATAGTTGTGAATCTTTGAACACCAGTTACAACTGAATAATTCTTCAGACCAAAACTCAAATACAAAAAGACTAATAGCTAACATGCTGGTCATAAGCTAGTAGGACATTTTTAATGAAGTCTAGCCACTTAAAGAGGTTTGGGTGTAAGAGTACATCTGGTTATAGATTGCTAAAGGACATTTGGTTATTGATTGTAGAAGCATAATCATTAACCCTGTTAGATGTCATTTTATGTATACGAAAAGGCAAGGACTAGGATCATTTTAAGGAGTGTAGTGACTTAGGTAAGAGACTTGCAGCCTCTCCAAAAAGCATCTTTTTGGAGAACTGCAGGTCATCACCCAGAGTCAGGGACTTTGTGAAATTACGCTGGTAAACAGAAATGAGCAAACGTGGCTTCTTACATTTGCTTCTTTGTCTCATAAGCTCCCCCTTTTGGTCACAAATCAATCACCTGGTTGTATTTATAAGACTAATGCTAATTGTCCCACATAGTTAAGAAGGCTGTTTTCCAGGAAGGTTGATAGTCTTCAGTTGCAGTTGTAAGGAATGAACATTAGGCCCAGTGTGCATACTTGTCTATTTGTTGAAAAACATGCTTCAGATCACATCTCATCTTATTTAGCATGAGTCAGGTTTCCCGACATCGCCTTTTCTTGTACCTAACACAACACCTCAACAGGAATATTATGAGGATACTACAGATAATATATAGCAGTACATACTTAAGTCAGTTAAAGCATTAAAGTAAGTTAAAGATTGGGAGAAAAACATGATAATCATTTTTTTAAAACTGTAACATATACTTGTTTATTTATTTATTTATTTATTTAGAGACAGGGTCTCACTTTGTCACCCAGCCTGGAGTGCAGTGGCATGAACACGGCTCCCTGCAGCCTCGACCTTCCAGGCTCAAGGGATCACCCCACCTCAGACTTAATTATTTATTTTTATTATAGATTCAGAAGGTACCCGTGGAGGTTTGTTACATGGATATATTGCATAATGATGAGGTTTGTCCTTCAAGTGTACTCATCACCCAAATAGCTAACACTGTACCAAAGGTGGAATTTTTCAACCCTCATCTCCTTTTGTAAATCCTGCCCATCTAGGGAGTTATTTGGCAGTATAGTTTCCATGTGTGTTATACATGCAGCCATTTCTTCCTAGTATCTTTCAACTAGGAAAATTTCCCTTCTGGAGAAACAAAATGTCTCAGGGAAGAACTTACCTCTTTGTCAAGGAGTCAAAACAACTAGATGAACAAAACTCAGGACCAGAAACCAAGTAGGAGATCTAACATTCAAGGGAGAGTCACCCAGTTGTCTCCAACCATGAAGAAGTTGGAGGGACTCAAAGGGCGGATGCTGTCCTCAAGGTGCTGAATCTCCACAAGGTTCCAGACAACCCTGGGCAGTCCACTGTGAGTTCCTTTGTGGTTGTCTTGATTGTTCACTAAACAAAAAAGAAATCAAGCTTTTGAAGCATTAAAGTTAGTTTTATTCAGAAGTCTTACTGAGGGCTATAGACCAAAGGCTACAGTCCAGGTGCAGTTCTATCACACTGCTATGATGCAGTATTTTAGTTCAAAGCTTATATACAGATGGTAAAGATTCAGTACATGCAAAATTATGTCAAAGTTTGGGAGCAAGAGTATATCTGGTTATAGTTTACTAAAGTACATTTGGTTATAGATTGTACACACATAATCACTAATCCTGTCAGATGTTATGTGTAAGAAAAGGCAAGGACTAGAATCACATATCTTTTAAGGGATGTAGTGATGCAGTCCATAGACATGGGCAGCTATGTGCTCTCTCCTATTTTGCCTTCCAAGCACATTTCAAGAGAGCTTCATGTCATCACAGAGTCCTGGCTTTGTCAAATTATTTAAGCAGAAATGAGCACACATGGCTTCTTACATTTGCTACTTTGTCTCCCAGGAGTCAGAGAGAACAGATCAAATGACTACCTCATAGATCTAGATGTTTAAGTGCTTCAAGGCTGATTCAGTAGTTCCATCATTGTGTTGAGAATGATTTTAATAATAACCCATCAGTGTAACCATCCATATAAGTACAGTGGGCTGAGAACAGTGGAACCTCTCTGTTCACCATACCAAATATTAGTAGCACAGAAAAAAAGCTACCTGAGAATGAACCAATACTAGAGCAGAAGGACTTTCACATATAGTCCTTATCAATCCATGCAGCATGAGATTGGCTTGCTGCTGCCACAATAGGTCTTCAAATCCTGGAAAAAGATATAAGGACACAAAGATAAGGACTGAAAAGAGCAACTAAAATCTACATGTGTGGTACTCAGGACAAGTGATGAACACCACCATCCAAGACTCATTTGGTTCAACTCTTCTTTCCAGCTTTGCTGCCCATGAGCCCAAACATTATGCCACATTCCTCAAGTCTCCAAGGCTCATTGCTCTCTTTTCAGGGAAGGGAAGGAACAAGAATGAGTGGGTTACCTCCATCAGCAAGGCCAGTTTTTCCAATAAGAAGAGTAAAGGACAGCCATCTCCAGACTTTTTCCATCTAGGTCACTTCTGGTTAATGATGAAAGGCAGATATCATTCTTTGTGGAAGAGGAAAACCTGAGGTGAATATCTATATAAGGATCAAGAAAGACCATCAGTCATGAGCCATTTACAGGTAAAACCTAGGTGTCTGATCTCTGAAACTTGTAGCTGAAACCAAGAAGTTTCCAGGAGATTTCTCATGTAAAGTTCATCACTAATCAGTATAAAGAAGCAGAACCTTTACAGAGCTAACTTTGTTCTCTGGAATATAAGATTTGCCTGAAGACATTAACAAGTTAGGGAAGGGACTGGTCCCAAAAGAAGTCAAAACCGAGGAACTGCCGACCCAAGCAGAGTTCTGTTACCCCTCAGAACCAGTTCAGAGACATAGCAACACAGCACTAGGGTGACCTACCTCCTCTCAACAGCCTGAGCACCTCAAGTTCAAAGCAGAACATGGTCAAGGGTTAGTACTCAATGAAATTCAGAGAAGCTTGTCCTTATTTGTACTTACAGAGATACAATGCACTACCTACTTGAGGAAAGAATATTTGAAAATAGATTAATATGTTGAATTTTCGCAGAGACCCAAGAACTTGAGGCCAAATCTATTAGGATTTGAAAAGAATCAGACATTTACAACATCCTAGTGAAATCATTTTCCATACTCTAGGAGCATCCTCTAGGGAACCAAGGGCAATTCCCTGGAATGATCCATTGCATCTTTGTTGGGGAAAAACCCTTCCCAAAGACACAGAAAGCTTTATCAACTAGTGTAACTGCTTCCTGATCCCTGAAAACAGTCCTGAATATTTGTTCTCTGCCAGAGAAAGCTAAAGATATTCCTACCGACTATTCCTCAGGGAACAGAAGCCCACCACCTGACCGCCACTTATTCTTATGGATAAAGAGAAGGATGGGGTTAGAGAAATTTTGGTATAGAGTAAGACATAGGTTCTGGCCTGAGATTGGGAAGTCCCTTTAGTATAACCTAGTGTTCTCCATCAGGCACATATCTCTCCCTGTAAACTGAGCATTGCTCTCCTCCAGAATAATGGGGCCTGTAAGCCCTAGTATATAGAAAGGGGCAGAATACCTATAAATAGGGGGATTTAATGGAACGGCAAACAGTCCTTATGAGGGTATGTTGGGTGGGAAAGCTGTAGAATGGTAGTGATTCCCTAAATGGGCCTTTCCCCCAGATGCCCTGTTGATAAGTTCAGAAGCCTCCTAAAGAATTCCTTTCAGTAATGACCTATTCTGGGATAAAGGGTCATAAACAGCAGGTCTTTTTAGATTCCAGAGACTTTGAGGCTTTGTTTGGGTGCCCTTTACCAAGTCTGATATCTCTCTCAAGAAGATTGGAAACTATGACCAGAAATTGAGCCTTGCCAGCACCAGTCCTGTAATCCGTCTCCCCTTACAAAAGCCACGTAGGCCACAGCACCAAGTACCTCTCTGGTTTCTTTTCTGCCCAGTGAGCTTGATCTCTCACAGATCCTCTTCCAATTTCCCATCTTGAATATAATCCAGGATTCAGCAAACTTTTTATGTAAAGGGCAAGATAGTAAGTATGTTCACTTTTACAGACCGTACAGTCTCAGTGGGAACTTCTCAACTCTACCCTTACAGCATGAAAGAAGACATAAACAATATTCAAATGAATGCATATATCTGTGTTTCATTAATACTTTATTGGACAAAAAAAAATCACAAATATGGGCCATATTTGGCCTGTGGGCCACACTTTACCAACTGCTGATTTTAACCATTCTCACATCTGGACTCAAACGTGTCTGGGGAAATAAACACTAAATCTAGTGTGGGCAGGCCTGAATGGGCCCACACACTAGATTTAGTCTAGAAGCCTTTTGGGCCCAAGTTGTCAGGAAATAAAAAGAATGAAGGCAGATTATCAGAGAGTAGTCAACTTCTCTAGCCCTGCCACAAGACTTAACTTCTAGCCAAGATGCTTGGGAATCTTAGAACAAGATTTTATTCCCCCAATCTCAGACCTCCTGCTGCCCTGTATATGAGCTCATTTCTGAGACTATGCAGTGAAAACAACCATCTAACTCAGACCAATGGGTCGCCTAGTCAACCTGATAAGGTAACAATTCTTGAACTCTGACATATGGATGTCAGACAACATAGTGAAAATGTATTTGTTATCTCTCTTAGTTTGGGTTTATCTAAAAGTAAACCCAAAAACAAGAATTTGAGTACAGGTAACTTACTTAGGTGCAAAAAGATTGATAATCCTTAGAAATGAGCTCTTAAATCATGCCATTAACTTATAAGATTGTCTCCTGCAGAGAGAGACAATAGTCTGGCAAATAGCAAGACAATTTCTTGTGCATCAAGAAAGAACCAACCCTTGCCATCAACTTAAAATGAACTCCCAGGCCGACCTATGCTAGTTGGCTAACTGCCTGGCCACCCAACTTTATTCGTTCAAGGACTGACCACGTAGCTCAGTTTTCCTCTCCATGCTAAGACCTTCCATCCCTCTAGGAGGTTTCAGCACACAGACTCTGGTGCCTCAATTATCTGGCCTCCTCACTTCCCAAGACTAAAAACTGTCCCGTATTTGGCATTCACTCTCATGACCAAATTCTAGAGCTCACCACCTAGAGTCACATAGCTCTCCAAGCCCGCATTCAGACAGCACCCCAAGCCCAGCAGCCAGTCCTTCCCACTTGCTCAGGTGAAAGGAGAGGCCACCATGGACCACAAGAGCCTTAGGGCAGGGATTCCTTCTGGAGAATACTCAGAGACAACGAAAACCTCTTCTGATCCATGGATTCACGTTTCCTCTTTAAAATACCTTTGGATATTTCTTTGAAACCTGACAATACAAGGAAATAAATTTGTACAACTTGGGAGAAATCAAAGTTTTCATTATTCCATTTGTTTCACTTTCAGAAGACTAGCCTTGCTGGAATATAAAATGTCTCGGGCATTAGGGGAAAATGAAACATCTTGTTTTATTCCCAGCTGCTTAATGCGTTAAGTTCTTAAGCACAACGTAACAAGTATCTGACCTTACACTCTGCTTTTATAGAAAACAAAAAGAATGATTACATTTGATTTATAATACTCTGAACAATGAAATGAAGATAGCCTTTTATATGCTTTCGTATTACCAACTTTTCTCATTTCTATTTCTCAAAGCTTTTCTAGTCTTGTTTATTTGAATTGAAAGCACATGTCCTGTGAGCCTCTTATATAATTCCTTGGATAGTGAGCAATAACTGTGAGTCTGATGGCAAGCCTGGTTTAGGCTAATTTTAACAGACAATAAAGTTTTGGTTTTGTTTTCACAAAACCTGTCTCCTATTATTTATTACACATACCTAGATACCTAACTACCTATCTCCTGCTGTTACGTCACCACACGACTTTGCAAACTCTTTCTTTATGACATCGCTGAAAACCTATTTCAGAACTAACATAAGGATTCAGTTGTCCTTAACTTATAAGAACATTCACTGCATAATAGCACAACAGGGACTAGTGGTTAGAAGCAGGTGGAGCAGGGCCAGCCATATGGGGGCCGCCACACTGCCTCCCACACCTGGCTGTGTCAGCACAGTAGATGGAATTGAAAAGACCTGAGTTCCTTCAGCTACACATAAGTGGGATTGCTGTGGTTATAAATTGGATTCAGTTGTCTTCATCAGAAAAATGAGAATAATACCTAACTCATAGGATTTTCTAAGGACTAAATGAGATCCATGCATAATATTTAGCACAGTGTCAGGCACAAAGTAAAGACTAAATGTTAACTCTGATAGAATATTCATAATCAAGTGTATGTGTTATATAAATTTGTTATATAAAATTGGGATAAGCTGTTTTCTCCTGACTATTCCTCAGACCTAGACAAGTATCAAATGTACCCTTCAACAAGGTTGTATCAGTTTACGTAACAATAAAACTATGAGTAAGCCCACTTCTTGGCTTCTGTACAAACACTGAGTGTTACCTCATGTAAATGCTGACATAAGGTCTTAATTTTTATAACTCAGGAGATCATTTTATGTATATTGACCATTTATATTATGGCAATTGCTTTTCATGTCATTTGCCTATTTTATAAGGATGTTCTTTTCTTATATTTTAGGGTGCATCATATATAAGAAACAGAATCTGTCATTTGTTCAAATACTTTTTCTAGTTTCTCCCTTGTCTGTAATTTTCCTTACAATGTATGGGGTATATGGAGCCTTCAAATATTCAAGTAATCAAATGAAATCTTTCTGCCTTTGAAATAAAAAGATTAACTCATATGTTTGCCTAACATTAATTTTTTTTAGTGTATTTAATTGATCTGTAATTAATTTCTATGCAATACAGCATTCCTTTTTATTTTCAAGTTTTTAACCATTTTCCCAATTACCATTTATCCATTTTTCTCTTCTCCCACTAACATAAAACTCTACTTTTTCTGTATTCTGCATAACATATTTCTATCAAGTTATAGACATAGTCAAGTATTTTACTGACCTTTCTGCTTTCCTCATTACACATATTTTAATTTTGTAGTTTTATTGTGGTAGGCAGAATTCTAAGATGGCCTCCAATATTGCTCGCACATGCACACACCTTCTTCCAGTTATTCAATTAAACACCAATCCATATACTGCCTTGGAGGAATATCCAAATGCAATTAAGTTTCCAAACCAGTTAACCTTAAGCTAAGATTATGCAGGTGGCTTGACCTAACCACATGAGCCCTTTAAAAGCAGCTAGTTTTCTCTGGCTGGTCTGGCTGGCAGCAGAGGTAGTAGATAGAGAGATGTGTTCTGGTTGACCTGGAAGAAAGCAAATATTCATCCTGTAAACTGGAGGTCCCATGTTAGGGAACAGCAGGCCACCTCTAGAAGCTGAGAGCAGTCCCACACACAGCTAGATAAACCACAAGGTCCTGAATCTTATAACCACAAAGAAATGAATTCTGCCAACAAATAAGCAGGCAAGAGGACCCCGAACCCAGATGAGAACTCAACCTGGATGACAACTTGATTTAGTCCCATCATTCTCTGAGCAGAGAACCCACACAACCTTTGCCAGACTTCTGAGTTTCAAAACTGTAAGCTAATAGTTGAGAGTCCTTTTAAGCCACTAAATTTGTGGTAATCTGTCACATAGCAATAAAAAACTTACATGTTTATAGTATACTTTCACAACCAGTATATCAGAACACCATCAATTCCTATTCCATCATATTATTTGTTCTTGGTAATCACACTTACAGTGCTTTAAATTTTCTCAAAATTTAAAAAAAAAGTTCCATCGATCTTTCATGTTAAGTGTATGGATTACATTGGAGACAGATCTGAGTAGTCCAGGAGGCTCATTATCCCTCTTTCGTGGTAGCTAGACAGAAAGAGCAGCCTGGTGCCAGCCACTGCACTTCAGTGAGCTCTTCTTTCAAACCAGGCCACGCCCTCAACCACAAAGCCCATACTGTTACAAAACTGCCCTCCCAGAGCACACTGCTCATTAAGATTAGTAGGCTCCATCAATGATAGACTGGATAAAGAAAACATGGTGCATATATCCTATGGAATACTATGCAGTCATAAAAAAGAACAAAATTGTGTCCTTTGCAGGGACAAGCATGGAGCTGGAGGCCATTATCCTTAGCAAACTAATGCAGGAACAGAAAACCAAATACTGCATGTTCTCACTAGCAAGTGGGAGCTAACTGATGAGAACACACTGACACATAGAGGGGAACAACGCACCCTGGGGCCTATTGGAGGGTGAAAGGTAGGAGGAGGAAGAGAAGCAGGAAAAATAACTAATGGATATCAGGCTTAATACCTGGGTGGTTAAATAATCTGTACAACCAACCCTCATGACACACATTTACCTATGTAAAAACCTGGACATCCTGCACATGTACCCCCTGAACTTAAAATTTAAGTTAAAAAAGTAAAGTTTAGTGTACTCTCCTACCTGCAAGCCAGTCATTTACACACACACACACACACACACAAACCTATTCCCTGTATACCTAGGATGTTGCTGGGGTGCATCAGCAAGCTCCTAAGTAATACCCAAATCGTCCTTACGCATTGTTCCTGCATCTCCAAACCACCCTTGGTTCTCACACCCACTGCTCAACTTCACACATTCGGGGCCCTTTGCATCAAGTCTTCTATTTGAAGACTATGATGTGTGTTGCTACTTTGAGTTGTTTATGTTTTTCTGCCATGTTTTAGAAATATTTTTAAATAGATCATTACTTGCCTTTAGCCTACCTCTGAGTATTGTAGCTCTCAAAGCTATTATGAGTAAGTTAACTTTTTTTGTTTATAATTAATCTATGCTGGCATAAAGAGAAGCTATTGGATCTATATATTTCTGGGTTTTTTTTCCAACTGGACACAGAGTGTTTACTGACCATTGAAGTGTAAGTGGATGAAAGAATAAAGCATTCATATTTTTAAATAGGACCAGTTAGCCAGAGAAGTCTTCAGAATCTGAAAGAATGACTCTATAATGATGTTATTCAGACTATGAGCATGTGGTTGCTACCTATTATGCCTACTTCTGAGGCACATGTTCATGCTACTGGGGGAGTAGATACAAACAGAAAGAAAAAGAAGAAAAAGAAAAAAGAAAGAAAGAAAGAAAAAGAAAGAAAGAAAGAAAGAGAAAGAAAGAAAAAGAAAGAGAGAAAGAAAGTTGTCCTTATCCCTTAACATCTCCTAAGAGTCAGGCCTAAGTGTCTGAGGCTCAGGATTATGACCTGAAATACAGCTTCTCATTTGCAATAGGGTTTGAGACCTCTTAATACTTTTATAGCTTCTCACAAGGCATCCTGGAAGTAATGTTGTCCATGGTTAGTCAATTACAACTCAAATATATCTTCCCATTCCAAAGCCCCCAAAATTAAAATTTCTCACTGCTCCCTGGGTCCATCTTTCCCTTTAATATTCCATTGATTCCCATTCTGCTTTCATCCGCAATTTTTCCATCATTTCCATAGCCTTTGGATGGGATAAAAATGTGAAGCCCCTATCTCTTGCAGTACCATAAGGGAGATTGCCTCTGTCTCAGTTCAGCAAAGATTTCAAGGCCCAGATCTGAAACAACAGATTGGCTTGCTAAGTAACAAAATTATTGACTTGATTTGTAGGGGAATTTGCCTTGTGGTGCTCACGTCATTACAGATGTAAAAGTCAGTTCTGTGCTTCTCCAGTCTGGCAGGCATCTTACTCCACTGCCAAGACACAACCTCAGCTGTGCCTCTGTGATATGCATTGGAGACCACGGAAATCCATGTGCACCCTCCTGCAATCTTATCTCATGTAATCCTGTTCATGATTTATTCACTGCTTTCAGAGGATATCAAAGTGAAAGTACCTTAAATGATGACCTTATTATCATTTTTGTCCATCCCTGAACCCAAATCAGATTCTGTGTTCTATTCTGGGCTTAGCTATGTCACCCTGACATCTATATCCTCAAACCTACTTTTAATTCAATCCTCTTCCCATTTAATTTTTCAGCCACTTTTCCCCTCCCTTGAGTTTTATATAACCCTAACTCTGGACAAAGTACTTCCTATTAAAAACTAATTCTTGATCATTTCCCTTGTCTCTCTTATCAGTAACTGATACTTGCCCCTGCATGTTCCCTGCTGTCCTCCCCTATGGAATCCTTACCATCCAATTCCCTCCAGCTTAGTAGGAAAAGTAGAGAGGGCCAGCTTATTCCTAGAGTATATCTAGAATTGATTCATCACTCTTTTATCCACCATCCTTCACATAAAGTTCATACCATTCCTGCTGGTTTAAAAAGAGGTCAGATAAAGACATATTTTAGAATGCAACTGATCAGGATATAAAAGTATGGTATATTTATTACAAACAATAACAAAATAATTAACCATGATTAGATATGAAAACAAGAAAAATTATTTGGGCAGCAAACTCTTACTACTTTTAAAATGGTACGGCATCACCTAGAAATAGTAAAGTTTTAAAATCATGTGTAGTTTATATATTAATCTGCATAAAAGTTATTTATTGTAACTGTCTTCAGTAGAAATTATCTGTAGATTATATAATCATATAAAGTAAATATAAAAATAAGTAAAATACTCTCTTCAATTTTCCTAACAACATATTATGGTTTAAAAATGCTTCAAAGAAAAGGCAAAATCCTTTAAAAGCACTTTAAATTTTAGGAAGACAAGTTGTAATTCACTTGAAACAAATTTCATTGTATATTGTTAATATAGTCAGAAGTAAAAACATACAATGAGGCATGTTTTATTTTATAGAATACTACAAAATTGAAGTTTTCTAATTAAACTCATAATATCTAAATGCCATCCACAGTTAAATTTTGCCTAATATGTTTGAAACACTAAGTAAAAAGACAAACTTTTAAAAATCTTTGCTATATTATCACAAATCACTGTAGAACTTGTATTACAATGTTAAATGAGATTATTTAAAATATGGATTGTACATTCTTCTAATTTTCATTGAAACAGATTTAATCTTGACAGGTGAGTTGCTTTTGGTCCATGTGCCCCACTGAATTCCAGTTGCAAGCAATTTTCCAGGGAAGTGATGAATGCCATTTAGATTTGCTAGACCGCACTGGTTAAACCACCAGCCGGTCTTGTTATGGAGGTGACTGCAGCTCTTCACAGACTGACCATTGACCAGGCATGCAGGGCGACACCCATCATTATCAACATCTGATGTACTAAAAGGCATTGCATTTTGATTATCTTCTTTTTTGAGGCCTCGGAATGCATCACCTGGGGAAAAAAAATAATAATGATTGAATTTAAAGGAAATTTCTATTATTTTAATTAATCATTACCAGCATATCAGGCAAGAGCATCACATCTGGAAATAAGGTTTAAATGATTTTTCTACTGTTTATCATGTTAAAATTCTCCTACTCGAAGATTCAATATGCTGCAATCTGGTGATGAGTTCCTCAACATGACAGGCATCTTTAAATGAATATTTGATATACAAGTCACAGTCCAAAATGGAAGTTTTGCTGTGTAGACAAAACCAGATATTTAGGCCAAAAATTATAGCATACAGAGCTGTCATAATTTGGACAGACCAATATGATAATTGATAATTTAGGAAAAGAAAATAATTTACACGGGGTAGGTTTTCATACCACTACCATTGACGTCACTTTAGCTAGAGAAACTTTTACCTTTAAGAAATTTAGATTTACAATTTAAAAAGTTGGGGGGGGTTCTGGGATTTTTTTCTGTATATTATACAGAATACCAAATGCCCTCAAGAAAAATTCAGGTGTACTTTTGAGGTGTACCTTTTCTTCACGGCTCTTCACATGATTTATGGACCAATTGAATAGTAGTTAAGACAAAACATTTTTAAAGGGCTTCTACTAAACATTGTTTTACTTTGTTTTGTTTTGTTTTTGAGACAGAGTTTTCCTCTTGTCCCCTAGTCTCTGGAGTGCAATTGCGTGATCTCGGCTCACTACAACCTTCACCTCCCGGGTTCAAGCGATTCTCCTGCCTCAGCCTACAGTGTAGCTGGGATTATAGGCACAAGCCACCACACTCAGCTAATTTTTTGTGTTTTTAGTAGAGACAGGGTTTCACCATGTTGGCCAGGTTGGTCTTGAACTCCTGTCCTCAAGTGATCCACCTGCCTCGGCCTCCCAAACTGCTAGGATTATAGGTGCGAGCCACCGCTTCTGGCCTGAATATTGTATGTATGGCATCCCTCGTATTTACAATATCCCTGCAATGATTAAGTATCCTGTCCAAGATGACCCAGTTAACTCAGTGGCAGGAGCAGGAGTCATATTTTGTTTCATAAAATTCCATGAAGTTAAAGATTCTAAGTAAACCCATAATACCTACATTTCACCTGTATGTAAACTTTGGTTAATGTTTGAAACACTAATTAAAAAAGAAGTCATATAAAATCTGTGGAGAAACCAAGCTCTATGTTTGTTTCATTATTTCTGAATGCTTGGCATCTCTTGAGATAAATCTATTGAAAGAGCCTCAAGAACTTCATTAGCAGTGGTGGTGATTCTGCTGATTATTAAAGTCTCTGACTCCGCACTTCATGGGAAACAAAACACACACATTGCAGGTATTTTCAGAGACTATATAATCTCCAACACCCACACAGTGTAATATCTTTCCAAATCCAGTGAGAGACAACACCCATGGAGCATTGCCTAAACAATGTGATCATTCCACGGATACTCTCCCTAGATAAAGTCTGACCACCAGAAGGATCATACAGCACATAAGCTCAATAGATTGTATTCAATTCATTTAAAAAATATATGCATAGGTATATTTCCTTAAAAATAGCCTATTAAAATATACCCATCATGTTTTCTGCAAGAATGTGGTTGGAGAACATAACACTTTTGTTTTCTGTAAGAATCCAGAGAAATTTATCTCAAGTCTTATAATCAGGAATAGTTGTGATTCTCATGGAACAAGTGTACTGCTCAAATATTCAAATTCATATTTCTGTTTTTGCACCAAGCTCAAAACCAAATTTGTGACCTGCCTCTACCACACACCTGATTACGTTTAACCCACTGGTTGTATCTGTATTTCTATCATTACATTCTTCTGACACCTTTTTCTTTTATTCTTCTGATTCCTTTATGTGATCGACAGTTGAAAGTTACTTAACAACCTTGTTGGGAAAATGTAGAGTACCATATGGCAAAGTTTGAGAGTTTTGTAAGGAAAATACTTTTGTCATTATCAATGTTATCCTTTAATTAGATCCTAGTCATCTTTCAGAGAACCCCCACATAAACTTTTCCTAATATAATATATTCCATCTTTAGATAGTTCTTTACACTTTTAGAGAGGAAGCATTGAAAATCATATATTGTAACTTTTTAAATTTTTCCCTATAGATCATGATTTTAATGTCAGACTTTCACCTAACATCCCAAGTGTAAACCCTCAGGTATCATAGATTCTAACCATGTCAGACAACTCTCTGTGTCCTATAATTTTCCTCCCTCTATCCCTTAACTCAAACTGCTCTGCTTGTCAGCCTTCATTTGCCAAAAGCCTATCCATTCTTCCAAGACTAGATCAGTGGTTCTCAACGGCAAGTACGCCAACATATCCATCTGGCTTAAAATAACTGAATCAGATTCTATAGGAATATGTACTTTTAAAAAGCTTCCCAGGTTGAACCTAACATTAAAAGCTCGTTGAAAATTGCTTTTCCATGAATATTTTTTGGGTGCAATCAACTGGAATAATTCTCACCCTCTTTCTGACCCCAAAAGTCCTATCAGTATTCTATATTTCCAGGGTTACTTATCTTCTCCTTTATATTGGGATCAGTTAAAGAGCTGGGGACATATATCATTCATTTTTTGATTTCTAACACTAAATATACATAATGAACAAGCACCACAAACAGCAACAAGGGAATTGAATTTAGTACTTTTTAATTCAAATGCCTTTAAATTGTCAGCATTAAAATGCAAGTTTAACATCAAGTATTTTGAAGTTCTAACAAATTAAATTTATTTGGAAATGAGCAGATGCATCAAAGTATAATGAAAAGAACACTAAACTAGTTGTTCTGTCAGCCTGGATTCTTGCCTTGGCTCAGGTGACATGATCTGGGAATCTTGGGCAAGTCACTTTATCACTCAGGTTTTTTCACCTGTAAAGTGAGAAGACTAGAGATCGTCTTTAACAGTCTGTCACTTCTAAATGTCAGCCTCTCTGAACACGAAAATGAAAATACCTTCACAGCCTTCTCCACAGGCCCTCTATCCAAAGAATTAACTGAAATTACATAAGGCAAATTGTTTTAGAGACTATAAAGCACTTCAGAAGCATGAGGTGGTACAATGATCATAACCAAGTTTCAAAACTCAAGACTTGGCCAGCTTTCTTACTCCTAATCTATTCTGTTATCAGTTAGGTGTAAGACAAATGCATTATTTCTATCTTCGCTTAATAATGAGTCAGTTATAATTTAGATTTGGATAATTTTAGGAATAAAAAAAAACTTACCAGCATTTCCTGAATACCGTCCTAAGTGCATTTTAAAAAATCTTGTTTCATCCTCTAGCCAAAAATTATCATATGATGCATAAGCAAGTGTGTCATCTTCAGATTCCAAAGACACATACAGCATAAAACTGGTATTTTTCTGATTTACTATATAAAAAATCTTTTTTAGTCCTAGCCAAAATTCTCCTGTAAAAAAAAAAATGCTTTGTTTTAATATATTTTAATACAAATTAGAATAATGCTTTATTCTTGAATGTTTGGTCTTGTTTAGCATTTCAAAAATTCTGAGATGGCTCACATAAGTAATTACAGGCACTGGATGGCCTAGCTCAAATTACCAGTGCTTACCTACTTTATAAAACAAACAAAATTCCTACTTCTACTTCACCAGGCTTGAGAAAATCAGACCCTTTTTCAATTCTATCTCCCAAATTGAGTAAAATTTGGGGAGAGGAAATAATAATGATCTCCCCAAATTTTATCTCCCAAAATTAAATTAGTCTTCATTTAAAGACTAAAATAGAAAGTCAACTTTTACCTTAAAGCATTTCAACATAAAACCAATTGAAATATTATGGCAGGTAACAAAATGTTATTAACCAGTAAATGTAGAAGGTTTAACCTCCAAATCAGCAGCTCCTAAAGAAACATGTCCTAAAAACGCTCAGTCGAAATTATGTTTTGCTGCCTTGTAATACTTTCTTAACAGACACTTCTTGGTTACAATGCAGCTGGTTAATTTCCTATGCCTTGAACATCATGTAATAACATTGGAGTATCTCTGGGTTTGGGATCAATATTTCCAAGATGATTACAGATTCAGGATGAAATATAAACTCCCCAACTCAGACTGCATACTTCTTGCATACATATCCTAGCCAATGGCTTTCTACCTCTCCTACCCACGTGGCATAGCCCAAATGTGGATACCTCTACTCTGAGATATATGCCTCTACTTGAATCATAAAATTATTAAAGAAAATAAGGGCCCAGTCAAAACAAACTTCAGAGCTGGAGGATTATGTGACAGCATTCAAACTCTTAAAATTATAGCTAAGATATTAAGTCTTTCTTCAGAGCTCACAGGCACGGACATTTTAGCAACACACTTACAATTGAAAAGTAAGGAGAGAAATTGGACCCAATAAGATGGCTCCATAGGGGTCCATTGAGTCTCACACAGTGTATAACACTTCAGTTTAATTGCCCCTGCCATCTTTTCCCAGTAGCCCACCCTCAAATTTAAGACTTAAAAATGCATTTTCTGTAATCCCAAGTTAATTAATTAATTAATTTTTGTTTCTTTTTTTTTTTTTTGAGAGAGTCTCACTCTGTCACCCAGGCTAGGGTGCAGTAGTGCGATCTGGGCTCACTGCAACTTCCGCCTCCCCCCGATTCAAGAGATTCTCATGCCTCAGCCTCCCAAGTAGCTGGGATTACAGAGGCGTGCACCACCACCTCCAGTTAATTCTTGTATTTATTTTTTATTATACTTAAGTTCTGGGATACATGTGCAGAATGTGCAGGTTTGTTACACAGATATACATGTGCTATGGTGATTTGCTGCACCCCTGAACTCATTATCTACATTAGGTATTTCTCATAATGCTATCCCTCCTCTAGCCCCCTACCCCCCAACAGGCCCCGGTGTATGATGTTCCCCTCCCTTCTCATTGTTCACCTCCCACTTATAAGTGAGAACATGCAGTGTTTGGTTTTCTGTTCCTGTGTTAGTTTGCTGAGAATGATGGTTTCCAGCTTCATCCATGTCCCTGCAAAGGACATGAATTCATTCTTTTTATGGCTGCATAGTATTCCATGGTGTATATGTGCCACATTTTCCTTATCCATTTTATCATTGGAGGACATTTGGGTTGGTGCCAAGCCTTTGCTGTTGTGAATAGTGCTGCAATACACATACGTGTGCATGTGTCTTTATAGTAGATTTATAATTCTTTGGGTATATACCCGGTATGGGATTGCTAGGTCAAATGGTATTTCTAGTTCTAGATCCTTGAGGAATCCCCACACTGTCTTCAACAATGGTTGAACTAATTTACACTCCCATCAACAGTGTAAAAGTGTTCCTATTTCTCCACATCCTCTCCAGCATCTGTTGTTTCCTGACTTTTTACTTATCACCATTCTAACTGGCATGAGATGGTATCTGATTGTGGTTTTGATTTGCATTTCTCTAATGACCAGTGATGATGAGCTTTTTTTCGTATGTGGTTGGCTGTTTAAATGTTGTCTTTTGAAAAGTGTCTGTTAATATCCTTTGCCCACTTTTTGATGGGGTTGTTTTTTCCTTGTAAATTTTTTAAAGTTATTTGTAGATTCTAGATATTAGCCCTTTGCCAGAAACTTAGATTGCAAAAATTTTCTCCAATTCTGTAGGTTGCCTATTCACTTTGATGATAATTTCTTTTGCTGTCCAGGAGCTCTTTAGTTTAATTAGATCCCATTTGTCAATTTTGGCTTTTGTTGAAATTGCTTTTGGTGTTTCAGTCATGAAGTCTTTGCCCATGCCTATGTCCTGAATGGTATTGCCTTGGTTTTCTTCTAGGGTTTTTATGATTTTAGGTCTTACATTTAAATCTTTAATCCATCTTGAATTAATTGTTGCATAAGGTAAAAGGAAGGGGTCCAGTTTCAGTTTTCTGCATACAGCTAGCCAGTTTTCCCAGTACCATTTATTAAATAGAGAATCCTTTCCCCATTGCTTGTTTTTGTAAGTTTCGTCAAAGATCAGATGGTTGTAGATTTCTGGTGTTATTTCTGAGGCCTCTGTTCTATTCCATTGGTCTATATATCTGTTTTGGTTCCAGTACCGAGCTGCTTTGGTTATTGTAGCCTTGTAGTATAGTTTGAAGTCAGGTAGCATGATGTCTCCAGCTTTGTTCTTTTTGCTTAGGATTGTCTTGGTTATACAGGCTCCTTTTTGGTTCCATATGAAATTTAAAGTAGTTTTTTCTAACTATGTGAAGAAAGTCAATGGTAACTTGATGGGAATAGCATCGAATCTATAAATCACTTTGGGCAGGCCAGGTACAGTGGCTCACGTCTGTAATCCCAGCACTTTGGGAAGCTGAGGTGGGTGGATCACCTGAGGTCAGAAGTTCAAGACCAGCCTGATCAACATGATGAAATCCCGTCTCTATTAAATATACAAAAATTAGCCAGGTGTAGTGGCAGGCACCTGTAATCCCAGCTACTTGGGAGGCTGAGGCAGGAGAATCTCTTGAATCCGGGAGGCAGAGGTTGCAGTGAGCTGAGATCACACCATTGCGCTCCAGCCTGGGCAACAAGAGTGAAACTTCGTCTCAAAAAAAAATTACTTTGGGCAGTATGGCCATTTTCACGATATTGATTCTTCCTATCCATGAGCATGGCATGTTTTTCCATTTGTTTGTGTCCTCTCTTATTTCCTCCAGCAGTGGTTTGTAGTTCTTGAAGAGGTCCTTCACATCCCTTGTAAGTTGGATTCCTAGATATTGTATTCTCTTTGTAGCAATTGTGAATGGGAGTTCACTTATGATTTGGCTCTCTGTTTGTCTATTATTGGTGTATAGGAATGCTTGTGATTTTTGCAGATTGATGTTGTATCCTGAGACTTTGCTGAAGTTACTTATCAGTTTAAGGAGCTTTGGGACTGAGATGATGGGGTTTTCAAAATATACAATCATGTCATCTGCAAACAGAGACAATTTGACTTCCTCTTTTCCTAATTGAATATCCTTTATTTCTTTCTCCTGCCTGATTGCCCTGGCCAGAACTTCCAATATTATGTTGAATAGGAGTGGAGAGAGGGCATCCTTGTCTTATGCTGGTTTTCAAAGGGAATGCTTCCAGCTTTTGCCCATTCAATATGATACTGGCTGTGGGTTTGTCACAAATAGCTCTTATTATTCTGAGATACATTCTATCAATACCTATTTTATTGAGAGTTTTTAACATGAAGGGGTGTTGAATTTTATCAAAGGGCTTTTCTGCATTTATTGAGATAATCATGTGGTTTTTGTCATTGATTCTGTTTATATGGTGGATTGTGTTTATTGATTTGCATGTGTTGAACCAGTCTTGCATCGCAGGGATGAAGCCCACTTGATCATGGTGGATAAGCTTTTTCATGTGCTGCTGGATTCAGTTTGCCAGTATTTTATTTAGGATTTTTGCATCAATGTTCATCAGGGATATTGGCCTGAAATTTTCTTTTTTTGTTGTGTCTCTGCCAGGTTTTGGTATCAGGATGATGCTGACCTCATAAAAACAGTTAGGGAGGATTCCCTCTTTTACTATTGCTTGGAATAGTTTCAGAAAGAATGGCACCAGCTCTTATTTGTACCTCTGATAAAATTTGGCTGTGAATCCGTCTTTTGTATTTTTATAGAGACATGGTTTCAACATGTTGGCCAGCCTGGTTTCGAACTCCTGGCCTCAAGCAATTCACCTGTCTCAGCCTCCCAAAGTGCTGGGGCTACAGGCATGAGCCACCAGGCCCAGCCCCAAATTTGTTTTCAAAATACACCAGTACAAAGCAGTCTCAGTTTGCATGCACTATACCTGCCTGAAGACCTGGTCAGTCAAAACTCATATTCTTTCCCCATAGAAATAAACCTGAAGTAAGGAAGATGGCAATTCAAAGCCTGTATATGGATCTATAACTACCTAATTCAAGAAGAAGTATCAATGGAAAAATCAGAAGTAATGCTGAGAAAATGCAAGTATATTCACTATACTCCATAGCCTGGCAGTTACCTGGGTATAAGCCAAATGGCTTCTAAAATCACTGGCATTCAGTAGCATTTTTAGCACTAGGACTAACACCATTACTTACCAAATCCTTGGATGACATTATTATGAGAGATTAAAGATTTAAAATTATAAAAACAGTAACTGTTAAAATAGCATAAAAATTAGCAAACTCACTGGCAGAAGCTCCAACTAATGTAAAATTCTGCAAAGTTCAGAAATATTGGTGTTTCTGTTTATCAGCAAAATTGATGCTGCCATGTGGCGATAATGTAAACAGATTTTTACATTCACCTGGTGTTATAATTTTCAAATTTTGAACATAAAGATGTTTACTGACATTTTAATAATATGATCAGTTTAAATAATTTGAATTTGCACAGACACCTCAATTCGCCATTTTACTGGCTTGTATCGATACTACACACATCTCAAGAATTTTAAGATCTAGGACAATGCTGCCATTCAGTTTTTCATTCTGCAAACAGTTGGTGAGCACCTGCCAGAATTCTGCTGGGTACACAGTAGATACTTAATACATATCCAATCTAGAATTTTCACTCAAATCACATTTCACCAGATATCTACAAATAAAAATTTCCAGATCTCAACTGAAGATCTACTTATTTTAAATAATCTGGCATATGAAAAGAGGGTGATTTAAGTCGTATTTTGATATTTGCAAGCATTTGCTATTTTTACTGAAGATCTGACCAACAGAGATTCTATAGATATAATACCAAAAAGAGTAAAAAATGTAGAGTAGAAATACAAAAAATTAACCTAAAAGGTCTCCAAATCCATCCAGATAATCACACCACAACCTTTGGAAATCAATTATCCCACCAATCCTTTTCTGTATCACAGTCCATCCACCTCCTCTGTAATTCATGTCACACATTACCTAAAACAAGCACAGGGAAGCACAAAATAATACACTATTATTTTCATTATTTGATAATATAACACTCATGCTTCATCCTTAGGCTTAGAAAAAGAGACGATACTGCCACTGAGTTTTCAATGCAATCATACGCCATTAATTCATTCAGATTTTTTTATATCTCTAGAAATAATGCTGTTTATTACAAACCTGAAATTAACCTAAATAATGCTGTTTATTATAAAACAAATTTGTAATTAACTTAATCACAGTCCTTATAACAATCATTTTTAAAAATACGTATTTGCAGCATTTTTTTCTTTCTTTTTTTTTTTTTTTGAGACGGAGTGTCCCTCTGTCACCCAGGCTGGAGAGGAGTGGCGCGATCCGGCTTACTGCAAGCTCCGCCTCCCGGGTTCACGCAATTCTCCTGCCTCAGCCTCCTAAGTAGCTGGGACTACAGGCGCCCGCCAGCACGCCGGGCTACTTTTTTGTATTTTTTAGTAGAAACGGGGTTTCAACTGTGTTAGCTGGGATGGTCTCGATCTCCTGACCTCGTGATCCGCCGGCCTCGGCCTCCCAGAGTGCTGAGATTACAGGCGTGAGCCACCGCGCCTGGCCGTATTTGCAGCAGCATTTTAAGGTTATGCTGTTATTACTCAACTTTACAAATATTCTTCAGTTTGTATAACAATATTGCTCTGATGTGGCAGAGCAATGTATTTCTCTATAAACTTTTGAATTAAAACACTGGTGTGTGTGTGTGTGTGTGTGTGTGCGTGTGTGTGTGTGTGAGAAATGTGTTCACGTGCTTGTCTTTGCTCTTTTCTCCCACAAGCCTGGAAGGCCTGTGTTCAGACTGGCATTTTCAGAGAAAGGCATGATGTGTGCCCACTCAGCAGGTGCTCATAGACACATCTGTTGATGCTGTGTAAAAGCTCCCAAAAGGACCTCTGTAGGGGACGCATAGAAGCAATATAGGGAAGAAATCAGAGCGAAATTCTCCCTCAGAAACTTCCCGCATAGAGACAGAGAAAAGGCAGTGTGGAGGAAGTTAAGGAACCAGCACTTTCCCACAAAAGAGGTGATTATGCATCCCACTCTTCACAAAATTAGAAGCCTTCCTTTTCCACGTCTGTTCAGATCTAGTTTTGAATCTGTAGGTGAAGTAACTTAGGTAAGTTTAAAATTATTTCCCACCTAATTTCCAATTTTTTGACATCCTGTCAATAGATTTCAAATAAAATAATGGTAGTAACTCTAAGAAGAGAAACCAGTAGTACCTACTTAGAAAAAAAGTGACTTTATTATCCAATAAAGGTTATCAATAAGGTATAAGTATCATAAACTGTCTTCTGCACAAAGAAGTGCCCAGGAAAAAATATATATAATATATATAATTGTATGTGTGTGCGTGTGTGTGTGTGTATATATATATTCCATCAATATGCATAGTCTCTGGTAGAAATTTCTACTAGATATCCTTGCAGAGAACTACTAAGTATAGACATAAGAGTAATTTATCAATTTCAGAATGAATCAGCTTTTCAATCTGCCTTGCACTCCACTGAAAGGTTTTTTAATTATTAATTTCTCATACAATCACATAAAATCATCTGTCATCAAAAGAAATTATAAACATATACAGGAAGAGAAGTCAAAAGTATTTTTAGTAAACTCCAAGGCAAAGCACACCATTATTTTCCAATATACACAGGCTAATTCAAGCAAGCAAGTATTATATTGCATAGTTCTGCCTGCTATAGTTCTGCCTATTATGAGGATAATATAAGCTTTTGCATCAAATGGATTTACTTTAAAGAGTATAACCATGGAAACTCAAATAGAAAAGTGAAAGACAGACTCTAGCTCTTTTATTAATTCATGTTTTGGGCATTAGAATTCTAAAAAACCAAAATTTTGAAACTAGAACTTTACCTAATTTATTTAAAATTTTTCAAGGAAAAATTAAATATTAAAACAATTTAAATTTTAACATAAATTAAATTGGTTGGATGTTTATCTTAGCCCACGTAATATGGGAAAACCTTACCTCAAATGGGTAGCTAGATCCTTCTGGGTGAATTATGTATAAACCGCTCGGTGTTTTGGTGACAGAACCAATGGTATCCTTAATATCAGTGCAATCTAAACCTAGAAAAGCAAAATTATTTAATTGGGATATTTTCAAGTGTACATTTAAGGCAATCATTTTACTATAGAGAGTTGATAGTGCTATTATTATCATAATTTTCATTAATAATATTATTTTAACTCCCGCAAAATGAAAAATGGTCACAATTTTAGAAATAAGAAGAAAATTTAAGGGATTAAAGAATTTATGCTGCAAGAAGCCTTCACTTATAATATCACTGTTAGTGATTAGTTTCCTATACTGTTTAAAAGTTTCATTTGGGATCAACACTTATTAAACATATTTTATAATTACACATTCTCTTTCCCAATAAATAATGCCCTTTCAGAAATTTAAGTTTATCTTAGAGGACGTAATGTTTAAAGGAAGTCTACATGAACAGGGAGGAGAAAACCGAAAGGAATAAGCAAATTAACCACTATAGACACATCTTTCAGTATTCTATTCCCAGCTTCAGAGACTGATGTGTTTGGGACCACTAATACCAATAGCCAAAGGAAGAAAGGGGAAATCACTTTCTTAACCAAGAAATTATGCCTGACGTTAGAGCCTACTCTGTTTACAACAGTTAGAATTATAGCCCCCCATAATCACCTTCTCCAGAGCACTCATCTCTAAGGGATTGTAAACATGTGTATGTAGATATGGATATTACATTTTCTGGAAGATACTCTACTCTGTAGCATCTTTTATAAACTAAACAAATTCAACCCTTAGAGTGTCCATTATCCAAATGCCCGTCTTAATATCCTAGTTCTACCCCTATCACTTTACTTCATTGTGTTATCCTAACCATTTACGTAGTAAGGTATTACATAAAGCCCTTACCATAGTGCCCAGCACATCCAAATAATGAAGAAAATGCCATCTACAAAAAAGTTAGCTATAAAAAGTCATTTGCTTTCCCCTTCGTCTCTAGGAGACATAGATTTGTTGTTGCCTGTGTCCTTAATTGTTAAGAGATATTCTTATAATGACTCTGTGCTCAGAGACATGATAGAAATTCACGCTGAAGGACTGATCTGGGTTGGAGTATCTGTTTTATCATTACCTTTCAAATTAATGTGAACAGATTATTTCGATTTTTCTGGGCTGGATATTTCTTATCCGATGATGATGATCATAGCAAGCCCTTATATTGCTCTCCCTATGATTCCGGCAATTTTTTTTCCTTGTGATAAACATTTCATTCAGGCAATATTTTAAGAGACTTTCCTGTATTTATTCATTTAATCCTCACATCAACTGTAGGAGGTAGGTACTATCAGTTTACTGACGAGAAAACGTATCAAGAGAGCAGCAGGTCAGAAATTTGAAACCAAGGATTCTGACATCAGAGTCCATGCTCCTGACTACCACACCATACGTGCTTTGGGGCAGTTATGAGATATAATAAAATAATTTTAATAACAAAATAACGTGAGAAAGTGCCTGTCTTCCTACCTATCACATAGAAGATTTTCAGGCACTGTTTATTCTCTTCTTTTTTGAAGAAGAACATAAAGATCATGTTCTAGGCACTCAATAATATTTATTTGTTTAAACATTTGGAGATAAATTCATATTTATAAGATTTGTAGGGTATTGTTCTTAGAAGTCCAAGCCTTTAGGAATTAATATGCTGTATTTTACTAACTTTCAGTTTATTCTTGTCTTACATTTCTTTTTCCTTTCAAATTTTATGCCCCAATTTTAAACATTTCAAACATGTCAGAAACATTTTTTACAGGTGGGAGGAACTTTGAAACTTTCTTTTCTTCTATCTGAAGATGAATTATTAATAAGATATAAACCAGGAGCCCAGAACAATGCTACAGAAAACAATGTTATTTTCAACAGCTTCAGGATACCTTTATACAGCCATGGCTTTCACATGGTTGAAAAAGTATCCCATTTTAAGAAAGTACCACATTGTCTGTGGTGAAATTTGCTTAATGGCAGGTATTAGCACTCCAGTCTGTTAGAGAACGGTGAGCTGTAGTTTTTAAACAAAACTTTCAAATGGATTGACCTGTCCAGGAAAATTTTAAGCAATAAAAGACAAACATGTAAAGGCTGAAATACCAAAGTTCTCACCATGTGACTGAACTGGTCTGTGAGGAAAAGGATCCAGTTGTTTTCTAAAAACTTCTGTAGTCAAAAGGAGAACTCTATTCATGAGCTCGTTAACCTAAACACATGCATACACATTTAAGTAAATTTATATTTGAAGAAATTGCCATCTTTAAGCCTCTCATAAACCCAGCTCTGAAATACATAACGGTGTCCATTTCTCTAGATTGAGTTCTTACTGCTTTAACAAAGAATAAAGACAGGCCGGGCGCGGTGGCTCACGCCTGTAATCCCAGCACTTTGGGAGGCCGAGATGGGCGGATCACGAGGTCAGGAGATCAAGACCATCCTGGCTAGCATGGTGAAACCCCGTCTCTACTAAAAACACAAAAAACTAGCCGGGCGAGGTGGCGGGCGCCTGTACTCCCAGCTACTCGGGAGGCTGAGGCAGGAGAATGGCGTGAACCCGGCAGGCGGAGCTTGCAGTGAGCCGAGATTGCGCCACTGCACTCCAGTCTGGGCGACAGAGCGAGACTCCGCCTCAAAAAAAAAAAAAAAAAGAATAAAGACAAAGCTAAATTGAATTTCGTATTATCTACCTCCTTAACATCGATTTTATCTGCCCCTATTTCTGCATTTGGCTGCTCTTGCACATCTGTCTTTCATGCCTTGTCCAAACCATTGCTGTAGTTTCTTACCTCCTCCCTTGGCTCTTCCTCAAGTCATTGGCCACACAAGTTGATCAGATTGTGGCATTTCCTTGCTTAAACACTACAGTGGCTCGTTGGTGTGGTACAATTTCGTTCTTGCCTATTCCTGTAGTCAGTTTTCCTTAAATACTCAGCCTCACCAGCCACTCCACCCTGCATCAACTCCAAGAAGTTTCCCCAGAACGGAATGTCTCCTTCGCCTTACCCAACCTGTATGATTTTTAAAACATTTATTCATCCTTTATGACTGTTCACAGACTTTCTCCTCTGGGAAACTTTTTTGTATCTGAGACTTCCCTTTTGTGCCGTTCTAACAACCACATTTTTGTCAACACATTTTAATGCTCCACTAGACTGTATACCCCTTGAATAGTTCAATTGTTTTACTGCTTTTTGTTTGCCTAAAGTTTACTATGGTGCCTTTAACATAGTAGGCGCTAAATAGATGTCTGAACATGAAAGCATTTTTAAAAAAGATTATACCTCCAGCTAATTATACATCAACGTGCACATGCAATAAAAACAATGCTAAAACATCTATACCTGATTAGACAAATAATCCAAGGAAGCTTGTTGCTCATCCATCATATTCCTTAGTAGTTTTTTGGTACTTCTTGTGTAGGAAACAATAGAATTTTGCAAATTTCCTTAACCATAATTAAAAAGTGGCTGTTAAGTATTATATTGTTATAGAAAACAATCACAGTGAAAAATAGTGAATTTTACCTGATTTTGGATGTGTATGTTAACACAATACTATCTCAATTTATCTTAATACTCAGAATTACATATTTTAGTTAGTATGTATTTTGTTTAACTCAGGATTAACCCCAGAAATGATTGTGTCAATACTTATTAATGAAACTATGCTTCCTACTAATATAGATTATCCAGAATAATTAATCTGTTATCATTAAGAGACAGTGTTCTGATTATAAATTCTCACTTTACAAGATGAGATATATAAAGGCAGGAGATAGATGAGTCATCAATTCTTACTGTATAAGAAAGTTAATGGCAACAATTTTATACCAGGCAAGTTAAGTTTTAAAAGTACATCTTGGTTTTAATTTTTCTATTAATACTATATTTATGTAATTAAATTGCTAGCACATACATATACATACACATAATAAATCTTAGTCAAAGGTTTTGGTTATTTGGTTTCTGACTAAACATTTACCATGCATTTTCCTTTTAAAAATGTTTTTATCTTAGGAGAAAATTTCTTATAGTGAAGTTGCGGTAACAGTACAAATAACTTTTTGCTAACGCCTTTGAGACCATGTTGCCATGATGTACCATCATGCCCTTTCAGTGTGTATTTCTTACACCAAAGATATTTCTAATAACACAGCCATCAAAACTAGGAAATAAACATTGACTACCTATATTTCTCAGACCCTATGTGAGTTTTACCCAAGATAGCAATAATGATGCCCCCTATAACAAAAGGGCCCACACATTATTACGTATGTTATTCTTTAAAAATTTATTTTCTAAGTTTCTTTCCACCAGCAGTAGGATCGCATTAATAAATCTTGATATTTTTAATTCTACCTCACTCAGCTTCCTCTCTCTTTTTTATTTTCAGTCTCTCACTTTCTATTAGCTTTTCCCTGAATTTAGCCATCTGTCTTAATAGGCCTAAAGCTGCATTCATTGGTTTGAGAAGCCTGAGACCCTTTTGTTACACACAGAATTAGCTACATAGAAAAAGGATCCATTCATTTACCAAATATTTATTAAGCACCTATCATGGGCCAAACAATAAAGCTTCTGGCCTAGGATGATCACAATGTGTAGAAAATGACGCAGACAAAAGCTAAAGTATACTTTTCAATGTCTAGCCTAAAAATAATGAATCATATACCCTTATTATTGTGTTTATTTTTAATACTTACTACACATGAAATGTTTTTCTTCTCGTGTAATTTTAGTTTTAACATCACATGATTCCTCACAGTCTTCCTTACAAACAGTATCATTACTTTTACTTTCATCTTTTGCATTAGATACATCTTCTACAATGTTAACTACTGAAGAATCCTTTATATTAAAAAATAGAAATAAGAAAAAATACATTAAACATGTTATATGACATAATACATAATAAATAAGACTATAGGGAAAAGCTTAGATTTCAGGAAAGACAAGACTGATCATTAGAGAAAAATATAAGCTACTTAATTCAAACTTCCACAAATAAACCTGATGAGTAAATAAAATCTAATGGACCAATTTCTTAATATCCTAGGTAGCCACTCACAGGACAATATTTGAAATATGAAAGTTTGTGGAACAGCTTTTTTTAAGCAATGTGATATTTTATTACCTATCAGATATTTCATTGAAAAGTTGTGGGCTAGTTTTTAATCTAGGCCTGAAATGTCTTTAAAATTTTTTCAGAAGATATTTGTTGAGTCAATCTTCAGTTTATAGCTTCCTCAGTTTAAAAACAGTAACATTAAAGCAATTTTTCAACATTTCTAAATAAATGTTTTAATTGTTCCATAAATTATATTTGGTAGTTATGATTAATCTTTTCAAAATTCTAATCATGCTTTCCTAGCTAATATAATATTGCTAAAATTCTTACCGTAGAATGATGTACACAGTTACCTTGTACAGCTTCTCCACAAATAAAAATATATACATTTACGAATAAGAGTGAGGCTTGGAATGGAGACATCATATTTTTCTTGGATAGATGAAAACACTTCTTCAAATATCAGTCAGCTCTCTGTGGAAAGAACTACAGAGCATAGAGTCTTCAGTTAAAAACCTCTGGAAAGCGTACAACAAAAACAGAAGCCAATACTTACTAGTTTCCATGCCCTGGTTTGAAACAACACCCTTCATACGAAAAAAAAAGTAGCCTCTAGAGATCCTGACATTTTAAGTTGTACAATTTCTTTTTTATCACTTCATGTCTGTATTATATATCCAAGTTTTTGCAATATAGGCAACAAATAGATAAGTAAATAAATAAATGACAGATGTAGATAAATAAAGCATGAATTAATAAATTCATCTAATTTTTGTGAATCAGCCTTTTCTTGCCTTGGAAAAAAAATGCATTTGATAAGCTATACAGCAATAATTGCAAACTGCTTGCAAAAAAAAAGGAAATAGAAATGACTGATGGAGTGGTAAAAATATTACCTTGGAACTATTTCTATAAAATGCTAAGTAGAAATTTGATCAAGGTGGACATCCAGAGCAGATAATTCAGACTTAAAATATACTTTTAAACTGCCAAATTTCAAGGCCGGGCACGGTGGCTCACGCCTGTAATCCCAGCACTTCGGGAGGCCAAGACAGGTGGATCATCTGAGGTCAGGAGTTCAAGACCAGCATGGCCAACATGGCGAAACCCCGTCTCTACTAAAAAATACAAAAATTAGCCGGACGTTGTGGTGGACGCCTGTAATCCTAGCTACTTGGGAGGCTGAGGCAGGGAGAATCGCTTGAACCTGGGAGGTGGAGGTTGCAGTGAGCCGAGATCACACCACTGCACTCTAGCCTGGGCAAAAGAACGAGACTCCGTCTCAGAAAAAAAAAAAAAAAGCCAAATTTCAAGACTGTAATTAATCTGTAATTAGTTGTAATCTAATTACAACTATTTTGTCAAAACTGTAAAAATTCTGAACATCAGAGAAATAATGTTATTGAAAATGGCCACTCTTTGAAGGTTGATAGATCAATGTCTTCAAATTTTCTCTTTCAATGTCTCCTTCCCTTCATTCTACACACATGCCTAAGTCTTCATTATTCTCACATTAAGAGGCAAAGCAAAACTTTCCTGCATCTTTCTTCTGGTTCGAGATATTATTTTCTCCATCTCTTTTCCTGAACTGAGAACTGCCATAGTTTTTATGGTACTAGTACAATGACTGATACACAAGAGGCACTCAAATATTTTCTTAATGAAGAAACAGCTTAAAATAATTATCTGTTCTCTGACTTTCGTTCCTTACCACCTACTATTTAAACCCAAACAATCTTATCTCTTATTTGTGGCAATCACTTTCTCAGAGTTTCTCCAGTGAGATAGTATGAGATGGTTGGGAGTGCCGGCTCCAAGAGGAGATTGCCTAATTTAAAGACTAGTTTCAACACTCCCTTACCCTGGAATCTTGAACAAAGTTACTAATATTGCTACAGCTCAATTACCTCCTTTGTATTATGGAAACTGTTGTATGGATTAAAAGATTAATATATGTGACATTGAGGACAATATTGATGACTTTTTAAATTTATATTAATAGACAAATACACATATTGTAATCTTAAACTTCAAGTTGAAGTCTTACAAAATTGAAGTGAAAATGGCAGAACTTCAGCAGAAGTTGGCAGAACTTTAAATCAGCCAGATGTTAAAATTCTTTGTTCTTTCACATCTTGCCCAGAGACCAATTCAGGAAATTCTTATTTGAGCAAGAAAATACTTCAGCAGAAGATGGAAAAAATATATATACAGCCTCAGCCAAGACAAAAGTGAAAGCACAAAAAATTGTCCATCACAGCTGCCACATGGTTATAATACTTGTTAAATTAAATAAGCAGGAGGCCATTGCCTGAGGCTGTCTCTGTACTTTGAGCTCCTCTGTAGCAAACTGCAGCCTGACTTAGGAGTACATTTTTTGTAACAAATAGCGAAGTTTCAGCCAATCATAGGCAGCCAACTAATCAGAGTATACCCAAATAAGATAAACATCTAGCTGTAGTCAATCACATGATTCCTCTACTTTGTTTCTGTGTCCTATAAATAAAAGCTTGCTGCTCAAGCTGCTGGGTGGAGCTCTCTGAACTTCTTGTTCTGGGTGCTGCCCAATTCATAAATCATTCTTTGCTCAAATAAATTCTGTTTAATTTCTGTTCTAAAGATATTAAAAATAATATTCAGGCTGGGTGCGGTGGCTCATACCTGTAATCCCAGCACTTTGGGAGGCCGAGGCAGGCGGATTACCTGAGGTCGGGAGTTTGAAACCAGCCTGACCAACATGGAGAAACACCATCTCTACTAAAAATACAAAGTTAGCTGGGCGTGGTGGCGCATGCCTGTAATCCCAGCTACTCGGGAGCCTGAGGCAAGAGAATCGCTTGAACCCGGGAGGTAGAAGTTGTGCTAAGCCAATATCGTGCCATTGCACTCCAGCCTGGGCAACAAGAGCAAAACTCCATCTCAAAAAAAGAAAAATATATATATATATGTATATATATGTGTGTGTGTGTATATATTCAAATTCAAATTAAATAAGTTATGTGAATATGCTTTATAACCATAAAGTGGTTATTATTAGTTTCCTTTGTAAATAAAACATCAACAATTTATGAGACCACATTAATGAAATTGCAAGTCTAATAGACATCTCACATTTAACATGTTTGAAGCCTAACTCGTATTCATTATTCCACCCCTACCTATTCTTTCTCATCTTAGTAATGGCAATACACTTTATTCAATTGTTTGAGCCAAAAATCTGAGAGTCACATTTGACTTTTTTCCTCCCGTTTACTGCAGCCATCCACCAACACATCTTATTGGCTCAAGGTTCAAACTGTAAACATTTCTTGCCACCTCCACTGCTACCATCCTAGTGCAAGTCTGCCATCTCTGATAATCTTTTAACTGTCCTCCTTGTTTCTGGTCTTATCTCCTATACTCTGGTTTTCCCCATAACAGCTAGAGGGTCTCTTTAAAGGTTAAACAAAATTGTGTTACTCTTCTAGTCAAAACTCTCCAATGGATTTCCCTCCATTGAAAGTTGGATTTTATATTAAATCCTTGCATACCACACAAGTCACCACTAAATCTGGGCCATGTACCTCTCCAATCTCATCTGTTAGCACACTTCACTTATGATATGGTTTGGATCCACGTCCCTGCCCAAATCTTTTTTTTTTTTTTTTTTTTTGAGATGGAGTCTTGCTCTGTCACCCAGGCTGGAATGCAATTGCACAGTCTCAGCTCACTGCAACCTCTGCCTCTCAGGTTTAAGCGATTCTCCTTCCTCAACCTCCCAAGTAGCAGGGATTATAGGCCCCTGCCACCATGCCCAGTTAATTTCTGTGTTTTTAGTAGAGATGGAGTTTCACCATGTTGGCCTGGCTGGTCTCAAACTCCTGACCTCAAGTGATCCACCCACCTTGGCCTCCCGAAGTGCTGGGATTACAGACCCAAATTTTATGTCGAACTGTAATCCCCAGTGTTGGAGGTAGGGCCTGATGGAAGGTGATTGGATAATGGGGGCAGATTTCCCCACTGATGCTGTTCTCACGATAGTGAGTGATTTCTCGTGAGATCCGGTCATTTTCAAAGTGTGTGGCACCTCCCCTCTCTCTTTCAGTCCTGCTCCTGCCATGTAAGATGCCTGCTCCCACTTTTCCATCTACCATGAGTAAAAAGCTCACTAAAGCCTCCCCATAAGCGGATGCTGCCATGCTTTCTGTACAGCCTGTAGAATCATGAGCCAATTAAACCTCTTTCTTTATAAATTACTGAATCTCAGGTATTTCTTTATAGCAGTCTAAGAGCTGCCTAATACACCCTACCTCACTCTGTTCCAGCCACAGTGGTCTCGTGCTGTTCTTTGAGCACAACAGTATGATTCTGTCCTCACAGTCTTTTGTACTCACAGACCGCTGTGCCCTTATTCTTCATCCAGGTATTTGAATGGCAACCGCTTTCCTCCATTCAGACCTCTGTCCTAATTTCCCTTCCTTTGGGGTCTTTCCTGAGCACTCCCTCACAGATAGAACTGACATTGGTCTCTATCCCCCTCCACTATCCTACTTTCCATGTAGCACTTTTCACTACCCTAATATGTTCTAGTGGGGAAGAAAAATAAATATAAGCTTCATGAACATAAGGACTTTGAAGTTTGATTCACTGTATCCCTAGCATCTAGAAAGTGCTTGGCACATAGTAGGTGCTCAATATGTATTTCCTTAACAAAAGAAGGAATTGTTTTATGGTTTTACAGTGTGAAAGAATATAACATTATATTTAATTCAGATGCCCCTTCTGATAAAAATACAGAGGTTTTAGGGTAATATTCTTCTTTACTGCTTGAATCACAATTGCCTTTCCTGTCAAGAAATGAAGTTTATAAAATCCTCAAATTTTTTATTATCCAAATATCTAATCCTAAAGCCTTTTCCATAAATAACACTGACAAAAAGTCATGACAAAATCAAGAATCATGATGTTCAGAGCCCCTTGGGCCCTGCCTTTCTATAAGAATCTAGGATTCTACAACTAAAATAGAATGTGGAAAACCCACTTAACATTTTGAAGAAATAAAGAAAGAATTTAAAGGTCAAAAAAAAAAAAAACCTATGATAAAAAAAAAAAAAAAACTGGCAGCAGGGCCTGTTGGCTTACGCCTGTAATCCCAGCACTTTGGAAGGCCAAGGCGGGTGGATCACCTGAGGTCAGGAGTTTGAGACCAGCCTGGCCAACCTGGTGAAACCCCGTCTCTACTAAAAATACGAAAATTAGCTGGGCGTGGTGGCGGGCGCCTGTAATCCCAGCTACTCAGGAGGCTGAGGCAGGAGAATCACTTGAACCCGAGAGGCGGAGGTTGCAGTGAGCTGAGATCGCACCACTGTACTCCAACCTGGGCAACAGAGTGAGACTCTGTCTCAAAAAAGAAAAGAAAAGAAAACTGGCAACATTGTTTGAAATTTATTTTCTTCTTGATCATTACCATAAAACAATATTTGAATGAAGAATAATTATATAAGTCTAAACTGAAATAAAATCATAAGCCCCCACTGACCAAGTAGACCCCCTCTTGGCCAAGGGGACCCTGGGAAAACCTTAAAACATTTTTTGATTTCATGTTTGCTAAATACACATGCATCAGAACTACCTTCATAAATAATCATAACTCCTCCTGTATCCTATAAATTATGTATGTTTAGCCAACTTTTTCAGCATAAATCTCCTGTCTCAACCTCCCCTACTTCAAAGTACCTGCCTCTCTAGGCTTCAGCTAGAAGCACACTTTGCAGCTTGTGGGATGGCCCTCCTTCCAGGCTGTAACTCTTTCCTCTCCTTTCCAGATTCATAAATCACGTGTTTTTTTAAGTTAACATAAGAAAGGATATGTAGGCAATTGAAAAACCAAATTATGCTTCTTAGTGCTTATTGCAAGCCACAAAGCAGTGAGATGCCTAGGAGTTATGAGATTGCAAACTAATAATATAGCAAAAGCTGGACTTTTGGAATGATAACCATGCCTAAATACTCCAAATAGCAACCCTAATATACTCATATTCATCTGTACTTTGCACTGCCCTACTTTGCTCAGATCAGCCAAGGGAAGACAAACTTGTGATGATAGCAGTGGGAATAGAATCAAGGCCATTGCCTGCGGCCAGGCCAATTAAAAACTTGCCAAGATAGCCAAGTGTCCAATTGTATCCATTTAGCTTTTCGTGTCAGAATTGTATATTTTATCCTGCTGGTATGCTCCTGAAGGAGACTTCCTGTGTTTTGTGTCTTAAATCTAAACTGGATTTGTTGTGGCACTTTAAAATCTGTCCCCAGTGTACATTCCAATTTCAGTCATTACAACCAAGTTTGCAAAGATTTTTTTAAATAATTTCAACTGGAAAAGTTTATTATTTGAACTCTTAAAATGAACAAATTAATTCACAAAGGCAGAGACATTTGAATGGTGGGTGGATAATCTTTATTTGGTCTGTACATTTGGCTTCCAATCTGGGAATTTTTCCAAGAAAACACTGACTGAAATACAGTCAGAATTTATATGTGCATTTACATTAGGCTCCAACAATAAGATTGAGCCTTTTTCAAAATTTTCACTTGCATAGCCAATAAACTAGTGGCTCAAAAATCCATTTAATTTTCCATGCTTCCCAAAACCATGTCAATGCAATGATCTCTTTTGGCATATCATCCCAAGAGATTGCTAGTTTTGCTGTGATGGTCCATTTCCAGAATCTGGCAGCAAGGCAAGAACCATTAGGAGGCTTTGAAATGTAGACCTTATAAGTAGGGCAAAGGCAAGGAAGACGACTGCAGAGGGAATGCCAGAAGTATTACCGAGTGGATGAGAAAATGCAGGAAAGGAAAATTTCCACTTCACAAAGACATTTTAAAAAGACGGTGTTTGGGGATAGTGATGCCACAGAAAGACTCACAACTCAAAATCTCATAACAGGATTCAGTAGTTTAACAAATTCAACTCCAAATTGTCCCCCAGACAATCACTGCAGAATCCTCCCGGTGGCAATTGCCTGTATCTGAGGATTTTTCATTTGTCTTTCGTCACTGTCAGTACTGCCACAAAAACACTCTCCTAAAAAGGGAGGTAGAACTGCATCAGGCTCTAAAACACCACCCAGCTCACCCCTCGCGCAGCAACGCGGGTCGCTAGGGATGCCTGGGTGGCCATCAGCCGCTCGAAGCGGGCGTGGCTGCCGGAGCCTGCGATTGGCTGCTTCGTGCATATCGTCCCGCCCCGCCCTGTAGCTCCTCCCAGGTTTCCGTTGTCAAGGACGCGGCGTCGGTTGTTGTCAAGATGGCGGCTGCGGGGTTGCTGCCGCCTCCTCTGCTATTGCCCTGCGAGGTCGCCGCTGCCTCAGCTGCCATCTCCACTAAAGGCACAAGTGCCGCTGCGCGGGAGCTAGGGCTCTCGCGGCCGACCCTTCGGCGCCCGTGACGCGGGGCCTGAGAGACGGAGTATAGGGAGGGGCCGAGCAGGAGCAGGAGGAAGCCAGATCTGCCATGAGGGAGGCGCTGGGGGCGAGCAGAGAGGCGGCGCTGAAGTGAAGGATGCTGGCGGGGAGGCCCGGAGCCCGGAGCGCGGTCGGGGAACTGGGCACTGAATCATCGGACAACCTCGACAGAGCCCCCCTCGACCCTCGGGAGAGCGGCAGGCATCACCGACCTGGCGCTTACCTGTATCCTTCCCATTCTGTGGCTGCCAGGGTAGCGATGTTGAAAACGGGGCCCATCTTTTTTCCAATTAGATTCCCATTACCTTTGACGCAGGGTGATCAAAACTAGCAAGTCATCATAGTGCAGATATTTGCTTTAGCAACTGTCGTGGCTCACCTTAGACCTGAAATTATACCATTTTATCTAATTCTGTGGCTGCTTCCGCCACATCACCCTGTTATCCTACTCCCATTCTTCAACTTTGTAACATTTTTGTGAATTTTAAAACACATCAACTGCGTATTCTGTGGGGATTATTTTTTACTTTCTAGAATTATGCCATTATGTTCTTCACTTATATATTAACTACTTCCTGATTTATCATACTACTTGGAGAGAGAAATTACACAAATAAGTAAAATGTTTTGCTATCCTGAAGAGTACGTTTTAACAGTTATCCTAACACAGCCCTAAATCCATTTACCAGAGCTGCTTAAGGCTACACAGTTTGGTAAGTTGTTTTGTTTTCCATCTCTGCCAGTCTGTTGTCAGAGCGACAGAAGAGAGGAAATGAGAAACAAGGGACCTGGACGCTTCACGATCTGGGTTATCTCTGACTTTTCTCGAAGAGTTAGTTAAGCCGACCTTTGATGTTGCTGTTGGTTGCATTGTAGAAAATGGAAAAATGAGAAGTATTTTGTTATCAAAATCTGTAAATCACGTTTATTCCTTTAGAGACTGTTGTGATGATTAGGATTTAACCTTTGTGTTCCCAAAGGACTTGGTTGATTGACAGTGATGGTGTTGTGTAATCATCTTCATTCTTGTCAGAGATGAGTGTCTTCTCTTTGCAAGTTAACCCTGTTTTCTTATCCTCCTTGTCTCCAACTTCTAGGATGTTCTTTGTACTCTGTTACAATTTTAGCAGCAAGTCAACAATGTGTATTGAGTGCCTGCTCTTTGGCTGACTCTGTTCTGGGTTCTAGGGATACAAATCTAGTGAGGAAGACAAATGTGTGTAGAGCTTCACTAAAAATAAAACATCTCTCCTCCGATCATGCTTTCTCCAACCTTCCATCCCTTCAGTCTTTTCTTTCTTTGGGCAACTTCTCAAAATGGTAGCTTGTAACAGCAGCTTCTAGTTCCTCTCATCTATTCATTATTAACCCCATTCAGTTTGGCTTCTGCCCTTGCTACTCCCCAAAATTGCCCTCTTAAAGATGTACTCTGAAATGAACACAATCATTTTCTGTATGGATTTAATTCTAGCCTCTTAACATTATATGTTCTTGGACACAACTGCTATTACACTGACCCTGATTTATCTCTAAATCAGAAAATAGGGAAGTATTGTAAATGGCTCATTGAGAGTGTTGTTCTATTATTTTCATTAATAAAATGGTTGTAGGCCTCAGTTTTTAAAATTTATGTGGTATAAATTTTGATACAACTGCCAAAGAAAATATTCATAAATAGAATCCAGCAATACTTTGAATGAATATGACCAAATAGACTCTATTGCAGAATTAGAATGACATTTCCTATAAATACAACACTAAAAAATATCCATAAAGGCTAAATATATAGTTAAAATTAGGCAAGTTATAAATGAACATTTTAATAGATGACCAACAGACTTTGATAAAATCCAACAACGTGTGTGTAGGGGGGGAGGCTGGTTTATATATATTTTTGCTAATTTGTGCATATATATATGTTTAGATAATATATATTTAAATTGGAACAGAGGAAGTATTTTTGAACATAAGATTATAACACTAAATCAAGAATATTATGTTTACTAGTTGGAAAAACACTAAAGCACCTTTTATATAAGTTTAATTAGAATGTTCTTTGTGTCTATGTTTTCCATTGGATACCTAGTACACAGTAGGTGCTCAAATTTACATGACTAAATGAAAAAAAGGAAAGAAAACAAATGAAAGGACCATAGTCTTAAAATAAGCAAGTACGTGGTAACATTTACATTTCGATTTCAAATATGAACATGATACTGAGAGGCCATCTGGCTTTCTGTTGAAGACATTTTCTCACTGGAGTCAGAATTTTCTGACTCTAAAGGTTATAAAACAACAAAACCTTATAAAGTTTATTTAATTAAAATTAGCTAAAGTTCTATCATTTCAATCTCTTTTGAGAGTTCAAATAGAAATAGAATAAAGATTTTTTTAAAAGGAAGGTCTCTCATGTCCCCTTATACCTGCCTTTTTTTCCTCAGAAATATCTCTAGACTTCAACCCTCCCATTTTATCCTAGCACCCATCTTGCCTCTCCTTTCCTCTCCAGTTTATACCCTATTCTTAACTATTTGAACTTTCTCTCACCAACATCTTTGGCTATTTGTACCACAATCATTCTGCCTCAGTCACTCAGTAACTACTAAAGTCCTGCTCTTTACTCCTTCATGCAAATAATAAAAATGCTGTCAAAGAAAAAATCACAAAACAATACAGATTGTACCACTAAAGATTGATGGTTTCCAGCTTCACCTAAACAGGAACAGGGTTCTTTCTTTTTCCTATTAATGCCTCTGCCAGGTCTCTGTCACCTTCCACCACACTCAGTGTACTGTCTTACCACTTGATAAGACATGGATGCCCTGACAGGTCTCTTCCAACAAACAGCACAAACTCACACACTCCCACCCACCTGTCTTTTTTTTCCTCCAGGCTCACTGATGGGATCTTACTTTTACTGTAGAAAGTGAAGTAAACCCATTCAGCTGGGCCAGGTGGCTCACATCTGTAATCCTAGCACTTTGGGAGGCCGCGTAGGCAGATTGCTTGAGTCCAGGAGTTTGAAACCAGCATATCTCTACAAAAAAATACAAAAATTAGCTGGCTGTTGTGGTGCATGTTTGAAGTACTACTTAAGAGGCTGGGACGGGAGGATTGCTTGAGACTGGGAGGTGAAGGTTGCAGTGAGCTGAGATTATGCCACTGCACTCCAGCCTAGGCAACAGAGTGAGACCCTGTCTATAAATAAATAAATAAGTAAGTAAATAGTATTTTGCTACTACATACATAATAAAACATAGTTTTGTACCTTGTCTTTCTAAAAGGTACTGCCCCATGCTCATGAGATTTTGGAACTTATGTACATAGTACATTTCTAATGGCATATACATTTGTATAACCCTCTTAGGAGCCAAGTTTTCTATAGTGCACTAAAAGATATAAAAATGCATATGCCTTTTGTCCTCATATCTACCCCAGAGAATTTTCTCCAAGAGAATAATTCAGCAGGTTTTTATTAAATCATTACTATATTCTAAGAACTATGCCAGGCATGAGAGTTACAGAAATGTAGTGAAGACACTTATGATGTACTCATGAAGGTGTCATCAAGTCATCTGGTGGAGGTTAGAAAAGGCTTCAAGGGAAGGAACTGCTTGAGATGGCCCTGAAAGGATGAGTAGAGTTAGCCAAGCGTGTGCCAAGAGATAATGGTATGATACAACACGGGTTGTTCTGTTTATAATTATCTTAGTGTGTCTGGGCATAAGATTCATACAGGGAAATGTTAAGAAATGAAGTTGAAAAAACAAACTGTATTATAGAATGGTTTATATATAGGTCCAAGAACTTTGGAATTTTTCTTGAAGGTGATAGGGAGTTTTTAGAGAATAACAAAGAGAAACACAATCAGATTTGTATTTAGCTGACTTCGTGTAGGTTCAAATAGAGGATGGCCAGTTTTGGAGTAAGATGAGTTAGAGGAGCACTGCAATAGTTGAAGCAAGGGATTTAGAGCACCTGAGTTAAGGGGGAGGAAGAAGGTACAGTAGAGGAGAAATAGAATCAACATAACTTTAATAGATTTGGGGGAAAAATGGGTTATGTAATACATGGTTACTTGTGATGATAACATTTTAAACAACCTAACTGGAGAAAAGACTTAGTTGGGAGAGGAGAAGTGAGGATAGAGTGGGGTAGAATAAGCTGTGCTTTAAAATTACATGTTACAATCCATAGTATTCTTGGTTTTGTTTTTTTAATGTTAAGTATCTAAAAATTCCCTTCTTTTGGACAGGTATTTAGCAGTGTTTTTTATGGAACTACCTACCTTTACCATGCAGCCTGTATAAAAAACAAAATTTAACCAGCCATCTAATTTTTTTAAACTTGAATACCTTATTTGAAAAGATACAAAAGCAGCAGGATTCTTTATATTAGTAATTAATAATTCAGCAGGAAACAAACTATACTATTATATATAAATAAAGAAAGACAATCATTTGGTTAAATTGAAGACTATGTAGTTGTCAGAACATTACAAACATTACATTTGTGATTTTCTTTATGCTGTTGTGATGGGACTTCAGACATGTCAAACAGAGAACAGAACTGTCTCCTCCTTCTCACTGAAGCCGAAGCATCTTCCCTCCCTTCAACCTCATGTTGGCCCTGTGCACACTGAAAGAAAGTTGCACTTTTCTTTACTGCCAAGTTGTCACTTTTAATACCTAGCCATCTTGTTGAAGTCTGGCTCTTAATAAAGTATTCTATCAGAGAAAAACAGTTTTTCTGTGCTAGCAAAGAACCAAATTTTCTTCCCTTTTGGCTTGATTTTTATAAATCCTTTAAAAGAAATCTTTAAGTAAAAATATGTTTGTGAGCGTGTTTGGGTCTTTGTCTTGAAGTAGTGTAAAATTTTATTTAAAATGAAGGTAAAATGAATTGTGGCCTATGGTATAAAGATGGTTAAATAGCAACATGAAACAGATAAGCCCCCATCAGCAAAGGTCTAAACAACAAAATGTTCAAATAAATCTGTTATTCTGAATAACAGATTTAATATGTTATTCAGAATATGTAATAATAGAGTTTCTTTATAATATTGATGCTGAAGCACTATAGGATCCTGAAATTAACATATGTTGAATTAACAAATTATGTACCATGTAGTTTATTATTGAGTGTATTTCTTGTCTTGTTTTACCATCAATAATCAATTTATGAAATTTTTACAATCTTGATTAAGTGCAACTTTTAAAGAGAATTTTGAACCTCCATCTTAGAGTAAAAAGTTTTTAAACAAGCTGTTTGTTCTAAAAAAGACAAGTAGATATGCCCTACCATCTATAACTTCGGTGTAATCTCATATATTTCTACATCTAATGATGAGGTACTAAATGTGATTACATGGTAATTGAATGAACTTTTTTTTTTTTTTGAGACAGAGTCTTGCTGTGTTGCCCAGGCTGGAGTATAGTGGCGTGTTCTCAGCTCACTGCAGCCTCAACCCCCTCCAAGCTCAAGCGATCTTCCCACATCAGCCTCCCAAGTAGCTGGGGCTACAGGAATGCACCACCACACCTGGCTGATTTTTGCATTTTTTGTAGAGACGGGGTTTCACCATATTGCCCAGGCTGGTCTCAAACTCCTGGGCTCAAGCAGTCTGCCCACCTTGAACTCCCAAATCGTTGGGATTACAGGTGTGAGCCACTGCACCCGGCCAAATGAACTTCTTCTAATTCAGAATCATTAAAAACAGAAGACTCATGAAAAACAGAAAATTACTCTGACAAATTCGATAAAGATATTTAATAATGTCAATTAAAACACCACTAAATAAATTGGAGAAATTATTCATATTGCTACAACTTATTTAAGGAGAATTTAATGTTATAAAATAAATTTCAAATGAATAGATGATTAGGATAACCAAAATATTCCCCTTTTTCTCTGATGAGCTTCTGGATACACAGATGACTATG
This sequence comes from Trachypithecus francoisi, assembly GCF_009764315.1. Classification (NCBI taxonomy): domain Eukaryota; kingdom Metazoa; phylum Chordata; class Mammalia; order Primates; family Cercopithecidae; genus Trachypithecus; species Trachypithecus francoisi. The sequence continues at coordinate 92,083,214 of NW_022681473.1, forward strand.
CATGGTTTTCCTAGTGGTATTTTATAACCACTAAGTAAGTCAGAAACTATATTCCTAACTGTTCTAGTTATATGGCTATTTGATTGTTTAATATTTGAAAATGTACTTTCCTACTATAGATTAAGGGATCTGTTGGAACATTTACTTCATCTACTTTCTATTAGTGAAATACAACCTTCTTATTTCATTTTCTTATATTTATGGCTATGAGGGCAACTAGTTGGTAAGTACTCAAATATCTGTGTAATGAGGACATGCTCAGTGGCTCACACCTGTAATCCCAGCACTATGGGAGGCTGAAGTGGGCGGATCACCTGAGGTTAGGAATTCGAGACCAGGCTGACCAACATGGTGAAACCCCGTCTCTACTGAAAATACAAAAATTAACTAGGGGTGGTGGCACGTGTCTGTAGTCCCAGCCACTTGGGAGGCTGAGGCAGAAGAATCCCTTGAACCTGGGAGGCAGAGGTTGCAGTGAGCTAAGATCATGCCACTGCACTCCAGCCCGGGCGACAGAGTGAGACTCCATCTCAAAAAAAAAAAAAAAAACCTGTGTTATGAATGAAGATATATAGTCTTCTTATCTGAGCTCATTTTTTTTTTTTTTTTTTCCTGAGGTGGAGTTTCGCTCTTGTTGCCCAGGCTAGAGTGCAGTGGTGCAATCTTGGCTCACTGCAACTTCTGCCTCAGAGGTTCAAGAGATTCTCCTGCCTCAGCCTCCTGAGTTGTTGGGATTACAGGTGCCCGCCAGCACGCATGGCTAATTTTTGTATTTTTAGTAGAGACGCGATTTCACCATGTTGGCGAGGCTGGTCTCAAACTTCTGACCAGGTGATCCACCCACCTCGGCCTCCCAAAGTGTTGGGATTACAGGCGGGAGCCACGGTGCCCAGCTTGAGCTCATGATTTCTAAAAGATTTTTTTCTCCAGGAGAAGTGAGCTATATCTTAAGTTCTAATACCAAATCAGAATTTTTTTTTTTTTTTTTTTTTTTTTGAGACGGAGTCTTGCTCTTGTTGCTCAGGCTGGAGTGCAATGGCACAATCTCGGCTCAGTGCAACCTCCGCCTCCCGGGTTCAAGCGATTCTCCTGCCTCAGCCTCCCAAGTAGCTAGGATTACAGGCATGCACCACCAAGCCCTGCTAATTTTTGTATTTTTAGTAGAGACGGGGTTTCGCCACGTCGGCCAGGCTGGTCTTGAACTCCTGACCTCGTGATCCGCCTGCCTCAGCCTCCTAAAGTGATGGATTACAGGTGTGAGCCACCGCGCCCAGCCCAACATTTTTTTTTACATAAAATGTTTGCCAGTCATATACTAATGTGGGCACATACTAATTATTCCACAAAAACTATCATTACATCATTTGCATGAGGCTGTAGTTATATTTATCATATAGCACTTGACACTCTTCCACTAAAGATGTAGACCATTGTTCTTAACTTAATGCTATCATTAGAGATATGAAAATCCATCTGGAGAAAAATTTAGAAGAAGAGCGCCAGATATTACTGCAGCAACAAAAAATATGTCGAAATCGAGCACGTAAATATTTTGTGGAGTCAAATCGGAGAAAAAAGTAAGTCATTGCACTTTATTCTGAAGTACAGAAATTCAAAGTCAGTATAAAGTAATAGTTTCTCTACTTTGTAGCACTTTATGAAACTAAGTCATGGCAATGTTATCTGTGAAACACTGATCAAGATTTGTGTGACTTTGGAAATTTTATTATTGTTTTCCTCCCCATAGCACAAGGGTGGTGGTGTATTATCTAGGTCTCTGACAGTAGCAGTCTTTTTTTTTCATAGAACAGCTTATTGCATTGTCATGTACACTTCTTAAAATGACTATGAAATGTACTATCTTCTTTTTTTGTATCATTTCATGATGATTTTTAAATTACCAATTAATATTTAGTCTCTATTGGTATATAGTTTGAGTTTGATTTGTTATTCACTTCTATATAATTTTTCTATATCTGCCACTTTTCATTCGTTCAATCTGAAAAAATGGAAAAATATGAATAATGGTACAAAAATTGGAAAAATATGAATAATGGTAGAAATATGAATAGCAGTAGAAGTGGTAGAAATGTTTTATAAGTGAATGCTGGAAAAAGAAGCTTTCTAAGGTAAACTAGAAACTCTAGTAAAGTAAAAATACAAATTGTTCAATCACGCTTAACATTTTTCAGGATGTTTTTTAAATATTAGATTTTTTTGAGACAGAGCAGTTATGCCATTTTTAAATTGTTTTTGCTACCTTGTCCATATTTCTACAATATATGAATAGCAGAAAATCCCTAAAGTTTATTAACTACATCACTGGGCGTATGTTACAAATCCCATTTGAGGAATACAAAGTTGTTTACCTATAATTTTTGCCTGGCATTATGTTTATTTTTAGATTAACTTTTTCATTGTCTGATGTAGTTGAAATTATTTACTGAAATTTAGAATTTTATTTTGTATGTATCTGTTTCCATTTTTCTCCTACTTTTGGGCTCCTGGCATCTATAAACGGCATGTGACAGGTGTTCGATAAAGATGAATAATCATATGTTGAAAGAGTAATGGACTTTGGGGTCAGAGATGTAGGAAATACTAGCTCTATGAATTAAAGGAAGTCTGTTTAATGTCTTTAAGCCTCAGTTTTCTCATTTATGATTGGAATTAATAACATCTGTTTCAATGGATTTTGCTGTACAGCAGAAAGGGTAGAAATAAAGTGGAGTATTTGAGAATACATGTAAAAATATCAGTGTCTGACATATAAGACTTCCTATTTTTATTATTAATGTTTGTCAATTGTTTATTTTACAATAATCGACTTTGTGTAATAGCAAGCCTTATATGGAATTTTATTAATAAATTTTCTATTTGTATTCTCTCATCAAATGTAAGAATTCTGATGTAGAAAATGACAGAAAAGAAATTTTGGTTTAAAATTCTAAGAGGCAGGACATTTTCCAATAAAATATTATTGTGTTTTAGTTTCTGTTACCCTAAAGTGCAATGTAAAGATACATAAACATTTCTTTTAAAACACTAATCATTTGTCTCTGTATTTCACCTTTTATAAGGGGGCCAAATTATTTGTGCATATCCCAATTTCAGGAGCTGTTTATGATTATGGTCTTCTTAACCATGCCATGATCTATCAATTTATACTTTACATCATTTAAGTTTATACTGTCCACTTACATTGTGGTCACAAAGGATTTTTTTGTTTTGTTGTGGTTTTGGCAGTGTGTGTGTGTGTGTGTGGTTTTTTGTGTTTTGTTGTGTTTTTGAGATGGAGTCTCACTCTGTCGTTCAGGCTGGAGTGCAGTGGCACAATCTCAGCTCACTACAACCTCTGCCTCCCAAGTTCAAACGATTCTCCTGCCTCAGCCCCCAGAATAGCTGGGATTACAGGCACGCACCCCCATGCCCAGCTAATTTTTTTGTATTTTTAGTAGAGACAAGATTTCGCCATGTTGGCCAGGCTGGTCTCAAACTCCTGACCTCAAGTGATCCTTCCGCCTGGGCCTCCCAAAGTGCTGGGATTACAGGCATGAGCCACCATGCCTGGCCATCCATACTATATTAAAGAAAATTAGGATATTTTGAAGTTATCTTTGACTATTTAAAATGTTGTGACATAAGACAGTCGTTTATTCACTCAACTAACATTTACTAGGAAACCCCAAGGTTTCATATTCTGAAGGATAAAAAGATACAAAGCATAATTTCTGCCCTCAGATTACTGATAGTGAAATAATAAAAGATGGCAATGCTATGCAGTAAGTACTACAATAGCATCACTTCCAAGATTCTATGGAAGCACATGCCATAGACTTAAAGGACAAGAAAGAATTCCTGGAAGAACAAAGTCTTTTGTATTAGTTAACCAAGAGTTAGCCAGAGAAGATGAAGAGGAAGGGAGATGTTTTATTTAGAGAGAACAGTATATGAAAAAGCCTAATGTTATGAAATACAGGACAAAAGTTGTATGTAGCTGATGCATGGGAATATGTGTAAGAGTATCAGGAGATGAAGTTACAGTGTTGATAGTACACATTTTATGAAATAACTTTTATGACAATCTAAAGAAATTAAAGATGCTGTTGAAGGAACAAAATCAGAGGAATGTCATGATCAGATTTATATTTTAGCTCATTATAGCAAAGGGGTAGAGGATGAATTGAAAACAGGCTGGAGGCAAAGAGTACAGTAGAAAGCTGTTATAATGTTCTAGGCAAGAGGATGGTTATGGAGGTGGAGTTGGATTGAGTAGACAGGGTCAATAGGAGTCAAGGATTAATTATAGGTGAAGCATGATCAGCATTGCCAGAAATGGAATTCTTGTAGATTATGAAAACTTTAACATTTTAACATAAATTTTTCTAAAATACAATGCATATTTCTGTAATCTTTCATATAGTTTATGATAAAGGTGGTTTGATCTTCTTACCCTAGAATCATTATTATGAGCATTAATATTCTCCATTATATTATTGTACTGCCTTTGAGCTGTTAAGCTTTATTTAGTTTATAATAAGTAGCCTGTAACAGTTAAACTTGGTGAGTTCTTGCATCGAGGATTATCTATCTTCTTGTAATTTCTCTTTTTAAAATTAAACTCTTGGCTGGGCGCAGTGACTCACGCCTTTAATCTCAGCACTTTGGGAGGCCGAGGCGGGTGGATTACTTGAGGTCAGGAGTTCAAGACCAGCCTGGCCAACCTGGTGAAACCCCGTCTCTACTAAAAATACAAAAATTAGCCCGGCATGGTGGTGCACTCCTGTAATCCCAGCTACTCAGGAGGCTCAAGCAAGAGAATCTCCTGAACCTGGGAGGCAGAAGTTGCAGTGAGCCAAGATCACGCCACAGCACTCCAGCCTGGGTGACGGAGCAAGGCTCCATTTAAGAAAAAATAATAAATTAAATTAAATTAAACCAAATTATACTCTTTATTTTGAGGTAATTGTAGATTCACAGGCAATTGTAAAAAATAAAACAGAGAGATTCCATATACCTTTTACCCAGTTTCCCCCGGTGATAACATCTTGTAAAACTATAGTACAGTATCACAACTAGGATAATGAGATGTTTGTAGTCAAGATACAGAACACTTCCATCACCATAAAGATCCCTCAAGTGTTGTCCCTTTATAGCCACACCTACTTCTCTCCCAGTCCCACCCCCTGGAAATCACTCATATGATGTTCTCCATTTCTACAGTTTGTTTTCATTTCCAGAGTGTTGTATAAATGGGATCATACCATATATAACCTTTGGGGTTGGCTCTTCTCACTCAGTACAGTTCTTTGGGATTCATTCAAGTTGTAGTGTGTATCACTAGCTTTTTTATTTTTATTGCTGAATATTTATTATTATTTCATGATGTGGATGCACCAGAGTTTGACCATTCATCCATTGAAGGACATGATATCTCAGTCTATTATAAATAAAGTTGATAAAAAACATTCATGTGTAGGTTTTTGTATAAACATAAGCTTTTATTTCTCTGGGATAAGTGACCATGAGTACTCTAGGTAGGTCACATGGTAGTTGCACGTTTAGTGTATTTAAAAACTGCCAGCTGTTTTTCAGAGTATAAGCATGATCGAGCTTTTCCTCATCCTCACTAGCATTTGGTATTGTCACTTTTTTATTTTAATCATTCTGATAGGTATGTAGTAATATCTCATTGTGGTTTTAATTTGTACTTAGGGAAGTACAAAATTGCTAATGATGCAGATTATCTTTTCATATTTTATTTACCATCTGTTCTCTTTTAGTGAAATTTTCTTTACATTTGTATTCATTTTTAATTTCTTTACATTTGTATTCATTTCTTTACATTTGTATTCATTTCTTTACATTTGTATTCTTTTATTATTGAGTTTTGAGAGCTCTACATATATTCTAGATACTAGTCCTTTGTCAGATATGTAGCTTGTAAATATTTTCTCCTACCTTGGAGATTGTTTTTCCATCTTCTTGATAGAGTGTCTTCCAGAGCAGAAATTCTGAATTTTGATGAAATTCAGTTTATTGGTTTTTCTTTTTATGGACTGTGCTTTTGGTATGAAGTCCAGGAACTCTTTGCTTAGCCCTAGGTTCTGAAGATTTTTCTCCTGTGTTTTATCCTCAAAGTATTATAGTTTTATGTTTTACAGTTAAGTCTGTGATCCAGTTTTAGTTAATCTTTGTATGAAGTATCAGATGTTTATCAAAGTTTGGTGGTTTTGTTTGATAGTTTTTTGGGGGATGTGTTTTGTCTCCAGATGTCCAATTGGCCCAGCGTTATTTGTTGAAAAGGCTACCTTTCCTCCATGAATTGTTTTTGCACCCTGTCAAAAATCAGTTGAGCATATTTGTATGCATCTATTTTGGGGTTCTTTATTCTATTCTACTAATTTTTGTGTCTATTCTTCCATCAACACTCCACAATTTTGATTACTGAGCTATATAATAAGTCTTCAAATCATGTAGGCTGATTCTTCCCACTTTGTTCTTCTACAAAATTGTTTTAGGTATTCTAATCTGCCTTTGAATATAAAATTTAGAATAACCTAAACCTGCAAAAATTATTGTTGGGAATTTCATAGGAATTGCATTATACTTATATATCAATGTGGGATGGGGAAAATTGACATCTTCTATTGGTCTAAAATTAGCTTTTTTGTGTGTGTCTCTGCCAGGCTTTGGTATCAAGATGATGCTGGCCTCATAAAATGAGGATCTCCTAATAAATCTACTGAGTTTTTTATTTCAGTCGTTGCATTTTTTAATTCTAAATTTTTTCATTTGACTCTTCTTTATATTGATTCTTTATGTCTTCTATTTATTTGCTGAGACTATTTTTTCATCTGCAGACGTGCTCATTGAAGCATTTTTGTCGTGGCTGCTTTAAAATTTTAGCAAATAATTCTAACATTCCTGTCATCTTGATGGTGGCGTATGTTGATTGTCTTTTTTCACTCAGTTTGAGAGCTTCCTGGTTCTTGGAATGACAAGTGATTTTCTCTTGAAACCTGAACATTTTCATATTCTATTCTAAGATTCTGTGGCTTATTTAAACCTTCAACTTTAGCTGGCTCTCTCTGACACTGCTCTAGTGGGGGAAGAAGGGATGCAGCCTCACCATGGAAAGATGGAGATAGAAGCCAAGGTTCATCAATCAGCCTCTGTGGACACCAGACGAGTAGGAGGGTTCCTTATTACTGCTGAGCAGTAGCAGGAGTTCCAGCTTCTCACATGGTCTCCATTGATACCACAGTGGAGGTGGCCTTATTACTGCTGGATGGTGATGAAAGTCATGTCTCACTGCAGGCTTCCTCATGTCTCTCTGCAGGCCTCCTCAGATATCACCCACTATGGAGAGGTAGGGCATCTCTTCCTGCTGGGTAGGTGAAAATCCAGACTTGCCACATAGTCTCTGCTAATACCAGGGTGAGGAGAAGACCACATTACCACCAGGTGGAGATGAGAGCCAGACGTTCTACTCAGCTTCTCTGACAACATCCCTACAGCAGGGTTGAGAGCACATTGTTATAAGGGAGGCAAGGGTAGAAATCTAAGCTCTCCATTTAGTCTTTTCTGGCTGGATGGGGATGGAACCACAATTTTCTGTGGTGTTCGGATGGAGTAGCAGGATTATTGCCTAAGTTTTCTGCCTAGCTATGCTGATCTTTTCCTTATCCTGAGGCTAGAAAGCGCAAACTTTAGTTGGTGTGTGTGTGTGTTTGTGTGCGCGCACACACGTGTGTGTGTGTGTGTGTAAGCTTTTTGATGCTTCCATGCTTCCAGCTTTTTTCTGCTCCAAGTCTGGAATATATGAAGCAAAAAGAAAACCCAGAGAACTTAATCACCATGTCCTTCCTCAGGCGCCAAGGTCCCTAGCCTGCTGACCTCCTCTTCTTCACTTCTCAGACTCTTCTTATGGCGGGGGTGTGTGTGTGTGTAGTTGTCCCTCGGTATCTGCTGGGGATTGGTTCCAAGACCCCCAGGGATACCAAAATCCACAGATGCTCAAGGCTCTTATATAAAATTGTGGAGTATGTGCATACAATCTATGCACGTCCTCTCATATGCTCTAAATCTTTTCTAGATTACTTATAATAACTAATACAGTGTAAATGTTATGTAAATCGTTGTTATACTGTATTTTTATTTGTATTATTTTTATTGCTGTATTGTTATTTTTATTGTTTTTTTCCCAAGTATTTTCAATCCAGGGTTGGTTGAATCTATAGATATAGAACCCACAGATATGGAGGGCAAACTGTATATATCATGCACAGGAGTTTTAGTTGTACTTAGTGGGAGAAATAGAAAAAGTATGTCTACCTCCATTTTCCCAGAAGCAGAATTTGTTTCTTTTTAATGTTAGTATTTCTCCTTCTAGCAGCTCCTTCACATTTTAAAAATATTTCTAATACATTTTAACCTACCGAATAGAGGGATTTTGTTAGAACTGAAATCTAAGAATAGTGAATGAGAACCTAAGTGATCTCGTTACTGAATTTTTAAGCTTTAGTTAATTGATATGTTTCTCTTCACTGACACCTCAGCCTTTAGAGAAATGAGGTACTTTTATGTTTTTATTTTGTATGATGTCTATTACTAGTTCTATGAATCTTTATTGTTTGGGTGTTTTACCCTGTGATAGTGTATTGAGGGTGATTTTCAACCTTTCATTTGTTTTCTTTTACAGTCAAGTGAAAGACAATGTGTTGGAAAATATGATTTTCAATACATTTTTTTAGGATTTCAAATAATTTTAAGTCTCAGAAAGCACAGAATCATAATCTGGGACACATGTTTCTTTGACAGGCAATGAAAACTCACAGTATATTATTGGGTTTAGTTCTATTTCTTGTAGGCTTATTGTTGGCATTATTGTTTGTTAAAAATGATATTTTTCGGCCGGGCGCGGTGGCTCAAGCCTGTAATCCCAGCACTTTGGGAGGCCGAGACGGGCGGATCACGAGGTCAGGAGATCGAGACCATCCTGGCTAACACGGTAAAACCCCGTCTCTACTAAAAATACAAAAACTAGCCGGGCAAGGTGGCGGGCGTCTGTAGTCCCAGCTACTCGGGAGGCTGAGGCAGGAGAATGGCGTAAACCCGGGAGGCGGAGCTTGCAGTGAGCTGAGATCCGGCCACTGCACTCCAGTCCGGGCGACAGAGCGAGACTCCGCCTCAAAAAAAAAAAAAAAATGATATTTTTCATTTCTAGAAACTATGTCTCCAAGTGCATTTTTTAATTTGCAAGAAGAACAATTTTTCCTTATTTTTAATTTTTTAATTTCTAATTATCTCAAAATACGTTTAGCTTTACAGTTTAATATTATCATATCTCTAGAAAGTTGTAACTACTTAGATCTGAAATATAGTTCCATCCAGAAAAAAGAAATGTATCACAAAAGGCAAGTTCTTCAGTTCTACATTTGTCTCCTGTGACCTCAGATACTCTAAATACTACTCCCTAGGTTCTGTTGTTAAACTGTTGCCATGATGTTTATTTGCTCACTTCTTAAGAGTATTTCCAACAGAGGAAAATGATACCCGTAGCTGTAGACTCCTGGGAAACTAGAACAAGTAGTTTGGCATATAGCTGTCATTTGATGAGATGGCTCACATTTGAGCCAAGGTGCTCTACATGTTTCATGAGGCAGAACTGCACCTGTTAAACAGACGCTTCCAAAGTTGCTAAGGCAGATTGTGTTTCTTCTGCAAAAAAGACTAATTCCAGGGTAAATAGGAAGAAAAATGTACTTTCTCAACTCTGAATTCTACAATGGTAGAGAAGCTTTCTCATTTTTATTGCCAGTTCCTTCTATTCTCACAGCACTTACCAGTGCCTGGCACCGAATAATATAAAAGGAATTCTGTAAATAGTCATGGAGTAATGAAAGAATATAGTAATCATCACTATGATTGCTTATTAAAACTTTTTATTATTGGCCTATCATTGAGTTCAGGAGTAGAAATGTCTGCTTATTGGTCACACTCCATCCCTGGTTTAATGTGGCTCAACCTAACACAGGTTTTATTTTCTCCAGTCCCATAAAATACTGCATGAAATTATTATTACTTTCTGTATACATTTTAGCCCAGAAAACCTGGCCACCGTGGAACAATATGAAATAATGCTGATGATAATTTGCTATCAAAATAACTTTTGGACAATAACAAGGAAAATACCACCTCTTAGCTTTGGAAATCCATCATTCATCATTGGCAAATATTGCTGAGTTGGTGGTTATTTTCTCAATTTCTCGAACATGCTAAGTTTTTTTCCCTCTCAACTCAGGGCCTTTGCATACTGTTTCTGCCTACAGCACTTTTTCCCCATTTTTAAAATGAATTTCCCATGTGTATTTGGAGTTTTTTAGCTTAAATATCTCCAGAGAAATATTCTCTGTTTACCTTATTTAAAGTGGGTTCCCCTGGCTCCCTATCTCAAACTAGAGTTTCTTTACTTCCTAGCACTTATGACAATTAGTAATTCTTTGTTTACTTGGTTTTGTTAGCTTGTCTCGCTAGATAATAAATACCTGCCTGAACCATATCTGTTGTACTTACTGTTATATACTGAACATATACATTATTAAATCAAAATAATAGATAACTGCTTTTAAAAGTGCTCTGATTATATTTGAAGTTGACATATAGTCAAACATTTATTAAACAATTATTCATTAAGCATCTACCAGATACAAAGCATTGTGTTAGGAACAGGAATTCCAGAAATTAAAATTTCAGGCTCTGCACTCAATGAACTTGGAGAGTATCATGGGGAAGACAGACAGTTAAAATGCAATTAATTATTTCATTTGACAATGGTATTGCATGCTGCTGTATTCCAAGCCCTATGCTATGTGCTGACACAGACACTGAACTTATGATACTTAGAGTCTGATAAGCAATGCAGAAAAGTAAATAATTACAATATAGTGAGATAATTCCTATGGTAAGGTTAAGCTTAGGGTTCCATGGGAAAACAAATTCATGTTATGTGTGGAAGTTGGAGATGAAAGTGCTTTCAAGAAAAAAAAATTACGGAAAGGTTGTTACATAGTGTATACTCGTTTAAAACCAGATAGAATCAGGCTGCCTAGTTTAGACTCCCAGTTCTTCCACTTAATAGTTATGTGGCCTTGCACAAGTTACTTAACCTTTTTAAGATTCAAGTTTTTTGTCTGTAAAATGCTTACCTCAGAGAACTGCTGTGGGATAAAACAAGGTAATACATATAAAATACTTAGCATTTATAGTACCTGACCATACTAAGCACTTGTAATGAATGATGATCATTTTCACAGGTCACCTTATATGTAATGACAAACTTTGCTTTGCCAACAGCCTTCTCCCAAACATTCTTTCCAAATCAGTCCCTAGCACCCTGATAGTATCCCTCTATCCAAAATATAAATGCCAATCATATAAATGCTCACATGCACAGTGCTTTTGGGAAGAAAGTAAACATGGGAAACTTTCACCCCCAAGAACCCCCCAAAACAATTAAGACTTAAAGCAACTGAAGATATGTGATTATATTAGAAATTGTTTCTAGAACCCCAAATTGAGGAAAACATGGATGAAGTATTTTTTTGGATACATGATAAGGTCTGTGCTTATAGCTTCTGTTTACTCTATGATAAAGGATGTGAGAGGGAGGTAGAAAGTGATATCATGGAAAGTGTGAAGATACTCAAAGATAGATATAAAGGTGTCATCTTTGCTCTTTGTTGTCATTTCTGGCCATTGCTCTCCCTTTTCTCTAAAATCCTCCAGCTCTCTTCAAGCACATGCCATCAAAATATACTGCTTACCCCTCCTTTTCCTAACTGCAGTCATCTATAGATCCTCTGTGTCATTCCTTGAAAATTTTAGCAACTTGGCTCTTTTTGTCTCCCTACCACTATTCTAGTGATCATTCTTTGTGATTTTAGCGTCCACATAGACCACTCATCCAGCCTAATGATCTGTCATTTTCTTGAACTTCACCCATTCAATGGCACATCACCTCAACTATTACCAATTACTACTTCACCTCCAAAATCTCAATTTCAGTCACCTCAATCTCTGATCTATGTCTCCTATTTTTCCATGTCAGTTCCTCTAGTACCCTGAATTCAACAGTTCTAAAACCCCACCAGGTCCTCCAATCCATTTATCTTATTACCCTTTTTCTGTTAATCTGACCTTTTTTACACACCCTCCAGCAATGCATGTGAGTCCCAGTGGCTTTATAACCTTCCCAGTCAGCCTTTTTAATTTTAGCCATATAGTATGTATAAATTGGGTTTAGTTTACACTTCTCTGATGTGCCATTCCTAAGTTTTTTATGAAATATCTATTCAAATATTTTGTCCATGTTTTAAGTTGGGTTGTTTGTCTTCTTGTTGAATTGTAAGATACATATATATTCTGGGTACAAGTTCTTCGTCACAGATATATATTGCAAGTATTTTCTTCTAACATATGGCTTGCCTTTTCGTTTATTTAATGAAATCTTTCAAAGAGCAGTTTTACATTATGATGACATACAATTATCAATTTTTTGTTCTATGGCTAGTGCTTTTTGTGTCTTCTCTAAGACATTTTGTCCACCCTAAGGTCATAAAGCTAGTCTTCTTGATTTCTTCTGGGAAGTTCATACTTACAGATTTTCAGTCTAGTTTTATCATTCAACTCAAATTATTTGTGTGTAGTATGATATAAGGGTTGAGTAGTTTTTTCATATAAGTGTATTTAGTTGCTCTAGCACCATTTGTTGGAAAATAATTTCCTTTCATCAGTGGCCTTGATGCCTTTTTAAAAATCAATGGAGGGTCTACTTCTGTGCTCTGTATTTTGTTCCATTGGTCTATTTACTCTTATACTAATACTACACTGTCTTGATTATTGTAGCATTATAGTAGGAATTCTCAACAGCAGTACTATTGACATTGTGGATAAGATAATTACTTGTGGGGGGCTACCATATAGGAATTTCAGGACGAAGTATAGGATGTTTAGTAGCACCCTTGCCTGCTGTCCACTAGATACCAGTAGCATACCCCAGTCATGACCATTTAAAATGTCTCTAGACATTGTCAAAGGTCTACTTGAGGGGGAAGGAGCAAAACTTTCCTCAGTTGAGAACCACTTCTTTATAGTGAAATAAGATAGTGTGTAGCCTCCGATTTTGTTTTGATTCAAGATAGTTTTGCTTATTCTAGGTATTTTTACTTTTCCCTATAAATAGATCTGCCTGGTTTTGAGCAGGATTGTGATGAATTTGTAGATAAATTTAGACAGACTTGATAACAATTCTAATCGCGTTAATAAAATTGAGTCTTGCAGTCCATGAAATCCATGAACATAGCTTGTCTCTTCTCTTCCCCCAACCCTTTATTTTGGTTGGAGTTTTTTGTTTGTTTGTTTGTTTAATTTCTCTCAGCAGCATTTTCTAGTTTCAATGCAGAAGTCTTGCATGTCTTTGTTAAATGACTCCTAAATATTTTGTATTTTATAATGCTTTATGAATGAATTTATTTAAACTTCATTTTCAATTGTTTGTTGCTTATATGTTGAAATACAAATTATTTTTCTATATTGACCTTGTATTCTAAGAACTTGTTAAATTTTCTCATTAGTTCCAGGAGTTATTTTATATATTCCTTATGATTTTCTAGTTATATAATTATATCATCTGCAAATAAAGAGAATATAATGTCTGTCTTTCCAGTCAATATGGCTTTTACTTTTTTGTTGGTCTCAGTGAACTTTCTAGGAGTACTTCCAGTGCAATTGGGGAATAGAAGTAGTATGAGTAACCCTCTTTGCCTTCTACCTTTTGGGGAAGTATTTACTATTTCACCATTAACTATGCTGCTAGCTAGGGAATTTGGGTAGGTGCCCGCTATCAGATTGAAGAAGTTTCCTCTCATTCCTAGTTTGCTGAGAATTTTTATGAATGTGCATAGAATATTGTCAAATAGTTTTTCTAAATCTATTTTGATGATCATATCGCTTTCCTCTTTTTTGTCAATATAGTGAAATTCACTAATTTTGCATTGCATGAATAACCCTCATTTGGTAATGATGTGTTATTTTTATAAATTGCTGGATTTTATTTGCTAATACAGATTGAATGCTCGTTATCTAAAATGCTTGGAACTAGAAGTGTGGTGGATTTTAATTTTTTTTTTAACTTTTGGAATATTTGCATATACATAACGAGTTATCACGATTGGGACTCAAGTTTAAGCATGAAATTCATTTGTGTTTGATAAACACCTTATGCACATAGCCTAAGGTAATTTTAATGTAATATTTTTAAATAATTTTGTGCATGAAACAAAGTTTGTGTACACTGAACCGTCAAAAAGCAAAAGTGTCATTATCTCAGTCAACGATGTGGACAATCAATCTGTGGTTGTTTGGTCATCACCATCATTCCTGAGTCTGAATTTATATGCTACTCATAAGCAATCATTTTCTTGTACTTATTCACACTTAACTACTTAAAAGTAAAATATATAACAGATAACATTAACACAATGAAAAAGTAATGTATTTAAGGTAATGAACCAGTACAGTAGCATCACCAGAATACCTGTATCAGCTGTCAGACGACAACAACAGCAAACAAAGGCAGACTTTCAGTCTTCATGTCAGTGCTCAAAAGTTTCAAATTTTGCAGCATTTCAGATTTTGGATTTGTGGATTAGAGATGCTTAACCTGTATTTTGTGAAGGATTTTTGTGTAATGTCGATGAGAGATATTGGGCTATAAGTTTCTTTGCTTGTAATGTGTTGTTGGGTTTTGGAATCATAGTTATGCTGGCCTTATAAAATATGGCAGGGAGTGTTTTCTGCACTTCTATATTTTGAAAAAGGTTGTATATGATTGTCGTTTCTTTTTTAAATGTTTGACCAAAAAAATTATATCTGAAACTAGAGTTTTTTTGTGGAAACTTGTTAATTATAAATTACATTTTATTAATGTGTAGAGGTTTTCATATTTTATTGTCTTTTGTGTCAGTTTTGGAAAGTAGTTTCTTTTAAGAAATTGGTCCATTTTACCTAAGTTGTTGAATTTATTAGTATAAAGTTGTTTGTAATATTCTCCTGTTATTTCTTAAGGCCTGTGGTATTTGTAATGATATCCTGTCTTGCATTCGTGATATTATTAATTTTTGTTTTCCCGTTTTTTCTTCATTGTTCTTGCTAGGAACTTATCAATATTCTTAACATTTTCCAAAGCAACTTGTCTGTGTTTTCTCTGTTTTTTTGCTTACTATTTCATCAGTTTATTTTCTTTTTATTAGATTCTTTCTTCTTTTTTTTTTTTTTTTTTTGAGACGGAGTCTCGCTCTGTCGCCCAGGCTGGAGTGCAGTGGCGGGATCTCAGCTCACTGCAAGCTCCGCCTCCCGGGTTCACGCCATTCTCCCGCCTCAGCCTCCGAGTAGCTGGGACTACAGGCGCCCGCCACCGCGCCCGGCTAGTTTTTTGTATTTTTAGTAGAGACGGGGTTTCACCGTATTAGCCAGGAGGGTCTCGATCTCCTGACCTCGTGATCCGCCCGCCTCGGCCTCCCAAAGTGCTGGGATTACAGGCTTGAGCCACCGCGCCCGGCCGATTCTTTCTTCTTCAGGATAAATTTGCTCATCTTCTATCTTGTTAAGGTGGAAACTGAAGTCGTTGATTTTAAACCTTTCCCCTTTTCTGATATAGCATTTAAAATTATAAATTGGCCAAGCATGGTGGCTCGCTGCCTGTAATCCCAGAACTTTGGAAAGCCAAAGTAGGAGGATTTCTTGAGGCCAGGAGTCAAGACTAGCCCGGGCAACAAATCAAGACCCCCCATCTCTACAAAAAAATTAAATTAAATTAAATTATAAATTTTCTTCCAAACGCTCTTTTAACTGCATTTAACAAATTCAGTATGCTGTATATTCATTTTTATGTCATTCAAAATTTTTTTTTTTTACTTCTCTTTAGATTTTTTTCTTTGATCTGTGGTTTATTTAGTACGGTGTTTTCATTTTTTCTTTAATTTTCAGTTATTTGGAGCTTTTCTAGATACCGTAATTGATTTCTAATGTAAATGTGTTTTGGTCAAAGAACATACTCTGTACGATTTAAATCTTTTTTTTTTTTTTTTTTTTTTTTTGAGACGGAGTCTGGCTCTGTCGCCCAGGCTGGAGCGCAGTGACCGAATCTTGGCTCACTGCAAGCAACGCCTCCCGGGTTTACGCCATTCTCCTGCCTCAGCCTCCCGAGTAGCTGGGACTACAGGCGCCCGCCACCTCGCCCGGCTAGTTTTTTTTTGTATATTTTAGTAGAGACGGGGTTTCACCATGTTAGCCAGGATGGTCTCGATCTCCTGACCTCGTGATCCGCCCATCTCGGCCTCCCAAAGTGCTGGGATTACAGGCTTGAGCCACCGCGCCCGGCCACGATTTAAATCTTATGAAATTCATTAACACTTCTTTTATGGCTCAGCATAAGATTTTTATGGTGTACTTGGGGAAAGACTGTATTATTGTTGGGTATAAATTATTACTCTTCTACAAATATCAACTAGATTGATGTAGCTGATAGCGTTGTTCAAATATTCTGTATTCTTACTGATACTTCTGTTGTTTTTTTTTTTTTTTGGAGACAGAGTCTCACTCTGTCTTCCAGGCTGGAGTGCAGTAGTGCGATCTCGGCTCACTGCAAGCTCCGCCTCCCCAGTTCACGCCATTCTCCTGCCTCAGCCTCCAGAGTAGCTGGGACTACAGGCGCCCGCCACCATGCCCGGCTAATTTTTTGTACTTTTTTAGTAGAGACGGGGTTTCACGGTGTTAGCCAGGATGGTCTCAATCTCCTGATCTCCTGATCCACCCGCCTCGGCCTCCCAAAGTGCTGGGATTACAGGCGTGAGCCACCACGTTCGGCCTCTTACTGACACTTTTGTCCAGTTGTTGTAAGAAAGGATGTTACGATATGCAGCTAGGATTGTGGATTTGTCCGTTTCTATCTTTAGTTCTGTGTTTGCCTTATGTATTTTGAAGATCTGTTATTAGGTTCATACATCTATATAATTTTTGTGCCTTCCTGATGAATTGACCTTTCTATCATTATGAAATGTTGTATTTTATCTCTAGTAATACTCCATTTCTTAAAGTCCAATATTAATAGCACTCTAATAAATTTGTCTGATATTAATATACATAGTCAAAAACTTGATCTGATATTAATGTAGTCAAATAAATTTTTCAAGCTTTTCCATTCTTAGGTCTTCAGCCTGTGTATATTTGCACTTGGGTCTTACTTAGTATCCATTCCAGCAAGTGCTAAGTCAGAAACTGTGAAAGGTCTGAGATTTTGCCCTACTTGCAAGCTAATAATTTAGTTTACCATGATTTCACTCAGTACCAGTGAGATAGTTGTTAATTCATGTTGCCTGTTTTGAAATATTAAACAAATAACTTTTGTTTCCTTGTTTTCATGAGTGTCTGCCATATGACATAAATGTTTAGTGTCTTTTTTGATAACTCAGATACGAGATATTACCAAACGACTTCAAATACTTTAATTAGAGGAAGGCTTATAAACTTACGATTTAACAAATTCCCCTGAGCATCTAGGCAGCCATGTATTTCTCAAACCAATTCTCAGATATACAGTTTTGTCTAGAGTTAGCTCCGTATCAGCCATATTAAAGGACAGACCATCAAAGCATTTGCCCAGGAAACAAATCGGTAAGGATCACTGAAATATCACTAACATAAATCAGTTATACACATCAGCTGACTAAGATTCCTTCCTTACCTAACTAGATAAATGTAAATTGTTCTCATTACCAGTGAAGTAGATAGTGCTCTAAAAGAAAAATACAATAGTACAAAAAAAATCCCTGGAACAGTCATCTCTGTTTTAAAAAATGTCATAGGTATAAGTTGTTTTATGCAGTTACATGCCGCACTATCAGCCATGAGACATAAAGACGCCAGTTGCCTAAGTTGGCAGTTGCAGTGCACTGATACTCAGAAACTGAATAATGCATGATGTAGTGCTATTTACTAGGAAGATTTTAATATCATAAAACTAATTTCCAAAATCAAAAAAAGTTTTATTCTTCAGAAAAGCATACATAATAAATGGATGTAATCCTTTTAAAATAACATAAAGAAGAAAGTAAACCATTTTTGTTAATAAACATTTCTCCCCATCTCTACTAAATAAATGTTAACTGGTTTTTAATATACTAACTTAAAGTTATTATTCTGGTCATTTGCTTCTCTATAACAAACCACCCTAAAATTTAGTAGCTTAAAACAGCTTATTAAAAATCTGTGTTGCATGGCTGAGCTGGTTTATTCTCCCTTGGAAGTCTCATGCTATTGCACTCAGATTTGTGCTGTGGTTGGTGTTATCTGAAGATTCCACTTCGTTGGATATCCAAGATAGTTTCTTCAGTCACATGTTTTGTGCTAGGCTGAGACGGCTAGAACAGTTGGAACCAAGCCATTTATCTCTCTCCAATGCTGTCTTGCCTGTTAGCTAGCTTGGGCTTCTTTTCAGCATGGTGATCCCAAAGGCACTAAAATTCTTACATGGGGTTGGCCTTTTCCTGGAGTGAGCATTCCAGAAGTCCAAGTTGGAAACTGCAAAATTCTAGCATGGTAAGTCACACAGTATCACTTCCATAACATTCTGTTGGTAATAAGAAAGTCACAGGGCCACAATGATTAAAGGGGAGGGGACTACATAATCCTGCTTCATTGAACATTATGTTTGGAGACTGACTATGGCTACCACAGGAGTGCTTGACATGTGATTTTATCTGCTTGACACATTATTTTAATCTCAAGAGCATATGAATGTAGAATTTAGAACTTTTTAAGTTGACTCTGTTAGCTTCTGCTAAGCAAGCTGTGCCTCATTCCTCCCAACAGAAAGTAGAATACTCTATTATGACTCTCTATTTAATCTCTTTTTTGTCTGTCTTCAAAGACTACATTAAGTACATTCACATTGTTGTGTAACCATCATCATTATCCATCTCCAAAACTTCGTCTTGCCCAACTGAAATTCTGTACCCATTAAGCACTAACTCCCCATCCTTCCCTCCCCACCAGCTGGTAACCCCCATTCTACTGTCTCTATGAATTTGAATACTGTAGGTACCTCATTTAAAGTGAAATCTTACAACATTTGTCCTTTTGAGACTGGCTTATTTCACTTAGCAGAATGTTTTCAAGATTCATTTATGTGTAGCACGTGCCAGAATTTTCTTCCTTTCTAGACTGAAAAAAATTCCATTGTATGTCTATGCCACATTTTGTTTATCCATTCATCCATTTATGAACACTTGGATTGCTTCCACCTTTTGGCTATTATGAATAATGTTACTATGAAAATTGATATAAAAATATCTCTTTGAGTCCCTGTTTTCACTTCTTTGGGATATAGTCCTCAAAGTGAAACTCTTTTATCTTATGGTAATTCTATGTTTAATTTTTTGAAGAATCAGCATACCAATTTCTACAGCTGCTGCACCATGTTATATTTCTACCAGCAATGCATAAGAATTCCAGTTTCTCTACATCCTTACCAACAGTTCCTATTTTTTATTTTGTTTTGTTTTTTAAATAATAGTCATCCTAATTGGTGGGGTGTGGCATTTTGTTGTGGTTTTAATTTGCATTTTCTTAATGATTAATGATGTTGAGCATCTTTTCATGTGTTTGTTTGTATTTGTATATCTTCTTTAGAGAAATTTCTATTCAAGTCTTTTGCCCATATTTTTAAATCAGGTTGTTTTGTTGTTGTTGAGTTGTTGAAGTTCTTGATATCAATCCTTATCAGATATGTGATAGGAAATATTTTCTCTCATTTCCTGTGTGGCCATTTTACTCTGTCGATAGTGTCCTTGGATCCACAAAAGTTTTTAATTTTGATGAAGTTCAACTTATCTATTTTTCCTTTTGTTTGTGCTTTTAGTGTGATACCAAGAAATTATTGTCAAACCCAATGTCATGAAGCTTTTTCTGTATGTTCTCTTCTGAGTTTTTAGTTCTTATATTTGGATATTTGATCCACTTTGGGATAATTTTTATATGTGCTGTAAGGTAAGAGTCCAACTATATTGTTTTGCAGTATCCAGATATCCAACACAATTTTCTATAAAGATTGTCCTTTTCTCATTAGATGGTTTTGGCATCCTTGTGGAAAATCATTTGACCATATATAAGAGGGTTTATTTATGGGCTCTCTATTCATTCCATTAGTCTGTGTGTCCATCTTTATGCCAGCACCACACTGCTTTGATTACCATAAATTTGTAGTAAGTTTTGAAATCAGGAAGGGTGAAACATTCCGTTTTGGGTTTTTTTTTTTTTTCAATATTATTTTGGCTATTCAGGGTTCCTTGACGTTGTATGTAAATTTTAAAGTGGATTTTTCTATTTCTGCAAAGAAAAAAAAGTCATTGGGATTTGAGGGATTGAATAGATTGAAGGTAGCTTTGAGTAGTGTTGTCTTCTTAACGATATCTTCTTTGAATTCATGAACATGGTAGGTCTTTACATTTATTTGCATCTTTTTAAAATTATTTCAGTGATGTTTTACAGTTTTTGGTGTATAAGTCTTTTGCCTCCTTGGTTAAGTTTATTCCTAAGCATTTTTGTGCTATTGTAAATTAAGATTGTTTATGTCCTGTCTGGATTGTTCATTGTTAAGTGTATAGAAATGCAACTGGTTTATATGTGTTGATTTTGTATCCTGCAACTTTGCTGAATTCATTTATTAGTGATGGTTTTAGGTGGAATCTTTAGGGTTTTCTAAATATAAGATTATGTCATCTGGATTAGAGTTAATTTTACTTTTTCCTTTCTAGTCCGGATGCCTCTTTTTTTTTTCTTGCCTACTTGCTCTGGCTACAACTTCTAATATTATGTTGAATCAAATGGTAAAAGCAACTTCTTATCTTGACCTGGGGAGATTCTTGAAGGAGATTGTTTAGGGAGCTAAAAATCTTCTCCCCCACCTCTGGTGCTATATCACTACATTCTACCTATCTCATATGTTGCACCACTTGGAGATCTATGGTTCTCTATCACCTGAAAGTATATATAGTTCCCTTAATCGGAGCTATTTAGAGTAGAATAATGTTCTAGCCAGGAGAGGTCTTTAGAAAGATGGTTAATAGTAACCTATGGCACTAAAAATTCTAAAAGAGTTCTTACCAACCATCTCCTAACCCCATGCATTCTAAGGAGTTCCCTTTGAAGGTTTCTCTATCAGTGATTTGTAGGCTCATCTTTTTTTTTTTTTTTTTCATTTTCCAGCAAATAATTATTGAATCATACACACATACATGCACGACACACACACACAGTCTTCCAAGGACAAAATCAATTTTTGAGACAGTATAGCTTAAACTAGAGAACATAAATTTCAAGTGTCTGGGAGCAATCAGAAATAAATGAAATAAGAAAGTTAAGAAAAATAGGGAATGGCAGGGATTGGGGCAGGTGTTTGGAGCTATGTGTGATTAAGAATCCAGATTTGCCAGCTCTTCCAAATTTTGAAGAGAAACTGGAAATTCACATTTTTATGTAAATTTACTGAATTTTTAGCACAGTTCCAACTTAAAATGACAGCCAATTTTAAACTTGTGGTCCAAAAGAAAAAAATGTACAGATTTTATTGAATACCTCATAATTTTCAAAGTTACTTCTTTCACTAATGAATTCATTCTTCACATTACAGAAAATGGCATAGCTTCCTTAGAAAAGGTTTTTTCCACAGGACAGTTTGCAAGTGGGAATAGGTATGCAGACCTGTCAGAAATTAGAAAGGGACGCATAGTTGCAAGAGACCTGGATAAAGTTCTGAAATTACATTTACAAAGAAATAAGTCTTTGGGCCGGGCGCGGTGGCTCAAGCCTGTAATCCCAGCACTTTGGGAGGCCGAGACGGGCGGATCACGAGGTCAGGAGTTTGAGACCACCCTGGCTAACACGGTGAAACCCTGTCTCTACTAAAAAAATACAAAAAGCTAGCCGGGCGAGGTGGCTGGCGCCTGTAGTCCCAGCTACTCGGGAGGCTGAGGCAGGAGAATGGCGTAAACCCGGGAGGCGGAGCTTGCAGTGAGCTGAGATCCGGCCACTGCACTCCAGCCCGGGCGACAGAGCAAGACTCCGTCTCAAAAAAAAAAAAAAAAGAAATAAGTCTTTGGCAAACACTTATTTTAAAAAATTTAAAATATGTTATTTTTAAGTAAAATTTTGAAATATGAAAACATTGTTATATAATAAATGCATCATTTTGAAACTATTTTTTAAACTTACCACCTATTTCTGTTGCCTACTTTGTGTTTTAAATATAGAGCTTTTGAGGAAAAACGAAAAGAACAAGAAGAAAAAGAACACCAAATTAGAGAACAAATACTTCAACAAAGAAAACAGAAGTTTGAAGAAGTTACTGAAAAATTCCAGCGTGCCCATATTCCTCTTTCACAGCGGAGGAAAGCAGGTGCCTTAATTTCTAGAACAATATGAGAACAGAAATTGAAGTTTTAATCTTATTTGACTTGAGTAGACAATAAAATCATAAATGAAGAAATGAAGTGGAAATAAACTAAAATGACCAATATAACTTTTGAGTAAAAGCACTTTAACCAAATGAAAAACAGTTATTTGATTCAGGTTTAATTCAGAGAATACTGTTGGCTCTATTACTAAATTCTGAAACTTACAGTTTGAATTGGCTTCCAACTGGTTATGATGTTTTGTCTTTTTAAAATTGATTTGGTAAGTAGCTTAGTACAAAGAAAATTTAACGTTTGGGTTCAGAAAATTAGTGTCACATTTATTCTAGTATTTTTTAATGGTTTGGTTCAAATTCATATTTGAGAGACTGGCAGAACAAAAAGAAAGTCTGCAGAGTAATATAATCCAACAAGATAAAGACTTGGAACCATTTAAGAATTTAAATAAGATTACAGTTGGTTCTTTTGTATTATATCTACAGTTTAGTAGCTTAAATAGTAAGACAATTAACAGTATGTCAAAACTTCATAAAGAAAAGTGATAAGCAGAACCTTTATGTATTCAGCAAACTTATGGTATACTGTGTTGTACTTAGCCTTAGGCTAAGCTGAGATATAGAAAAATCTAATTGCATTCTACCATTAAAGATCTCACAACCTATTTTGGAGATGAGAGTGGTATAAGCAATGTCAATAATGTAATGATAATTGCTATGGTAGCAGAGTGTGTAAAGTGCCGTGAGAGCACAGAGGAAAGAACACTAAACCTATGTCAGGACCTCAAGGACATCATTCTTGGAAAAATGACTAAGTCAGATCTTAACAAATGAGCATATTGCGAAGCAAACAGAAAATAAAAGGACATCCCAGGCAAAAGAACAGCTTGTACAAATAAATTATGTATTTCAGTGTATCTGAAGCATAGGATGGGGAAAAAAAAGAAAATGGATATGAAGCTAGAAAAAATAAAAGTAGCCAGTTCTCATAGAACTTTATATGCCATGCCAGGAATTTCATCTTTATGCAAAATACAGTCCACTTACAGTTTTTTTTATGAGAAAGCAAGCCATTGCTGTGTTAGTAATATTACTATTAATAAGGGCAGCTAGTAAAACTGTGCAAAATAGCAATAGCTTCAACATGATAGGAGTTTATTTTTCTCCCGTATAATATGGAGTTCTGTGGTAGGCAGTCACGAGCTGGTTTGTTGATTATACTGAGTTGAGAGACAGAAGGATCATCTGTCACTCGGCTCAACAGTCTTTAGTATATGGTTTTTATCCTCACTGTCGTGGTCACATGGTAGCTGCCAGAGCTCAACTATCAGCAGTGTTCTAGGCAAGAAGAAAGGACAGGAAAAAAGGGTGCACCTCTGAGATCTCTGCTTGGCAACTTTATTTGCAAGGGAGTCTGAAAAAAATAGTTTTTTTAATGTGGGTATATTGCTACCCCTAACTATATAGGGTCTATAAGGAAAAAAGAGAAAATGCATATTAGGTGGAGAACTTGGGGTCTCTGTTATATAATTAGATTTGTTAAAAAGATGATTATAGTTACAAGATGGAATATCAATTGAAGAAGAGACTTACTAAAGTAAGTAGACTAGTAGGATACTATTTAAATAATTATGGTGAGAGATGTTAAGCTCCTAAATTAAAGCAGTGCATTGAGTGTAAGAGATAAGAGTTACCGTATTCATGCTTTTTTTTCTCTTTCTTTTTTTTTTTTTTTGAGACGGAGTCTTGCTCTTCTCACCTAGACTGGAATGCAGTGATACGATCTCGGCTCACTGCAACCTCCACCTCCCAGGTTCAAGAGATTCTCCTGCCTCAGCCTCCCAAGTATGTGGGATTACAGGTGCCCTCCACCATGCCCAGTCAACTTTTGTATTTTCAGTAGAAATGGGGTTTCACCATGCTGGCAAAGCTGGTCTTGAACTCCTGACCTCAGGTGATCCGCCCTCCTTGGCCTCCCAAAGTACTGGGATTACAGGCGTGAGCTACTGTGCCCAACCAGAGATACTTATTCAAGAGATATAATCATAGCCAGCTGAGGTGGCTTATGCCTGTAATCCCAGCCCTTTGGGAAGCCAAGGCAGGCGGATGGCTTGAGAGCTCACGAGTTCAAGACCATCCTGGGCAACATGATGAAACTCAATCTCTACAAACAATACAAAAATTAGCCAGGCATGGTGGTGCATGCCTGTAGTCCCAGCTACTCAGGAGGCTGAAGTGGCAGGGTCACTTGAGCCCGGGAAGCGGAGGTTGTAGTGAGCCAAGATCACACCACTGCACTCCAGCCTGGGAAACAGAGTCAGACCTTATCTCAAAAAAAATAAAAAAATAGACATAATCAATAGGATTCAGTTACTAATTTGATTGTGGTGAAAGAGGCTGAGCACGGTGGCTCACACCTGTAATCCCAGCACTTTGGGAGGCCGAGGCGGGTGGACCACCTGAGGTTGGGAGTTCAAGACCAGCCTGGCCAACACGGTAAAACCCCATCTCTAATAAAAATACAAAAGTTAGCCAGGCATCGAGGCGGGTGCCTGTAATCCCAACTACTAGGGAGGCTGAGGCAGGAGAATTGCTTAAAAACCCAGGAGGCGAAGGTCGTAGTAAGCTGAGGTCACACCACTGCACTCCAGCCTGAGTGACAGAGCAAGACTCCTTCAAAAAAAAAAAAAAAAGTGGTGGAAGAGAGGCTAGAAGGAGAACAGTGCCTCTATAAATTAGCAGAAAACCTTATTTTAAACGTTCAATAAATACTTTTTAAATTAATTGATTACTTTCATAGATGCATCCTTTATGATGCGAAATATCAGCAGACTATCCTATAGCTTTGCATTCTTCATGTAATCATCAGTTGATTAGGGAAATGAATTGTCTCTAGAGTTCAAGTTTGAACTAAACCTTGCATAATAACATACTGTTTTTACTTAAACATTCTAAATAAATTACAAACATTGTAATAATTGAAAAGTCTGATGACATATCGGTGTTTTAAAGGAGAAAAGAGGAAGATAGTTTGGAAGTACTCATGAAGAGCTAAAGCCAGAAATTCACTCACTCTATTTCTAGGCCTTGAGTTATTTATAGTATATGATACACTATAGATACCATGTATAGATAGTATAGTATATTTATAGTCTATGATGGGAGGAAAATAATGTCTCTGTTTGAGGAGGTTGTAGGAGAATTGATGTCTTTAAAAGACAGCTATGCTTCAACTTGAACAAGAAAGAGAAGACAATATTTAGAGGGAAGTAGGGGAAAATAGAGTATGTTGAGTACCAAAGTGCACAGTGGAAGGCTTTGAGAAAGTGGATACATATAGGACATAGGGTTATATTAAACGTTGTACAGGACAGTATATGGATGAGTGTCCATAATAATGTATGACCTTGAGCAAGTTACTTTGCTTCTATATGCTTTAGTTTCCTCAGTTGTAAAATTCAAATATACCTCATAGGCCATAGCGAGGGTTAAATAGTTTATGTGTATTAAGTGCTTAAAAATAAGGTCTGTAACTTAAGTGCTCAGTAAATGTTAGTTGGTGTTTTTGTATGTTCCCCTTTTCTTCATAGGAATATTTATAAATAGTGTCAGAAAGGGGAGTTTGCATGCCAGGATGAAGAGCCTGGACATTTCTCAGAGTCTCTTTTTTCCTGATAAATATTCTTAAAATTGGTGATGAAAACTTTGAGGTAACACATTATCTTTTGGGAAGTGAATGTCAAAATGTAAAGTATTTACACTATTCTGAAAATATTTTCTTTTTACAAAAGTTTTAAAGTAATATTTTATCATTAAGCAATTAAATTAGATGTAAAAATACCACTGAAGATAAAGTGATTCAGCACTCTTTGGTCTTTATTATCTCTTTAGTTTTCCGAAAACCAGTTCCTCCATTAGAAGAGGCCCTCAAACAAATTCAGGAATCCAACTTAAAATCAGAAGTAAACCTTCCCTTTTCCCATAGACCAACAATAAACTGGAGGTAAGTAATTTATGATTATTGTATACAATTATTACAATAATTGTATAACCATCCAGTTGCTGTGCTTGTCAGCCTTTTCATCAGCTATTCCTCACCTCTGTTTTAGAGTTTATTATTTTATTTTTACAGATTAAATTGAGGTAGAGTAGAATGTAAATTGCTCCAAGAATAGGTCAGAATTCCAATTTGTTGTCTTAAAGTCTTTGGTGTTACAAAATACTATGTATGTTAAATAATTTTTTGTGGAACATACCATCAAAACATTTAAATATTGATATTGATATTTTGATTAAAATTTAATATCTTTACTGAGAGGAGAAAAATTATGTTGAATTGTAACAAATGTAGGTAAAAAGAGTAACTTTATGGTAGAAATGGGTTTTTCCTCACTAAAAATCTATCTTGGATGTCTTGAAAAGGCTAGAGTCTCCTGGTTCTTCTACAGGATGGCATAAGTGAATCATCTATAAGTAATAGGATAGACCAATCAACCAGTGGGTACCCTTGGACATCCTGTATCTTCCATTTATTTATTCCAAACATTTCTTAACGCTACTATATGTATAGAAGTAGATCAGGCATTATAAGGGGATATGGAGAAGTATATACTATTGTAAAATATAATCCCTAGTGTATAATCGAAAAGATAAGTGAAATCATGCTTCAGAAATATAGAATAGTGCCAAATGAGTAATTATAATAATATATAACATTCATTTATATAAATAACATCTACAATTCAGACAATAAATTATGTTAATATTTTACCTGTGCATAATGTTATTCCATTTTTAGAATATCTGTGGTCAATAGTTCCCTTGATTAGGACTAAGAACAAGTAAATGTATCTTCTTGATCCTAACTAGAGTTCAGGAAAGACCTCATGGGACAGAGAATTCTTCAGCAAAGCTTTGAAGAAAATAGTAGTTATTTGCAACAAGTGAATAGATGGCATTTTAGACAGAGAGATGAGCTGTGCAAAAGCCAAGGGCAATCGAAGCCATGATATACTCTTGGAGTAAGAGCATGTGTACATCATAGAATGCAAAATACAGATGGCTTTGCCAGATACAAGATTGGAGGGATAAGTGCATCTGTATGCCAAGATGTATAAACTTTACCTTGAGGGTTTAAGAGGAGTCAATGAATAATTTTAGACAAATTAGTGATAAGGTGAAATTTTCTTTTTAAACATATTATTCCAATCCATTGTGAACAATTGTGGATAATGGATTGAAAGGTGAGGATATTTCAATAAATGTAGAAATTATATAGCCTAGAGCTCAAGAGAAACTTAGGCTAAAGGCATTTGAAGCTATGGTAATGCATATGGTCAACTATGGAGAGTATGTGTGTGATGACATTTAAGCAAGTGGAAAAAAAAGAGACGCTTGCAAACAGAATGGCTAGAATGGCTCATATAGGACTAGGAGAGGTCAGTACCATGAAAACTAGGGAAGGATAAATTTTCATGGGAAAAAAATAGTTTACAGAGATTGAATGACTTCTAAAGAATCAGACATATAATGTCTGTCAATCAGGATCCTGGCAGGAAACAGGAGGCACACTTAAAAGAGGTGACTGAGAGGTTAAGTAAGGGGCTATAAAACCAACAAGGGATGGTAAAGCACCCCCAGAACTGACACAAAGTCAATATTACCAACACAGACCTGAACTGAAAAGAGCTGGACTGTAGAAGAAGGAGGCTGTGGTCTTAGGGAGAGGAATGTAAGCCACTGCTAAACCAAGCCCAGCAGGGAGGAAGTCAGAGGAATAATTATCAAAAACCTCTTTCTTCTGTCACCCTCGTTTCTCCTTCTAGTCCCTTCCACTGGCCAAACTCAGCCATAAATCAAAGAGCAAGGGACGATTCAGTCTCTTGGAGCAGAGTCAAGTAGAGAAATGTGACAAATGAATCTGGAGAGGCAGAGAATATCCAACATAGAAACAATGTGTGCACTGTATTTCACAACAAAAGCAGTTACTGGCAACTTTTGTCAGGCCAATTTTAGTGCAGTGGTGGGGGCAGAAAACAAATTGCGATGAGTTGAAGAGAAATGGAGAGCAAAAAGGATAACAAGTTTTGTTTGACTGTGAAAGTTAGAGAGTGATAGGACAATAGCCAGAGGAGATGTATGGCCAATATATGGCTTTTCCCTTAAGAGAGATCTTATGATATTTAAATATGAATATTAAAGTGATAAGCAACAGAATTATAGTCTAGAAAGGTAGAGTAGAATTTTAGTAAGTACTTATTCTGTGTTGGACATTGATTAGCATGGATTACACATGTGACTGAGATATGGTCCTCTGCCTAGCAAGGGTTTGCAATTACATTATAATACTGTTTGTTGGTCTTTACAACATAATACACATGTAATACTGCATAGTGGGGGTTGTTACAGAAATACTAGCAAAGTAATAAAGAAGTACAGCATTGAAGGTAGAAGGTAGTCTTAAAGAATGAGTTAAGATTTATCAGAGAAGCATGTGTTGGGTTTTAGGCATGTGCAGTGCTACAGTGTTGTGAAAGGCATAGACCCCCGAGGAAATAGAACTTATTCAGAGTGGCAGGGCTATAGGATGTGTTGCTGATGGGACAGGGGATGATCTAGAAATGTAGATTGTGATCAGATGTAAAATGTTTGTATGTCTAGCAGGTGAGTGTGAACTTTATCCTGTAACCAGTGGGGAGCCAATGGAGATTTTTCAGCAGGGAGTGAGAGCATCCTCTTTATTATTTTAGAAAGATAAATGGTGCAAATGTTAGAGAATAGAGAAGATAGAGACAAATTGGAGGCAAGGAGACCAGAGAGGAAATTATTGGAATAACCCGAGGGATAGATCCTTACTGCCTAAACCATAACAGTGCTATTTTGTATAGTGAAGAAAGGATGGATCTGATAAGAAAAGGTTTTGAGGAGTCAGAGGATGAGAGAGAAGAAAGAATGAAGATAATGTGCTTTCACAGTGCAGAGAAGTAACATGAAGAAATAAGAGTTTAAGGATATTGATCAACTAGAAGTATAAGAATTGAAGTATAGGCTGGGCATAGTGGCCCATACCTGTAATTTCAGTGCTTTGGGAGGCTGAGGAAGGAGAATCGATTAAGGCCAGGAGTTCAAGACCAACCTGGACAATATAGCAAGACCTCATCTCTACACATACATAAAATGTAAAAATTAGCTGGGCATGCTGGCACACATCTGTAGTTCTAGCTACTCAAGATGATATAAAAGGATCACTTGAGCCCAGCAGTGAGCTGTGATCACACCACTGCACTCCAGCCTAGGTAACAGAGTGAAATCCTGTCTCAAAAGAAAAAGGAGAAGGAGAAGGAAAAAGAAAAGAACAAGAAGATGAGGAAGAGGAGGAGGAAGCAGAATTGGAGAATAGACAGAATGGAAGCAGAAAGAAAAGATATTTTATTAAAAGAATAGATGAGTTTGGTATAGGACAAAGGAAATAGAAAAAAGCAAAAAAAAAATCAAAAGCAACTGATATTTTGAGTCTTGATGATTAAGAGAATGTGATTAACTTTTTAAAATTCCCTTTGAGCCTTCTGAATTGAGGGGACAAATATCCATGTAGAAATGTGTAAAAATAATTTAACCAGTGAGGTGAGAGGCCAAGGCTATAGGAATAGATTTGAAAATTATGATTGTATATATTGTTGCTTAATTTTCATGTGTACTTTCGTCCCCGCAGCCAGATTGTGATACTCTAAAGGACAGTGTCTCAGTCTTACATATGCAGGTATTCCCTATAGTGCTTAATTCAGTGCTATCATGTTGGAGGTATTCAGTAAATACTTTGAATGGAAAAATATCATGACATAACATGAGTGAACACTTCTCAAAGTGCATAAAGTGGCCTGAAGTTAGATACATGGGGAGGATATTTATCTGAGACAAACACCAGGAAGAAACTTCAACCAGAAGGAATATTAGCATGTGAAAAACGCATAGAATCATAAAAGGCATGTTGTGTTAAGGGAGCCACAAGTAGCTCAGTTTGGCTAATGTGTACGGTGAGAAGAAGAGAGTTGTGGGCAGATAGGTTGGAAAGGAAGCCATGAGTTAGATCATGAAGAGTCTTGTTAAGGATTTTGTTTTAAAAACAATTACTGAAAGATTTTAAGCAAACACACAATATTTATAGGTTGGAAATGTTGCCAGAATTGAAAAGAAAAGGGGAACACTAAAAGTATAAAAATCAGGTAAAATGGCACTTTAGTTGATGAAAACGATGACTTCTTGAAAGCTATTTAGAAAGTAGAATCAATATGCTTTGGTAACTGTATAAGACCTGGAGTGACTGGAAAGAATCAAAGATGACTCCAGAGATTAGATTTGGTCAGTTAATAAGTGGTAAAACCATTTATCAAAATAAGGACTATGAGGTTAAGAGGGTAGATCTCATGTTGTGTTCTTGCCACAGTAAAAAAAAAAAAAAAAAAAATTGATGAATATGAGGGAAGAATAAATAGGTTTAGGGGAGGAAGTAATTGGAAGGAGAATGACATGTTTGAGTTTGAGACACTTACGAGATATTCAAGAGCCAATTTCTTATAGTAGGAAATCTGGGCCATGAATATAGATATGACAGTCATCGATGAATGAATAAAGTTAAAGTCATGGCAGTATCCACCAGTGGTAGTCTTAGATTCAGCTAAACAATCAAATTCCCTTAACTGCAATAGGCTATGTTTGGCTTCAGTTAGAGACCAGGAAACACTGCATGCCAACTAGGTAACATTTTTCAATCGGATGAATCCTTATAGAAAGCCACAAAGCAGTTAAGGGGCTAGTTTTCGCTACGTTTCTACCCTCTATAAGTGACAGCTCAGCTTTAAGGCTTATAATGCTCACATTATCACAGTGGGTGGGCATCTACCTACTCTGGATAAAAGGGCCTGTGTTCTAAACAGAAACAAATGTTTTTTGTAATGGCTCCATATGAATTGCTCCCATGGAAGAAATATGTCTGGTAATAAGAATCATCATACTCAAGGAAACTCAAAACTATAGCTTTCTAGCCGATATCTATGGTTTCTTTGCAGTCCTCTTAGTCCAGATGTGGTTTACCAATGAAAGGCCATTTTTACTGTAATCAATGTGCCTTGTAACACAGCTTAAATCCTAGTAATTATCCAGAGAAATAGACTTAGAAAGTTAACTCAAAGTTGAATTGGTCCACAGAAAAGGAGAAGATTTTGTTAACCCCTTACTCACACACTAATATAGATAAGGTCACAAAGACAGTATAAGTAAGATTACAAAGGAAGTATGGGTATAGATAAGAAAAAAAGAAAGTCACATAACTCAAAAATTTTATATATATAAAGGACAGGCAAAGAAAAAAATTATATATATAAAGGACAGGCAAAGAAAGAGGAGCTCAAGTAAGAGCCTGAGAAGGAACAACCAGAGAAGTAAGAAAATAAACAGGAAATGTGATGTGGAAACCAAGGGAATTAAAATCAAGAAAGATAGTGGTCAAGAAGTACCTATTTTTGCAATTATTAGGTAATTAGTTAACCACAAGCAAAGTAGTACATTGAAGTGGTAGAGGTGGAAGCCAGATAACAGTCAGGTTAAGAGACAAGTGGAAGTTTTGGTAGTAATATAATTTACTACCACATTATATGTAGCAATATAATTTTAGAGTACTCTGTAGAAAAGCTTGTCTGAAAAGAAATGACAAACAATTAGAGGGAGTCCCAGGATTTATTTAGACTAATTTAAAAAATTCTAAACCAGTTAATATAGAAGCAATATACATTTTTTATACAGGGCTTCTTCACTTTCAGGTTTTTTTTTTTTTCTATTAGTTGTTGTACTTCATGCTAATTGGATATTTTAGTCTCAATCTGTCGCCAGGCTAGAGTGCAGTGGTGCAATCTCAGCTCACTGCAACCTCTGCCTCCCGGGTTCAAGCAAGTAGCTGGGATTACAGGCACGTACCACCATACCCAGCTAAGTTTTGTATTTTTAGTAGAGATTGTGTTTTACCATTTTGTCCAGGAGGGTCTCGATTTCTTGACCTGGTGATCCACCCGCCTCAGCCTCCCAAAGTGCTGGGAATACAGGCCTGAGCCACCGCGCCAGGCCAGATATTTTCAGTTTTGAAAAACTCTTGTAGAATGAAGAAGAGCATAGGCATTTTTCTCGTTCAACAGTGTGCAGTTGCTTGAAGTCTTAGAAGAGTTAAACTGTCAGAACAACTTTGTTTTCCCTGTAGCAAACATGTAGATATGATTACAGCAAGTCTATGCTAGGATCATTAAATAACACACATCGTCTTTGTTTTACGAGAAATGATCTTCATTGTGCATTAGAATACCTAGTTAGTTTTCGTGTTATTTTAATATACTATTTTGACTTTGACTTCATGATATCTATCTATGTGTGCATGTTTATATATATATCACATAAATTCTGTGTATTCGGAAAACAACAAGTATATACAATGTATAGTGAGAATACTGTGATTTACTTATTAAAAAGTTAGACTTCGCTCCACAGATACCCAATAGTCTTAAGTAATGTATATGAAAATGCTTTGTAAACTATGAAATTCTATACAAATATGAGATATTGGAATATTAAGAATCAGGTGTTAGGTTAGTGGGCATATTTTTATTTATTGGAAATTTGATTAAGCTGAAATCATTGATAAACTACTATCATATTAAAAATACATTTTCAGTGGAACGTAAACCTAAATGTGTTAAGAAATAAAGTAATGCCATGAAATAAGGGGCTTACAAAGAAGCAGAAGTATATCAGTAAGATTATTCTAATGTGGAAAATGTTAGTGGTAGATAAAAACAAGATGTGGGCGATGTGATCATGTAAAAGAGAAAAAAAAGTATGACAAAGTTCAGGGCATTTAGTGCTTAAGCCCCAAGATAAATCAGAGAATAGGTTCTCATGAACATAGAAGCTGCTTCAGCAAATAGTGAGACATAGGAATATTAATAAGGAAGTAAAGTTAAAAATACAAGAAGTAATTAGTCTTCTATCACCACCAAATCCTTATCATAAAACTAATGTGCTTGACCATTCTGGAAGGTGTAAGGTAAAAGGGGGATATATTGTCTCCTGTATTAAATGGTTAAACTTCAATAAAATGATACTGCTAGATATCTATCTCCAATATCCATGTATTTGTGGTATGGCAGTTGATCCTGAACTATGTGCTACACTGAGAAATCTGGCCAGAGTTGAGCAGTTATCTATTGACCTCTATTTTCCCTTTGAACTCATGCTTTACACCAGATTGTCCAGCCCATATTCCTGTATCTGTATGAGTAAAAGGCTTCTGAGAAGTGAAAATACTCTCAGAGCCGGAAATAAGAAATGGCGAACCTGAATAAGCTATGTACATTTTTCAGTCCATGTGAGAGGACACTGGTTGATGAAAGGAAGATGATGCATGGACCCTATGGACAAAAAAAGCAACACATGAGTCAAAAGCCTAGAGGCAGCCCAATAAACCAAAAAAAAAAAAAAAAAAAAATTCTTAATAAGGCTGTCTCTCTACTTGCCTGTCCAAATGCTTTTCCACCTGTGCAGATCCATTCCTGCCTGTCCAGCTGTCTCCACACCTGACCCCTACTTACCTGATCAACTGTCTCCTCCGCGGGTCCCATTGCGGTCCCACTGCTTCCAAATTCTTCCTAGCTACCCAACTGTTTCTCCTACCCACCAGCCCCATATACTGCCTGTCCATCCATCTGTACCCTCTACTCTTCCAAAGACCTTTGCACCAGTCCCATTACTGTCTTACCCAATTAAATATCGTCCTCGTCCTCCAACCCCAGCTACTTCCAGCATTTCTAGCAGCTTCCCTCATCTACCAGCACCAATTCCTTCTTGCCCACCTGGCCGTCTACCCCACCCACCCCAAAGGTCTCCAATCATTCCTGACCCTGACTCACAGAACAAGTTATTTTACAAAACTTTCAGACCCAAACGTTTCCTTCCAGCACAGCGTTCCACCGCAGCCACTCTAATGCCTGCCCTTGTTCATCGTTCCCTTCCAGCTCAACTGGTTGTTTCCCCAACCCCTTTGGAACCTCTCCCTGTTTTGAAGCCTTCCTGTTTATCCAGTCACTCCCCTCATCCACCAGTCCCCACTCTTTCTTATGTCACTCCGTTGCCTGCACATCCTGCTAGCTTGGATCCTTTTCAGTCAGTCCAGCAATCTGTTCCACAAGCCACAGCATTGTCAAATCAGCCCAAGGCCTTTGCAGATCATCTGCCAGCCTCAGTTCTCTCCCTTGCATCTCCCTGTCATTCTCCATCTTCTTCTTTGCCTTCATCTCCTTCTACTTCCACATCCTTTTCTTCAGCCTGTATACCGTTTTCTTCCTCCTCATCTATTCTTTCCTCTTCTTCGACTTCCTCTTCTACTTCTCCCTCCTTACCTCCTTCATCTATCCCTCTTTTTTCCTCTCCTTTGCATTCATCTTCCTCTCCAGGTTTGCCTCCAACTTATTTAGCTTTTCCCTCTCCAATTTCTTCTGTTTCTTCTTCCTTTATGATTTCCTCTTCCTTTCCCCCTATTCTTCACTCTCCTTCTGTTTCTACCTCCCCATCTCCTTTTATTCCTATCCACCCGTTCAATCCTCCTCACTGGAGGAAGAAAGTAGAGAAGAGAAGAGAAGAAAGTGAAGTAGAGAAGAAAGGAATAGAGAAGAAAAAGTTGACAGACGACAACTTTAAAGGTAAATAAATTGAGTTTATTAGATATTTTGTAGATATAGCAAGATTTTGTTTGGGAAGGGCGACTGAAGGGGAAGGATTATGTAAGAGTAGGAAAGTGTAAAAGGAAGAGACAGAAACATACTCTCAATGTTCAGGAACTTGTATTAAATACCTTCTTGCTCTCCCTGATTAAATGTGTGATCACAAAGGGATAGTTAAGAATCTAGTAATCTTTGACCTTGACTACTCCAGTCTGTCCAAATAAAGATATATATGGATATTGGAGATAGGTAATAGGTATATATCACATGTGACCATCGTCACCTTCCAAAACATTTTTATTCTCATTAAAGTGAGAATAATTTAATTGAATTAGGAATAAATGCTCTTGGGATTCATACTGCCAGCCCCAGTGCAGCAGCATTCAGCTATATGATAGTCTCATCCCCATCCTATCCTCCCCCAAAAATCTTCTTTAGTTCTTTGCTTTCACTTTATATGTGTACTGAAATGTAACATGCTATAGGTTTGCAGAAGATACAAAATTCTAATAGAAAATGATGTCATGCACTGAAAATGTTTGAATGACCCTTTAGCATAGTAAAGGTAGGCTCTATATTAAGGGTACACTTCTGTGGCATAAAAACCATACCTATATTCCTATTTGTATTCCTGAAATAACTGAAAATAAGTGAGTACTTGGCCTCCATTGAGGAAGATCCAAGTTCCCAAAGCTAGTTAAATAGGGAGGAAATTCCTGCCGACCCCAACAAGCAATTTTTATATTTTCTATCTGCTTGAATCTTCAACCAACACTATTAGGGTTACAGTTTTTTCCTAACCTACCAGCCATGACATCAACTCAGAAAGAAGGGTAATGCAGTGTATTATTATCCATATAGGAATGCTCTTAAAGACCTGAGGACTAACTCTACACAGGAATTACTTCTACCCTTATCCCAGATGATAGAGGGATAGGTTATAATAATTAAAGCCATGAATTACTGGGCATTCCTATATGAAGGTGGAGTTCTTTACTGGCACTTTAGTCTTATAACTATTTTTATTCTACTATTGATTGCCTTAAATTCTCATTCTAACATGTCTATATATTTCTCCAATATCCTTATATGTGGTTACCTGGACAAACACACACATATTACACAAATGTGTCATGTATATACATATAGAAAGAAGTTAACTTTATTTAAATGTACTAAGCACTTTCTATGTCTGGTTCACAGAGCTATAGATTCTGCCTTGCCTTCAGCATTATCAAAAAATGATCACAAACATCAGAAACAACTCTTATCCAGAATCAATTATGATAAAGAAATGAATGAAAACATGAGAGCAACCTTGGCTACTAGCAAAAATGTGTTCCAGCTTAAACTGGAGGAAACTCAGAAACGCCTAGAAGATCAGCATCTAAGCAATTTGCAAGTATGAAACTATAAAAATGTTGTTAATATTTTAATTCCTTGTACTAATTTTGCTCCACTTTTGCAGTGTTCTCCACTGAAGAAATATCTTACTAGCTAAGAGTAGCCTTGAAAGAGAGTGTGGATGAATCAGCACAAATTCATCATAGAAACTATAGAAATAATTTTTTAGTTTTTTCCTTACCTTTGAAAGTACAATGTAATGTATTATTGTTAGAGATTGTATTATAAAAAGCAACCAGAAAATTATAAAGATGTAGATATTAGTTTCTTAATGGAAATATGGCAGAATTCACTAGAAATGATGTTTTTAATCTATCCCTAGAAGGGCATATACTTTGTTATTTTTTCCACAACTGAATACAGAGATATCGGCTGATTTTCCTACATGTCCATCCATGTACTTTATTTTTCATTAATAATTATACACATTTATGAGATTTTTAATAAACCAATATCAAGATTAAATTCATAACATTGACCTGATTCATCCAACAATTAATCAACAGTGGCAAGGCTAAGAAGGCAAAACAGAAGATTCCTGGCAGCTATCGTGATGTGCCTTCCTACCATAAACAACTATGATTATGAATAAAATATATAAAACAGCGGCTTTTAGACATGAGCCAGAGGCAGTGCAAGATGTGATCTTGAAAAGGGGAAACAAATGATGTAAGCCTTATGACCACCTAGGCTTTCTATGTAGGTATATTGCCTGAATAAGCCTTAAAAAGATCCACTAGTAACCCAAGCTACCTATTAAACAAAAAAACTTAACACTTTTTTCTATTTTTCTTTTCTTTTTTGGGGGGAGGGGGAATGGAGTCTCACTCTGTCACCAGGCTGGAATGCAGTGGTGCAATCTCAGCTCACTGCAACCTCCGCCTCCTGGGTTCAAGCTATTCTCCTGCCTCAGCCTCCCGAGTAGCTGGGACTACAGGTGCCTGCCACCACGCCTGGCTAATTTTTGTACTTTTAGTAGAGACGGGGTTTCACCACGTTGGCCAGGATGGTCTCAATCTCTGGACCCCATGATCCGACCGCCTCGGCCTCCCAAAGTGCTGGGATTACAGGTGTGAACCACCATATCTGGCCAACACTTTCTTAAAGAAGATTATGAAATCTAAATATTCAATAACATGATGCTCACAATGTCAGCATTCAATCAAAACTTACTAGACATATGAAGAATCAGGAAAATATGACCCATAACCAGGAGAAGAGTAGTCAATATAATCAGACAGAAATAACAGAGATGATGGAATTAACCAGCAAGGAATTTTAACATATTTTTATAAATATTTTCAAGGAATTAAAGTAAAAACGTACATAAGAAAAACAGTTTAAGAAAGAAATAAACAGACCTTCTAGATCTGAAAGACATACTGTCAGAAATGAAAAATTGACTGGATGGGCTTAACATTGCAGTGATTGCAGAACAAAAGATTAGTGGACTTGAAAACATAGCAATAGAAATTATCCAAGATGAAGCTTTAGGAGAAAAAGGCTGGAAAAAAATGAACAGATTGTTAGTGATCTCTGAGTCCATATAAAGCCATCAACACATTTAATTAAAATTTAAATAAAATTTTACAAAGTGGGAATGGAAATGTTTAAAGAAACCATCACTGGAAATGTTTCAAATTTGATGAAAATTGTAAATCCACAGACTCAAGAAGCTCAACAAACTCCAAGAAGGATAAGTGTATGCACATACACATACCACAGAAAGGCACGTAAAAATCAGATTAAAGCCAGAGGGAAATATATGTTACATGCAGGGCAATAAAGATAATATGGACCGCTCATGTAACTTATAAGCAAAACTTGAAGTTGATCATAATGTTTCATTATTTAATGGTGGAAAAAATTCTGAAAAAAAAAAAAGAGTATTGTTTATGAAATCAGAAATTGCCAAACTTCTTTTGAGGTGATTTGGGAGATGAAGCAATTACAGACCTATGCAAACGGAAATCTTAGAGCCATGGATGTCATACTTATATCTAGAAGGATCTTCTAATGCAAATTCTGTGTCTCTCTAGATGTAACCTCAAAGGATGCCTTCCAGGCCTGATTTCATCATCATTATCAGTTAAAACAACTTAGTTCCAAGAAAGGCATTGAAGTAGCTGTGCTTTGTTTTGTTCGCTGTTTGGTTGAGTGACTATCACTTTAAGAAGTATGCCAAAGGATGTGATAAATAGGGACTAAATGCTAAAACTATAAAACTCTCATGAATAATTTTTAAAACTTATTCCATAATACTAAATAAGAACTAACTATGTAAATTAAAATATTTTTATTCTGTAATTTGTTTACTTTAGTTTTTAGTTTACTTACTGGGCTAAAACAAGAATATAATTTTGTCTGATACCATAGTATGTAAATTTTTTAAATTTTCATATTTTAGATAAATCTAAAATGTACGATAAATCTTAAGGGATATCAATTTTCTTTCCATTCAGCATTTTGACTAGATATACAATTTAATGTCTTCTTAAAATTTATTTCTGTATATGTGATATAGATTAATGCATTCTAGATATGTGTGAGAAAATAGAAATATTTTTAAACATTTACCATACGTTGAAGTAATTTTGAAATTTTATTAAAGACTGATAAATTTCATGTAAATTTCAGTGAAATAGTGATGAAAATGTCTATGGAATTTATGGAAATTACTGCTATGCTAAACCTCCAAAAGGAGTCATTAAAGTCAATAGTTTTTGAGTCTAAACCCATATGAAAATTACCTGGGGAATTTAAATAATACCAATATATGGACCCCATCCGAGTGTTAAATCAGCAGGACCCAGGTTTAGATATTTGACACAGTTCTTCATGTGATTTTAACATGTAGCCAGAGTTAAAAGCCTTACTGCAATCCACAAAATTAAGTTTTGTAAAAAGATGTAGCCCCTACTAACAGGAGGCTCACATTAGGATCGCAGAGCTTTTAGGAGCCTCATTCAAGTCCAGTGAATGTTTTAGGAAAAAATACAATTTGTAAATAATTATTTTTCAGAATCTCACTTGCTATTACTAAGCCTTCAAGAAACTTCATACTCTAAATGGAATAGCAATAACAAAAATATTTTCTAAGTTATAACTGTGGCTAGAATAAGCAGGTATTACTTTAGGAGTTGAAATCAAAGCAAGCATACTATACTGTAAGTCTTTGTTACCTCCCTATTTGTTACCTT
Organism: Trachypithecus francoisi; assembly: GCF_009764315.1. Classification (NCBI taxonomy): domain Eukaryota; kingdom Metazoa; phylum Chordata; class Mammalia; order Primates; family Cercopithecidae; genus Trachypithecus; species Trachypithecus francoisi. The sequence continues at coordinate 92,123,104 of NW_022681473.1, forward strand.
GAGGATTGCTGCAGCGATAAGAATTATTTATATACCCACGATGTTTATAGTCATATTACTCTATATGCAAGGAGATTTGGGCTCAGTAACAATGGTATGTTGAATCATTAATCTTGGCATTTAAAAGTTTATAAGCTATAAAACAGTGTTCTTTTTTTTCCAGAAATTTTGTGATGAAGTTAATCAGATAACCAATTCTGAAACCCTCTCAAGTATAGACAGTCTTGAGCCTACAGAGCATGAAGAAATATATTTAACACTTAATAAGGAGCATTCCACATCCATCCAGCGGAATACCATTTCCCTCAAACCAGCAAATATGCAGTCAACTAAACTCAGCTGCTTTGATGAAGATAAACTGGCATTCTCTAAAACTCAGCATATAAATAATTGGCTTACAAATGTAGATGCTTCAAATACTCAGAATGTCACACCTTTCTCAGATATTTTAAGTAAATCTAATGTTCTACCTTCGTGGGAATATTTTAATAGTAAAGAACAAAATCCGTCTTCTTTGAATGGAACAGTGGAAAGAGCCACAAATACTGCTAATAATTCAGTACCCTTTGTATCTAGCCCACCCATGTTTGTACTAGATAAAAAATGTGAAAAGACTTCTGAAACTAGCACTATGAGGACAACTGACTCCACTTCTGGAGCATTCAAAAGAGAGAGGCCGTTAGTTACTGAGAGCCCAACATTTAAATTTAGCAAATCCCAAAGCACTTCAGATTTTCCAACCCAGGAAGTGGCTACGTTTCCAGACCAAGAGAAATATTCTGAAATAAATCAAGAAAATGGAACTACTTCAGTTCCTACTTCATGTGTACCAGTGGCAATGCCTTTAGTTTTGCCATCTAATAAACAGTCAGCTAGACCTTCAGCAAAGAACAGTATACACATAAAAGAAATTGTTGCAGTGCAGTGTTCTGATAAGTCAGATGAATTGAAAGATGGTGAAGAAGAAAAGATAAAATATTTTAACTGCAATAAGGGAGAGTTGCCTTTATTTTCAGACAGTTTTCAAGATGCCTATATACCTCACAATCCGGATTCAAAAGATGAAAAACAAAAATTAGCTGAAACATCATCCTTGTCTAATGTAACTTCTAATTATGACTTTGTTGGCCAGCACAAGAAAGTGAAATACAACATCCATGAGAGAAATGGTGTGAGGTTTCTTAAAAGTATTTTAAAGAAAGAATCTAAATATGAACATGGTTATCTTAAGGCATTAATTATAAATCAGAGCTTTAAGTTTGGAAATCAAAAAGCAGCAGCTATCAAAGATAGTATTGAATTAACAAAGGAAAGGGAAAAAGGTGCAGAAATTCCAAAGACTATTAAAAAGCTGAGGTGGTTTGATGAAACTAGCAGTATAGAAAACAATGCTGAAGACAGTCATTCACTGAAGAATAAAACAGGAATAACTCAAGAGCATTCTCAAAAATTCCACATTCAAAGTGGTGCTGGAAGCAACATAATTAGTGTTTCTGCTTGTGCTGTAAATTCTGCTAGAAAGAAGTCCAGGGAGGATTCTATCTCTGAAAACGTTACGACTTTAGGAGGATCTGGAGCAGACCATATGCCTTTGAACTGTTTTATACCTTCAGGTTATAACTTGGCTAAACATGCCTGGCCGGCCTCAAAAAAAGAGGAAAGTAAAATCCCTGTACATGATGATTCTAAAACTAAGCAGGGTAAGCCACAAAGAGGTGGAGCAAAAATAATTAGAAAACCGGGATCTGCAAAAGTCCAATCAGACTTTATATGTACAAACAGAAAAGGCACTGTCATTGAACCACAGTCTGCAAGCAAAGTCAACATATTTACACAAGCTCAGGGAAAATTAATTATACCTCGTCCTCCTCCTCCTCAATGTACATCAAATATTAGAAGTGGTAAAAATATACAAGTGTCTCAGTGTCCATCAGTAACTCCTGAAAATCCTCAAAACATTGTTACACATAACTGTTTTAATTCAAAACATGAGCTTCCAACAGAACACAATTTGAATCAGTGGAATCAGGAAAGTAGTTCTCCACTCTCAAATGCTCGTTCTGATCTAGTCACTGTGATACCATCACTGCCATCATATTGTTCTTCAGAGTGCCAAACTCTTGCAAAAATAAATCATTCAAATGGCACTCAAGCAGTTGCCCAGCAAGATGGGACATTATATTGCACTCAAAGAAGTCCTGTTTGTGAAGAAAGTTATCCATCTGTGACTCTAAGGACTGCTAAAGAAGAATCAGTTCCCTTGTGGAAAACAGGGCATAATGTCCTGCATCAAAATAAGAGGGCTATGGGTAAGAATAAATTTATGGCTTTTTATAGATAAAATGTACACCTCTGTTAAGGAAATTGTTCCTATTTATGTATGGACATACATACTACATAAATATTAATATTAAACAATAGCTATATAGAACTAACTTACCTCCAGGCCGAGCACAGTGGCTTACACCTGTAATCCCAGCACTTTGGGAGGCCCAGGTGGGTGGATCACTTAAGGCCAGGAGTTCAAGACCAGCCTGGCCAACATAGCAAAATCCCATCTCTACTAATACAAAAGTTAGTCCGGCATGGTGGCACATGCCTATAGTCCCAGCTACTTGGGAGGCAAAGGAAGGAGAATTGCTTGAACCTGGGAGGCAGAGGTTGCAGTGAGCCGAGATCGCATCACTGGCACTCCAGCCTGATGACAGAGCAAGACTCTGTCTCTAAAAAAAAAAAAAAGAAGTAACTTACCTCCTGTAATATTGTGATTTCTGGCCAGGCACGGTGGCTCTTGTCTGTAATCCCAGCACTTTGGGAGGCCAAGGTGCGCAGATTTACTTGAGATTGGAAGTTCGAGACCAGCCTGGCCAACCTGGCGAAACCCTGTCTCTACAAAAATACAAAAATTAGCTGGGCATGGTGGCGCGTGCCTATAATCCCAGTTGCATGGGACGAGGCAGGAGAATCGTTTGAACCTAGAGCCCAGGAGGCGGAGGTTGCAGTGAGCTGAGATTGTGCACCACTGCACTGCAGCCTGGGTGACACAGCCAGACTCCATCTCAAAAAAAACACAAAACACTGTGACATTAGTAGCTGAAGTTTTTAAGAGAATGACCCAACCTGTGCTCAACTGAAATTAGAAACTTTTGCCAGCCTCCATTTTTTTCCATGACTTTTCCTGTTAGTTACAGGAAAAGAGGAAGGACAAGGAATAGGATCTAATTCTTGTCCCATATTATTCTGTCATTACTATTGTAGTCAAATTTTCCATCAAAGAAAGCACAGTGAAAAATATTGTTTAAATTATTATAAACAAGTGAATACATGTAATTATATTCATTTTTCTTTAAATTGTTTGTTAAATTGAGTTGCTATAAACTAATATTAATTAGATATACCTGATTCTCCCATTCCCTTTCCCAAAGTGTGGTAGCTCCGCTTTTATCTGCCATGAGAGCAAAAAAATGATATCATTGCCTTGAAATATTTTTGAAAATTAATTCTCTAGAGAATGCCATTGCCCTTACTAGCTGGTTGACTCTCATAAAACTTCTTTCCTCCTATGAGGGAATAAACTAGAAAGCAATACATTTTCCTGCCAATAGGAAACAGTTGCCTATTGAGAAACAGGACTGGAGTCTGGAGGCAATCAGAAAAACAACTCTTGTTTTTCCAAAGGTATGAATAAATATTGATATATAATGAGAGTTTAAAATTTAATATTCAAAGTCATCTTCAATTAAACCATGAGTTTTTAAGGACCAGGGACATTTGTGTAATTCATCACAGTATCCCCGGATCCTAACAAGTGTCTGGCACTTAGTAATCACCCAGACTCTACTTGAATTGAATGGATACAAGCCACATTAGCAGAAGGGAAGCTAAATGCAGACACTATAATCTAAGAATCTTCATTACTTTTCTACAAAAATCTAGATTTTAAAAAATTGTTTCTGTCACTAAAATTATGATTTTTTTATCCAGTCATTTCAAAATGTAACTTTAGTTTTCACAACACTTCAAAAAATGAAGGTATCATACAGATTAAATATTCTAAAATAAATAATGATGGTTACCCTTTTTGAGTTTCTACCTTGTACCAGTCACAGTACTAAGTGTTTTATACTTATTATCTGATTTAAACCTTCTAATAATATTGAGAAATAAATATTTTTAAGACACTGTTTTGCAAAGAAGTAAGCAGAATTATCCAAGGTCAAGAGCTAGTAAATAGCAGAATTGGTATTTTGATCCAGATCTCTGTGGTTCCAAGTCCTGTGCTTTTTGTACTAAAACCATATAGTAAATATAGTTATGAAGCAAATATCATATATCACACTCTGCTAATTAGGAAAAATATTAGGAAACTTACAGTTTCCCAATAGCTTATGTACAAAAGGGTAGCATATTAAAATTATCTGATTCTCTGATAAAGGAATGGGATACATTTTATCTGGAGAAACCAATATTTTACCGACATTTAATCAAAGGAGGTACTTCTCTCTGGGACCTTCGTATAAAGGACATTGGAAAATATAATGAATTTTAGCATTCTTAAATGTTCTTAAATATTCACACTGTTGTAAATATCTATACATATTAATACAGTGATTATACTTCGAAAATATAACAATATTAACAATACTGAATATTTTGTATGTTCAGTCATTTAAGCTTTTTTTCCAAAACTGTTTAAATATAAAATGCTTCAAGTGAACTCTTTGTTAATGCTGGATTGTAGTTCAGTGAGCATTTGTGGGATTTCTTTTCCTACTCTTTTATTTGCCAATTCATTTTATTTTTATACCCTTATGCATCCAGAGTTGACAGTTGTAGAGAGCATCTTGTTCTCAATTAGCATTTCCAGAACACTCTAGCATAACTCTCTAGGAAAACCTCTTCCAATTAGATCCAAGCCATTCAACTATACCACCTCCTCATGTCTCAAGTTATTTCCCCCCTAAAAGATGACTTTGATATTTGGTTCACAGTCTTCATTTCCAAAGTCTTTGCCATCATACTGGATAGTTCAGCTTTTATATGGATGAGCAAACACCCTGATCTTCCTCACTCCTTTTTCATCTGTAATAACTTTCTATACAATTCTGCCTCAAATACCCATTCCCTTTGCTATATTCTGGACCTCGTCAACATTCATAACTTCTCTACTTCTTTTTTTTATTTCAGCTTTTATTTTAGATACAGAGGATACATGTGCATGTTTGTTACATGGGGATACTGCATGATGCTGAGGTTTGGGGTATGGATCCTATTATCCAGATAGTAAGCAAACTCACTCACTCCACTACTTAAGCAGATTCTCCTCTCTTTTCCCTACTCTTACTCCTCCCATTCTTCTACCCTACTGGGCTTCTTCAGTCCAATATTTTCTCTACTTTCTCATTCCAATTCATCATCTCTTTCTTTCCAAATCATCAGCTCTTTATTTTCTACTCCTTACCCAGCTTAAATTTAATGGTCCATTTCTTTTTCTTTTCTTTCTTTTTTTTTTTTTCTTTTTTTGAGATGGGGGTCTCACTTTGTTCCCCAGGCTAGGGCACAGTGGCATGATCATGGCTCAGTGCAGCCTGGGACTCCTGAGCTCAAGCAATGCTCCCACCTCAACCTTTCAGGCACTACAGGTACACACCTCCATGCCCAACTAATTTTTTTATATAGAGACAGGGTCTCCCTATGATACCCAGGCTGGTCTTGAACTCCTGGGCTCAAGCCATCTTCCCACTTGGTCTCCCAAAGTGCTAGGATTATAGGCATGAGCCACTGTGCCTGGCCAGGTTCATCATTTCATTAGTTCTTTTACCAATATCCTAAGCTCTTTGCCTCTTGGTCTTTTTTGTCACAGTAATCAAACAACCCTCCCCCACCCAGGGGAAAAAATTATTTACTTTTTCTCTGCCTCCTTCTAAGTAGCAGAGAAAATTCATACCAATGTGCCAGGCATATTGGCTATACTGTAGATTTATGATCAACATTTTCTGATGATCAACATTACTGAGTATTCCTACTGTTTCTCTCGTAAATTCACTGTCCTTCCTTTGAAATAATTATTTCAAACATCCTCCCCAAACATCTAATTTCCCCACTTCTCTTTCCTCATCACTTTCACTGCTCATTTTTCTTAAAATGAGAGACTATTTTCATCCAGAAAACCATTAACAGATTGAAAAGGCAAACCACAGAGTGGGAGAATATTTGTAATGCATGTTACTGACAAAGGGCTTATATCCAGAAGATATAAAGAACTCAAAATGTTCTTCAATAGTATAATATATAAATAGAGTTAAATTCCATTATTCATTTAATGAAATACTCTAATATAAATGAGCTATTGCTGAAAAACAGCAGTATGGGTATACCTTACACCATAATATTGTGCAAAAGAACCATATTGCACAATAAAAATGCATATTCTGCTCCATTTATATCAAGAACAGGTAAAATGGCAGGGGGGTATATGGAAACAGGTAATGAGGTGAGCATTTTTGGTGCTAGTAATATTCAGTTTCTTGACATGAGTGGCTGTGAAATCTAGGTTTGGGTATATAATCTGTTTATTTTCAGTTTGTGCACTTTTCTATACATAGATTCTACTTCCATTTTTTTGAAAGCCAAATGATGTTGACACATTATTTAAATCTGATTTCAAAAAGAATACTTTTTTCTTTTCCAATAATTATTAAGAATATCTTCACAGAATCAAAAATTTGATTACTAGAAAGGACCAATGTGACAATTTACTTTCAACTGTCACATTTTATAGATGAGGAAATATCCTAGGCAAAAATTAGGTAACATTTATTATGTTCCAATTACTAAGCACTTTAAATATTGAAACAAAGTTAATCCTCCCAATAAATCTGTGAGGTAAGTAATATTCTTACACCCATTTTGTAGCTGAGGAAACTGGGTCACATAGAGGATAACTGACTGTATAAATTGCATAGCTAGTGTAAGTGGCATACTCAAAATTAAGGCATTATGAATCTATGTTCTTAAATATTGAGCTACTTTGTTTATTTTTTTCTGAGACAGGGATCTCACTGTCACCTGGGCTGGAGTGCAATGGCATGATCTTCGTGCAACCTTCGCCTCCCAAGGTCAAGTGATCCTCCCACCTCAGCCCTCTCAGTAGCTGAGACCACAGGCACGCACCGCCACGCCTGGCTAATTTTTTGTATTTTTGGTAGAGATGAAGTCTCACCATGTTGCCCAGGCTGGTCTCAAACTCCTGAGCTCAGGCTCAGGTGCTCTGCCTCCCTAGGCCTCCCAAGTACTGGGATTATAGGTGTGAGCCACCGTGCCCAGCCTTACTTTGTTTTTTTTAAACTCTTAATAACAACAAATTTTTCAGTAATATACATGAAAAAAATAGTACATTAATCTATACAATTTGTGGATGGTGCAGAGTATCAAAGGAAGTTACTGATGAAATCGAGGCTGGAAGCAAGCTTCAGAATCATCCTGGCTAACTGAACTAGCAAATCAAAACCAGTAAAGTTCAGTTTAGCAGAAATAGCTATAAAGTCATACATTTATTTGCATTCAGTTTACTGTTTACGGTTTTGGGGGGGGGTGCCTTTATTTTTTTTTTTTTTTTAAGGTGGGGAGTCACTGCATTGCCCTGGCTGATCTTGAATTCCTGAGCTGAAGAATTCCTCCTGCTTCAGCCTCCCAAGTAGCTGGGGTTACAGTTGTGAGCCATGGTGCCTGGCATACTTTTAAAAGTTTTAATTGTGAAATATATCTGACATAGAAAAGAATGTATGTGGCATATAAGAACAAGTTAAGACTAATAATAAGAGAACCCTGTACCCATTGCTCACTTTTAGAAATAGAAAATCACCAATAGTGGCCAGGTGCCGTGGCTCACACCTGTAATCCCAGCACTTTGGGTTGCCAAAGCAGGTGGATCACTTGAGCCCAGGAGTTTGAGACCAGCCTGGCCAACATGGTGAAACCCCGTCTCTACTAAAAATATAAAAATTAGCTGTGCGTGGTGGTGGGCGCCTGTAATCCCAGCTACTCAGGAGCCTGAGGCAGGAGAATCACTTCAATCCCAAGGCGGAGTTTGCAGTGTGTCAAGAACATGCCACTGCACTCCAGCCTGGGCAACAGAGTGAGACTCAGTCTCCAAAAAAAATAAAATAAGAAAGAAAAGAAAAATCCCAATACCTACAAAGCCCTATATGCTTCTTCCCAATTGCATCCCCTTCCTCTGTTACAGACGTGAACACCATGAAGAATTTCATGTTAAGCCGGGCACGGTGGCTCACACCTGTAATCCCAACACTTTGGGAGGCCGAGGCAGGCGAATCACAAGGTCAGGAGTTCAAGACCAGCCTGGCCAACATGATGAAACCCTGTCTCTACTAAAAATACAAAAATTAGCTGGATGTGCTGGCGCGCACCTTTAGTCCCAGCTACTCCGGAGACTAAGGCAGGAAAATCACCTGAACCTAGGAAGTGGAGGTTGCAGTGAGCCGAGATTGTGCTGTTGCACTCCAGCCTGGGTGACAGAGTGAGACTCCATCTCAAAAAAAAAAAAAAATTCATGTTAATTATTCCATGATTTTCTTGATAATTTTGCCACATATGAATGTATTGCAATCAACTTTGTTTTTTAGATTGATTAGTGAGCTGTACTTCATATTCATTGCTACAATCACATTCAATTATATGAATGTTCAAACAATGTTTTCATTCTCCTGGCACTGGACATTTGTGTTGCTTCTAGTTTCTTCCTTTTATGAATAATTCAAGAACAGCTTTGTACATCTACTGATGCACACGTTGCTGAACCATATGGTATGTGTATTTTCAACTTTACTAGGTAATCCAAATTGTTTTCCAGAGTAATGTATGAAAGTTGCCTTTACTCCATCTTCACCAAAAGTCTGATAAACTTTTTAATGTTTTTCAGTCGTACAGTATAAAATGGTTTCTAATTATGTGATACATATACACCATGGAATGCTATGCAGCCATAAAAAGGAACAAGATCATGTCCTTTGCAAGAATATAGATGAAGCTGGAAGCCATTATCCTCAGCAAACTAACACAGAACAGAAAATCAAACACCACATGTTCTCACTTATAAATGGGAACTGAACAATGAGAACACGTGGGCACAGGGAGGGGAACAACACACACTAGAGTCTTGGAGTGGGGAGGGGAGAGCATCAGGATAAATAGCTAATGCATCCGGGGCTTAATACCTAGGTGATGGGTAATAATTTTAGGCAGTAACAAGCAGATCTTTAGAAGTACTGCTGTACTCTATGTCATTTTATAATATATATTTTCAGGAATTATAAACTAGATTACCCAGGGCTATGAGAGGAGAGATTCAGTCTAAAAGTCAGTTAAAGAAACACAAGCCTAAGAGACATGATAGCTATGTACAAATATTTGAAGGCTTATTACAAAGAAGAAGGAGTAAACAGAACTGAACTAAAAGGGTAAAAATTGCAGAGAGGTTTTCAGCTCCGCGTAAGGAAGGATTTGAGCTATCCAGCAAAGGAAGAGGATGCCCTCATGAGGCAGTGGCTCCTCATCACTATTCCATTCAAGCAGCAGTTGAATGTCCACCTGTGAGTAATTTAGATCCATGGGTTACAGGTTGAACTAGTTAACTTCGAAGTTTTTTTTCCAAAACTATAATTCTGAGATTGTCTCCGGTATTTTTTTTGTGTTTACAATTAAGAATACTACAGATTTTAAAAAATACAATGCTTTATTGAAGATTAGTTGCTTTATTTTGAGTTGTGGTGGTGAAACTATCATATCTAGAATTTTCATATGAAACTAGGAATTTGGCCAGAGATACCAGTGCAAGCTACATTATTTTTGCAAAAATAGCAAGATTCTCAGCTATTGTATTAATTGTTAGATAATATTTAAACACGTGTATATGAACAGAAAAATACATGAACTGTTTCAGGCATATACTGTGTCTTTAACTGCAATCAATAATTTACAATCCACAAAACTACAAAGAACAATAAAGCACAAAGATAAATAATTCAATCAAGAAAGTACAAAAGTGACTTCAGAAGATTGATGAGTAGACTGAGGGATGAGATAAAACCTTGACACAGCAGTTACGTGAACAAGGGAATTTTTATGCAAGGTGTTTAAAGCTTTTTAGATAAAGATGAGGGCTTCTCAAGATTTAGAGGAAGAAAATTCCAAGAATAGAAAACAACATAGAAACTATATTGCTGCCGAAATAATCTCAGTGGAAACTATAATATTTTGCGTATGTAGCATTTAGCATATTGATACAGGTGGAAATAAGCATAATATAGTGCTTTTTAAACTGTGGGACATGACTTGTTCGTCAATTGTGAAATCAATGACTGGTAACCAGTATTTTTTTAATGAAGTCTAATTTTAGAATTAGAATATTCTAGAATGGAAACTACCAGAAAGTATCATATGTTGTGAGGATAAATATATTTTATAAAACTATGTATGTATCCAAGGTCACAATGCAAAATATATTTATTTCTGTGAGACACAGTCAAATCAGAATGAAAATTACTAGCATATGTGTAGGAGCTAGAAGTTTAGATTTTAGACCCCAACTAATTGGAGCTGAATCCCAGCTTTGCCCCTTACTGGCTCTACGGCCTTGGGCAGGTTATTTATCCTCCCCCCTCCTTTATTTATTTTTGTTGTTGTTGTTTCTTTTTTTTAACTTTTAGGTTCAGGTATACATGTGCACATTTGTTATATAGGTAAATTGCATGTCACTAAGTTTTGGTGTACAGATTATTTTGTCACCTAGGAAGTGAGCATAATACCCAAGGGTGGTTTTCCAGTCCCCGCTCTCCTCCCACCCTGCACTCTAAAGTAAGCCCCAGTGTCTGCTGTTCCCTTCTTTATGACCATGTGTACTCAAAGTTTAGCTCTCACTTACAAGTGAGAACATGTAGTATTTGATTTCCTTATGATCAAGACCATCGTGGCCAACATGGTGAAATCCCATCTCTACTAAAAATACAAAAATTAGTTTGGCGTGGTGGCATGCACCTGTAGTCTCAGCTACTCGGGAGGCTGAGGCAGGAGAATCACTTGAACCCAGGAGGCAGAGGTTGCAGTGAGCCAAGATTACACCACTGCACTCTAGCCTGGGCGACAGAGCAATCTCTGTCTCAAAAAAAAAAAAAAAAAAGCAAAGAAAAATAGTATAATAAGCATTCATGTACCTACAACTCACCTTAAATAATAAATACCAAAGATATAGTAGAAACCCTACAAAAGTTATTTTAGCCACTTTGTTATTTTGTGAGGGCTTGTTAAGATACTGTAAGACGGTGGCTCAAGCCTGTAATCCCAGCACTTTGGGAGGCCGAGACGGGCGGATCACGAGGTCAGGAGATCGAGACCATCCTGGCTAACACGGTGAAACCCCGTCTCTACTAAAAAATACAAAAAAAAATTAGCCGGGCGAGGTGGTGGGCGCCTGTAGTCCCAGCTACTCGGGAGGCTGAGGCAGGAGAATGGCGTGAACCCGGGAGGCGGAGCTTGCAGTGAGCTGAGATCTGGCCACAGCACTCCAGCCTGGGCGGCAGAGCGAGACTCCGTCTCAAAAAAAAAAAAAAAAAAGATACTGTAAGATACGCATAAGTTCACTTACCTGGGTACACATAATTTTTAGTACATTGCAGGAAGCTAACTTGAGCTAATGAATTATGACACCACTGTCACCCTCACACTTGGAATTTTGACTCTTAAGATAACTGAGTTTACTTCATGCATTACATGAGCATCTACCTTGCAAAATAACCAGGGTGCCAGTGTCAGTCATATATTATATGAGTGAAGTTTTACTTCTAATTTTTAGATAATAAATATGAATTGGAATTCTAATATGTTCTTCCAGCACACCAGTGGATTATCTCACACAGTCTTCTGGTGTTCTGCATCATGCTCTGGAGGTTACTGCTCTAAACTATAAACCCCTCAGAAGCAAGGATTTTGTTGAATTCAACATTTTAACTGTGCCATGCATAGAACATATAAGAGGAGCTCAATAAAGTATGCCAACTGAATAAATTAAACTTACAGAGTTTTCTTGATGTTTGAAAGTAACTTGAAAATTTGCAGTGGATATATATTGGCTACTCAACTTACATAATTTTTGACATTGTGCTGGCATTTGTTCAAGGGTCTACTGTTATGAGAAGAAAACGAATTGTTGAAACTAAGCGAAGAAATATTTTAGAGCAGAAAAGACAAAACCCTGGATCTGTAGGACAGAAGGACAGTGAGCAAATTAATGTAAGTACAATATTAATCAAAATCTCTATTCAATATTTAAAAATTGCTTGGAAAACACAGGTTCTTAAAGAACTATGCTCTTGCTGTAAACTGTATGCCATAACATAAATATAATTATAGCCAAAGCCATTTGTGAAGCAGTGAATCTTTATGCTAGGAAATTATTCCACTATACCTACTTGCTGTATTCTAGTTAGCCTGTATAATCAGTTACCAATGAAAGTTTTAAACCACCTCTAAATCATTATTATTATTTTACTTGTTATTATTGATAGCCAATGCTGGAAAAAACGAGGTCATTCACAACAAAATTCAACAAAGCTATTTAAATATACACTTAAAAAAGAAAGAAAATTAGAGACCTGGATAGAAGAAACAAGTATGCTAGGCCAGGCACGGTGGCTCACACCTGTAATCCCAGCACTTTGGGAGGCCAAGGTGAGTGGATCACCTGAGGTCAGGAGTTCAAGACCAGCCTGATCAACATGGTGAAACCCTGTCTCTACTAGAAATATGAAAAATTAGCCAAGGGTGGTGGCAGGTGCCTGTAATCCCAGCTACTGGGAGGCTGAGGCAGGATAGTTGCTTGAACCTAGCAGGCGGAGGTTACAGTGAGCTGAGATCACACCATTGCACTCCAGCCTGGGCAACAAGAGCAAGACTCCATCTCAAAAAGAAAAATACAAGCATGCTAATCATAAAGACAACTATAGTTTCATGCGACTGAATATCCTATTTGTGTCTAAGCTTCCTGGAAGACATGGCAAAAAGGAAAATTAGATGAGTTATATACTTCTCAAGGGATATTGATGATGATGATGTTGTTTGGGATACAATTTTAAAAAACATTTCCCACTGAGGACCTTTCATAGGGAACTTTGAAATACATAATGAATATGCTCCTAATAACAGTTCCACAACAAATGAATAGTTTAATATGACTGTTTGAGATAGAGATCTTCAATAAAAGTAAACAGCATAATAACAATTTTTAAATAATGGCCAGGCATGGTGGCTCATGCCTATAGTCCCAGCAGTTTGGGAGGCCAAGGCAGGAGGATTACTTGAGCTCAGGAGTTCAAGACCAGCATGGGTAACATAGCAAGACCTCATCTCCACAAAAATAATAATAAAAAAATTAGCCAGGCACGCGGTGCATGCCTGTAGTCCCAGCTACCTGGGAGGCTGAGGTGGGAGGATGCATGAGCCCAGGAGTTTGAGGCTGCAGTAAGCTATAATTGTGCCAGTGTACTCCAGCCCAGGTGACAGAGCAAGACCCTGTCTCTCAAAAAAAATGAAAGAAAATTAAAATAAATGGAGGTAATTCTGTAAGAGCTAAGTAAATGAAGTCAAATATGGCATTTTCTAGAGGTCTAACTTGATCCAGGGATTGACTTTAGAATATTAAAAGTCTAGATAGATAAGTAAATAGCATTTCACTTGGGAATTTCCACTTTAAATGTCACTCTGACTTTTTAAAATAAAACTGGAATATTTTTAATAAAATGCCTTATGAAGAATTTATATTCCAAGTTACCGGTTGAAGATGCTATGATTTGTATATTATAGGAAGTACTGATTTTTATATGGATAAGATTATTATGTGGAGAATAATCAACAATGATGTAATCTTACCAGCAAAACAAGTCATTTAGTTGTATATTTATGTAAACAAAGTTAATCCCATTACCCATATATTTTTATTGCTTAATAGTGTAATGGTTAATTACAGATATAACCTCCTGATTACAAATACAATAATGCCTAATAAGTCCTTCCATTTCAACTGCCGTGTTCCCATCCAACATCTCAAAATGCACAATGCAAAAACATCTTTACCCTTATTTTTTCCTTATTTTCATTAATATATTATAAATTTAAAAGTAATATGTAATTATAACCAAGAAAACGAACTAACAAAATTTTAAATGCCTGTTATTAGTGCCCTCTGTAAATTCATTTTTATTTTACTAGGTCTTATTCTATTCTTCTGTCTCTTGCTCTTTGGCATTCTTAATATGTTTAGAGCCCATTTTTGTCCTTTTCAGAAGCCTCCCTTCCACTTTCACATACAGATCTTCACCCATCCACTTACACACTTTCCAAACACGTGTTAGCCTAAGAATAGGTCAGTGTTCCTGAATCAAATTTTTTCATCCTTATTATTTTGACTTGTTTTTGTTTTTGTTTTTTATTCCAGAGCCTAAGCAAGGGTTCAGTTACTACAGCAGTGGCCCTTGTCACCTTGTATTAGGAAATGCATGTTATCATACTGGATTTTCTCCAGCCCATGACATCTATATAGAGAAAATCTCAAAGAGATAAGTGAGATACCATCTCACACCAGTTAGAATGGCAATCATTAAGAAGTCAGGAAACAACAGGTGTTGGAGAGGATGTGGAGAAATAGGAACACTTTTACACTGTTGGTGGGATTGTAAACTAGTTCAACCATTATGGAAAACAGTATGGCGATTCCTCAAGGATCTAGAACTAGATGTACCATATGACCCAGCCATCCCACTACTGGGTATATACCCAAAGGATTATAAATTACTCTACTACAAAGACACATGCACACGTATGTTTATTGCAGCACTATTCACAATAGCAAAGACTTGGAATCAACCCAAATGTCCATCTGTGACAGACTGGATTCAGAAAATGTGGCACATATACACCATGGAATACTATGCAGCCATAAAAAAGGATGAGTTTGCGTCCTTTGTAGGGACATGGATGCAGCTGGAAACCATCATTCTTAGCAAACTATCACAAGAAGAGAAAACCAAACACCGCATGTTCTCACTCATAGGTGGGAACTGAACAATGAGATCACTTGGACTCGGGAAGGGGAACATCACACACTGGGGCCTATCATGGGGAGGGGGGAGGAGGGAGGGATTGCATTGGGGAGTTATACATGATATAAACGTCATGCACATGTACCCTAGAACTTAAAGTATAATAAAAAAAAAAAAAAAAAAAAAAAGAAAAGGTAGAAAAGGTTTGCACCAGGGTTTCAGTCCAAGGTATCTCAAGTCTATAATGGAGATCAAACAAGACTGTGAGATCCACTGAAGGAGAGCTGTTGCAAAAATCTGCAGTTTTTCATCAGATCAGATTGAACAAAAGTTACGTATAGTCATAGCCAGGCAGTTTTATCTGACAGAAAACAATTATTTCTTAAAGTGAAACAGAATGGTAATAAAGAAGGAGGTAGACCATATTCAGGGAAGGGAAGTTGACATCTCTCAGAAAGTGTTGGATGCGTACACTTTTTGCCAGTGTTCTGAGACTTCCATTTTCAAGGTTCTGTGCAGCATTGGGGCAGCTATTTGTGTTTTAAGTTTTGTCATATAAGATAATTACCTATCCTTGGCATTAGCTGTAGTCAGATGCTTTTGGCTAATAGTTGTGATTCACGCTTACAATGATAAACCAACTAGGTTATAAACTTTAAGGTAATTTCTTACCTTTTCTTTAATTAGCACTTCTTTTATTTGTGAGACAGAGTCTCGATCTGTCACCCAGACTGGAGTGCAGTGGTGCAATCTCAGATCACTGCAACCTCCACCTCCTGGGTTCAAGTGATTCTCCTGCCTCAGCCTCCCAAGTAGCCGGGACCACAAGTGTGTGCCACCACTCCTGGCTAATTTTTTTTATTTTTAATAGAGACAGGGCTTCACCGTGTTAGCCAGGATGGTCTCGATCTCCTGACCTTGTGATCCGCCTGCCTCGGCCTCCCTAAGTGTTGGCATTACAAGCATGAGCCACTGTGCTGGCCTAATTAGCACTTTTGATTACCATCCTACTCACTTTACCTCTTCCAAATATCCAAGACAATATCATAACCTGAAAATTTTTTAGTGGACATAAAACATTATTCATAATATTCTGTTACCATAGAATTTCTTTATTATAATAATTCTTGAATTCAGCTCTAAAAAATGTAATATACAAGTTACGTGAACAATTGTAGCTGAAAATATATATAGCAATTAAATGTTTTTTAAAAGTTCATGTACATATGAATTTTAAATATGGAAATATGTTTTAATTCAATATTCTGTTTTTGTAGAATTGTGGACAAAGTGTCCAGCTAAGTTCAAGTGAGCCAAAACAAACTACAAGGGGTACTTCTTATGTTGAAGAAGGTACGTTTTAGTTTAAACATTTTCCTCTGATCTTTGTTCCCAGTGATTTTTTTTTCTTGTATGCCTATTCTCAGATGCTAACGTATTATGTAATTGTTAAACCACCATTTAGAACCTGAACTCTCCTCACCCCTGCACATCTAGGTCATTGTCAGTGTTTCTTTATTCTAAATAATAATGTATTGAACATCTTTCTACATCAAGTTATTTTCTGATTTTTACTTATTTCTGTAGGTTAGATTTCCAGAATTAAAATTACAGTTAACTGACATGTAAATGCCACCCAGTAAATATTTATTGAATTAAACTCTGTGTATTAAATGAATACTGGATCAAAAGAAATAAGCATTGATATGGCTTTTCATATATATTGCTAAAGTATTTTCCAGAAAAATATTATTCAAAATTGTTCTAGTAGTATATGTCCAGTGTTGTATGTCAACTTGAGGTAGAATCTTTTCATATTTGCTATAGACAAAAAAAATAGTATTATGTTAGTTTTGATTTCTATACCTTTCATTAATATTATGCTTAATTGCTTTTCTGTGTCTTTTCTGGTGAACTGTCTCTTTGTACTCTTTTTTCTTAGCTTAGATAGTAGAGTTTGAAATTTTCTTACTAATGTCTGCAAATTCCTTAGCTATCAAGGATTCTAATTCTTATATTAGTTGAAGATGTTTTCACTACTTTACTATTTGCATGTTATTCTACTTATATGGTATTTTCACATGTTTTAATTTTTATTTGTTCATTCAATAAATGATTATTGAGAGCTAATCTTCTGCTTGTAAGCAGGTATTAGATGTACATGTTGAATATCCCTAATCCAAATATTTCCAAATCAAAAATGCTCCAAAGTCCAAAGTTTTTTGACCCCTGATATTACACCACAAATGGAAAATTTTACACCTGACTTCATGTGATGGGTCACAGCTAAAACACAGGCTCATACCACACAGTTTATTTAGCATCCCCAAGGGGAAAAAAGATCCTCTCAACCCTCTTCAGCTGCGCTATATCTGTTCCATGCACACCCGGATTCCCCCATGTAAGCATCCTCACAAGGAGTAATAAAATGGTACATGTACCAATGGCAGATTCCCCACGAGGCCCCACATGGGGCCAAGACCTACATGCATTACGCACTATATTTTTTTTTTTTTTGCTTTTTCTCTGCTTTGTGGTGTAAAGATATTGTTGAAAATATCAAAAAGACCTGAAGATACCCATGTGGGTAGCAGTGATAAGAAAAAGAGGAAACATTTCTGTTTATCAATAGCACAGAAAGTCAAACTGTTGGAGAAACTAGACCAGCAAAATAAGTGTAAAATGTCATATAGAAAAGGATGGTGTTGGAAAGACCACAATATATGACGTGAAGAAACAGAAGGATAAACTGTTGAAGTTCTGTTTTGGAAGAGATGAACAGAAGTTAATGCAAAATATAAAAACACTGCATAGGATTTCAACCATGAAGTCAAAGAGTAGATCCCTCAGCGTGGCAGTGAACATGTGCCACTTAATGGTATGCTGATCATGAAACAAGCAAAGATCTATCATGATGAACTGAAAATTGAAGAGAACTATGAATATTCAACAGGCTGGTTATAGACACAGCATTTAAGACACAGCATTATTTTTAAATATTTGTGGTGATCAAGCAGCACAATTTTCTCTACAAAGCAGCAGAGAAATTAATTGAAGAGTTTGCCAAGGTCATCAGTGATGAAAATCTGACACCAGAACAAGTATATGTTGCTGATGAAATATCACTGTCTTGGTGTTGTTACTCAAGAAAGACGTTGACTATAGCTGATGAGACAGCCCCTATAAGAATTAAGAATAACAGAATAACTGCTGGGTTGTGCTTATGACTCAGTCACACCTAAGTGTAAACTTGCTATGATAGGCAAAATCTTGTGTCCTCACTGTTTTCAAGGAGTGAATTTCTTACCAGTCCATTAATATGCTAACAAAAGGACATGGATCACCAGGGACATCTTTCCTGATTGGTTTCACAAACATTTTATATCAGGGAAGCTGGTTCAAATGATGACTGCAAGATTTTGTTATTCTTTGACAACTGTTCTGTTCATCCTCCAGCTGAAATTCTCATCAAAAATAATGTTTATGCCATGTGTTTTCCCCAAAATATTACTTCATTAATTCAGCCATGTGACCAGAGTATCCTTAGATAGATGAAGAGTAAATATATATAAACACTTTCTTGAACAGCATACCAGCAACAGTGAACAGAGGTGTGGACGTAGAAGGTTTTCAAAACAAGTTTAGCATGAAGGATGCCACACATGCTGTTGCAAACACTTGAAACACAGGGACTGAAGACACAATTGTGCATTCCTGGCACAACCTCTGGTCTGCAACTATATTCAGATGAATGATGATGAACAAGGTAGTGACTGAAGGATTCTGTATGTCAAGTGAGAAAAAAATGATGTCTGACTTTTTGGGCAGAGCAAGATGGCCGAATGGGAACAGCTCCAGTCTCCAGCTCCCGGCGTGAGTGACACAGAGGACCGGTGGTTTCTGCATTTTCAACTGAGGTGCTGGGGTCATCTCACTGGGGAGTGCCGGACGATCGGTGCTGGTCAGCTGCTGCAGCCCGACCAGCGAGAGCTGAAGCAGGGTGAGGCATTGCCTCGCCTGGGAAGCGCAAGGGGGAAGGGAATCCCTTTTCCTAGCCAGGCGAACTGAGACACACAACACCTGGAAGATCGGGTAATTCCCACCCCAATACTGCGCTTTAAGCAAACGGGCACACCAGGAGATTATACCCACTCCTGTCCAGGAGGGTCCCACGGCCACGGAGCCTCCCTCATTGCTAGCACAGCAGTCTGTGATCTAACCACAAGGCAGAGCGAGGCTGGGGGAGGGGTGCCCGCCATTGCTGAGGCTTAAGTAGGTAAACAAAGCCACTGGGAAGCTCGAACTGGGTGGAGCTCACAGTGGCTCAAGGAAACCTGCCTGTCTCTGTAGACTCCACCTCTGGGGACAGGGCACAGCTAAAAAACAACAGGGGAAGCAGCAGAGGCCTGTGCAGACCCGAACGACTCTGTCTGACAGCTTTGAAGAAAGCAGTGGATCTCCCAACACGGAGGTTGAGATCTGAGAAGGGACAGACTGCCTACTCAAGTGGGTCCCTGACCCCTGAGTAGCCTAACTGGGAGACATCCCCCACTAGGGGCAGTCTGACACCCCACACTTCACAGGGTGGAGTACACCCCTGAGAGGAAGCTTCCAAAGTAAGAATCAGACAGGTACACTCGCTGTTCAGCAATATTCTATCTTCTGCAACCTCTGCTGCTGATACCCAGGCAAACAGGGTCTGGAGTGGACCTCAAGCAATCTCCAAGAGACCTACAGCTGAGGGTCCTGACTATTAGAAGGAAAACTATCAAACAGGAAGAACACCTATACCAAAACCCCATCAGTACGTCACCATCATCAAAGACCAGAAGCAGATAAAACCACAAAGATGGGGAAGAAGCAGGGCAGAAAAGCTGGAAATTCAAAAAATAAGAGCGCATCTCCCCCTGCAAAGGAGCGCAGCTCATCGCCAGTAACAGATCAAAGCTGGTCAGAGAATGACTTTGACGAGATGAGAGAAGGCTTCAGTCCATCAAACTTCTCAGAGCTAAAGGAGGAATTACGTATCCAGCGCAAAGAAACTAAAAATCTTGAAAAAAGAGTGGAAGAATTGATAGCTAGAATAATTAATGCAGAGAAGGTCATAAAGGAAATGACAGATGAAAACCATGACACGAGAAATACGTGACAAATCCACAAGCTTCAGTAACCGACTTGATCAACTGGAAGAAAGAGTATCAGCGATTGAGGATCAAATGAATGAAATGAAGTGAGAAGAGAAACCAAAAGAAAAAAGAGAAAAAAGAAATGAACAAAGCCTGCAAGAAGTATGGGATTATGTAAAAAGACCAAATCTACATCTGATTGGGGTGCCTGAAAGTGAGGGGGAAAATGGAACCAAGTTGGAAAACACTCTTCAGGATATCACCCAGGAGAACTTCCCCAACCTAGTAGGGCAGGCCAACATTCAAATTCAGGAAATACAGAGAACACCACAAAGATACTCCTCAAGAAGAGCAACTCCAAGACACATAATTGCCAGATTCACCAAAGTAGAAATGAAGGAAAAAATCTTAAGGGCAGCCAGAGAGAAAGGTCGGGTTACCCACAAAGGGAAGCCCATCAGAATAACAGCAGACCTCTCAGCAGAAACTCTACAAGCCAGAAGAGAGTGGGGGCCAATATTCAACATTCTTAAAGAAAAGAATTTTAAACCCAGAATTTCATATCCAGCCAAACTAAGTTTCATAAGTGAAGGAGAAATAAAATCCTTTAGAGATAAGCAAATGCTTAGAGATTTTGTCACCACCAGGCCTGCCTTACAAGAGACCCTGAAGGAAGCCCTAAACATGGAAGGAACAACCGGTACCAGCCATTGCAAAAAATGCCAAAATGTAAAGACCATCGAGGCTAGGAAGAAACTGCATCAACTAACGAGCAAAATAACAGTTAATATCATAATGACAGGATCAAGTTCACACATAACAATATTAACCTTAAATGTTTTTTTTTTTTTTTTTTTTTTGAGACGGAGTCTTGCTCTGCCGCCCAGGCTGGAGTGCAGTGGCCGGATCTCAGCTCACTGCAAGCTCCGCCTCCCGGGTTCACGCCATTCTCCTGTCTCAGCCTCCCGAGTAGCTGGGACTACAGGCGCCCGCCTCGTCGCCGGCTAGTTTTTTTGTATTTTTTAGTAGAGACGGGGTTTCACCGTATTAGCCAGGATGGTCTCGATCTCCTGCTCGTGATCCGCCCGTCTGGGCCTCCCAAGTGCTGGGATTACAGGCTAACCTTAAATGTTAATGGACTAAATGCTCCAATTAAAAGACACAGACTGGCAAACTGGATAAAGAGTCAAGACCCATCAGTCTGCTGTATTCAGGAGACCCATCTCACATGCAGAGACATACATAGGCTCAAAATAAAGGGATGGAGGAAGATCTACCAAGCATATGGAGGACAAAAAAATGCAGGGGTTGCAATCCTAGTCTCTGATAAAAGAGACTTTAAACCATCAAAGATCAAAAGAGACAAAGAAGGCCATTACATAATGGTAAAGGGATCAATTCAACAGGAAGAGCTAACTATCCTAAATATATATGCACCCAATACAGGAGCACCCAAATTCATAAAGCAAGTCCTTAGAGACTTACAAAGAGACTTAGACTCCCATACAATAAAAATGGGAGACTTTCAACACCCCACTGTCAACATTAGACAGATCAACGAGACAGAAAGTTAACAAGGATATCCAGGAATTGAACTCATCTCTGCACCAAGCGGACCTAATAGACATCTATAGAACTCTCCACCCCAAATCAACAGAATATACATTCTTCTCAGCACCACATCACACTTATTCCAAAATTGACCACATAATTGAAGTAAAGTACTCCTTAGCAAATGTAAAAGAACAGAAATTATAACAAACTGTCTCTCAGACCACAGTGCAATCAAACTAGAACTCAGGACTAAGAAACTCAATCAAAACCGCTCAACTACATGGAAACTGAACAACCTGCTCCTGAATGACTACTGGGTACATAACGAAATGAAGGCAGAATAAAGATGTTCTTGAAACCAATGAGAACAAAGATACAACATACCAGAATCTCTGGGACACATTTAAAGCAGTGTGTAGAGGGAAATTTATAGCACTAAATGCCCACAAGAGAAAGCTGGAAAGATCTAAAATTGACACTCTAACATCACAATTAAAAGAACTGGAGAAGCAAGAGCAAACACATTCAAAAGCTAGCAGAAGGCAAGAAATAACTAAGATCAGTGCAGAACTGAAGGAGATAGAGACACAAAATCCCTCCAAAAAATCAATGAATCCAGGAGCTGGTTTTTTGAAAAAATCAACAAAATTGACAGACCGCTAGCAAGACTAATAAAGAAGAAAAGAGAGAAGAATCAAATAGACGCAATAAAAAATGATAAAGGGGATATCACCACAGACCCCACAGAAATACAAACACCATCAGAGAATAGTATAAACAACTCTACACAAATCAACTAGAAAATCTAAAAGAAATGGATAATTTCCTGGACACTTACACTCTTCCAAGACTAAACCAGGAAGAAGTTGAATCCCTGAATAGACCAATAGCAGGCTCTGAAATTGAGGCAATAATTAATAGCCTACCAACCAAAAAAAGTCCAGGACCAGATGGATTCACAGCTGAATTCTACCAGAGGTACAAAGAGGAGCTGGTACCATTCCTTCTGAAACTATTCCAATCAATTGAAAAAGAGGGAATCCTCCCTAACTCATTTTATGAGGCCAACGTCATCCTGATAACAAAGCCTGGCAGAGACACAACAAAAAAAGAAAATGTTAGACCAATATCCCTGATGAACATCGATGCAAAAATCCTCAATAAAATACTGGCAAAACGGATTCAGCAGCACATCAAAAAGCTTATCCACCATGATCAAGTGGGCTTCATCCCTGGGATGCAAGGCTGGTTCAACATTTGCAAATCAATCAACGTAATCCAGCATATAAACAGAACCAAAGACAAGAACCACATGATTATCTCAATAGATGCAGAAAAGGCTTTTGACAAAATTCAACAGCCCTTCATGCTAAAAACGCTCAATAAATTCGGTATTGATGGAACGTACCTCAAAATAATAAGAGCTATTATGAAAACCCACAGCCAATATCATACTGAATGGGCAAAAACTGGAAAAATTCCCTTTGAAAACTGGCACAAGACAGGGATGCCCTCTCTCACCACTCCTATTCAACATAGTGTTGGAAGTTCTGGCTAGGGCAATCAGGCAAGAGAAAGAAATCAAGGGTATCCAGTTAGGAAAAGAAGAAGTCAATTGTCCCTGTTTGCAGATGACATGATTATATATTTAGAAAACCCCATTGTCTCAGCCCAAAATCTCCTTAAGCTGATAAGCAACTTCAGCAAAGTCTCAGGATACAAAATTAATGTGCAAAAATCCCAAGCATTCTTATACACCAGTAACAGACAACAGAGAGCCAAATCATGAATGAACTTCCATTCACAATTGCTTCAAAGAGAATAAAATACCTAGGAATCCAACTTACAAGGGATGTAAAGGACCTCTTCAAGGAGAACTACAAACCACTGCTTAATGAAATAAAAGAGGACACTAACAAATGGAAGAACATACCATGCTCGTGGATAGGAAGAATCAATATCATGAAAATGGCCATACTACCCAAGGTTATTTATAGATTCAATGCCATCCCCATCAAGCTACCAATGAGTTTCTTCACAGAATTGGAAAAAACGGCTTTAAAGTTCATATGGAACCAAAAATGAGCCCGCATTGCCAAGACAATCCTAAGTCAAAAGAACAAAGCTGGAGGCATCACGCTACCTGACTTCAAACTATACTACAAGGCTACAGTAACCAAAACAGCATGGTACTGGTACCAAAACAGAGATAGACCAATGGAACAGAACAGAGTCCTCAGAAATTATACCACACATCTACAGCCATCTGATCTTTGACAAACCTGAGAGAAACAAGAAATGGGGAAAGGATTCCCTGTTTAATAAATGGTGCTGGGAAAATTGGCTAGCCATAAGTAGAAAGCTGAAACTGGATCCTTTCTTACTCCTTATACAAAATTAATTCAAGATGGATTAGAGACTTAAATGTTAGACCTAATACCATAAAAACCCTAGAAGAAACTAGGTAGTACCATTCAGGACATAGGCATGGGCAAGGACTTCATGTCTAAAACACCAAAAGCAACAGCAGCAAAAGCCAAAATTGACAAATGGGATATGATCAAACTAAAGAGCTTCTGCACAGCAAAAGAAACTACCATCAGAGTGAACAGGCAACCTACAGAATGGGAGAATTTTTGCAATCTACTCATCTGACAAAGGGCTAATATCCAGAATCTACAAAGAACTCAAACAAATTTACAAGAAAAAAACAAACAACCCCATCAAAAAGTGGGCAAAGGATATGAACAGACATTTCTCAAAAAAGACATTCATACAGCCAACAGACACATGAAAAAATGCTCATCATCACTGGCCATCAGAGAAATGCAAATCAAAACCACAATGAGATACCATCTCACACCAGTTAGAATGGCAATCATTAAAAAGTCAGGAAACAACAGGTGCTGGAGAGGATGTGGAGAAATAGGAACACTTTTACACTGTTGGTGGGATTGTAAACTAGTTCAACCATTATGGAAAACAGTATGGCGATTCCTCAAGGATCTAGAACTAGATGTACCATATGACCCAGCCATCCCACTACTGGGTATATACCCAAAGGATTATAAATCATGCTGCTATAAAGACACATGCACACGTAGTTTATTGCGGCACTATTCACAATAGCAAAGACTTGGAATCAACCCAAATGTCCATCTGTGACAGACTGGATTAAGAAAATGTGGTACATATACACCATGGAATATTATGCAGCCACAAAAAAGGATGAGTTTGCTTCCTTTGTAGGGACATGGATGCAGCTGGAAACCATCATTCTTAGCAAACTATCACAAGAACAGAAAAACAAACACCGCATGTTCTCACTCATAGGTGGAACTGAACAATAACATCACTTGGACTCGGGAAGGGTAACATCACACACCGGGGCCTATCATGGGGAGGGGGGAGGGGAGAGGGATTGCATTGGGAGTTATACCTGATATAAATGACGAATTGATGGGTGCTGACGAGTTGATGGGTGCAACACACCAACATGGCACAAGTATACATATGTAACAAACCTGCACATTATGCACATGTACCCTAGAACTTAAAGTATAATAAAAAAAATAAAAAAATAAAAATACATTTTTAAAAATGATGTCTGATGTCGTTACATAAGCAAAAAATATACCTTCAGAGTCTATCAGTAAGCTGGAAGAACTGGATATCAAAGAGGTTATTAACATCTATAATAAGACTCCAGGTGTTTTCATTGACCAATGGTGAAATAGCCAAAAGAGCTCTGAATTAAGATGATTGTGATAATAGTGATGATAATGACATTGTTAACACTGCAAAAAAAAAAAAAAAGGTGCCAATTGACAATATGATGAAAATATGTGATGGGTTTATTGAACGACTAGAGCAGTGTGCACTCATAACAACAAGAAATTATGCCGGTTTTTAAAATCAAAGAGAGGCTTATAATATAAAAGAAAAACATTGTAAATGAGGCAAAAGACTCTGGAAGAAACAGTTTTTAAGGTCATCTAGCAGAATATTTCCTCATCCCTAGAGGACCCACTTCCTTGTGCTTCTGATGTTTCTTCTCACCTAAAAAAATAAAATACAGTGTACAGTAGCCATTTGATCAAAATGTAACATAATACCTAAGATTGAAAGCCTGCCATTGTTCCTTGTTGCTGTTGCTGAACAGCTGACACAGAAATTCTGGTGGTGTTACTGTGGTGCTTAGTGGCCCTGAACACATTATTTTCTCATGGTATAAAGGATACATCATATTTTTTACTGTTAAGTACTTATGTGTGAATAGGTGTAAGAACATTATTGCTTTTCAGTAGATATAAATTCGGAGTCAGGAATAACAGTGATGCCTAACAACCACAGATCATCCACATAGGTTGCTGATACAGTGATATCTTTGCTTTCTGATGGTTCAATGTATACCAACTTCGTTTCATGGACCAAATTATTTAAAATATTATATAAAATTACCTTCAGGTATGTGTATAAGGTATATATGAAACATAAATGAGTTTCTTTTTTTTTTCTTTTTTTTTTTTTGAAACGGTGTCTCACTTTGTCACCTAGGCTAGAGTGCAGTGGTACAATCTCAGCTCATTGCAACCTCCGCCTCTCAAGTTCAAGCAATTCTCCTGCATCAGCCTCCCAAGTAGCTGGGATGACAGGCGTGTGCCACCATACCTGGGTAATTTTTGTATTTTTAGTTGAGACAAGGCTTCACCATGTTGGCCAGGCTGGTCTTGAACTCCTGACCTCAGGTAATCCACCCACTTCGGCCTCCCAAAGTGCCGGGATTACAGGCATGAGCCACCACACCCAGCTGAGTTTCATGTTTAAACCTAGGTCTCATCACCAACATATCTCATGTATATGCAAATATCAAAAATTCTAAAAAAATCCAAAACCTGAAACACATCGAGTGCCAAGCATTTTTGGATAAGTAATACTGAACATTTATAATAATGAACAAAATATACAAAAGTATTGCTCTTCAGAGATTTAAGTCTATTAGGGAAGACTGGCTTTAAATAAACATGTTTTAGTCTTTTTTTTTTTTATTCACTGATTTCTCCATTACTTTTAAGCTTTGCTGAAAAACCTTCCCGATATAGAAATTCAGAAACATTTGTTTCATTTTTTTCTGGGTTGCTTTAATTAATGGGTTGATTCCTTAAGTTTGTCTTTAATTTCTTTGGAAGTTGTTTTAACAAACAGTAGGAAATAAAACTACGAATTGATTTTTTTTTTTTTTTTTTTTTTTTTTTGAGACAGAATCTGTCACCCAGGCTGGAGCACAGTAGCGTAATCTCAGCTCACTGCAACCTCCACCTCCCAGGTTCAAGTGCTTCTCCTGCCTCAGCCTTCCAAGTAGCTGGGATTATAAGCGCCCACAATAACACCTGGCTAATTTTTGTATTTTTAGTAGAGACGAGGTTTCACCACATTGGCCAGGCTGCTCTCGAACTCCTGACCTCAAGTGAACTACCCGCCTCAGCCTTCCAAGGTGCTGGGATTAGAGGCATGAGCCACTGCACCCAGCCCAAATTGATTCTTTTATAAGCAACAACTAATTTGCAAAATCATCTTTCCCTTCTGTCAAGTCTTTGATGCTTCTTTGATCACATGTTCTTATATCTAATTGGGTCTGTTTCTAGGCTGTCAGTTCTGTTCAGCTGATCATCAAAGTTTCTAATGTTTCCTTAAGCTTTTTTGTGTCTTACTTTTTTATAATTCATTATAACTACTATTATAAAAACGGTCTCTTTCATCTTTTTTTACAACCAATGAATAATAAACATATTACAAAAATGATCTACATTAAATATTTTTTTCTTTAGTTAAGTAATACTCTGGGAATTTTTATTAACTCACTGCCTTTATTTTCAATATCCTTTTTTTAAAAATGAAGGATGGGAAAATGCTAGATAGAGAATCCTGATAGATGAAATCAAAGTAGCAGATATTTACTATGTTTCTGTTTGTAATATGAATATATCCAGCCAGTTAAGTATGTATAAGTATGTATGAGGACTGATCGCAAAGACAAAAGGGGATCAAAGAATAATTGATGTAAGTTTCTGTAGTTTCAGATAGTACTTCTGAGTTTTTGATGGCTGAAAACTTAGTGAAAGCATCAGTGCCGGAGGATGAGATTCTGACTGTCTTGAATAGCAAACAGATACAGAAATCAAATCTACCTTTAAATAAAACTCAACAATTCAACATCTGCACACTATCAGCTGAAGAACAGAAGATCCTAGAGTCCCTTAATGATCTCAATGAAAGACTACATTGTAAGTATGGAAGAACACCTCTTATAAGAAATACTGCATTTTTCACTTAGATAATTTTAATTTAAACTTTAATTTAAAAATTGAAAGGAAAAATACAAAATGTATCCATATGACCAACTACTTAATTGAGTGTATAACCATTCAGAACTTATTTGAATACTATTTCAAGTATGCCATATCATTTATGATGATGTCAACTTATTTGGCAGACTTATCCGTCTTTTTGGAATATATGAATAGACTTCTGTTTCAGCAATGGACAGGCTACGTATGTATACTGACCATCCATCAAAACAACCATAAATCCTTGATTAAGTATTTTTTAAACCTGCAATATAGTGATGATCTAGTAAGAATGTAAGAAATGCTTAACACCAAGAACTAAATATAGAGAAGAACTAAAAAAATAAGAAGAATGCTGCAGCTAGCTCTTGTCCTGAGGATATTTAACTCATGGAGTGAAATTGAACTTTGCTTTCCATGGCTTCATAGAGAAAAGGGAACAGGCCTACTCAAGATGAGTAGTCTCATAGAAGATCTTTTCATCATAAAGCTGGGCCACCCAACGAGCTCTGCACCACACACGCATACACAGAGGAGGCAGCACCACACATGCACACACACAGGAGGCAGCACCACACATGCACTCACAGAGGAGGCAGCACCACACATGCACTCACAGAGGAGGCAGCACCACACATGCACTCACAGAGGAGGCAGCACCACACATGCACTCACAGAGGAGGCAGCACCACACATGCACACACAGAGGAGGCAGCACCACACATGCACTCACAGAGGAGGCAGCACCACACATGCACTCACAGAGGAGGCAGCACCACACATGCACACACAGAGGAGGCAGCACCACACATGCACTCACAGAGGAGGCAGCACCACACATGCACTCACAGAGGAGGCAGCACCACACATGCACACACAGAGGAGGCAGCACCACACATGCACTCACAGAGGAGGCAGCACCACACATGCACTCACACAGCACCACACATGCATACACAGAGGAGGCAGCGCCACACATACATACAAGAGGAGGCAGCACCACACATGCACTCACACAGGAGGCAGCACCACATATGCACACACAGAGGAGGCAGCACCACACATGCACACACAGAGGAGGCAGCACCACACATGCACTCACAGAGGAGGCAGCACCACACATGCACACACACAGGAGGCAGCACCACACATGCATACACAGAGGAAGCAGCACCACACATGCACACACAGAGGAGGCAGCACCACACATGCACACACAGAGGAGGCAGCACCACACATGCATACACAGAGGAGGCAGTGCAGGAAGAGGGAATTTTTCCTTAAAAAAAAAAAAAAAAAAGCTTGCATTTTTTAAACTTCAGTATTGAGCAGGTGATAGAGGAAAAATGATCCCTGAGAATGTAGAATCACAGTCTAGTACAAGTATCACACTAATTTACAGCCCATACTCACATTACCTGAGTAGTTCTTAAGATCTCAAGCAAAGAATTTAATTTAGAATGATCTCAAACTGGTAGTATTCCAAAACACTTGAGAAAAGTACATTTATATATCTTCTAGACCTATATTCCAGTCCTCATAGAATTATCATAAGTGAAATCCAAGGAAAATGAGCAGCCCACAAAAAAAAAAGTAAATAACTTAATCCATAACGAAAAAAGGCACTAAGAAAAAAAAAATCAAAAAAATCCACAAAACAGAATAAACAGACCCAGAAAGGATTTAGATAATGAAATGACCAGGCACAAACTATAAATAACTGTGCTTGTATGCTCTAAAGTTATCAGAAGTAAGTTTTAAAATGCAAAAATGCAGTCATTTTTATACTTAAACATGCAGGAAATAAGAAACTATAAAGAAAGAACAAACAGATTTGAAAAAGGGCCCAAATAGAATGCCTGGAAATTGAAAATATAATAATTGAAACGTAAAATTTAGTAGATGGTTTAACCACCAGATTACAAACATCCGAAGAGAGAATTAGTAAACTAGAACATGAATCAAAGAAATTTATCCACAATATATTTTAGAGAGACAAAGAGATGGAAAATATGATATAGAGCTTAAAAGACACAAGAGAGTAAATTAAAAAGCCTGAAAGGCCAGAAACAATATCTAAAGTGATAATGGTTGACAACTTTTCCAATTTGATGAACAATACCAACCTACAAGTTCAACAACCCAACGTATTTCATAATAAATAAAAAGAAATTACCACAAGATACATTACAGTTAATTTTAATCAGCAACAAAAAAGGCAGAAAACAATGAAAAAAATCAGGAGATATTGATAACATGTCCATTGTGCTGAGAGAAAGTAACTTGCAAATTTAATACCTTCTTTTTTTTTTTTTTTTTTTTTTTTTTTTTTGAGACGGAGTCTTGCTCTGTCGCCCAGGCTGGAATGCAATGAATGGTTCGATCTCAGCTCACTGCAAGCTCTGCCTCCCAGGTTCATGCCATTCTCCTGCCTCAGCCTCCCGAGTAGCTGGGACTACAGGCGCCCGCCTCCACGCCTGGCTAATTTTTTGCATTTTTTAGTAGAGATGGGGTTTCACCGTGTTAGCCAGGATAGTCTCGATCTCCTGACCTCATGATCCACTCTTCCTCGGCCTCCCAAAGTGCTGGGATTACAGGCGTGAGCCACCACACCCAGCCATTTAATACCTTCTTAACATGAAAATGTCTCTCAAGAAGAGGGGTGAATTAAAAATATGTTCAGACAAAAACCAAGAGACTTTGTTAACAGCAGACTTGCTAAAGAAAATTCTCACTGCACTTCACCAGGCAGAAAGTGTAGTTAACCTCAGATGGACAGTCTGAGAGAGTAAATTTCAACAAACATTGCATAAAACAATAAATATAATAAAGTAGTATATGTTTCAGAGAGAAAAAGGTTGGAATTAAAATACCTATCAATAATAGGACATAAGTTCAGAGGGCATAAATGGAGTTAAAGTATAGTAGCATGTTTACATTGTTAGGGAATTGGGTAAAGTCCTAGATTAAAGTTAGCTATTGATAACTGAAGTATGCCTGTGATAATTACTAGAGTCACAACTAAAGAACTAGAAATGTAATATACAACTTCCAAACTGGTAGAGAAGGAAAAGTGGCACCTAAAAGCTAACAAATCAATCAGAAATAAAGCAACAAAGGAGAGAAAAATAAACATAGAAGAAATACTGTAAGATTGTATGTAGGAGTATATTTACAATAACTGTAACTATAGTAACTGCTACAGTTAAAAGAGGTTGTTAAATGGAACTTTACATTGAAACTGTATTCTGTTTATAAATAATACATTTAAAGCATAAGGATATTAAAAAACTGAAAGCAAAAAAAGATGGAAAAGGTATGCCAAGCAAGTTTTAACCAAAGGAAAGCTGGTTTTGATTCACTTTTAAATAGAAAGCATTATTAGACATAAAAAGTATCACTTTGGGCCAGGCACAGTGGCTCACTCCTGTAATCCCAGCATTTTGGGAGGCCGAAGCAGAAAGATCACAAGGTCAAGAGATCGAGACCATCCTGGCCAACATGGTGAAACCCCATTTCTACTAAAAATACAAAAATTATCTGAGTGTGGTGGTGCGTGCCTGTAGTCCCAGCTACTCAGGAGGCTGAGGCAGGAGAATCGCTTGAATCTGGGCGGTGGAGGTTGCAGTGAGCCGAGATCGCGCCACTGCACTCCAGGTGGGCAACAGGGCAAGACTCCGTCTCAAAAAAAAAAAATCACTTTATGATGAGCAAAGTCTTACTTCAGAAGAAATACATAAGATTTTTATATGCACTTAAGAACACAGCCTCAAAATATATAAAATATTTTTAACCATGGTGGATGATTTTAACATACCATTGTCAGTAATTGATAGAACAAATAGATTTTAAAAATCAAATAGATATATAAAAATTAAATATGATTAACAAACCTGATCAAAGGGATATGTTCTTTGTAAGTAAACATACAACATTTATAAAATGAATCATATGTAAGACCATGAAACAAGCCTTAACACGTTTCAAAGGATTGGAGTCACACAGCCCACATCTCTAACCACAGTGCAATTTACCTAAAATCTACTAACTAAAAGATAGCCATTAAGAAACAAGTTTCTAAATAAATCATGATTCTGAAGGAAAAAAATATAATAGGAATTTCTAAATATTTCGATCTGAACAATAATATACTTTATGTATCTATCAGGTTTTCTCTACCTCAGCACCGTTGACATTTTGAACTGGATAATGCTTTATTGTGGGAGACGGTCTAGCGCATTGTAACATGTTTAGCAGCATCCCTGGCCTCTACCCACTAGATGCCATAGCACTTCCCTATGATGACAAGTGCTCCCAGACTTTACCAAATATCCCCTGGGTGGCAAAAATCACCTATGGTTCAGAACCACACACGTATTATATTTCCTCCTAAAATGTAGAAGGCCAGAATGTATCCATCCCATTCTAAGAACAATAAAAGATAAATGGCAAAAGTATAACTTTTCTTGAGCCAATTAGAGAGCTGAGGTCACATCACAACCAAGTAGCCTAGCATCCAAGAAAACACAGAAACATCTAAAGAGAGACAGGTTGTGAACATTTTCTCACCCATGGGAGAATATGAGAGAGGGAAATGTCGGGTTGCATACAAGCTGATCTTAGAAATTCTGTTTAAATCTTCGACAGATTGCTAAAAGATGAATGTGGACTACTGTGAGGATGTAGAACCTCTGGGAGCCAGAGGCAAAAGGGAACTTCACCCTACTCAGATTCTTCTCCATGGATCTACACTGAGTGTTCATGAGGAAAATAGGAGGCAGAACAGGAGACAAGAGAAACCGTTCCTCAGCAGTGCAGACCTGACAAAGGGCAGCAGCCACTGCTGTAGGAAAGGCATGAAGCGCCCCCATACAGAACGTTTCCCCCTGCAGAATAAAGGCCATCTGGGACAGAGGCAGCATACCTTCTTGATTGCTCTCAAGGCACAGGTGAAGACTTAGTGGGGCTAGGGAAAAAGTAAAGGAAAAAAGCCTCTACCCCTGGGAGAGGAGCAAGAAACATTCCTGGGCCAAAACCATTAGAGGTATCCTACTGTTAGAGGAGGAGTCTAAAATTCTCTTGCACAGAACCTGCCAAAGATACAAGGCAAAGTTAACTGTCATGGGAAGGAGGAGCAGGAGAAAGCGGGGGACACACAGGGTCTGCTTAAGACTGAGCCTGGACCAGGGCAACAGAAAAATTACCCTACTTCCCCACCACCAGACCAGCAAGTACCAAGTAACAAATAAATCTACTACTGGGAGACAGGCAAGGGCATAGAGAGAGATCCCTTCTACTGTACACACATGTAGGAAGGCCAAAACATGAGGGCAGAACAGGAACATTTCAAGGGGTAGGGGGACTCTCCAAGACGCCTGCATAAGTACAGAGTAACACTAATGGAATTTGAAGTTAGTAATGTTAGTAATGTGCTGTAGTTGGCTGCAGCAACAACAAAACCCAAACTCACTCAGGGAGGCTGAGGCAGGCTGATCGCTTGAGCCCAGGAGTTTGAGACCAGCTGGGCAACATGGTGAAACCCTGTATCTACAAAAAATTCAAAAAAAATTAGGCATGGTGGCACATGCCTATGGTCCCAGCTACTCCAGAGGCTGAAGTGGGAGGATAACCTGAGCCCAAGGAGGTCAAGGCTGCAATGAGCCGTGATCACAGCACTGCACTCCAGCTTGGGCAACAGAGGGAGACCCTGTCTCAAAAAAAAAAAAGCCCAAATAGCTTGGGCAACAGAGGGAGACCCTGTCTCAAAAAAAAAAAAAAAAAAAAAAAAAAAAAGCTCAAATTCCCTACTAAGGTTTTAAACATCTACACATACACACTACACACACCTACACACACACACATACCCTCCAGTGACCTAGCAGAAGTGGCAGAAGTGGATATACTCATTTCAAGACACAAATACTATCTGCCTTGGTTCCTAGCATTCCAAAAATGATATCCAGCATTCAGTCAAAAATTATGAGACATACCAAAAGAACAAGAGAAAAAAAACACTATCAAAGGACAAAGCAAGCAATGAGTAAGATGCAAAGATGACCAAGATGTTGGAACTATCAGGTAACTTAAATAACTATGACTAATATGCTAAAGGTTATAGTGGGAAAGATGAATAACACGAGAGAGACAGACAACGTGCATGAACAGATGGAGAATTTCAGCAGAGAGATGAAAACTATAAGAGACAGATGTGTGAGAAAGAAAAGTAACAGAAATGGAAAATGTTTTATATGTGTTCATCATTAGACTCAAGACACCACTGACGAATCAGTGAACTTGAATATAAGTCAATAAAAAATTTTCCAAACTGAAAGAGCAAGAGAAAAAACAAAAAGAAAATAAACAAACTACAGCTACACACATCATCATTGATGAATATAAAAATTTATAATTTGGGGCAAAAAAGGTAAATCACAGGAGAATAAAGACAGTACAATTCTATTTATATGAAGTCTAAAAACAGATAAAACTAAACAATATTATTTTGCATGCTTGCAATTAATATGTGCTAAAATCACAAAGAATCAAACCAGTATAGTGGGTTGGTTACCTCTTTGGGTGAGGGAAGGAAATGAAATCCACAGGGCATTGTGTAGGCAGGAAGTGACAGGAAGCTTCCAAGACAGTGATAATGTTCAAATTTCTTAATCTAGGTGGTTACACAGACATTAACTTTATAAGTATTAATTGAAATATGCATATATGTTTTATATACTCTGTATTTTTAAATTAAAACTAAATTTAAAAATAATATGTTAATAAAAACCAGGGAGCTACAATCATGAACTAAGGCTATGAGTTTAAGATGTAAAATTATGCAGATAAAGAAAAAAAATTTAAGTCAATAATTGGAGAATTTTTAAATTTTTATTTGATATTTCCACATATTTAAATGCTTCCTGTAAAAGATTCTGCATGAATTATTTTTCTTTTGCTCAGATGCTTGCTATTATATAGACAAAAATCTAAAAATTGAAAAGGGAACCAAGTTACTCAATTTTTTATGCCTCAATAACTAAATAAACATCTCTTTTTTTCTGAGAAGCTCTAAGGATGAAATTAATATTTTTGATTAAAAAAAAGAAAGGAAAAAATAACATTTGAATGAAGATTGTCATATAATAGTAAAAGTACTAGGAATTCTCTTTTATCAACATAAGCTTTATGTAATTGTTAGTAATCAAATTACTTCCATTTTTGGACCTAATATAAGTATAAAGACTATTTCTGGGGGGTGATAGAAAAAAGTTTCTTACTCAATTTTGAATATTTTGATACATCAGAATTTAATAATTGATTCTTTAGTCATTCTTCTATTTCTGTATATGTAACTAAATTATTTTGGTATTGTGGTATAATTATTTCAGATATACAAGAATCCATTTGCAAAAACCCATCCATCAAAAATACTTTACAAATAATACCACTTCTGGTAAGTATTTGAAAAAGTTCTTTTTTTCTTTTTCTAGGAAACTTCTGATTTTATGTACATATCAATACAAGTAAGAACCCTGTATTAATATTAATATTTCTTGGGATTGGTTTATAGAGGTTTTCTCCTCAATCAGGTTTTTATTATAAGACCGTTTGTTAGAATTATGCCAATATCCTCTCATTTAAAAAAATGTGAAAGGTCAGAATATGATTTTTTTTTAACTTTTAGGCTCAGGGGTACATGTGCAGGTTTGTTAAATAGGTAAATTGTGTATCGCAGGGGTTTGATTTACAGATTATTTCACCACCCAGGTAATAAGCAGAGTACCTGATAGGTAGTTTTTCAATCCTCTCCTTCCTCCCATCCTCCATGGCCTCAATTGGGCCCCAGTGTCTGTTGTTCCCGTCTTTGTGTTCATGTGTACTCAATGTTTAGCTCCCACTTACAAGTGAGAAGGTGTGGTATTTGGTTTTCTGTTCCTGTATTAGTTTACTTAGGATTATGGCCTCCAGCTCTATCCATGTTGCTGCAAAGGACATGATCTTGGTCTTTTTTATGGCTGCATAGTATTCTATGGTTTACATATACCACATTTTCTCTATCCAGTCTACGATTGATGGGCATTTAGGTTGATTCCATGTCTTTGTGAATAGTGCTGCAATGAACATACCCCTGCATGTCTTTAAGATAGGATGATTTGCATTCCTTCAGGGTGTATACCCAATAATGGGACTGCTGGGTTGAATGGTACTTCTGTTTTAAGTTCTTTAAGAAGTCGCCACACTGCTTTCCATGATGACTGAAGTAATTTGCATTCCCACCAGCAGTGTATAAGAATTCCCTTTTCTCCGCAGCCTCACCAGTATCTGCTATTTTTTTACTTTTTAATAATAGCCATTCTCACTGGTGTGAGATGCTATCTCATTGTGGTTTTGATTTGCATTTTTTAAATGATTAGTGATGTTGAGTTTTTTTCATATGTTTGTTGACATGTATGTCTTCCTTTGAAAAATGTCTGTTCATGTTCTTTGCCCACTTTTTAATGGGGTTGTTTTTTGCTTGTTAATTTGTTTTAGGTTCCTTATAGATTCTCAATATTAGGCCAGTCACGGTGGCTCACGTCTGTAATCCCAGCACTTTGGGAGGCTGAGGCTGGCAGATCACCTGAGGTCAGTAGATTGAGACCAGCCTGGTGAAACCCTGTCTCTACTAAAAATACAAAAAATTAGCCGGGTGTGGTGGTGTGCACCTGTAGTCTCAAATACTCAGGAGGCTGAGGCAGGAGAATCGCTTGAATCTGGGAGGTGGAGGTTGCAGTGAGCCGAGATTGCGCCATTGCACTCCAGCCTGGGCGACAAGAGCAAAACTCTATCTCAAAAAGACTTTTTAAAAAGATTCCGGATGTTAGAACTTTGTCAGATGTGTAGTTTGCAAATATTGTCTCCCATTCTGTAGGCTGTCTGTTTACTCTATTGATGGTTTATTTTGCTGTGCAGAAGCTCTTTAGTTAGGTTCCATTTGTCAATGTTTGCTTTTCTTGCGATTGCTTTTGGTGTCTTCATCATGAAATCTTTACTAGGGCCTATGTCTAGGATGGTGTTTCCTAGGTTATCTTCCATGATTTTTATAGTTTTAGGCTTTATTTAAGTCTTTAATCCATCTTGAGTTGATTTTTGTATATGGCATAAGGAAGGGGTCCGGCTTCAGTCTTCTGCACATGGCTAACCACTTATCCCAGCACCATTAATTGAATGGGGAATCCTTTCCCCATTGCTTGTTTTCGTCAACTTTGTTGAAGATCAGATGGTTATAGGAGTGCAACATTATTTCTGGGCTGGCTACAGAATATGAACATTTTTATATTCAGAGTATTTTCATCAGTCCTGGGAGCAGAAACAGGTATTAGTGTACCAATCTTCAAATAATTTTAGATGTGTATCCTAATTGAAAAACTGCTAAGAAGTGTACATCATTAAGGATCCATATCTCTTCTGTGTCTTGAGAGTTTTTTTTTTTTTTTTAATTATACTTTAAGTTCTGGGATACATGTACAGAACGTGCAGGTTTGTTACATAGGTCAACACGTGCCATGGTGGGTTGCTGCACCCATAAATCCGTCATCTACATTAGGTATTTCCCCTAATGCTCTCCCTCCCCTAGCTCCCCACCCCCGATAGGCCCTGGTGTGTGATGTTCCCCTCCCTGCGTCCATGTGTTCTCATTGTTCAACTCCCACTTATGAGTGAGAACATGCAGTGTTAAAACTAGACGTTGGCCGGGCGCGGTGGCTCAAGCTTGTAATCCCAGCACTTTGGGAGGCCGAGACGGGTGGATCGCGAGGTCAGGAGATCGAGACCATCCTGGCTAACACGGCGAAACCCCGTCTCTACTAAAAAATAGAAAAAACTAGCCGGGCGAGTTGGCGGATGCCTGTAGTCCCAGCTACTCGGGAGGCTGAGGCAGGAGAATGGCGTAAACCCGGGAGGCGGAGCTTGCAGTGAGCTGAGATCCGCCACTGCACTCCAGCCTGGGCGACTGCGAGACTCCGTCTCAAAAAAAAAAAAAAAAAAAAACTAGACGTTACTGAATCTTTTTTTTTATTTTTTGCCTTGGCACTGGGTTCTGGTAAAAATGGTCTGAAACAGTACTTTTTAAACTTTAGTGTACTTTGTACCACCTACAGATCTTGGTAAATACATTTTCTAATGTAGTAGGTCTGGGATGTGAGTAGGTAATACCAATGCTGCTAGCTAACTTTGAAACACAAGTTAGTTCTATGTGAAGCACTAACTTCACATAGAAACATAAACATGGATACACATTGGAATCACATGGAGAACTTTAAAAAATATTGATGCCTGGGTCGTACCTGAGAGCAGCTTCAGCATTTAGATATTTCTAAGCTCTCTGAAGAATTTGAATGGGAAGCGAAGGATGAGAAACACTGGTCTAGAAACAGTGATGACAAACAAGAAAGTCACCTACCTTTCTTGTTCCCCTGTCCTTTGTCCATCTGGGAGTTCTTGGGGAAGGGGATCAAAGTGTAGCCTGCACTGATGAGGAAAGCCAGTGAAGGAGTCAATCCAAGTACCCTCTCCCATTGACAGTACTAGACATACAGTGACAAATTCTTCTTTTGCTGGACTTCTCTTAGTCACCAATCTATCAATAAAACAGCAGTACTACATAAATGTTGAATTAACTGTTATAGTCAAGAAAGAGATTTATGAAACACTTTCATGTCTCAGTGACAAATTTTGCTTTGCTTCTCATTTGCAGTGTATAAATGGTCTTCCATTTCTTCTTTCGTTTATTAAATATTAAGTGCTGTCTATGTGCCAGAAACTTTGCTACATTCTAAGAATACATCATGAGCACAAAATAGCCAACTTTGCTAAGGCTAGGATTCACATTTCTAGGTTAGAAATTTTGGCCACAAAAGAAGGCAAAAGTGACTAGAAGCCATTATTGTTGGAAGATCTTGATTATGGTTAGTCAGTGATGGACAAATACAAAGGTGCCCAGCAGCTCACTCCTCTCTACTCTGTAGCATCTTCATGACTACAGGCCCTGCTGGCCAACAGTAGCCCCGGGCCCAACACCAGGCACTGGGCTGCGGACCTGAAGACAGTAGCTTCAGAAAAGCAGAGTCGTTCCACATTCAGCAGTTTCCATAGATTTCCCCAGCAAGCTCCACCTTCATAGTTCCACTTCAGCAGCTTGGGCATGCTTGGATTATCCGATTTCCCTGCAAGCTTCAATGTGTTTCCCACACCAGTGTTTCAAACAGCCTGCTTAGTCATCCTTTCTCTGATCCTGACTGGCACGCCACAGTAGAGCAGGCTACATTTTTATGCTTTGCCCTATATACTCTGATCCTTCAGTTTTCCTTTTCCAGACCCTCATTTTCCCAGCTCCTGTATTTGGCAAAATGTAATTTCTGTAATAAATACCTTAGTCCTATAATTCTTATAATGGCTTTGTTTTCCTGATGGGTACAGTCTGATAGAGGAAACATAAAAATAAGCAGTCTCTTATAAATCAGTGTAAAAAGCGCTAACTTCACAGGTATATGAACATATAGGAGATGAACAACATTCTGAATTCTGAGAAAAGCTTCAGAGTTAGCCAAATGAATATTATTTCAGAGACTGAAAAGGAGAAAATAACTTCCCAGGACTAAATGAAACAGATTCATTACAAAGAGGGAGAGAGACAACTGGAGAGGGACACAGGGGCTAACATTCCCATAGGTTTCCTTCTGACGGGCCTAACGACGTGGGTTCCAGGCCCTTTCATCATTAGTTCCATTGGACATTGTTTTCACAAGAACTCCCGTTTCTGCTATACAACACTATAGAGATTTATTGGTAACAGAATTTATCTAGAAGAAAATTTTAAATAAAGAGCTTTAAATGCAGGTGCAAATAAATTAGAATTTATCATTTCACTTTGAACCCTGAATTTTTTTTATTTTATTATTATTATTATTATTATTATTATTATTATTATTTTGAGACAGAATCTTGCTCTGTCACCCAGGCTGGAGTACAGTGGAGCGATCTGGGCTCACTGCAACCTCCGCCTCCCAGATTCAAGTGATTCTTCTGCCTCAGCCTCCCAAGCAGCTGGGATTATAGGCACATGCCACCATGCCCAGCTAATTTTTGTATTTTCAGTAGAGACAGGGTTTTACCATATTGGCCAGGCTGGTCTTGAACTCCTGACTTCGTGATCTGCCCACGTCAGCCTCCCAAAGTGCTGGGCTTACAGGCATGAGCCACTGCGCCCAGCCTGAACCCTGAATTTTTAATGAAATTGTAAAATTGGACATTTTCAAAATGGGAATTTTATCTTTTAGAGGAGAAAGGTACTGATGAAAATAACATAAGGGTTGAGGTAAATAATCTGTAAAGTCCTCTCCAACCTTAAAATCATTACCTGGGAGAATGATGTCAGGATGTATTGAATATGCCACTATTTGACATACTAGCCTAGTTTGTGGCTGCACTGTTTCAGCATGTGCTTGCATGCTTGTTTCTTCTTTCT
Organism: Trachypithecus francoisi; assembly: GCF_009764315.1. NCBI lineage: Eukaryota > Metazoa > Chordata > Mammalia > Primates > Cercopithecidae > Trachypithecus > Trachypithecus francoisi. The sequence continues at coordinate 92,163,743 of NW_022681473.1, forward strand.
GATTTCCAGGAGAAGAGAGAAGATAGAACCAGCAGCTGCAGAGACAAGAGATAAATTCCAGCAGAATCCGTCTAAGAAGACCTTTCATGTACTTCTCTAGGACTAGATGCATACCGTTTTGTCAAAACCAGCCATAGGAAAACATGTGAGCAACAACCCCTGTGAACATTTGTCCTAACTCAGATTTTGTGAGCAGTGAAGTTTAACAGAGCAGTGACATTTAACAAAGCAGTGAAGTTTAACAAAGTTCTGAGAATACCGTGAAAGACATTATGCCTGCCTTAACAAAAAGCAGGACATAACCTAGCTCTGAATACATGCCACAGGGATGAAGCTTGTGAGTAGAGCAAACAAACATTTTTCCACAGAATTCACAGTGCTCCTTTGTAATTTATAGATTCCATGTTGAAATATATGTTAAATAAAATTTCTGTTTATTAAACCTCTAACTTACTGATAAGATGTTTATAAAGTATGGCATATTTTGATTTTTTAATTGCCCATTTCAGTGTAATAAATATTCCTAAAGTTACCACATCCCACAAAATGGCCCTTGGTAGCAGCAATAGAGCAAAAGTTACCTTTTTGTATGGTGAAGGGAGGCCTTCCTACGGCTGTACAATTACATCGATTCTTCCAAATTTCATACATGGCACTTTGGCATACAGAAAAAACATGAAATTTTTCATTAAAATGTCATGAATCAAGCCAGGGCCATTGGCTTATGCCTGTAATCCCAGCACTTTGCAGGCCGAGGTGGGCAGATGGCTTGAGCTCAGGAGTTCGTGACCAGCCTGGGCAACCCTGTCTCTACAAAAAATACAAAAATTAACCAGGCATGGCGGCATGCACCTGTAGTCCCAGCTCCTTGGGGCCTAAGGCAAGAGGATTACTTAAGCCCAGGAGGATTACTTGAACCTGGGAGGTTGAGGCTACGGTGAGCTGTGTGTCGCCACTGCACACCAGCCTGGGTGACAGTGTGAGACCCGGTCTCAAAATTAAAAAAAAATTTAAAAAGGTAACGAATCAAAATTAGAAATCAAGAGTTTTAAGAAAACATGTTATGTGGTCTTTTATTAATAACACTACTAAATTTTGGTGCCTCCCCATAATTAGTTTTGAAACACTTGATGCAGTGAGAAATGCATTAACATGTTGAATGCCTACCATGTACCAGATTTTGTGCATATGTTTTTTATTTAATCTGACCAGTCACCCAAACCATGGGTATTTTTGTCTCCATTTTACAGATAAGAAACTGGAGGCTTAAAGAAGTTAAACTTACCCAAAGCCACATAGCTACCTACAATGAGAGAATCAAGATTCAAACTCAGGTTTATCTGGTTCCAAAACCCATGCTCTTTCTGCCACACCTTGTTGGTAGAAATGGAAACTATTGGATGAAATGAGGGAAAACAGAAAATGAATTCACTTTTTCAATGAAGAAAATTAGTGAAAAAATTGACCTAATGAAGGAAACATTTGTGCTTTCCTATATTTTTAATTATAAGAGTAGGATTTAGGAAGGCAACAGAAAATTTAGTGCTTAGACTTTTAAATAGAAAGTTGTGTGCCCTTTTAGAAAATACTTGAGAATTTTTGTACTATCCAGAAAAAATTATGTGAATTAAGATGTAATTTATAAAATAACATTTCAATGGGGGTAAGCAGGCCAGAAGAGTGTGCCAAGTTGTTTCTGAATCATTCTAAGCACCTCAGATGAAAATTCACTTTTATTAAAAAAAAAAAAAAAGACAAGGGTTTATATTCATGTACACTAGTAGTATATATGTACACAGCAGCATCCTGCATGCCAAACTAGCTTCACCGTTAATAATCCCTCACTTTAACACCTCTTAGGAACCAAAGAATGCCTCTACAAGCAAAAGATAGTTGAAAATAGTTAAAATCCAAAGTCGGAATAGGCCAAAAAAAAAAAAAAAAGCCTAAATAGTAAGCTGGTGAAACAAGATAAGATTTGCATTTTATTAGAACTTGCACATTATGACATTGTCCTTTTATGAAACTGTGATATGACCAGAATTCTTATGCAATTCTGCCCATGGCTACTCCAGAATTTTAGTAGATTACAGGGTGGGTTCATTGAAAGTGACAAAAGTGGGAAGACAAAGAGTAAAGATCCCTTGTGAATTAAAGTGGAAGAGAATAGCACTTTGCATGCTATAAAAGTGAAAAGTGGAAATGTAATAAAAATAAAATTTTTTGGCTGGACACAGTGGTTCATGCCTGTAATTCCAGCGCTTTGGAAGGTCGAGGCAGGATTGCTTGAGTCCAGGAGTTTGAGGCCAGCCTGGGCAATGCAGCAAGACCCCATCTCTATATAAAATATTAAAATGTTAACTGGGCATGGTGGCTCACACCTGTAATCCCAGCACTTTGGGAGGCCAAGGCAGGCAGATCACGAGGTCAAAAGATGGAGACCATCCTGGCCAATATGGTGAGACCCTGTCTCTACTAAAAATACAAAAATTAGCTGGGGATGGTGGCGTGCACCTGTAGTCCCAGCTACTCAGGAGGCTGAGGCAGGAGAATCACTTGAACCCTGGAGGCGGAGGTTGCAGTGAGCTGAGATTGCGCCATTACACTCCAGCCTGGCAATAGAGCAAGACTCCGCTCACAAGAAATAAATAAAATAATAAATAAAAATGTTATTTTTAAAAAATAAATTTTTTAATAATATAAGAAAGAAAAATGCCCTTTCACACTGAATCTTCAAGTTCTAAGGAAAAGAAGAGTCTCCTTTCAAATGTGGAGAATTAAATTTGGAGGAAATCAAAGAAAGCATCACTTTCCTCAATGGAAAAACTTATGAAACTTATTAGCGTAATCTCAGGCCGGGCATGCTGGCTCACACCTGTATCCCAGCACTTTGGGAGGCCAAGGCAGGCAGATCACGAGGTCAAAAGATGGAGACCATCCTGGCCAATATGGTGAGACCCTGTCTCTACTAAAAATACAAAAATTAGCTGGGGATGGTGGCGTGCACCTGTAGTCCCAGCTACTCAGGAGGCTGAGGCAGGAGAATCACTTGAACCCTGGAGGCGGAGGTTGCAGTGAGCTGAGATTGCGCCATTACACTCCAGCCTGGCAATAGAGCAAGACTCCGCTCACAAGAAATAAATAAAATAATAAATAAAAATGTTATTTTTAAAAAATAAATTTTTTAATAATATAAGAAAGAAAAATGCCCTTTCACACTGAATCTTCAAGTTCTAAGGAAAAGAAGAGTCTCCTTTCAAATGTGGAGAATTAAATTTGGAGGAAATCAAAGAAAGCATCACTTTCCTCAATGGAAAAACTTATGAAACTTATTAGCGTAATCTCAGGCCGGGCATGCTGGCTCACACCTGTAATCCCAGCACTTTGGGAGGCTGAGGCAGGTGGATCGTTTGAGCTCAGGAATTCAAGACCAGCCTGGGTAACATGGCAAGACCCCGTCTCTACTAAAAATACAAAAAAAAAAAGCTGGGCTTGGTGATGTGTGCCTGTGGTCCAAGATACTGGGGAGGCTGAGGTGGGAGGATCGCTTGAGCCCGGGGGGCAGAGGTTGCAGTGATCAGGCATCATGCCACTGCACTTCAGCCTGAATGATAGAGCAAGACCCTGTCTCAAAAAAAAAAAAAGAGATAGTAGTCTCTTGGGCAAAAGGTATCAAATAACCGAAAGAAAAGTTTAAACACATTTGGGAGAGGCAGGGCGTCTAATAACTGGTCAGAAAAATTTACACAGTCTTCATTTGAAAATTGGCATCAGGGAGGATTACCATGGCCTTATTTTAAATCCATGTTGCATCAGAATAACTATGTCTGTGTTTCTTATGAATGTTGAAGCTTTTTGCGAAAACTGTACTATAAACATATATAAATATACACACACTTACATGTATGTATTTTGATAGATATTACATGTACTAAATTTTGTCAATTTCATGTAATTTACCCTTTACAATAAAAATGATCAATTAAATGTATAACTAAATGTGATTTAGTTTTTATATCTCTGTAAATTTTTAATATAAAAATTCTCAAAATGTTTGAATCTTCTTTGACATTAAGAAAACTGACACTCATGAGCCACAATGCATGCACTAATTTAACTCTAATATACATGAAAATTCGCTTCAGAATTGCTAATCCACATACTTAGGAGAAACAAAGTACAGCATTTTTATCATTCTTTTCATGCCCAATCTGACTTATTCAGTCAACACACAGTTTTCCAAAGTTACTAAGGTCAGTTCCTTCCTTTCTACCACCTTCACTGTGGTGGGTTTTTGTTTTGTTTTTAAGAGTTGGGGGTCTCACTTTATCACCCAGGCTGGGGTGCAGTGGCACAGTCATAGCTCAGTGTGGCCTCGAACTCCTGGGCTCAAGAGATCCTCCCACCTCAGTCTCCTCTGGGACTAAAGGTATGCACCACAATGCCTGGCTTTTTTTTTTTTTTCTTTTTAGAGATGGGATCTCACTGTGTTGCCCAGACTAGACTGGAACCACTGGCCTCAAACCACTTTCCCATCTCAGCCTCCTGAGTCGCTAAGATTACAGGAGTGATAGTTTACCAAGTTTACTCATTTTAATACGGTTAGATTCATTTGTCACAATCTATATCCCACGTTGGATTCTTCCAACATCCTGGATGTTTTTCTTACTTGCATACAGTAAATTCACTCTTTGTAGAATTGTGTAGGTGTTGACATGCATAGCATTGTATACCCACCACTACTGTACCATGCAGAACAGCCCTATCATGCCAAAAATGCCTTCCTACAGCCCTGAACAACCACTCATCTGGATTTTGTTTCTATTATTTTGCTTTTCCCAGAAAGGGGGAATACTAGAATAAAACTTGTGGTGCTGGATTGATGTTGGAGATATAGAGAATCCTTTTTTTTTTTTTTTTTTTTTTTTTTTTTGAGACGGAGTCTCGCTCTGCCGCCCAGGCTGGAGTGCAGTGGCCGGGTCTCAGCTCACTGCAAGCTCCGCCTCCTGGGTTTACGCCATTCTCCTGCCTCAGCCTCCCAAGCAGCTGGGACTACAGGCGCCCGCCATGTCGCCCGGCTAGTTTTTTGTATTTTTTAGTAGAGACGGGGTTTCACCATGTTAGCCAGGATGGTCTCGATCTCCTGACCTCGTGATCCGCCCGTCTCGGCCTCCCAAAGTACTGGGATTACAGGCTTGAGCCACCGCGCCCGGCCGAGAATCCTTATAATTTTATGTTGCTCAGCATCCGTTTTGAATATAAGTTTAACTTTCTTATGCCAAAAGCAGGGCTCAGTCATCTTTGGCACAATTTCCAGTTCTACATTACACCTGGATGGCTCAAGCTGGTGGCCAGCGACAAGAACTTAGATGGATCTCTCCTGCCTAGCAGACTGGGCTCCCTGCTCTCCTGCCTCTCTTTAAATGGGCCATTTAGACATTTGCTTGTTAAAGTGGCCCATACTCCATTCCTTTAGACATGCTGCTAGACACACTTTCTCTCTGGCTCTTCCTTTCTGCCTTATATGACCCAGGGACAGAGGACTGCCCTCCTGACTCATTATTCCCTCCTTGCCCAGGATCTGTAAGTGAAAATCATTGAACTTACTCCTGTTGTGCTGATGTACTGAATTTGTGCTTTCCATCTGAAGAACCAGGGGACACCAGGGAGAGCACAAGGTTGAACTCCCGGTGCCAAAGTGATGATCAGGCAGGCACAAAGTGGATACAGATCAGACAAGAGCCACAAGGGCACCTGCCAGTATAAACAAGTTTCCCATGTGAGACCCCCAGTCAGGTCAGGCAACTAGGCCTTAGGCCATCCTCCAGGTAAAAGAAGTATCCCATGAAAGGCACACTGTAAACACCCACATCCATCTCCCCTTCATATCCTGTTGGGGTAGGGTTGCTAGCGACTCTGGTACTGGAACCCCAGTTTAGCTAGGGGCTCTCAAAATAAGGTACCAAGGCCAGGCACGATGGTTCATCCCTATGATCCCAACATTTTGGGAGGCTGAGGAAGGAGGATTGCTTGAGGCCAAAAGTTTGAAACAAACTTGGGCAACACAGCAAGACCCAGTCTCTATAAAAACTGAAATAAAATAGCCAGGCATGGTGGCATGTACCTGTAGTCCTAGCTACTTGAGAGACTGAGGCAGGAGGATCACTTGAGGCCAGAAGTTCGAGGCTACAGTGAGCCATGATTGCACCACAGCACTCCAACCTGGGCAACAAAGTGAGACCCTGTCTCTAAACAATTTTTAAAATTTTAAAAACAACATATGAGCATAAATTCGTGCTTTTAAAACTATAGATACAGACACATGGATACAGAAATATAGATATGTGTGTCTACATAGGTTAGTACATATGCATATATATGTCTTTGCTGACGGGATCTGACACACAGAAGACTTCGCACCCAGATCTTGGTTTCTAAATACCATTCTCTAATGAAAGGATTCAGGGCTTTTAGAGAAGTGATTGAATCCAGGGCTAGGGCAGGCAAAATACAAGATACAGAGTAAGGATGTACTAAATTAAATATAAATAAAAATGGGCTGGGCCCAGGTGGCTCACACCTGTAATCCCAGCACTTTGGGAGGCCGAGGCAGGCAGATCACCTGAGGTCAGGAGTTTGAGACCAGCCTGACCAACATGGAGAAACCCCATCTCTACTAAAAATAGAAAAAATTAGCCAGACGTGGTGGCAGGCACCTAATATCCCAGCTACTCGGGGAGGCTGAGGCAAGAGAATCGCTTGAACCCAGGAGGCAGAGGTTGCGGTGAGCCGAGATGGTGCCATTGTACCCCAGCCTGGGCAACAAGAGTAAAGGTCTGTCTCTAAATAAATAAATAAATAAATAAAATGGGGACATTCCAAAAAGACACAGGAGCCAACCTGACAGAGCTCTGGCCTGGGGAACAAGAGCAAAGCTCTGTCTCAAAATAAATAAATAACTACATGAATAAAATGGGGACATTCCAAAAAGACACAGGAGCCAACCTGACAGAGCTCCCCATGCCAAAGCTGGAACAATTTGAGCAACAAAATAAATAATGATAATATTCTGTTATAACCAAAAGAATAAAACAAATTACACCTGCCTACACTGATAATGAATAAATGATTGAATAAATAGATGAGGAAGAAGGAATGACTCTACAGTAGAATTCCAATTAATAAATGTAGAAGAAATTAGAGAAATATAAAAATCACCATTAGAAAACCACAATTAATTGTTGCAAGCAAGATCCACAAATGACTGCTAACATTTGTTAAAAACTTTAAGAAGAGGCCAGGTGCAGTGGCTCACGCCTGTAATCCCAGCACTTTGGGAGGCTGAGGTGGGCGGATCACGAGGTCAGGAAATCAAGACCATCCTGGCTAACACAGTGAAACCCCATCTCTAGTAAAAATACAAAAAATTAGCTGGACGTGGTGGCGGGCGCCTGTAGTCCCAGCTACTTGGGAGGCTGAGGCAGGAGAATGGCATGAACCCGGGAGGCAGAGCTTGCAGTGAGCCGAGATCGCGCCACTGCACTCCAGCCTGAGTGACAAAGCAAGACTCCATCTCAAAAAAAAAAAAAACTTTAAGAAGAAACAGGATATTTATGGAGCCTCAAAGTATCTCCCACAAAATATGTATTAAATACAAAGAGGGGAAAAAAAGTAATTTTACAGTACAGAAATCTAGTTGATATCACCTGAACCAAATGATCAAGGTTAAAATTACTAAGAAAAAGACACATCAATATCATGTTGTACCTCCTGATATAATGTGATATGATGCACTAAGAAGATTACATCGCCTCTGCTGTATTCTTCCCAGAACTCAGTTTAATCAAGACAGAAACATCACACAAACTCAAATTGAGGGACGTTCCAAACATGTCAACATCATGAAAGAGAAGAAAAGATGGAGACTGTTACAGATCTGAGGAGACAAAAAGCACATGACCACAAAATGTTTCATAATATCTTTGATTGGACCCTGAAACAGAATAAGGATATTCATTTTTAAAAGAATGGTAGAATTCTAATAAAGTCTGTCACTTGTTAATAGTGTTATATACAAATATTAGTTTCTTAGTTTTGATAACTGTACCTGGTTATGCAGGATGTTAACATTAGAGAAAGCTGGGTAACAGAAACTCTTTGTGTCATTATGGCCACTCTTCTATAAGTCTAAAGTTATTTCAAAATAACAAGTTAAAATTTTTTTAATTCTCAAAATTTTTAAAATCTTTTGTTATACGACGTGTCCCAATTTGGGGTTTGGAGCAAATATCACTATAATTATATAAAACATTAAAACATATATTGAATAGTTTTAAATGTATGAAATATATATATATATTACATGATATAGATTATACAGGGTAATGTTCTTGCCCACAGGAGTTAATAATTTAGACAGTCTGTTTCAAAACCCCATTCCAAGCCCAATATCAATGATACTGAAGAAAAGAAATTTCCATCTCATCAAAGTAGTGAAAGAGCCTCAAGGTGCTGGCTACTGCAGCAATATTTCCTACTGCTTCTGCAGTGGCTGTAAAGATTATGAACTCTGTGGATGGATGGGTGGATTCGTTTGTTCTCGCCCTGCTATAAGGAAATACCTGAAACTGGGTAATTTATAAAGAAAAAAGGTTTAATTGGCTCGTGTTTCCACGGGCTGCACAGGAAGCATGATCTGGCATCTGCTCGGCTTCTGCAGAGGCCTCAGGGAACTTTCAATCATGGCAGAAGGCAAAGGGGAAGCAGATACATCTTATGTAGTAGGAGCAGGAGAGAGAGGACAAAGGTGCCACACACTTTTAAACAACCGGATGTCACGATAACTCACTATCGTGAAGACAGCACCAAGGGAGGGTGGTGTTAAACCATGAGAAACCGCCTCCGTGATCCAATCGCCTCCCACCAGGCCCCACCTCCAGCACTGGGGATTACAATTCAACACGAGATTTGGGTGGGGACACAGATCCAAACCCTATCAATGGGGAAACAGTCTGGGAGACTTTTTGAGGCCCATCCAGTTGTCCCCGACCCGCAGCAGCCCACAGGGGAGGCTTCACCACCAAGGTTTTTACAGTCACAAGCACTCGTTTGCTTATGGTATATATCTTATCAAAATGACAAAAATACTCCTTTTTATTGCCACAATGGAAGAAAAAAAAACCGTTAAGCGCTGTTTATTTGAAACGGAAAAATATCTACATGCCAAGAAAAAAAAAGATTTTATCTTGCAATAAAGACCTTTTCCTGTAACAACAGCTAACGTTTGTGGAAAGCTTACAATATGCCAAGTCTTGTGCAAAGCTCTTTATATGCAGGATTTCATCTAATCCCCCTAGGAACCCAAAGAAGTATTATTATTATGTCCATATTCAAATAAGGGAACTGAGGTGTTGCAAGGTTAAGTAATGTGCCCAAGGTTGCAAAGGTGGGGAAAGATATATATCCAAGAATCAAACCAAAGTCTATCTGTCCTTACAAGTGACTTAACCTCTATCACGTACAACCAGCTTTCTTTTTTGAGACAGAGTCTCACTCTGTCATCCAGGCTGGAGTGCCGAGGCACCATCTTGGCTCACTGCAACTTCCACTGCCCAAGTTCAAGTGCTTCTCCTGCCTCAGCCTTCCTAGTAGCTGGAATTACAGGCACGCACTACCATGTCTGGCTAATTTTTGTATTTTTAGTAGAGACAGAGTTTCACTATGTTGGCCAGGCTGGTCTCAAACTCCTGACCTCAAGTGATCTGCCCACCTCGGCCTCCCAAAGTACTAGGATTATAGATGTGAGCCACTGCGCCCAGCCAAGGTTTCTTTTCAGAGCAGAATTTTCCAGATGATTATGACTATAGGCTTATTTACAAGATGTAGAATTAGCTAAAAATATTTTTTCAACTTTTTACAAACATGACTAAGGTGAACATATAACGAAAATTGTATAAACAAATGCATATACCAATTGGGTGGAGAATTGTTTAATTTGCCATATGAGCACTTAGGACATACTGAAACTTCAAATCTTTTAAGCTTTTATAGACTACCAGTGGAATGTACTAGGAACCCTGTCTTTTTTTTTTTTTTTTTTTTTGAGACGGAGTTTCACTCTTATCTCCCAGGCTGGAGTGCAATGGTGCAATCTTGGCTCACTGCAACCTCCACCTCCCAGTTTCAAGCAATTCTCCTGCCTCAGCCTCTATAGTAGCTAGGATTACAGGCATGCACCGCCACACCTGACTAATTTTGTATTTTTAGTAGAGATGGGGTGTCACCATGTTGGCCAGGCCGGTCTTGAACTCCTGCCCTCAGGTGATCGGTCCACCTTGGCCTCCCTAAGTGCTGGGATTACAGGTGTGAGCCACTGCGCCCGGCTGGCACCCTGTCTTCTTAATACCAAAGGTGTCAGCATCATTAGCTGCTAGCCAAATGGCAAACAAAACTGCTTTACCTACTTGGCCAAGTAAATATTGCAAAAGTAAGGAAGGGATGGAATAATAAAAGTTAGTCTTAGCTATTGTATTCCTAAAGTAAATATCATCTTGCAAGTCATCATGGGGGAAATAACTAGGGAAATCTACATCATCCTGCAGAATTCCCCTCCCGTTTCATATTCAGTAAAGCCTAACCCTCCCTCACCATCAATAAGTCAAACAGTCTGTCGTTGGTTTGCTCTGGCAGTTGAATAGCTGCTATGTTAGTGGCATATACAAAATGAGAGGGTAGAAGATCAATTGAGAGATTACATAACAAAGAAATTCATTACAGTATCTCTTTATAGCACTTCTATTTGCTCATTGACTAAATATTTATGTTAAGCACTGTCTATGTGCCAGGCATTATACCCCAGCTACAGAAAAAAAAAAAAAAAAAAATGAATGATATATTCCCTGCCCTCCAGTGGTTCAGTTTCCTGGGGGAATGAGACATAAGCAATCAACTGTCATAGGGCTGAACTTGACCCAGAAGGAGTCAAGTGGAGAAAGCACATATTTTTTTCTGTCTGGGAAAGTCAGGATATTGGGGCTTAGAGTATAAGTGGCGGTTCACCAGGCGAAGAGGGACACAAAAAATATTCCAGGAAGACAGAAGAGTGTGTTCAAGGTGACTACAAGTAGCTCAGCATGATTGCAGTTCAGGTTGCAAGTTGGGGAGTGGCAGGATATGAGGCTGGAAAGGCAAACATAAGCCCAAACGACATGCATAACTGCCTTGTAATATCACACTTACCTTCTCACTGCATTCTAGAACATGGCTTATTCATCAATGTCTCCCTAACTCAATGTGTGCCATGTAATAGATCCTCAAATAACAGTACATTAACAGCCCGACAATCTTTTTAAATGTAATTTTGTGTCTATCATAATCAGTTGTAAAACTAGGTCAACTTGTGTTAAGCTGTTAGTTGGCCTTTTTTAAAACTAATGTAATGACTGCCCTCTAGTGGTTTTAAAACAATAAACTTTTCTATCGGTCAATGCCAGTAGCTTTCACTCCTTTGAATAAGAAAACTAAGGGATGCCCTTTGATATTTTTATATTGTATTGTATTGTATTTTTAAAACAATGTTGGTTACAAGGAATAATGTATCTTCACCCACTAATAGCTTGCCATCCAGTTTGACAATCAGTGGTCCCTGACAACACTTGGTTTAATATATTAACTATGTCACATAGACTATGGTTTATGATTTAATTTATTCTGAAAGTAGATATGATTTAACTTTTTCTGAAATAGTAGGCTGCTTAAGTTTAACAATACAGATAATATAAATAATACAAATAAAATTCCCCATACACTAATACTAATCATACCTACCAAATATATTACCTTTTCTATTAATAACTTATGTACATTTCACATGTATTATCTCAAAAAAGTCTCTACAACAAAACCTGTGTTTACTTTCATTCTTCAGAGTTACAGAATGAATTTCCTCAGGCATAACAAGACTTACAATAAAGTTATGAACTATAGCTTATTGCTGTAATAGGACAAATGAGAAAACACTCTATAAGATGATAAACAGGGAAACTGTTAAATTATGGTACATTTATATGATGACTACTACACAACTATTAAAATTATATATTCAAAGAATATTTAATGAATTAAAGAAATAGCAATGATTCATTGCTAAGTGGAAATAGAGGGACCTGGAGCTATACTTAGAGGGTCTCAACCATGGGAGGAAATAAACACATCGAGAAAGAAAAGCCAGGAAATTAATGCAATCGAATATCAGTAGTGGTTTCGCTGAAGTAGGATTCCAGGTGATTTTCCTTTTTCCTTAATTTTTTTTTATATTTTTCACACTATCTACATTGTGTATGTGTAACTTTAGAGAAATCCAAAAAAATTAAAAGCAAATGAAATTGTCTCCTTTGTTAAAAGTGTACACATGAAAGAGAAAGAATGCCCCTCAAAGTCTGCCTTTCCAGATGTCCTGTGTAGCTGAATTACAGACCCTGTAATAGATTTTCTATACTGGAGGATGAGTATGCTTGTCACAAAAGCATCTTCCAGGGTATTCCTTATCTACAAATATTCTTAAAAGGGCCTGCTGGACCTTCAGAATCAGAAGATGAATAAGTATAATTTTGTATTATCTCCTATATATAAATAGCAGTCAAACAAACTCTCCAAGAACTTTCCCTTGGGAAGGTTACATCAGTCTGAGTTTTGTTCCATTGGATGGCCCTTTTTTTTTTTTTTTTTTTAAGAGATGGGGTCTTGCCATGTTGCCCAGGCTAGTCTCAAACTCCTGGGCTCAAGCAATCTTTCTGCCATCCAAGCCAGGCACAGTGGCACTTTTGACTGCAAAGTATGACAGCACTAAGAGTATTGCACTACAGAATGGTAAATATGATATGCAATTTTATATTAATTTATATTAAAAGGTTGCCAAAGTTACCAATGTTGCTTTTATTTCCTAAAATGGATTATGACCTAAACAATATTTATGAACACCTAAAACACCCATTAAAAATCTCTTCCGTTTTTAATATTTTATCCTCATATTTTATTGTATATGCAGTAGTTGTCATAATGCCTTTCTTCTAGAGATTTTTTACAATGCCTTAGTAGAAAGCTTTCCAAGAATTTCAAATAATTTTAAAGAAAGAAATTTATACATCATCCACTCCATCTAACTCTTCATATTAAAGATGAAATCCAAGTACTTTTTAAATGGCATTGGTTAAAGTTTCCAATGTCCATGGAAATAAAACTAGTATTTTGCCTTTTTGGTTTCTCCAGCTCAGCAAAGAAAGAACAAAAAAAAATTTTGCAGAAAGTGAGAACTTTGTAAGCGACTGCATTGATCAGAAATCAATTCAAAGCTATGTAATACGTATTCACTCAATACAACTTTATTGAGTACCTCTTAAATCGTCTCTATGCTTGAGACTAGGGACTCCAATAGAGATCAAATAGAATCCCACTAATCAAAACATTTAGCCTATGAAATCTCAAAGACCATTAAACAGGTAATTACAGCAAAGTGTGACAAGGAGTGAATACAGATTATAATGAGATTGTCTAGAAGGGCCATCTAATCCAGGACTTGGGCTGTGAAGTCAGGCTTTCTGGGAAATGTGACTATAAAGTGAGGGCTGAAAGATGGGTTAGACAAGCAAGGATGGAAGAGGATGTAATTTCAGGCATTAGAAACAGCATGTGTCAAACTCAGCCTGCTTTGCCCTTACTTCATAAATCTTCCAAATCAAGCAGGGCTTTCAGGCAAGAGAGCAATTGGAAGCACACTTTTATTATACCTCTGCTCTTTCTTGAAGCCCTACTTAAATCACAATTAAGGATTAAAAAGGAGAGATACCGGCCAGGAAGAGATACCAGCCAGGCCCGGTGGGTCATGCCTGTAATCTCAGCACGTGGGGAGGCTGAGGTAGACGGATCACCTGAGATCAGGAGTTTGAGACCATCCTGGCCAATATGGTGAAACCCCGTCTCTACTGAAAATACAAAAAAATTATCCAGGCGTGGTGGCGGGCACCTGTAATCCCAGCTACTCGAGAGGCTGAGGCAGGAGACTCGCTTGGACCCGGGAGGCAGAGGTTGCAGTGAGCCGAGATCGCGCAACTGCACTCCAGCCTGGGCGACAGAGTGAGACTCCGTCTCAAAAAAAAAAAAAAAAAAAAAAAAAAAACAAGAGACAGAGACAGAGAGATACCCTAGATGTCTCAACTGTTGTAGATAGTAATAAAATAAAAGGAGGGAATACAAGACAAAGAGAAAAGAAGGGAAGACAGCGCCAAAACGTGGAAAGTTAGAAAGCAGGTGATGAAGTGGTAACTGATTTAGATAATCAAAGAAAGCTAAAACCTATGCTGGCAATAGGAGAAGCCTAAAGCAAGCCAATCTTTCCTGCAAAACCAGAAAGGCCCAGGTTTGAAAGACATCTGGTAGTTCTGAAAACTGGGGGTAAAGGTAAGACTGAAACAGGATTAGTTGGAAGTCTGTTAGACAAACAGTTAAACCCCAGATCCAAATGTCATACAATACAGCTGGACCACTCTGCTTCTTTTGCCAAAGCAGGAACATTTAACTTTAAAACTGAATAAACGAGAATTTCTTTAACCCGTTAGAAGGCATTTAGTGGTTGCTGAGGGCCTGCTGCTAAGATAGCCTGGTCAGGACCTGAGGAGTCTTTCTCCAGCTGACAGGAATGTCGGGGGCTGACAGCTCTCAGCTGAGTCACTCTCCAGGCATTTCCCGCAGGCCAAGAGGCTCCTCACACGGGGCCACGCCCAGTCCCTGAGGGCCGCCCTTATCCAATGCCTGGTTGATGTGGGGCATAAAGTCCTGGCCCGTTTGCCTCAAGGTAGGTCCGTTTTGAAAGGCATAACTGCACACCAGCAAGAAACGACCAAAAATTTTTTTGTAACTTTTTAAAAGATACCATTTACAAAAATAACAAAATTTAAAATGCCAGCTATGAATCTTTAAAAAGATATGCAAGCCTTTTCTGGAAAAAAGATTAAAATATTGAAAGACATTTTAAAAGACTTAAATAAATGGATATATATACCATATCCTTGGATTTGAAAACTCAATATCATGTCAGTTCTTCCCATTGATATTAAACATTCAATGCAATTCCAACTAAAACACTAAAGGGCTGTTTGTGGAACTTGACAAGATGATCTAAAAATTTATGTGAAAGAGGAAAGAACAAGAATAGCCCAGATACACCTGTGTCCGAAGACCAACGTGGAGGTACTTGCCCTATCAAACAACAAGACTTTTTGGTTTTCTCTTTTTTTTTTTTTTTTTTGAGACAGAGTCTTGCTCTATCACCCAGGCTGGAGTGCAGTGGCACCATCTCGGCTCACTGCAACCTCCACCTCGTGGGTTCAAGTGATTTTTCTGCCTCAGCCACCCAAGTAGCTGGGATTACAGGCATGCAACATCACGCCAGGCTAATTTTTGTATTTTTAGTAGAAACAGCGTTTTTTCATGTTGGCCAGGCTGGTCTCAAACTCCTGGCCTCAAGTGATCCATCAACCTCAGCCTCCCAAAGTGTTGGGATTACAGGCATGAGCCATGGCACCCGGCAAAGCTCTTATAATTAAGATAATGTGGTACTGGCACAGGATGCATATAAAAATCAATAAAATACATATTAAAAATCAAAATACGGCCGGGCGCGGTGGCTCAAGCCTGTAATCCCAGCACTTTGGGAGGCCGAGACGGGCGAATCACGAGGTCAGGAGATCGAGACCATCCTGGCTAACACGGTGAAACCCCGTCTCTACTAAAAAATACAAAAACTAGCCGGGCGAGGCGGCGGGCGCCTGCAGTCCCAGCTACTCGGGAGGCTGAGGCAGGAGAATGGCGTAAACCCGGGAGGCGGAGCTTGCAGTGAGCTGAGATCCGGCCACTGCACTCCAGCCTGGGCGACAGAGCGAGACTCCGTCTCAAAAAAAAAAAAAAAAAAAAAAATCAAAATACATATAAAAAATCAATAAAAACTCTTGCAAATAAACCTGATTTACAGCAAAGCAGGCATTGCAAACCTATCAAGGAACAATAGCTATGGTAGCTATGAACACGTACCACTCAGATTTCCTTTCAAGAGATAACCTGCGCCAAAGAGACTGTTGGCTGACAGCCCCTACCTGCTGTACCTTCTGCATCTACCACGGTGTTCACATCAATGTCTTTCTCCCCACAGAGTGTTCCCAGTGACTGAACATTGTGGGTGTACCAGAAACAGACAATTCTTAACCAGTGAGGGACTTCTCTGGTGGGCAGTCTTTACTTATGGGTGCCTCAATAGCCCAGGGCAAGACTACCTTTTTCAGAGCTACTTCTTCCTTCCCATGCTCTTTTCACATGTGTCAGACACACATCATAACATCATGACCTTTATCCTTCACAGGTGTTCCTTTCCAATAAATCTCATACACCTCTAATTCCATCTTGATATCTGCTTTTCGGAGGAACTGAACTGACATAGTTGGTAGCAGGAACGGTCCAAGAAAGCAGGCTGTAAGGTGGAGATTGGGGATGGAATCACTGACTGGCAAGGAAAACCCCATGCTGAGTGGAGAGTGGGTCACAGATTGTCCCTGGCTCAAGGTAGTGGCTCGATTGCCACTGTTTCACAGGTGATGACCTGAGGAAACATCCCCTGAGAAAAACAGGCTTGCCAATGCAAGAATCCAGGCATTTCAAAGATGCAGTGGGGACAACACCTGCAAAGACAGTAACTAGTTATTACTAAGTTGAATTGAAACCCTTCAGAGTGATGAGAAACCGAGAGCAGTTAACAACTAAAGGTTAAGTATGAGAGCCAGGATGCACTTGTGGTGGTATTGCTTACAAAGAGATCCTTATCACCCTGCAGTGGAAGAGAGCTCAGCTGCCGGGCAATCATAGGACTTAGAATAAGGAACTGCAGAGGCATTTATCAGGCAAGGCAGATCTGTCACAAAAAGACCAGAGCCCTGAAACATCTGGGTGGGTAGCCCCAAGAATTCTGGGTCACCAGATTCCCAAATCTGTGCCCATCTCTCCTACCTTTAGGAGACTGCAGGAACCAACAAGGTCTCAGTGATGCTGCTGCCTCTCCCTGCAGATCCTTCTTGCAGGTCCTTCAGACCTAGAACTTCCCCAGCTGTATTGGGCTGGGATTTAACATTAGTTATCTGCTTGTCAGCAGACAGGGGGTTAACTGTGAGGGTTTTCTGGCTGCCTTGTGGTGGAAAGGCCTCAGTAGGGTCTTCTCACCTGCGGTAAATGCTAGCTCTTAACAAGGAGTAGTGAGAGAGAGGCACTGATGTCACTAAGAACTTCAGTGGTAGCTCTGCTCTGTAGGCCAGGAATGAAGATATGAGAGGAGATCAAGCCTCCTCTATTAAAGAGCTGGGCTCCTTAATTGTAGTGAGCATGATGAGCCCCCAGAGTAAGAGAGACTAAGTAACTGCCAGAAGCCAGGGGCCACAGTTACCCTAACAACCAGCAAGGTTAAAGAAGCAGCAGAGGGGGCTTGATTGTCAGGCAGTTGTAGAAATGATGAATACAATTTGGAGTTTCTAGGGTACAAACAAGTTGGCATCCTACAAGGGTACTACTTAACATCTATAGTCAAAACAAGTAAAGAAGGGAGGAGTAGGTAGCTTAGGACAGTGATTCCAACAAAAATTATAATATCTTGCTCCGTTTCCAGACCTGAGCCTTTTTTTTTTTTTTTAAGACAGAGTCTTGCTCTGTCACCCAGGCTGGAATGCAGTGGCACGATCTCAGCTCACTGCAGCCTCCACCTCCCGGGTTCAAGCAATTCTCTGGCCTCAGCCTCCTGTGTAGCTAGGACTACAGGCACATGCCAGCACACCTGGCTAATTTTTTATATTTTTGATAGATACAAGGTTTCACCATGTTGGCCAGGCTGGTATCAAACTCCTGACCTCAAGTGATCCGCCCACCTCAGCCTCCCAAAGTGCTGGGATTACAGGCATGAGCCATCGCACCCAGCCTGAGCCTATTTTTAAACTGAAACCCGTTAAGTGATGAGATGGCCGGGTCTCCAGGAAGGACCCTGCAATTCCCCCAAGAAATATATACTGCAAAGATTCCCTCAGTCATCTGAAGGGACCTATGGTCATTTCAGTGGGAATACACTGAGGAAAGGGAATAACCAAATATTCGAGGACTACTGAAGCGGGATCTTGGGCCATGATGTTCTTAAGCTACTAGACGATAAGATCTACTAAACCAAGGGAGTAAACCAAGAAAACAAAGATAAGAAATCTGAGAGGCAACAAAGCTGCAGTGGCCATGAGAATGCACTTTGCAGCCCTCCAGCTATGGAGCATAACTGATCAAAGACCTTAGCTAAAGTGCTCTGAAACCCATCCCAGCCCAGAGGATAGATTCTCAAAGGATGCAGAGGAACAAGGAAAAGGCAAAACACAAACAGAAATCCCCAGGGTGACAGTAAAGGAAAAATTCAGCTGTGCGGCAAGCCTAGAAAGCAACCAGTCAAGACAAGTACAGAAGGAATGGCCGCAAGAAGATAAAATTGACAGGAAATCTACTAAGTTTGGGTTACTAAGAGGATGTTTGCAATCTGGAAGAGAAAGAATTAGTGATAAATTACATAGAAAACTAAACAAAAATCATAATTTGTATGACAGCCCAAACAAAAATATGAACAAGGAATAATAAATATTCATAGTATACTAGATGACAGCAAAAATTATATTTAGTCATAATAATGCAAGTGTTAAATATTGATCTAACAAAAATTAATAAGAATTTTAGCAGGCTGGGAGAATGGGAAGTGTGAGGGAGACAGGTGGAGAATATAGTAAGAGGTTAACAGGTCATATATGAAACAAATAGCAAGAATGACGGGATAAGCATGTTATTTAGAAATATGGAAGTAAATACTATAAGAAAAAGCTAAAAGAATTAATATTATCTAGGGAGAAGAAATGGAGAGGGATACTGCTAATTATTCCATAATAATAAGACTTGTATTTTATGTTTAAGCTATCTTTAACTTTGATAAACTTTAAATTCAAAATAATTATTGAGCATGAAAGAGATCAAACACACTCACACATTCCTCAGCCCTGGGCCCAACACAAACACATTCCTCCATATATCTCAACTTCCTGAGCCCAGCACCAACACAAACACATTCCTCCATATATCTCAACTTTGGGGGAAAAAACACCACCTGGAGAGTTCCCTGATAAAGGTCATGAGTGTTTGAAAGAATAACTGAAACTCCCAAAAGGCGGGAACCAATCATAAACGGCCAAATCGCCTTGTTCAAATGTCAGCCAATGCCAAACCTGTGTTGCACAAAATCCCCTGTGATTCTGTGCCTGTTTACTGCTGACTATATAACGCTGTCTCAGACCCAGCCGGGGGCTCTCGAACAGTTTTTGGTCGGGAGTCCAGGTTCGAACTTGTATTAAAGATCCTTGCCGTTTGGCTTTGACTCTGGACTGTGGTGGTCTTCTTTGGGGAATTAAAGGACTGGGGCACAACATCTGGGGGCTCGTCTGGGATTTCCCCCAAGCCCACCAGACCCCAGGTCAACGGATCATCACTGATCAGTAAGTGAGCCGGCTTTGTCTCTGTTCGTCTTTGTCTCTCTAAGGAATCCCGCGGGATCCGTACTGAGGTTGGCATAGTCTTGGCGGACGCACTATAAGACAGCCACCAGGGACCGGTAGGAGACGTCCTCCGGTGCCCATCTGGGGCCTCTGTATTCTGTTGGCCCATCTGATTCTGATCGGGAACTAAACCCGAAACGCGCTTGCGGAACTGTTGTCTGTTGTTGCTGTTGTAGACTGTTAGTTGTTTAGAACTCACTTTCACTTTTCAGGAGCCGCTGGACGAGACAAAAGTTACTTCAAATCCTGTTACTGATATTTCTCTGTATCCCTTTCTCTACCTCCAGGGGTTCCTGAAATGGGCGGCGCCCAGAGTACTCCTCTCTCTCTCCTTTTAAATAACTTTAAAGATGCCAAAGCTAGGGGCTATGACCTTAGTGTAGAGCTAAAGAAAGGGAAATTGATAACTTTCTGCCTCTCAGAATGGCCCGCTTTCGGAGTAGGGTGGCCTCCCGAGGGAACATTTTGCCTCCCTATTATCACTAAGGTCAAAACTAAAATCTTCCTACCAGGACGTTCGGGGCATCCTGATCAGATCCCCTACATCTTGGTATGGCAAGACTTGTGGAAGATCCGCTACCTTGGCTGATCCCTTTCGTGCTAGCCCCTGAGCCCTGTAAGGCCTTAGTCACGCGGCCTGCGGAAAATTCCCAGAGACAAAAGATCCCATCCGCCCCTCCTGCCCCTGTGTTGTCTGACAGCCAAGACCCCCTGTCGTTAGAACCCCCGCCTTACACACACCCCGGCCCTCAGCTCCAGGCTCCGCCGGCTGCTTCCCCGAGAGAACGCGAAAACCAAGAAGCCGCGGCAGCACCAGCAGTGGTGGGAAGCGAAAGCAATCCTGGGGGGCTGGCCGGACGGAGGCGCGGCCGTACCCAAGGCGAACAGGCTTCGCAGCCCCCGACTCCACTACAGCGCTACTCCTCAGGGAAATAGGACCCCCGATGATACTGGGCTCCCCCGCCTCCAGTATTGGCCCTTCTCCACTAGTGATCTGTATAATTGGAAATCCCAGAATGCCCCGTTCTCAGACAACCCTAAGGACCTAACATCATTATTAAACAGTGTTATGTTTACCCATCAGCCTACTTGGGACGACTGTCAGCAACTCCTCCGGATTCTATTCATGACGGAGGAATGAGAAAGGATACAGGTTGAGGCCAGAAAACTGGTTCCCGGAGATGACGGCCAACTGACCGCCAATCCTGACCTCATCAATGCAGCCTTCCCTCTGACCAGACCTAGATGAGATTACAACAGGGCAGAAGGTAGGGGACGACTGCTCATTTACCGCCAGACTCTAATGGCAGGTCTCCAGGCGGCAGCTCGCAAGCCCATTAATTTAGCTAAAGTGTATTCAGTGTTGCAGGGAAAGACAGAAAGCCCTACCGTTTATCTAGAAAGGTTAATGGAAGCTTTCAGACAGTTTACCCCTATGGACCCAGAAGCACCTGAGAATCAGGCAGCCGTAGTAATGTCCTTTGTAAACCAGGCAGCACCAGATATTAAGAAAAAGTTACAAAAACTAGAAGATTTAGAAGGAAAACAGGTGCAGGATCTCCTCCGCATTGCCAGTAAGGTATACAACAATAGGGATGCCCCAGAAGAAAGGCAGTTAAAAGCTACCAGAGATGACCAGGGTCCTGATGGCTGCCTTCCCTCAAGCAGAGAAAAACCAAAGAAAAAAACAAGCACAAGGCCCTAAGCAAAAGTTAGAAAAAGATCAGTGTGCTTACTGTAAAGAACATGGCCACTGGATTAAAGACTGCCCAAAGAAAAAGAGGCAGTCGGACTCAGGATTGTGAAGACCTACCCCCATACTTGTTACCCAGGATTCCGACTAGGGGGGACGGGGTTCGGACCCCCTCCCCGAACCTAGGGTAACTCTGCAAGTGGAGGGGTCCCCGGTTCAGTTCCTAGTCCATACCGGGGCGCAACATTCAGTCTTGGTCAAGCCTTATGGAAAATTGTCTGATAATTCATCTTGGGTACAAGGAGCCACAGCAATTAAAAAATATCCTTGGACAACTCAGAGGACCGTAGACTTGGGAACAGGAAAGGTGTCTCACTCCTTCCTAGTTATTCCCGAGAGCCCTTGCCCCTTGTTGGGGAGAGATCTATTAACAAAAATGGGAGCCCAAATTCACTTCCAGTCAGGGGGTCCCAAAGTGACTGACTCTCAAAACAAGCCAATATCCATCCTCACTACCACCTTGGAGGATGAATATAGACTCCATCAGGAGCAAGTGCCTCCTGATCAAGATATCAACTCCTGGCTCCAGCGTTTCCCGGAAACATGGGCAGAAACCGGGGGCTTAGGGCTCGCAAAACACCGCCCCGCCATATTTGTTGAAGTTAAGCCTGGGACAGACCCGGTTAGGGTTCGGCAGTACCCAATGCCCCTAGAGGCCAAAAAGGGAATTACGCCCCACATCCGCTGGCTTCTAGACCAAGGAGTTCTACGCGCCTGCCACTCGCCCTGAAACACTCCGTTGTTACCTGTCAGTAAACCTAATAGTAAAGACTATAGGCCGGTGCAAGATTTAAGAGAAGTCAACAAAAGAGTCATGGGCATACACCCCACCTTACCCAACCCATATACCCTAAGTACTTTGAACCCTGAAAAACAGTGGTATACTGTCCTTGATTTAAAAGATGTTTTTTTCAGCCTACCCTTGGCTCCCAAAAGTCAAGAGCTTTTTGCATTTGAATGGACAGACCCCGAGAGGGGTATAAACGGCCAGCTAACATGGACCAGATTGCCACAGGGATTCAAGAACTCGCCAACCCTGTTCGACGAAGCCCTCCACGAAGATCTGGGTGAGTACCCACGGCAACACCCCGAAATAACTCTTTTGCAGTATGTTGATGATCTTTTAGTAGCGGCCAAATCCCCGGAAGCCTGTGTTCAAGGAACCGAAGACCTCCTAAAGACTTTGGGGAAGCTAGGCTACCAGGCCTCAGCAAAAAAGGCTCAAATCTGCAAATCAGAGGTAACCTATCTGGGATACCTGTTAAAAGGGGGGCAACGCTGGTTAACCAGTGCCCGGAAAGAGACAGTCCTACGTAGCCCTAGACCCCAATCAACGCGACAAGTAAGAGAATTCCTGGGGTCGGTGGGGTTCTGTAGGTTATGGATACCCGG
The DNA here is from genome assembly GCF_009764315.1 of Trachypithecus francoisi. Taxonomy (NCBI): domain Eukaryota; kingdom Metazoa; phylum Chordata; class Mammalia; order Primates; family Cercopithecidae; genus Trachypithecus; species Trachypithecus francoisi. Next base: position 92,186,546 of record NW_022681473.1, read on the forward strand.
GTTTGCAGAGTTAGCCAAGCCCCTATACCAGGCAACAAAGGAACAGCAGCCCTTCAATTGGACGGAAGAGGCTGAGTTGGCCTTCCAACAGATCAAAACCGCTCTGTTATCAGCCCCCGCGCTGGGACTCCCTGATGTCTCCAAGCCGTTCCACTTATATGTGGACGAAAGCAGGGGCGTTGCCAAAGCGGTATTAACTCAGTATTTAGGCCCCTGGCAGAGACCAGTGGCCTACCTGTCAAAAAGATTGGACCCCGTAGCCGCAGGATGGCCGCCCTGCCTCCGAATAATCGGGGCAACCGTCCTGATGGTGCAGGATGCTGATAAGCTTATCATGGGACAGGAGCTACGGGTCACTACTCCAAATGCCATTGAAGGCGTTCTCAGACAGCCGCCTGATTGATGGATTAGCAATGCCCGGCTCACCCACTACCAGGGGCTACTGCTGAACCCCCTCAGGATAACTTTCCTGCCCCCAATGACCCTAAACCCAGCGACACTATTGCCAAATCCAGACTTAGAAACCCTGTTCCATGACTGCTCCGAGATACTGGCCCAGGTACACGGAGTCAGGGAAGACCTACAAGACCACCCACTACCCGACGCCGATCTCATCTGGTTCACCGATGGAAGCAGTTTTGTCCACCAAGGACAGAGGTATGCAGGAGCGGCAGTAACTTCGGAAACTGAGGTAATTTGGGCCGAGCCATTACCCCCCAGGACGTCGGCACAAAAAGCCGAGCTTATAGCACTCACCCAGGCCCTTACGTTAGGGGCAAACCACAAGCTGACAGTTTACACACTGACAGCCGGTATGCTTTTGCCACAGCACATGTGCACGGGGCTATTTACAGGGAAAGAGGTTTGCTCACAGCAGAAGGAAAGGACATTAAAAATAAAAAAGAAATCCTTGATTTACTAGCAGCCCCGTGGAGGCCAAAGAAACTGGCCATTGTGCATTGCCCAGGACACCAGAAACCAGTCAGTCCAGTCGCCCGGGGCAATAACCTAGCGGACTCCACTGCCAAAGAAATTGCAAAAGCTCTCGATAGGCTCCTTGCACTCCAACTCCCTGACCCAGGATCTCGAGATTTACCCTATAACCCTGAATACTCAGAAGAAGACCTACAGTGGATAGACAAGCTCCCAATGAAACAGATTCGAGATGGATGGTGGACAGATACATGTGGCAACATCGTCCTACCTGAAAGGCTGGGACAGCAAGTGCTAGAACGTATCCACAGGTCCACTCACTTGGGGGCCCAAAGGATGATAGACTTAATCAGACACACCAAGCTTAAAATTAGGCATGTGGCTGAAAAGGCCGGCAAGATAGCTGCAAACTGCAAGGTTTGTCTACTCAACAATGCTTATAGTCAGTCCCAAACTGTTGGGACGAGGTTAACAAGGACCAGGCCTGGAGTCTATTGGGAAGTGGATTTCACTGAGGTTAAACCAGGTAAATATGGGTACCGATACTTATTAGTCTTCATAGATACTTTTTCAGGATGGACTGAGGCATTCCCAACCAAACACGAGACTGCACAGGTTGTTGTAAAGAAAATTTTAGAAGAAATCCTCCCCAGGTATGGCTTTCCTGTCCAGATAGGGTCTGACAATCGACCGGCTTTCATCGCTAAGGTAAGTCAGGACCTGGCTTCCATCCTTGGGGCTGATTGGAAATTACATTGTGCTTACCGACCCCAAAGTTCAGGACAGGTAGAAAGAATGAATCGGACCCTAAAAGAGACCTTAACGAAATTGACCATGGAGACTGGCGCTAATTGGGTAGTCTTACTCCCCTACGCTCTGTTTAGGGCTCGTAACACCCCCTATAGGTTAAAACTTACCCCATATGAGATCATGTATGGTCACCCCGCACCTATAATTCCCAGCTTAAAAAGTGACTGTTGAATCCAGACTTAGAAAGTGTTTCTGAGTTCTTTTTTTTTTTTTTTTTTTTTTTTGAGACGGAGTCTCACTCTGTTGCCCAGGCTGGAGTGCAGTGGCCAGATCTCAGCTCACTGCAAGCTCTGCCTCCCGGGTTCACGCCATTCTCCTGCCTCAGCCTCCCTAGTAGCTGGGACTACAGGCACCCGCCACCTCGCCCGGCTAGTTTTTTGTATTTTTTTTTTTTTTTTTAGTAGAGACGGGGTTTCACAGTGTTAGCCAGGATGGTCTGATCTCCTGACCTCGTGATCCGCCCGTCTTGGCCTCCCAAAGTGCTGGGATTACAGGCTTGAGCCACCGCGCCCGGCCTCTGAGTTCTTATTTCCCCTGCAAGCTCTACAGAGAGTCCAGGAGGAAGTGTGGCCTCGACTGCGAGAATTGTATGAGTCATTCACATCAACCAGGAGATTGGGTTTTGGTCAAGCGGCATCGGCAAGAAAGCCTAGAGCCACGGTGGAAAGGACCATTCCAGGTACTCCTAACCACCCCTACCGCTCTCAAGGTTGAGGGCACCGCGTCATGGATCCATCACACCCACGTCAGGCCTGTGAACCCAGCGGCAGATCTCCTCCAGCAAGGCGTGGAGACGCCAGGGACTGCGGATACTTGGACAATAGATCGAACTAAGGACAATCCTTTGAAGCTGACACTGCGCCGGCGCCGCAACCCACTGTAACTATGTTAGCTTTCTTTGTGACTTTGTGCCTCCTGCCCCTATCCTCCCCGCTCACTGCAAATCCAGCTACTAACCCCTTTGTTTGGAGGTTCTGGCTCTACGAGAACCAAACCCACCCAGGAGAAACCCCCCAAGCTGGCAAATTGCTAGCTAGTGCAGATTGCCCCCCCTCTGGATGTAATACCCCAATTTACCTCAACTTCACTGGGTTTCAGGTTGCCAAACCGGCATTACCCACGATCTGCTTCGAATTTGATCAGGCCCAACACAACTGTAAAAATTATTGGAAGTAAATGAGTGCAGGATGCCCCTATAGCTACTGTAAAACCCACTCGGTCAGAGAGTGGACACAAACCGGGTGGAACTTCTATCACGGTGCAGGCACCTATACTTGGATAATTAAAGACCCATGGGATTCCCGGTGGACCTCGCCACAGCATGGGGCTGTCTACTATTCCTCCACCAGTACTTGGCCCAGTAGTCACTTATATCTGTGGCGCAGCCTAGTCCAAGTCCAGTCCCTAGTCCACAGGAACATCCACCAACAGAAAGAAAAACTGTTACAGGACCTACGTCCCTTTTCGTGGCTAACCCTACTGCAGGAGGGGCTAATGGTCGCCAACCTTACGGGCCTAGGCGACTTGTCTTCTTGCTTTATGTGTGCAGCTCTAGGGCGTCCGCCACTGACTGCTGTCCCCCTGTCTACCTCACCCAGCAACCAAACTGTAAAACCCTCGTCTGCTGCTCCGGTGTCAACCATCGTAATCCGAACCAAGAAAAGCTCCCCTACTGCTATTCGGCTACCAACTCCAGTCTCTGTAACCACACAGCTGCCCTCCCTAGTACCCCGTTGTATGCCCCACCTGGCATATTTTTCTGGTGCAATGGTACACTGTTTAAAAATTTGTCTGGGGAGTCTCCTGACGGATGGATATGCCTCCCTGTCACTCTGGTCCCCCGGCTAACTTTACTGACACCAGCTGAGTTCCTGGGCTGGACAGGTGCCGTCTTTGACGAGGCCCTTAGACATAAACGGGCAGTGTTCCTACCCCTTGTCGCTGGAATCTCCCTTTCCACATCCCTTATTGCAGCTGGGTTGGCGGGTGGGGGGGGGGGCACTAGGCCATTCAATAGTGGAAAATGACAAGCTGTTCCAGCAATTCTCCGTCGCAATGGAAGCGTCGGCTGAATCCCTTGCCTCCCTCCAGCGGCAACTCACCTCTCTAGCACAAGTAACCCTCCAAAATCGGAGAGCTTTAGATTTACTCACCGCTGAGAAAGGGGGCACCTGTATGTTCCTCAAAAAAGAGTGCTGTTTTTATATAAATGAGTCGGGGCTAGTGGAAAGTCGGGTACAACAGTTACACAAGTTAAGCCTAGAAATGAAGAGGCAGCAGTTTGCCTCAGCCGCTAATAACTGGTGAAACTCTTCCATGTTCTCTCTCCTAGCCCCCTTCATTGGGCCACTGATAACCCTCTTGCTCCTGCTCACAATAGGACCATGCGTTATTAATAAAATATTGCAATTTGTTAGAGAAAGGTTCAACACCATCCAACTTATGGTTCTCCGCGCCCAATATCAACCCCTAGACCTCAGGGGCGCAGAAGAAGCAGAGATAACCTTATAGGGATCCAAGATTGGACCCTCAGTCTCCTGAGAAAGGGGGAAATGAAAGAGATCAAACACACTCACACATTTCTCAGCCGTGGGCCCAACACAAACACATTCCTCCATATATCTCAACTTCCTGAGCCCAGCACCAACACAAACACATTCCTCCATATATCTCAACTTTGGAAAAAAAAAAACGCCACCTGGAGAGTCCCCTGATAAAGGTCATGAGTGTTTGAAAGAATAACGGAGGCCGGGCGCGGTGGCTCAAGCCTGTAATCCCAGCACTTTGGGAGGCCAAGACGGGCGGATCACGAGGTCAGGAGATCGAGACCATCCTGGCTAACACGGTGAAACCCCGTCTCTACTAAAAATACAAAAACTAGCCGGGCGAGGTGGCGGGCGCCTGTAGTCCCAGCTACTCGGGAGGCTGAGGCAGGAGAATGGCGCAAACCCGGGAGGCAGAGCTTGCAGTGAGCTGAGATCCGGCCACTGCACTCCAGTCCGGGCGACAGAGCGAGACTCCGCCTCAAAAAAATAAATAAATAAATAAATAACTGAAACTCCCAAAAGGCGGGAACCAATCATAAACGGCCAAATCGCCTTGTTCAAATGTCAGCCAATCCCAAACCTGTATTGCACAAAATCCCCTGTGACTCTGTGCCTTTTTACTGCTGACTATATAACGCTGTCTCAGACCCAGCCGGGGGCTCTCGAACAGTTTTTGGTCGGGAGTCCAGGTTCGAACTTGTATTAAAGATCCTTGCCGTTTGGCTTTGACTCTGGACTGTGGTGGTCTTCTTTGGGGAATTAAAGGACTGGGGCACAACAAGCAATACATTTTTTGTTTTTGTTTTTGTTTTTTAAATAGAGATGGGGTCTTGCCATGTTGCTTAGGCTGGACTTGAACTTCTGTCCTCTAGGAATCTTCCCATCTCAGCCCCGCAAAGTGCTAGATTACAGGAATGAGCTACCACACTGGGTCAAAAAACAATTAAAATGCTTTTTTTAAAGCAATGAAATTGCAACAATTTGACAATAATATGTGAATATATAGAGTTTTAAGAAATTAATAAAAGTCAAACACCACAATTAAACAAATGATTCATAAAATAACTAAAACTGTGAATAACAATGTATTGTTGAAATTTTATCTCGAATTTTAAAAAATGAAAGTTAAAAAAACAAGGAGACCATTTCTAGATACACACATACTCAAGAGAATTAAAAACATATATCTATACATAAACTTGTAAATAAATATTCATAGCAGCATTATTTATAATAACTAAAAAGAGGAAATAACCCAAATGTGCATCAACTGATGAATGCATAAATAAAATGTGTTACATCCACACAGTGGAATATTATTCAGCAATAAAGAATAAAGTACTGATACATGCTACAGTATAGATGCATCTTGAAAACATTAACATTATGCTAAGTGAAAGATACCAGTCACATATCGTATGATTCCATTTATATAAAACGTCCAAAATAGGCAAATCTACAGAAGCAGAGAATAGATTAGTGGTTGCCAGCAGCTAGGAAGAGGAAATAGGGAATAACTGCTAATGAGTATGGAGTTTACGTGAGGTTATGAAAGTACTCTAAAATTAGTGGTGATGGTTGCACAACTCTACAAATGCGTTAAAAGCCACTGAGTTTTATATACTTTATAAGGGTAAATATTATGGTACGTGAATTACATCTCATTACAGCTGTTGTAAAACACACACACACACACACACACACACAAAATTAAAAATACAAAAACAAAGAAATGAGAAAGGCAGAAGAAAATAGTAAGATTTAAAAAGAAAGAAACAAAAGAAAAAAACAATTCAAGCAAATGCATGTCATGGTTAAATGAGTGAAAAAAGTATAGAGTTTTTTTTCATGGCAGGGCCACACACTGAAATTCATGTCTCCGATTCGAACACAGTAAGTATAAGAGTCATATTCCTTTTGTTGTGAAATTTCTGTATACAAAATATTCTATTTGGCAGAATAATTGCCACCAAAAAAAGTGCAAACAGCTCAAGATAGTGGATATATATACTTATATTTTAAGGGCTAGGGTTGGGAAAAAAACCTGTTACAAAATCTATTTCATCAACACAGAGAAGCAGAACTGTTTTCTCCTTGGCTTGAGAAAAAAACAAAGAATAAATGGGTTCTGTTTTGTCTTTTTTCAGAAAAAAAGCTATTAAAGTCACTGGCTTAGCAAGTGGATACCATATTTCTAGGAGAATCTAGCTGATCTACCCTAATGCAAAATAGTTCATTGCTCTTTATTTAGATTGCTTTCTAAATGTATGTACTATTTGAAGTGAGTACGGTTTTCAAACAGCTTTTTGCCAAATGAATTGGGAAGGCAAAAATAGCATCAAAGACCCAAAGATGCTTTAAGAGCATTACAAGAAAAAACTTGGAAAGTGTGCTGCACAGCTAGGAAGCCAAGAGGAACTTTAATCCAAATAAATCATGAGCCAAAAGTATCATTTTAAATGGGAGAGAATGAAATCAGCCTCTTCCATAAAGCTAACTCATCGCTTTCCAGTTTATTTCCATGACAAACCAGCTAAAAATTTCATGAGATTTCATTGACCACATTAGTTTTTAAATTATTTTTTAGTCAGTTTTATAAGTCAGAAATAAACAAAAGGTAATCTCCTCCCAGAAGCAACTGCTAAAGTATTGATCCTACATAGTGGTTTCATTGACACATATTTGTTCTTCAATAGTTCTTAAATTGTTCTTAAATGGTTCATGTAACTTTTAAATAATTTGTACAACTTCATCTTTCAGCATGGATACCTAAAGAAACATCAAATAAAACATTATTCATTTTTGAGACAGCATCTCATTCTGTCACTCAGGCTGGAGTGTAGTAGTGTGATCTCAATTCACTGCAGCCCTGACCTCCCCAGCTCAGGTAATCCTCCCACCTCAGCCTCCCAAGTAGCTGGGACTACAGATACCCGCCATCACACCTGGCTAATTTTTATATTTTTTGTAGAGACGGGATTTTGCCATGTTGCCCAGGCTGGTCTCGAACTCCCAGGCTCAAGTGGTCCACCTGTCTTGACCTCCCAAAGTGCTGGGATTACAGGCATGAGCCACGGCACCCAGCCAGAATACATTAAGTTTTGGGGTAAAATTCAAGCTTCTTAGTAATGAATTTTGTTGATATGTCTTTTTTCCCCCCTATTAAAACAATCCAACAAAAACAACTTCAGTGAAGTTTGGATTAATATATATAATCCAACAATGAATTTTCCCCTAAAGGGAAAGGTGAGAAAGCTTCAGTTCGATCTTCAGTCAGTTTTTATTGAGGGCCCACTTTATGTCAAGTCCTCATAAATTAAAGTACTGCAGATAATTTTTCAGAAGTAAATGGTAGTGTGCAATCAGCAGCAGCTTTTGAACAAATTACGGTAATAATTTGTTATTATAACCATGAATGACTGAGTACTTACCACATGCCAGGCACTCTGTGAGGCACAGTACATGATAATCCCATTTCATGCCCTCAAAGCCTTATAATGTAAATAGAATATTTTCCTCTTTTAAAAGATGAGAACAGGCCAAGTGCAGTCACTCGCGCCTGTAATCCCAGCACTTTGGGAGGCCAAGGCAGGCAGATCACTTGAGGTCAGGAGTTCAAGACCAGCCTGGCCAACATGGTGAAACCCATCTCTACTAAAAATATAAAAATTAGCTGGGTGTGATGGCATGCCCCTGTAGTCCCAGCTGCTTGGGAGGCTGAGGCAGGAGAATCCCTTGAACTCAAGAGGTAGGCTGAGACCACGCCACTGCACTCCAGCCTGGGCAACACAGTGAGACTCTTTCTCAAAAAAAAAAAAAGATGAGAAGAGTGAAACAGAGAGAGGTCAAGAAACTTGCCCAAAGCCACACAGAAAGCATGGCAGGCTGAAGTTCAAAACCAGGAAGTTTGACCTCAGAACACACACTCTTTCTTAATTCCTTAACGCTGCTTCTTGAAACTCAGAATGAATTTTCCTGTGGAATCACATTGTAACTGTAATTAATTTCACAAGATAGTCCATAAAAGCCTGGAAACATGTCTAGACAATAGTCTATAAGTACACAAATGAACTGTAATGACGAATGACCCAGTTCAGACACAGAAGTGGTAGCATAAGGGGTGTTTTGTCTCCTTTAGCAGCAGCCATTCACCTTGAAAAAATGGTTTTCAAACATTATAAAGCCAAATAATTATCTAGGCAAATGAAATCTGACCTAAAATAGATAAGAGTAGAGCTTCTCTGACTTGTTCTGATTGAACAGGGAGAGGAAAAGTCTCTTTTCTCCATTCCACAAAATAGACCCTGAGACACTTCCAAAAAATGCTGGACTTCAAGGAAGACAGCCTGAAAACCATTAAAGCAGACAGAAGGATTGTTATGGGCCCATTGGATCTTATTTTCCAAAAATCACAGAACAAAATATTTTACAATGTTCTTGTAGACAAAATAGAAGAATATAGGTTGCAATATAGTACAGTTATGTGTATCAATAGATCTGTCCGTCTAATGGAAGGTGTTTAGTATCATGCCAGAGGACTTTGTAACGGGTCCAATTCCATTAAGCATTTTTTATCAATAAGTTGGATGAAGTCCTAGAAGCTTAGCCTAGGAAACAAAAAGGAAAATGGTATAAAATCATCACCAAACATAGTCAAAGAGTGAACTGCAAGCACTTCAGAAGTATACATTTTTTTAATGCTGAATATTTTCCACAGAAATCCTTTTTGGTGAGACCTAGAGTACAAAATTAGACCCTTGAAGGAGTAAGGCATTCAAGACCTCATCTTATCCTTAATAAACCCAAAAGTTAACTCACCTCCATCCTTGCACAGTTAACTTTCCAGGTATGACTCCCCCATCCACTCACCTACCCACACAAGACAGGAGAAATGGATTGCTCACAAGATCACAAAGAATGATAAAACCAAAAAATCAGAAAACTAAACTTCAAGAAGCCACAGTGGGCCAGGCGTGGTGGCTCATGCCTATAATCCCATCACTTTGGGAGGCCAAGCTGGGTAAATCACTTGAGGCCAGGAGTTCAAGACCAGCCAGGGCAACATGGCAAAAACCCATCTCCACTAAAAATACAAAAATTAGCCAGGCATGGTGGTGCATGCCTATAGTCCCAGCTACTCAAGAGGCTGAGGCACGAGAATCGCTGGAACCCAGGAGGCGGAGGTTGCAGTGAGCCGAGATGTTACCATGTGGCACTCCAGCCTGGGCAACAGAGCAAGACTGTGTCAAAAAAAAAAAAGAAAAAAGAAGAAAGAAAGAGGCCAAGCGCGGTGGCTCACACCTGTAATCCCAGCACTTTGGGAGGCCGAGGCGGGCGAATCACGAGGTCAGGAGCTCGAGACCATCCTGGCTAGCATGGTGAAACCCCGTCTCTACTAAAAAATACAAAAAATTAGTAGGCGGGTACTTACTTGGGAGGTTGAGGCAAGAGAATGGCATGAACCCGGGAGGTAGAGCTTGCAGTGAAACGAGATTGCGCCCCTGCAGTCCAGCCTGGGTGACAGAGCAAGACTCCGTAAAAAAAAAAAAAAAAAAAAACAAGAAAAAAGAAAGAAAAGGCCAAAGTGAACTCTAAACTAAATGGTCTAGAAACAGATATTAAAACCAATGTGAAGAGCCAAGGTGTAAAAACCAGGGAGACAGGAGATAAATGATTCATGGGTCACAATAGTATGGGCCAGATCTTCTTTTGTTTTGCTTATATAAACTTTGCTGGGTCAGCCAAGTTTAAACGTCCAACTCTGGAGTTGAAATAGACACAATTATTTCCAAGGTATAGTAAAGTGAGTATTTTCCTGGTTAACCCAATGGGAAATTGTAGTAAGTTCCAGGCTATCCTTGAAGTGAAGATATAGTCACATGACTGCTCTTTCAACCCCTAAGCACTCTTCCCAGTACATTGATTACCAACTGACATTGGTGTCTAAAGCAATCTAATGCTTTTCTAATCTATTTAGTTTTCCATCTCAGATTAACAGAGCCAGATATGGGTGTGGTGTCCAAGGCATGGCTTTAGCCAGCTAGTTTGTGATGCCAAGAAATGGTGGAAGATGGGGAGATAGCCATGGAAGAGAGTACTATAGTGGAAACATGCGATGGTTTGGATGTGTTCCCTAAAGTTCATGTGTTGTAACTTAACCCCCAATGCAACAGTACTGAGGGGGTGGGATTTTTAAGAGGTGATTAGCTCATGGGCCCAGAGTGATGGCTCATGCCCATAATCCCAACACTTTGGGAGGCTGAGGCAGGCAGATCACCTGAGGTCAAGAGTTCCAGACCAGCCTGGCCAACATGATGAAACCCCTTCTTTACTAAAAATACAAAAAAATTACCTGGGTGTGGTGGCAGGCACCTGTAGCCCCAGCTACTTGGGAGGCTGAGACAGGGGAATCGTTTGAACCCAAGAAGTGGAAGTTGCAGTGAGCTGAGATCCCACCCAGGCACTCCAGCTTGGGTGACAGAGCAAGACTCTGTCTCAAAAAAAAAAGATGTGATTAGGTCATGATGGCTTTGCCCTCATGAGTGGATTAATGCTGTTATCTCAGGAACAGGATCCTGTTAAAACGATATATTTGGCCCCTTTTCCCCTTTCTCTCCCACGTGTGCTTTTTAGATCTTCCTCCCTTCTACTATGAGATAATGCAGCAAGAAGGCTCTTACCAGATTCCATTGCCTTGATATTAGATTTCCCAGTCACCAGAACTGTGAGAAATACATTTCTTTTCTTTATAAATTATCCAGATGGTGATATTCTGTTATAGCAAGTCATGGACTAAGAACATCATAGAGTTAGTGAATCCCACAAAAATTGAATATCCAGTTGTTGTCGTTTTATGAGAAGGCAATGCTTGAATGTTGGAAAGAAAGATGAATGGCATCTCCCTCATTGCCCAGTAACAGTAATTCTTATTTTATTTAATTTAAAAAAAATTTTTTTTGTGGGGATGGAGTCTTGCTCTGTTGCGCCCAGGTTGTAGTGCAGTGACGCCACCTCAGCTCACTGCAACCTCCACCTCCCAGGTTCAAGCGATTCTCCTGCCTCAGCTTCCTGTGTAGCTGGGATTAAAAGTGCCCATCACCATGGCCGGCTAATTTTTTTTTTTTTTTTTTTTTTTTAGTAGAGATGGGGTTTTACCATGTTGGTCAGGCTGATCTCAAACTCCTGACCTCAGGTAATCCGCCTGCCTTGGCCCCACAAAGTGCTGGGATTACAGGCATGAGCCACCACGCCTGGCCAGTAACAGTAATTTTATTTTTACCTTAAACTGTAAATAAAATGGAGAAGTCGGGTGAGGCAGCTCAAGCCTGTAATCCTAACACTTCAGAAGGCCAAGGCAGGAGGATTGCTTGAGCCCAGGAGATTAAAACCAGCATGGGCAACATAGTTAAGACCTCATCTCTATTCTTTATTAAACAATAAAAAATACATAAGTACCTAAATAAAATGGAGAACTAATGACTAAGATAAAAAAGACTAGAAAGTGATGGAAGAAACAGAAGTGAGAGATAGCCTGTTTTGGCCATATTAAGTGGGTGCTGGTTAGACAACCATACAAGATGTTAAGGAGGCATTTGGAAATAGAAGTTTGGAAATTCAGAAAGGGGTCAAAGCCAGGGATTTTATTTTATGTTTTGGAGACAAGGTCTCATGCTGTCCCCTAGGCTGGAGTGCAGCAGTGCAATCCTAGCTCACTGTAGCCTCAAACTCCTGGGCTCAAACAATCTTCCCATCTCACCCTCCTGAGTAGCTGGAACTACAAGCACATGCCACCACACCTGGCTAATTTTTTTTATTTTTATTTTTAGTAGAGATGAGGTTTCGCTATGTTGCTGAGGCTGGTCTCAAGCTCCTGAGCTCAAACAGTCCTCCCACCTCAGCCTCCCAAAATGCTAGGATTACAAGTGTGAGCCACTGCTCCTGGCCTAAAGCCAGAGATTTTTTAAATTGGCATGTAGATGATATTTACAGTTCTCTAGTAATTGTGTGGTTTATTTATATGTATATCTTTAATCCACTGGAAATTGTAATACAATATGTGGTAGAGATTTCCCAAATGGGAAAAATAACTGCCTCAGTGCAATCCTTACATTATTCCATTAATTCAATACTGTCACTACCCTCCTTAACCTCCTACCCCCCGACCTCCAGAATAATGTCTAGATTTCCTGTTCTGGCATTCAAAGCACTCAATTGCTTGGTCTTATTTTTTGTCCTGATCTATTTCACTGACATTGTGATTTTCCTACTGGTTTTCAAATTGTGAATAAGCCCTAGGGGCTGTGTAAAGCCCTCTCAGAGCCATCTTGGCGTGAGATAACAGAGCAAACAGTTAAGGATCCTGCCACTCATCCCACTTCAAACACTAGAACTCTCCCTTCTCCTGATTTACATGTTGATGCCTCCAAATGAGAATTTTACTGAAGAGGCCGTGCGCAGTGGCTCATGCCTATAATCCCAGCACTTTGGGAGGCCAGGGTGGGAGGATCACTTAAGGTCAGGAGTTTGAGACTAGCCTGGTCCAACATGGTGAAACCCCATCTCTACTAAAAATACAAAAAGTAGCCAGGTTTGGTGGTGGGCACCTGTAACCCCAGCTACTCGGGAGGCTGAGGCAGGAGAATCACTTGAACCTGGGAGGCAGAGGTTGCAGTGAGCCAAAACTGTGCCACTGCACTCCAGCCTGGGCGACAGAGCCAGAGTCTCAAAAAAGGAATTTTACTGAAGAGATTCAGTTGCTTATTTATTTATTATTTATTTATTTATTTATTTATTGAGACAGAGTCTGGCTTTGTCGCCCAGGCTGGAGTGCAGTGGCACAGTCTCAGTTCACTTCTACCTCTGCCTCCCAGATTCAAGTGATTCTCCTGCCTCAGCCTCCCAAGTAGCTGGGATTACAGGCATGTGCCACCACGCCTGGCTAATTTTTTTTGTATATTTAGTAGAGATGGGATTTCATCATGTTGGTCACGCTGGTCTCAAACTCCTGACCTCAGGTGATCTGCCTACTTCCCCTTCCCAAAATGCTGGGATTACAGGCATGAGCCAGTACGCCTGGCTAGATTCAGTTGCTCTAGGAAAACAAACAAACAAACAAACAAACCACCCTCCTCTCTAGACTAAATGATCCTCTTGTGCAAGTTTTACAATGTCTATTTGTCATTGATTGGTTCCATAGGAAACAGACTTTGAGACAGAGATCTGTGCACAAGAAGTTTATGGAGGCATGCTCTCCTGTAAAGAAATGAAGGAAGTACGGTTATGTAGAGGGAGATGTTGGAACTATGAAACTGTTACAACAGAGATTCCAGTCAATCCTAGATGTCCCAGATTGAGGCAAGGGGGCAGCGCTGTCCAGTCAATGTATTCTGATTGACCTGGGGAGGTAGTAGCATCAATTTGGGTGAAAGAGCTCGCTTTGTTTGTGCACAGTTCCTGGAAAGGGACTTAACCTTAAGCCATGCACAGACCAGGATTCCATCAGTTGAGCGAATGAGTGCCTTAGCTCTGAAGAGGGTTCCTGGCGGCACACCACAGCATCTACACCACTTCTTTGAATTTACTCAGGCTATTGATTTTTCTCAAGGACATTTCCTACCACCTCCGATTCCTACCTCCTCCAATTAAGCCCAGCTCAAATGCTATATCCTCCATTAAACATTCCTTGACTCTTGTCATTGTAAATAGTATTTTTCACCTCTAAATGTTGAGTACTTTATATTCCTCTCACGGCATTATGACACTTATCTTGTTCTACCTTCCATAAGAGCTATTTTTTACTTCAATAAATTGAGAACTTTCCGTTACTCAGGCAATAAACTAGGACCCAAGGATATAAAGTGATCAAAACAGATATGACCCTCTTCATGCTTTAAACAAATAGAAGTTTAAAAAGTTCACAGTAGTAAAAGAGTACAGAGATGGAAATTTAATTCAAATGAAGGTGTCAGGAAATGATCCTCTAAAGAAGTGAAATGAAACCCAGTAGTAGAGAGCAGCTCAGTGAAGGGTGGTGGTAGGGATGAGTGGGGTGTGTTCAAGTAAGAGCAAGCAAGGCCAGGTGCAGGGGCTCACGCCTGTAATCCCAACACTTTGGGAGGCCGAGGCAGACAGATCACTTGAGGTCAGGAGTTCAAGACCAGCCTGGTCAACATGGCGAAACCCTATCTCTACTAAAAATACAAAAATTAGCTGGGCATTGTGGCATGCGCATGTAATCCCAACTACTCGGGAGGCTGAAGAGGGGAATTGCTTGAACCCGGAAGTCAGAGGTTGCAGTGAGCCAGGATCATGCCACCGCACTCCAGCCTGGGTGACAGAGCGAGACTCTGTGTCAAAAAAAAAAAAAAGTAAGAGAGAGCAGCAAATGCTAAACCTGACATATGTTGATCTCTTCCTATATGACAGACACCATCTCAGGTGCAAGGACTCCATTACTAAACAAAAGCAGAATAAAAGTCCTTCTTCCTTGGAGCTTCCATCCTAGGAAATAAAAGAACTTAATATAACTAGCATTTAGAGAATAACAGTGAGGGTGGTGCAAGATGGGGCTGAAGTGGTAGGTAGAGGCCAGACCACTAATGGCCCAGTCAGGATTTAAGGATTTTAATGCCTGCTGGGCACGGTGGCTCAAGCGTGTAATCCCAGCACTTTGGAAGGCCGAGATGGAGGGATCACGAGGTCAGGAGATCGAGACCATCCTGGCTAACACAGTGAAACCCAGTCTCTACTAAAAAAATACAAAAAACTAGCCCAGCGAGGTGGCGGGCGCCTGTAGTCCCAGTTACTTGGGAGGCTGAGGCAGGAGAATGGCGTCAACCCGGGAGGCGGAGCTTGCAGTGAGCTGAGATCCGGCCACTGCGCTCCAGCCTGGGCAACAAAGCGAGACTCCGTCTCAACAACAACAACAAAAAAAAACAAAAAACAAAAAAAACAGGCTTTTAATGCCATAGACATGATCAGATATTTTTTTCTACAAGCTCTCTGGCTGTAGTGTACCTGTCCTGTCTCCCCTTCTGTATTTCTAGCTATTGGAAGACTCCTCTTTTCCTAATTTGCCTTTCAGAACATAAGGTCCCTTTGCAAATAATGGACATCCAAAAAATAACAGTGACGAACATTTGAGTGTTTTCTATGTGCTGGAGATTGGTCTAAGCATGTTCCATGTATCAACTCATTAATCCTTACAACTCACATGTCAGTTGGCTGTCCAAATGGAAGGAGGTATGTTTATTTGGAGCATAGGAACATGGACACACTTGAGAGTCTACAGATAGAGACTACGTGTCCAGTAAGGGGGAGGGAGTAAGCAGTGGGTGAGAAAAAAAAATCAAAATGCCACACACACAGCTCCATATGCCTCTGAATCTTATTCAAACCAATTTTTTAAAAAACATTCACAATTAGCTGCAAAGCTAAGAAATACATAGACAGGAAAACTGCGTGATCCTATTGCCCAAAAAAGACTGGTGTACACATTTTCATGTCTCTAAAGACCCTTAGCCTATCATCTGTGTTGATAATTATTAAAGCATATGCCTAAAGAACATGATGAGCTGATTTAGCAAAATCACTGGGCTTTCTGAGGAACTGTTCATCATAATAACCTCTTAAGGCATCAACAATAGCCCATCTCTCTCTCTCTGAAAAAATTTAAAAAAAAAAAAACCTTGGGAATGTGTTATCTGGGATCTCCAAAGAGACCTATCTGATTGAGGGACACTCCCCACACCCAGCCCGCTGATATTGCAACACACAAATGAAAAAAGACTCACCTGCAGATTGAAAGTGGCTATGTCTCCCTGAATGAGAAGCTAGATAAACATTACACTTAAAAGAGGCACTAAGGAACAGTCACTGACTGAGCCTTACAAGTATGTTCAGAGTTCCAAATGAGACACAACATAATGAGCTGTGGCATCTTAGATGAGGAAAGGCAGATAAAGGTGTGAGGACACAATGTGCTCGCTCGTTCCTGTTAATATGGAACTTTGATCAGAATTCCATTTTATTACATGAGTAGGAAGCAGCTTAATGGTTCTTTTCTCCAAGCACTCCCAGTTCTTGGACTAAGTAAGCATAGATGTATCTATAGGTTTACCTATGATTTGAAAAAACATGTAAATAATAATCAGGAGCTATCCCCTTCCCATTAGAGTAGTAGTTCTCCTTCTCAGTTTCTCTAACTAGACCCTCTACTTTGTCTCTTTAGCATTTTCCTCCATCTCAGGCAATAGTTACAGCCCCTCACTGGGTGTTAGCCACCCGTCAATGTCCACTCCAACCCCTTGGTGCTGGTGGCATGGCAGATTGATTTGAGCAGGAAGTTGGGGTACATTGCTTTGTAACTTTTCATAAACTCTGTTTAAACGAGAGTAAACCAAAAACAGGATTTTGCAATAAAAAGTATTTTTACAGAAACCAAACAAAGACTAACAGAAGTTGTACCCAGCCATTAGGAAGGCAAAGAAAGTGCTTTTCTTGACAGCCCTAGAAAGCTTTAAATTAATGTCAAAGAAGGAGTCCTGTCACAGAACAGAAAGACACGTTCCAGCCCCTACTTGTTTATATCTTCCTGGGGCCATAACTGCACCCCCACCCTATCCCCCTCTGCCCCACCCCCACACTAGCTGTCTTCCAGAAACAAAAGACAGTCCAGTTTAACCCTTTCCTTCACCACGGGGCCTTTTAACTGCCAGGAGATATATTAATTGCATCTCGAACCACAGGCTGCTGCTGTGCTAAACAAAGTACAAGTTAAAAAGGAAATAATAATGATATTCATTTAGTCAGCACATACCAGGCACTGTGATAAGCACATACAGACGTTTCCTCAACACTTCTTGCAACAACCCAGATGAGGAAACTATGACAAAGAAGGTAACTGGTCAGTTACCTTTATACAACCGGTAAGTGACAAGGTAAAGAGCAGATCTGCTTCCCCATAAAATCGAAGCTTTAACTACATCTGAAAGCTGTAAGTTAAATTTATACATAACATCTCTATAAATTTATCTAAATTAAAATTAATTTACTATAATTTATCAATGTATTTATAAATAAATTACCTATAAATTAATTTTATAAAATGTTATTTATTTAAAGGTAATCCTTAAAACTTGTATTTTTTTTTTTTTTTTGAGACGGAGTCTCGCTCTGTCGCCCAGGCTGGAGTGCAGTGGCTGGATCTCAGCTCACTGCAAGCTCCACCTCCCAGGTTTACGCCATTCTCCTGCCTCAGCCTCCCAAGTAGCTGGGACTACAGGCGCTCGCCATCTCGCCCGCCTAGTTTTTTGTATTTTTTAGTAGAGACGGGGTTTCACTGTGTTAGCCAGGATGGTCTCGATCTCCTGACCTCGTGATCCGCCAGTCTCGGCCTTCCAAAGTGCTGGGATTACAGGCTTGAGCCACCGCGCCCGGCCAAAACTTGTATTGTTTTAAATTAAATATATCTGGGGAGCAAGTATGCCTGTGGCTAATCTTAATACTTACAACAAAAACATAACCAATCAACTTAGTCAAATCAGTTGTATTTTTCACACCTATAATATAATATAGATCAGTAAAATTGGAATCACTGATTCATTTACTCATTAAATTTTTTGGAATCCCCTCCTGTGTGCCAACCACTAAGGATACAACCTTGAACAGAATACTCCAGCTCTGACCTCTTAGATTACTGGCTAATGAGACAAACATTAAGTACAGAAGCATACAAATATTTAAATAACTGCAAGTTGTTATAAGTGCTATTGGGAACAAGTACATTGTTATGAGAGAATAACCAGAAAGACTAATATTGATGGGGAGTCAGAAAAGTCCCTGTAGGGAAATGACTTGTCACCTGAAACTTGAAGATGCATAGGAAGCAGTTAGGCTAAGAGTGAGAGGGAGGGAGGTGTTCCAGGCAGGGGACAAACCTTGTGCCAAGGCCCTGAGCAAGAAAAGAGCTTGGCTTTTTCCAAGCTAGTGATCCTTAGGTAGGGAACCAGGGAAAGAGAAATGAGATTGGAAAGAAAGACAATGTAAGCCGTAGAGATTTTGTATTTTTACCTTATATGTAAATGAAAATTCACTGAAGAATTCTCAATAGTGTTGATGCAGACAGGAGGCAGGGAAATACTGGGTAGAAAAAGGTGGTCCCTGGCGGGACCCATGGTCATAATGAGAAGATGCATTCCTGTTTCCACACCTGAATGTTGCCTATTCCAAAACCACCCTGGCCCGCCACATCTCCAACTATGTACCCATAAAAACCCCAAGCTCCACTGGCAGAGGAGCAGAGCGGCACAGCAGAGAAGAAGGAGAGAAGGGAAGAAGCATCTGAATGTCGAGAAGAGAAGAGGCAGCTGGACATCAGAGACTACAGTTGGAGAGGAGTTCAGCCGGGATGGCCAAACTCCAAGGGAAGATTATCTTCCCACTCCATCCCCTTTAGCTCCCCATCCCACTAAGGAAATAATAATAATGTTCATTTAGTCAGCACGTACCAGGCACTGTGATAAGCACATACAGACACTTCCTCAACATTTCTTGCAACAAGAAAATGGCCACTAAGAGCCACTTTCATTGCTCAATAAAACCCTCCATGTACACCACACTTCAATCCGTTCTTGTGATCCGATTCTTCCTGGACACCGGGCAAGGATTCAGCATGCAGTGGGTGTGGGAACCCAAAAAGGCTGTCACACTGATTCTTCACTGAGCTGTTTAACACTTATGCCGTCCACAGATGGCAAAGCTAAAAGAGCATTGTTTGTACCACATGCCTTCTAGGGCTCCAGAGGTCATGGGCAGCTCCTAGACACGGCTGCAGGCCGGTCCAGGCTTTATTTCTGCCAGCGCCCAAAGGCAGTTGCCGCAGCTCCTGCACCCGCTCACCGGCATGCTCCCCCTCTTGCAGGGGATTTGAGCTGAGCTCAGTGGCCAAGTGGTCTTGCCAAGGGTCTTGCTCTGTCATCCAAGCTGGAGTACAGTGCTGTGATCATGGCTCACAGTAGCCTTGACCTCCCAGGTTCAAGCAATCCTCCTACCCCAGCCTCCCAAATAGCTGGGACTATAAGCAGGCACCAACACACCTGGCTAATTTTTTAAATTTTTTGTAGAGATAAGGTCTTGCTATGTGACCAGGCTGGTCTCAAACTCCTGGGGTCAAGTGATTCTCCTGCCTTGGCTTCTCAAAGTGCTGTGATTACAGGTGTGAGCCACCTTGCCTGGCCAAGAATAACGTTTTAATTTAATCATTATAATTTTATAAAAGATAGATTTTAATTATTAAAAAAGATAACACAATTTTAAAATAAAGAAGGTTGCTTAACAGAATAGATTTATCAGAACCTATATTAGCTTACCTTTATATTATTTACCTCATTTGGCCACAGATGATGTGAAATTTTACCTTATGTGCCAAAGACACATGGCTGTATGAATAACACAGAGGTTGGGTTAAGGTGAAAAAATAAGAAGATGAGTTCTGGCTAAGCAACAAAAGGTCTAGAAGAAAATACATTTTTTGTTTGTTTGTTTTTGAGACGGAGTCTCACTCTTTCGCCCAGGCTGGAGTGCAGTAGTGTAATCTCAGCTCACTGCAACCTTCCGCCTTCCAGGTTCAAGCGATTCTCCTGCCTCAGCCTCCCGAGTAGCTGGGATTACAGGCGTAAGCCACTACGTGTGGCTAATTTTTGTATTTTTTAGTAGAGATGGGATTTCACCATGTTGGTCAGGCTGGTCTTGAACTCCTGACCTCGTGATCCACCCGCCTCGGACTCCCAAAGTGCTGGGATTACAAGTGTGAGCCACTGCACCCAGCCTAGAAGAAAATACACTTTACAAAAATGCCATACACATAGAATGTAAAGTTCTATGTCTGGGATGATAGGTAATTTTTACTCTTTTGCTTGTTTTCTATATTAAGCGTGTGTTACTTATACAAGCTTTTATTAAACTATAAAGATGATTGGAAGGTACTAAAAAATAAAAATACACTGTCAAGACTGAATTAATGAAGGTTATATAGAACATATACCAGTCATGCATATTTGAGTTAGAACCAACACTTAGAAAACTATCCATTTCCAGTAAATATTGCACTTTATACACTCAAAGTCTAATCACTGATTATAGGATTGAAAAAAGATGATAATTTGACCAACAACATAATAAAAGTTATTCAATTTTTTAAATTATTATACTTTAAGTTCTAGGGTACATGTACACAACGTGCAGGTTTGTTACATATGTATACATGTGCCCTGTTGGTTTGCTGCACCCATTAACTTATCATTTACATTAAGTAATTCTCCTAATGCTATCCCTCCTGCCTCCCCCCACCCCCACGACAGGCCCTGGTGTGTGATGTTCCCTGCCCTGTGTCCAAGTGTTCTCATTGTTCAATTCTCACCTATGAGAGAGAACATGTGGTGTTTGCTTTTCCGTCCTTGTGATAGTTTGCTGAGACTGAGGGTTTCCAGCTTCATCCCTGTCCCTACAAAGGACATGAACTCATCCTTTTTTATGGCTGCATAGTATTCCATGGTGTATATGTGCCACATTTTCTTAATCCAGTCTATCATTGATGGACATTTGGGTTGATTCCAAGTCTTTGCTATTGTGAATAGTGCCACAATAAACATACGTGTGCATGTGTCTTTATAGTAGCATGACTTACAAGCCTTTGGGTATATACCCAGTAATGGGATCGCTGGGTCAAATGGTATTTCTAGTTCTAGATCCTTGAGGAATCCCCACACTGTCTTCAACAATGGTTGAACTAATTTACACTCCCATCAACAGTGTAAAAGCATTCCTATTTCTCCATATCCTCTCCAGCACGTTGTTTGCTAACTTTTTAATGATTGCCATTCTAACTGGTGTGAGATGGTATCTCACTGTGTTTTTGATTTGCATTTCTCTGATGACCAGTGATGATGAGCATTTTTTCATGTGTCTGTTGGCTGCATAAATGTCTTCTTTTGAGAAGTGTCTGTTCATATCCTTTGCCCACTTTTTGATGGGGTTGTTTGATGTTTTTCTTATAAATTTGTTTAAGTTCTTTATAGATTCTCGATATTAGCCGTTTGTCAGATGGGTAGATTGCAAAAATTTTCTCCCATTCTGTAGGTTGCCTGTTCACTCTGATGGTAGTTTCTTTTGCTGTGCAGAAGGTCTTTAGTTTAATTAAATCCCATTTGTCTATTTTAGCTTTTGTTGCCATTGCTTTCGGTGTTTTAGTCATGAAGTCCTTGCCTATGCCTATGTCCCGAATGGTATTGCCTAGGTTTTCTTCTAGGGTTTTTATATTTTTAGGTCTAATATTTTTGTATAAGGTGTAAAGAAGGGATCCAGTTTCAGCTTTCTACATATGGCTAGCCAGTTTTCCCAGCACCATTTATTACATAGGGAATCCTTTCCCCATTTCTTGTTTTTGTAAGGTTTGTCAAAGATCAGATGGTTGTAGATGTGTGGTGTTATTTCTGAGGCTTCTGTTCTGTTCCATTGGTCTATATCTCTGTTTTGGTACCAGTACCATGCTCTTTTGGTTACTGTAGCCTTGTAGTATAGTCTGAAGTCAGGTAGTGTGATGCCTTCAGCTTTGTTCTTTTGGTTAAGGATTGTCTTGGCAATGCGGGCTCTTTTTTGGTTCCATATGAACTTTAAAGCAATTTTTTTCAATTCTGTGAAGAAAGTCATTTCATTGATAGCTTGATGGGGATGGCATTGAATCCATAAATTACCTTGGGCAGTATGGCCATTTTCACAATATTGATTCTTCCTATCCATGAGCATGGAATGTTCTTCCATCTATTTGTGTCCTCTTTTGTTTCGCTGAGCAGTGGTTTGTTGTTCTCTTTGAAGACTTCCTTCACATCCCTTGTAAGTTGGCTTCCTAGGTATTTTATTCTCTTTGTAACAATACTGAATGGGAGTTCACTCAGGATTTGGCTGTTTGTCTGTTATTGGCATATAAGAATGTTTGTTATTTTCGCACACTGATTTTGTATCCTGAGAGTTTGCTGAAGTTACTTATCAACTTAAGGGGATTTGGGGTTGAGATGATGGGGTTTTCTAAATATACAATCATTTCATCTGCAAACAGGGACAATTTGACTTCCTCTTTTCCTAATTGAATACCCTTTATTTCTTTCTCTTGCCTGACTGGCTTGGCCAGAACTTTCAACACTATGTTGAATAGGAGTAGTGAGAGAGGGCATCCCTGTATTGTGCCAGTTTTCAAAGGGAATGCTTCCAGTTTTTGCCCATTCAGTATGATATTGGCTGTGGGTTTGTCATAAATACCTGTTACTATTTTGAGATTCATTCCATCAATACCTAGTTCATTGAGAGTTTTTAGCATGAAGGGCTGTTGACTTTTGTCAAAGGCCTTTTCTGCATCTTTTGAGATAATCATGTGGTTTTGTCTTTGGTTCTGTTTATATGCTGGATTACGTTTATTGATTTGTGTATGTTGAACCAGCCTTGCATCCCAGGGATGAAACTAACTTGATCTTGGTGAATAAGGTTTTTGATGTGCTGCTGGATTCAGTTTGCCAGTATCTTATTGAGGATTTTTGCATCGATGTTCATCAGGGATATTGGTCTAAAATTCTCTTTTTTTGTTGTGTCTCTGCCAGGCTATGGTGTCAGGATGATGTTTGCCTCATAAAATGAGTTAGGGAGCTTTCCCTCTTTTTCTATGGATTGGAATAGTTTCAGAAGGAATGGTACCAGCTCCTCTTTGTACCTCTAGTAGAATTCGGCTGTGAATCCGTCTGGTCCTGGACTTTTTTTTAGTTGGTAGGCTATTAAGTATTGCCTCAATTTCAGAGCCTGTTAATTGGTCTATTCAGGGATTCAACTTCTTCCTGGTTTAGTCCTGGGAGGGTGTGTGTGTCCAGGAATTTATCCATTTCTTCTAGATTTTCTAGTTGATTTGCATAGAGGTGTTTATAGTATTCTCTGATGGTAGTTTGTATTTCTGTGGGATTGGTGGTGATATCCCCTTTATCATTCTTTATTGTGTCTATTTGATTCTTCTCTCTTTTCTTCTTTATTAGTCTTGCTAGTGGTCTATCAATTTTGTTGATCTTTTCAAAAAACCAGCTCCTGGATTCATTGATTTTTTGAAGGATTTTTTGTGTCTCTATCTCCTTCAGTTCTACTCTGATCTTAGTTATTTCTTGCCTTCTGCTAGCTTTTGAATTTGTTTGCTCTTGCTTCTCTAGTTCTTTTAATTGTGAGGTTAGGCTGTCAATTTTAGATCTTTTCTACTTTCTCTGGTGGGCATTTAGTGCTATAAATTTCCCTCTCCACACTGCTTTAAATGTGTCCCAGAGATTCTGGTATGTTGTGTCTTTGTTCTCACTGGTTTCAAAGAACATCTTTATTTCTGCCTTCATTTCGTTATGTACCCAGTAGTCATTCAGGAGCAGGTTGTTCAGTTTCCATGTAGTTGAGCGGTTTTGCTTGAGTTTCTTAATCCTGAGTTCTAGTTTGAATGCACTGTGGTTTGAGAGACAGTTTGTTGTGATTTCTGTTCTTTTACATTTGCTGAGGAGTGCTTTACTTCCAACTATGTGGTCGATTTTGGAATAAGTGCAATGTGGTGCTCGGCTCACTATCCTAAAGATACATGCACCATAGGCCGGGCGCGGTGGCTCAAGCCTGTAATCCCAGCACTTTGGGAGGCCGAGACAGGTGGATCACGAGGTCAGGAGATCGAGACCATCCTGGCTAACACGGTGAAACCCCGTCTCTACTAAAAAATACAAAAAACTAGCCGGGTGTGGTGGCGGGCGCCTGTAGTCCCAGCTACTCGGGAAGCTGAGGCAGGAGAATGGCATAAACCCGGGAGGCAGAGCTTGCAGTAAGCTGAGATCCGGCCACTGCACTCCAGCCTGGGCGATAGAGCGAGACTCCGTCTCAAAAAAAAAAAAAAAAAAGATACATGCACCCAATACAGGAGCACTCAGATTCATAAAGCAAGTTCTGAGAGACCTAAAAAGAGACTTAGACTCCCACACAATAATTGGAGACTTTAACACCTCGCTGTCAATATTAGACAGACCAACGAGACAGAAGGTTAATAAGGATATCCAGGACTTGAACTCAGCTCTGCACCAAGCAGACCTAATAGACATCTACAGAACTCTCCACCCCAAATCAACAGAATATACATTCTTCTTAGCACCATATCACACTAATTCCAAAATCAACCACATAATTGGAAGTAAAACACTCCTCAGCAAATGTATAAGAATGGACAAATGCTTGCTAAAGAATAATAAGCCCCAAATATGTGCCTTTTAGAAGAAAAAGTTAAAGGATGGAAGGACATATCACAAAAATATTAACCAAAAAAGGCTATAGTAACTATATTAATACAGGTAGATTTTCAAGCACAACTGTTACAATAGACAAAGAGGGGTATTTCATATTGATAAAGGTTCACTGCGATAGAAAGAAATGACTAACATATTGATTGATTGATTGATCAATTGATTGATTAATGGAGACACACACCTAAGCTGGAGTGTAGTGGTGTGATTGCAACTCGGTGCAGCCTTGACTTTCTGGGCTCAAGCAATTCTCCCACCTCAGCCTCCAGAATAGCTAGGACTACAGGTATGCACCAGCATGCCCAGCTAATGTTTTGTGTTTTGTAGAGACAGGGCTTCGCCATGTTACCTAGGGTGGTCTGCAACTTCTGAGCTCAAGCGATCCTTTTACCTCAGCCTCGAAAAGAGCTGGGATTACAGGTGTAAGCCTCACACCTGGCCTATTTATAAACTTTTGTAAACAAAAAGGTGAAGTACACAAATCCACAACAACCACTACAGATTTTAAACTTCCTCTCTCAGTAACTGTTAAGAAAAGCAAACTTAATATTGTGAAAATACAAAATATTTGAACAGAACAATTACCGTATATGTGACACCAAATTTAACTACAGAATATATATCTTTTTCAAGTGTACATAGACCAGTCATCAAAATAAAGCATATGCAAAACCATAAGTCTCAATACATTTGAAAGAACTGAAATCATACAGAGTATGTTTTATGTTTTCTGACCACAGTAGAATTAAACTAGAAATAAGCAACAAAATGAAAAATAGAAATATCTAAATATTTAAGATTAAACATATTTTAAATAACTCATCAAATAATAAATTCTATTGGAAATTAGAAAATATTTTGAACTGAATGATGAAGAAAATATGTCATGTCAGAACATGTAGGATGTAACTAAAATAGTGTAAGCTATTTATTTATATCTTTTTTTTTTTTTTTTTTTGAGACAGGGTCTCACTCTGGTTGCCCAGGCTGGAGTGCAGTGGCAGGATCACGACTCACTGCAGCCTTGACTTCTCATGCTCAAGCAATCCTCCTACCTCAGCCTCCCCAGTAGCTGGGACTACAGGTACGCACTAGCACACCCGGCTACTTTTTCAAAATTTTAGTAGAGTCGGGATCTCACCATTTTACACAGGCTGGTCTCCAACTCCTGGGCTCAAGAGATCCACCTGCCTTGGCCTCTCAAAGTGCTGACATTACAGGTGTATGCCACCTCACTCAGCCTATTTACATCTTTTAAAGCATATATCATTTAAAATGTCAAATTGGCCAGGCATGGTGGCTCACACCTGTAATCCCAGCACTTTGGGAGGCCGAGATGGATGGATCACTTGAGGTCAGGAGTTCAAGACCAGCCTGACCAACATGGTGAAATGTCATCACTATTAAAAATACAAAAATTAGCCAGGTGTGGTGGCACACACCTGTAAACCCAGGTACTTGGGAGGCTGAGGCAGGAGAGGCGCTTGAACTCAGGAGGCGGAGATTGCAGTGAGCTGAGATCACACCACTGCATGCCAGCCTGGGCAATAGCGTGAGACTGTCTCAAAAAAAAAAAAAAAGTCAACAATCAATGATCCCAGCTTAGAAATTAACGACCTAGAAAAAGGTCAGCAAATTAAACTCAACAGAAGAAAACAGTAAAGATAAGAACTGAAATCAACTAAGTAGAAAGCAAACATGCAATATAGAAATTCAACAAAGCCAGAGTTAGTTGGTTGTCAAGAATAACATTAAGGCCACGGCTGGGCACAATGGCTCGTGCCTGTTATCCCAGCACTTTGGGAGGTCAAGGTGGGTGGATCACCTGGGGCCAGGAGTTCGAGACCAGCCTGACCAACATGGTGAAACCCTGTGTCTACTAAAAATACAAAAATTAGCTGGCATGGTGGCACATGCCTGTAATCCCAGCTATTCGGGAGGCTGAGGCAGGAGAATCGCTTGAACCCAGGAGGTGGAGGTTGTGGTGAGCCAAGGTTGCCCCATTGCACTCCAGCCTAGGCAACCAGAGCGAAACTCCGTCTGAAAAAAAAAAAAAAAAGAATAACATCGATAAACCACTGGCAAGGCTGGTCAAGACAAACAGAAAATATATAAATCATCAATAATAAAACTAAAAAATAGCACCATTATAGATTCCACAAACATTTAAAAGATATGTTTTTAAATGTAAGAAATAATATTATGCCAATAAAACTGAAAATCTAGATGAGGTGTTCAAATTCCTTAAAAACTGTAACAGTCATAGATGGAGTTTTCTTTTTGGCACAATTTTAAAAAGCATTTATTTAAATGCTTTTCAATTGCATTTTTAATTTAAATTGTGCCAAAAAGAAAACTCCATCTATGACTGTTACAGTTTTTAAGGAATTTGAACACCTCATCTAGATTTTCAGTTTTATTGGCATAATATTATTTCTTACATTTAAAAACATACATATGGCCGGGCGCGGTGGCTCAAGCCTGTAATCCCAGCACTTTGGGAGGCCGAGACGGGTGGATCACGAGGTCAGGAGATCGAGACCATCCTGGCTAACATGGTGAAACCCCGTCTCTACTAAAAAAATACAAAAAATTAGCCGGGCGATGTGGCGGGCGCCTGTAGTCCCAGCTACTCGGGAGGCTGAGGCGAGAGAATGGCATAAACCCGGGAGGCGGAGCTTGCAGTGAGCTGAGATCCGGCCACTGCACTCCAGCCTGGGCGACAGAGCGAGACTCCGTCTCAAAAAAAAAAAAAAAAAGAAATACATATTACCAATATTATAGAAAGTTTAGGCTGGGCACAGTGGTTCACGTCTGTAATCCCAGCACTTTGGGAGGCCGAGGCAGGCGGATCACTTGAGGTCAGGAGTTCAAGACCAGCCTGACCAACAGGGAGAAACCCAGTCTCTACTAAATATACATAAATTAGCCAGGCATGGTGACGCACGCCTATAATCCCAGCTACTCAGGAGGCTGAGGTAGGAGAATCACTTGAACCCAGGAGGCGGAGGTTGCAGTGAGCCAAAATTGCACCACTGCACTCCAGCCTGGGCAACAGAGCGAGACTTCGTCTCAAAAAAAAAAAAAAAGTTTAGCAATAGAAAATTAGACAAAACTTTTCAATTCATTTTAGGAGGTCAGAAAAACATTAATAGTAAACTTAACAAGCATATAACAGTAAGGAAAATCACAAACTGATATCTCTCATGAACATAGAATCAAACATCTTAAACATGGTATTATCACATTTATCACATTTAATAATGTGCTTTATAAAAAGAAAAATATAACAAAGTGGGGCTTATTCTATAAATGCAAAGTTGGCTCAACAGTAACAAAACAAATTAGTTTACTACATTAACAGAATAAAGAAGAAAAAATATATGGTCAATTTGGTAAATGTGGAAAAAAATTAATGCTTTTACACAATATTTTAAATCTCAAAAAAAAATTGAAGAAAATTTTCTCAATTTGATAACAGGTATCAACTAAAACACCTACAGTTTTTACCCTATGTAATGGTTAAAAAAATTTTTTTAATCAAAAAATAACCCAAAACCGAACATTTTTTGCTATGATGTTGTAAACAAAGCAAGAATGTCCTCTACTACCACTTCTTTTTTAACATTATCCTGGACATCATAGCCAGTGCACTAAAGTAATTAGGGCCAGCTGGGTGGGCAGCACAACTATTAAACAAAATGAAGTAAAGCTCTTCTTATAACCAGATACCACAATTATATATATAGAAACTCCAAAAAAAAATCTAACAATACATGAAACATAAAAAGACAATTTAGCAAGGTCTCTGGATACAAGATCAATATACAAAATAAATTGTGTAACTATATAATACAACAAACAGGAAGAAAATAAGCTCTTTAAAGTATCACTTATAACAGCACCAAAAAAATGCAATTTTGTTTGCTTGTTTGTTTGTTTGTTTGTTTTTGAGACAGAGTCTCACCTCGTCACCCAGACTAGAGTGCAGTGGTGTGATCTCGACTCACTGGAACCTCCACCTCTGGGTTCAAGTGATTCTCATGCCTCAGCCTAGTATCTGGGATTACAGGCATGTGCCACCACACCCAGCTAATGTTTCTGTATTTCTAGTAGAGACAGGGTTTCACCGTGTTGCCCAGGCTGGTCCTGATTCTTGGCCTCAAGTGATCTGCCTGCCTCAGCCTCCCAATGTGCTGGGATTACAGACATGAGCTATCACTTCTGGCCTACCATAGGGTTTTTCAACCTTGGTACTATCAACATTTTGAGCCAGATCAATCTTTGTTGTGGAGGGCCTATACTGTACATTGCAGGATGTTTAGCAGGATAGTTGATCTGTACCCACTAGATGCCAACAGCACTCCTCACCTCAGTTGGGACAACTAAAAATATCTCGACATTGTCGAACGTCCCCGAGGGAAGCAAAATTAACCATGGCTGAGAATCGTTGATCTAATGAAAGATATCAATACTCTTCTACTCAATACCTTAAAACATAGTTGACAGAAATTAAAGATCTAAATAAATAGATATTTATTATAGTTTGGAAGACAATATTGTTATAAGGTTAATTCTCCCTAAATTCATCTAGATAGTCAATGTAATTCCAATTAAAATCCCATCAGGTGGGCTAGGCATGGTGGCTCACGCCTGTAATCCCAGCACTTTGGGAGGCTGAGGCAGGCGGATCACTTAAGATCAGGAGTTCGAGACAAGCCTGGCAAACATGGTGAAACCCCATCTCTACTAAAAATACAAAAATTGGCCGGACATGGTGGTGGACTCCTGTAATCCTAGCTACTTGGGAGGCTAAGGCAGTAGAATTGCTTGAACCTGGGTGGCGGAGGTTGCCATGAGCCGAGATCATGCCATTGCACTCCAGCCTGGGTGACAAGAGTGAAATTTCATCTCAAAAAAAAAAAAAAAAATTCCCATCAGGTTTCTTTAATGGAAAATGATAAACCCTATCTAAAATTTATGCAGAAACGAAAAGGCAACAGCCTATGCAATCTTGAAGAAAAAGAATAACAAAGTTACACAACTTATACCATCAGATATTATGTCTTTATATAATCCTACAGTAATTAACACAATGTGGCATTTGTGTAAGGACCGTCCAATAAACTGAATAGAAAGAACAAAAACAGTCACTTGATTTTTTTTTTTAAGTGCCACAGCAATTCACTGGATTAGAAATGGTCTTACCAATATATAGAGCTGGGTCTACTGAAAAACCACAGGGAAAGAACTAATCTTCAGCTTTAAAAAATTATTTTGAGATGGCTTATGGACATAAATGTGAGACTATCTTCATGACTTCATTTAGGCAGAAGTCAAACCTGACACATAAAAAAGAAAATCAACAAATCCAACTTCATTAAAATTAAGAATTTCTGAGCATCAAAGCTACAGGCAAGCTACAAGCAAAGAGAATGTTCATAATATGTATATCTGGCAATGGGCTCATATCCATATTAAATAAAAACTTCCTAAACATTAGTAAGAAAAAGACTGACAACCTTCTTCCTCCTAATGGATAAAACAAATGGGCATTTCACTAAAGAAGATATCCAAATGACCCACCATATTACAAAGTTGCTCGGCAACATTAACTATCAAGGAAATGCAAACTGAAATTACGATAAAAAATTAACACAACCTCCTTAGAATGGCTAAAATTTTAAAAGACTGGCAATACTATGTGTTGGCAAGGATGTTGAACAACGGGAGATCTCATTCATTGCTGGTTGGGATGTAAATTGATCTTTAGAAAACTTTTTGACAGTATGTAGTGAAACTAGACATACTGACACCATGTAACTGAGCAATTCCAACCCTGGATGTATTTCCAACAGAAATAGTGCATCAGTCCATCCAAAGGCATACACAGGAATGTTCATAGCTGCTTTCATAATAACCTCAAGGAGGAAACAGCCCAAAAGGATAAACTGTAGTATAGTCAAGTTACAGAATACTAAACATCAATGAAAAGGAATAATCTCTCTCTCTCTCTCCGTTTCTCTTTTTTGTCCTTGTTCCCTGTCTCTTCTGCTAATGCTGCTAAAAAATAATCAAGGTCAGTTCTCAAGGGCTAGGGGAAAAGGAAAGAAAGCAATGAGATGGAAAAGAACTATCCCCCCAATTCTGAAGTCCAAATGCATTGTTATGAGGCAAAAATAAAGACTGTAGAAACACGTCGGGCGCGGTGGGTCAAGCCTGTAATCCCAATACCGTGGGAGGCTGAGGCGGGTGGATCACTCCAGGTCAGGTGTTCGAGACCAGCCTGGCCAACATGGGGAAACCCTGTCTCTACTAAAAATAGAAAAACTTAGCTTGTAATCCTAGGTACTCCGGAGGCTGAAGCTGGAGAATCACTTGAATCCTGGAGGCGGAGGTTGCCGTAAGCCGAGATCGCGCCAATGCACTCCAGCCTGAGCAACAGAGCAAGACTCCATTTCAAAAAAAAAAAAGTAGAAACGAAGGCAATTTTCAATAGAAAATAAGAAAAGTGTGTTTTCTATTAAACAGCATGCTGTACCAGAACAAAAGTGGTCTAAAAAACAAAAATAAATAAACAGTATGTTGTAATGTACTGTGTATGGGAACTTTTTTTTTTTGGCCTTTAAATGTACATTTTAAGGAAAAAAAAAAAAAAAACCCCACAGATGGTAAAACAGAATAGTTTCCTAAGTAGTCACATAGACATTTGTCTTCCAAAATAGATAAACCTAATTCAGAATAATGTTTTCTTCGGAAACGTTTGAGTCATCAAACGTAGATAACTCTAAATCTGAGGTTATAGCTCTTGAGACTAGGACATTAACCTATGCTGAGAAATTATTATTAAAAGTTAACGTCAACAAGTATCGATTGGCAATTTGTCTCCATCCCCGACCCCTAGTTTCCCTAACCGCCAAGCCCGGGGTGGGGGAGTGGAGTGGCACAAGCTCCCGGGAAAGACTGGCTGACCTCCCTCCCTGCACCCGCTGCGGCAAGGCCGTGACCCCTGGTTCCCTAGAGACGCGTGGCCCCGCCCCCGCAGCGTCGCTTCGACCCGACGGCCGCCGCGTCTCCATGGAAACGGCCCAGGCATCCACGCAGCCGAGAGCACGATGGCTACTGGGGAGCTCGGGGACGTGGGAGGCTACTACTTCAGGTTCTTGCCTCAGAAAACCTTCCAGTCTCTGCGCTCTAAGGAGATCACTAGCCGGCTCCGCCAGTGGTGAGGAACCGAGGCTCAGGGAGAGAAGAGGCCCTTCGTCTTCGCGGCTATGGAGGCGCGAGCCGGGCATCTAAGGGGCCCGCGCGGGTCGGCGCCATTCTGAGTGAACCCCGAGGCTTCCTGAGTGAACCCCGAACCACCCGGGCAGGGCGGATGCTGTGGGTGGGATCGGTTATCGGTGCGCTCTGAGAGGGTGCCGGCCCCCAGATGACGTCTTTTTCCTTCTCTGCCCCAGGTCCATGCTGGGCAGAATCAAGGCACAGGCGTTCGGCTTTGACCAGACTTTTCAGGCTTATCGGAAGGATGATTTCGTCATGGTTAGTATGGGGGTCGGAGAGTTCCTTGGGTCTCTGCCGATTTTTAAACTTCCCCCCAACGTTGCCATGGATTCTTGTGAACACGCCATTCCTTAATGTCGTCGTTTTCTTGGCGTTTGGGAGTAATGAAAGGTGCAAATGATTTTTTTAAAGGAACTTTTACGTTTCGAATCACCCATCATAAATTTGTCATTTAGTTCATTCTTTCTCTACTTTCAGCATCTTGTATCTTGCCTCAGGGAACTTTGCAGTTCTGGAAGATCGCCTGCTCTCTGGAAGATTAGTTTCTCCCTTTTCTAATTTTTGTTTCATTTTATTTTGTTTTATTTTATTTTATTTACTTATTTTTTGAAACAGGGTCTTTCTCTGTCAACCAGGCTGAATGAATTGCAGCAGCACCATCTCAGCTCACTGCAGCCTCGACCTCTGGGGCTCAAGTGATCCTCCCACCTCAGCCTCCTGAGTAGCTGGGACTACAGGTGCAGGCCACCACGTCAAGCTAATTAAAAAAAAAAAAAAAAAACAAAGTTTCTGAGGCAGAGCCTCACTAGGTTGCCCAGGCTAGTCTTGAATCCCCGGGCTCAAGTAATTCGCTCACCCCGGCCTCCCAAAGTGCTGGGATCCACCCCCAGCCTCTCTTTTTAGATAGGCACACCTCATTTAAAAAATTTTTGAATATTATCACACAGCTTTATCACCGCTTTATTTACTAGCTCCAAATTACTTTTGAGTTTTTTCTCAACATCACACCCATTCTGAGAACTGGGCTTCAGGCTCTACTAGCAGTTCCAAATGAGAATTCCCCCAAAAAAGTTTGAAGCCGTAGCATCGTGATTTGAATAAGTCTTTCCACTGCTAGAGGTGACTACTTTGAGAGAGGTAAAACTCACTTGAAAGTTTAAGTTTTGGTGTGTTTGTTAAAATTTAGTCCATTATTTTCAATCCTGTTTTGTTTTTGTTTTTTTCTCTCCTCAATCAAATGGAAAACGCTATTATGGTTTATGAAATTATGTTCATTCTCTGTCATTCATGTTCTTCATGCATTCACTGTAGTTTATAGTTTGGCATAATAAACACTTCCTGAGGGCCTGTCATGTGCTAGGAATTCCTTCCAGTGCTGGGGATAAGAGGAGGAACAAGACAAGAACCCAGCTGTCAAAGATTGTACAGGCCTTGGCAAGACTACAATAAATTTTTTTAAAATCTGATGATTTCATATAGTGATAAGGGCAGTAAAGAAAAGAGGAGGAAATGGAGAAAGGAGAACATTAGGTAGGATTGTGTCATAGTTCTGGAGGCTAGAAGTCTTAAAGTGTTGGCAGGGCCATCATTCCTCTGAAACCTGTAGGGGAGAATCCGTCCTTGCCTCTTCCTGGCTTCTGGCGGTTGCCACCCACGCTTGACATCCTTTAGCTTGCAGCTGCAGCACTTTCTTCTCTGCCTGTCAGTCCCATAGCCTTTCTCTTCATGTGTCTGCATCTCTTTTCTTCTTATAGAGACAACGATCATATTGAATTAAGGGCCCAGCATAACCTAATCTTAATTAATTAGATCAGCAACAACCCTAATTCCAACTAAGGTCACTTTCTGATATTTCAGGAAGGATGTAAATTTTGGGGGACACTATCAACCCATAACAGAGAGTAAATTGGTTAAATGTCTATCTCCCTTTCTCTAAGATAGTGTGATAGTGCCATTATATTAGAATGCTACTGATAATGGCATTAATAACATTTCTCAAATACTCATGGTTAGATTATTATGTAGTTTTTTATATTTTTTATTTATACTAGTACTGGCTGTCTATAATTTTTTTTAAAAGATCAGGATTTGAGGTCACTGAATTTTAGAATACTGTAAAAATTTTAATGTAATTCATTTATTCAATAAATATTTGTTGAATATTTACTGTGTCCCTCTAGAGAGTATTAAAAAGATGAAGAGACCTGATCCCAGCTTACAAGGCATGTATAGTTTGGGGAGCTAGAAATGTTAAGAAAAAAAAAAGTCTGAGGCAGGGCATGGTGGCTCACAACTGTAATCCCAGCTCTTTGGGAGGCTGAGGTAGGAGGATCACTTGAGCCCAGGAGTTTGAGACCAGCCTGGGCAACAGAGTGACACCCTGTGGCCATTTTTAAAAAAATTTTAATTAGCTAGGTGTGGTGGCACACACCTGTAGTCCTAGCTACTTGAGGGCTGAGGTGAGAGGATTGCTTGAGCTGTGATCGTGCCACTGCACCCTATCCTGGGTGACAAAGTAAGACCCTGTCTCAAAAAAAAAAAAAATTCTATATTACTTTACAAAGTATTATTCTATAGCAGTAGTGACTCCAGTGTGTGCAGATTTAGCTTTCGGCAACTTTTATATTACATTTATCATTAATCTTTACAATAATCTGCTAAGTTTGGTGGTGTTCTGACTCCCATTTTATAGCTTAAAATTCAGAAAGGTAAGTAATTTATGCAAAAACATTCAGCAAAGGGCAGAACCCAGGCATTTTGACTCTAGATACCATGCTGTTTCTACTACAAAAACTCATTACTGAACAGAGGGTATTGTTTAAACTAGAATTCCAGATTTTGAATTTTCCCTTTCAATTTAAAAACAAATTTTGTTCCAAAAGTGTATTTGTGAGATGATAAATGAATGGGAGGAAACATTTATCTGGCAAACATTTCTTTAGTTCCTAGGTCTATATAGATGCATAGACACAATTAAAGCAAGGGAAATAACCAAAACTGCATTGTAGAGAGAGAAGTGATATAATACATAGCAGAGGCATAAGGTACTTTGGTGCCACAAAAGAGAAAGTGATCATTTTTGGCTGAGGTGGTCAGAAGAGCATTTAACAAGACAAGACTCTTAAGGTGGGGCCTGAAAGATGAGTAGGAATTCATCAGGTCGATGAATTGGCAAGGATAATATTTGAGAGATGGGTGGGATAATATTTTAGAAGATCTTTTGTGCCATGCACAGACATTTGGGCTAAGAAGGAGAAGGTTTTAAGAAAGACTTTAAATTGTAAAATATTGAGATCACCTTGCCAAAAGTGTGGAGAGTGGGTTGTTAGGACTGAGTCAGGAAGTAGTGACACCAAATTGGAAACTGTTGTCCTCTAGACAGTTACATGTTGATGTCGAGTACCAGTGTGGCCCAGATTTAGGAGAAAGGCTTAAGGAATGGTAAGATATTGAGAGTAAACGAGAGGGGGACATGTAGGATGACTCCCAAGTTTCTGGCTTGGTTGACTCGAGTGGCTGATGATGCCATTACAAGTGTAGAAAACACAGAATTACAAGGAAAATGAGTTCAGTTCTAGGCATGCTGAATTTGAGGTACATACAAGTGGCAGTATTCTAGATAGTTGAATATAACATTTAACTTTGGATTTCAAGAGAGCTCTGGGCTCAGTATACAGTGTTGACATCTTCACGATGGGACTAGGGATGATAAGGAGAATTTTCCACATAAACAACTGCAAGGAAGTGCCTTAATTTACAGAGCTTTCCTGGAAGCCTGCACAACACTTCTGCTTACATCTCATTACCAGAACTTAGGCATGTGACCAGAATTTAGGCCTCCCACATCCCAGGGAGGCTGGAAATGCAAACTAAGCTGAGCATATTGCTGTCCCAAATAAAAATGAGATTCCTTAAGGAAGAAAGAATTGATATTGGATTAGAAACCATCAGTCTGCCAGATAGATGATATATTCAAATATATACTTAAATAAATTAGAAATATTGTCTGTCCAGTATGTATTCTGGATGTAAAAATTAAATTAATAAAAAATTAAAATAGAGAAACATCTTTTTCCACTTTCAGATTTCTATTTATTATTTGTTTATTTTTAATAGAGACAGGGTCTCACTATGTTGCCCAGGCTGGTCTCAAACTCCCAGGCTCAAGCAATTCTCCTGCCTCAGCCTCCCAAAGTGCTGGGATTACAGGTGTGAGTTATCACACCCAGCCCACTTTCACATTTTATGAAACAAGTTTATTTAACGTTTTCACATGCATTTTGACATCAGTATCTTTGTTATTACTGTAACTAGTTTAGGAATCATCTTATATTTTTCCAAAGCACAATCAGCTTTCCTAAAGTTGAGATACAGAAAATCTCTTCTAATGCCTTGCTGGAAATTCCATTCCAGAATGCAATTTGCATGTATTAAGACTTTTCTTTTGAATTCACTTATTAGACATATAATCGTAATCTCAATAATGTACTTTGCATTGCCTTATTCGAGGGTCCCTTATAAAGACTCATTTCCTTTGGTTCTAGGTCAATTCACTGCAGGCTAGTTGACCTGCTGCTCCATTTATAATGACATCTAACATGTAACTGTTAAGTTAATAACCTCCAGGAATAATGACTAAATCCGAATTAAATTTTCTTTTTTTTAAGAGATTCAGAAGGCCTAAAATGCATTCAAAACCAATATTAATTGAGGTTATTTCCAGTTTATGTATGTGTCTTTTTCAAAATGTACCAGTATATAAATTAAAATACTTGCATAAATATTCTTTTATTTGAAAGCCTGAAGAGTCATAAGGCAACTTGCTTTTTGTCTAGAAATAACTTTGGGGAAAATTTATCTTTTTATAATTAAGCATGTATGACACCTATTTGAAAAAAATGTGTTTACCTTCAATTCTTCACCACTAGAGTGTAAATGCCGTAAGAACAGGGACTGTGTCTTGCTTGGCATAATGTAGACATTTGTAAATAATCCTCAGCTCACATCTCTTCTCTGTTCTCTTTCTTGTTAAATAGCATTTATTAAATGGTTTTTCATGAAGAGAAATCCCAGGAGTCATCTTCAATTCTTCCTTCTTCATTTGTTTCTTCCTCCTAAATAACATTAAATCCATCTACTTCTCTTCCTCCCCACTTGGTATCTCCTTGACTGATGGGAACATCAGCTCTTCCGTAATTACAACAGTAACCTTCCTCCTAACCAGTCTTTTTCCAGCCCTTCAATTCATTCTCCACACTGCATCCAGAATGAACTTTAAAGAAAAATAGATGATTCTGATAACTGTTTCCTCTGCTTAAAAACCTTCTGTCTGGCCAGGCGCAGTGGCTCAAGCCTGTAATCCCAGCCCATGGGGAGCCCGAGGCGGGTGGATCACCTGAGGTCAGGAGTTCGAGACCAGCCTGACCAACATGGTGAAACCCCGCCTCGACTAAAAAATATAAAAATTAGCTGGGCATGGGTGGCGGGTGTCTATAATCACAGCTGCTCAGGAGGCTGAGGCAGGAGAATAGCTTGAACCTGGGAGGTGGAGGTTGCAGTGAGCTGAGATCACGCCATTGCCCTCCAGCCTGAGCGACAGAGTAAAACTCCTCAAAAAATAATAATTAATTAAAAAATAAAATTAAAAAAAAGGCTGGGCATGGTGGCTCTCACACCTGTAATCCCAGCACTTTGGGAGGCTGAGGTGGGCAGATCACCTGAGGTCAGGAGTTCAAGACCAGCCTGACAAACATGGAGAAACCCCATCTCTACTAAAAATACAAAATTAGCCGGGCGTGGTGGTGGGCGCCTGTAATCCCAGCTACTTGGGAAGCTGAGGCAGGAGAATCACTTGAACCCGAGAGGCAGAGGCTGCGGTGAGCAGAGATCACGCCATTGCACTCCAGCCTGGGCAACAAGAACGAAACTCCGTCAAAAAAAAAAAAAACCTTCAGTGTGGCTGGTGCCGTGGCTTATGCCTGTAATCCCAGCTCTTTGGGAAGCCAAGGCAAGGGGATCACTTGAAGCCAGCAGTTTGAGACCAGCTTGGGCAACAAAGTGAGACCCTGTCTGTATTATGAAATTATAAAAGAAAAAAGAAAAAGAACTTCAGTGTTTTCCCACTGCCCTTAGATCAAAATACTGATCAAGACCTAGATCGATTTTAGATCAAGATTAAAATTCTTCACTTGACTGCAAGGTCAATTTAACTCCCCAGCCTTATCTGACCACTGCGCCTTCTGGGTCACACCAAACTTCTTCACTTTCCTTTAATGGAATGTGCCATCCTTTCTCACCTTACAGCTTTCAAACTTGCCATTTTCTCTCCCTTAAAAAATGGTAATTCCAGTGGCATACTGGAACCAGTTTAGGAGAGCCTGATTGCTAGACTTTCAGGAATCTTTGTTTGTTGGTTGTTATACTGTTGGCAACTTGAAATTCACCATGGAAACAGGCAAATGCTACAATCAAGGCTTTTTGGGGGAGAAGGGTGGCCAGTTGTTAAATACTTGCCAGTATACCCCGTTGCCCAGCTAACTCTTATTCAACTTTCTGATCTAAACCTAAATGTTCTTTTTATATTAACATTTCTTCCCAATACCATTAGATTATGTCTGTCCATTTTGTACTTTGATAGCACCTGCACTTTTTTGTAGTATACGTGTCATGTAACTATCTTCTCTTTTACTATCTGCCTGCCCATGAAGGCAAGCACTGTCCAACGGATTTTAGTATTAGGAAGTCAAGGGTACTATTCATTAAGTGATAGGAGCAGGAGCCAGATAGAGAGGAATGAGAAGTAGATAAGAGAAGTGAGGCCAGGCTTGGTGGCTCACGCCTGTAATCCCAGCACTTTGGGAGCCTGAGATGGCTGGAGACCTGAGGTCAGGAGTTCGAGACCGGCCTGGCCAACATGGCAAAATGCTGTCTCTACTAAAAATACAAAAATTAGCTGGGCGTGTTGGTGCACTTCTGTAGTCCCAGCTACTTGGGAGGCTGAGGCAGGAGAATCTATAGAACCCAGGAGATGGAGGCTGCAGTGAGCTGAGATCATACCACTGCATTCCAGCCTGGATTACAGAGCAAGACTTGGTCTCAAAAAAAGAAAAGAAAAAAAAGTGAGACAGTTTAGATTCATCTCTCAAGAAGGTATTTAGGAAAAGTGAGTGATCACTTGAAGGGAATGTTCAAAAAATTAAAATATTTATTACAACAATTTTAACAACAAAGAATAATTCATAGAAAAAGTCAGTCTTACCCCATCTACTCCTACTCCCTACCCTCTCGACCCTCCTCTTACCAGGAGTCTGTAAGTCTGTAACCACCACTTCTGAAGTTTGATATTCTTTTTTTTTTTTTTTGAGACGGAGTCTTGCTCTGTCACCCAGGCTGGAGTGCAGTGGTGCGACCTCTGCCTCCTGGGTTCATGCAATTCACCTGCCTTTGCCACCTGAGTAGCTGGGATTACAGGCATGTGCCACCACGCCTGGCTAATTTTTGTATTTTTAGTACAGACAGCCTTTCACCATGTTGGTCAGGCTGGTCTTGAACTCCTGACCTCGTGATCCACCTGCCTCGGCATCCCAAAGTGCTGGGATTACAGGTGTAAGCCACCGCACTCGGCTATGATACATATTCTTACATACTTTTCTTTATGCTCATATAAATGTATAGAGGTTTTATTTTGTTTTATCACATGTATTACTCTTTTGTTTTTTTTGAGATGGGGTCTCACTCTGTCACCCAGACTGGAGTGCAATGGTGCAATCTCAGCTCACTGCAACTTCCACTACCCTGGGCTTTAGCAGTCCTCCCAATTCAGCCTCCCGAGTAGCTGGGGCCACAAGTGCACACCACTGTGCCCAGCTAATTTTTTGTATTTTTAGTAGAGATGAGGTTTCACCATGTTGCTCAGGCTGGTCTCGAACTCCTGAGCTCAAGTGATCTGCCTCAGCCTCCCAAAGTGCTGGTACCATAGGCGTGAGGCACCGCACCTGAACATATACATATTCTTAAACTACCCTTTTTTGTGTGTGAGATGGAGTCTTGCTGTGTTGCCCAGGCTGGAGTGCAGTGGCACTATCTTGGCTCACTGCAAGCTCCACCTCTCGAGTTCACGCCATTCTCCTGCCTCAGCCTCCAGAGTAGCTGGGACTACAGGCGCCCGCCACCACACCTGGCTAATTTTTTGTGTTTTTAGTAGAGGCGGGGTTTCACCGCCTTAGCGAGGATGGTCTTGATCTCCTGACTTCGTGATCTGCCCGCCTAGGCTTCTCAAAGTGCTAGGATTACAGGCGTGAGCCACCGCACCCGGCCCTAAACTACGTTTTTTTAACTGAAAGTATTTATGGTTTTTCCTCAAAATCAATACATGGTCTGTTCAGGGGATGGTTATTTAGTAAGGCCCTGTTCTAAGTCCTGGCATATAGCAGTGAATAAGAAAAACAGGACCCCTACTCTTAGGGAGTTTATATTCTATTCTAATACTTTCTTTTCAATAGCTGCATTCTGTCTGATATAGATGGACTATATTTTATTCAACTGTTTTTCTACTGATAGATATTGAAATTGTTTCCAAGTTTTGACACTACAAACAATACTGTATTAAAACAAAAAACTCCTTATACCTAAATCTTATGCACTGGTGGTTTCAGAACCCAGAAGCAGAGTTTATTGGATGAGGTATGCATGTTTTTATTGTTCAAGATAATAGCAAATTACTTTCCCAATGGGTTATAAAGATTCACACTTCTGCCAGCAGCTTGTGGAAGTGCATGTCTTCTGGTGCTCTCACCAAAAGTTACCAGTCTTTTTAAATCTTAGCATTGTAACAGATAAAAGTGGTATCTTCTGGATTTTATTTTCATTTCTTTCACTGCTTTTGAAATTGAGCATCTTTTCCTGAAGTTTATTGGCTATTTGTGGGGTTTTTTTGTTTGGTTGGTTTTTGGTTTTTTGTTTGTTTGTTTGTTTAGATAGTCTCACTCTGTTACCCAGGCTGGATGCGGTGACACAGTCTCAGCTCACAACAACCTCCACCTCCCAGGTT
Source organism: Trachypithecus francoisi (assembly GCF_009764315.1). NCBI lineage: Eukaryota > Metazoa > Chordata > Mammalia > Primates > Cercopithecidae > Trachypithecus > Trachypithecus francoisi. Next base: position 92,227,519 of record NW_022681473.1, read on the forward strand.
CAAGTAATTCTCATGCCTCAGCCTCCGGGTAGCTGTATTTACAGGAATGTGCCACCATGCCCAGCTAATTTTTGTATTTTTTCAGTACAGACGGGGTTTTGCCGTGTTAGCCAGGCTGATCTTGAACTCCTGGCCTCAAGTGATCCACCCACCTTGGCCTCCCAAAGTCCTGGGATTACAGGCGTGAGCCACCACACCTGGCCCTATTTTTATTTTTTATATGCCTATTTTTATCCTTTGGTGACACGTGCCACCCTCAAACCTTGTGATGACAGTAGCCTATTACCCTTCTAACATGAAGAAAGAAAAAAAATTATAAAATAAAAAAGAGCTAGGCTGGGTGCGGTGGCTCACGCCTGTAATCCCAGCACTTTGGGAGGCCAAGGCAGTCAGATCACCTGAGGTCAGGAGTTCGAGACCAGCCTGGCCAACATGGTAAAACCCTGTGTCTGCTAAAAATACAAAAAATTAGCCGGGCATGGTGACACACACCTGTAATCCCAGATACTCAGGAGGCTGAGACAGAAAAATCGCTTGTACCCGAGAGGCAGAGGTTGCAGTGAGCCGACATCACGCCACGGCACTCCAGCCTGGGCGACGAGTGAAACTCCATCTCAAAAAAAAATCTTTAGTTCCGATCACCAGCAGCTGACTCAAGCTGAAAAGGCAGAAGAAAATTTAGGTTTGTCAGTTTTTATTACATTTAGGGTTTTTTTTAACCACTAGGATGTCAGTTTCTCTGTTTTAACATATGTGTTGCAAATATTTTCTCTCAGTCTATTATTTTTCTTTTATTTATTGCTCTTCACAGACATTATGTTTTCTGGCTGTCCAACACCTTGTGAACAACCATGCAATTTGGGGGTAACTTTGGGAAATGCAAGTGAAACCTCCCAAAATGCAAGGAACTCCCTTGCATCCAGATCGTAAGCGTGGGACCTAGGTTTACAAACAGACTTATCAGTACAAGACTGGAATTTTGAAGCGAGCAACTTAAGGAAGGAGGCACACACAGAATTCATTTCATTGGCAAAGGCAGTGGCAGAGACCACTTTCAGGCCAGACAGACCTGGCACAGCAATGGCCTAGGTTAGAAGGGAGTGATGCTGATGTCTATGACCATACCACCCTGAATGTTGGAAGCTAAGCAGGATTGGGCCTGGTTAGTACTTGATGTTCATGGCCGTATCCCCCTGAGTGTACCTGATATTGAAAGCTAAGTAGGTTTGAGCCTGGTTAGTACTTGAGTAGGAGAAAGGGGTGGTGGTGGCTTCCTCTAGTGCTTGATGGGGCTATCACTTCTCGGCCTTTTGGCTACCATCAACTGTATCAACTGTAGTGCTTGATGGGGCTGCAGCAGGGGTGACAGTTTCCTCATGAAGGCAGTTCTGCATATGATTTTGCATCGTTCCTGGGTCCAGCCATCAACCTGATGCCCTCCACCTCCGGAACATTTTGTGGACTCCCTGAGATGCTTTCAGTAAATTTTCTTCTGCCTTTTCAGCTTCAGTCAGCTGCTGGTGCTTAGAACTACAGCTCTTTTTTATTTTATATATTTTTTTATTTTTTCATGTCAGACTAACAATATGCCGACATCATAACAAGGTTCGAGGGTGGCACATCTCACACATACCTGCGAACACCTAGTCATCATACTCATAAACTACAAAAGGATCTGGAACTAAAACTCTTACCTGCTTTGTTGTCTTTTGTCATACAGAAAATGTTTCATTTTTAGGAAGTTAGATTTTTCACTTTTTTAAATGCCTCTTGGAAAGAATTAAATTGACAGTTACTTTTGGATTTAGATCTAGTATATGAGTTGTTACTAAGGCAATTCAGTAAGCAAGACTGAAGGAAAACAAAGTTTTCAAATATTATATGACCTCCTAATGTTTATTGTATATCATTATTTTCTAAATTAAGTTCCAAAGACATCTGTACTTGGACACACAATGTTCATACTTTTCCAACTTGAATGTAATAAAACTTCATTTATTTATAAACTAGTACTCAAGACATTTTACCAATTTAAAATTGTCCTTTCCATTTGAATTAAAGAAGATTATAGTTATTTTATGTTAATTTTTACTATCATTTATAATAAAATATCTAACTTATTCCCCTCAAATTTGTATTTTAGGCTTTTTTCAAAGACCCAAATGTTATTCCCAATTTGAAGTTACTTTCAGATTCTTCTGGACAATGGATTACATTAGGTAAACAAAATTTTCATCTTTTCAAATACTCTTTTACTATTATAACAAAATTTTGCCTCAGAAATTTTCATTATTAAAATATAAATTGGGAATGCCTCATCTGTTTGATACATCATGATCAAGTATGACCAGCTGTGCCAGGCCTGCTCTGCATCTCTTTCCTGGGAGTCTACTGCTACTATCCTGGCTTAACACATAAGAGCAATTTTTCTCTCTTTTTATTCATATAAAAGTATTTATTGTGTGTTTTCCATGTACTCTGCTAGATAGGGGAACATTAAGGTAAATAAGAAAACCTGTACTAAAGGAACTTGATACGTTAAAATGTGTGTGTGTGTATGTGTACTAATGTGTCAAAGGTGTTACCATAGAAGTGTAGCCAAGAGCCAGGCGTGGTGGCTCACATCTGTAATTGCAGCACTTTGGGAGGCTGAGGCGGGCGGATCACTTGAGTGCAGGAGTTCAAGACCCGCCTGGCCAACATGGTGGAACCCCTTCTCTACTGAAAATACAAAAATTAGCCAGGCGTGGTGGTGAGCACCTGTAATACCAGCTACTTGGTGGCTGAGGAAGGGGAATCAGCTGGACCTGGGACATGGAGGGTTGCCGTGAGCTGAGATTGTGTCACTGCACTCCACCCTGGGTGACAGAGCAAGACTGCCTCAAAAAATAAAAAAAGTTAGAAAGTGGACAAGAGTGGTCAGTTTGCCCAGAGGGAAAAACTGGGCACTGATACGGGGATATTTGGGCAAAATCTCAATTGAGATGAGTACATGGTACATGTACTCCATGGGTACATGGATTTCTCACCGAGGAATCGGCCAACCACAGGATTTTTTTTTTTTTTTTTTTAGACAAGGTCTCACTCTGTCTCCCAGGCTGGAGTGCAGTGGTGCCTCCTGGGTTCAAGCAATTCTCATGCCTCGGCCTCCTTAGTAGCTGGGAGTACAGGCCTGGGCCACCACACCTGGCTAATTCCCGGCTAATTTTTGTTTTTTTGCTTGTTTGTTTTTTGAGACAGAGTCTCACTGTCACCTAGGCTGGAATGCAGTGGCGTGATCTCAGCTCACTGCAACCTTCGTCTCCCAGGTTCAAGCAATTCTCCTGCCTCAGTCTCCCAAGTAACTGGGATTACAGGAGTGCACCACCACACCCAGCTAATTTTTGTGTTTTTAGTAGAGACAGGGTTTCACCATGTTGGCTAGGCTGGTCTTGAACTCCTGACCACAAGTAAATCTGCCAGCCTTGGCCTCCCAAAGTGCTGAGATTACAGGTGTGAACCATCATGCTCAGCCTAAGTTTTTTTTTTTTTTTTTTTTTAGTAGTGATAGGGTTTCGCCATGTTGGCCAGGCTGGTCTCGAACTCCTGACCTCAAGTGATCCACCCACCTTGGCCTCCCAAAGTGCTGGGATTATGGGTGTGAGCCACCGTGCCCAAGTAGATTATATTTTCATAATGTATTATTTCATAATACATTGAAAGAGCCAGAAATTTTTTTTAAGAAAATTACCCAAACACTTAAACACTTAGTAACAGTCACTTAAATGCCTTCAAAAACTCATGGGTCAAGGAAGAACGCAGAGAGTTAATATAAGATTATTTTGGAAAAAAAATATGAAAACTATATTTTAAATTTTAGGTTGAGATATCTTAGCAACAGAATGAATAAAAGCAACATTCCATTTAGAAGGAGAATCTGATTGGTGATACGGATTTATACTCAATAAAATGCATTTTAAATTAGATTTTTTTTTTGTTTGTTTGGGAATGTATTTTGGTAAATTACTGCATTATATTCTCATGGAAGCCTAGTAGCCTTACACAAAAGTAACAAAGTATTAGTCAAGAACAAGATTACAAACAGTTCGTGATGTTAGACTTGGTAGGTCAGATTTTATTGCTTTTGGCTAAAGACTACTGCAAAATTTATAGAGCAAAAAGCTGGTACAGACCACTTACAAAATTAAACTGAGTATCTGAGAGAATACATTTACCCAACTCAAAATTTTCAAAAGGAAATAATCAGAGTGTATCACAGTGTATCACATGTATCACAGTGCTTATAAAGCATGTTTACAGTAACTTCAGTCAATCTATTTGAAAAAATAAGGTTCGCTGAAATAAGTATTCAACCCTCTCCCACGTTAGTACATACACAAAATAGCATTAACTTTTTACTAATTTTTGAAAAAATCATTGCAAGAAGAGGTTATCAAATACCACATGTGCCTGACTTGATGAATTATAAATACTCTGAAAAATAGTACAGAAGAATGATAGCACTCTATTTCAGAAGTAGAAGTTCTAGTGGATTGTTAGTACTCTTCCATTAACTCATTTTTATCTCTTTTTTTCTTTTTCTGCTATATTTCTTTTTCTGATATACCCCCCTCTTATTTTCCTTTGGGGCCCTTTTAAAGCAAAAGAAGCCGCTTTTTAAAATAGGTGAAGAGACATTCTTTTGGCAAGTGAACCAGTTCTAAAGAAAGTGATGATGGAACCTGGTTCACTGTGCTGCACTCCCTGGAGATTACCAGTTTTCGGTGCTGTTTTATCCTCTCAGCCAGCTGCCATAGCTCCTATGTTTAGATACACTTTGTTTTTTTTTAATAACATATAATGGATACTTCCTATGTGCTCAGCTAAGGGCATCATGCACATTACCTCCTTTCATTCATGAAACAATGCAAGAAAGGTAGTATTATATATCACTGTTTTACAAATGAATAGTCAGAGGCATAAGCTAAGTAATGTGTGCAGTTTTACATGGCTGAGTGAGCAGATTTGAGATTCAGATCGAGGCTCCAGAATTCAAGACGTTGACCACTTCACTGTCCTGCCTCTGTCACTTCCACATTGATGGGGTTGCCAGAAAAGTACTAACTTAAGACAGCAAATGATAAGGAAGCACCCAGTGTTTTATAATGCTAGTATTAGGGGAAAAACTGTATTCTTTCTGTATGTGATCACTGTGATGCATTACATATCTTATAAATGCTGGGGACATAATGAAATTCCTACATAAAAAAATAGGATTTGCTTTGGAGTGAGTTGTGTCCCCACGACCAAATTCACATGTTTAATCCCTAACCCTTCAATGTGATGGTTTTTGGAGATGGGGCCTTTGGAAAATAAATTAGGTTTAGATGAGGGCACAAGGTTGGGGCCCTCATGATGGGATTAGTGCCTTTATAATAAGAAGTAAAAACACTAGAGCCATCTAAGTACACAGAAAGAAGGCAGTTTTCTGCAAGCCAAGAAGAGTGCCTTCACCAGCAACTGAATCATCTGGACCTTGACCTTGGACTTTCTAGCCTACAAAACTTTGAGAAAAACACGTCGATTGTTTAAGCCACCCAGACTATGGCATTTTGTTATAGCAACCCAAGCTGACTAAGACGGATCTTGGTACTGAGAAGTGAGGTGCTGCTGTAGCAAATACCTAAGAATGTGGAAGTGGCTTTGGAACTGAATAATGGATGGAAGCTTGAGGTGCATGTATACGGACATTATGGGCAATTCTGGTGATAGCTCCCAAGGAAATAAGGGATATGTTATTGGAAACTGTGATAAAGGTGATCTTTGTTAAAAAGTGACAAATAACTTGGATGAACTGTTTTCTATTGTTTTATGGAAGGCAGAACTTATAAGTGATGAAACTGGAGATTTAGCTGAGGAGATTTCTAAGTAAAGTCTTAAAGCAATGTCTTGCTTATAGTAAAGTATGAAAGAAGAGAGATGAATTGCAGAAGGAATTGTTTACCAGAAATGAATCAACATTTGAAGATTTGGAAAGTTTTCAACCTACCCTTATTGTAAAAAGTGAGGAAGTTTGTTCTGAAGAGAACACTGTTCAGAACACTGAATAGCCATTTGATAAAGAGATCATGGGTATGACTCATGGACTTAATCAGCCATTTCAACAGAGTCAGGAATAGAGATGGAATTATATCAGCAGCAAAGACTCTGCTAGTTTGAACAATGAGATGAGATGAAGGAAGGCTGTTGGACTTCTTAGATCCTACAAGACTGGACCATAGAGCTATTGGGCTGTGAACATGCGTTATTCTTCAGAAAAGATGAGAAAGACCCTGAAGCAATTCAGAGATCTTCAGAGCCATCAGGGCCACTGCCTCCATTAAACAGGGCAGATGGCCTCCAACCAAAGCCTTGGAGGCAGGGTCACTCTGCAGAGCATACGGGCTAAGTTGGCCCTGTGGAACCTTGGAGATTGGGCCACCCAGAGCCTTCAGGGCTCTACCGCCACCAGGGTAAAAGCAAGACTGCCACCCCAGTGGGTCCAGAGGCAGAGTATCAAACCAAAGAAGATTATCCCTGAGCATTTAAGATCTAAAGGAATTTGCCTTTCTAAGTTAAGGGCTTGCTTGACACCTGTCACCCATTTCTTATTTCCTGTTTCTCCCTTTTGGAATGGAAATGACTAGCCTATGTCTGTCCCACCTATGTATTTTGGAAACACGTACCTTGTCCTTCTTCACAGGTTTATAGCTGGAGAGGAATTTTGCCTTAGGATGAATCATACCTCAAGTCTACCCTTATCCAATTTTTATGATATTTAGAAGAGACTTTGGACTTTAGAGTTGATACTGGAATGAGTGAAAATTTTGGGAGCAGGACAAGTGGCTCACGCCTGTAATCCCAACACTTTGAAAGGCCAAGGTGGGAGGATCACTTGAGCCCAGGCATTTGAGACTAGCCTGGGCAACGCAGCAAGACCCTATCTCTAAAAAAAAAAATTATCTGGCTGTGGTGGCACACACCTGTAGTCCCAGCTATTCAGAAGGGTGAGGCAAAAGAATCTCTTGAGCCCAGGAAGTTGAGGCCACAATGAGCCATGATCACATCACCACACTCCAGCCTGGGTGACAGAGTGAGACCTTGTTTAAGAAAACAAAAAAAAGTTTGTGGGGCTGTTGGAATGGAATGAATGTATATTGCGTGTCAGAAGAACATGAATTTGGGGTCCTAGTGGTTACATGTTATAGACTCAGTGTCTGAACTATGTCCTCCTTAATTCATATTTTGAAGTCCCATGACCATCCCTCCCTCTACCTCATTGAAACCCAATTATTTCCCAAAGGCCCCATCTCCTACTACCATGATGTTGAGGGTTAGAGTTTCAATATATGAATATTTGGCCATACAGTTCAGTCCATAGAAAATGCAATGTTTATCTCTCAATATATGAATTTTGAAAGGACAGAATTCAGTCCATAGCAAATGCTATTTTCATGTCTGTTATTAAGTGATTTGAATTTAATCACATTTTTTCACCATCCAAACCCTCCTTCTACTCCCCAAATCAGAGCTAGGGTAGACTAATTAAAATGGCATGCCCAATGTCAGTCCCTCCTCCTGTGTCCACTGACCAGTCTTCAGAAACTATCAGACTCTCCACTGCTCTTGTTTTTTTGGTCTTTCGACATCGCCTAGAACTCCTCTTATCATTTCCTATGGTCTCCTTTTTTCTTTATCTAATCCTTCAGAGGATCTTACCTCTAAACAAAGGAAGCTTCTTAGCAGCATAGCTTTTGCAATTACTGAGGCAGACACAGTTCCTGGCTCCAGGCATCCTTCATGCCTCCACATGAGCCCAGCACCGGACATAGAATAACAGGTCCTAGCATGACTCTCAAGTGGACAGCAAAAATAGCTAACGTAAACATTCACCAGCATTACTTACTCTTCTTAAGCACAAACTGCTTCTTAGGTCAGAGACCCAGCAAATGTATCCAGGGTAGGGATGCACTGAGGGCCACCACACCTAGGTCTACAATCTTAGAACTTTGAACAAAAGAACACCACCCCCTTCTATCAGAATGAGTGTGTGTGTATAAGTGTGTACATTGAGAGAGACTGATTCAGTGATCGATGGAGGTAATAATAAAAATATTCATTTTAATCTTTGTGACTTTCTGTAATTTAATGGGACCTCTAGTAGCAGAAAATCCATTCCTGAATGATAAATTCAGGAAATAAGCGTGGGATAGGGGATGGAGGATGGGGCAAAACTAAGTCTACAAGAGAAAAATAGACAAAATGCTGTTATTTCAATTTTCTGTAATTCTGAATTTGTGATAATTTGATTAGGGCCTGATTTGAAATTTACCTTCACTTAGAAAACCGTTTTTTGTAGTAAATACTACAGATGAAATCACAAAGGAGAAATTTTTTGTTTGTTTGTTTGAGATAGAGTCTCAGTTGGTCATCCAGGCTGGAGTGCAGTGGTACCATCTCAGCTCACTGCAAACTCCGCTTCCCAGGTTCAACTGATTCTCCTGCCTCGGCCTCCCAGGTGGCTGGGATTACAGGAGCCCACCACCACAAGCAGCTAATTTTTGTATTTTTAGTAGAGATGGCGTTTCACCGTGTTAGCCAGGCTGGTCTCGAACTCCTGACCTGGCTGATCTCGAATTCCTGACCTCGAGTGATCCACCTGCCTCAGCCGTCCGTAGTGCTGGAATTACAGGTGTGACCCACCACACCAGCAAAGAAATTTTTAAATGAAGAGAAAAGGTTTTCAAGATACACTCAAGGACTTTACAAATGCTCATCAATTAAAATTTTTGTGGCCAGGTGCAGTTGCTCATGCCTATAATCCCAGCACTTCGGGAGGCCAAGGTGGGCAAATCACCTAAGGTCAGGAGTTCAAGACCAGCCTGACCAACATGGAGAAACCCCGTCTCTACTAAAAAATACAAAATTAGTCAGGCATGGTGGCACATGCCTGTAATCCCAGATACTCGGGAGGCTGAGGCAGGAGAATCGCTTGAACCAGGAAGGCAGAAGTTGCGGTGAGCCAAGATTGTGCCGTTGCACTCCAGCCTGGGAAACGAGCGAAACTCCATCTCAAAAAAAAAAAAAAAAAGAATGTGAGTTATAAAGCATTAAGCGTAATAGGAATCAAAAATCATATGAAGCAATTCCTATGCTTTTATAGGCAATTCTGATAATATATGCTTTAAGAATCCTCTACTACATTTTTAAAAATGTATTTCATTTTTAAGTATCCTCTAATTCATACTCATCTAGTCCTGAAATGATGAGATTTTTCTTATAAACTTTTTTTTTTTTTTTTTGAGACACAGTCTCACTCTGTTGCCTAGGCTGGAGTACAGTGTCACAATCTTGGCTCACTGCAACCTCTGCCCCCCCCACGTTCAAGCAGTTCTCCTGCCTCAGCCTCCCTAGTAGCTGGGATTACAGGCATGTGCTACCACACCCGGCTAATTTTTGTATTTTTAGTAGAGACGGGGTTTCGCCATGTTAGCCAAACTAGTCTTGAACTCCTGACCTCAAGTGATCCGCCCTCCTTAGCCTCCAAAAATGCTGGCATTACGGGCATGAGCCACCATGCCTGGCCTTGTTATAAACTCTTAATGATGAATACAAATGAAGAAGCTACAAAATAAGAATTTAATAAAATTCATAAACTAATAAATATTTTAAATATACCAAAAATGTCATATTTGTTAACTTCTTAGAATTTCTGCATAGCAATTTATTTTGGAAATAGTTGAGAATGCTAAATTAATTTTTCTATCTCCATTCTTTAAAAAATATCTTTTTTCAGGAACTGAAGTGAAAAAAATTGAAGCTACAAATGTTCCCTGCACACAGCTTTCAATGTCGTTTTTTCATCGGTTATATGATGAAGATATTGTACGAGACAGTGGACATATTGTTAAATGTTTAGATTCTTTTTGTGATCCATTTCTCATTTCTGATGAGTTACGAAGAGTAAGTACAGAATTTTAAAATTTCACAATGGAATTGTATTTCAGGAAATGCAAAAATGTCAAAAACTTTGCCTGCTTAAAGCATAAAATACCTTCTCATAAAGTACCTCTTATTTATAAATAATGATCAGTAATAATCCTAACATTGGTAGATTTCTACTTAGATGGCACTTTAACAGTCAACTTAATTATTTGTGTATTTCAGTAATTCTCAAATAGGTGCTACTAACATCTGATAGGTAGAGATGCTGCTAAACGTCATATAACTCACAGGACAGTCACAACAAAGTTTTCTGGCGCAAAATGTCTCTAGTGCTGAAGCAGGGAAATCCTGGCCTATTTAGTAAGGTCATTTTTGTTCAATGTGGGCCTTTTAACTTATCAAATTAATATTTAAAAAGTCCCAAAAAGCATCCCGAGGTTGGGCTTAGTAGCTCACGCTTGTAATTCCAGCACTGTGGAAGGCTGAGGTGGGTGGATGGTTTGAGCCCAGGAGTTCAAGACCAGCCTGGGCAACATGACAAAACTCTCTCCACAACAACTACAAAAATTAGCTGGGACTGGTGGCTCACACCTGTATTCCCAGCTGCTCAGAAGGCTGAGGTCCCAGCTGCTCAGAAGGCTGAAGTGAGAAGATTGCTTGAGCCTTGGAAGTCAAGGCTGCAATGAGCTGTGATCATGCCACTGCACTCCAACCTGGGCGACAGAGCAAGACTTTGTCTGAAAAATAAACTTAGATAAATAAATAAAAACATCCCAGGAGTAAAAGAATCTTTTTTATCTCATTGCTAGTATCAACAAAGCCATTGGATTAACTAAATTCAATTTTGTTTTAGTGAAAGGTATACTGAACTTGGAATGAAAATATATAGATTACTTACCTGATTCCTGATTTATTATTTAGAAGATAATAATCTTAGGCAAATTTCTCCATCTTTTGAGCCTCAAGATCTTATCTATACAACATGAAGATGAAAGTGCCCATTCTACCTTCTTCCTAAAATCATTGAGAAAATTAATTGAGGAAGCATTTAAATGTACCTTTTAGAAATATTGAATGCTGTTAAAATGGAATGTCAGCTTGGGCAACAGAGCAAGACTCCCATCTCTACAAAAATACGAAGAAATAAGCCAGGTGCAGTGGAGTGCACCTGTAGTTCCAGCTACTTGGGAAGCTGAGGTGGGAGGATTGTTTGAGCCCAGGAGTTTGAGACTGCTGTGAGCTATGATTGTGCCACTGCACCCCTGTTTGGGCAACAGAGTGAGACCTTGTCTCTAAAAAACAGAAAAAAGAAATGTATTATTGATATTATCATTGTTACAATTATTGAGAGTATTAAAATAGTTAAAAATGAGGGTTTTCATGTCAAATAGCCATATGTTCAAATCCTGCCTTTGTCACTTAATAACTGATGCTTAACCTCTCTAAGCCTCAGTTTCTTCATCTATAAAGTAGGCATAATATGAGATTTATGTGAGATAATGTACTTACTCTGCTTAGCACAATGGCTGGTGCTTAGTAAGTTTTCCATAATATTAACAACTTCTATTAATTACTACTGTTATTATTGTCCTCAATTAAGAGAGAAGGGAGACATACAAGTCAGATGTATTGCAAATCCAGGTAGCAATGAACTAGGGAAGCTACTGATCCATCATTCCAGACACAGGAATCTTGTCTGTAAGAGAAAGGGAGACATCCAACTAGGCAATACCTAAGGCAATACCTAAAAGCACTCATTAACTTAGTTAAAGAAGAAAATAAAATTAACTTGCTGAGAATATCCAAACACACACAATTGAATGAGACTACATATAGTTTGCTCTTAGGTAAATGAAGTATATCTAACATGAGATAATATAAATAATATACATGGCTGGGCGTGGTGGCTCACGCCTGTAATCCCAACACTTTGGTAAGCCAAGGTGGGTAGATCACCTGAGGTCAGGAGTTCAAGACCAGTCTAGCCAATACGGCGAAACCCTGTCTCTACTAAAAATACAAAAGTTAGCCAGGTGTGGTGGTGGGCATCTGTAATCCCAGCTACTCGAGAGGCTGAGGCACAAGAATTCATTGAACCCAGGAAGCAGAGATTGCGGTGAGCCGAGATCACGCCACTGCACTCCAGCCTGGGTGAAAGAGCAAGACTTCGTCTCAAAAGAAAAAATTAAACAAAACAAAACAAAAAATACTATACAGTAGGGATCTGATATTAATTTCTACTTCTTCTTACCAAGGATTGGAAATTACTATTTAGGAAATGTTTGGTCTGGGTTTCCCTCCTTTTGGATACTACTGTCAACTCTTGTCTCTCACACTTCTTCTCTGGCATAAGGGTCTAAAGACCCTTACCTCTAATTTTAGATAATTCACTGTCACTTCTACAGAAAGAGCATCATCAGTGGACATTTTTTTTAAAAAAGAAGGATTAGTTTTCCAACAGAATACTCTGCAAAACTGCTTGCTGTCTATCTTATTTATTGCCATGAATAGCACCTCTATTCATGAAATGCTGGAGCTCAGTGTTTTTCTACTAGTTGCCTGTATGACTTGCTCTTGGGTTCATTGCTACCCTGTGGCAACAGGGAGGAAAGGCTTTTAACTTGATTGCTTTCTGGCTAATAAAAAAAAAAACTAACATCCAGCTTCAGCCTGAACTAAAAAGCGTCCCCCATTGTGCAGCACTACAGATTCTATTGGCTCACTGTAATGTAAGTACTAATTAACAACCACTTTCCTGACTGTGGCTCAGAAGTTTGACCTACTGTCTAAGAGCTACATTGGTGAAGAGATCTGTATGTGAATGGAGATGGAGAAAAGCCATAGAATATTATGTTTTCACATTCATTCCAAAAATTTTTTTAATTATGTTTTTTTAAATTACACAGCTGAGCCGGACATGGTGGCTCATGCTTGTAATCCCAGCACTTTGGGAGGCAGAGGCGGGTGGATCACCTGAGACCAGGAGTATAAGACTAGCCTGGCCGACATGGTGAAAACCCATCTCTATTAAAAATACAAAAATTAGCCAGGCAAGGTGGCACATGCCTGTAATCCCAACTACTAGGGAGGCTGAGGCAAGAGAATCGCTTGAACCCAGGAGGCAGAGGTTGCAGTGAGCTGAGATTGCACCACTGCATTCCAGCCTGGGTGACAGATCGAGACTCTGAAAAAGAAAAAAAATTAGCTGGTAATGATGTCATATACCTGTAGTCTCAGCTACTTGGGAGGCTGAGGTGGGAGGATTGCTTGAATTCAGGAAGTTGAGGCTGCAGTGAGCCAAGTTGGCACCATTGCACTCCAGCCTGAGTGACAGAGTGGGACCCTGTCTCCTCCACCCCCCCAAAAATTGCACAGCCTAATCAGTTCAATATATGAGAGTATTCATGTAAGAAATGTGTTAACTATTCATTCCTAAGTACTTTATTCACCTTTCTCTTAAGTCAGATCTTCAGATAGTTGCAAACATGGGCCACAATAACACATTATTTTCTTACAGAGGGAGGGAGGGAAGGAGAGAGGAAGGAAGGAAGTGGAGATGTGTAAGTGTTACCTGTGGCACACCCAGAGAGCAATTAAGTATATGGACTGCTTTCCCTTACCTATATTTTCCTAGACATACCCAGCCTTGGTTTTCATCAAGGCATTATAAATAAACTGTGTATGGACAACACCATAGAGTTGAGTTTTTAAATACTTCTTATATGCAATGACCTGTGGTAAGTTTTCTGTAGAGATTGTAAATGAGCTTAATCAATTTTCATAATTAAGTGCACTTTCTACTAGACACTGATCATTGTATAATTCATTGTATTTTCTTTTTTCCTTGTATGGTAGTGTTAAGCGTAAGGTAGAATTTTGATAGCCTTTCTCCATCTAGAGTTCCTTTCTGTTTGTTTATTTATTTTTGTCTCTATTTTGTTTATCTGTGCTCTGATATTTATTATTTCCTTATACTAACTTTAGGTTTGTTCTTGCTTTTTTAGTTTCTTGAGGTGCATCATTAGATTATTTGAAGTCTTAGTACTTTTTTTATGTAGGCATTTATCGCTGTAAAATTCTCTTTTAGCACACTTTTGCTATATTCCATAGGCATGGGTATATTATATTTCTATTTTTATTTGTTCAAGAAAGTTTAAATTTTTCTTCTGAATTTGTTCATTGACTGGTCATTCAGGAGTATGTTGTTGGTTCTCATGTATTTGTATAATTTCCAAAATTCCTTTTGTTATTGATTTCTCATTTTATTCCATTGTGGTATGAGAAGATACTTGGTATGTTTTCAATTTTTTAAGTGTGTTGAGACTTGTTTTGTGACTCAACATATGGTCTATCCTGAAGAATGTTCCATGTGCTGATGCGAATAGATATTCTGCAGCTGTTAGATAAAATGTTCTGTAGATGTCTATTTGGTCTACAGTGCAGCTTAAATCCAGTGTTTCTTTATGAATTTTCTGTCTAGATGATCTGTCTAATGTGGAGAGTGGGGTGTTGAATTTCCCAACTATTACTGTATTAGAGTCTATCTCTTCTGTTAGCTCTAATAATATTTGCTTTATATATTTATGTCTGCTGGTGTTGGATGCATATATATTAAGAATAGTATATCCTCTGACTGAATTGACCCCATTAGCATTATATAATGACTTTCTTTGTCCCTTTTTACTGTTTTATTTACAGGTCAAGTGAGTTTGTTATGGGTAACATAGTTAGTTGGATCATGCTTTTTGTTTTTTAGATCCACTCAACCAGTTTACACATTTTAAGTGAAAAATTTAGTCTGTTTATATTCAAGGTTATTATTGATATGTGAGGACATACTTCCGTCATTTTGTTAATTTTTTTGGTTATTTTGGATATCTTTTGTTCCTTTTTCTCTTTTTGTTTATCTTTGTGGTTTGGTGGTTTTCTGCAGTGGTAATATTTGAATCCTTTCTGTGTTTTCAAATTTTGCTTTCAGTTATAGGTCTCCCTTAACCATTTCTTACAGGGCAGGCCTAGTGATGATAAATTCCCTCCATTTTTACTTGTCTAGGAAATACTTTCTCTTTCATTTATGAAGGATAATTTTGCTGGGTATCGTATTTTTGGCTGCCATTTTTTTTCTTTGTTTTCTCTCTCAGCACTTTGAATCATCCCATCCTCTACTGGCCTGTAAGGTTTCTTCTGAGAAATCCATTGTGAGTCTATTGAGGGTTTCCTTATATGTGACTAGACACTTTTCTCTTGCCGTTTTTAGAATTCCTTTTCTTTAACTTTTGATGGTCTGATGATAATGTGCCTTCAAGAAGACATTTTTGGGTTGTACTTATTTGGGGATCTTTAAGGTTCCTGTATCTGGTTGTCTAAATCTCTTGTTAGAATTGAAAAGTTTTCAGCTATTATTTTGTTAAATAGATTTTTTTTATGCCTTTGGGCTTCTCTCCACCTTCTGGAACACCCATAATTCAAAACTGTGTTTGCTTTATGGTATCCTATATGTAATGTAGGCTTTGTTCGTTCTTTTTCTCTTTTTTTTGTCTGACTGGGTTACTTCAAAAGACCCGTCTTCAGGTTCTGAAACACTTTCTTTGGCTTTATGTAGTCTATTGTTGAAATTCTCAGTTGAATCTTTTATTTCATTCATTGAATTATTCAGTTCTAGGATTTCTGTTTGGTGCTTTTTAATGATATCTATCTTTTTGGTGAATTTCTCATTCATATCCTGAATTGTTTTTCTGATTTCTTTGTATCCTTTTTCTGTGCTTTCTTGTATCTCACTGAGCTTCTTTAATTTCTTTAATTTTTTGAGATAATTTTTTTTTCAGGACTAGAGACAGGGTTTCACCATGTTGCCCAGGCTGGTCTTAAACTCTTGGGCTCAAGTGATCCACCCACCTCAGCCTCCCAAAGTTTTGGGATTGCAGGTGTGAGACACCATGCCCGGCCAAGTCATTATTTTGAATTTTTTTCTTATAGCTCATAAATTTATTTTTGATTAAATCTGTTGCTAGAGAATTATTGTGTTCCTTTGGAGGTGTCATCTTTCTTGCTTTTTCATATTTCTTGTGTCCTTGTATTAATATCTGTGCATCTAGTTTAACAGTCACTTCTTTGAATTTATTGGATTGGGTTTTTTAGGAGAAAACTTTTTCCTGAAAATGTACTTATAGTGTTGGTTGGGTAGAGCACTTTGGTTCTGATTCTGGGTGCAAGCAGTAGTGTAGTCTCCATATGATTTTTTGAGGTGTACTCAGCATCACTGGTGTCTGTGGTTTCCTCAGTGGCTTAGGTTGCAATTGTTAGTAGAGGCTGGGGTGAAGTTTTGCTGGGGACAGGTAGGCCAGTTCTTGGGTCCCAGTAGTGGCAGCAGCTGGCCAAAGCACACCTGTCCTTGGGCCCCTGAGCAGTGTAGGCAGGCAGTGGTGTTTGCAGGTCCAAGCAGGCTGACTCTTGGGCCTCCAGGCAGCTTGCTCATATGCCAGCAGTGTTAGTGGTGGGCTGGGTATGTGGATGTGTGTTTGGGTCCCCAGGCAGTGTGCATTAAATGGATGATGGCTGTAGCAGTGGTGGGACAACCTTTGAATTCCCAAGCAGTGCACACTTATATTAGCAGTGGCTGTGACATGCTAGGCAGGCCAGTCCCCAGGCCCCCAGGGAGCAAGTATGCTATGGTGGTGGCCAGTTGAATGGGCCTTTGCTCAGGTCCCCGAGAGGAGTGCACAAATATCAGCAGTGGTGGATGGGACAGGGCAAACCCCAGAGTCCTGGGTGTGCTTGGGCACTGGATGGGGGACAGTGCCAGGCCAGAGGGGCTGTCCTCAGGTCCCCCAGTGTTGCATACAGATGCAGCCTCTTGTGAGTTGGGCAGGGTGATCCTCAAGCCCCCTAGCAAAGTGCTCAGATGGCAGCAGCAGTGGCAATGAGTGGAGAGAGCTCATCCTGAAGGCATGCGCGAGGGAGCTGTGGCCCTGCTGCAGGGCTTGGGGTGGGGTTACTGTCAGTGGCTACAGCCACTGGCAGGTGGCTCTTGGGTTCTGGAGAACATACATTTTAGCCTCCAGTAATAGTGGCCATGGCAGTAGTGGCAGCAACAGCAGGGAGAGCCAGTCTTCAGGGCACATGCAAGTGTGTAGTGGCCCTGCTACCAAGGGAATGGGGAGTACAAGGTTGCTGCCAGTGGCGTATGCTTCAGCCCCTCAGCTGTGGGTGGGAGACTCCATCTTCAGGGAGCATGCAAGTGCATGGTAGACCTGCTGCTGGTGGTGGCAAGGTTGCTATCAGTAACAGCAGCCCCAGGTAAGTGGGTTTCAGGTTCTGGGGAGCACACATTTTGTTTCCCTTTGTCTCAAGGGCAGCCTCCTCAGTGTATTGCATTACTCATTCCCTGGGGTAAAAGACACCATGCAGAGTCCAGGTGGACATTTGGGGATGTCATTGGGGATCTAGGGATGTGGAAATGCAGGGACTGTTGGGCCCCAAGGAAGGATGCAGTCTGGTAGGAGTTGGACTCTCAAAATGGTGCCATCCTGCAGCTCCTTAGGACTTGGAGGTGGGGGAGGGGTTGTGGGAGCCAGCATGAGCTCCTCTCTGGAGCAGTGCCATTGTGTGGTCTCCAGGCAGCACCCTATTACTAGTCTCAGGGCCCATGAGGGTTGAGGAGCTCTCCCATGGTGAGGATTGCAGAGGTCCACAGTAGAAATGTGGACTGCTAGGGGTCTTTCACTTACCATTTCCCTGCATTGGGAAGCCTCTCAGACTCCCAGCCAATCCCATCTCCTTCTGTGCCTGTGTATTTCCTGTCACCTCTCTGTTGAATTCCAGTGTTCTCTCTTAGACTCCCTCTTTGAAGTGTGATTATCTACTTGCTATTTTGGTTCTACTTTGTTCAGAACGTGAGTGCCAGATGCCTCTAGTCAACCATTTTGACATCCCTCCTATCTAAATTGTTTATATGTATTTATTTTTTTCATTTTATTTCTTGACCATAGTTTTTTGTCCTTTATTATTTGGATCTTATTATATCTATGTTTTATTTTTAGCTATTTCACATTCTTTTTTTTTTGCTCTGTCACCCAGGC
This sequence comes from Trachypithecus francoisi, assembly GCF_009764315.1. NCBI lineage: Eukaryota > Metazoa > Chordata > Mammalia > Primates > Cercopithecidae > Trachypithecus > Trachypithecus francoisi. The sequence continues at coordinate 92,245,560 of NW_022681473.1, forward strand.
TCACCGCCGTTTCAGTCGTCTTCTGAGCTCAAGCAATCCTCCCACCTCAACCTCCTGATTCACTAGGGCTACAGGCATTCACCACCACATCCAGCTTATTTTGAGGGTGGGGGTTACTAGAGATGAGGTCTCACTATGCTGTTCAGGCTAGACTCAAGCTCCTGGCCTCAAGCGATCCTCCTGCCATGGTCTCCCAAAGTGCTGGGATTGTAGGCATGAACAACTGTGCCCAGCCTTCACATTCTTTTTTTAAAATAGGGAGGCTGAGGTGAGAAGATCACTTGAGCCCAGGAGTTTGACACCAGCCTGGGCAACATAGTGAGACTCCATCTCTAAAAAAAGAAAAAATAGACAAAGTAGCTAAGATATAAACAATCCAATGGAAGAAATATATTTCTTACATTGGTCACCTTTTTATGCCCACTAATCAATAAATGAATCAGTGGTCTGTATTTCCTAACGGCATAAGAAAATTCCCTACATCATATCTAGTTTTTCTGCTCTCTGTATGAGATGGTAAGACCTCAGAGGGGCAAGAGTCAATGTCAATAGGTGATGTGTGAAGTGATCTTACTAGAGAGCAGGAAAGCGAGAGCTGGATATGAGGCTCCAGCACCTGAAAGTTTCAAAAAGGAGTACTTGTGGGAATAAGAACAATACTCATCCAAACTCCATAAGAGGAGAGAGCTTAGAACATGACCATTTAGTCTCTGGGTAGAAGCCAAGGCAGGAGGCCTTATGGGATGGAGAAGTGTTCTCATTTATTTATGCTCCTATTTATTTCCAAATAAGATTTGAGGTGGCATAACACTAAAACAATTACTAAAAATATAAACTAGAATAAAGACATAAAGTGGAAGGAGGGAAGACTTAGCCACTGTGTTTTAAATTTTGATTTATTCTTTTCATTGATTGTCAGTTCCTAATGATAAAATAGAGGCAAATAAATGCAGATTACAGGTTACTGTCTTCAGTTGACTCAAGATTGGTTCTTAAAATAGGTGTAAGATTATTTTTAAGTATATAAAATGAAACCTTTGAAAACATAAAAGTTAAAACCTTGAGTTATGTTACATTAAGATGAATTTTATCATCTTAGGTTTTGCTAGTGGAAGACTCCGAAAAATATGAAATATTCAGCCAACCAGATAGAGAAGAGTTCCTGTTTTGTCTTTTCAAACATCTTTGCCTTGGTGGAGCCCTTTGTCAATATGAAGATGTGATTAGCCCATATCTGGAAACAGCAAAGCTTATCTATAAGGATCTAGTGAGGTAATATTGCTAGATCACAATATGTAAATCTCTAGTTAATAGAATAAATTATTTGTTTAACCATGATGGAATCACACAACATTATTCAGTGGTCATATTAACAACCAAAGCATATAAAAAGCACTACCCTCACCTCCGTCTCATAACTTTTCCCCTCTCGTCCAGACTAGAAAGATTTCTGGCTTTCTCTTTTATTTAGTTCTCAGTCCTCTCATTCTTCATCTACCTCTTCTGCTTTTGTCCTCATTCAGACCTGTTACCAACTGCCATCTTCCAAGCCTTCTTTTTTTTCTTACCAAGCCTCTTTTTAAATCTGAAGGGAACGCAAGAGATCCCTCCAGATGTTTGAGTTTGCTTAACTAATAGTAAAAACAATTATTACCTTTATTCCAAAGAAGTGGAAGAATTTTCATATAGGTGTAATATTTACCTTTACAAATTAATCCCAGTGCTATACAGTTTGAGGTATTTTGGTAGCATTTTTCTTTTTGAAGATCTAATGAGAATTAAAACCTTATGAATTTCTTGTTTATACCTTTCTTTTAACTGAAGTGAATGTTCTTTGGTAGGGTTTTTCAGTTGTGAAGATATTGGATCATCTTAATAGGCAAAACAACAGAGAGCAAAGGGTCTTAAAAGTTAGTTATATAATTTTACTTTCATAAGAGAAAACCAAAATTAGCTTCTCATTGGACTCATAATTGTTACTTTACTTATACTCAGCACCTTAATTCTCATCCATTCCTTGTGTCATATGGCTATACAGCAAACTGCATAATTTAGTTATTTATTCAATCAATTTATGATATGGTTTTAAAAACAGAAAAATGTTTCTATAATCTTCCTATGATTTTAATGAACAAGTTATTGTCAACACATACAGATTATTGGACGAAGATATGTTAGAAACAATTTCAGAAAAAGCATGTACATACCTATTAATACATCAAACATACTGTCCTAATTATTTGAAGTTCATGTAAACCTGCTAGTCTGCTTCTAGCACGCTACACACACACACACACACACACACATGCACTCATGCATGCACACACATACTACTACCACTACCACCACAACGTGTTGTACCCCATCAGCCACATGAACCTGTGGAATTCCTCACTACTGTGTGCTATGGAGGAGGAGATTGTGTTGGAGATATATGGAGTAGAAATAAGTTTAGAACCTACACATTGAAGAAACTGCTATTTTTCCCAACATTCCCTTCTCCAGATTCTCATCTGCAATTCTCTTCTACATTTTTAGATGCTAAGAAAAAGTATGACTGCTTTACAGTTTCTAACCTGCCTTTGTAGATAAACGTTACTGCTAATCCATTCTAGCACAGTCCATCCCTTATGTTTGTACATGTTGGGAGCACGCTACAGAGTGTGATTTTAGGAGTCTCTAACTCAAACAAAAGGGTAAAAATATTATTAAAATATTTTCGTCCTTATCCATTATAACAGGTCCTATAAAACACACCTTGTATTTTTTTAATTTTATTTAGTTATTTTTGAGACAGAGTCTCACTCTGTCACCCAGGCCGGATTGGAGTACAGTGGCATGATCTCGGCTTACTGCCACCTCCACCTCCTGGGTTCAAGGGATTCTCCTGCCTCAGTCTCCCAAATAGCTGGGAGTACAGGCTTGAGCCACCATGTCTGGCTAATGTATTTATTTTTCATAGAGATGGGGTTTCACCTTGTTGGCCAGGCTGGTCTCAAACACCCGACCTCGGGTGATCTTCCCACCTTGGCCTCCCAAACTGCTGGGATCACAGGCGTGAGCCACCGCACCTGGCCAAAATATACCTTTTTAATGTTTTTAAAAATGTTTTCCTTAAAAAGACTGAGATTTCTTTAAACCAAATAAGCAATACTTTAGAACCACCCATTTTGTTAAAGAGTAAATGATCAATTGTTTTATTACGTTTCAAAAATGTATATGCAGAAATGTACATAGTTAATAATGGTGCCTGTGTCTTTTCTGCTTTAGACATTAGACACATGCTCTTGTCAAAGTTTCAGGAGAGTTCCCCCAAGCCATGTATCCACCCCAGATGTGAAATTTTATTATTTGAACTGAGAAGCTTAGATTACGCCCTTCAGATACTAGTTAAGCAGTAGGTCCTTGTTTTTTTTCTATTTTATTTATTTATTTATTATTTATTTTTTTGAGATGGAGTCTTGCTTGTCACCCAGGCTGGAGTGCAGTGGCGTGATCTCAGCTCAGGGCAACCTCTGACTCCTGGGTTCATGCCATTCTCCTGCCTCAGCCTCCCAAGTAGCTGGGACTACAGGCACCCGCCACCACACCCGGCTAATTTTTTGTATTTTTAGTAGAGACAGGGTTTCACCATGTTAGCCAGGACGGTCTCGATCTTCTGACCTTGTGATATGCCTGCCTCAGCCTCCCAAAGTGCTGGGATTATAGGCGTGAGCCACCGTGCCCGGCCTGTTTTATTTATTTTTTATCGTTTTGTTTTTTTTTGAGACAGGGTCTCACTCTATTGCCCAGGCTGGAGTACAGTGGCACAATCTCAACTCACTGAAACCCCTGCCTCCTGGGCTCACGTAATCCTCCCACCTTAGTCTCCCCAATAGCTGAGATCACAAGCACGCACCACTACACCTGGCTAAGTTTTTCGTATTTTTTGTACAGATGGGGTTTCACCATATTACCCAGGCTGATCTTGAACTTCTGGACTCAGGTGATCCACCTGCCTCAACCTCCCAAAGTGCTGGGATTACAGGTGTGAGCCACTGTGTCCAGCCAGGTCCTTGTTTTTTAAAATGTGCAGTTACTTAGAATAGTCTGGACACCCTGGAGTTTAGAGTCAATATGGGACTGATCCTCAGAAATAATCGCAAATAATGTTGACAAGAAACAACTATATTATGTCCAAACCATTAATATAATTACACTTTAAAAAATACTATATAGAAATTATGTTCCAGTATCCTTAAAACCATGGTTATCAGAGGATGGAGTTAGTAATGGATAAAGATCTGATATAATGCAATTATTAGTAGAACACCATAGAGCACTAATCAATATCCCTTTATATTTCCTTTTCCTTTTTTCTTAAGAGATATAGGACAGATGATAACTGTACTTTCTTGCTAGGCCTATAAAAAATTAGACAAATTATTTTAGAGATATTTTAAAGTAATACTAATGTAGGATCAGAGGTAATGGAATAATATTTCTTTCTTTCTATTAGTAACTGACTTCTAATAATGTACAAATGGCAGTTTCTTTCTAAAACAATATACTTATTTTTGTTTTTGTTTTTGTTTTTTTGAGATGAAGTCTCACTCTATTGCCCAGGCTGGAATGCAGTGGTGCAATCTCAGCTTACTGCAACCTCTGCCTACCGAGTTCAAGCGATTCTCGTGCCTCAGCTTCCCCAGTAGACTACAGGCACATGCCACCATGGCCCAGCTAATTTTTGTATTTTTGTGGAGACAAGGTTTCACCATGTTGGCCAGGCTGGTCTGGTAGTCCTAACCTCAGGCGATCTACCCACCTTGGCCACCCAAAGTGCTAGGATTACAGGTGTGAGCCACCACGTCTGGCCGATATACTTGTGGTGCATGTTTATAGGTGTTAAGTAATTGTTCTAGTATCAAATACTAAATTTTCCCCTAAACTGATTTGATAAGCACTTTTACAAAGTTTTTTCTTTCCTCAGATTTTCAAACTGGAAATAATTTATGTATAGTAAAATGAACAAATCATAAATATACATAAAATTTGGTGAATATGTATGTTTATAACATGTAACCAACCACAAATAAATGTTTATAATTAGATATAACCATAGATACGTTCTTTATATTGATCTAGGTGATTATATAGGTGTATGCAAGGATTTTATATATAGTGGTTATAGTCATCCCTTGGGTAAGCACAAAAACTTAAAAGTAGTATTCAACTTTTAAGCAGTATGTTAAGCAATAGAGAAATCAAAAGAAAATGAACTTGACCTATGTCATAGAAATATTTGGAAATCAATTTAATCCTGGGTTGAAGTCTAAATGAAATATCTAGTAGAGATGAAGACCACCTAAGAATCTTAAACCCTGAAATGGCTATGGCTGGTCATCCCCAAAAGGTACACAAGCTCATACATACATACATACACACACACCGCTCAAACTGAGTCTTCCTTTTTCCTCCTCCTCCTCCTTCTTCTCTCCCTCTCTCAGTTACTTTTACATGTGTAGTAGAGGGAGAAGCAGTACTTTCACATAAAGAAGTAGAGAAGAGGGTATCTTCCTTCAAATTTTACCTATACATGTCACACATTAATAATACCCTTGATACATATGTGTTAAATATTTATAGAGTGTATAGGTCTGGGATAAGCAGCTGAGGTGTAGCAGAAAGATGATTGGACTCTGAGTCACCTGTATTCTATTCCCAGAAATACCACTTTTATTTAGTTTATCTTAATTATATCATTTAGCTTCTTTAGTTATATTGTCCATAAAATTGGCAAAATAATGCCTACCTCAATGAGTTGTGTGATCTTTAAATGAGGTAATGTATATAAAGGTATTTTGGAGGCTGGGTGCAGTGGCCGTCACCTGTAATCCCAGCACTTTGGGAAGCCAAGGCAGAAGGATCTCTTGAGGCCAGAGTTTCAAGACCAGCTTGGGCAATATAGCAAGACTTTGTCTCTACAAAAATAAAAAGTAATAAAAAGTTAAAAAAATTGTGTAAAAAATGTTTTACAAACTGTAAAGCATTAGAAAATGTGTGTATATTTATTTATATATGTAACAAATTTTAAATATATATCTGTAGCTTATTTTCTCAATCCTTAGTTTGCTTTCTCACTACATATTGCCACAGGAAATCTTTTGTGAGGAGAGTAACTGAAAGAAAGCTACTGAGAAAAAATTATTTTTAATATGATATAACTTAGCAATATATAATTTAACAAATAGTTGTTTGGGTTTTTGTTTTTGTTTTTGTTTTGAGATGGAGTTTCGCTCTTGTTGCCCACATTGGAGTGCAATGGTGCAATCTTGGCTCACCGCAACCTCCGCCTCCCGGGTTCAAGCGATTCTCCTGCTTCAGCCTCCCGAGTACGTGGGATTACAGGCTAAGTTTTTGTATTTTTAGTAGAGATAGGGTTTTTCCATGTTGATCAGGCTGGTCTCGAACTCCCAACCTCAGGTGATCCGCCCACCTAGGCCTCCCAAAGTGCTGAGATTACAGGCTTGAGCCACCGTGACGGGCCAACAAATAGTTTTTGTATACATTATCTCATTTGATTTTCATATACTAAAAGGAACATATTATTCCCAATTTACATATGAGAAAATTGAGGCTCAGAAAGGTTAATCTTACTTAAAGTGAAAGAGCAGGTCAGTGGCAGCACTAGCATTTGTATTTGCATTGTTTACGTCTTCAGTCTAGCATGCTTTTATCTACCCCCATATGGTTGTCTACACTTCAGTCTGATTTTTACCAATCCCTATTTGTCCAATAATTGTCTCTGTGGCCTGTGAAGGTAATTTCATCATCTGAGTCTCAGACTGACTTTAAACCTTCTACCTGTAAGATTCAATTTTCTGCTATTTCAATTCAGTTGACCTTGCCCATTCTTGGTTGAAGCCTCAGATGCCATTTTTTAAACCACTTAGTTGGATAGTATGTATTTCCATGTTCTATATGAATAAGAATATGTAAATACTAAAAGGGATCATTACTTAAATGTATATATCAATGCCTATTATATGTTAAAAGCACCTTTTCTTCCTTTTTTAGTGTTCGAAAGAATCCTCAAACCAAGAAAATACAAATTACCTCTTCTGTCTTTAAAGTTTCAGCCTACGTAAGTATGAGAGAACTTTTGCAAACAAAGAATTTAATTACTTTTTGTTAATACAGTTGTTACAACTGGAGTTAACAATTAGGACAATGTTATGCCTAGGAGAAAAGACAATGTTATTTAGAGTTTTGTTAAAATTAAAAGTTGATAGAGTATGCTTTTGTTTGGAGAACAGTTTGAACTTTCTTCCCTGGCTCCTTTCTGTCATCTGTATCTAATAACATTGCCTGCTTATTTTAGACCTAAATCTGTGACTCAGATGGAGTAGAACACAGTTCTCTTAGTCTGTCAAACCATCATTTACAGGGCAGATAAATAAGAATGCCCTAAATGTTGACGGGCACGGTGGCTCACTCCTGTGATCCCAGCACTTTGGGAGGCCAAGGCGGGTGGAACAGGCGGTCAGGAGATTGAGAAAATCCTGGCTAGCATGGTGAAACCCTGTCTCTACTAAAAATACAAAAAATTAGCCGAGCGTGGCAGCACACACCTGTAATCCCAGCTACTCGGGAGGCTGAGGCAGGAGAATTGCTTGAACCCAGGCAGCAGAGGTTGCAGTGAGCCGAGGTGGCACCACTGCACTCCAACCTAGGTGACAGAGCAAGACTCCATCTCAAAATAAATAAATAAATAAAATTTAAAAAATAATAATAATAATTTAGGTTTGTCTTTTTCAGGATTCTGCTGGTATGTGCTATCCTTCATCTAAGAATCATGAACAGACATTTTCTTACTTTATTGTGGATCCTATCAGGCGTCATCTTCATGTTTTATACCACTGTTATGGTGTGGGAGACATGTCTTAATGCTCTTTCAAATTATGTACCTCTACTATTTTTTATTTATCATTTTTCTCTTTTAACACTAATAGATAAACATTTACTTTGCAAATTAATTCAAGAAAAATGTAAGGAACCTACTTAGAGCAAAAGAAAGCAAACACCAAGATGCCTTTTTAAAAATTTGTGTGGAATACTAACTGGGGATCAAATTTCATCCCTAATAAAATCTATACCAAAAAAATTGTGGAATTTTTACAAAAAGTTACAAGGAGTTCCTTGTAACTAGAAATCTAGTTCTAATTTGCATTGTGATTCAAGTGAATCCTCAATTTTCCATGTATTTTAATTTATAAGCTAATTAATTCTGGATTGCAAATGTAGCAGAAAACTAAACATTTCTACTACTGATCATTAATATAACTTGTTAGTTTATTTAACTTGTTTCATTTAATTACATTTCTTCATTGCACAAGCATTTACATCTCTAAAGCTAGGAAAAGCATAACAATTCTTTTGCTTTATTTGTTCCACTTAAAAGCCTCAATAAAAAGATAGTGTTCTGGGCCTTGGCACGGTGGCTCACGCCTGTAATCTCAGCACTTTGGGAGGTCAAGGCGGGCGGATTACGAGGTCAAGAGATCAAGACAATCCCGGCCAACATGGTGAAACTCCGTCTCTACCAAAAGTACAAAAATTATCTGGGTGTGGTGGTGCGTGTCTGTAGTCCCAAATACTCAGGAGGCTGAGGCAAGAGAATCACTTGAACCCGGGAAGCGGAGGTTGCACTGAGCCGAACCGAGGTTGTGCCACTGCACTCTAGCCCGGCAACAGAACAAGACTCCATCTCAAAAAAAAAAAAAAAGGTTCTGAAAGTAGTCGTAAACTCTTTTATCACATAATAAATTAAGGCTGCAGCCGTCCCACAGCTAATACAAGAGCTACATGTAAACAGAGAAAGTTGGCCTGATGGTATTAGTAGGCTGTTCAAACAGTGAGAAGCAGGTTATCTTAGTACTGTTCCTTATTTCATTCATAGAATGAATGTATAACCTAGATTTTTGGGTTTTTTTGATGGCAAAAATCATTGACATATATCCCATGGGTCATGGGAAGCCTGTAAGAAATGTTGAGGTTTTGAGGAGGAGCAAGTTTGAAAGATGTGCTTCTGTGTTGTGGGATAAAGATGATAATCTTGGACTTGAACCTGGATTTGAATCTGGAATGCAGCTGGCAATTTGGGTATAGAGCTCAGGAGAAAGAGTATGTTTTACTTCTAATACCTAGCACAATGCCTTAGCATATTAAATGTTTATTGAATGAATAACTACTTTCCAGATATGCTCATAATACCCATAGATTTTTTTAATTACATAAAAACATAAAATCAAGAACCGAAATGTCTGTTTGCTACCAGCTTTGCTGCTTACCTCACAGTTCCCTATGACCTGGAGACCCTTTTGATCAATCAAGCGGCCAATCAATAATTATTTTTGAACACCAAATCTATGCAAGGCACTGGGCAGTTTACTTTGGGGAAACATACACTCCCTATAAACCTATTTAGGAAGGTACTCTTTAAGAGTGTGACTACCAGTAGTGATTGTTACATGAATTCAGAGATAGAAGAGATCACTCTGAGCTAAGATAGGCTTAGTCTGGCTTCTATGGAAAGACTGGTGGGATTTCAACAACGGAAGAGAACAGCAGTTGAAGGGAGTGCATGATGTGGCAGAGTACTCTGGGCCTGGCCTTCAGATGTAAGTTCAGAGGCAACAGATGGGAAAGTGATACTGAGGAATTGCCACTATTTTTTCTCAGCTCTAAAGGTGGAGGTAGATAGGACCTTTGAGGAAAGATTGCTCCATTGTTTTGGAAAAATCGTTTGATGATTTATTTGTGTTTATGTAAATTATCTATATTGTAAGGCATAACAGAATAGTGATAAAGAGTTTGGGCTGGGCTGTCAGGTTGCCTGGATTTTTAAATTTGCCATTACTTGTGTGACCTTGAGCTGGTTACTTAACTCTCTGCACCTTGATTGTCTTTTCTATAAAATGGAAAAAAATAATAGGACTGCCTTGCAGGGCGCAGTGGCTCACGCCTGTAATCCCAGCACTTTGGGAGGTCGAGGCGGATGGATCACGAGGTCAGGAGATCGAGATTATCCTGGCTAATACAAAGAAACCCCATCTATACAAAAAAAAAAAAAAAAAAAGAGCCAGGCGTAGTGGCGGGTGCCTGTAGTCCTAGCTACTCGGGAGGCTGAGGCAGGAGAATGGCTTGAACTCGGGAGGTGGAGGTTGCAGTGAGCCGAGATCGCGCCACTACACTCCAGCCTGGGCGACAGAGCGAGACTCCATCTCAAAAAAAAAACATAAAAATAAAAAAAATAATAATAATAGGACTACCTCATAAGTTTTTTGGAAAATTATATAAATTAATACATATGTTGGGCTTTGAATGATGCCAGGCACATAGTTTAACTGCTCATGAATTTTGGCTGCATTCATTCTCTACTGCGGAAATAAGAAAAAAAAGAGAAACAGTTAACTGTCTGCATAATAATGTAAAGAGCTATCTTCTTGGGGCCAGAATTGCTTTTGTACAGATTATTATTAATTTGACTAGATAGAGTATAAGAGATGGGAAAATGGGTTCTTCTTCTTTGGAGGCCCCAGAGAATGTAGAGGTCCTGAGCATGGACTCCAGGTATTTCTTTGGCAGCATTTGTACACTTGGAACTATTTGCTCAGCTACTTGTCATAATTTGTTTAATATCTTTCATGAAAACCGGTACTGTGTCTGTTTTGTTTACCTTTGTGTCCACAATGTCTAGAACTTGAAAGACAATAAATATCCATTCTCTGACAGACACAGTACTGTTGGTAGAGAGAAATTGGCCTTTGAAGTGCAACTGTGCAGAGTGTGGAAAGTGAGGGGGGGAAAGGTTGGTGCTGAAGGTCATAGATCATCAGCATGGAAGCCTCCTCTGCCGGGGCTGAGCTGGCGGACTCTAGCAGCCTTCATACCTAGATGCCCACCTTAAATTTACTGTACAGTCATCCCTCTAGTTATACTTCAACCTTTTGTTAAATTTTGCAAACTATTATAGTCTGGATTCATACTGTAGTCTGGATTTAGCTGCCCAGCATGGGATTAGATATGCAGCCCAGGAATATGCCTGTGGCAAAGATTGTCCCTAGAGAGCAGTAGCCACAGCCTGTAGAAGCCAGCTTTGTAAAAGCAAACTGTGATCAAGTGAGAGAAGAGGGGTTGTCTGGAGTGAGACAACTGGCCATGGTGACAAGTGACCACAGAATGGTTTTCTGAGACTTTCTGAGAACATTCTTCAAAAATTCCAAAAGCTACTTAAAGAGAGGAGTCTTGCAGAATTGTAATTTGCACATTAAAAAGAGGAACTTAGAGAAGTTGGGATATTTAGGTCACATGAGCAAAAATAAATTCAAAGATACAAAAACAAGGTGATTTGGGGGGACATGAGTACATTTGAGTAGTTAACACTAGTAAGTTCTGTTTTGGAGTTCTGGATAATTAAAGGGAAGATAGATTACCGGGGACTTGGTCACTGAGGGCTGTGGGCACAAAGCTAAGAAATTGAAATCTTTTAAGTAGGTGATGTACAGCAATCATTAAGGACTTTTGAATAGGGGTAGTAGCATCATGAAAGTGATACTCTAGAAAGATCAGTCAGGCAGTGATAAATTGGGGTGAAAAAAGTCCAAAGATCAAATAGAGGTACATAGTAGCTGTCAAAGCACAGAATTAACTGAATTGAGCTCATAGCAATGGTAACATCTCAAGGCATCATGAAGTATGGGACAACAGAATGCTCGATAGAAAAAAAAATCAAATATGGCCCAAAAAAGGGTAGCAGACTGTGTGAATTATTAAATGTTGGTGTTTGACATATTAAGAACTGGAAATTGGGAACTGTGATAGGAAGCTGTGGTCAGAGAGGAAAGCTCCCTTGTCCTGAGCTCTCCTTGTATTCAGATTCACTGGTCTGTCATCCTTGTTCCAACTCATCTCTAACCAGCGTTGGTCCTTAAAACTTTGAAAACTGATCTGAAGGTTCTAGAAACAGACTGGAGGCTTCTTAGGGAAAACTATCTACCCTGAAGGCTTCTCAGTCATCCAGTTAATCAACAAGAATTTTTAAAGAACTACCGTTCATTCTCATGAGTCCTGCAGGTGCTTTTTTTTTTAAGTCGGAGTCTTGCTGCATCGCCCAGACCGGAGTGCAGTGGCGCGATCTCAGCTCACTGCAACCTTTGCCTCCTGGGCTCAACCCATTCTCGGGCCTCAGCCTCCCAAGTAGCTGGGGCTATACCCACATGCTACCATACCTGGCTAATTTTTGTATTTTTAGTAGAGATGGAGTTTCACAATGTTGGCCAGGCTGGTCTTGAACTCCTGACCTCAAGTGATCTGCCCACCTCGGCCTCCCAAATTGCTGGGATTACAGGTGTGAGCCACCATGCCCGGCCCCACAGATGCTTATTGATTACCTGTTATGTTCTGGCCGCTTTCTAGGCACTGCAAATACTCCAATGAACAAAAATTTCTAAATTAGGGAGCTTACATTCTAGTGCCCATAACTGTGTTAGGTGCAATGGGAAAGAGAAAGACTCAATTACTCAAGAAAGTTGGTCTTGTTGGAGACATAAGGCAATCATACATGTTAGTATTACTAATAGTATAAAACAGCACGTAAGTATCAGATGTCTAGCAAAGACCCTAATTGCAAAAAAACTTCAGAAGAAATCATGCCTGTGAAGTAGTCAGGAAATTCTTCAAAATGGATCTAGGAGTCCTATTAGGTAATGGTTTTGAAGAAACAAAGAATGGGGAAAGGTACCTTGAAGAAAGGCAAAAGTCAAGAAAGATTAAACTGTTCCACAGGCAGGAGTATCTTTCCAAAGAAACTTAAAGTTTTGTAGGGATTTCCTTATCTTTCTCCCTTGTATTAACTGAATGGTTAAAATATTAATTGGCGGCCGGGCGCGGTGGCTCAAGCCTGTAATCCCAGCACTTTGGGAGGCCGAGACGGGCGGATCACGAGGTCAGGAGATCGAGACCATCCTGGCTAACACGGTGAAACCCCGTCTCTACTAAAAAATACAAAAAACTAGCCGGGCGAGGTGGCGGGCGCCTGTAGTCCCAGCTACGTGGGAGGCTGAGGCAGGAGAATGGCGTGAACCCAGGAGGCGGAGCTTGCAGTAAGCTGAGATCCGGCCACTGCACTCCAGCCTGGGCGGCAGAGCGAGACTCCGGCTCAAAAAAAAAAAAAAAAAAAATATTAATTGGCAACAAATCAGATTACCTATTTATTTCTATTTTATACTAGCAGCATTGTCTGACATTAATAACTGGAACAAACTAGCATCCCTTATAAGTCAAAGGGTATGGCTCTGGAAGTAGAAAGACAGTCTTATTGTTGTTATTTATGTTATGTATGTATGTATGTATGTATGTATTTATTTTGAGACGGAGTCTCACCCTGTCACTCAGGCTGGAGTACAATGACAAGATCTCGGCTCACTGCAACCTCTGCCTCCTGGATTCAAGTGATTCTCCTGCCTCAGCCTCCCTAGTAGCTAGAATTACAGGCATCTGCCACCATGCCCAACTAATTTTTTAGTAGAGACAGGGTTTCACCATGTTGGTCAAGCTGGTCTCGAACTCCTGACCTCGTGATCCGCCCACCTCAGCCTCCCAAAGTGCTGGGATTACAGATGTGAGCCACCGCACCCAGCCTGTTGTTGTATTTGTTTCTAGTCAAAGTTATTGCTTGACATGTCTTACTTTATTTAATCTTCTCAACTACCCTTTCAAAGTAGGTTAAGTCAGTAGAATCTTTGGTGTTATAAGTGAAATAAAATTTGATCCAAATTGTCTTAAGCAAAAAGTGAATTCATTAGCCCACATAACTGAAGAGTCCCATAGTAGTTTGGCTTGCTTTTTGGTCTGATTTAATGCAAGACCCGTTTTCTCTCTCAGTTCATATTCTCTCTGTTGACTCCATTCTTAGTTTGTGTCTTTCCACATACAAAAATGTTAGTATACCTAACATACATCCTGTCAGTTTTAAAAAACTAGTGGGAAAATAACATCTATCTCAAGATTCCCAAGAATCTCAACAAAAATCCCATCTTGTCACATTGGCTCAAGTGGGGTAGTTTGACCATCTGTTAACTAATCCCTGCAGCCTTAGAAATGCTAGCTTCAGATTGGCCAGATCTGAGATACATACTACTCAGCCAGAGGTGGAATCAACAACATGACAACCAGATGGAAGGAGTAGTGAGAACGCTAAGCTCAAAATGGGGAGGAGCAGTTACTAGAATAAGAGGAGCAGCACTGTATATGAGCAGCATTGCCTGACATTAGGAAAAGGAGTAAGCTAGCTTCCTGCATCAGTCAAGGATGTGCTTATACTTATGGAAGCAGAAGATATGTTATATATCCCAAAAAGTGGATTACCAAGGTTCTATTACATTTCCACTTTATATGAGTAGGCTAAAACTTAAAGAGGTTAAGTAATTTGCCATAGGTCACAGGACAAGTGATTGCTGGGTCCAGGATTTGAACCCAGTTTGGTCTCACTCCAAAGTAACAGATGATTTACAATCCTGGCTTTGCTTGAGAATAATGACGGAAACTTTTTACAAATTCAAATGCTCCCAAACTTATGAGAGGGTTATGTCCGAATAAATGCATTGTAAACTGAAAATATCAGAAGTCAAAAATGCATTTAAGACACCTAACATACCAAACATCATAGTTTAACCTAGCCTGCCTTAAATGTGCTTAGCATACTTATATTAGCCTACAGCTGGGCAAAATCATCTGACACAAAGCCTATTTTACAACAAAGTGTTGAATATCTCATGTAATTTATTGAAAACTGTACTAAAAGTGAAAAATGATGGTTGCATGGGTGCTTGAAATACAGTCCCTATGGAATGTGTATCACTTTTGCACGACTGTAGTCGAAAAATCTCAAGTTGAACCATCGTAAGTTAGGGACTGTATAGATGACTGATCTCTACTTCTGCTTCTGGTGATTGAATCAGTTCTGTAGTGGGTTCCAGACGTTGCTTTTTTCTTTTAAATATGAAAAAAGTGCAGGGAATACATAACATACCCTCCACCCAGATCTGACAGTTAACATTTTACCATATTTAACATTTTTAAATTAAAATTCTTGAGACAAATGTAGATTCACATGCAATTGTATGAAGTAATACAGAGATCCTTTGTATACTTTGCCCAGTTTCCCCCTTAATGGTGACATTGTACAAAACTGTAGTGTAATATCATAACTAGAATACTTACATTGATACTCACTTATCTTATTCAGATTTATCCAGTTTTATTTGTACTCATTTGTGCGTGTGTGTGTGTGTGTGTGTGTGTGGTATGTATATTAAGTTCTATTCAGTTTTATCACCTGTGTAAGTTTTTCTATTCATTAGAGCAGTCAAGATAACGAACAGAGGTTGGGCACAGTGCCTATGGGAGGCCAAGGCGGGAGGATCACCCAAGCCCAGTAGTTCAATACCAGCCTGGGCAACATAGAAAGATCTCGCCTTTACAAAAATTAACATTTTGCCAGGCATGGTGGTGTGTGCCTCTAGTCCCAACTCCTTAGGAGGCTGAGGTAGGAGTATCCCTTGAGCCCAGGAGGTTGAGGCTGCAGTTAGCCTTCTTCATGACACTGCACTCAGCCTGGGCAATAGAGTGAGACCCTGTCTCCAAAATAAATAAATAAAACTTTTTTAAAAGGCCGGGTGCAGTGGCCCATGCCTGTAATCCCAGCACTTTGGGAGGCAGAGGCGGGTGGATCACTTAAGGTCAGGAGTTTGAGACCAGCCTGGCCAACATGGTGAAACCCTATTTCTACTAAAAGTATAAAAATTAGTCAGGTATGGTAGTGGGTGCCTGTAATCCCAGCTACTAGGGAGGCTGAAGCAGGAGAATCACTTGAACCCAGGAGGTGGAGAATTCAGGGAGCTGAGATGGCACCACTGCACTCCAGCCTGGGCAATGGAATGAGACTCCGTCTCAAATAAATAAATAAACAAAATATAAATAAATAAATGAAAATAAAAAGATAATGAACAATTCCAACAACACAATGATATCTCATATTACCTTGTTATAACCACAGTGACCTTGCTCCTGGCCTTACTATATATCTGATATTTGTTATTTGTATATATTTATTTATTTATTTATTTATTTGAGACAGGGTCTCACTCTGTCACCCGGGCTGAAGTGCAGTGGTGCGGACACTGCTCACTGCAGTCTCAAACTCCCAGTCTCAAATAATCCTCCTATTTCAACCTCCCAAGTAGCTGGGACCACCTGGCTAATTTTTTTGTTTTGTTTTGTTTTGTTTGTTTGTTTGTTTTGAGATGGAGTGTCACTCTATCGCGGGATCCCGGCTCACTGCAACCTTTGCCCCTGGGTTTAAACGATTCTCCTGCCTCAGCCTCCGGAGTAGCTGGGATTACAGGCACCTGCCCGGCTAATTTTTGTGTTTTTAGTAGAGATGAGGTTTCAACATCTTGGCCAAGCTTGTCTTGAATTCCCGACCTCCTGATCCACCTGCCTCGGCCTCCCAAAGTGCTGGGATTACAGGCATGAGCCACCACACCTGGCCTTTTAAAATTTTTTAAAGAGTGACGTCTTCCTGTATTGCCCAGGCTAGTCTTGAACTCCTGGCCTCAAGAGATTCTCCTGCGTCAGCCTCCCAAAGTACTGGGATTATAGGTATGAGTCACTACACCCAGCCCTTCTGTATGTTTTATACTTTTACTACATATGTTTCTATTAACATTATATACTGTTATATATATTATATATTATACTGCTTTAAAATTTTGCAAACTTTTATTACTCAGCATTTTTTCAAATTTTACCTGTATTGATACAAATAACTCCTGTTTATCCTTTTTTTTTTTTTTTTTTTGAGACGGAGTTTTGCTCTTGTCACCCAGGCTGGAGTGCAATGGCATAATCTCGGCTCACTGCAACCTCCGCCTCCTGCGTTCAAGTGATTCTCCTGCCTCAGCCTCCGAGTAGCTGGGATTACAGGCACCTGCCACCACACCCTGGCTAATTTTGTATTTTTAGCAGAGATGGAGTTTCTCCATGTTGGTCAGGCTGGTCTCAAACTCTCAACCTCAGGTGATCTGCCTGCCTCAGCCTCCCAAAGTGCTGGGATTACAGGCATGAATCACAGCTCCCAGCCTGTTTATCCATTTTAACTGGATGGCCTTACCATATCTATCCATCTCCCTATTATTAGACATGGTGGTTGCATGAATAATGCTGGAATGAATATCCTTGGGCATGTCTTCCTCTGAAGTGTTCTCTAAGCCTTTATTCTTTTTTTACAGATGAGATCTGTCTGTGTTGCTCAGGCTGGGCTTGAGCTCCTGGATCTCTAGGCTTCTATCTGATAGAATTGATGGTTAGTAGTATATATTCAGCCTTACTAGATATTGACAAGTTGCTCTTCAAAATGATTGCACAAATTTATGCTCCCACTACTGATGTAAGAACTCCCATTTTACAACTTTCTAGATAACACTTAGTATATGTCAAATCTGTATTTTTTTTCAATATGATGAATGTGAAATGGTGGTGTTTTTATTTTTATTTTCATTTTTAGACACGGTCTCACTCTGTCACCCAAGCTGGAGTGCAGTGGCATGATCTTGGCTCACGACAGCCTTGAACTCCAGGGCTCAATCAATCCTCCCATCTCAGCCTCTTGAGTAGACCACAGACACACACCACCATTCCCAGCTAATTTTTTGTATTTTTGGTAGAGACGGGGTTTTACCATGTTGCCCAGGCTGATATCAAACTCCTGAGCTCAAGCGATCCGCCTGCCTCAGCCTCCCAAAGTGCTGGGATTACGGGTGAGAGCCATTGTGCCCAGCCTGAAATGTTTTTTTTGTTTTTTGCTTTTTTTTTTGAGACAGAGTTTCTGTCTTGTTGCCCAGGCTGCAGTGCAATGGCATGATCTCGGCTCACTGCAACCTCCGCCTCCCGGATTCAAGCAATTCTCCCGCCTCAGCGTCCCCAGTAGCTGGGATTACAGGCATGCATTACCACACCCGGCTAATTTTGTATTTTTAGTAGAGATGAGGCTTCTCCATGTTGGTCAGGCTGGTTTCAAACTCCTCACCTCAGGCGATCCACCTGCCTCAGCCTCCCAAAGTGCTAGGATTACAGGCGTGAGCCACTGCACCAGGCCAAAATGGTATTATTTTAATTGGTCTAACTTGTTTATGAGAAAGAGCTTTATTTTGTATATTGCCTTTAAAATGTGTATTCATTCTGGTTGGCAGCTCCAGGGTTTGGAATGACTACTCCACTCTCTACTCCTCTAGTTTAAAAAACCAGAGAGAAAAAGAAAGAAATGAATAGAGAAAAACAAAACAACAAAGGAAAGAATAAAAGACAGGGAAGTATTCTTTTACAGTGAAAGCTGCGTTCATTAACACTAAAAGCTACGTTTAGTGCCACATTTAGCAGTGTCCCAATTGGTAAACTCTAGTAGCTGATATCCTCTAAGGTAAGTCTTCAATCTCCTGACTTGGGACACGTGCCAAGTTCGTTGGAATAAGCAGGCTAAACTTGGTTTAAGTAAGGTTGAAACTTACCATTCCTGCTACACTTGATATTAGCCAAAAGGCTGAAAAGCAATACCATTCCTGCTTATGTTTCTTTCCTCATGCTTTCTCTCTCTCTCTCCCTTTTTTTTTTTTTTTTTTTTTGGCAAAGAGAAAAAAGTAACCTCATGGGGCTTTAACAAACACTATGGATCTATAAATTATATTCCATTTTTTTTTTTTTTGAGACGGAGTCTCGCTCTGTCACCCAGGCTGGAGTGCAGTGGCGCAATCTCTGCTCATTGCAAGCTCCAACCCCGGGTTCATGCCATTCTCCTGCCTCAGCCTCCCGAGTAGCTGGGACTACAGGCACCTGCCCAGCTGAATTTTCTTTTTGTGTGTGTGTGTATTTTCAGTAGAGACGGGGTTTCACTGTGTTAGCCAGGATGGTCTTGATATGACCTTGTGATTTGCCCGCCTCGGCCTCCCAAAGTGCTGGGATTACAGGCATGAGCCACCGTGCCTGGCCTATAAATTATATTATTTATCGGCTTTGCTATTAGAAAGGTATGAGGGTGAAATTAATGTAAAATCATGTATGATAGTATAAGTTAACTTTTAAATTAACTTTTACTTAGCCAATTTTTTAAATCAACTGGCACCCTTTATTCCTTTAATATATTGTAAAATAAAACATTTTGTAGAAAAAACTGGCCAGGCATGGTGGCTCACGCTTGTAATCCCAGCACTTTGGGAGGCCTAGGCGGGTGGATCACCTGACGTCAGGAGTTCGGGACCAGCCTGGCCAACATGGTGTAACCTCGTCTCTACTGAAAATACACAAATTAGCTGAGCATGGTGATGGGTGCCTATAATCCCAGCTACTCGGGAGATTGAGGCAAGAGAATCGCTTGAACCTGGAAGGTAAAAGTTGCAGTGAGCCGTGATAGCGCTACTGCACTGCAGCCTGAGTGACAGAGCCAGACTCCATCTCAAAAAAAAAAAAAAAGAACAAAGAAAGAGAAAGAACTGTGTTTTTAAGTACTTAGTAAATATAAATTTAGACATATCAGTGAAGTTCTAAGGGAACCAAGAGAGAGAGATGACAGTCAAGGATGATCCATAGTCAAAGGCTTCCTTGGGAAGGGAATTGAGGTTTATTTTAAAAGAAATGATAGCCATGGATTGGCTTAGAGGGGGAAAGAATTCTAGGTAGAAAGAATGTTCCATGCTATGGTGCAGAGGTAGGAAATAAATGTGCAATTACAAACTTTCTTGAATAGAGCAAGAGATCTGCCGAAAGAGTAGATTGTTCAAAGAATGTTTATTGGGTGCCAGACACAATTCTAAGCTTGGAGAAACAGTGGTGAACAAAACACATTATCATGGCTCGAAGAAACTTACCATCTAGTGACCGAAAAATATAGTAAAATATATAAAGTAATTATAAATTATGATTATACTAGGAAATAATAGTGGTAAGTCTGAGAAGATTCTTCTGAGGAGGTTAACATTTAAATTGAGACTTAAGCATGTTAATGTTCTCGAAAACAATGATAGCATATGCAAGGGCTCCAAGATGGAATGAATTTGTTATGTTCTAGGACCTGACAGAAGTCATTGTGAATGGAACAAGTCGACAAGAAAGAAAGTGGCATGAATTGAAGTTGGAAAGTTAGAAAGATAGATCACATACCTCTTGTAAGCCAATGAGGGGAGTTTGAAATTTAGCTTAAGTGCAGTGGGAAACCAGTACAAGATTTTAAGCAAGAGAGTGCTATACATTTTTGAAAGATCGAAAGATCACTGTGGCAGTTATGTGGTAAGTAGATTCAAGAGGACATGCAGAAGTAAGGAAACTAGCATCACGGTCTAACGACAAATGAGGGCAGCTTGGACAAGGATGGTTTTGGTGACGATGGAGTGTCATGAGCTGAACTGTGTGCCCCTATCCCCCATATTCATGTGTTGAAATCCTAATCCTCAGTACCTTTGAATGGGACTGTACTTGGAGATAGGTCCTTTGAAGAGGTAATGAAGGCAAAATGAGGTCATTTGGGTGGGCCCTAATTAAATCTGCCTGCTGTCCTTACAAGAGGAAGAAGAACACAGCACAGAAGGACAATCATGTGAAGAAACCGGAAGAAGATGGTCATCTACAGGCCAAGGAGAAAAGTCTTAGAATAAGCAATCCTGCTGGAACCTTGATCTTGGACTTCTAGCCTCCAGGAGTGTGAGAAAATAACTTTCTATTGTTTAAGCCACCAAATCTGTGGTACTTAGTTATGACAGTCTAAAGCAAACTAATATACATGGAAGGAAGTAGGTATATCCAGATGTACTTTTGGACCTGAAACCAATATTACTTGCTGATGGATTGAACTAGGAAAGTCAAGGAGACTCTCAGCCTCCTAGTTATAGAACTTTTATAATAGATCTACCTGACTTTTTTTTTTTTTTTGTGAGACAGAGTCTGGCTTTGTCACCCAGGCTGGAGGGCAGTGGCACTATCTCAGCTCATTGCAACCTCTACCTCCCGGATTCAAGCAATTCTCATGCCTCAGTCTCCCGAGTAGCTGGAATTAACAGGTGTGCACCACCACATCCGTCTAATTTTTGTATTTTTAGTACAGATGGGGTTTCACCATGTTGGCCAGGGTGATTCAAACTCCTGACCTCAAGTGATCCTCCCGCCTTGGTCTCCCAAAGCACTAGGATTTCAGGCATGAGCCACTACATCCAGCCTTGATCTACTTGAAATATTTAACAAGAAACAATCTTGTGAAATAAAAGAGCAACAGTTGATTGAAGGCTTTGAAATCCAGAGAGAAGGACAGGAATCAAATGAAACAGGATGATGTGTGGAAGCCTTGAGAAAAGTGTGTCACACAAATGTAAGTCATTGTTGTTAACTTCATCATGATTGTTTTTACTGTATGATACACTATAGTGATCAAACACAGTTTTGAGTGGGTGAACAAGGGTGAAAATGGTACTTGAGGGAAATGGCTGTAGAATTGAAGAAGATTGATAGAAACAGGAAAGGCCTTATGGAGCCTGGGAAACCAGCCAGGAATTGGCTGCAGAAATTGAGGTATGAGCTGAGAAGTATCTGATGTCCCAGGGAAGGTCAAAGGGATTGGAGATATTTCAGTAAAACATATACACATTTATATACATAAATACATTAAATAGCTAGAGGCCAAAAGGAAAAATGTGACCAAACTGTATGTCATTTTCTGTATAGGCAGTAATCTTATTTAGAGTGATTTTCTTTCTTTCTTGTTTTTTTTTTTTTTTGAGACAGAGTCCCACTTTTGCCCAGGCTGGAGTGCAGTGGTGCGATCTTGGCTCACTGCAACCTCCGCCTCCTGGGTTCAAGCGATTTTCCTGCCTCAGCCTCCTGAGTAGCTGGGGTTATATGTGCATGTCACCATGGCTGGCTAATTTTTGTATTTTTAGTAGAGACGAGGTTTCAACATGTTGGCCAGGCTAGTCTCGTACTCCTGGCCTCAAGTGCTCTGCCCACCTCAGCCGCCCAAATTTCTGGGATTACAGGCTTGAGCCGCTGTGCCTGATCTAAAGTAATTTTCTTTTTAAAACCTTTTTGGAGCAAGGCAAGTGGCTTGTGCCTGTGCTATCAGCTACTGGGGAGGCTGAGGCAGGAAGATCGCTTGACCCCCAGGAGTCTGAGGCTTCAGTACACTATGATCATGCCTGTGAATGGCCACTGCACTCTAGCCTGGGCAACATAATGAGACCCTGTCTATAAAACAAAAAAGAAAGGCCGGGCCTGATGGCTCACACCTGTAATCCCAACACTTTGGGAGGCCAAGGTGGGCGGATCACGAGGTCAGGAGATTGAGACCATCCTTGCTGATACTGTGAAACCCCGTCTCTACTAAAAATACAAAAAAATTAGCCAGGCATGGTGGCCGGCGCCTGTAGTCCCAGCTACTCGGGGGGCTGAGGCAGGAGAATGGCGTGAACCTGGGAGGTGGAGCTTGCAGTGAGCCGAGATCACGCCACTGCACTCCAGCCTGGGCGACAGAGCAAGACTCCATCTCAAAACAAAGCAAAAACAACCTTTTTGGGGTCAGGATCCATGCCTACCACAATGCTTTCTGCATAAACGTAATAAATGCTTGTATATTAGAGATGTAATCGCTCATATTTCATCTTATTTTAAAAGGTAGTAGATAGTATGGTGAGATATCTCTAGACTAGGAACTGGAAGTTCTGGCTCTGCCACTGGTTAATGATTTGCTTTGGGCGAATCATTTAAACCAGCACTGTCCAAGAGAAATTTCTGTGATGAAGAGACGATTATCTATATCTGTGCTATCTACCACAGCTGCTAGCCACATGTGTGGCTACTGAGCACTTGAAAAGTGGCTAATGTGACTAAAGAACTGAATTTTTTGTTAAAATATGACTAGCGGCTGCCATATTGGATGATGCAGATTAACCTCCCAAGTCCTTGAGTTCTGTAAAATGAGGAAGTTAAGTGATCTCCTTTGCCTTTTAGTTCTAAAATGTTCTTTTCTGAATTCAGCACAATAAATACATGGGCACAAGAGAAGAGCTTACATTTTTATTTCCTAATAAAAAATATTTTTAAAGAATGTTAAATTATACACTTTTTATATATAGAAAATCTTGATACATTTTAATCAATTGTATATACACAAATGATGTTTTGGACTGTCCGTAGCATATATCATGACATTAATAAATAGAGAAGAGGCCGGGTGAGGTGGCTCACGCCTGTAATCCCAGCACTTTGGTTAGGTCAACGTGCGCAGATCACCTGAGGTAGGGAGTTCAAGACCAGCCTGACCAACATGGAGAAACCCTATCTCTGCTGAAAATACAAAATTAGCTGGGCGTGGTGGCATGGCACATGCCTGTAATCCCAAGTACTCGGGAGGCTGAAGCAGAAGAATCGCTTGAACCCAGGAGGCAGAGGTGGGGGTGAGCCGAGATTGCGCCATTGCACTCCAGCCTGGGCAACAAGAGTGAAACTCCGTCTCAAAAAATAAATAAGAACGTGGACTGCTTGGAGAGGCTTCAGAGGGCTGTGAGATGATTAAAGAGTTGAGAAACAGACTGAGTAAAGGTTAAGGGACCCAGATTGTTTAGAAAAAAGATTGAGGGAATAATGATTACATTCAAGTATATGAAGGGTTATTAGACAGAAATGGTATCTAGCTGTTCTCCACTTATTAGACAAAACACTAGGAACTTAGGTTAAAGAGGAAATAAGTGGATATTAGAAGGCACTTTCAGAGAGTTGAGAGTTGATGTATTAAATTATCAAAAGAAATTTAGTGTTTTATTTTTATTTTTATTTATTTATTTATTTTTGAGATGGAGTCTTGCTCTGTCACCCTGGCTGGAGTGCAGTGGCATGATCTCGGCTCACTGCAACCTCCACCTCCCAAGTTCAAGCGATTCTCCTGCCTCAGCCTCCCAAGTAGCTGGGATTACAGGTGCCCACCACCAAACCCAGCTAATTTTTGTATTTTTAGTAGAGACAGGGTTTCACCATGTTGGCCAGGCTGGTCCTGAACTACTAACCTCAGGTGATCCGTCCTCCTTGGCCTCCCGAGGTACTGGGATTACAGGCATTAGCCACTGCGCCCAGCCTAGTGTTTTCTACTTAATAGTTTTTTTGTTTTGCTTTTTTGATACAAGGTCTCTCTCTGTTGCCCAGGCTGGAGTGCAGTGGCACGATATCGACTCACTGCAACCTCCATCCCCTGGGCTCAAGTGATCCTCCCACCTCAGCCTCCCAAGTAGTTGAGACCACAGGCATGCTCCACCATGCTTGGCTAATTTTTATATTTTTTTTGTAGAGATGCGGTTTTGCCATGTTGGCCAGGCTGGTCTCGAACCCCTAAGCTCAAGAGATCCACTGGCCACAGCCTCCCAAAATGCTGAGATTACAGGCCTGAGCCACTGCACCGGCCTACTTGACGGTTTTAAAAACGTAATTGTGCGGCCGGCACGGTGGCTTATGCCTGCAATCCCAGCACTTTGGGAGGCCCAGGCAGGCAGATCATGAGGTCAGGAGTTTGAGACCAGCGTGGCCAACATGGTGAAACCCTATCTCTACTAAAAATACAGAAATTAGCTGGGCATGGTGGCATGCACCTGTAGTCCCAGCTACTCGGGAGGCTGAGGCAGGATAATCTCTTGAACCTGGGAGGCAGAGGTTGTGATGAGCCAAGATCGCACCACGGCACCCCAGCTTGGGCAACAGAGCAAGACGATGTCTCAAAAAAAAAAAAAAAAAAAAAAATTGTGCTATGTTATGTTGAAGATATGTGTATGACGAAGCAGCAGTCACAAAATTTTAAAACTATAAACATGGCTGGGTGTAGTGGCTCACGCCTGTAATGCCAGCACTTTGGGAGGCCCAGGCGGATGGATCACTTGAGGTCAGGAGTTCAAGACCAGCCTGGCCAACATGGTGAAATCTTGTCTCTACAAAAATAGAAAGATTAGTCGGGCATGATGGCACACGCCTGTAGTCCCAGCTACTCAGGAGGCTGAGGCAGAAGAATCCCTTGAACCCAGGATGCGGGGGTTGCAGTGAGCTGAGATCGCACCACTGCACTTCAGCCTGGGTGACAGAGTCTCCATGTTAAAAAAAAAAAAAAAAACTACCAACAAATTGGAATCACTGCTTAAGAGATGTTTTAAAATAGGATTAATTGTCAGCTTTCAGGTAGGATTCAAGACCTCAGTTTGTAAGATCCTTTACAACATGAATATATTATGAATCAGATAGATATTTTCAATTATCAATTAAATACATATTATATGCTAGATATAGATATTTGTGGGGAAAATGAGATTAAAGGATTTGCCTATAAAATGAAGACATTTACTTTGATGCATAATGTTTACAAAAGGTGATTAATATTAATAGAACAAAAACAGAATGTAGAAGATAATATAAAGCAGTGGATCTCAAACGTCAGCATGCACCAGAACCACTTAGAGGGCTGGTTAAAACGCAGATTATGCTGGGCACAGTGGCTCATGCCTGTTATTCCAGCACTTTGGGAGGCTGAGGTAGTTGGATCACCTGAGGTCAGGAGTTCAAGACCAGCCTGACCAACATGGAGAAACCCCATCTCCACTAAAAATACAAAATTAGCTGGGTTTGGTGGCACACGCCTGTAATCCCAGCTACTTGGGAGGCTGAGGCAGGAGAATTGCTTGAACCCAGAAAGTGGAGGTTGCAGTGAGCCGAGATCGCGCCATTATACTCCAGTCTAGGCAATAAGAGCGAAACTTTGTCTCAAAAAAATAAATAAAAATAAACTCCAAAAAAACCCAGATTGCTGTGTGCACCTCCAGAGTCCCTGATTTCATTGGTCTGGGTTATGGCCAGAGATTAGTGATGCTGATGCTGCTGGTTTAGGGACCACACTGTGAGAATCATTGATAGATAATCATGGAATATATTTAATATATTTAGAAGACATCTTTACATTTTTTAGTATAATTTAGTAAAGTATAGTAAATAATGAGATCTGGTAGCCTTTATTTTCAAGCCGGGATGTGGAAAAGTACAAGCCTGAATCTGATAACTGGTATTGTATATAGCATTTGAGAGACTATTTGAGGGGCCTATTTGGTGCATGCCACACCCAGTTCTGCCCTAAGCATGAAGGGCCTCATACTCCAAAATTCTTCACACCCGGCTATTCGGCCCTACTTTAATTTCTCTCATAAGGATAACTTTAGCTAGATTTTAGAAGAAAAATAAATCTAATTGGAAATTAATTTTTACTGTAGCACATGACTTTATATTTTAAAAAAAGAAGCTGATTAACCAAAATGCATCTATAGTTGGAATAATATGAAAATGACATATATTTGAAAGGAGTAAGCCTTTCTGGAAGAGGCCTGACATCTCCAACATACCAAACAAACAAATAAAAAGTATTGAACAAATTAGCTCAATATACAAACCAGGGTCAGAGAAGCCAGTTAAATGTTGGCTTCTTTTTTTTTTTTGAGGCAGAGTCTCTCCCTGTCACCCAGGCTGAAGTGCAGTGGCGCAATCTTGGCTCACTGCAACCTCCGCCTCCTGGGTTCAAGTGATTCTCCTGCCCCAGCCTCCCAAGTAGCTGGGATTACACGTGCGTGCCACCATGCCCAGCTATTTTTTTCTATCTTTAGTAGAGATGTGGTTTCACTATGTTGGCCAGGTTGGTCTCAAACTTTTGGCCTCGTGATCCTCCTGCCTCTGCCTCCCAAAGTGCTGGGATTACAGGCGTGAGCCATCATGCCTGGCCAACTGTTACTTTTAGTCCATCAAAAACATTTGAGCTTACAGACAAATGCAGTAGCATTTAGTCCATGTTGTGATGTCTTGGAGATATATGGTATAGAAACATCTGTCTGGTCTGTGGAGGCTGAATTTTCAAAATTAGAATCATGGCAGCAAGTTAGTTGTTTGAGATTCAACCGTATCTTCATTTTTGGCCTCCAACATCTCTCTCCTTACCTCTCTCCCCTCCCTCTTTTGCACATTTATTGAACACCTGTTATTTGTTGAGCATTGCTGTCATGGGGATATAGAGATGGGAGATACTGTTGCAGAAGCACTCAGAGGAGTGCTGGGGACACAAACATGTATGTAAACTGTTACAACAAACTATGGTAAATGCCATGATGGAGACAAAAGTTAGATTCTTTGAGAGCCCAGAGGTGAAGCCCCTTGCCTACTCTGGGGTGGGGACCGATGAGCAGGGGAGAACCATGAGGGCAGTCTGTTAGAGGTTAAGTCTTCAAGGTTGAGTTTCAGGGGAAACTATGTGAAAAGGTGGCAAGTGAGTTCCAAGCAGCAGTAAAAACATCTGCAGTGGCAAAAGGATGAGAGGAAAAATGGCTCACTCAAGAAACCAAAAGTGGTTCAATATGTCTGGAAAACAAAGCAGACATAGAAGAGGAGTGGCAAAAGATAGGTTGAGGAGAGCAGCAAGGACCAGAATGGTTAAAAGCCTCATATGCCATTCTAAGGGGACTGAATTTGTCCTGAATGGTATCACACCTTGATCAGACTTACATGTTGGGAAGCTCACTCTGACATCAAAATAGAAATCTGATGGAGCCAGGTAAAACTGGAAGCAGGAGGCCGGGAGCAGTGGCTCATGTCTGTAATCCCAGCACTTTGGGAGGCCAAGGTGGGTGGATCACCTAAGGTCAGGAGTTAGAGACCAGCATGACCAACATGGTGAAACCCCGTCTCTACTAAAAATACAAAAATTAGCTGGGTATGGTGGCATGCGCCTGTAGTCCCAGCTACTCGGGAGGCTGAGGCAGGAGAATCGCTTGAACCTGGGAGGCAGAGGTTGCAGTGAGCCAAGATTGTGCCACTGCACTCTAGCCTGGGTGACAGAGTGACACTCTACCTCAAAAAAAAACAAAAAACAAAAAACAGAACTAGAACCAGGAGCATGATTTTGGTGGTTCTGCCAAAAAAAAAAAAAAAAAAGATGAGAAGTGAAGTATTACAGAAGTGAAAACGGGCATGTGGTTGGGTGGTAGACTTTCAAATATCTGAAACAAAGTTAACACAAATGAGTAATAAGTAAGTTGTAAGTGATGGTGAGAAGAAGGTGATTAAGGGGATGCCCAGTTTTCTGGCTTAAACAAGCATCTGGACCATGATGCCATTAACTGAGCTGGTGAATCAGAAGAAGGATGTGGCTTGTGAGGTTGTGTACATGGCTGGTGATGGAGGAGGGTAGAGGTAAAGAGTTCACTTTTAATTAATTAATTAATTAATTAATTTCTTGAGACAGAGTCTCACTCTGTCGCCCAGGCTGGAGTGCAATGGTGTAATCGCAGCTCACTACAACCCCTACCTCTCATGTTCAAGTGATTCTCAGTGCCTCTACTTCCCAAGTAGCTGGGACCACAGGTGTGTGCCACCAGGCCCAGCTAATTTTTGTATTTTTAGTAGAGACAGGGTTTCACTCTGTGGGCCAGGCCAGTCTCGAACTCCTGACCTCAAGTGATCTGCCTGCCTTGGTCTCCCAAAGTGTTGGGATTACAGGCGTGAGCCACCACACCTGGCCAAGAGTTCACTTTTAGATGTATTGAGTCAAAGGTAAATGAACAAAAAGTGAAGTAAACAGGCATGTGGATTGCTCTTTCCAAAAATGTACCTGTGAAGGGAAGAACTGGTGAGGATGTAGACATATTTATGTAGGTCAGGGAATGAATTTTTTTTTTTTTTTTGAGATGGAGTTTCGCTCTTGTTGCCCAGGTTGGAGTGCAATGGTACGATCTCAACTCACCACAACCTCTGCCTCCTGGATTCAAGTGATTCTCCTGCCTCAGCCTCCTGAGTAGCTGGGATTACAGGCATGTGCCACCATACCCGGCTAATTTTTGTATTTTTAGTACAGACGGGGTTTCTCCATGTTGGTCAGGCTGGTTTGAACTCCCGACCTCAGGTGATCCACCCGCCCTAGCCTCTCAAAGTGCTGGGATTACAGGCATGAGCCGCCACGACTGGCCAGGGAAAGACTTTCAAGACTTTTGTATATGGTGTCCTCCGTATCTCTGAGCAATTGGAGAAGATGTCATTTTCTGCAGGGCAGGGGGATAATGAATAAATGTGATGAGTTGTGTGACCAAGTTTAGAATAGCTATATCATACGAGAAAAGGCTAATTACAGATGCAAGGAAACATGGTTTGGTTAGAGACTATAAATGTGGAAGGACACTAATCCATTCACCTGTGAGATTCCCTTCTGTTGGCCCCAGAAACCAAGGTGTTAGCCAGGCTTCTTGGAGGCTGGAAGACAGCTGACCACTTCTTTCAAGTTCCCAGTGTACTTAGCATGCCAGAATGCCAAGAGAAGGTTCTAAAACATAAGTATGTTTCAAACGTTTACATTTAACAAGTTAATACTTTTAACATGGGATAATTACAAAGAAAAAAATTGTGATATTCACCAGATAGTTATAGAATTTACTTAAACTATTTTTTTTTTTTTTTTTTTTTGAGATGGAGTCTCCCTCTGTCACCCAGGCTGGAGTGCAGTGGCGCAATCCCGGCTCACTGCAACTTCTGCCTCCTGTGTTCAAGTGATTCTCCTGCCTCAGCCTCTGGAGTAGCTGGGATTACAGGCATGCGCCACCACACCCTGCTAAGTTTTGTATTTTTAATAGAGACAGGGTTTCACCATGTTGGCCAGGCTGGTGTCAAACTCCTGACCTCAAGTGATCCACCTGCCTCGGTCTCCCAAAGTGCTGGGATTACAGGCGTGAGCCACAGTGCCGGCCTTTTTTTTTTTTTTTTTTTTTTTGAGATGGCGTTTCACTCTCGTTGCCCAGGCTGGAGTGCAATGGCGCGATCTTGGCTCGCTGCAGCCTCCACCTTCCAGGTACAAGTGATTCGCCTGTCTCAGCATCCCAAATAGCTCAGATTACAGGCATGTGCCACCAAGCCTGTCTAATTTTTTTGTACTTAGTAGAGACGGGGTTTTACCGTATTAGTCAGGCTTGTTGCAAACTCCTGACTTCAGGTGATACATCCTTCTCAGCATCCCAAAGTGGTGGGACCACAGGTGTGTGCCACCACACTCAACCTACTTAAACTATTAATTCATAATATGTTATAGATAGGGTCATTTGGTAATGAGACAAAGTTTGAAGTTCTACAAAGAGTGCCTCCTTGTAATTGTATAGTGTAGGCATATCTTTGGGAAGGTATACCTGATTTGGACAAAATGTCAAAAGTTTTCATTGAAGCTTCTCATGAATGTGGGGCTAGGGCCCCATAAGCTTAGGTGTTGGAATAAAACACAGAAAACCAGATTAAAACAGTTTAACAGATTCAGTTCATTAAAATCCATGAGAATGGGATTGAAGACTTAGATAATTGTGAGACGTTTATTATTATTATTATTGTTTTTTGAGATGGAGTTTCGCTCTTTTGCCCAGACTAGAGTGCAGTGGCACGATCTTAGCTTACTGCGACCTCCGCCTCCTGGATTCAAGTGATTCTCCTGCCTCAGCCTACCAAATAGCTGGGATTACAGGCCACCTGTAATTATAGACACAATTACATACATTGTGCCACCATGCCTGGCTAATTTTTGTATTTTTAGTAGAGACAGAGTTTTGCCATGTTGGCCAGGCTAGTCTTGAACTCCTGACCTGAGGTGATCCACCCACCTCAGCCTCCCAAAGTGCTGGGATTATAGGCATAAGCCACCATGCCCAGCATGGGAAGTTTAAACAATGAATTATGATTTCCAAACAGAATTGGCAAGGATGTTATCTTAGGCTGTTTGTGCTGCTATAACAAAATACCACAGACTGGATAATTTATACAAACTAGAATTTTATTTCTCACAGTTCTGGAGGCTGGGAAGTCCAAGATCAAGGCAGCAGCAGGTTTGCTGTCTGGTGACAGCTGCTTTCTGCTTCCAAGATGGTGCCTTGTTGCTACATCCTCTTAAAGGGATGAAAGCTGTGTCCTCACACAGCAGACAGATGAAAGGTCAAAACAGCTGAATGCTGTGTGAAGCCTCTTGTATAAAGTTCTTAATCCCATTTAGAAGGGAGGAACCTTCATGACCTAATCATCTCCCAAAGGCCCCACCTCTTTAATACCGATGCATTGGAGACGTTTCAACATGAATTCTGGAGAGACACAAACATCCAAACCATAACAGAAATGAAAAGGGAAGGGAGTGATAGGTTGCAGAAAAGGGAGAGGTGAAGGATAAATGAGGTGCGAGTAATGAAATAAGAGAACCAGATGATTATTAAGAATATGGTATACCATAGTCTGACTTCATTACTGGAGTATTTCTGATGATGACAGAGTACAGACAAACAGGTAGGTGGCTAAAGTGAAGTAGAGGTGAGGGTCCATTGTAGTTGAGAGGTCAAGTAATTGGGAGATGAGTATTTTGATCTACCTGGAGCGATCTACCTGGACATTGAAAATGATTCAGGATAAGCGTGAATCTTTGTATGAAGAAGGTGACTCCCTATTTTAAGATGTTGTCAACAGATAATTGCCCCACAAAATGGGCAGAAGAGGAAGGGAGTAGACAAAGGATTGAATATGTTATCTTTATCCCCTACTACACTGTGGCTGAAATTGTATA
Organism: Trachypithecus francoisi; assembly: GCF_009764315.1. Taxonomy (NCBI): domain Eukaryota; kingdom Metazoa; phylum Chordata; class Mammalia; order Primates; family Cercopithecidae; genus Trachypithecus; species Trachypithecus francoisi. Next base: position 92,277,271 of record NW_022681473.1, read on the forward strand.
AACGAGGAATAGGAAGTTCCAAAATCTTGGTTGATGATACAGAAGTGCTTACAGAACATAGTCACTCTAAAGACCCTTTCACTCCACTTATCAAAGTAATTTTGTCCTCATTTTAATGGCAGGCGAAACAATATTGAACAAAGCAGCCTCTGCTGTACCTTAAGCCCTTTAGCTAGTGTTCATAGTAGTAAATGCTCTAGTGAAAGGACAGCTTCCATTCCAATCCCAGGTTTTCAATCACTTTGGTTCTTTTTTTGAGACAGAGTCTCACTGTGTTGCCTAGGCTGGAGTGCAGTGGTTTGATCTCAGATCACTGCAACCTCCACCTCCTGGGTTCAAGTGATTCTCATGCCTCAGCCACCTGAGTAGCTGGGACTACAGGCACATGCCACCACACCTGGCTAATTTTTGTATTTTTTGTAGAGACAGGGTTTCACCATTTTGGCCAGACTGGTCTTGAACTTCTGACCTCAAGTGATTCCCCTGCATTAGCCTCCCAAAGTGCTGGTACTACAGGCATGAACCACCACGCCCAGCCCACTTTGGTTCCTAAAGTTTTCTTTCAAGTAAAGTTTTTAATGCACAGTTTCTGCCCAAAGATTTTGTTTGTGTGGATTATTGGATAGGAGAGGAAGGGATTACCAACAGGGTCCCTAAGGCTGTGCTTAGAAAGAGAGGGTTGCTGCAAGGAGAGGCTATGTTACTACCTGTGAAGTCATCTGTGAATATGGGACAACAATGACAACTGACATTGATGCGCAACTCACTGCACGTCCTAAACTAGGCTAAGTGCATTATATCCATTGACTCATTTAATGCCCCAGCAACTATGAGGTAGGTGTTATTACCTCTGATGCTGATATTAAAGAACAGGAAATAAATAACTTGTCCAAAATCTCACAGCTAGTAAATGGCAGAACTGGGACCTGAACTCAAAACTCTGTAACTCCAGAACCTACAAGTTTGTCGTTAGATGCACTTGACATTTAGGAGTGGGAACAAATCCAAGAACTAGTCATGGGTGTCATTTACTCTGATCCTTTTCTTCAGACAGGAAACGGGGGGTTCAGAGTAGTTGATTGGAATCTTCTGTTAGAATTTTGAGTGTCCGAAGGCTGCTCCTTTGGCCGAGCCCTACCACACCAAGTGATACAGATCCTTCAGAATTCTCCTGGGCATGTTCTGGCTGGAGGAAGAGATTATCTTTTTGCTCCCGGACTTTTTCCTTGCTTAATCCTATTTATACCTCTGTTTCACTAGCATTGTAGACAAAATCATTAAAACAAGAAAGCCAGATTTCCTTAGAATGGGCTAGTGCATTTAAAATTAGACTGACGTTGCACAATCCTATGAATATACTAAAAAAAAAACCAAAAAAAACCCCACTGAATTGCTTAAATATACAAATATGTACAAATATTACAAAAACTGTATGGTATATGAATTACATCTCAACAAGGATGCTTAAAAAAAAAAAAAACCAGAGTGTGACTTAAACAACATATTTCCATTGTTTTTGAGTGGCTTCCAATGGGCTCCTTGTACATCAGGTGCCTGGGGTGACCTACTTGCCCATTCATTTCTTATTCAGTCCACATTAACGGAGTCTACTCTTGGGCCAGGCACAGGGATAGCAGGGGTAGGCACCTAGCTCCCTGAAGATGAAAGGCAGGTACAGAGGAATGAATGCTTGTACCTGAAAAAGCACTGATATTTTGGGTTGAGGCTTCCAGGGACTATGTTGCAAACTCGAGTACTAAAACAGTTGATGTGATTTCACTGTTTAGAAAATGTAGTGTTTTTGTTTCTTTTAATAAGTTACACTGACTCACAGCCCTGGTCTCAAAGCTTCAATTACAGTAACCGTTTACCCCTTTCAAGTGAGTTTTCGCATAATAACAGATAAGTGAAACAGAATTACAAAATAAAGTTAATGCTGAAAACAATGGACCTTTATTAACAGTGCCGTCTCACCGTATATATTTTAACTCCCATCTATCCTGGCGGCTTTAAGCCCGCACTGGCGCTCCGCTCGGTCAAGCCGGGGTAACGCGGCGAAGAGGAGGTGGGTTCGCACATCCTCTCTCCACTTCTTTCGGCCTTGGCCCTTTCGCAGGTCCAGGCGAGCTGGAAGCGCCTTTCCCGAGCACGGGCGGGGAAAAGGGGCCCAGCGGGGCGGAAGGACTTCCTGCGGCCAAGGGCGGCCGCGGTCTCTGCAGAGAGCACAGTTTGGCCCGGGAATGGAACCAGCGTTTGTGGTTCGCGGCGTAGAACACAGGGCACGCTCCGGTCCCCTGCCCGGCTGAGCGCGGGCGAAGGGCGGACCGGACCGGACCAGGGCGAGCGGGTCACGTGCAACCGGGAGAGGCGCCGCAGGCTGGGAGTGTGCAGGAATGTAGCAACTTGCAGAGAAAAGTTTCCCTGCGCTGCCGGCCGGGCCCCGGTGCGGGCGGGCGCGCAGAGGAAGGAAGAGCCGAGAGGAGGCGGGGCCGCGGCGGCGCGGGCGGGCGCTTCTCACAACTTTAGTTTTGGCGTCTGAGGCGAGTTTCTGTCTCAGTCGGGCGCAGCCGCCGCCAGGGAAAAGAAAGGGAGGAAGGAAGGAACAAGAAAAGGAAATAAAAGAGAAAGGGGGAGGAGGGGAAAGGCAACGAGCTGTCCGGCCTCCGTCAAGGGAGTTGGAGGGAAAAAGTTCTCAGGCGCCGCAGGTCCGAGTCCCTCGCAGCCCCTCCCGAGGCGCAGCCGCCAGACCAGTGGAGCCGGGGCGCAGGGCGGGGGCGGAGGCGCCGGGGCGGGGGATGCGGGGCCGCGGCGCAGCCCCCCGGTCCTGAGAGCGAGGAGAGCGCCGCTCCCGCCGCCCAGCACCGCCCGGCCCGCAGCCGTCGCCGCTTCTCCACCTCGGCCTGTGGAGCCGGGGCGTCCGGGCGGAGCCCTCGCTCGCCTGGTTTAGGGGGTGCGCGTCGGGGGAGGCAGAAGCCATGGATCCCGGGCAGCAGCCGCCGCCTCAACCGGCCCCCCAGGGCCAAGGGCAGCCGCCTGCGCAGCCCCCCCAGGGGCAGGGCCCGCCGTCCGGACCCGGGCAGCCAGCACCCGCGGCGACCCAGGCGGCGCCGCAGGCACCCCCCGCCGGACATCAGATCGTGCATGTCCGCGGGGACTCGGAGACCGACCTGGAGGCGCTCTTCAACGCCGTCATGAACCCCAAGACGGCTAACGTGCCCCAGACCGTGCCTATGAGGCTCCGGAAGCTGCCCGACTCCTTCTTCAAGCCGCCGGAGCCCAAATCCCACTCCCGACAGGTAACCTCGTCGCCCCTCTCCCCGCTTCCCCGTCGGGCGGGCCTCAGACCGGGGGGGCGCTCGGGAGCCGCGGCCGCCAGCTCTGGCCAGGGGAGGGGGTCCCGCGGCGAAGTGGAGGAACTGGAGTCGTCCGCTCGACCGCGGTGACCAGCTCCCCACTCCTCCCAGAGTCCGGGGCTGAGATTTGTTTTTCCCTTCGGAGTTTCTCTCTGCGGTTGCAGCCCCGGGGGGCGTGCTTTCCCTCCTTCCTTTCTTTCTTCCCGGGGTTCCCGGGAGGTTGGCGGGAGTGGAGGAGGGTTGGGGAGGAAGGAAGGGGGTGGGGAGAGCCGAGCCTGGGCCGCGGTGGGCTTGCACAATGCGCGCGCCTCCGCGCGCTCCGCACCTTCGCTCCCGCCGGGGCCGGGCCGGGAAAGGGGGAGGGGGGCCTCTGGCATTTGTGTGTGGGTGAGTTGCCAGCGGCGGCCGAGTTTGTGAAGTTGAGCCCTGGGCCCCTTTCCTTTGCGGCCTCTCGGTCCACTTCAGTCTCCTGGGGGAGTCAAATAATTGTTCTCTTGTTTTCTAGTGTTGATTAGAGGTGGGGGTAGAACCGGTCCATTTAGTTTTTTGCTCTTTCTTTCCCTCCCCCCCCACCGGTTCCCCCCCCCCTCCCGTAAGCATTTATTTTCCTCGCGGCTCAGGCGATTTCTGAATACAGGTTTCGGGCTTCCCCAGCCCAGACTTTCCTGGAAGTTGTTTATGGAGTTCTTTCACCCCTGCGCTTCCCTTGTGTCTTGGAACTTGGGTCGGCTCGCTCTTATCAAACTTAGTAGGTTGCGTGTTGGTTTCCCGATTGTAGGCTATTATTTACAGACGGCTGAAAAGCTTTTGAATTAGCCACATCTGTACGTTGCGCAGGAACTGAGTTGCGCTTTACAGTACCGAGGTTTTAACACAAGCCTTTGATAATACACTGCGGGTTGACTCATAGGCCAAGTCCTGCCTAGTTCAACTGTGATTAAAAGTTAATGTTTGGGAAGCGATGACTAATTCTAGGATCGCCATTGCTTTTTAATTCTTATTGCGGATATGAACATGGCTGCTTTTCCACATACACAACGTTCGATTATTTTGCCAGCTTGATTCAGCATAGAAGTGAAACTATTTATAATGAGAGTGTTAACATTCCGATAGGTCCCAGTGGATTTGTTTAGTATAGGGTTCTCTTTCCTTCTTTTCTTTTTTCTTCTTCTTCTTTTTTTTTAAAGAACTTGCTTCAGGCTAAACTTCAGCATAGGAACTTTGCCCAAAAGTTAATAGGTTTTCCAAATACTGCAATGTAGTTAGCCCACTCTGGCTGTAACTTGAGTGGAAAAAAGAGTTACCGCCCCCACTCCCATTCCCTCTCCTATTTGCAGGCCTGTTGTATATTCTTCTGTCAGAGACCACAGGTTTTGGAACTCAGAAAAACTCACTTAACCTGATGACAAAAACCCGGGTTAAGGAGGAGGAAGGAAGGAAAAACAATTTAGCTGCCTGCCTAAACACTTCAATTTGTCAGAAGTAGACTTAGCTATACTTTTTTTCTTACCCCTGGAAGTGGGTTTATGGACTCATTGTAGGTAAATGTATGTTGGCATGCATCCTACAGACTACACGGTATTTTTTCAAAGTATAATACACATAGATTGGATCCCCCATTTTGTGACAAAGAGTCACAACTGGAAAGTGTACTTTTTCTTCTAGTAAATAATTTTTTTTTTTTTTTGAGACGGAGTCTCGCTCTGTTGCCCAGGCTGGAGTGCAGTGGCCGGATCTCAGCTCACTGCAAGCTCTGCCTCCCGTGTTCACGCCATTCTCCTGCCTCAGCCTCCCGAGTAGCTGGGACTACAGGCTCCCGCCACCTCGCCCAGCTAGTTTTTTTTTGTATTTTTTTAGTAGAGACGGGGTTTCACCATGTTAGCCAGGATGGTCTCCATCTCCTGACCTCGTGATCCGCCCATCTCGGCCTCCCAAAGTGCTGGGATTACAGGCTTGAGCCACCTCTCCCGGCCTTAGTAAATAATTTTTACAAGAATTTATATCCAGCAGTTCTAAAATTCATAAGATATTATAGTTTTGTTTTTTAATAAGTTTTTAACTAAGTGTTGCTCATCTGTAAATTGGACTTTTATTTCTGCTAGTGATTTTCTAAATCATACTTATTCTGATGGGAAACTCAGAAAGTATATCACTTTAAGGCATTAATGACTCTACTGAGTCCTTCCGGTTTCCTTAACCTTTGTGAATCTAGGAAATTCTAACTTTTTGATAATCAAACTCTAATTCTAATTAAAAACATTTTAAAAACTATGCAAGATTATGAATAGTAAAATGTAGGTTGTGAATACTGTTGTTCTCAACACAAACTGGTGACTATAAGTTGTTGTATATACATCCATTTTTCTATCTTGAAAACTATGTTACAAACGAGAAAACAGGCATATGGAAGTTAACATACTTGTTCAGTGTCACACTAGCCAGCTTGGACTGGAACTCAGATCTTTGGGGTCTGAATGCAGAATTTTTTCTGCTTGTGTAGAGTTGTGGATGTCTGTGAGTTCTTAAGTTATAATTGGACTGATAACCTTATTATCTTCTACATACAAAGATACAGTTGAGTTTTTTTCATCCTGTTCATTGTAGATGGCTTTTAAGAACATTTGGGCAGTTCAAATTTGTTGCTTTCATTAAAAATTGTGTAATTTGTTATGATATCTTTATTGATGGTGTTTTATCTTGGTGGGAAAAAATGACAAGGGCTTGTTTTTTCTTGGGCTTGACCTAGAAAAAAATTAATTACTTAAAACCTAGTAAAAAATGCATATTCTTTGCGTTGTGTTTATACTTAGAACATTTTAGAACTTGGAAAAGCACCCATAACTGCACTGACTTTTTAAAAATTAGGTTTTAAAATTCACTATTATTTTTGGAATGTTTTATTCATTCAGTACTAGTTGCCCTTACATGTCAGGTGTGTAGTAGGTGGAAATTCATTAGATGGACTGCTCATCAATAAAAATACAAATATAAAATTTATATTAAAATTATACCATATTAAAAGTAGTCCGTTTGAAAACCTGTGTTCTCCAGTGTCGAATATTAAATGTTGAAATTTTCGTTTGGCACTTAGATATTCGGCTGCAATTAAGCACTGACTGGGAAATTTAAAGGGACTCTCTAAAAAGTTGTATTTCTTTTTTAATTTTTCATCTTAATATTCCTAATAGGCCAGTACTGATGCAGGCACTGCAGGAGCCCTGACTCCACAGCATGTTCGAGCTCATTCCTCTCCAGCTTCTCTGCAGTTGGGAGCTGTTTCTCCTGGGACACTGACCCCCACTGGAGTAGTCTCTGGTCCAGCAGCTACACCCACAGCTCAGCATCTTCGACAGTCTTCTTTTGAGATACCTGATGATGTACCTCTGCCAGCAGGTTGGGAGATGGCAAAGACATCTTCTGGTCAGAGATACTTCTTAAAGTAAGTGAAAATAATGGTGGGAGACAGTTATCTAAGAAAAATATGTATTGGAAAACACAGTAAAGTGGTGTCAAGATACAGAATATCATTTTTTTTTTTTTAATATTTATGTTAAGCTCTGGAGCTCTGTTACATCTCCCATGTATATGTTTAAGTTTGGTATGACCTAAATACCTTTGTTAGCATGGGTAATATTTTGAGAGCTTTACTGAGTCTTGGTTCTGAGCCTCTTTATAATCTTTTCTTTTGTGGAAGTTTGGTTATTCTCATTTTGAGCTTGTGCCAAACCTGTTAATTAGCCCTAGCACAAAACAGAAAGAATACCGTGAAAATTTTCAAATTCTGAGAATATTAGGGCTAGCAGCATCTTATGAAGTACGTGTGGTGCTACTTGTATCTTTTTAAATAAATATTTTATTGGTGGAGAACTACAAAATAAGTAGGGCTTTTTGGGGAGTCTAATTTTACAGTATTTTAAATTGTGAAATGACAGGCACTACAACTGAAGCTTGATGTGACTTACCAATATTTCCCCCCAAAATGTAAAGGGAAATATAAATTTTTAGGTTTCATATGCAGTCTCTCAGTGGCAAACTTCTTTCAAGCTAGTAGATCTTCACAATAGAAACTCTCCTCTCTGGGAAAACAAAAACATGACCGTTGGGTTGTTTATTTTTTTTATCAGTCTTTTTGTGTTTAACAAAATGGCAAAATTGCACTAGGCTGAAAAGATCTAAATAGTTTCTCTCCTCTAATTTTGAAATTACAGATAGGACCTCAGTTTTTTTCTGGCTTGTTTGGATCAAGTATATATAAAGTGTTGACTAAAACTAATTATTATAGACTGAAATCGATGTCTTTAAAAAAGCTCACTTAATAGTGTTTAATCAGGTTGAGATAATAAAGTGAAAAACAGTGTAAGTTTTGATTCAGATCTGTCTTGACAGTCTACTCCTAAGGCAAGTGTAACATTTATTTATCATATCAGATAATACCATTAAGGATGTTTTGTTGTGTGAATCCTAATATGTGTTTTATATTGATTGTCTTCCAGGGTGGGTTGCTACTTTGTAATGTAAGATAGAAAATTCTGTGACAGACTTACAGAAGAGCAGAGGAAAAGGTTTGATCGTGAAAAGTTCGTAGTTTTTTTTTTTTTTTTTTGTCCCCTTTCCTGCAACTTTTTGTTTTTCTTCTTCTTTTTGTTTTTAAATTCATTTTCTGGTGTCCTGGTATCCATTTCAAAGGATCAGGTTTCAACCAGAACAGTAAAGGGCCTGAGACTGGAAAGTACACACAAGTCTGGCAAACTCATCTGCATGAGCAAGATCATTTGTTCTCAAGCAGACATCCAAAGTAAATGATTGAAAGAGCTGCTAGCTGTGAAGGATGTGTCTTGAAGGGGAAGGGAGTGGAAACAAACCAGGTTGTTAGGAAGAAAAAGAAAGGCTGCACTTTTTTGAACCTCTCCCTGCTGGGTCACATGCTGACCTGGGGAGATTTTTAAACAGCTTAATAGCCTGCTTGCCTTCTTTGTTTGGTGGATGCTGTGGCTAAAAGTATAAGGTTAAAGAGCAACATTTATGCTCTTCTTGTTAGTTCTTTGTATCTTGTAATAATTGCTTGTAGGTGATATCTGCCTACAGTTTCATTATTTTGAATGAATGATCTTTTTTTTTGAGCTGAAATCAGTATTCTAGATACAGTTGGCCTTCCGTATCTGTGGATTCAGCATTCGTGGATTCAACCAACCTCTGATTGAAAATATTCAGAAAAGAAATTACATCTGTGTTGACTAATGTACAAACTTTTTTCCTTACCATTACTTCCTGAATAACGTAACAACTATTTATATAGCATTTACATTGTATTAAGTATTATAAGTAATCTAGAGATGATATAAAGTATATGGGAGAATATGTATAGGTTATATGCAAATATTATGCCACTTTATGTGAAAGACCAGAGTGTCTGTGGATTTTAGTACATGTAGGGGGTCCTGGAACCAATCCTTGACCACAGATGCTAAGAAATGACTATTCATTTTTCAACATTTCCAGTGATTCTTCCTTTGTGAAGAAATGTTTGTCTTAAAGGTATTGGTATATGTAGATGGATTAATGAAGGGTATATACCTTCCAGCCCCAGTCAACTCAGTTCACACCTGTCACCTGTGGGCCTGTAAGGAAGATAAACCAGGCCAAAATAAATAAATCTCAAATTATGTCATATGAGAAAAGGTTGCAAGGGTAGAGAGATATTTACCTGGAAAAGAAAAAACTGGGAGGAGGAGAGATAAGACATGATTGTTGTTTCAGTGTTTCTGGGGAACTTTCATGTGAGAGTAAGATTAGTCTTATTATATAAGAAATGTGAGGAATTTTGATTCCTTGGAAGAATTTTCTTATATAAAACTTTTCAGAACTGGAAGAGTTTTCCTGGACAGGTAAATCTTGCTTAATAAATGTAGGTAAAATCATGGTTACTTGGTGTCTGTCAGGGATTCTGGGCAGGCCCCTAAACCTTGAATGTGGAAGATGAATGCTGTGGGCTTATAAAATTTTGTATGATAAAGAGTATCTGCTTTATGAAAAATATGCAATTTGGAGAAATGTTTTGAAATAAGATTATTTCACCTTCTCTAGTTAGCTACTTCCATGATGTTATGGGATGTATAGTTGTTATAACTTCTTTTTGTGTACTGAACACATAAATGAGGTTAATATCCTAACCATTAGTCAAAGATGATGGTAAACTAAGCTTTTGGTGCCAAGTTTCTATTGTCAAAGTTCATTTTTATCCTAGTTTTAAAATAGGGCTGTATTTGTAATCAATATTTATATACTTTCCTCTTGTATCTAAAGAAGTTTGTTGTTGTCAACCAGATGTAGAATGAAGATTTAAATTAGTTGCATATTTTACACTTACTTCCACAGTGAAACATTTTATTTTAATGCATCTTTTTAGATATTCGTTGGAACTGACTTTTAAGTTACAAGGTCTATAACTTACTGAGATTTATATTTGGCATGAAGAACCTGACTATAAATGGTCCAGACAGGCAAGGCAATGTAATTTGAGAAAAAACTTAGAAATGTTAACTTAAGAAACTACCCAGTTGTTGCCTTGTGACCATAGATGATTGAGTTTTTGAAGTTAGTTGGCCTGTCATCTAGTTTCCAGGCAGCATGATTACTGAAAGATTATAAGCAGGCAATCATTGGTCATTTTAAAGCCCTCCTTAGGTCAGTGAGATCTTGTGGAGAAGACTCGTATCTTATTTTGGCAAGTGATATGGTGGAAGTATGGTGCTAGCCACATTTATCAGTGGCTTGTTTTCAAGCTCTGGGATGAATGTGAAGTATGTAAACAAGGCTTAGCCATATAATATTTGTTCTATTGGCATTTACTATTCAAAACCAATTTCTTTACCATTGCATTGAGCTTTCATTTTAAAAGAATTCATTGTCTTTATGACTCTGAGAGTTATTACCTTCTTAAGCTGTCTTATGGTTTTCCTACAGGAAATAGTTCTTCAAGTAGTTGGTCAACAACTTCCTATTTCTTTATAAGCTGCTGAATAACTTCCTGAATCAGTATTCTATAATATCTCTGGTTTCAAGGAGTGTTTTTACTTGCAAGTTTATTGTATTGACTCTGATGCCTTGTAACTATTACCATGTTCAAAGACGTGTTCATATATATAATGTACCATGTAGGACCTTATAATTTGATTTAAGGAATCTGGATCAGTCATTTTAAAAGTTTGTACATTTGCATTGTTTTAATAATGTTCTAATAATTTTTAAAGGATAGTTTTGTTTCATTTCCATTGTTTATCATTTTCTGAATAACTGGCCATAATGTTTTTAGTCTGTGAAGATTCAGGGTTCTTTGTGGCCGTGATTTGATTAAGTTATATTGAGCGTCTTGGTATACAATTTAAAAAGGATTTGTTTTTCAGAGATTTTTGACATTGTGTGGCATACAGCTTACCCATATTCCAATATTAATTTGCCCTGTAGATATAATTGATCGCTGTCTATAGGCTGATTCTTTCTTTGTTTCTTTTTTTGTTTTTCTTTTTGGAGACAGTCTTGCTCTGTCGCCCAGGCTGGAGTGCAGTGGCGCGATCTTGACTCACTGCAACTTCTGCCTCCTGGGTTCAAGTGATTCCCCTGCCCCGTCTTTACTAAAAACACAAAAATTAGCCAGGCGTGTTGGCGCACACCTGTAGTCCCAGCTACTCAGGAGGCTGAGGCAGGAGAATTGCTTGAACCTGGCAGGTGGAGGCTGCAGTGAGTTGAGATTGAGTCACTCCACACCAGCCTGGGCAATAGAGCCAGACTCTGTCTAAAAAAAAAAAAAAAAACTATGAACATATACAGTGTATGTTGTTATCGTATACAGTGTACCTGATATGTATACAGTGTATTCAGAACATATAGAGTGTATCTTCATAATAAAGATTAGATGTTTTAAAAAGGAAGTTTCATGAAGAATAAGGCCATGCTCTTTCTTTCTGTATCAAGTATAACCCAGTTTCCCTTTAAAACTGAAAAGCTTGTAATTTTGCCATTAAATGTTAAGTTGCACACGTGCACATGTATACACAAACAAAAAACCAGTTCAAATTGCAATCACAAAGTATTTCCCTATTTGAGGGAAGGCCAGTCTCTGGGTGTTTGTCTTGCTATTGAGGCTGAGTGGAGAGAGAAGATGAAAGTACGCCCTCAGCTCTGGGGGGTGGGGGAAAGCTTACTTCTGCTCAGTGGGTGGGCATCACGGGGAAGAATGGCACACAGTGCCACAGTGATTTAGGGAGAAAACCCTGGAGAAACCGTATTCACTGGTGGCAGAAGAAAAACAATTGGAAAATAGTAGATGTGACAGAGTAAATAGAACATAGAGATTAACATATTGCCTGGGAAAAGTAATGGAATCTTTTTAGTGTGAACTAAGAAATATCTCTAGAAGTTTAAATGTAGCAGACACAATTGACTGCAAGATGGTAGGCTAATTTTCTTTTTAAAATCACACTTAAAAAAATACCCTTTCCTAAAGCTTTATCTTAGCCATTATAAAAACCAAAACATCTAGGTAGCATTTAAATAGTTGAAACTTGGGGGGAAAAAAACCCAAAAAAACCCAGGTTTTTACAACCCTAAGATCAGTGCTCTTCAGTTACGTAGAGAAATATTTTACCTTGTAGTTAGAAAAATAATGGGAATTCGCAGCTTAAAATACTCATGACTCTGCATTGCCTTGTACCTTAAGGCTTTGAGGGGAGGTAAACGCTAAACCTTTTTGTTGCGAAAATGTATATTGAAATTTAGTCTTAGGACCAATCAAAGTGAAGTCATTTTAAAAATCAGTTGCTAAGATTTTAGATTATTCAGACTTAATTTGCTACCCTCTGTAATAGCATAATTTAGCCATTAATTGTGGCTTGAAAGTTTCTAATAATAGCTGAGTAGCATTGTATAAAGGAGGTCTTAAAGAGCTGTGTCATTCTATAACTGTGGTTACTAAGTGATGCACTTCTGACAAAAAGGGCTTCTGATTCTAGGATTAATCAGAACTTCAAGCCATGAAAGGGACATTGCCTTTTCTATGAAGAAGAATTGCTTCATGCTTCTGGTTGCTCAAGTGCTGTAGCACCAAGTTTCCTGGGAACAAGTACTGCCACCGTGGAAGCACTTTTATTTACGTAGGGCTTGACCCCTTCTAAATGCAAACAAAGAAGTTTGGTTTAAATCACAGCCGTCTTCCCCCTCCCCCCTTTAATATTCTAGACAAGGAAAATGGTCGGTATTTAATCCTCATTTTGCTCCTAGCATGAGAAGAATCATAATTTTTAAACACACCAAGTGATATTCTGTTGTTTCTTTAAATGATGTTGCAAATTAATAAAATAATGCAAATGGCAGTATCTATTATTTGGGTTTTCTTCCACCAAATGTTTTCAATGCTTTATTTGTGGTGAGTGCCATTACTTCATTTGCTGTCACTTTAATTTGTGTCTCTTATCTGTTTATGGGATGTTAGTCACTTGACTATCAAATTCTTCAGCAGGATTCTCAGTTGGGGGTGGGTGAGGGGACATTTTATTAAAAACTCCTTCCTTTATCTTCTTGCAATTGCTTACTCAACCTAAAGGGAGGAGGGTTTTTGTTTTTAAAGTAAGGTATTTATTTGGCCAGTAAGTATGTTTAGAGAGTTGATATTTGCATGAGAATTGCCGCAGATTTGATTTGGGATTTGGAGTAAAGATAGTGTGTTTGTTAAAGTGCTACTATGTGCTTTGACAAAATGGAATGTAGCATATAAAAGTTGCTTGAAATTCAACTTGTCCTATATCCTGAACTGACTGTAATACGGAGCAGGCTTTTGGGATAAGAAGTACATACCTTACCACCTAGAAGGTGAAACAAGATGTGGATTTTTTTTTACCTGTATATGGAAATAGATGTGGGGGTTCTTTTGTTTTATATTTATAAAACAGTCCTCCCTCACTCTTATTCCTTCATGTACGGTAGTCCCTCCCCAGCATCCATGAGTTTCCTTTCCAGAGTTTCAGTTACCTGCCATTAACTGTGGTGTAAAAATATTAAAATGGAGAATTCCAGAAATAATTCATGGCCAGGTGTGGTAGCTCACATCTGTAATCCCAGCACTTTGAGAGGCTGAGGTGGGCACATTAGTTGAGCCCAGGAGTTCACGACCAGCCTGGGCAACATAGCAAGATCTCGTTTCTACTAAAAATACAAAAAAATTAGCCGAGCATGATGGCACCTGCCTGTAGTCTCACCTACTCAGGAGGCTGAGGTGAAAGAGTCACCTGAGCCTGGGAAGTCACGGCTGCAGTGATTGTGCCACTGCGCTTCAGCCCAGCTTGGGCAATGGGAGTGAGACTTTGTCTCAAAAAAAGCCAAAAACAAAAAACCATAAGCTTTAAATTGCAATGTTCTGAGTAGCATGATGCAATCCTCCAGTCTTGTGCTGTCCAGTCTGGGATGTGAATCCTCTCTTTGGCCAATGCATCCACACTGTCCATGCTACCTCCCACCCCACCACCCCATTGGTCACTTAGTAGCCACCTCAGTTGTCAGATCCAAAGACCGTAGTATATATATAGGATATAGGGTTCAGTACTATCCACTGTTTCAAGTATCCACTGTGGGGCTTGGAACATTTCCCCTGAGGATAAGTGAGGGACTGCTACCTCTGATTTTTTGCATTTCTTTTATAAGGTATATGATTTTTTTTTTTTTTTGTATTTGTTTGGTTTATTTTGAGACAGAGTCTTACTCTGTCACCCAGACCTGGAGTGCAGTGGCATGGTCGCTGCCCACAGCAGCTTCTACCTCCCAGGCTTGTGTAATCCTCCCATCTCAGCCTCCTAAGTAGCTGGGACTACAGGCATCCACAACCATGCCTGGCTAATTTTTAAATTTTTTTGTAGAGACGGGGTTTCACCATGTTGCCCAGGCTGTTCTCAAACTCCTGGACTCAAGTGAGCCTTAGACATGAACCACTGCACCTGGCCAGGCATATGGTTTTTATTATAAAACTAACATTTATTAGAGAGAATCAGAAAATTCAGGAAAAGAGAAAGGGAGCCTGGTGCGGTGGCTCATGCCTGTAATCCTAGCCTTTTGGGAGGCTGAGGTGGGCAGATAACTTGAGGCCAGGAGTTCAAGACCAGCCTGGCCAACAGTAAAAACCGGTCTCTACTAAAAATAGAAGGAAAAAAAAAATAGCTGGCCGTGGTAGCACATGCCTGTAATCCCAGCTGCTCCTTTTGGGAGGCTGAGGCATGAGAATCGTTTGAACCCGGGAGGCAGAGGTTGCAATGAGGCAAAATCACGCCACTGCACTCCAGCCTGGGCGACAGAGCCAGACTCTGTCTCAAAAGAAAGAGAAGGGGAAAAAAAAAAAAAAGAAAAGGAAGGAACAACCAGATTCTGCCAATAAGAGGTGTTTGAAGGACCTTGTTTTCATAGTCTGTGTGTAAACATATATTTTGAAATTTAATTTTTAGGGAAGTAACCTGTACATTGATTTAGAAAATCCCTTAATACTGTAAGGTTTATAGGCCGGGCGCGGTGGCTCAAGCCTGTAATCCCAGCACTTTGGGAGGCCGAGACGGGCGATCACGAGGTCAGGAGATCGAGACCATCCTGGCTAACACAGTGAAACCCCGTCTCTACTAAAAACTACAAAAAACTAGCCGGGCGAGGTGGCGGGCGCCTGTAGTCCCAGCTACTCGGAGGCTGAGGCGAGAGAATGGCGTAAACCCGGGAGGCGGAGCTTGCAGTGAGCTGAGATCCGGCCACTGCACTCCAGCCTGGGCGACAGAGCGAGACTCCGTCTCAAAAAAAAAAAAAAAAAAAAAATACTGTAAGGTTTATAAAGAAAAAAGAGCAGACTGGGCATAGTGGCTCACGCCTGTAATCCCAGCACTTTGGGAGGCCAAGGCGGGCAGATCACCTGAGTTCAGGAGTTCGAGACCAGCCTGGCCAACATGGTGAAACCCCATCTCTACTAAAAAATATAAAAATTAGCCAGGCCTGGTGGCAGGTGCCTTAATTCCCAGCTACTTGGGAGGCAGAGGCAGGATAATCATTTGAACCTGGGAGGTGGTAGTTGCAGTGAGTCGAGATCGAGCCATTGCACTCCAGCCTGGGGGACAAGAGTGAGACTTCGCTCAAAAAAAAAAAGAGAAAAACAGCAGTGACCCTCTTTTCTTTATCTCTGGCTTGCCTTCTTCAGAGGCAAACCCTTTCCACTCCTTTTAGGTGTTTTTTTCCCCAGGTACTTTTAAAATTTCCATATTTATAAAATATGTTACATTACTATTTCTTGAATTTTCATCACCCCTCAAAATCCTTCTTTTCTTAATCCTCCCATTATAATGACTATAATTGTTTTGTTAAACGTGTTTACAATATGACAATTCATGTTGTACCTACAGCTGAGTCATATAATGTACTATGATTTTCTGGAAACTTCTGTATTTCCTTGCCTGACCAGTTGTTAATTGCCATGATTTTTTGTTTTTATTTCTGTTGCTTTTTGCCCACCTTGGAGGTATCCTCAGAGTCCTTTGTCTTCCTGCTCTGTGCTAGATTTGTTGCTTCGGAGTTGTCATATTAGGATGTTCCTTGGTTTTCATCCTAGGGAGTCTCTGGATCACTCTTATGGCTTGAATACCCTATTTTTCTCTTTCTTTATTTGCTCACCCTTTGAGTTCATCCCCAAGAAATTTGCAGAGGAAAGGGGTACATGGGAGGTGGCTGTGTTGAGATCTCTTGTGTCTATAACGATCTTTCTCTGTTAACATTTAGTGGGCAATTTGGTTGTAGCATTTAAGGTTATTTTCTCTTGAAATTTTGATGGCATTACTCCATTTTCTTTTTTTTGTTTTTTGTTTTTTGAGACAGAGTCTTGCTTTGTCGCCCAGTCTGGAGTGCAGGGGTGCGATCTCAGCTCACCGCAACCTCTGCCTCCCAGTTTCAAGCGATTCTCCTGCCTTAGCCTCCCGAGTAGCTGGGACTACTGGCGTGTGCCACCACACATAGCTAATTTTTGTATTTTTGGTAGAGACAGGGTTTCACCACGTTGGCCAGGCTGGTCTTGAACTCCTGACCTCAAGTGATCCGCCCGCCTTGGCCTCCCAAAGTGCTGGGATTACAGGAGTGAGCCGCTGCGCCCAGCACTCTATTTTCTTCTAGCTCCCATTGAGTGTTTGCTTTCCTTGGGGATTTTAGTGTTTTGTTCTTTATATTGGGGGTCTGAAATGTTATGATGTCTTTTGATATGCTCTTTTAAAATTCATTGTAAACAATGCCTGGTCATGTATCAGTTCATGTAAAGAAACTCGGTCTTCAGTATGGATGATGCCCCTCAAGATTTTGCAGTACAGTTGCCCTAAAGTACAATTTCAGGCATGGGATCTTTCAGTCCTGGAAGACATTATTTTTATTAGTTTCCAGGTAATTTCTTCCAGACTGTTTTATCTTTTCTTTTTTCTGGAATTCTTGCTAGTCAGAATAACTCTTTAATTTTCTTATCTTATCCCACTGTTTTCTTTCACATAGCATTTTGTTATGTTTTCTGGGAGATCCCTTCAAATTTAACCTTTAATTTTTCTGTTGATTTTGTTTTGTTTTGTTTCTGAGATGACGTGGAGGGGAGTCTCACTCTGCTGCCCAGGCTGTAGTGCAGTGGTGCGATCTCAGCTTACTGCAACCTCTGCCCCCTGAGCTCAAGCAGTCCTCCCTCCTCAGTGTCCTAAGTAGATGGACCACAGATGCACATCACCATGCTTGGCTAGGTTTTTGTGTTTTTGGTAGAAATGGGGTTTCACCATGTTTCCCATGGTTGCTCTCAGACTCCTGAGCTCAAGTGATCGGCCCGCGTCTGCCTTCAAAAGTGCTGGGCTTACAGGGATGAGCTATGGTGCCTAGCCAGATTGATTGATTGGTTGATTGATTGATTAATTATTGATTGATTTAGAGACAAGGTCTTCCTCTGTTGTCCAGGCTGGAATGCAGTGGCACGCTCAGATCTCACTGCAGCCTCGACTTCTGAACCTCAGGTGATCCTCCTGCCTCAGCCTCCCCAAGTAGCTGGGACTGGCTAATTTTTGTGTGTGTATGTTTTGTAGAGACAGTGTTTTCCCGTGTTGCCCAGGCTGGTGTTGAACTCCTGGGCTCAAAAGACCCACCCACCTTGGCCTCCCCCCTGGGGTTACAGATGTGAGCCAGTGCACCTGGCCTGATTTTCTTTTTTCCCCAAAAAGCTATTTCTCATTTTTTTTTTTTTGAGACAGAGCCTTGCACTGTTACCCAGGCTGGAGTGCAGTGGCACAATTTCGGCCCACTACAGCCTCCGCCTCCTGGGTTCAGGTGATTCTCCTGCTTCAGCCTCACGAGTAGCTGGGATTACAGGCGCCTGCCACTGTGCCTGGCTAATTTTTTTATATTTTTAGTAGAGATGGGGATTCACCATGTTAGCCAGGCTGGTCTCAAACTCCTGACATCAAGTGATCTGCCCACCTCAGCCTCCCAAAGTGCTGGGATTACAGATGTCAGCCATATCATGCCTGGCCTGTTTAGCATTCTTAATCTCCAGTGAGTCTTTTGTGAGCTCATTGTTTGTTTGTTATTTTTAATAACATGCTGTTCTTACTTTATGGATGTAGTAATGTAATATCTCCCTCAGGATATTATACTGTTTCTTTTTATATTTTGTGCTGATGCCTTCATTGTCTAGGTGGGCTTCATTGGAGAGTAATACAACAAGGGCCAGGCCCTGAAGTTGCAGGGACCCCTGAATGCCACTGTCTTAGTAATTTCCTCTTTTAGCAGCCACTATCTCTAGCTAAAAGTCTGCCAGTCTGGAGAGCACCAGTGGTGATGGGGGTTAGGACTGAATACCAATGTTCTTGGGCTTGACAGTGTGGGGCCTCATCCCTGCTCTCAGCTATGTCATGTGTTTGAATCCAAAGTCTCCAGGTCTGTTTCTCTGAAATCTGAATAATCAGTTTCCTCCTTGGGCTGAGCAGAGAGGTATGCAGTAGGTTTTTAAAAAGTTGTATGTAAGCTGAATTTTTGTGAATCCAGTTTATAATTACAGGTTGACTATAGAAAGTTGCCAATTTTCTAAACGCAAAACAGTGACTATTAGCAATTTTTTATGATTTGATTTAAACATTACAAAGTCACTTTTTACTGAATCCTTCATATGGTTTGGCTGTGTTCCGACTGAAATCTCAGCTTGAATTTTATCTCCTAGAATTCCCACGTGTTGTAGGAGGAACCCAGGGGGAGGTAATTGAATCATGGGAGCCAGTGTTTCCCGTGCTATTCTGGTGATAGTGAATAAGTCTCATGAGATCTAATGGGTTTATCAGGGGTTTCCGCTTTTGCTTCCTCCTCATTTCTCTCTTGCCCCCGCCTTGTAAGAAGTGCCTCTCGCTGCCTCTCGTGATTCTGAGGCCTCCCCAGCCACGTGGAACTGTAAGTCCACTTAAACCTCTTTCTCTTCCCAGTCTTGGGTATGTCTTTATCAGTAGCATGAAAATGAACTAATACAGTACATTGGTATCAGTAGAGTGGGGTGTTGCTGAAAAGATACCTAAAAATGTGGAAGTGACTTTGGAACTGGGTAACAGAGGTTGGAACAGTTTGGAAGACTCAGAAGAAGACAAGAAAATGTGGGAAAGTTTGGAATTTCCTGGAGACTTGTTGAATGGCTCTGACAAAAGTACCGATAGTGATGTGAACAGTAAGGTCCAGGCTGAGGTGGTCTCAGATGGAAATGAGGAACTTGTTGGGAACTGGAGCAGGGGTGACTCTTGTTACATTTTAGCAAGGGGATTGACGGCAGTTTGCCCTTTTCCTAGAGATTTGTGGAACTTTGAACTTGAGAGAGATGATTTAGGTATCTGGCCAAAGAAATTTCTTTTTTTTTTTTTTTTTTATAGTGTTTTTCTTTTTTTTTTTTTTTTTTATTATACTTTAAGTTCTAGGGTACATGTACATAACGTGCAGGTTTGTTACATATGTATACTTGTGCCATGTTGGTGTGCTGCACCCATCAACTCGTCAGCACCCATCAATTCGTCATTTATATCAGGTATAACTCCCAATGCAATCCCTCCCCCTTCCCCCCCGCCATGATAGGCCCCGATGTGTGATGTTCCCCTTCCCGAGTCCAAGTGATCTCATTGTTCAGTTCCCACCTATGAGTGAGAACATGCGGTGTTTGGTTTTCTGTTCTTGTGATAGTTTGCTAAGAATGATGGTTTCCAGCTGCATCCATGTCCCTACAAAGGACGCAAACTCATCCTTTTTTGTGGCTGCATAATATTCCATGGTGTATATGTGCCACATTTTCTTAATCCAGTCTGTCACAGATGGACATTTGGGTTGATTCCAAGTCTTTGCTGTTGTGAATAGTGCCGCAGTAAACATACGTGTGCATGTGTCTTTATAGCAGCATGATTTATAATCCTTTGGGTATATACTCAGTAGTGGGATGGCTGGGTCATATGGTACATCTAGTTCTAGATCCTTGAGGATTTGCCATACTGTTTTCCATAATGGTTGAACTAGTTTACAATCCCACCAACAGTGTAAAAGTGTTCCTATTTCTCCACATCCTCTCCAGCACCTGTTGTTTCCTGACTTTTGAATGATTGCCATTCTAACTGGTGTGAGATGGTATCTCATTGTGGTTTTGATTTGCATCTCTCTGATTGGCCAAAGAAATTTCTAAGCAGCAAAGCATTCAAAAGGTGACTTGGGTGCTGTTAAAAGCATTTTGTTTTATAAAGGAAGCAGAGCATAAAAGTTCAGAAAATTTGCAGCCTGACAATGCAGTAGAAAATAAAAACCCATTTTCTGAGGAGAAATTCAAGAGAGTTGCAGAAATTTGCATAAGTAGCAAGGAAACTAATGTTAATCCCCAAGACCACGGGGAAGATGTCTCCAGGCCATGTCAGAGACCTTCGGCAGCCAGTCCCATCACAGGCTTGGAGGCCCAGGAGGAAAAAGTGGTTTTGTAGGCTGGGCCAGGGTCCCCATGCTGTGTGCAGTGTAGGGACTTGGTGCTCTGGGTCTCAGCCACTCCAGCTGTGGCTGAAAGGGGCCAACGTACAGCTCAAGCTGTGGCTTCAGAGGGTGAAAGCCCCAAGCCTTGGCAGCTTCCACTTGGTGTTGAGTGTGCAGTTGCACAGAAGTCAAGAATTGAGGTTTGGGAACCTCTGCCTAGATTTCAGATGTATGGAAATGCCTGGATGTACAGGCAAAAGTTTGCTGCAGGGGTGGGGCCCTGATGGAGAACCTCTGCTAGGACAGTACAGAAGGAAACTGTGGGATTGGAGCCCCCACACGGAATCCACACTGGGGCACTGCCTAGTGGAGCTGTGAGAAGAGGGCCACCATCCTCCAGACCCCAGAATGGTAGATCCACTGACATCTCACGTCGTGCTCTTGGAAAAGCTGCAGACACTCAGTGCCAGACTGTGAAAGCAGCCAGGAGGGAGGCTGTACCCTGTAAAGCTACAGGGGTGGAGCCACCCAAGACTATGGGAATCCATCTCTTGTGTCAGTGAAACCTGGAGTCACAGGAGATCATTTTGGAGCTTTAAAATGTGACTGTCCCACTGGATTTCAGACTCACGTGGGCCCTGTAACCCCTTTGTTTTGGCCAATTTCTTCCATTTGGAACTGCTGTATTTACCCAATACCTATACCCCCATTGTATCTAGGAAGTAACTAGCTTGCTTTTGATTTTACAGGCCCATAGGTGGAAGGGACTTGCCTTGTCTCAGGTGAGACTTTGGACTGTAGACTTTTGGGTTAATGATGAAATGAGTTAAGACTTTGGGGGAACTGTTGTGAAGGCATGATTGGTTTTGAAATGTGAGGACATGAGATTTGGAGGGGCCAACGGTGGCATGATATGATTTGGCTGTGTTCCCACTGAAATCTCAACTTGAGGTGTATCTCCCAGAATTCCCATGTGTTGTGGGAGAGACCCAGGGAGAGGTAATTTAATCATGGGGGCTGCTCTTTCCTGTACTATTCTCATGATATTGAATACGTCTCACGAGATCTGATGGGTTTATCAGGGGTTTCCGCTTTTGCTGCTTCTTCATTTCTCTCTTGCCGCCATCGTGTAAGAAGTGCGTCTCACCTTCTTCCACCATGATTCTGAGGCCTTCCCAGCCACGTGGAACTGTAAGTCCAGTTAAACCTCTTTTTCTTCCGAGTCTCAGGTATGTCTTTATCAGCACTGTGAAAATGAACTAATACAATCCTTAAGTGCTTTTAACAAGCAAGTGCTTACTTCAGTTATATTTGTCCTTATCAGTATCAGTTTTGCTAGCTTACCTTTTTGCGTGTTAGATTTTCTTAAAGGGAGAGTTATAGACTGTGACACGAGAGTAGTTAGCATTGATTGGACAGAATTTTGTTTAGAAGGTCTGGATTCTGGTCAGAGAGACTGGAGACATAATTCCTATTCTTACATATGATAAGGGAGGTAGTCTTGTCTGTTCGTATGCCATTTCCAAGTTCTTTGTCTAGTTAATATACACAGCTTTAAAAATTAGGGCTTTAAAGTAGAACAGCCTTATAGAATTATTGGCTTCTCCCTCTCTTCCTTTGCCTCTCCCTCTCTTCCTTTCTTACCTCCCTCCCTCGCTCTTTGCTTCCCTTGCCCCAAACCCTGTGTCCCCTCCCCACTCTCCTGATGCTGTCTCTTTCTTTCTCTCATCAGTATAGATGGTGGTAGGAAAATGTTTATACATATCTAAATTGATTCAGTAATTGTAAATATGCAGTATACTGCATAGGTTAACCCTGAGATGTATTTAACTGGGTTTTGTCTCAGTTTTTCCCTGGCAAGTGGTGTTCATTTAATAGAGAACTCAAAAGAGGAGCCTGCGTTCAGTCCTTAGTAGACCACTGTTGATGTCATAGAATATTTTTTTTTCCTGTATACTATCATATGGTCAAGTAAGCATTTTTAGAGAATGAGTCAGAATTTCATGAAGACTGGGTTTGGGTTAAAATATATTCATCCAGGCCGGATGCGGTGGCTTACACCTGTAGTCCCAGCACTTTGGGAGGCTGAGGTGGGCGGATCACGAGGTCAGGAGTTCAAGACTAGCCTGACCAACATCGTGAAACCCCGCCTCTCCAAAACACAAAAATTAGCTGTGCGTGATGGTGGGTGCCTGTAATCCCAGCTGCTCGGGAGGCTGAGGCACGAGAATCTCTTGAACCTCGGAGGCGGAGGTTGCAGTGAGCCAAGACTGCACCATTGCATTCCAGCCTGGGTGACAGAGCGAGACTCTGTCTCCAAAAAAAAAAAAAAATTCACCCATAGATGTTGGCCGAGATGTGTTGGGACCCTTTATTGTTTTTTATCTCAAGTTGAATTTCTCCAGTTCCCCTTTTCAGCAGTCTCATCCTTATTTAGGTAAAAAGTGGTTACATGGAAAATCTGTTGGGTGAAAAGGAAGCAAACCTTTTTTTTTTTTTTTTTTTTTTGAGGTGGTATCTTGCTCTGTCGCTCAGGCTGGAGTGGTGCAGTGGTGCTATCTCAGCTCACTGCAACCTCCACCTCCATCTCCGGGGTTCAAGTGATACTCCTCCCTCAGCCTCCCTAGCAGCTGGGATTACAGGCATGCACCACCACACCTGGCTAATTTTTGTAGAGATGGGGTTTTGAACTACTGACCTCAAGTTATCCACCTGCCTCAGTTTCCCAAAGTGCTGGGATTATAGGCACGAGCCACTGTGCCCGGCCAGAAACCTTTTAAAACTGCATGCAAGCAAAACCAGACCAGAGCACTGTATAGCTGTCAGAGAAGAGGGTTTTCTGAGTCGTAAAAGGTATTAAAATAGTGAATGGTGTGAGGAAGAGTGGAACAGAATTTGGTACACCTTAGTTCATGTAAAATAAGAAAGTGTGTTCGAATAGCAAAGTGCTAAGGTTAGAAATGATCTAAATAAATGGAGATCCCTGAGACCCTGCCTGGAACCAATTCTTACCAGTGTTAGGGTCACAGTTAAAATTTCCTGAGCTCTCCTGGATATTGATCGATCGATTGATTGATTGATTGATCGATCTTGGCTCCCTGCAGCCTCAGTCCTCTGGACTTCGGTGATTCTCCATCTGAGCCTCCTGAATAGCTGGGGTTACAAGAGTGTGCCACCACACCTGGCTAATTTTTGTGTTTTTAGTAGAGATGGGGTCTTGTCATGTTGCCCAGGCTGGAATCAAACTCCTGGATTCAAGCAGTCTGCTCACTTCAGCCTCCCAAAGTGCTGGGATTACAGGCATGAGCCACCACACCTGGCCTCTCCTGGATAACTACTTTTTTTTTTTTTTTTAAGATTTAAAAAAACTGGTAAAGAGTTGTCCAAATACATATATTTCTGTTTTTCCTCTACACATGTTCAGACTGATATAGGTTATTTTTCCAAAATCATGTAGTTTGGATGGGTTCCAAATGATGTAATAGGATAACTTTTGACCCCTCCCAGCTGGAGGGTATGCAGGCTTTCCTGTTAGAACTAGTACGGATCTCTTCTTGGGGTGAGAAAATAGTCACTGTTTCTTCACAATGATATATAAGTGTCACTGTCCTCTGTATTTGAGGATAAATCATGCCCTTTTTATACCTGTCTGCTTTGAGTTAGTGCCTGTCATACTGCAGATAAGAATTTGCGGGCTGGGCGCGGTGGCTCAAGCCTGTAATCCCAGCACTTTGGGAGGCCGAGACGGGCGGATCACGAGGTCAGGAGATCGAGACCATCCTGGCTAACACAGTGAAACCCCGTCTCTACTAAAAAAATACAAAAAACTAGCCGGGCGAGGTAGCGGGCGCCTGTAGTCCCAGCTACTCGGGAGGCTGAGGCAGGAGAATGGCGTAAACCCGGGAGGCGGAGCTTGCAGTGAGCTGAGATCTGGCCACTGCACTCCAGCCCGGGCGACAGAGCAAGACTCCGTCTCAAAAAAAAAAAAAAAAAAAGAATTTGCATAGCTTATCAATAAGCCAGTTCTCTCTCGTCCCTCAAATACTGGGTGGTTTTCTCAAAAAAGACCCACATAGTTCTGGATAAAGTGTTCGGTTACTTGCTTTGATGTAGTTATAGTTTCTAAAACTATAGCCCAAAAAGTAGCCAATGCTTAGTCTTTAGTAGGCCATTGTCAATGTTGCTCTTCCTGCCATTCTTTTCTATGAACTCACTATAAGTGCTTTTGATCTCTTGATTTTATAAACACCTATGTAGTAGTTTTATGTAGCAGGCATTGTTCTAAGGGTTTACTGGATCCCACTCTGTGTAGTTGGGACAAAATTAATAACATGTCAGTCTTGATGGACTGGGTAGGTCTCAAAACTTCATTGTTAGTCGTCTGTCTTGTTTGCCTTTTCATGGTAACTGTCCCTCACGATTGAGGCTATGAGTTCAATAGAGATCTTGCCATCTTTGTTCAGCATTGTGTGTGTAGCTCTTGATACATTTATTGGCAGATGACACGCCATAGACTGCTCATTTATTCAGAGTCCATTGGTCGATAGTCTTCCTGATGGATAACTGTAGTTTCTGCATAATTCCGATTGCCCTTTTCACTCTTGAGAGTATCCCACAATGGATGATAAATTACATATGCAAACTAGAGTATTTACTATATGTATTCTGAAGTTAATTTTATGAGTTTGAGGTTATTTTTAAGCTTTAACGGGAACTATTAAAAAAAGGTACTCTTTGTCTTTTGGATATAAAGCAACAGTATATGGTATTATATGGTGTTATAAATTTTGTTCGGCCGGGCGCGGTGGCTCAAGCCTGTAATCCCAGCACTTTGGGAGGCCGAGACGGGCGGATCACGAGGTCAGGAGATCGAGACCATCCTGGCTAATACGGTGAAACCGTGTCTACTTAAAAATACAAAAAACTAGCTGGGTGACGAGGCGGGCGCCTGTAGTCCCAGCTACTCGGGAGGCTGAGGCAGGAGAATGGCGTAAACCCGGGAGGCGGAGCTTGCAGTGAGCTGAGATCCGGCCACTGCACTCCAGCCTGGGTGGCAGAGCAAGACTCCGTCTCAAAAAAAAAAAAAAAAAAAAAATTTTGTTCCATGGACAGTGAATATCTGATTGCTTTAGGATTAAATGAGTAAGAAATTCTGTTGTCAAAGTGATACCAAGCCTGGCCAACATGACGAAACCCTGTCTCTACTAAAAATATAAAAATTAGCCGGGTATGGTAGTGTACACCTGTAATCCCAGCTGTTTGGGAGGCTGAGGCAAGAGAATCACTTGAAGGTGGAGGTTGCAGTGAGCTGAGATCTCACCACTGCATCCCAGCCTGGGCAACAGAGCGAGACCCTGTGTCAAAAAAAAGAAAAAAAAAGTGATACCAGTGAGCAGACAACTCTGGGAGGCTGAGAGAAAAGTCATGAGGTGGTAGCATGGGTCAGATAGTACTCAAGTCACACTTAAAGGAGTTAGCATTTTCAACTATTGATTGTGCGGACATTGGAGGAATCAAAGACAGAGCTGCCAAAAGGTTTTCTGGTAAAACCAAAGGTCTTTTCCCTCCCCACTTTGAATGACATTGCATCTCAAGAGAGTCCTCGCTTGATGCTGTTAATTAATCTCAGTTTACTTTGCACTCTGACTTTGAGTTTTTTTTTCATTTTTTGAAAAACAGTTCTTCTGATATCAAAACACTTGAAAAGCCATTTAATGACTTGGTTTTATTCACTGCTTGAGACAGATTGTTTCAAAGTGAGGACCATGCATTACATGAACATCGTTAACTATAATTGTATCTA
The DNA here is from genome assembly GCF_009764315.1 of Trachypithecus francoisi. NCBI lineage: Eukaryota > Metazoa > Chordata > Mammalia > Primates > Cercopithecidae > Trachypithecus > Trachypithecus francoisi. The sequence continues at coordinate 92,303,428 of NW_022681473.1, forward strand.
GTATATACATTTTTAAAAGGTTTATTTTGATGTTGGCACCTGTTTAAGATTTTCCTTTTTTGCTACTTTTTGACCCCGTTTGTCAGAAAATGCTGGTTGAAAGGGATTGTTTGCATTTCATTTTTTGGTAAATTCAGCTTCATGTTCATTTGTTTACCAATAAACTTATTAGAATTGTGCAAAGTGAATATAAACCTTTTACACACATTGGTTACTCCTGTTTTAGTTAGTAATTATCACTGCAAATTGAATTAATAGTAAAATGTGTAAAACATTACTATTTTATACTTTTTTTATTTTTTACTGGCATAGGGGCCAGGCGTAGTGGTTCATGCCTGTTATCCCAGTGCTTTGGGAGGCCAAGGCAGGAGATCACCTGAGGTCAGGAGATGGAGACCAGCCTAGCCAACATAATGAAACCCTGTCTCTGTCTCTACTAAAAATACAAAAATTAGCTGGGAGTGGTGGCATGTGCCTGTAATCCCAGGCACTCTGGAGGCTGAGGCAGGAGAATCATTTGAACCGAGAGTTGGAGGTTGCAGTGAGCCAAGATCGCACCACTGCACTCCAGCCTGGCAACAGAGTGAGACACTGTCTCAAAAATAAATAAATAAATTCATTTAAAAAATACTAGAATTTCAGTTAAAAAGATTTTTAAAACTATAATTCTTACTAAACTCGAGGATTTTAAATTTATTCATAAAACTTTTGTGGCACACAGGATTTTTGTTTTTTTTGGGAGGACAGAGTCTCATTCTGTTACCCCAGGGATGGGGTACAGTGGTGATCTCAGCTCACTGCAGCTTCTGCCTCCCGGGTTCAAGCAATTCTTCTGCCTCAGCCTCCCGAGTAGCTGGCACTACAGGCATGCGCTACCATGCCCGGCTAATTTTTGTATTTCTTGTAGAGATGGGGTTTCACCATGTTGCCGAGGCTGGTTTCAAACTCCTAGGCCCAAGTGATCTGCCTGTCTCGGCCTCCCACCGGACTGGGATTACAGGCATATGCCACCACGCCTGGCCTAGAATTCTTTATCTAATGTCAAAGTTTAATATGGTTTTGGAAGGAAGTTATGAGTTTCACAAATGCTTATAATTAAGAAGTAAATTTAGTTGACAATAGCATATTAGGCTGTTAAGATTTCAACTCTGCTGTTTTATAGGAAGCCACATGGAGGTCATTTATGGTTACTGGTTATCTTAGTCACCTTGGGCAGCCATTTAAAAAAAATACCATAGACCGAGTGGCCCAAACGGATACATTTATTTCTCATTGTTTTGGCATGGTAGATTTCATCCTGAGGTCTCTTCTCTTGATTTGTAGGTGGCTGTCAGTCTCTCTGCTTGCTCAGACGACTGCTTTTTGTACATAGAGGAAGAAAATACACACTCTCATGTCATTTTTTTGTAAGGGAACTGATTTGAGGACCCCACCACCCTCATGACCTGATCTAATCATAATTAACTCCAAAGACCCTGTCTCCAAATGTCAGCACATTGAGGGATTAGCGCTTCAGTGATGACTTTTGGGAGGACACAGATATTTAGTCCAAAACACCGTCTTAACTGAAAAGAGTTTGCATTAGGGACATTTATGTTTGAAAAAATCAGCTATTTAGGTAGTGATGGTCTCTCGCTTTATTTGGCATTGACTTGTTAGGGAAATCTTTCGCTTTCTCATTTCAAGGTGCTAGATTAGCACCTTATTATCATACTTAGTCTGTTATTATGATTTAGAAATACCAAGATGCTATAAACAGCATGGAATTATGTGCAGATATACGATTGAGTTGGATTTTTTTTTACATCTCAGTATTGTTCTCCATATTAGAGGTATGTACTTTGTCTTAATATGCTATGGTATGGTTTTTTTTAAATCTATGAAAAATTAAATATATATGTATAAGAATGCATAAAGCACACTTATTTTAAATAGCAATTTTGATGGAAATACCCTTCCAGGTTAACCACTCTCCAGGTTAATAAAGAGAATATTGCTAGTTACTTAGAAGCCTTCCATGTACCTCTCACAGATCATATCCCTTTCCCTCTATCCAGAGGTAACTTCTGGCCTTTATCTTACCTTTTTTCAAATTTGAGAGAGAAGGTCTCACTCTGTTGCCCAGGCTGGAGTATAGTGGCCTGATCACTGCTCACCGCAGCCTTGACCTCCTGGGCTGAAGCGATCCTCCGGCCTCAGCCTCCTGAGTAGCTGGGACTGCAGGTACATGCATGCCACCATAACAGCTAACTTGTTTTTTTGAGATGGAGTTTCACTATTTTTGCCCAGGTTGGAGTGCAGTGGCACAACCTCAGCTCACTGCAGTCTCCACCTCCTGGGTTCAAGTGATGCTCCTGCCCCAGCCTCCTGAGTAGCTGGGATTAAAGACACACGCCAGCTAATTTTGTATTTTTAATAGAGTCGGGATTTCACCATGTTGGCCAGGCTGGTCTTGAACTCCTGATCGCAGGTGATCTGCCCACTGTAACCTCCCAAAGTGCTGGGATTATAGCCTGACCGTAATTTTTAATTTTTAATTTTTTGTAGGGATGGTATCTCGCTACGTTGCCTAGGCTGGATTATTTTTTAGTTTTACCATCTACATGTGTATTTGTTTCAGTTACCTACTACTGCATAACAAACTACCCTAAAACTTACGGCTTGAAACAACCATTTTGTTGTATCTTACAAATTTGTGAATTACGAATTCAGTCAAGGCACATCAGGGCGATTCTTTTCCATGTAGCATTGATGGAGGTCACTCAGTGCCATTCAGCCGGCAGATGGATCCAAAGATAGCTTCACTCATAGGTCTTGCTTACACTTTGGTGTGGACGGCTGGAAGGCAGGGCTTAGCTGGAACTATCTACCAGAGTGTGTGTACGTGTCCTTTCTAGCATTGCGGTCTGAAGGTAGTTGGATTTCTTAAATGGCAACTGAGATTTCCTAGAGAGGCGACTTCAAGAGGCTTGGGCAGAATTTTCAAGCTTCTTACAACCTAACCTTGGACGTCCCCTTGTATTGGTCAGGCGGATCACCAAGACCAGAATGGATTCAAGCCAAAGGAATTAGACTTCATTTTTCAGTGGGAGGAATAGCAAAAAATGGTGGTCATTTTTAATTTGCCACAGTTCTTATAATAGTTCTAATTTTTAAAATTGTATATAAAGTAATATCTGCAAACACTTTTGCAGTTTGCATCTTTTGATCAATTTTGTGGGACTCATGAATGTTAGTGTAGTTCATTTTTATTGCTGTATAGTTATTTTCCTAGCTGTATGGCTCTATTGTATGGCTAGACCACAGTTTATCCATTCTGTCATTGAGGAACATTTGTGTTATATAATGATGTTGCAGTGAACATTCATGTGTATGTTTTCTATGCAAGGATTTCTCTGTGTACATATATAAGAATTTTTCTAGGCTGTGTAAGAGTGAAATTGCTGGGTCACAGGATAAGTATGTGCATCTTAACATGACAGTCCAGTGCGTGGTATTTTTGCTTGTCTTCTGTGTTTATGTTAGTATACCATTGTGGTTTTAACTTACATTGCTTGGATCACCAGTGGATCTGATATATTTTCATATACATTTTGGCCATTTATTTTACTTTCTAAAGTACTTGCTCAAATGTTTTGTCCACTGTTCTTTTGAATTTTTTCCCCTTTTCCTGTATGATAACTGCTTGCTTTTAATCCTTTCATGTGCCTAGGACGTGGAGCCATTTTTCCTTTTTTGTTGAGACAGGGTCTCCGTCGCCTAGGCTGGAGTGCAGTGGCACAATCTCAGCTCACTGCAGCCTCTATCTCCCAGGCCCAAGTGATCCTCTCACCTCAGCCTCCTAAGTAGGTGGGGCTACAGGTGGTTACTGCTACCATGCCTAGGTAATTTTGTTTTTGTTTTTTTGGTAGAGGTGGAGTTTCACCATGTTGCCCAGGCTGGTCTCGAACTTCTGGGCTAAAGTGATCCACCTTCCTCAGCCTCCCAAAGTACTAGGATTACAGGCGTGAGCCACTGCATGCCTCATTTTTCTATATTCGAAAAGTTTCATATATATGTCTTTAATCTTCTTGGAATTGACTATGAATAGTATGAGTGTAGGAGTTTTTTTCTCATGGGTATCCAGCTTTCCTAGGACCATTTACTGAAAAGTTCACTCCTCACTGTTTAGTGATTCCACCTCTGTCCATAAAAGTTGCATAGATCTTTTACTGTATCCTGTTTGTTGTCTTTCTATCGCTGTGTCAGTTGCACTGTCTTCTTTACTAGAACATTAGAATATGTCTTGATAATAGAGAAAGTCCTTTTGTCTTGTCTTGGCTGTTCTTTGTTATAGTCAAATAAATTTAAGAATTGGCCTGTAAAGTTCTGAAAAGGACCTCTTGAAATTCTGAGATTGCAATGAATCGATAGAACAATTTGGAGAATTGGCATCTTTACATTCAGTCTTCTAGTCTTATGACAATGGTATAAGTGTCTGCCTCCTTTGCCCCTTCACGTAAATGTTTCTATAATCTGAAGATGGAACCAACAAGGTTTGGGTTGAAACCTCAGTTCTGCTGCTTATTGCCTTAGGACCTCAGGCAAGTCACATAAACTCTCTAAACTTCAGTTATTTTATCTATAAAATAAGTGGTAATACCTACCAAGCAAAGTTATTAAGAGAGTAAGGTATCATGTTAAAACCCTGAGTATAGAAACTAGTGCATAATAAATATCTCTTAGTGAATGGAATTAATATTATACTACATCTCTCTGTCGTCCTCTGAGTTTATGGGATATTCATTTTTAAACTGGGTGCCGTATAATTTTTTAATATCCTTGTTAACAAATTTATTAAAGTAACATATGGGTAAAATTTAGGTGATGGGTATATGAATGTTCGCTGTGCAAGTTTTCAGTTTTGCTGTGTGTGAAGAATTTTCATAAAATTTTGAGAAAAAATAACATGGAAAATACAGAATATTTAAAAGACTTTGCTGTCTGTCCCTGCTGCATGTGAAATCACAGTAAAGCCAAGTTAACTCTGACTTTTTAGATTAAATGTTTTATTGAAACTATTAGCACACACACATGTTCTTGTGGGCTGATTTACTTCTAAATATTTCACATGTTGTTAGAGTCATTGAGTTTTTTTTCTTTTTTTTTTTAAAGTTATGGAGTTCCTTTTCTCAATATCATTAACCTTATAAGATCTTCTTAAAATGTTTACAACACAACTCATAATTAACTGATTTTTGGAGAGGTGAAAGGGAACTAAGTTCTTTTTTTTTTTTCTTCTTTTAAATTTCCGAGATGGAGTCTTGCTCTGTCTCCCAGGCTGGAGGGTACTGGTGCCATCTCAGCTCACTGCAACCTCCGCCTCCCAAGGTCAAGCAATTCTCCTGCCTCAGCCTCCTGAGTAGCAGGGATTACAGGCATGCACCACCATGCCTGGCTAATTTTTGTATTTTGGTAGAGACGGAGTTTCACCATGTTGGCCAGGCTGGTCTCAAACTCCTGACCCCGTGATCCACCTGCCTTGGCCTCCCAAAGTGCTGGAATTATAGGGATGAGCCACAGCGCCCAGCTAGTGGAGAACTAAGTTCTTTGGTACATTGGTTATCTATTGCTTTATTAACTGACTGTGCAAAAAATTAATGGCTTCAAGTAGTAATTCAGTCATTTGAGTTGGGCTCAGCTGAGCAGTTCTGCTGATATTGCCTGAAGTCACTCATGCATCTGTGTCTGGCAGCTATATTGGGGCTGGAGGGTCTAGGAAGGTCTCGTACTCAAATATCTGGTGCCAGCTCATCTGGGCCTTTCTTTTCACATGTTCTCATCATTCATCTGTTTAGTCCAAGCTTCCTTACATGTTGCTGGGAGCATTCCAAGAGGAGGAAGGTGGAAGCTTTAAGGCCTCCTGAGGCCGCTGTACAATTTCACTTCTACCACATTCTGTTGTGGATTAGTTTAGGCATGAACTGAAATGGAAGACTGTAGCAGAAATGGATCCTGGATTTTCTGTTACCTGTGTTTCATTTAATTATTTTGTTGCTTTCTCTCCCTCCCTGAGTTCAATTAAGTTGAGAAAAGTGTTCATTGTTATTACTGATGGATTAGACTTTATTTGCTCTTCATTGAACATTTCAGTTAATTTACAGACTAGTAAATTACCTGAGTTATCAAGTTACATACGTGTATGTGGGTATTTATATACACAAATATAGGTAAAGTAATGCAGGAGGCGAATACTTGCAGTGGCTTTAGGATGATTGTTATATTCCTGTGGTTCTTGCTTCCCAGAAATGTTTTCTGTGATTACACCACACGTATTCAGGTTTCTTATGAATGAACACTTAAGGAGCACTGCTTCACTGGAGGGTAATTAACACATTCTTAAACATTTAATTTCAAAAACAAAGCGTATATGTCTTTTTCTAAAGGCCCATGAAAACAAGTTTTTTTTCTCTTCATAAAATTGAGTGATTATAAAAACTGACTTAGTCCATTGTAATTTTTTGTTATCCAAAAGTTGAATTTAAACAGTGAATCAGATTTCAGCACTGTGATTCATACTCCCAAAATGAGTAACATGATTAGCAGGATATTCCTAGTTGTTCTCTTGACTTTAAAAAAAAAAAAAAGTCCATGGTGACTCCTCCATTTTTGGTAGTGGAGTTGTATTGGGTCTATGAAGAGGCTTTGCAAGAAAAAAGAGCAGCTATTTATGGAGCATTTCCTCAGGCCTGCAATTTGAAGCTATTATAGCAAAGTTGCTGAGCAAGTCCGTGATTGCAGGCCAACAGTCACTCAAGCCCCCATCCTGCAGCCTGTGTGGAGTGAGTTCAGAACTACTGCTGTGCAAAGTTTGCCCTCTGCAGTGTTTATCAGTTGCCTACTTTTTAAAGAGCAGAGGGTTTCAGGCATTCTAAACCCACTTTGTTAACTGGTAGATTATTAAGCAGTTATAGGATATAAACTAGTTTTTGGGTTTTTGGAAAGTTGTTCAGCGTTTAAGAATACAGTGATTCCCCCATCCCCTATCCCCTTTTAGTTACTTAAAATGAAATCATCTTACCATAAAATGCAGACTTTTTCCAGCAGTTTTACTTACGCTTATAAAAACAGAAGTTGGGTTGTCTCTCAAAGAAATTATATCCTGTAGACCTGGAATCTAGGTTTGAGGAGAATTTGATTTTAGATTTTAGATACCTTTGTTGCCTATCTATAAAAACATCATTTATTTCTGTGTAGGGGTTTGTGAGCCTTTTTTTTTTTTTTTAAATGGTGACAGAAAATGAAAATAAGTGGCCTAATTGTGTTTTTTATCATCAAAGGATGAAATTGGCTTATCTGAATTTGGCTGGAAAATTTTATTTGGTATCAGCAAATGATAAACTGAAAATCAATGAGCTTTTATCTGCTCAGGACAATATTAACAGGGGTTTATCCTAAATAGGACTCTTCTAACCTGTGAATCTTACAACATTTTCACATTTTGGTGTCAAACTTTTAAAGCATGGTAGGTTTTCTGTATGTAGTCTGACAGTGTAAAAAAATTGGGTGGTGTTGCATGATATTCTCTGTCCCTGTTAAAAAAAAAAATCTGTATTTTTCCATTGTTCTGGAAAAAATTCAATTTTGGGAAAATTTTATGTAACTACTAGAAAATTAGTTTTTAGCAATATCTATGATTTTCATTTCAAGAAAGCATCAATTGATAGAAATTATGTTTTAAGGATTGAAATCTGCTCTAAATTAAGATTCTTTGAAAGTGTTCATATTTTATATAATAATCTAGGATATTTAAAAGTCATATGGGCATTCTATAAAAGGGAAATATTTCTTTAATCTGTTTCAGCACCCCCGCCCATGCCAAAACAACTACGCATGATAGCAACACACACTAAAAAGAGAAAGAACAGTGTCATTGAAGGATGTCCCCCAAATTACTAGGCCTTTTAAAATGGCATCTTAGGCCCGGCATGGTGGCTCAGGCCTATAATCCCAGCGCTTTGGGAGGCTGAAGCGGGCAGATCACGAGGTCAGGAGTTTGAGACCAGCCTGTCCAACATGGTGAAACCCTGTCTCTACTAAAAATACAAAAATTAGCCAGGTGTGGTGGTACACACCTGTAATCCCAGCTACTTGGGGGAGCTGAGGCAGGAGAATCACTTGAACCTGGGAGGCAGAGGTTGCAGTGAGCTGAGATCCTGCCGTTTCACTCCAGTCTAGAGTGAGACTCCATTTAAAAAAAAAAAAAAAAGGCATCTTAATCCCTAAATTCACTTGGGTTTCAGTAAGGTTGGGTGAAATGGTGAGTTTCTTAACTGTGGCAGTTATAACTGAGATAAATTTTCTGGTTCTGTTACATAAATTGAGGACATTTCTATTTCACTAGATGGTGGCTTTTGGGAACTGGTCCTTAGATGTTGTTGCCTCATTTTTGTGCCTCACCCCCATCTTTTCCGGAGCTACTTAAATAAAATACACATTCCTTTAAGATTCAGCTCAGATGTTAATTCCCCTAAGGAGTCTTCCTAGATTTTTCCTGTCTAAAGTCTGCCTTGGGAGTCCCTCGTTGCCTTTCATGACTAGGCCGCATTGGGAATACGAATTTTCACTTTAGACTCGATGTTGTGTCCTGTGTGCCTAGCATAGTGATACAGCACAATATGAATGCTCACCAAAAAGAAGTTGAGAACCACTTTTAAATGTTATTTCCAGTCATTTCAGAAGCATTGAGTTATTTTTATCTGTTTTGGTGTCTTCATAAAGCTTCAGCACCATGCTCAGAGCTATGGGACAGGGATTGAGAGTGATGCAGTCCCTGTCCTTAGTTAGGAGGCAAGATGGGTGTAATGGTAAGAAGTGGCATGAAAAAATATCTAGTTGGCGCTAAACAACGTGGTAAGCCCTAAGTAATACAGCTTAGGAACTCAGGGAGGGGAAAAAAGACTTTCTTCTGTGTTGGAATTCTTGGAGAAGTTTGGTCTTCGGTTGTATTTGGATGATGGATAAGAATAGACAGAATAGGATTTTATTCTATATTGAATCCTTTTGTTGACTTTGCTTTATCTTTGATGGTTTTATAACACATAATTTTAGTATTTCTACATTTGGTTAAAAAAATTCCCTCTCATTTGAATTTTAGCTGCCTGATTGCTTATTCTCCTCCACTAGATGTGGTAAGGTCCATTGGGCTCACCCTTATGTCTTACGCATGTAGCATATTGTGTCTGGTATGCAATAGATATTTAAGAATGTGTTGTGCTGGCTGATTTACTGACTGAATTCTGGGGCGCTGTTTTCCTCATTTGTAAAATTCGGGGATTGGATATGTGATTCGTAAGAACCTTTCCAGCTGTAAAATGCTGTGAAATTCAACAATTTCCTGTGAATTCCCAGGTCTATATATGTAAGTATTTTCTGGTGTGATAACATTGTATTTGCAGTGTTTTTCAGTTAGAATAAAGTATAATAAGTTTAATATATAAATGTTACCATTAATCCAGAAGACTTAGTGATAGGAGGAGTATTTTCAGAAGGATTTTTCTTACTGTGACTTAACCGATATTTTGGAGGAAAATGAAGAGTAAAAGCTCTAACAGTGACATTATAGAATTTAGGTAGAAATGAAGAGTGAGTTGATATTTAGGGCTGAAAAAGGGAGGGCCAACCTTTCTAGAGAAAGAATCAATGATTAGATTTTGGTTGTAGTTTTGGTAAGAATGCAAAGTGATTTTAAGCAATATTTGTCCTGTTTGAGAAAATACTAACATCACAAATTGTTGATTATCTGTCAAACTGTAGAAAAGAAATTAAAGAAGTTTGAGATTTTAACTTGCAGCTGTTACTGATTTGTACTTCTCTCTTAGCGTGAAGACTGAGGCAGTCACCATTCCTGACAGCCAAAATAGGGCCATCTTCAGTCTTCTGAGGGAAGAGCTATTCAATGATGTCAGAGCCATGGCATAGCCGGACACTTTCCATAGCTTTGAGAATCTATTCTTGACAGTCAGTTTTAGTTTTAGACTGTTTTGATTGTCAAGTACAACTCAGAATTTTTGTGTGTGTCACTTTCCATAGCTTTCAGAATTTATTCTTTACAATCAGTTTCAGTTTTAAATTATTTGGATTGTCAAGTAAAACTTAGGATTTTTTAAAAAAAACTATCAGGGCAATAATGAAAATTGCTGATGATTAGCTGCTTTATCCCTTCAAGTATATGGAAGAATTTTTATATTTTGTGAGTAGGGTAATGATGTATACTTAGATTTAATTTCAAAGAACCATTTGTTGCTAATAATATATTTTCAAACTTCTTTTTAGTAATTGGATATTAAAGGAGGTTCCTTTTGAGCATATAACATTTGTTTTATGTCCTGCATTTGATATTACTGCTTTAAAGTGAGAGCAACTGTGTCTTAAATACTTAGGTGTAGTCTCTTATCATGTGTTATCTCTTTTTTTTTTTTTTTTTTTTTGAGACAGGATCTCGTTCTGTCGCCCAGGTTGGAGGGCAGTGGCGCGATCTCCACTCACTGCAAGCTCCACCTCCCGGGTTCACACCGTTCTTCTGCCTCAGCCTCCCAAGTAACTGGGACTACAGGCACCCGCCACCACGCCCGGCTAATTTTTGGTATTTTTATTAGAGACAGGCTTTCACCGTGTTAGCCAGGATGGTCTCGATCTCTTGACCTTGTGATCCGCTGCCTTGGCGTCCCAAAGTGCTGGGATTACAGGCGTGAGCTACCGTGTGCCCGGCCTGTGTTGTCTCTTTTAATCCTCTTCATAGTTACCTGTTTTATAAATTGGGGGTCTGCTTTGAAGAGGTGAAGTAACTTAAATAGGTTCACCCATCCAGGTCTGTGTCACTCCAAAGCAGGAACAGTTTCTGTGACCCTATGGCTGCCTCTCTACAACCATTAAAAGTTTTTTTTTTGTTGTTTTCTTTTGTTTTTGTCCTTCAACAAGTTTTGGCATAGGTTAAGAGAAATACAGACTATATTGTGTTTTCTGTAGTGTCTCATATGGCGTACTTACTCATTTGGTGATCAGTAAATACTTGTTGAATTAAACTGGGGCGCTTGCTGTGTTCCTTAAGAGAAGTAGCATGAATAAGGAAGAATTAAGTACTGATGCAGAAGCTCACCAGGTGATTCTGATGTATCCGTCCACTTACCAAATAGTTGTTGAATGAACTGGAAAAATTTCAGATTCAAGATACGATTGGTATGTACGTTTTCATATCATCAAATACATCCATCAGGCCGTGAGATGGGTGGACCCTCATTATAAAAATGTGGAAATGTTCACCAGCATTAGCCAGCACACCCCCCATCTCTGCCCCAACCCTCAAGTTTCCTTGATTATTTTATGTATGTGTGATAATGTGTGATACTACTACTACATAAACTATAAAGGGCCATATATATATATTTCCCTTTATTACCTGACTGTTTATTGCTAACAGCAGGTCACAGAGTGTAGGCATGAAAGGAAGGATACATACCCATCTTGTTTTATCTAAAAACCAGTGTTTTAATCGAACAGATTACTTGTTAGTACTTACACATTGACTTAGAAGTTGATAAAGATTTCGTTTATGCTTGTGTTGCTCAGTTTTTGTATGATAACTGTGAAAGCAGTAGCAAATTCAAATTGACAGTCATTTGTTGTAACCTCCTTAATGGAACTGTCCTGCTTGGAATGTCCCACTTCTGGGAATGATAAGCAATAGGAATGATTTCTTTCATAGTACCTGATTTAGATAAAGTGGCCTTCAGCATGAAGACGTGTAAAGAAAATTAAGCAAATGTAGAGGCTGACAGGTATTTGTAGAGGGCATTCCAACCTTGGCAGTACAGCCTGAGAAGAGACAGGATGACCTCCAGCGTGTTTTCTGACTCCGGACCTGTGATGAAGAGTCCGTAAGTATAGCTGATTGAGCACTGAAAGTAATGATACCAGAGAAACTCATTTTTAATGAAAAGTAAAAATTCTTGGCATTGTAGAAACGCTATTTTATACCTCTATACATAGAGAAATCCCAGTAATATTTTCTCAACTATGTACAGAATTGGTTCAGGTTATATAGTTCTTGTCATGCTCTTAGAGCCAAATTATTCCTATAGGAGTAAAATACATATTCAATTGCATTATTTAAATTGGAGAAAAAAATTTATGTAAAGAAATTTACCTTATGCCATTTTAGAACCTCTGGTATTTAAAGTAAGTCAGCGGCTGTATGAGTTGGTAATGTGGCTTATTGATTTTATTAGGATGCATATTTTTAAAGAACCGAATAAGCTTCTGCTTTCAGGAATTCAGCCTAGTATTTCAAATGAGAGCTCATGTATTGCAACATTATTTATCTATTTTTGTAAAGGGCTGTTAATCACTTGGTGCCACCCTGTCTGAGTTGTGTGCTTGTAGATTGTTCACATGAAATCACTTGATATGGCATCTCATTTCTGCAAGAAATTTTTCTGTATTTTTAGCCCACCAGCCTAGCATGAAGTTAAATTATTTAATAGAAATGTTTAAGAGACCAGAAGCTTACTTTTAATATTGCAAATGTTGTCTTACCCTTTTTGGAATAGGTTAGTGTTTAAAAACATGTGTCGATGTAGTTATGCAATATAATTCATTTATACTCCCTTTGGCCAAAACACACACACACACGCTCACACACACACACTCATTCTCTCTCTCTCCTTCTCCTTCCTCCTCCCTTGGCTATTTCTGAGCACAGAGTCTTTTGTTTAAAAGAAGGATTAGTATATCAAATTTGTTTCTATATTATATTTCTGGGTTTGAAGTTTTACTGGATACTTGGTTTTTGGTAGGGCTGTCATTTAATGCCTCTTGAATTATTCTGCAGGAGTATTAGCAAGAGTTGTAAACCGGAGTTCATATGTGAAATGTGAGACTGTGACCTCTTGATCCAGAGGCCAGGACTGTTGCCAACTGAACCATACCCTTCCTTTTCCTAAGAATAGAAGTGCTCTATAATGATTGGAGTTCAGTTCGGTGCTTTTGGTGTTCTCCAGTAATTGGTGAGAATCTCACCAATTGGGTTTTGAGTGGCCAAGCAGTATTACTTTGTAGGGATAAAGGGAGGTGTAATGTGAGTAATTTCTTCAAAGAGTTCATGAAGGAATTCTGGTATATCAAAAATACCACTGATATGTATGACCTGCTTCTGTTCCTGCCCCATAGAAGTTGCTATCAAATGTGGAAAGACACTGTGGAAAGAAGTGTCCATTTTTAATGTTAAATGTAACCAATTTGATAAGAAACCTATAATAATTGTATCATCTAGGTCTCTAATACTTGGAGACCTAAGTTCTATAAACTATAAATATTGAACTGAGAAAAAAATGGAAGGTAAAAGACATTATTAGGACAAGTAAAGAATTAGGTTATTTGTGAGGCAGTAAATGTAAAATGTTGACTATATTATTTAACCTATTAGTTTGAACTGTTCAAAATCAGAACTTAGTGAGCTTCACAAGTTTCCATCTGATGGACAGGATTAATAATACTTCATAAATTCAGTATTCCTATTCTCAGATCCAAGATGCCTTATATATATTTCTACTTTCCTTACTCCTTTGCTCACTCATTTTGCTCATTGGACTTTCCAATATTTGCAGTGTTTTGATTCCTGACTGTCTTGAAGTCTTTCAGGACATAAGTGGCTATGAAACTGCCATCTGCCAGAGAGACTAAAAGAGAAACCCTCTTCCTTGACCCAGATAGTAAAGACAGATCATTTGATCAAAATTCAGTTAGGTCAAGTTAGTTAAGTCAGTATGTCAAGGAATCAGTTTACTTAGTTAAGTTATTTAAATTACATACAAGTAAGGTACTTGGACAAGTCATACAACAACCACCTACAGATTAAGGTCCATGGCCTGGCCCCACATCACCTTTCTAAGAAGCCTCATCTCTCCCTCTCTTTAAATTAATGAAAAACAGATAGAGACAGGGTCTCACTATGTTGGCTAGGTTGGTCTTGAACTCTTGGGCCCGAGCAGTCTTCACACCTAGGCCTCCCAAACTGCTAGGGTTATAGGCGTGACCCACCATGCCCCGGCCTCTAGCCTCATCTCCATCTGCCACCTTTTCTCCTCACTCCTCTCTTCCTGCCTGTGAGACACCACCAATCAAGTGCACTAAAGAGATGCACCTCTTCTGCATGTTGTATATTCATGCATGCATTGGAGCATTGTACATGCTCTTACTACTTCGGCTACTTACCCTGAGAAGGTCTTACACACCCCTCATTTTTACTTTATCATTTAAGGCTCAGTTCTAACTGAAATGTGTCACAGTTTTTTTCCTGGAGCTCGTACTAATAACATTTGAACCCCTCCCTCATCCCAATTTTCATAGCATTACTTCACTCATATTTATTCCTATAGCATTTCCTCAGCTCTAATATGTCTATTTTTTACATTTTAACCTCTGAAATTAGGGTACTTCTTGTAATTCATGGGTTCTTAGTTTTGATTAAACAAGGTACTTCCATTCTGGTGCAGAATTGAGATTCTGTACTTGCCTTACTTCTGGAACTTGCATTCTTCGTTGGGTCCATATCTCTAATTCCTCTTCCAGCACGGCAACTCATTATGCTCAGATGTTGTTAAGCGGATTTAAAATACTGTATCTGGCTTTTACTGTATTCAGGGGAATTTCAAGGGCATGATTTGTTCTGAAATCTATCAATAATAACAATAATGACTAGCATTTAGAGAGTTCTTATTGTGTGCTAGGCACTGCTTTAATTCCTTTATTTGGTGCAACTCAGTGAGTCTTCACAGTAACTCTGTTATCTCTATTTTATTTTTGAGAAAGCTAGGGTACAGTTCAGCCAAAATCATAGAACTAAGAAGTGGCACACTTAGGATTCTAGCTCTGTTAATCTGGCACCAAAGCCCATGTAACCACTATTATATACTAAAATGTATTTGAATGTTTAACCAGGTCTGCGCTTTGTGCTTTAGCTACATTTTTTTTAAATGTAATCCTCATTATAGCCTCATGAGGATTTATAGTGTAATATGCCAGAGCACTCCAGTAGTCATCTTTAGATGTAAATTCTAGTCTCTATTCTGATACTATGAAGAGATAAACATATTATAGTAAATTTCTACATGTACGTGCTGGAGTTTGAGGGCTAATAAGATCATCTTTCTAGTGTTTTCTACCTTTTGAAATTATTAAATTTAATTGCTGAAATAAATCCAAACTCTGGTGGAAATGAACTAACATTGAGCACCTTTTATGCTTAAGGCAGGTGCACATTATCCCTATTTACAGATGAGGAGAGGAAGTTTAAAGATTAAATAATATGACCAGGTTATTGAACAAGAAGTACAGGCAGAATCAGTTTCAGCATTGGATCTCCACCCCTGAGAATGGCTTCTACACAGGCAGAGCCTCTGTGACATTATTTTTATTTTTGGGGTTTTTAGGAAGTCTTTCTTCTCCACCATTCTTTTATTCCACCATTAAGTTATCTTAAAACTAGATCATTAGCTGTCCTTTGCTTACGTATTTTAATTATATTCAGCAGCTTTTACTAAACATTTCGTAACCGTGTACATATTACTTAATGTTAACCACACCATTTCTCTGCCAGCTATACCACGGGCTTTAAAAACTGGTATATTAGAGATATTAGAATGATAGTCATGTAAAAGGAGAAGAAAATGTCTACTATGTAGATTTTAGAAATTATTGGAGTGTATTGTGGAAGTTAAAGTTTTACAAAGGATTTTTGAAAGCATCTTTGAATTTTCTAGATTTATGTTAACTTTATGGCTATCCTTGGTTATTTAGATTAACAGAGTACAGTCTGTATTAGACACTTAAGAATTTTGAATGGTTTTACTCTGTTTTAAAATTCTAGCCAGTTTTTTTTTTTTTTTTTTTTTTTTTTTTTTGAGACGGAGTCTCGCTCTGTCGCCCGGGCTGGAGTGCAGTGGCCGGATCTCAGCTCACTGCAAGCTCCGCCTCCCGGGTTCACGCCATTCTCCTGCCTCAGCCTCCCGAGTAGCTGGGACTACAGGCGCCCGCCACCTCGCCCGGCTAGTTTTTTGTATTTTTTAGTAGAGGCGGGGTTTCACCATGTTAGCCAGGATGGTCTCGATCTTCTGACCTCGTGATCCGCCCATCTTGGCCTCCCAAAGTGCTGGGATTACAGGCTTGAGCCACCGCGCCCGGCCCAGTTTTATAACATATGAAGTTAATAGAGCATGCTTAAAATTGGGAAACTTTGGTGTTTCTTAGTTGACTTATAAGAAATTGCAGCTTTGATCTCTAAGCTGCAAGTAAACATCTGACTTGTCTATAAACACATGGTTTCAAGGCTTTGGGGGAGCCTAAGAAGATCATTGGTTTGAGAGCTGAAATAAGTGTCCATTTATGACACTTATGTTTCTGCAAAAAGAGAAGCTTTAGATTAAGTTTATCTGAGAAATCTTGTGTAATAGACAAGAACTGAAAAAACAAGAGCTATAACAAAGACTTACGTGGTTTATTGGTGGTTCACTCAGTTCAGTAAATCCCATGTACTTAAAGTGTTCTTCATGCTGATGATTTTTGGATGGCATTAATGTGTCTGGTTTAAGGAACCCATGAGAGTTCATGATACTCAGTATTGGTGTCAACTCGAGTGTAGCCATAGAGCACTAGAATCATTATAAGGTATTTATTCAATATATTTTTAAGATAGTATTTATCTTACTGTTCTCTGGACATCAGTATCTGAAATGCCTTTCCTCACCTTCTGTCTGTTCTTGGTCATTACATCAATCTACTTTTTTTTTTTTTTTTTTTTGAGACGGAGTCTCGCTCTGTGGCCCAGGCTGGAGTGCAGTGGCCGGATCTCAGCTCACTGCAAGCTCCGCCTCCCGGGTTCACGCCATTCTCCTGCCTCAGCCTCCCGAGTAGCTGGGACTACAGGCGCCCGCCACCTCGCCCGGCTAGTTTTTTGTATTTTTTTAGTAGAGACGGGGTTTCACCGTGTTAGCCAGGATGGTCTCGATCTCCTGACCTTGTGATCCGCCTGTCTCGGCCTCCCAAAGTGCTGGGATTACAGGCTTGAGCCACCGCGCCCGGCCATATCAATCTACTTTTAAGAACATATACAAATTATGCCTTTTATTGCACATGTAGAGATTTAATATAGGAGGAAATGTTTGAAAATATATAAAAGCCAAAAGAACAAATAAATGATCTCGTAACCCATTGATAACATATTGGCTGTATATTTTCAGACTGTTTAACTATAATCTTTGAATATTGCCAAACAGTTCTCTAGTACAGTTATAACTATTTGTTGTTTCACTAGCTGCATATGATAGAGCCTGTTAAAATACTACATTTTTACTACTTTGTGTGGTATTTTGATATCTTTTACCTCTTCATGTGTTGCTATGTAGTTTTTGTTAGTTACAGTTTGAAATATGAGTTTCTTTTGGTTATTAAAGTGACCCTTCTGGGCAAAATGCAATACTGGAGGATTTGGAGGAAATCTTGTTCCTATAAAGCAACAAATTGAAGGTATATTAATGCTATGTAACCTGAGCGCATTTAGATAGGAGATCACCAGCCATTGGGGTCAGCCTACAACCTCCTGAACAGACATATTTTAGAGCCAGGCTTTGAAGGAGCTGTAGGATAAGAGAAGAAAGAGGCATGGTTTGTACAGGGAGATGGAATACAATGGATATGATATGTATACTGGATTAGAAATTGATAGGACACCTTCAAGAGAGAAAAGAAGCTGGTGAGATAATGGGTTCAAAATGGATGTTAAGCCAGGAGATGGATGAAAGAGGGAAGGCAGGTTTATTGTCAAGGGAGGGGAAAGACTAACATGAATTGTGTTGAAGATGTGGCTTGTGCAGCAGGGAGTACACTTTAAGTAAGGTGTATGTGAATGATTGGCCAAACTTGTTATTGCTGAGTATAGAAAGTAAAAACAGAAATGATATGTAAATAACTTAATATTGCTTTTGTGATCATGGAAAAGTAGGAAGAATTTGGGAAAGGAACGATGAATACCTTTGTTTTCAGTTACATAAAAGATTAAATTTATTTTCCTCCTCTTCCTTGTTCTGTTGCAACTTTGGACTCCAGTTAGAGACTGGATCTCCGTTATTCTGTACCTCACATCACCTGGCATGATGACTTTGCCCATAGTTGTTGCTCAGGAACATTCATTAACTAATTGCATATATGAAGAAATACAGATTACTGGAGCATATCTTTTCACTCCTCTACTGATATTTGCTAAAAAAAGAGATTTTGAGTGGTGTTTCTTTTTTGTTGTTGTTGTTGTTTTTTTTTTTTTTTGAGACAGAATCTTGCTCTGTGGCCCAGGCTGGAGTGCAGTGAGGCTATCTCAGCTCATTGCAACCTCCATCTCCTGGGTTCGAGCGATTCTTTCGCCTCAGCCTCCTTAGTAGCTGGGATTACAGGCATGCGCCACCATGCCTGGCTAATTTTGTATTTTTACTAGAGACGAGGTTTCACCATGTTGGCCAGGCTGGTCTTGAACTCCTGACCTCAGGTGATCCTCCTGCCTCGGCCTCCCAAAGTGCTGGGATTACAGGCGTGAGCCACTGCACCCGGCCTGCTTACTACTTTACACAGAAATTAGAGGTATCGTTTTAGTGTCTCTTGTCTTTTGTCTGCCAACCAAGAAGTTTCAGAATGTTTTGATCTTTGGCCAGGTAAAGTATTGCCAGTCAGTGTCTTGGGAGATTTTAAAATGATGACTTAGTGCTTAGTTATCTTACATAGCAAATTGTCGAGATATAAAATCTATTCTCAAATAGTTTAGTTACCAAGTTAAGCCTGCATTATATAATGTATTTGATTGTCTAATGGTTTCACCCAAATCTTTTTCTCCCTTTAAATGACATCCTCGAGTGTAGGGATTCTGTCTTCTACTACTCATTTTTTAGCCCCCACATGTCTATAGAATTGTGTATGGCTTGCAGTAATTTAAAAATACGTGTATTGGCTTAATTTATGCTTTAAACCTTCAAACATTAAAAAAATATATTAAGTCATATTAAGAATATTAATAGAACCTTGTCAAAAATTTTTTACACATGCAAATCTTTTTTCAATGAAAACACATACATCCAAATAGTGTTTTTTTTTTGGAGACAGAGTCTTCTCTTTCACTCTTACTGGAGTGCATTGGCACGATCTTGGCTCACTGCAGTCTCCGCCTCCTAGGTTCAAGTGATTCTCCTGCCTTGTCTTCCTGGGTAGCTAGGATTACAGGTGTGCACCACCATGCTGAACTAATTTTTGTATTTTTAGTAAAGACGGGGTTTCACCGTGTTGGCCAGGCTGGTCTCGAATGCCTGACCTCATCATTCACCCGCCTTGGCCTCCCAAAGCGCTGGGAATACAGGCTTCAGCCACAGTGCCCAGCTGAACATGGTCTTTGTTCTTAAGAGTAGAACAGTACTTCTCAACAAGGGATGATTTTGTCCCTTTTCTTCCTGGGTACATTTGGCTATGTCTGGAGATACATTTGGTTGCTAGAATCATGTTAAGCCTTTTTTCAGCCAAAGGGGTTTAGTTGAAATGTACTTGGGTTCTCTCATTTAAGTGGTACAGAAATCACATCTCTGTAATTTAGCCCATGGCTTCCCCTTGCCTGTCTTTCAAGAATGCTTCTCCAGTCTCTCTAGCTGGCTAATTTTATAGATTATTCAGCACTCCCTTCAGAGGCTATCACCTTTATGTGTCCTCCTCTGTATCGCTAGGTTATACCAAGAACCTTTCCATAAACACCCTAAACCTTTTTCTGTCCTCTGTCATTTTATATTCATTCATAGATCATTTTATATTCCTTTCTAACCTCTATCATTTTGTATTCAAGTTTTATCTTTATGGATCTTTCCCACTAGAAGATAAGCTCCTCCAGTTCAAGAACTATGTGTTATTCATTTTGATGTCAGCAGTACTTAGCACTTAGTAGGTGTTCAGTAAGTGCTTTAGACAAACCGTAGCTCAGATAATATTGTTTGGCTTAGGTTTCGTGTGGTTTTTTTTGGTGGTATGGAGAGGGTTGGGATTGTGGAGAGAAGCTGACAGGAGGCTTGAATTCTAGTTCTGCCTGCATTAGTGCCATCACCTCAGGCATGGTTGAGCGACCATTGTAAGCTTTAATTATGTACAGAGTGAGGGAGGATTGGGCTACAAAGTTAAGAGGAGCAGTCATCCCATAAGCTGTGTACCACAGCTCACTTAACTGAGGCCAGACAACCTTATTGAGCACAGCTGTGTGTCCAGGAATAAACAGGCTTCAGTGTAACCGCCAGATATTTTCCCCATAACTTAAGACAACAGATTAGAAACAGTAGTTAATAGGAAATGCCAAGCACCTGGGAGTCCAAATGAAGAGGTCCTTTCACTTATCTGTGAAGGAACTTTGGGCCTATACTGTCTTTATTGATGGCCTGGATAAGTAAACTATTATTGTATTCAATCTGGTTCATATATAGTCTTCAGTAACCATTTCTCACCTGGGTAATGAAAAGCTAGCTGTAAGATGCTGACGAAACAGCATTGTAGTGAGTTGTTTTCAGCCTCTCAGTCATTGACCTGAAAGTAGTCATAGATGCTGCTTCTACCAGTGACCCCGATGTTAGCAGTTGTTGGGGAGGTGACAAGTAAGGCGGTAGCCATGTGCCTTTCACTCTGGCCTCTGTAGATTAGCCTCATTGATTTGAGAGGTAAGTCTGGGTTTTGTCTAGGGAAAGCCAGGCTACTCTGTGAGTCTGAAAATATGTGTTTTAGTCTCATTGTGGGCCCTTAATTAAATGTCCATTTCTTTTTGTATAAAATGAAACAGTTGGTCAGGTGGTCTCCGTTTCCTTCCAGCATTGTATTCTTCTGTGTAAGTTTGCCCTTCGATTTCAGCAATTCAACTTTTGTTTGCTTAATCACCAAATGAAGCCATTCAAAAGGTTAAACTATTGAGTGTTTCAAAAGATTCAGATTATGCCTGGAACATAACGGAGCAATCTGAATATATTTTAGTGTTTGCTTCAATTAGTAGAAGTAAGTTGGGCTGTCTTTGGGTAATTAAAGGGAAACTTAACAGCCTTTCTTGGAAATATATGTGTTCTGGGTTTTTCCTCAGAAATACAGGAGAGGAGCATCGGATCTGTTAGCTGCTGTGTGGAGGCTGAGAGAGCTCAGGGAAACCTTCCTAAGAGCAGACGTTTGAGCTGGCCTCAAAGACGTGACAGGAGAGGAGTGGGGATGGGAAGGGAATTGAAGGCGGAGGTACTATGTGAACAAGGGCATGGAGACATGACATAGTGATCTGTGGCTGAAGTTTCCTTTCCGATGTGAAGTGTTTTTTATATTTTGAGAACTTTCCAGTTGTCCTTTTCTCTTAGATTTTAGTCACATCTCCACGTGGACTTCATCTTTATAGACTGAGGTGTTCCAAGTCCAGTTAGGAGTACTCTTTGTTCCATCCCTTAAGCCATTTTCATAGTTCATCTTTTGTGTAGCAGTTACATGTCAGTCTTGAGCAATAGTGACCAAAATTTTCCACAGTATCACAGATATGAGTGATCCACAGATGGTTAAAGTCACTGTCCACTCTGCCACTGCTCCTCCCCACCACAGTTGTAGTGGACAAAACATTTTATGAAAGCTCTTACGTGTATAGAACTTTGTCTTCTTTTTAAAAAAGATAGTAGAGAAGTCATCTTTCTTTTGTATTTCTTAGCTATGTCAGTCTTCTCACCTTAAAATCCAAGAGTGTTTTCTGATACAGCATTAAAGTATCAGTTATTTTCTATGCATTTATTATACGTGAATTAGAAATTCAATGAAGTGAGTTCTGTGGATAACCAAATTGAGTTCCTGCTTCAGGAACCTTTCTCAGTAATTATTAATCTTTTTAGCTATTGGAAGAATTTTGAAAAGAATTTCAATGAAACTCCTAATATATTTGCTGTACTCAATTATCTTCTTCCAATTTAGTAAACAGCCTTTTTACTAACTTTTTAGATTCCCAGAGCTTGAATTTATTCTTAGTGAGCTGCTAGGCATTTGACATCTGACATCTTAATGAGAGACTAGAATATTCCTCTCCATACAGAGGAACTCTTAAAAGAAAAAAAGTCCATAAGACCTAGAAACCTGTGAACACACGCTCTGTGTAATCCTCATGTAAGTAACACTAAAGATCCAACCTGCTAGCATGGGTCTCATAGATTGAGGCAGTCTCTAAGTGATCATGTTATTTAATATTTACATTATAACCTTTTTAATAATGTCTTTTTAATGACCATGACTGTGACTATTAGTAACATTTTCTACCAATATCCATAAAAATTCCCCTCAAAAAGGTGATAATATATTTCATAGTATAATGGAATTTCATAGTCATTTAACTTGAGAGATTCAAAGAAGAAAGCTGTATTTTCACTGACAGGATCACTTTTCACTGCAACTTAACAGAAAGCAAGTTGAATCCTAGTTTTCAGCCTGAACAAATGTTCTGATTCTGGTGACCTAGGGAATTTAAAGTATCTTTGTATGATTATACCACGCTGTGTTCTCTTACTGTCTCTCTGTGAACATGTTAAATCCAGAGGAGACAGAAAGGAGACATTTAATCTGTATTTATAATTTGGTATTGAAAGACTACTGACTCTTCTAAGTAAGCCAGTCCTGTAAGCTTGATTTGTATGAGTGTCTAGCATTTATTTTCTTTTAAAAGAATTATACATGCGTGTGTGTGTATATATGTATGTGTGTATATGCATATATACAGAGAAAACATAGCATGTTATACTCATACAAAGAGATATTAATGGAAGAATGATGGGTGACTATTGCAAGAATTTTTGGCCATGATTAAAAGAATCCCATCACTCTTTTGCCACATATGAAATCCACAGATCTGGTAAACCGCCTTAATATCTGTCATAGTCCTACATGTAAAATCTATTCATTAATTTATTATTATCACCAGTAACCTTTATTTAGCCAAGGGTTCCTTTACTTACTTTAAAGTAATTTGTTACTTATTGGTAATTTAACCCCCAGTGTGTTACTAACATTTGAAAACTCGAATGTTGCCATAAATATGCAATGAATATGGTTTCAGGTTTGTAGCTAAATATGATTCCCTCACAGCACACATGTGAGCCAAAAGACTGAACAGTGTTGACATCAGGTATTATTTTATTTACTTTAAAAATGGTTATATGGATAACATGCTTTGTTTTGCACAGCACAGTAGGCAATCAATAGGTGAAGTGTTTGTTCCTGTTTAATGGTGGCCTATTATATATCACAGCTGCCAAGTAGAGGTTCAGAAAAGTCAAATTACTTCACTGAGATTGGGTAACCTAGCTCCCAACTTAAATAAATCTAATGCCTTTCCACCACTGTGCTGCCCTCTCTTCTGATGGTGGAAGCCCTGAAAGCATTAGCAAAGTTTCAAAGTTATCTAAATATACATTTCCTAAAATGACATCTAACAAATAATGAAACATCATTAAAATAGATGTTTTGTATCATTTATTGAGTAGTTAAGACTGTGCTTAGTATCTATTTGTATAGAAACCATGTCATTATTTGACATACATTATGTATAGAATATGTAAAAGTTAAATTGTTTTATGTTTTGGGGTCCCTCCGCAAGTTATTTTACTAACTATGAATCTTTTTAGATGATTGAAGACATTCTGTAGTGTTAACCAAACTTGTTAAAAGTAAGTGGTAAAGAATACAGAAGGTTCCTTTTCTGTTTGTATTATTTTCATCAAAATGGCTGGAGGAGGAGTGGGTTGTGTCAGCAGTTTATGTTACAAGTTCCATATACACTTTATTTTGATGAAGACCATTTGCCCACTTAGCTAAGAAGTGTTTAGTGTGGATTTTCCTGACTCTCTTCCTGGTGATTACCCTTTGGGAAATGTTTCCCTGGCCGTTAGACTTGTGTTATATTAATATTTTGGGTGGCTGAAGCCCTGTTATGTTGTTAACAGTTGAAAATTTGAATGTAACCATAAATATACAATGAATGTGGTTCCAGATTTGTAACTAGATTCCCTCACTGTAGTCGTATGAGCCAGCCGACTGAACAGATCCTTATTTGGAAGCCACTGGTGTCTGATGTGGCCACAGAACACTGATTATAACGTTGTTTGACTGCCTCAACCTGTCTTCCTTACTGGTCCTTGGTTGAGAGCATTACTCCTAAGTCTTGTCATGACAAATGAGGTCAGAGTTGGTACCCATCACATTTGTTTCATCTTCACACTTTTTGTTTTTATTCTGTGCCTAGACTGACAGTTATAAAATGAAAAGAGAATACTGCCAGTGTCTCTAACCTGTATAAGAAAGTTCACTTCTTTTTGACATCTGACATGTAGTAGTTCCATTTAAAATAGTATTTGCTCAGGAATGTCAGTTTAAGCAAAACAGTAGAACATGAGAAAACCACTAACCATCTTTTGAAGAAGTTGAATTCCTAATTTGGCTCATTTGGGTAAATAAGTGTCATATTGTATGTAAGGATCCGAGATTGTGAAAGAACATGTAAAACTGCTAGGTCAATTATTTTCCTAAAATAACTGTTATTTGTAAAGATACCCAGGTGTGCTAATAAGTCTCCCCTGCTAATTTTGATGCAGGTTGTTTGGGAATCACATTTTGAAAAACATTCACAGTAGACTTTCTGTAACTAAAATTTCTCAGGGCTGTTTTTAAATTTCTTTTATTTTTAGTTCTGCCATTTCTGTTTTCTTCCCTTTTCCCGGTAAGGTGATTATTACGAAAAGAGCTAGGTGGACCTTGTAATTGGAATTCTAGTCTTTGTTTTCAGTTCATACTCTAATGATACCTATGATTTTCTATATCGTGAAATCAGGACAAATACAATTGTTGAACTTTTGGGAAGAATATTCTCAGTCACTATGGCATTAGGAAAAGATGTTCAATTTTGCCGAACATAACTTCAGATAAACGCCATTTGGAATCAAGATTGAGAGAACTGTGTTTGCTTCAGGAAGCCTTCACTTGAGCGTTGGCATTATTCTCATGGCTGGTCCATCCTCATCCCTTCCTTAGGGAGTAATCATTTCTCAGGGGAGATGTATTATATGTAAACATGTCAGCATGTCACTTTTTTTATTTGTCAGCATGGTTAAGTTGTGTTTAAATTGGTTTCATGCTTGCGGGCAAATGTTAATTTTATCAAACCTAAAGCTATAGGGTCAGATTATAGTGTGGTGTACAGTTTGTAGACTTACAATAAATGGTCATCTTTGATTTTATGAATTTCTGCTCACACTTGTTCATAATTTTAACTCATTAACAGCAGTGATAGCTTAATTATTTAAATTTCAATTTAAGATTCTGATTTCCTGTAATGCAGAAACCGTATTACCGTAGAGGAAAAATGTATAAGTCTTGTCATGCATATCAAGGAAATATAGTATATGCATAATCACTGAATTTTTGAGGTTCTAGAAATAGTCCACTGTGGGCATATACAAATATAAAAAGCATATAGTTGTGGTTTAGGAACTGTGGCTCATGGAAGGATTAAATTGAACAATGTATCATTGTTCCTAGAGTCAATTAAGCTTGTAGGTTTAGCTAGTTTGGGAACAGCCTCTAGCATGTGACTCCGTAACACTTGCACAGCAAACATGGGCTTGATAAGTGAGCAGTAAATCTGGGCTGACTGCCCACTCCCACTACAGCCATCGTAGTATTTTGAGGGTCTGACAGTATTAGAAGCTTAAAACATTCTTCACAGCATTTTCTGTTATTCCTGGTTTTCCAGTTTTAATCTTACTGTTTCCTAAAAGTCAATTTTTCTTAATAAAAAAAAGAAACTAGTTGGTCACTTGATTTCTCATTAAATATTAGGCTTTGGGGGTTTTAAATATATTTAAGTTAAATTTTCTCACTCTTCTTCAGGGAAATGGGTGACTTGGTTGCCCAGATGTCTCTTTTGGGCTCATAAAACACGTTTTTGTCATGTTATCTTTGTTCACCTTTATCAGGAAAAATTCAGTGTCTGAGCAGGTCACTGTCATCAAAAGCGCGTTCTCTTTTCCCCTTACAACACAATGAAGATGGTCTTTTTTTTTTTTAGACGGAGTCTCTTTCAGTTGCCCAGGCTGGAGTGCAGTGGCGTGATCTCTGCCCACTGCAAGCTCCGCCTCCCGGGTTCATGCCATTCTCCTGCCTCAGCCTCCCAAGTAGCTGGGACTACAGGCACCTGCCGCCACGCCCAGCTAATTTTTTGCATTTTTAGTAGAGACAGGATTTCACCCTGTTAGCCAGGATGGTCTCGATCTCCTGACCTTGTGATCCACCCACCTTGGCCTCCCAAAGTGCTGGGATTACAGGTGTGAGCAACCGCGCCCGGCCAAAGATGGTCTTAAAGATGTTTTAAGGGCTTAAACACTTGACAGCTGCATTTTTTTAAAAGTTTCTAATTATGATATTAGCAGTGTCCAAAGAAAGCTTCTATTTATCGTTTGTAGATTATGTTAAATTCCTAATGCCTAATTTGTGCCATCTGACATCACGAAATCTTAGCAGATTTGGAAGGAACCAGTTTGTTAGGTAGCTGTGCACAGGTACAAACGATCTGAGATTACACTGTTGGGATTTTGTGAAAAATCGATTTTACAAGTTTTTTAGTTTAGAAGAAACGTATTTTCAAAAACGGATTATGAAAAGAGGACAAAAGATACAATATAGTTAGGTTTAAGTTTAAAAACAACTTCATTCTACTGATACTAGTTCTAGATTTTAACGAAGATGGAATCATTTTACAAACAGAGTTGCAGAGGATGCTTAACTCATATGTCATTCTTAAAACAATGTAGATGATCAAATCTCAAAGTAGTATCTAAGGCAGTGCTTCTCAAACGTTAATGAACATACAGAGGATCTCATTAAGCTGTAGATTCTTCATCAGTGGTTTGGGTGGAGCCTGAGTTTCTGCAGTTTTAACTAGCTCCTGGGTGTGGTCAGTGCTGCTGGCCCAAGGCCCACACTTGAGTAGCAGGGATATGAAAGAATTGATAGTATCCATTCTTTGAAGTTTCCAAACCTTGTCACAGTATCAATGTTAATCTCTTTCTTAGTATATTATTTTTAGTAATTTATTTTACTAACCTACATGAGTACTAACCTCCTACTAGTGCTTTCACAAATTAGCATTATAAAATTATAATCCTAAACTTTGAAGATAGATGTAAGAAAGTCATCAGTGTTTTCATTACTATAAAACCCATTTTGATTATGTTGTTCAGTGTTCCTTAAATAAGGGTTATAAATTCAGCATTTGAAAATAAAACACACAACCAAGAATTTGAAGTGTGTCTTAGAATGTATTAGGATGAGCTTTGACTAATACTTAAGAAATATTGTTTATTCTTTGCTTTGGTTTATATTGACAGATCTGACTGTCTTATGGCTTAAGTAAAAATTGATTGTATGGAAAGGTTTTTAGCAAGTAATATTTTGTGGCATTTGGTTATAAGAATGAGATTTTTATTTTATTTCCAAATTATTATGTTGCTTCTCTTCCCCTAGGAGCCAGTATGTCTACACTTGCTGAGTTCCTTTTCTAGTTCATTCTCTCTCTGTGTTTTTTTTTTTTTTTTTTTTTTTTTTTTTTGCTGGTGAGGTATTTATTGACAGGTCGCAGTGCCACACAGGTTCTCAGAGCCCAGCCAGCCAGCAGGTACCCAGGGCGCAGTGCTCGGCCTGTGGCAGGGGGGTCGCCGTTCACATGTCCAGGCTTCTAGTTCATTCTTTCTCTAAGCTGATAGCTCTCTGCAGGTTGAAGTAATGGTCCAGAAACATTTTTATCATTTCTATTCCTTGCCTTCAAACTTGTAGCGTCTACCTGCTGCATCTCTTCATTACTTATTGGTGAAAACCAAACTCCTTTTAAAGCTCTTAAACTAGGCCCGTCATCTTCGCTTAAGTGAACTCTTATCTCATTTTTAACAAAACATATTCTTGGCCCATTCACCATGAAGTTTTTCCTATTTTAAATATTGGGGTAGCAATGGAATGAAATATTTGAGGGCTTTTTGTGTACTAGAAGTCATAGTCCTGGTTGCTTTTATATATGTTGCTGAATATAATTACCTCAACCCTGGAAAGTAAGTAAATAAATCAACCCCACTTTATTAAAGGTGGAGCAGATTGATAAAAATTACCCACACAATCCAGATTGTCACTGGCAGAGCTGGGATTGTAATATATGTCTGCCTTACTTTTCTACAGAGGAGGCTTCTAAAAGGAGGAGGCTTCTAGGTCTTTAAAAGGCTGGATAGAAATTAGGTGCTTTGTGGGCAGTTGGGGAAAACATTACCTCTGGAGGAAGAGTAGCCTCAAGAAATGTAGCAGATATTTCAAAAGAATCAAAAATCTGGCCGGGCGCAGTGGCTCAAGCCTGTAATCCCAGCACTTTGGGAGGCTGAAACGGGCGGATCACAAGGTCAGGAGATCGAGACCATCCTGGCTAACACGGTGAAACCCCGTCTCTACTAAAAACTACAAAAAACTAGCCAGGTGAGGTGGCGGCGCCTATAGTCCCAGCTACTCGGGAGGCTGAGGCAGGAGAATGGCGTGAACCCGGGAGGCGGAGCTTGCAGTGAGCTGAGATCCGGCCACAGCACTCCAGCCTGGGTGACAGAGCGAGACTCCGTCTCAAAAAAAAAAAAAAAAGAATCAAAAATCTATATTGAGTTTGTATAGAAGACAACACTTGATTTACATAAAGGATTTTTTTTTTTTTTGAGACAGAATTTTGCTCTTGTTGCCCAGGCTGGAGTGCAATGGCGTGATCTTGGCTCACCGCAACCTCTGCCTCCTGGGTTTAAGCAATTCTCCTGCCTCAGCCTCCCGAGTAGCTAGGATTATAGGCATGCACCACCATGCCCGGCTAATTCTATGTTTTTAGTAAAGACGGGGTTCTTCCATGTTGGTCAGGCTGGTCTTGAACTCCTGATTGGAGGTGATCCGCCCACCTTGGCCTCCCAAAGAGCTGGAATTACAGGCCTGAGTCACCACGCCCGGCCCAGCATATTTTTTTAAAGCTTCGAACCACCAACTTAACCACGTAGAAATAGTAAGCATAATACCGCCATAACCAATGCGATCAGTTAGCAAATCATGAACATTGCGTATTATGTATAGTATATGTAGCTTTCTGTTCTGACAGCAGAGTTTATGTGCTAGTTCTGGATTTGTCTTAATAGATGATTTGAAAAAGAAAGCATTTAAAAGGATTCTGGTTTTACTGATTATTCTCTGTAAAAATTCTACTCGGCTAGCAGCAAACTATCATTTTAGAAAAACCCTTTTCCACTTTGAGACCAGTGAGATGGAGTGACAAGAACTCCTGAGCCAGAAGCTAAAAGATGTGTTTTTAATCCTGGTGATACCACATAACTGGCATTGCAGTTGCCAGTAACACGAGAACTTGCTTAACTTTCACCAGCCAATGAAGTTATTTGCTTGCTTTCTTACCTCCTGTTACAGTGGAAGCAATGCTTTGTATCCTGTTCTTCCCACTCTCTGAAGGATGATCGTGCCCCATCAATAATCCCTTCGCACATCTTCAGCTACTTTGTGTTCACATTTAAATACTTGTGTCCCTTCCTCTTGAAAAAACGAAAACTCATAACCATCTAGTTAGCTTTTTATTGATTTCCTGTACACAACTGAATTTGTCTGCTTCTTTACTTCCTACTCACTGTACTCTCACTGTCCCACTGAAATGGCTGTTGTCCAGTGTCACCAATAATTTCTGTATTGCTAATCCTAGTAGGTCTGCAATCCTTATTTGTGATTTCATTTTTGGAAAAGGTAGGTGTTGCTAAAGTCAGTAAGGCTACAAAGATGTTTAGAGAAAGTTTGTGATGGCAAAAGAAAATAGCTTTCTTTTTATTAATTTATTTGATAAATATTTATTGAGCACTTTTCAAGTCATTGACCATATAGTACTAGATAAAATGGACGAAGTTCCTATTTTTCTAGAGTTTATGTTCTCATTGGGGAAAACAGGCAAACAAAATAGGTAAAGTATTATCAAGCAAAAGTAAAGTCAAGCAGAGGGAGTTAGGAGTTTGGATATGGTGAATTTTAGATGATATGTCCAGCAAAGGCCTTACCGAGAACATGACATTTGAGCAAAGACAGGGAGGTAAGAGAAGGCACCATTGCAGGTATCTGGGACGAGTGAACCTGGCAAGCAATTCGTTTGGTCTTAGCAAAAATAGTTCGTTTGTGATATGCGATGTTTTTGTAGAGTCTTTGTGATTAAAAAGAAGGATTTTGTGTGTGTGTACAGTTGACCCTTGAACAATATTGATATGGCCTGTGTGGGTCTACTTTTATGTGGATTTTTTTCAATAAATATATTGGAAATTCTTTTGTAGATTGGTGACAATTTGGAAAAATTTAGATGAACTTCATACCCTGGAAATAATCAAAAAAATTAAGGAAAATCTAGGTGTCTCATGAATGCATAAAATATATATAGACAGTAGTCTGTTTTATCATTTCCTACCATAAAATACATATAAATTTATTATAGAAGTTAAAATTTATCAAAACTTTTACACACGCCTGTGAAGCAGAGAAGAGTCATGGCATTAGAAGAAAAAGTTGAATTCCTTGATAGGTAGCTGTGATTGTCACCATTTCAGACAAAAGATTCATCTTGTAAACAAAGGATATACACTTAATGGTATTGGTATTGACAGATACAATACAGTACTATAAATGCATTTTCTCTTCATGGTGTTCTGTTCTGTTCTCTTCTGAGACAGGGTCTCACTGTGTTGCCCAGGCTGGAGTGGCACGATCTCAGTCCACTGTGTAACTTCCACCTTCTAGGCTCAAGCAGTCTTCCCACCTCAGCCTCCCAAGTATCTGGGACCACAGGTGTGCACCATATGCCTGGCTAATTTTTTATATTTTGTGTAGAAATGGGTTTTGCTGTGTTGTCCAGGCTGATCTTGGACTCCTGAGCTCAAGCGATTCACCTGCCTTGGCCTCCCAATGTGCTGGAATTACAGGTGTGAGCCACCATGCCTGGCCTTTTGTGGTTTTCTTAATAACATTTTCTTTTCTTTAATTTACTTTATTGTAAGAATATAATATATAAATACAGCATAAGGGACTGTCAACAGTAGGCTGTCAGTAATTAAGTTTTTGGGAATCAAAAGTTAATGTAGATTTTCGACTGCATGGGAGGGTTGGTGCCCCTAACTCTTGCATTGTTCATGGGCCAACTGTATACTGTTGCAAATTGATAAAACATTATTTCTTTATCATAGTTTATAGAATAAATGAAAACAAAATATTCTAAAGACATTTTCTTTGGCATCTAAATGGGTGCATGTTTTTTTTTTTTTTTTTTTTTCGAGACAGAGTCTCACTCTGTCATCCAGGCTGGAGTGCAGTGGCGTGATCTTGACTCACTGCAACCTCTGCCTCCCATGATCAAGCAATTCTCCTGCTTCAGCCTCCTGAGAAGCTGGGATTACAGGCACGCACCACCATGCTTGGGTAATTTTTCTATTTTTAGTGGAGACGGGGTTTCACCACGTTGGCCAGACTGGTCTCAAACTCCTGACCTCGTGTTTCATCCACCTCGGCCTCCCGAAGTGCTGGGATTACAGGCGTGAGCCACCGTGCCTGGCTGGGTGCATGTATTTATAGTTGGAAATTTAGGTAATAGCATCTTTATTCCTTAAAGAGACATAGTTCTTTTTTTCTCCCAGGCCAGGCACAGTGGTTTACACCTGTAATTCCAGCACTTTGGGAGGTCGAGGTGGGCAGATCACTTTAGGTCAAGGAGTTCAAGACCAGCCTGGCCAACATGGTAAAACTCCATCTCTACTAAAAATACAGAAAAGTTAGCCAGTGTGGTGGCACACACCTATAATCCCAGCTACTTGGAAGGCTGAGATCACACCACTGCATTCCAGCCTGGGTGACAGAGTGAGGCTATCTCAAAAAACACACAGAGAAAGAATTCTTCTCTCATCTCCAATAAATAATATTTATTTAAGTCCCATTCTAGCTAAAGCCTGTGATTCTTTCTTAGTGTATTAGTGGTAAGATAGAATTATTGATGAGATAGCAGTCTGGATCCATTTCCGGATAGCTAATGGCACAAAGCGTCATTTCTTTGCCATTTACATAGTTATCAATAGGATGATTAAAGAAGAGAGAACTCAGATTTGAAACTTAAACAGCTGCAAAAAAGAAAACAAAACAGTGATTTGACCCTCCAGAAATAAACACTGTTAAAACATTTTGATGTTAATTCTTTCTATATACTTTCACTACACACACAGCCCCCACACACACACTTTAAACAATTAGCCTTATCCAGTACATACTGTTTTATAACCTATTTTTAAAAACTGTATTATATTTTTTCATATTATATATTCTTCTAAAACATATTCAGCAGCTGCATACAGTCCATCATATATATCCATGTTTATTTAACCAATTCCCTATCATTAAATGTTAACTGGCTTCAAATGTTTGCTGTAATAAATGATACTGAAGAGATGTTTATATATAAAGTTTTGATTACTTCTGCTATTAATGCAGGATACTTTTTCAGGTAGTTTTATTTGTATAATGTATCTAGTTTTTCTTTCATTGAAACAGTGAAACTTTGCTACAAGAAAACTTAGTACTTACTGGAAGTTTATTTATCAGATAATGTGCTAGATACCTTGCAGTCTTACATTTTATAGTCTTTGGCTGTTTTAATTCCCAACTTTATAGATTAAGAAATCTATATGTATACATGTATTTCTCAGTAAGTTAACAATTATATAGAAAATGTTCAGCAAATATCATAGAGCTTTGTGTAAGAACATGTTATTCAGCAGCCACAGGAGAAAATGAAAACTTACAGATGAAGTTTTAAATTCTGCTTTGGCTTTGGAGTATATAAGAAGACGAGTTTTGGGGTTCTGTGGTGTTTTACCTTAAAAAGGGGTTTTAGGCCTAAAAATTATGTTATTTGGCATTCTTATCTCTAGGGG
Organism: Trachypithecus francoisi; assembly: GCF_009764315.1. Lineage (NCBI taxonomy): Eukaryota > Metazoa > Chordata > Mammalia > Primates > Cercopithecidae > Trachypithecus > Trachypithecus francoisi. The sequence continues at coordinate 92,336,544 of NW_022681473.1, forward strand.
GAAAGTGTATGATTTTCTTACGAATCTTGGGTTTTAGTCATATGGTTACTCTTTTAGTTTATAAACTGCATTGTATCTTTGCATTAAAAGTGGGTAATATTTATCTTACTAATTGAAGATGATTTCCTTTCATTTAAAATTCCAGGCATAACTTTTTCAGATGTTGCACTTGTAAGATCTAAGAAGTGAAAGTTGAGTGATTTAAGGGTGAAAAATGTCTGTTGCAGAGGGAGGCTGGTGGGAGCAGTGAGATTCCGTGACTTAATGCTTTTACAGCGCTCTCTTGGCACCCTTTGTTTATGAACCCACAAGATAAGAATTGTTTTTGGAACCTGGTATTTGTTTCCTAATGCAGTGGTTTGTTTTGTCTTAGTCACATCGATCAGACAACAACATGGCAGGACCCCAGGAAGGCCATGCTGTCCCAGATGAACGTTACAGCCCCCACTAGTCCACCAGTGCAGCAGAATATGATGAACTCAGCCTCAGGTGAGTGAGACACTGTAATTACAGCACATGAAATAATGCTTATGCATTGGTAAAAGTTGATGTGGAAAACAGTCATTACTTGTTTACAGAAACTGGGGCATGTGTGATGTTTATTGTCTCTCCAGTTTCATACGGAAGACATAGTCTATTTAAAAATAACATAAGCTATATTATTGCCTTGTATAGTCGTTAATGCATAAGGGGACCAATAACTGAAAGCCAATGGTTCTTTAAGATCTGATTCTGAAGCGAGTATCTCAGATTTTAAGTTCTGTTAATTTTGACCTGTTTGGTTTTGTTCTGCTACTTTCTTGGGTCTCAGGTATTTGAGTTGAAGTTACCCTTTTCCCTTTGTGGTTTGGATGGAAAGCCAAGCTATGGTGTTCTTGTTTATTTATTTATCTATTTATTTGCTATGGTGTTCTTAACCCAACTTTTAATGTGGTTATTCATTCTACCCTGAAAATATTTAGAAGGCAGTAACTTTTGTAAACCCAAAAGAATATTTCTTATTCCCAGGGCGAGCATGGATTATTAAACATATCTTCATCTTTTTTACAGAAGAGTATAAATCTTTTTTTTCTACCTCTTATTTGGCAATTTACTTGAATCTGCAGTTTTTCTTATCTACATAATGGGGAGTAACAGTGCCCCTTATGATAGAAAGGAGGATATGAAAGGAAATAATAAAATTCATATGAAGCTTCTAGTAATTACAGAGTAGGTACTAAGTGAAAGTTTAGCTCCTTCATCTTCCCTATCAGATACTGTCTGGCCTCTTTCTCCTTCGTTAGGTGGGTCGAAGGCCACAGTTAGCCCATTATGTACCTTTGTACATGCTAGGGAAAGGTGCCCTTCCTCTGGGAAGATGTAACAGTATGCCTGGCATATGAGATTGGAGCATTTGGGCTGGATTTCTGACCACTCCCCTGGCCCCCACACATTACTCCACTGCTGAGTGCCCAGGTTCAGGAAATAGATATTAACAATAGTATGTGGCAGCTCTAGTAGACTTGATGGCTTTCTCCACCACCCAGGCATTTTCCCCAGCCAACAAGCTGACCAACATAATATTCAGTAGCTACACAGTAGATTTCTTAAACAGCAGTCTTTGGCAAGGGACTGTTGTGGTTGGATGGAAAGGGTGGTACAATTAGTTGACAGGAGGGTTCCTTGACTAGGCGAATTCACAGAACTTGAAACGTCCTTCTGGCCCTGAAGATGATGCCAGCATGCTGGAATGTTTCTGTTGTTACATACCTCTGCTCTTGCTTTTGGTGGGTTGAACATTTGAGTTCTAAAGAGTTAAGAGTGGAAAACAAAAAAAAGGGCAACATTTGTGATTGGGCTTTTCTTGACATAGACTTTAAATTCTGAAGAAAAATTAATTCCTTAAATCCTTAACTCATTATAATATGAATACATTCTCAGAATCTGTTTTATATGTGACATTTAATGTAGACATTTAATGTAAACAAAGTATTTTTACTTGGCAACTATTACTATGTTTTTTAATTACCAAATTTTCATATAAAGTTGTGAAATCTGCCCTGTATTTATGATTAAACAAGATGATTCACATTATTCATTTTGTCATGCTCCATCTAAAAATTATCTAGGCAGTTAATGACAAATATTAATTTAAACTTTATTTTGGAAGAGTTAAGTATTTTGCATCTAACAAGGTTGACTGTAATTCTTTTAGAACGTTGGTTTGGTTGTGTCCCATTACATTTTCTGATGGTCATGGTCTAGAGAAATGAGAGTATTTTGGCTGAAATTTATGCTTTAAATCAAAGGTATATATCAACTTGGTTTTAGTGGGGTTTCTTTGTTTTTGTTTTTGTTTTTGTTTTTGAAATGGAGTTTTGCTCCTGTAGCCCAGGCTAGAGTGCAATGGCATGATCTCAGCTCACCACAACCTCTGCTTTCCCAGTTCAAGCAATTCTCCTGCCTCAGCCTCCCGAATAGCTGGGATTGTAGGCATGCATCACCACGCACGGCTAATTTTGTATTTTTAGTAGAGACAGGGTTTCTCCATGTTGGTCAGGCTGGTCTTGAACTCCCAACCTCAGGTGATCCACCTGTCTTCCGCCTCCCAAAGTGCTGGGATTACAGGCATGAGCCACCGTGCCCAGCCGTTTTTAGTGGGTTTGAAAAGAATTGTGGATGTTTTATTTCAGCTGGATGTCCTGGGCAGGTACAGTGGCTCACACCTATAATTTCAGCCTTTGGGAGACCCAGGTGAGAGGATCACTTGAGCCCAGGAGTTTGAGACCAGCCTAGGAAACATGGTGAAACCTTGTCTCTACAAAAAAATATTAGTCTGTCATGGTGGTGCATAAGTGAAGTCTCACCCAGCTCTCAGGAGGCTGAGGTGGGAGGATGGCTTGAGCCTGGGAAATTGAGACTACAGTGACCTGTGATTACACCACCATACTCCTGGCTCGAGTGGGACCCTGTCCCTGTCTTAAGAACAACAAAAAATTTTTTTGTCTTGTTTCTAAAATACAAAATGTTTTAATATAGTACATAAAAATTAGTATGCATATACATGTCTAAATAATAGAGCTGTGTGTAGTAAAGAGGTGACTTTGACACAGTTTCAGTGGAGTGGCAAAAAGCATGACTGGAGGGTTAGGAGTGAGGGGGAGAAGGCATAAAGGAGAGGGTTGCGAGGAGAGAGTTGGAAGGAGGAACTGAAATGGGAAGAGTCACCTCTGAAGAGGCTTGAGTATGTGTACATGGTGCTAGAAGGTATTTAACAATAATAATAGTATAATAATAATTCTTATTTGTATGCCAGGCATTCAGTGAAGGTCCATTTTGCACTGTCTCATTTGAGATCCCATGTTCTTCACTGTATGTTAACCAAAGATAGGATAACTGACAGAGTGAAGCCTCAGAGAAGGCAGAAATGACAAGGAACCACTAATGAGCATCCTGGAGGCACTGTTTTTAAATACTATTAATAGTAGATAATATAGAGTAACTGCTTCTCCAGAAGGTGGTGGGTGTGGAGATGATGTCTGCTTAAGGAGGTCTTGTTTCAAATAAAATATTGTTCCCTCAAGAGAAGAGAATATTCAAAGAGAACACTCGAGGTCATTGCCTTTTATGGGGACGGTCAGACGGTATGATAGGGAAAGGAAGAGACAAGAGACTAGCTGATGGGTCCAAAACCAAAGGCTTTGAAAAACATCAACAGCAACACTGATACTAGGAGTCAGTCATAACTTTCAAAATTAGAGTGAAGTGTTATCTTAAATATATATGAATTCCCAGAATCAAGACAAGTTTATTTCTGGATTATTCTGAATTGAGTCATATGGAGGCCTGCTGGTCCAGTGCTGAGGGTATTGATAATATCTTTGCAGCACATGCCTCTTTTTCCTCTAAATTACATGCACTTGTTTGTTGTCTTTTCTTCCATTTCAGTGGAAGCCCATGGTTTTGACATGCTTTGGAATGAATGTCACTGTAATCTTCATATACCTCATGTTCAATGAAATAACCATAACGTCATGTTAGCATGTTAATAAAGTTTCAGTAAGCAAAAGGATGCTCTTCTTCTCTACTTGGCAAAATGATCTTTTACAGAGTTTTAAAAATCTTACAGGGAACAAGGACAACTGTGAGAGCATTTAGTAAATTTTGAGGGCGTTTAATGTAACAAAGCAGAAAATGGCTTCCATTGAAGCAGGCTGTCTACAGAAAAGTTTCACCCTGAAGGGAATGTCTTCTGAATCTGCTGACCTGAAGCCTTCACATAAAAGGAGAAAGCTACACCATGCTTTTGAAGCACTCTCCTGGGTTAATCATGCTAAATGCAACTTGATTTACATTTTTTTTTACTCATTATTTAATAAGGACTTTCTCGCTTTGCTTTTTTTTTGAAAAAGAATTCTTGTCATTCATAATTGAGTCCAGCTTCATGTTCTGCTCTGACTTCTTGTTCCTCATCCGACTGCTTTCCTTAAGATACTGTCATTTTCCCCAAACCTGTTTGCTTCAAATTTTCGTGGTTGACTAGGCTGAAAGATCTTTTAAGATTCTTTCCAATTCTTAAGATTTTATGAAACCCTGTTTTGTTTTCTAATTTGCTTCAGCAAAAATGATCAGATTATGCTTTTATAAGTCCTTTTTCAAAATATGAGGTTGAAATGGTGGATTTTATGTATAGACTAGAGACCAGTGGTTTATGATTGAGCAAATATCCAAATATCTATAACTGAGAATCACCCAAAACAAAGGTGCACCTGGAAAATGTTCTAGAGGCAACACTCAGTACACCCTTAAAAGAAGATTAATTTATATTCTTTAACTATGCCACTTAAGTTGCAGGGTATATGACAGTGAACTTTGTGAAAGAATTTGACTCGAACTCCTGACCTCAGGTGATCCACCCGCCTCAGCCTCCCAAATTGCTGGGATTACAGGCATGAGCCACCGCATTGTGAAAGAATTTGAAAGGTGAGGAAGAGGAAAATAGAAAAACGAGGAAATGCAATAATTTATTAAGATAATGGTTTTATTTTACTTTATTCTATATTAAAATGTTCAATGTATAAGTATATGTATATATAAAGTCTAGTCCATTAAATTACTTGAGGTGATTGTCCTTTGAAAGTTAAAATTTATAGCTGGGCGCAATAGCTAACACCTGTAATCCCAGCACTTTGGGAGGGCAAGGCGGGTAGATCACGAGGTCAAGAGATTGAGACCACCCTGGCCAACATGGTAAAACCCTGTCTCTACTAAAAATACAAAAATTAGCTGGGCGTGGTGGCACGCACCTGTAGTCCCAGCTACTCTGGTGGCTGAGGCAGGAGAATCACTTGAACCCAGGATGCAGAGGTTGCAGTGACCTGAGATTGCACCACTGCACTCCAGCCTGGTGACAGAGCGAGACTCCATCTCAAAAAAAAAAAAAAAGTTATTATTTATAAGGCTGGGTGTGATGATTCATTCATATAGTCCGAGCGCTTTGAGAGGCCAAGGTCGTGGGAGGATTGCTTGAGCCTAGGAATTCAAGACCAGCCTGGGCAACATAGGGAGACCCCATCTCTATTAAAAATAAAAATTAGCCAAGCATGGTGGCCACACTGCTGTGGTGCCAGCAACTTGGGTGACTCAGATTGGGAGGATAGCTTGAGCCCATGAGGTCAAGGCTGCATTGAGCCATGTTTGTACCACTGCATTCCAGCCTGGACAACAGAGTGAAACCCTGTCTCAAAAAAAAAAGAAAGAAAAAGTTATAATATAAATTAGTTATTAAATATATATTTATAATAGCGTTTTGATGCCTGCTTAGGACCTGTAGTTTTTCTCCACATATTGAGAGTCAGGTAAACATTTCATGTTTTTTGTGTTCAACATTAGAAAAGAAAGCCCTGGGGAGTGAAAAGTGATACTTCCTTAGCTCTATGTGTATGATATATATTAAATTTTTTTTGTTGTTGTTATACTTTAAGTTCTAGGGTACATGTGCATAACGTTCAGGTTTGTTACATATGTATACTTGTGCCATGTTGGTGTGCTGCACCCATCAACTCGTCAGCACCCATCAACTTGTCATTTATATCTGGTATAACTCCCAATGCAATCCCTCCCCCCTCCCCCCGCCCCCATGATAGGCCCTGGTGTGTGATGTTCCCCTTCCCGAGTCCAAGTGTTACTAAATTTTTTAATAGTATACTTGTTAACACTGATCCACAAGATTACTGAATCTTAAAGGGACAGTAAAGTCAAAGTATATTCTGTGATAATCCAGAAATAACTATGCCAAATGACTATTTAGGATCATTAAAAGTTATGTCTTTAGATTTATATTAAGCAGAATCAACCCATTTATCTGCTTTTGAGAAATGTACATTTGATAACAATCCAGAGCCCAAATGTCTTATTACAGGTACATTTTAGAGAATTCATTATTTGTATGCTTTAAAGTTAGAAATTATTGGGATTTATTTGACAATTTCCAACTCTACCAGTGTAGCACTCAGATTTCTCTATTATGACAAACTGTGAGGAATTCCTAGGAAATACCTCAAGATGGGTGGAGAAAATGCTCTCTTGATCATGAAAGGTGATACATGTTAGAGGAATGTAGTAAGCACCTTCCTTGAAGTGGGGAAAAATGTTCAGAAGCAAGCAAAGTGAGTAGCATAGAGCTGCCTTAAGGTTTGCCTCTTGTGTTCTCCTGCCTGTGTAATATCTCTCAGCACCGAAGATCAAATGAGAGACTGTTACCAAGAAAAATGACAGAGCTGGAAAATAGATGTGAAATATAAAAATGATGGGTAAATTACACATTGATTTAGACTTTAACTTTAAACAGCACAGAGAGGGTAAAGATGTGTGAGAAGTTGTAGAGCCGACAGGGTTGAGGTGTTGGTAACTCCTACTTTATGTACTGTAGTTCATTTAAAGTTCTACTTTTCACCTTTGAACCTGAGAGACAGTTTACAGTAAGGTTTAAGACCAAGGGCTCTTGAAATCCCATGGACCTGGTTTGAATCCCAGGCATCCTTTATTGTCCATGAAATCTTGGACAAGTTACTGTATCTACCTGTATCCTTCACTTGGAAAAATGAGTTAATAACTCATAGGGCTGTTGCAAGCATTAAAAGACAGAATCCATATCACATAGTTAAAATGTATTATTAATAGTATATAGTGCCTGGTATAGTGTCTTGCATATATAATAGGTAAATAAATGTGATCTGATATTTTACAATTTAATGAGTTTGTAATACCTGGTAGCCACTGTTACTTTGTTAAAAATCTGTTACCACACTGTCTTTGAAGTTATGTTTATCTCTAAGCTTTTTATCATCAAATTGAGGCCATTGGCTCTTATCCAAGTAGTTGGTTCCTGATTCTTCTAACAGTTCTGGATTATTATAAGATGGAAGTTGTCAGTCTGAAGTAACAGTATATGGGAAAAGACTATACTAACTGGAAACCTGTTAGCAATGAACTACAACAAATAAAGCCCAAAGTCAGAGCAACGAAGGGACAGAGACAGTGTATTTGACTGGTTACTCTCAGGCTTGTATTCCAAATATCTTTTAAAAAACTTTTAAAATAAAAACACTTTTTTTTTTAAAAAACAAAATTGCTGCTTTCTTTTTCCCATGTAGAAATTCAGGTAAATTAAGAGAAATGGCCCTATGAAATGGAGAAATAGCACAAGGAAAAGCATAATAATCCAGAATCAATATAACCAATCCTTAAGAAGCTTGGTTTGTTTTATATAGCTTGTGGCTTGATCTATTTGATGATTTAGTTCCTAAAAAATGATACTATAGAAACAACCACCATTTTTCTTACTTAAAACTATGGCCTATCCATTTCATTTTAATAAAAGATGCCAATATGGAATATGAAGACTTAAAATTTTTCTTTTTGAAATAGAAAAAGTAATTCAATTATAATATCAAAGTTGCAGATGGCATTAGCTTGTAATTATTGTATCTACTCTAGTATGGGAGTTCTTCCGAAGTCTTTGTTAAACCCAGTGATGGCTGATAAATGGCACTTTTTAATCATCGCTCTTGACTTACCTGCATAATGAAGATGCTACTCATGTCAGGGCAACTAATGGCTTTGATTTGACTCTGATGGTGAGAGCCTTTCCCTTCCTCTCCACTGGGAATCACTCTCATGTTGTTTAATTCCAGTCATGATTTTTAAAGTATTAATTTCTTCTTTCTTTTTTTAAAGAAACCCACATTCATTAGCTGAGATGTGGGTATATAGTTACTTTGCTTTTCAGTAGCTGCAGATCAGTATTTTTTTCTAATAATGCCACATATTTTTAAAAGATTATTTCAGTTTGAGAATCATGATTATCTACAATAACTATCGAAATCTCAAATGTGTTGAGAAGTACTGTGTTTTGTATACTTAGTTACATGCTTGATTATTCCAGGTAAGGTAGTTCTTTCCTGCCCTCTTTGCTTTACTTTAGCGATTATCTTCTAAAAAGGGGGAAACATATAGAAACTCAAGGCTGTTGAGTGCTCTTGACTTGATCTTAGAGCACACGTGTCAAATATTTTTAAAAATTTACTAGAAACCTTTGAAGTAATCATTTGGGATAGTAAAGTTCATTTACATTTTGAGTGTTATTAAGATTTTCAGGTAGGCCAGGTGCGGTGGCTCACACCTCCCAAAGTGTTCCCAGCACTTTGGGAGGCCGAGGTGGGCAGATCACCTGAGGTCAGGAGTTTGAGATCAGCCTGACCAACATGGTGAAACTCTGTCTCTACTAAAAATACAAAAATTAGCTAGGCATGGTGGTGGGTGCCTGTAGTCCCAGCTACTCAGGAGGCTGAGACAGGAGAATCGTTTGAACCCAGGAGACAGAGGTGAGCTGTGATTGTACCACTGCACTTCAGCCTGGGAGACAGCCAGACTGCGTATTAAAAAAAGAAAAAAATTTTAGATCCATGAGTATCATTTCCACCAGCTCTCTTAATAAAATGACTTATTACATATTGGGGCATAAAAATAGAAGTATTTGTGTTCAACTTTTCTTCAGTGATTATTTGTAGATTTTTGGAAACTTTGCTCAGTTTTGGAGTCGAGAGAACGAGAAAGAGATTAGAATATTTCCATTTAAGAACCAGCTCAAATGCCTGTTTTATTCTCTTGATAAGTGTTGGAATATTATTTTTGTCTTTCCCACTGATTTCTAAATCCTTCTGGTTACTCTATTGCTACAATAATTTTATGACTCATAGGAGGAATATTTGTGTGAAAGATTAAGATGCTAATTCTTTAAAAATGATATTCATAGACTACCATATATAGGCAGCATAAGTGAAATAGAATAAATCTTGCAACAATAGTCACAGTTTTCCAAGATAAGGTTTTCTTTTGATGTTAGTAAGGTAAGGAAGTGGTAAAACTTATTTTAGGTTAAAATCTTAGTGACAGGTATTTATTTGAGCAGTCTGAAGTCTAAATGTGCTGTTTGTTTTTCCTTCAGTAAATCTTTACAGAAAGCTAGTCTTTCATAAATAAACTTAGTAAACTAACTCTCTAAGCCATTTCATTGAGTTAAAATCTAAAAGACTTAAGTGGCACTGAAGAAAGTCTGAAGAGTTGCATATTAGTGGGCTCACTAAGCTTACACTTGACCTTTTCTTCTAGAAAGTTCTTAACAGCTATAACCTGACAAACAGGAAAATGATTTTTTAAACAGTTTCATAGTTTTACTTTGAGACAATTGTATTTTTCCCTTCTTAAATCATTCATTCAACAAATACCAAATGTCCTGCTTTATGCTATGCATTGTGATTGCAGAATCAAGCGAAGACAGACTTTTTGTGTATTATCATTAAAAATGTTATGGCAGGGCTGGGCGTGGTGGCTCACACTTGTATTCCCAGCACTTTGGGAGGCCGAAGCAGGTGGATCACCTGAGGTTAGGAGTTCGAGACCAACTTGGCCAACATGGTGAAACCCCATCTCTACTAAAAATACAAAAAATTACCTGGGTGTGGTGGCATTCGCCCGTAATCCCAGCTGCTTGGGAGGCTGAGACAGGAGAATTACTTGAACCTGGGAGACAGAGTTGCAGTGAACTGAGATTGTGCCACTGCACCCCAGCCTGGGTGACAAGAGCAAAACAACTTCTCAAACAAAAAAAAAAAAAGAAGAAGAAGAATGTTATGGCAGATGTATGGTACTGAGTGCTGAGAAAGTAGAGAGAGAGTAGTAGAGAGAGAGAGGAACAATGTGAGTCAGTAGTGAAAAGGGAGAACAGTAAAGAATTTTTGTGTGTGTGTGGAGGGGGGAGGGGGGACACAAGGTGTTGCTCCATCACCCAGGCTGGAGAGCAGTGGCACGATCACAGCTCACTACAGCTTCACCTTCTTGGGCTCAAGTGATTCTCATGCCTCAGCGTCCCAAGTAGCTGGGGCTACAGGCATACACCACCATGCCCAACGGTGTTTTTTTTTTGGTAGACACAAAAAAAAAACGGTGGGGCATGGTGGTGTATGCCTATAGTCCCAGCTTTTTGGCAGCTTTTCTGGGGATTACATGTGTGAGCCACCGCACTCTGCTAAGACTTCTTTAAGGAGGTTCATTGATTTCTTTATCCAATATTGAATATATGCTATGTGCCAGGCATGGTTCTAAGTTATGAGAATGGATATACAATGAGTCAGATATTAAAAGTGGAAGAAAGAAAAATAGGCAAATTATGGTCAGAGTGATTGGGGATGGAGGGCATTACCTTCTTTAGTGTGGGCCCCTGTAATTGACATCTTTTGAGCAGAGATCTGAATGAACGGAGAGTGAGAGCCATGTGAATATCTGGGGAAGGGGGAGAATGTTCCATGCATAACACAACAACCAGTTCAAAGGCCCTGAGACATGTTTGGGGAACAGCAAAAAGGCCACTGCACCACGAACAGAGTCTGTGAAAGGCAGAATGGGGCTTCATTACAGAGGTGCTTGTAGGTTTTGAACAGAGGAGTGACATGGTATCAGTAACTTTCTAAAAAATAGGGAGATTTCTTGGAGGGCAGTTGCAGTAACCCAGGGAGAGGATGACCAAAGTGGTGGTGATAAAAGTGATTGGGTTCAGGACTTGAGTATTAGTGGACGAGTGGGAAGTTAAGTTAGAAGAAAAGGGAAGATAAAAGTAGCTAGTAGATGGGCAATTACTAAGCCCTGGAACCTCTAATACCATATCGCTAGTGGTAAGATGGTGAGCGATGAGACTGAAGACCACCTCAGAATGGCTTTTTGTCATAAGCTAAGAAGTTTGAGTCTTGTCCTGAAAATGTTGGGATACCATTAAAAATCTTCTTTAGGGGTCTTCCTCTATGGTTTTTTCCCTATTTTTATTATCTGCTCATTTGAATTTTGAAATCCAAATATCTCATTTTCTTATATTTAAAGCTACTTTCTTAGGTATAGTATACATGAAAAGTTTAATATATTATTGGAACAAAATGGTAGAACTGTTCTAAGAAAGAGTAGGGAACTGACGTTTAAGCACCTGCTGTGAACCATGACCTGTGTCACACACGTTCTTTAATTCTCTCAACGATCCATTGAGTGTTCATCTCTGTTTTATAGATAAAGAAAGTGAGCATCAAGCAGGTTAAGCAAGGTTAGAAGGCTAGTAAGTACTGGATCCAAGATTTGAGCCCAGGTCTGTCTGAATCTAAACGCTTTATAGTCTCTAAACTATACTGTCTCTCTAGAGTTGAGTATGAAATTAAAGTCATATAAATTTTATTTATAATGTATCAAAGATTTTTTAAATCAAGTAACCCAATGAGTAGTACTTTTGCTGTATTGTTAAAGTTTGAATTAATGGTAACTCTAGAAAAGGTTTAATCGAACAAGTGGTCCTTGTTAGTCTTTGGTATTCTAGAGTAGTGCTTCTTAATTTGTAATGTGTCAAGGAATTACCTCAGGATTTGTTCAAATGCAGTTCTTATTCAGTGGGTCTGATTTAGTAGGATTGGGACCTGAGATTCTGCATTTCTAACAAGTTTCCAGGTGATACTGATACTGCTGGTTAAAGGAGTACACAAATAGAATACTGTTGTATGGTTTAAACTTAAATCCATAGAAATGTCATTAGAGATCGTTTTATCATTCTTATTTTAGGCTGGAATAAAACCTTTACTGAGTACCTAAATACAAATGAGTGGTTCCATCATTTCATGAGCTTTTATTTAATATAAAAACCCTGCAAAATAAATGTTATCTACTTTTCTTAAATCTATTATTTACAGGCCGGGTGTGGTGGCTGATCACGCCTGTAATCCCAGCACTTTGGGAGGCCAGGGCGGGCAGATCACGAGGTCAAGAGATTGAGACTGTCCTGGACAACATGGTGAAACCCTGTCTCTACTAAAAATACAAAATTAACTGGGCATGGTGGTGCGTGTCTGTAGTCCCAGCTACTCGGGAGGCTGAGACAGGAGAATCGCTTGAACCCGGTAGGCAGAAGTTGCAGTAAGCCGAGATTGCGCCACTGCACTCCAGCCTGGTGACAGAGCAAGACTCCGTCTCAAAAAAAAAAAAATCTGTTATTTATAAAGTCACAAATTAAGTTTCTGAGAGATTGCAACTTGACAAAGACCAATCATACTTTTCCACAGATAGACTCTTAATCATGTCAGCTCAGCAAACTTTGGTTGTATTTGGTAGCAGTACTAAGTCCTAGGGATACAAAGACAAAAAAGTCAGTGTCTCTACTTCGAGAGCTTAGAGTCTGTTGAGAACAGAAGGATGCAGGCAAATGATTGGGGTGTAGAACATTCTCCCCCTTCCCCAGATATTCACATGGCTCTCACTCTCAGTTCATTCAGATCTCTGCTCAAAAGACGTCAATTACAGAGACCCGCACTGGAGAAGGTAATCTAAGCTGTCATCTCCCTCCATCCCCAGTCAATAACTCTGACCATAACTTGCCTATTTTTCTTTCTTCCACTTTTAATATCAGAGAGGCATCTGCTATAAAGGGGACATGAGCATAGTGGTTGGGGCACCAGTATGCTGGTGCTAGAATGCAGGTAAGTAGTAGTGCCAGAATTCCAATCTAAGCCTTCATATGTATGGTCCAGAGTTTCATCTTATTCTACTACACTGCCCATTGTAATCCAGAAGGGGCTTGGATTCATCAGCGTGTTCTAGTAGTTTGGCAGAAGAATCTTCTAGCTACCTATAGGACACAGGTGAACCTGAATTCGGGACAGGGTGGGCAGGATGGGTTAGCCACCACACTCTTACATTTGTTTACCCAAAGCTTATTTTCATCAGTGTGTTTATAGTATCGTTAGTTTAGGAGGCCAAGGTGAGTGAATCACCCGAGGTCAGGAGTTTGAGACCAGCCTGACCAACATAGTGAAACCCTGTCTCTACTAAAAATACAAAAATTTGCTGGGCATGGTGGTACACCCCTGTAATCCCCGGCTACTTGGGAGGCTGAGGTGGGACAATTGCTTGAACCTGGGAGGTGGAGGCTGCAGTGAGCCGAGGTCGCGCCACTGCACTCCAGCCTGGGTGACAGAGCGAGACTTCGTCTCAAAAAAAACTTCTTTCACCAAAACTTGATGTGTAGACTGCCTTTTCTTCAGTGAATGTGTTTATTTTCCCATATTCGGCTTATCGAAGCCACAAAATAAGTTAGTGATAATAATACAGTCATGTGTTGCTTAATGACTGGGGTAAGTTCTGAGAAATGGGTTGCTGGGTGATGTTATCATTGTATAAACATCATAGAGTATGCTTACACAAACCTAGATGGTATAGCCTGTTATACACCTAGACTCTATGATATAGCTTATTGCTCCTAGGCTACAAACCTGGACAGCATGTTACCATACTGAAGACTGTAGGCAATTGTAACACAATGGTAAGTATATGTGTATCTAAATATGTCTAAACATAGAAGAGGTAATGCACTATGACATTACCTTATGACAGCCACAATGTCTCTAGGTGACAGGAATTTTTCAGCTCTATTATAAGTTTCTGGGATCACCATTCTACATGTGATCCATCATTGACTGAAATGTCATTATGCAGCAAATTTGTATATAACTTTTTCCATTGCGTCTGCCTAAAAATCTTAGTAGTGTGGGCAGAACTTGATTAGGGATTGTTTAAGGCATATATCGTCAAGAATGAATTTCAGATATTTATGTTTATGGAAGACTCCTTTGTAAAGAAAACTAAAGAAGAATCAGAGGTGATACATTTTAGTTCCTATTTATATTGAAAGCCAAAAGTCGGCACAAATTGCAGACCAAAGTATCACAAAGTACTAACAAGGCAATAGTTTCTAATCAATGCTGCTGTCTTTGTCCTGAGCAACCTTGCAGAATTGTACATTCCCAATCATAAAAAATGGAGAACTTTTTCCTGATATTCTAGGACAGAGTGATAAGTTTTTCTTCTCATAATTCCATGTAGCTTATAGTTAAACTCAGTGTAGAAGAGTGATGAACACAAAACAGTACATACTGTATTCAAGAAATCAGAACAGGTGCAATTTCAATTTATAGGTGGGGAAGAGTTTTACTAGTGGGACGAATTGGAGAAAAGCTTCACAAAGATACGGCATAAGAATAGAGTAGAATTGGGTCGGGCACAGTGGCTCACACCTGTAGTCCCAGCACTTTTGGAGGCCGATGTGGGCAGATCACAAGGTCAGGAGTTTGAGAACAGCCTGGCCAACATGGTGAAACCCCGTGTCTACTAAAAATAACAAAAGTTAGCCAGACGTGGTGGTGCATGCCTGTAATCCCAGCTACTCAGGAGGCTGAGGCAGGAGAATCACTTGAACCCAGGAGGCGGAGGTTGCATTGAGCTGAGATCACGCCGTTGCACTACAGCCTGGGCAACAGAGTAAGACTCTCTCTCAAAAAGAGAGTGAGTAGAATTTCAGTGGGTTGAAAACAGTGGAGGCTAGGAAGACACAGGCTTTGGGGTGGACATACTGAGAATGTATGGAGGTGGAAAGTGCATGACACTGTTAGATACTGGAAAGACAGGAGTGAACAAGCCATGCGGCTGGGAAGACTGAATGAATTACTAAAGTGATAGAATCATCTTACCAGAGAGAAAGCAGCTGATGAAGTAGGAGAAGAAACTGTATGTAGGCAAGTTATTAGGAAGAAGTGACATTCAGAGTGGGAAGGGAAGAGAGGGAGTTAGCTAAGCAACGAAGGTGGAGAGAAAAGTTCCTGAAGGGAGCAGCTGCACTTTTGAAGGTCCTGGAGGTGGGAGAGGAGATGTTTGAGGAACTGAAAGAAGATTGAATGAGGAGGGATGTGAAATAATTGTGGAGGAATAGATAGAGCCTGGTATGTTGGATGCTTTCAGTACTGAAGCAGTGCTATATAATGCCTGACTGCAGAGGATACCCTGCTAAAAATTTGCGAATTTTCCTTTAGGGAGCTGAGCCTTGAGTCAGAGGACTTCCTCCTTGGAGGAGGTGAGGTAAGATGATCATGTGGCTGTGGTATATACAGAGTTTAGTGTTGGAGTTGAATAAGATCAGTTTGGAAGTTACTGCTAAAACTTCGTCATGGAAATGTGGAAGTTTCAAGGTCAAGAGATTGAGACCAGCCTGGCCAACATGGTGAAACCCCACCTTTACTAAAAATACAAAAATTAACCAGCCGTGATGTTAGGTGCCTGTAGTCCCAGCTACTCGGGAGGCTGAGGCAGGAGAATCGCTGGAACCCGGCAGGCAGAGGTTGCAGTGAACCAAGATTGTGCCATGGCACTCTAGCCTGGCGACAGAGTGAGACTAGGTCTCAAAAAAAAAAAAAAAAAAAATTGTGTGAAAGTTTTATTTGAGGGACAAATGGAAATGACATTTTAAAGTAAACCCCACTCAAAATATGGGAATACATGCGAGGTGTCAAATGTCCAGTTGGAAGAGAAAAACTAGTATTGACCCTGTGAGAGGCATTAAAGATATGGAAGTCATTTACATGAATATGACAAGCCATGGGATTTCATGAAAATTCCAAGAAAAGAGGATTAAAAAAAAATACAGCATATGATTACTGTTTGTCATACTTGTGGCACAGTATTCAAGAGCATGATTTCTGGAGAGCCCAACTGTCAAGGTTTGAATCTCACTCTGCCATTTACCAGGTTGGGCTGAATGATCCCGTACAAGCTAACTTTTCTTTGCCTTAGATTCCTCATCTGTAGAGTGGGTATAATAATAGTACCTCCATCATAGGGTTGTTAAGTGAGTTAATATTTGCTTGCAAAGAACTTAGGAAAAGTTTCTTGTATATAGTAAGAACAGTTTGTGAATCATAAATACATGAGATCAGAATTTCAAAACAAGCATCAGGCAAAGTGTTAGAATTCAGTTCTTTTAAAAGGTCATTGAATCTACTTTTCCAGCTACTCTTGTTACTTTTTAAGGAAACTACTCGATAATCCTGTACTTTGTACCACTCATCAGGCTGTGTTTAGTATAAACTTCACTGTCCTGGGTGACTTCTTTATTCCCAAATTGTGGGGCAGGTGACAAGGGAAGGTTGGTCGTCTAACTCGTGGTGTAGTTAATCAAGACTTTCCTGTTTGAATAGACATGGCAGATGGTTTTAGTTAGTCATTACTAATGCAAGAAGGTCCTTAGGCAAGAGCAGGAAGTTGATGGTGAGTCACCTTCAGTATTATGACATGGAGTATTTGTTTTTAAAATATCACAGGGAGTTGGTTTTTGCTGTAGTAGCTAAGTTGTCAATCAAGTAATACTAGTAGGAAATCTACGTAAAAACTTGCTTCTCTCAAGTTTAAGTAATTCTGATTTATGAATTATTTTATATATTGCCTACTACTCTGTTTTTGCTTATCCTGATTCAAATTTCTCTCCCTGTGTCAATCTAGTTTTGTGTAGCTATGAAGGAATAACTGAAACTGAGTAATTTATAAAGAAAAGAGGTTTAATTTAGCTCACAGTTCTGCAGGCTGTATAGGAAGCATGGTGCCAGCGTCTGCTTCTGGTGAGGACCTCAGGAAGCTTACAGTCCTAGCAAAAGGCAAGTGGGAACCAGTGAGATACACAGTGAGAGAGGGTGGAAGAAAGTGAGCGAGAGAAGTCCCAGGTTTTTAAACAACCAGATCTCAGGTGAACTGAATGAGAACTCATTTATGACCAAGGGGATGGTGGGAAGCCATTCATGAGGGACCCCACCCCCCACCAGGCCCCACCTACAACTTTGGGAATCCCATTTCACTATGAAATTTGGAGGGGACAAACATCCAAACTCTATCATGCTCTTTACGTCTCATTGAAATGCTGGACTGTTTCTCTTTTCCTTTTTGCTATAGGGCCTACTTTTAATCTTTCCTTCTTAAGGCTTTGGTGTGGTGGTCAGACATGATAGCCCAGCCTTAAAGCTTCCACATCTTTTTCGCGTCTAAGGGCCCAGCTTTCGAGTGTGTAAAAGTTAATTGGGGTGAAAATGTGTATTACCCATTCTGACCAATGTAGAGGTTGTCATGAGTTTGGGGGTTTGGAATTACTGTTCAGTAATGGTAATCCCCTTTAAGTATTACCTATTTGACCCTTTACTGGTTGAAATGATGAAAGTTTTTCTGGTAGATTCTTAACCCTAAAAACAAAGTGAACTGTTTATTCTGCCCCATCCACACGTAGTAGCTTCTTCATGCTTTCCCCTGCCTGGAATGCCCATGCCCAGAATGTCACATGTTTGGCTAGGAATGCATTTAGGTCAAAGCTTACAGGTCACTTCCTGCCCTTCTTGATCTGCTTTTCTAAAAATCTGTTTCCCATTTATCTTTTTCTTTCCCATTTTTCATTTTTCTTTCTTTCATGCATGCTGCTTTATTTTTGCTGCCCTTTTCATTAGCCAGCATTGTACTGTCTTCTGTCTAGAACATAAATTCCATCAGATAGGGGCTATGTTTGTTATTGCTCCATCTCTAGGGCCTGAATATAGTAGGAACTCAATAAATACTTGTTGAATAGAAGTATTCGCTATATCCCTGTCCCTTCAGTTCACATGACACATTAAAATAATGTAGAAACTGAGCTTACATAGAAAGAATGAAACAGAGTATTTTGTTTTACAAGCATAAACAAAGGATTTTAATTGAATTTCATTTTGATTACATTCATTTCAGCCAACATTTATTCTATTTTTTTTTCTTTTTGAAATGGAGTCTTGCGTCCGTCACCCGGGCTGGAGTGCAGTGGCACAATCTCAGCTCACTGCAACCTCCACCTCCCAGGTACAAGAGATTCTCCTGCCTCAGCCTCCCGAGTAGCTGAAACTACAGGTGTGCGCCACCACACCCGGCTGATTTTGTAGTTTTAGTAGAGATGGGGTGTCACCATGTCACCATGTTGGCAGGCTGGTCTTGAACTCCTAACCTCATGATCCTCCTGCCTCAGCCTCCTAGTGTATTTCTAATTAGTAGGTCCCATGCTGGACAAAAATGGAAAATGCAAAATATATACTCCTGTGTTCAAGAATTTCACAGTCTAGCCAGGAAGAAAACATGCATAATGAAAATACTGAATGATAAATGCTATGACATAGATACAAACAAAATTTTTTACTAGCACAGAGAAGCAACTCTTCATCTGTATTGAGGAAGTGAAAAGTTCTCAACTAAAAATTGTTTGAAGTAAAATGGCCAGTAATAATTCTCGGCCAGGCGTGGTAGCTCGCACCTGTAATCCCACCACTTTGGGAGGTCGAGGTGGGAGGATCTCTTGAGCTCAGGAGTTCGAGACTAGCCTGAGCAACATAATGAGACCCCATCTCTACAGAAAAATTTAAAAAATAGCTGAGTGTGGTGGTGTGCGCCTGTAGTCCTAACTCCCCAGGAAGCTGAGGCAGGAGGTCGCTTGAGCCCAGGAGTTCAAGGCTGCAGTGAGCCGAGTTTGCACCACTGCACTCCATCCTGGGTGACAATGAGACCCTGTCTCAAAAAAAGTAAGACCCTGTCTCAATAAAAGTAAGATAATAATAACTCCCATGGGAATTAAAAAAAAAAAAAAAAAGTACTGCCCTTTTGGTGCCTGTTTTGTCATGGTAGATTTGCCTAATTCTAGCAGATGTGGCTGTGTGCTATTCCCAGACCTGCAGGGCTTCATAGATTTATCTCCAAGCTGCCTAAAATGAATAGATGTGGTTGTGTATAATTCAGATAAATTTAAGAAATACTTCTGTACTACCTGAAGAATACTAAGTGGTTATGTTTTGTTTGTTTTTGTTGTTATTTTTTGAGACAGAGTCTCACCCTGTCGCCCAGACTGGATAGAGTGCAGCGGCGCGATCTCAGCTCACTGAAACCTCCACCTCCCAGATTCAAGTGATTCTCCTGCCTCAGTCTCCTGAGTAGCTGGGATTACAGGCCCTTACCCCACCACACCTGGCTAATTGTTTTGTATTTTTTAGTAGAGACGGGGTTTCACCATGTTGGTCAGGCTGATCTCAGACTCCTGACCTTGTGATCCCCTGCCTCGGCCTCCCAAAGTGCTGGGATTACAGGCGTAAGCCACCGTGCCCGGCCCTAAGTGGTGGTTTTAAATCAGTGGTTCTCAAAGTGTGTTCCTTAGACCAGCATCAGCATCACCTGGAAATTTTCAGGCCCAGCCCCCGGCCTGCTGAATCAGAAAGTATAGCGGTAGGGCTCAGCAACATGCATGTTAATAACCCCCCCAGGTGATTCTGATGAATATTTATAGCACATTACAATTAGAATATAAATTGAACATAAAGGCATCCTGAATTTATTTCGATCAAGCCCCTGTGGTCTCCTCTTGCATTTATTTTTGTGGGAATCCTACATTTCGCCCCTTGGACTTAACCTTACTGCATCCTAACCCTAGCCCAAACAGATGATTGAAACACATTTTCACTAAGTGTGACTTGTTTCACTTTCAGAAAACATACCGCTTTTTGCTTTCTCTTCTTTTCATGGTTATTCAACAGTTAGCTTAGTTTAGGAGAATGACTTGGAATCCTGCATTAAGAATCAAGTCACTGAATTTCTTCTAAGAACCACTTGACTAAAAATTCTGTTTTTGTGAATAAAGCCTGGATCTGTATTGTTTCATTAACACTGGAGGATTTGTTTCTTTTCAGTTTTCTCTATCTTAATTCTATAACAAAGATAGTGTGGTGAAAAGTTACTTAAAGGTAATCTCTTCTAGTCTATTACTTGCTTTTGGTGAGCAGCTTTCTTTCAGTATAAAGAAAGTATCCTATTTTGGGCCATTTCTTTCCACATAACATTATATTTTTACCCAGAGAGTACTAAATGAATGATAAAATGAATATAAAGCATTATTTTATATTTGGTATATATATGTTGGTATAAATGTTAATTGCAAATAGTATATGTTCTACATGATTTTAAGCTTACAGAAAGTTCAAAGTATTACTTAGAAGGCAGGACATTCATTCTTCCATCAAACATTTATTGAGCAGCTATTCAGGTATTAGCCTACAAGCTTGTAAAGATGAATGACTTGATCATTGCCAGGAGAATACATATGTAAACAAGTAATTACAACTCTACCTGTTAAATGTTCGTGGAGAATAGAAGAGAAAAGTGATTTCTGTCTGAGGTAATCCGGCTTTAATTCAGCCGGAAAGGCTGAATTAAAGAAGTGACATCTGAGCTGTCTCTTGCAGGATGACTAAGAGTTTAGGAGGTACAGAGTATGTGTGATAATGGGAACGGCATATACAAGAAGATGGCATGATTTTGTGGAAAGTTGGTGGGAAAACTGGGTATCTGAAGAAGACTTCAGAAATGAGTCCAGCTAGTAAAGAATTGAGGCATTTTCCTCTTGATGGAGAGCAATGGGAATGTGTTTTAGTCAGAATGAATGACATGTATAAAAATTTGATTCGAAAATATTTTAAGAAGAGAAACCCCTGGTGACTGTTTGATAGAGGACCCTGGAGTGAGAAGAGATGAGAATCCAGTTACTGAGGAAGTGGTCAGAAAAGAGAGCTGGTAAGTATTGATGGCTGAGGTCTCTGAGATGGACTGGGACAGACCCATCGCAAAGAATATAAGTGGAATTTACAAAATGAAGTGAGTGGAGCAGATAGGGAAGGTTGGTTTGTATCCAAGGTATCTCTTGTGGCTCTCATTCAGACAGCTAAGGTGGAGAATAATGCTGGTGTGTGTGTGTGTCTGTGTGTGTGTTTGTCTGTGTGTGTGTGTTTAAACCACACATAGGAAATCCATATATTGAAGCACTTTTGAAAGCTACGATGAGATCTCTTGGGGGTTGTTGAGTTGACGCTCCCAAAAGCATTCAGTGACTGCTGTTGACTTGTTCATCACCAGATATAGTCACATGGTATTTTCAGTACCTAAAAATTTGAAATACGGTTAGTTGTTTTTTAAAAGCATTTTACAATTCAGCCATTTTATAGTTAAAGATAGTAGCAAACCATTAATATTCAGTTTTGGAGTTCTGTCTTTCTGGGAAGGAAATAGAGCCCAAAATGACAGTGAAAACTGGTAGGAAAAGGTTTGATATACACGTGTTAAACAGGTTTGCTTGTCATTCACCCTCTAGTAAACTTGGGATGTATACAGCAAATTCTACCTCTGGACTTGGTTAGCAGTGTATACTACACAGCCAGGACTGAAGGAGAGCCTTCCTTTTAAGGATTCTAGGCAAAAAGAAAACTAATTCCACACGTCTGCATTTCCTAACGGGATTTTACCCCATCAGAGTAGACCTTTGAAAATGCAGCTGCAAATTGATCTGTTCCTAATACAAATGAAACTAGCCTAAAATTCGGATTTTGGGTCCCATGGGCCTTGTGTGAGTGGTCAGTTTAACCAAAGTTACTTACTCAACATCACCCACGAGACTGGTATGGACTGCCAATACAGGAAGAAGGGAATTGTTCTGTTTGTGCATAGGAGGCATACTTAGGTTCTGGTCATCTGTGGGAGATGAATGAAAAGAAGTATAGTTGTGAAGAGCAGTCAGTGGGTTAGGAATCACACTGCCTGGGTTTATCATTCCTGATACTAACTAGCTTTGTGATCTTGTGCCAGACTGATCACCCTGGCCCTTTGTGCCTCAATTTCCTCATTAGAATAAGTAGTACTACTGCTTATGTCATTTGTTACTGTAAGGATTAAATGAATTAATGTACATAATATATAAGAACAGTGACTAGCACAAGATAAGTATTCAACTCGTGTTAGTCCACAGAAGAAAAAATTTTAGCCATGTACTGACTATCCCAGTTTGTATCTCCTGCCCTGCCTCTTTTGATACCTTTTGGAAATGGGAACTGGGGGAGTTGGGAGGGACAGGGAAATAAGGAGGAATTATGTTTGAATACTTTAGTAATTTATTCTGGGCCTCTCTTTTCATTGCTGTTACCTCCCAAGAGCAATTGTCTTAACTTCTCTATTCCCATAAAGATAGAAAAGTCCTTTTAGAGTTAACCGTATTCTTTAGTCCTATCTCTCAACTGATGATTCCTTAATGTTTGCCTTCCAACAACTTTAGCACTTATCTTGCCTCCTCACAATCCTCCAACAAGCTTAGACTTCAAACTGCAACCCCCACCATTAGCAATTTCTGGTCTGCTTAAAAATAAGCTTTGTTTGGACTGTAGTTTTCTGTCTTAAAGTTTTCTTGGTGTCAGCCAGTCACATAAAACATGGAAATAAATGGAGCTTGGCTGTCTTAGCTAAAGTGTGCTTTATATTAAATAGAATGTTTATGAGATTTTCAATGTTCTAAAAATACTTGCATATATTTCTTATTAATGAACCTTGGCGTTCCTAGGAAGGTATTGTCACAGAACTGATTGGATTGGGTGGTAGTTTCTGAGCTGCAAACTCTTCGTGTCCTGTGTTAACAGTAATAATAATTATTTGGGCCATGACTTCCAAAAGGATTTTTTGGAGAAAATTTTTTTTTCTTCATCTCTGTGTTGAGGAATGTTCATTTTATTATTTGGTGGTTTCTTTTTAGTGGAGAAGAAGCAGGTATATAGGTTTACCTTTCTTCTCTGAACGCAGCCTTAAATATGTTTCAATGAATTGTTTTATGTTAAGATGTGTTTTCTTTTTAAATTAGTACCCCCTCCCACTTTTTTTAGGTACACCAAATAAAAACCGTGATTTTTTTTTTTTTTCTGTATTATAGGTCCTCTTCCTGATGGATGGGAACAAGCCATGACTCAGGATGGAGAAATTTACTATATAAACCATAAGAACAAGACCACCTCTTGGCTAGACCCAAGGCTTGACCCTCGTTTTGGTAAAGGTTCATCTCAAAACCTTTTTAGATGCTTTTGGTTACTAATTTTTTTTTATGTATATACTTGGGAAAGCACATTTAAATACAATTGCATTGCTTTATAGTATTAAAAAATGACCCTGCCCACCCAACATTTACCAGTAGAATTTTTATCCTTCTCATTGGAAACTTGAGAAGTTTAGATCTTAATCAGATTTTTGGGGCTCCTCAGGTTGGGGTTGGGAAATGTCGTAATGGCCGACTAACCAGAAATCACTTGTTCCTTTCACATTTTGGGAGAAACACAGTGATCATATTTAAAATGATTTTTTTTAGCTGCAATAATAATCAGGCTGTCATGCAGCACCTCAGACCAGGAATACCAGCTTTTGTCAGTGACCTGATGTCTGCTTGTGCTTAGCTTCTGAGAGTGATGAGTACCATCCCATGCCTGGGTGTTATAGTGTTTCCCATCCTAAGGGGGAAAATGGCACCCCAGAAATGGCCCAGTGAAAGCATTTTGCCACCTCTTCTGTCTCTCTCAAAAAATAAATGTTCTTTTTTTCTTCATTCAGAAAACAAAAAGCCATATTCCCCTCCAGATTTCATGAATAAATCACATTTGCACAAAGGAACCCCTCCCCTTCCAAATGTGTACATTTTTATAAGAGTATACCAGTTCTTCAGTGCTTTTTTAAAAAGTGTGTGTGTGTGTGTGTGTGTGCGTGTGTGTGTGTTTTAAAGTGTTTTCAGTTCTTCTTTTGGGTTTCTGAGATATTTTTCCAAGGCCGTGGAATATGCATCTAAAAAAGAGCGGATAATTGTGGTTTTGAAGCTTCATCTTGGACTAGATGCAGCTAAATGAAAACAATGTGCAGATCACTGAATAGGTCAGACTGAGGGGACTCGGAACCTTTGAAGCTTTACAGGGTTTGACCTAACACCAACTGCGGGGCCCTTATGGGAAAGAGGAGTTAACTCTGTGAATGCCATCAAAACACAACCCTGGGGCGGGGCGGAAAGAAAAAAACTCTATCTGGAGTTGGTTGGATAAAATAACTTCACCATCAGGAACATTATGAGCAGTTATTTTTTGTCTTATATATACCTTTAAAAAAAAAAATTCAAGTTTGCCCCAAACTGACTGAAACCCCCATTCAAGCTAAGTCAATCGTAGGGTCAGGGCAGTGATGTCATTTTGACAGATAACCGTTTTGGCTTAAATACTAGCCTTTTAAGCTTCGAGACCTGTTTGGGTGTTAAGAAAGTAATGCAGTATGTTAATAATTTGCAACTTCAGTTTCTTTTTACTGTTTGAATTAGCCCTTGTGGTTGGAACAGGAAACCAAGTAAGATAGAGAATTTAATAAATACGGCCATTTGTATGGACTGAAACAATAACAACCATGTTTCCTTAAATTATCTCTAATGAAATGAATTCAATTTCTCCACATTTTGGAATTCTAAAGAATGGTGTTGCAGAATGTTTTCCCTGACATAAGGTTATGAAAGATGATGATGAACACTTTACCAACTGCAGAGATGAGGAATTAGAACAAAGCTTTTTAAAGAAAAAAAGTTTTTCCTTTAAAACAGTGAAATAAAACAACTTTTCTGTAAGCTTAAGTAAATCTATTGATTACATACACAGCTTGGTCTTTTGTTTTAAGTGGAGGAGGCACTCAAAAAAAAAAAAAAACACTCCCACCCTCCAGCATGTTATGTACACATAGGCGTACAATTAGATGTGCCCAGAAAAAATTTCATAAAATTCTCTTATTGCATTTAGTTTCCCTTTTTGGGCCCACCGTGTGTGTATTCCAGACAGGCTTGACAATATGCCAAAGCTTTTTATTTTGTGGCCCGACTTTTAATCTGTTCCAGACCTTTTCACTCAGAGAGCTCAAGTGTAACTGAAGGGGGGCAGGAAAGAAAAAAACGTGTGGGTTTCTCTGATCTAGAGTGACAGCAAATAGAGACAAGCTGTTAGCTGCTGGATTTGAAGTTTTCCTTGAAATCAAGAGTTCTGCATAGTGGATTATGTTTTATCTCTGCCAAAGATATATAAACTATCCCCTTATTTCTGACCCTTTGAGCCATGCAAACACAAACAAATGGTGTAGAATATTGCTTTCATGGTTGTGGAGTTTGCTTTTCTGTATTCTTCAAATCTATATTGAAATATTTGTCAATTCTTAGCTTAAATCAAGTAGATGTGTGTCTTTTGGCGTCCTAGAATGGGAACTAAGCCTCTAGAGAAGCGTAATTTTACCTCCTTCAAACATCAACCCCTTTTATATTTTTATTTATCAGATGCTTCCAGGTTAATTATATTTAGAATACAGTGATTTGCTTTAAGATTATCCGTATTTAGTAATTACACTTCGTGTGCTGCATAATAACGTTTCAGTGAGCGGCAGACCACATATATAATCGTGGTCCTATATGATTCTAATCCTGTGTTTTTACTGTACCTTTTTTATGTTTAGATACACAAATACCATTGTGCTACAGTTGCCTACAGTGTTCAGCACAGTAGCAGGCTGTACAGTTTTATAGCTTAGGGGCAATAGGCTATACCTTACAGCCTAGGCATGTAGTAGACTCTACCATCTAGGTTTGCGTAAGTACTCTCTAAGATGTTTGCACAATGACAGAATTGCCTCATGATCCATTTCATAAAGCGTATCCTGGTTAAGTGACACATGACTATATTTATAGTATCAGTCCTTCACATCTCACATGAAATTAATAAGTTATCTATGTAATTTTAGGGAATCAAAGAGTAATTTGTTGTAGATTGAGTTTTTTATCTGATTCATTTTCTTTAACATTTAAAAGCTATTTAATATTTTAATTTTAGAGAATTCATTAGTAATTTATAGTAAATCATGAAGTGACATCAAATGGCAATAAGGATGCACTGATGTTTATTGAGTTTTAAGAAAAATAGGGCTTTGTTTTTTTGAGTCATATTAGGAATGTTTTTACTCTTTGTTCAAGAAAATGGATCCTTGAGTATTATGCAAGCCATTAAATTATTTCATATAAACACATAGGAGATGATTTTTTTTTCCTGGAGATTTTGTACTGGCAAACATCAGGTTTAAACATCACCTTGTATGTTATAGATCTGCTATTTTGTATAATATAATCACGGACATTTTCCAGTAAAAGCCTAATGAAAACACAATGAAATTGTAATTGCTGTTCAGAATGAAAAAAAGATCTTTAAAACACTAACAGTTGATAAACTATCTTTTATGTAATGTTATTTTCCCTATTGTTTATATTATAAAAAGATGTATTAAAATATTATTATCAATCTGTGTTTTAGAAAATAAGTACTGATGGCACCACTGGGATAAAAATATTTGGTGTAAACAAAATATTGGAGACAGAGATTTGGGGAAAATATTGGAGCCAGAGATTTGGGGGAAAAATTATACCTTTGAGTTTTAAAGTAGTGATAAACAGTCTAGAGTGACAAAAACAGAATATTTAATTTCTAACTACAGTTCTGTGCACAGAAATTCTATGTGTAGAAATGTCAGCGGTATTAAGCCTCATATGTTGCTTTTAGGTCCTTTGTTTCAGTTTCCTAAAACTTGCTATCTGTGCATATGCATACACGTATGTGTATGTGTTAATATAATGTCTTGAAATAAATAAAAAGGATAAGTAAAATACAAATACCTATATGCAGTTTATTAAACTAAGACTAAAGCCGAAAGTTGTTCACATTTTTCTCATCAGAGTTAAATATTTGGCATTAATAATTAAATATCTATAAAAATTTTGAGACATTCATTAACATTTTTTCTTTTTTTAAGCCAAATATTTCGGTTGTTAAAAATAATGTTTTCCTTTTGATGAAAATGCACCTAACAACCGACTCAGTAACTAAGAATCCATCCTATTAGTGTTGAGGGAAAACTACTGAAGTCTCTAGAAACCAAATTTGTAACTTCATTTATGGAGTCTTGAGTAAAGAGAATGTCAGCATCTAATTATTTCAGTTTTATCAAAGCAAGTCTCTTGATAGCCATATGCTAAAAATAAGGTGTTTTTGTTTTTTGTTTTGTTTTGTTTTGAGGTTTGAGGCTTTTTTTCCCCCCTTATCAGCTCTTTTAAGTCTTTCCTGGTTATCCTGGGCTGTCAGTATGTGGTTATGGACTATATTAATTACTTAGCGTACAGAGGAAAAGATGTGTGTTTTAGGTAAAAAGAGCTATTGCTAACTAAAAATTATTAACAGATGGCCAGGTGCGGTGGCTCATGCCTGTAATCCCAGCACTTTGGGAGGCCAAGGTGGATGGATCACTTGAGGCCTGGAGTTCCAGACCAGCCTGGCCAACATAGTGAAACCCCATCTCTACTAAAAATAGAAAAAAATAGCTGGGAGTGGTGGGGCACGCTTGTCGCCCCAGCTACTCAGGAGGCTGAGGCATGTGAATCGCTTGAATCCAGGAGGCAGAGGTTGCAGTGAGTGGATATTGTGCCACTCTACTCCAGCTTGGGCAACAGAGTGAGATGCTGTCTCAAAAAATTAAGAACAAAAATAAAAATTAGTAACAGGCCGGATGCAGTGGCTCACGCCTGTAATCCCACCACTTTGGGAGGCCGTGGCAGGCAGATCACTTTAGGTAAGGAGTTCGAGACTAGCCTGGCCAACATGGTGAAACCCCATCTCTACTAAAAATGCAAAAATGAGCCAAGTGTGGTAGCACACGCCTATAATCCCCGCTGCTTGGGAGGCTGAGACCGTGAAAATCGCTTGAACCCAGCAGTGAGCTAAGATCGTGCACTGCACTCTAGCCTGGGAGACAGAGCGAAACTCCATCTCAAAAGCTGAGGCAGATGGACCATAAGATTAGGAGATCAAGACCATCCTGGCCAACATGGTGAAACCCCGTCTCTACTAAAAATACAGAAATTAGCTGGGCTGGTGGCACTCGCCTGTAGTCCCAACTACTCAGGAGGCTGAGGCAGGAGAATCGCTTGAGTCTGGGAGGCAGAGGTTGCAGTGAGCCAAGATATCGCACCACTGCACTCCAGCCTGGTCAACAGAGCGAGACTCCATCTCAAAAAAATATATGTATTAACCGATAAACCTCACAAAATTTGGCCCTCATAATGATTCCTCTAATCATTTTTTCAGTGGGGAGAATGCTGCTCTTCTGAGCACTGCAGAACATCCACACAGCCATTGTGAGTCCTCGGACCACCAACACTGTTTTTTTTTTTTTAATGCTAGGAGAGTTACAGAATATTGTCTAAAGTCTGAGCTCCTCTGAGATCCAGGGAAATTATACCCAAGGTTATATAGTTAAGTGACAAAACTGAAATTTGAATTTATCTTTTGATACCTAGAATTTATAAGAAATTTAGATTGAATGCAGTTAATCTTTCAGAAATACCTACTAATGCTGATACATGAAAATTTGAGAGGAAGAAAAATAGTGGGTAATGCACTTGCTTCTTGCATTGTGACTCATCTTAAATAAATTACCCAAAGATATGAGTTTTTCTTTTCTTTCTTTATTCTTTCTTTCTTTCTTGGAGTCAGGGTCTCACTTTCATTGCCCAGGCTGGACTGCAGCATGGCTCAATCTTAGTTCACTGCAGCCTCAATTCCTGGGCTCAAACAAGCCTCCCACCTCAGCTTCCTGTGTAGCTCGGACTACAGGCATGTGCCACCATGCCCTGCTAATTTTTTTGTGTTTTTAGTAGAGATGGGGTTTGGGGTTTTGTCATGTTGCCCAGGCTAGTCTCAAACCCCTGGGGCTCAAGCAGTCCGCCTGCCTGTACCTCCCAAAGTGCTGGAGTTACAGGCGTGAGCCACAGGGCCTGGCCAAGTTTCTAATTACATAAGAGAATTTAAGATCTCTGATTGGAACAGACTTGAAAGGCATCTAGTTGAATTATTTACCCAATTCATGCCTCACCAATCTCAGCTTTGACCTTTCCCTTTACTAGTTTACTTCATTATAGTGTAGCCCATTCTACTTAAGGAAAATTCTAATGACCACAAAGTTTATGTTTCTTGATTACCCAAAAATTTACTTCCTTTCACGTGTGTGAATACAGCTCTAATCCCAGCAGTGTTGTCTTCTAACTGTGGTTTTTCTGGTTTTTCATGTGTTCAGAGTTCTCTGTTCTTTATCAGTTTACTCACTTCCTCTGGATGTCCTTCATTTTGCTAGTGC
The DNA here is from genome assembly GCF_009764315.1 of Trachypithecus francoisi. Classification (NCBI taxonomy): domain Eukaryota; kingdom Metazoa; phylum Chordata; class Mammalia; order Primates; family Cercopithecidae; genus Trachypithecus; species Trachypithecus francoisi. Next base: position 92,366,022 of record NW_022681473.1, read on the forward strand.
TTCTTTATGTGTTATATTCTGTAGTGTTTCGTATGTACATTATCCTGTGAGAAAAATAGTTATGGCATTGCTCTGACCTGTCATTTTCAATGCCCTCCAGAAATCTTTTTTCAATCTGCAGTAGAGGCTAGCATCTCTTTTCCACATGATAGTTACAACAATGTACTTGATTCAACTGAATTAAATTGGGATGTAGAAAAAGTTACGTTCTCAGTTGGAAATCAAGAGACCCAAGTTCTGCTATCACAATGTAACCAGCTGGATCAGAAAGATACCTAAATTCTCTTGACTTAATTTGACTCATCTATAAAATGTGACTGGATTAGACTGGATGCTTTTAAGAATATTTCCAGTTTTTAACTGAATGCAATATGCTCAGAAACCGCTTTGGACCCTTGCTTAAGGTTACCTCTCAATAGCCTTTTTGATTTGAGTGCATTGAGGTTTCAGAGATACTTTTGAACTATTTATTGCACCATTTAAGTTTAACTTTGGTCCTCTGGTCACAGTGTGGAATTACTTTTGAAGAGGAGACAGGGAAATCTTCCAACCTTTAATCTAAAGATAAGCCTTATCACATGGTGAGTATGTCCAGGCAAACAAATCTGATGGGGGGTGTGGGAAGTGCTGAGCTGAATAGTTAAGCTTTGTCCACACTCTCAAACTCTTGGAAGCATATGGGAGTTTAACCATGTTCATGTTAGCAAAGTTCAGCTTTATTGCCTTAAAGATGATGCCTTGTTGGTACACTTTGTTTCCAAAGTTTAAAACTCCCATAAAGTTGCCATGACAGAAAGTCTAATGTAAGCAGATTTGAAGCCTAGTTCCAGGCCATGTGCTTAGCAAAACCTGATTTAAGACATACTAATAGAGATTGTTACTAATTATTGCCCTCACTACATTTTCTTTTTCCTTCAAAAGCAAGCATTTGCTGAAATGCATACTTTAATACAAAAGATTATAGAATATATTTCAACATTAGTTGCACACTTGAGCTCTGCAGTTTTGTTTTAAAATTTTATGTTAAATTCAGTAGGATATATTCTAAAAAGTAAACAATTTTAGGTGTATTCGTCTGTCCAGTATGTCTCAAGTATGTTTTGTAAAATTTCGCTGTTCCTTTTCAAAATGTTTTATTTTTTATCTAAAAATAAATATTTTGGTTAGCTAGGGAAAAGATCCAGTAAGATAATGCCAAAATAGTTTATCAGTTACTGTAAGCAATCTCTCCTGTACTAACCGAGGCTGAGTAGACATATGTTAAGGAGGATAAACTAATAGGTAGTTTCTACTTGATTAATATTTCATTGATGCCATTAGTTAATTATACAATGAAGAAATGTTTTTGTCTTTGTTTACATAATGAGTACATTGTTCATACCAGATTTTTTAAACATGAAAGTTGAAGACCACCAATGTCACTGAGATGATAGTTTAAACTAGTGCTTTATTCGTGTTATTAAAGTCCCTATCAAACACACTCAAAAAAACCTTAAATAGTTTTTTGTTTGTTTGTTTGTTTTTTGAGACAGAGTCTCGCTCTGTTGTCCAGGCTGGAGTGCAGTGGCGCAATCTCGGCTCACTGCAACCTCCGCCTCCCGAGTTCATGCCATTCTCCTGCCTCAGCCTCCCGAGTAGCTGGGACTACAGGCGTCCATCACCACACCCGGCTAATTTTTTGTATTTTTAGTAGAGATGGGGTTTCACCATGTTAGCCAGGATGGTCTCGATCTCCTGACCTTGTGATCCGCCCGCCTCTGCCTCCCGAAGTGCTGGAATTACAGGCATGAGCCACCGTGCCCAACCCCTTACATATTTTTTAAAAGAAAACTGTTTTTCAAGTATAGTTGTAGTAACTCTGTATTAACAGCAAGCATCTTATATGCCGGAAAAGAAGAGGTGTTTGGTGTTGCTTGCTCCTTTGTGTACCAACCCAAAGATTCAGATATAAGAAAAAAAAAGAGATTATAGAATTATTGGAAAGGTCAGATTTCTGTTGAAAAGTAATTGCAGTGATTTAGAAGGAGAGTGGTTCAGATTCTGTTTTTTGTTTTATACTCATTTTGTTCTGCTACCTTAGTTGCTAAGGTCATTTTAGAACTCGTTCTGGACTGGTTTCAACTTGGAGATTCTCCTGTGCATTACTAATAGCATCCTCCTAACTAGGGAGAGAAACTGTTTTAGGATTTATTTATTTATGCTACAAAAGTTTGGGTGCCATTTATGTGCCAGACACTATGCTAGCCATGGGTGGGGAGGAACATGCTACTAAACAAGTAAATAAATCATTACAAATGTCTTAAGTACGGTAAAGGGTGCTAAACAACGTGGGGTGACAGGAACTAGGGTGGTGGGAACCTGCTTGTACCTGGGTGGTCAAGGGGGGTTTTTCAAAAAGACACATAGGAAGCCACCAGTCAAATTTCAGAGCAGTTTTTGTGCTTTTCAGTAAAAACTCTGAGGTATGCATCACTTCTACATTAGAAATCCCCCTCTGTGAAAGAGCTTTACTAGTAATAAATAAAATTAGAAATAAAGTGTTATAATTGAACTGTTTATTCCTTAATCTAACATGAATTCATAGTGACAAGTATATTTTAAAAGATAATGCCCCTTCTCCTTATTTTTTTAATTTTTAGTTTTTTAGAGACGGTGTGTCTCTGTGTTGCTCAATCTGGTCTTGAACTCCTGTCCTGAAGAAATCCTCCTGCCTCCGCCTCCCGAATAGCTGGTATTACAGGTGCAAGTCACCATGTCTGGCTGCTTCTCTACAGTCTCATTATCTGAACTTTCTTTCCTAACTAGACCTTAAACTTTGTTTTTGTAGTGGGGGAAATGTCTAGTTGTGTTCTGGGGACAAAGAGAGCTGAAAGCTAATGAGAACACATTCTGTCTTTTCTGCCTCACCTCATTTACCAACCCCTGTGTCCTGCCCTAAACTGCTTGATGAGGTGATGAGGAGAAAATGTTCTGCTGGATTTCTTTTTGTTTTCTTTAAGCTGCATTCATGATTGTATTGTTTGAAAAATAACATTATAATGAATTTTTATGGTTGAAGGAGGGGGAAGTTGAATTGACGAAAGTATTGATATTTGTTAACAGTATTTTTGAACAGATAAAGATGTGAAAACTTTAATCCAGTTTGGGGAGGCTGGAAGTTGGTACTGGGGAAATGGTTTGGCTGTGTCCCCACCCAAATCTCATCTTGAATTGTAGTTCCCATTATCCCCACGTGCTGTGCCAGGGACCAGGTGGAGATAATTGAATCATGGGGGGCAGTTTCCCCCATCCTGTTCTCATCTCAGATAGTGAGTGAGTTGTTACAAGATGTTACGGTTTTATAAGGGGCTTCCCCCTTCGCTGAGCACTTATTCTTCTCTCTCCTGCCGCCATGTGAAGGAGGACATATTTGCTTCCCCTTTTGCAATGATCGTAAGTTTCTGAGACCTCCCCATGCTGAACTGTGAATCTATTAAACCTCTTTTCTTTATAAATTACCTAGTCTTGGGTATGTTTTTATTAACAGCAAACTAGAACAAACTAATAGAGTAAACTGGTACCAGAAGTGGGGAAAGAAGTGCAGAGTGTGGGATGGAGAGGTTACTTAGCCTGTGACAAAACCTAGAGTAGGATGTTAGAGCAGGTGAACTGTCCCCACATATTAATCATTAGGAAATGCAAACCAAAACCACAATGAGTTAACAGTTAACTCCCATTACGACAGCTAAAGTTTTTTTGAAAAGATAACAAATGTTGGCCAGAATGTGGAGAAATTGGAATCCTCATACATTGCTGTTGGGATTGAAAAATGATGTAACCACTTTGGAAAATAGACTGGCAGTTCCTCAAAACATTAACTATAACATTCCCATATGACTGAGCAATTCCATTCCTCGGTATAGAGGCTGAAGAATTGGGAATATATGTCTACACAAAAACCTGTATCCGGGTTTACAGCAGTATTATTTTATAATAAATAGCCAGAAAGTGAAAATAACCCAAATGCCCCTTAGTTGATGAATGGACTAACAAAATGTGGTATATTCATATAATGGAATATTATTTGGCACTTAAAGGGAATGCAGTGCTTGATACATACTAAAACATAGATAAACCTTGAAAACATTATAAATGAGACTAGCCAGGCCCAAAAGGCCATATATTGCTTAATTCCATTTTTGGAAATGTCCAGAATGGGAAAATTCATAGAGGCAGAAGTAGATTAGTGGTTGCCAGGGACTGCGGGGAAGGGCAGTAGGTAGTGAACTGCTGATGGATATAGGGTTTTTTGGTTTGTTTTTGTTTTTGTGACTTTTTTTTGAAGTGATGAAAATGTTCTGAAATTAGTGGCAATGGGTGTACAATTCTGTGAATATGTAAGGACTATCAGACAGTACATGTAACAAGGGTGAATTATCTCAGTAAAGAGAAAAAATTATTTTTAGGCATGATGTCATTTAGGTATATAGCTTAGTTGGGAAATATCTTTTGTATATTTATCATAAAAAGATGTATTCAGTCATTAGGTTAGGTCTCCCGTCTTTCCTTTTTTTGTAAAAGACAGCTTTTCAGTGTGAAGTAAGCAATTTTTTACTGAAAAACTACATTTTATGTTTAAGTAGATTATGTTTTAAGTATTTATGTTTAAGTAGATTACGCCACTTTATAGCAACTCTCTGTAGATGAATCAGTTCCCTTAGGTCATGCAGTAAACACTAAGAGCCAGGAATAGGTGTTTTGTGTTTTGTTTTTATTGCTTTAAGACCCACAGATGGCCTATTAGTTTGTGTTTTTAGAAGAACCTTAATTTCTTTTAACAAGTCTACTGTTTTGTAGTTTTGAGTATGCTCGTAGGTATGAGGAAAACCCAAATTTTGTTTCTAAATGTTTTGAACAAATTAATATAGCTGTGCTAATACGGAAACATGCGGTGTCTGAGATTTGAAAAAAATGCTAGACAAAAGCTTTTGTTGTGGGAGATTTGATATAATGTTTTAATAGTTTAAGAATTGTTTCTTATTTTAAATGTATACCCAATAAGATTCCTAGAATTAAATTTATTATTCCAAAGTTTATGACTAACAGATCTGTAATACATTGTTATAATCCAAGTTTTGAGGTTACAAATCATGTAAATCTAAAAATTGTTTGAAGTTTGGAAATTCACATGTTTAGAACAAAACTTGGGGAAAAAACCTATGGTGATGACCCCTTTCATTTATTTTCGAGAAAGTAGTCCCTTATTTTTCAGTAATTGCTCAGTCATTGGTTTTCTACCATAAAGCTGTCAGGGTTGATTTGTTAAGCAAGACTTGAAACAGTTACTATTCGTAGTACAAGAAGCACAGACTCTAAATTTTAAAACATAGCATATTACAATTTTTTAAATTTTGACATTTTGTGGAGTTTTTGTTTTGTTTTTACCTTTTAGAATTTTTTTAAAAACTGGAAACATTGGGATTTCAATAGTTGATAGCCAGAGGAAGAAGTTGGTAATGCTATTCTTTTCTTTTCTTGCTGCCCTGCCCCCTTTCCCCAGGAAACAAAGCCGGTTTTGTTTCTTGCCTGCTTGTGAGGTCTCTGCTGCACCCCATGTGGGTGCACCGCTCTGTGCTTTGTTGAAAGGCTTAAGATACTCGGAAGGTAAAGAACAGGATGCTTCTAGAGAGGAATAAATCCCAGCTTCAGTAGATAAACAAGGTTGTTTGAATTGGTCATTTAAGTGAGTTCTTTATATGGAAACCTTGTAGTGCTGCTGGTATCCATAGGTAACAACATTTAGGTAAACACAGCCAAAAGTGCTGACCATAGTCATCAGAGTATTTCTCTTACATAATTTTGTGCAAGTTTCTGTTTAATTCTGTGGACTGGTTCTTCCTTCATCTTTTGATATCCTATTTTTCCTGTTCCGTGGTTTTGAATAGTCAGATAAGCTTAGATTTGAAAAAGACCTTTCCAACCAATTCAGTTTGCCATCAGCATTGGCTGTTGTCATTAATGATTACTGCTTATGGTATCTAATTCTGGGAAACTGGTGAGAAGCAAAGGATATTTACCACTTTATTTTTGTGCAAATTTATTACTATTCAGTTTTTTATTTTTTTACCAAGAATGTATGTTATTTCATAAATAATGTTATGTTACGTAATGAAAATATAGTGTGGAAAGCTCAAAAGCTTATCCAAATGTTTCTTAATGGATGAAATATTTAACAATGTTTAGCTCTAGAAGCTGTTTTGAAATCAATAATGTTTTATAATTCCAACACTCCTCAGCTTACTGATGGGCTGTTTTATAGCAGGTTTTTGGGGTTTTGCTTTTTTATTGCTTGGAACCAAAAACATTTTTCCCCAATAGTTGTTTACCTTGGGCCTCAATTTACGACATGTTCATTGTATGTGATGAATCTCAGTTCAATTGCCCAATTCATATTTAACTCATGCTATCAGACCTGGCACAGCACATTTTTAAATGTCTCTGTGTGGAAATATGTTGAGTGTTACATTGAAACACCAAGAAGATGTTTCACCAAAAGAGAAGGATCCCCTTATGCCCTTAGCTCAATCTCCACTACCCATCTTTTTTCTATTTAGACCTTGTAGGAAAGATAAACATGCATGTCTTTGTGAATCATAGGAATATTTGGAAACAGTAAATGGTATGATAAAATAGGAAGAGGGAGAAAGAGAATGTATGTATATGTCTGTGCGTGTTTGTGGAGGAGGAGGAAAGAGGTATAGGAATCATCAAAATATGGAATTAGTCTGTAGGAGTCAGAGTCTTGAAAGAAGTTCTGGAGAAGAGAGGAGAGACTAAGGTTTATGGAGCACCCACTATTCCAGGTGTGTGATAGAATAATCAGTCCTCATAATAACTCAAATGGAGATGTCAGTATCCTTGGTACAGATGAGAAAACCGAGGATTAAGTGAATTACTGAATTAGTATGCCCAACTCTAATCCAAGTTCATTTGACTCTAAAGGCTATGTTTTTAAATATATACTATGATACCTGTCAATTATGTAAATATGTTGGTAACAGAAAAGAGCAATTTTATTAAATGAGGTTGTTGATGCCTGGCAAATCTTAGGTCCCAAAAACTGTTGGCTTTTTTCCTATCCATTGCCCTATAAAATACTAAACTGTAACCTATAAGGATGAAATTTTTAGCCATTTACTTTCTTACAAAGCCATTTCCTAAGTCTTCATGAGTTAGTAAGTACGATTTTTTTTACATATGCGATTAATAAGGCTTTGAACAAGCTGGAGCCGTATGTCATGTTTTGACATCCTTTCTCTCTTCAGACAAAATATTAAAACAAGATAACCAAAAAGACACAACTAGAGTATGAATTAAAAAAAAAAAATCTCTATAGGGCAGAAAATAAAACCACATAAAGCACTGAGGGTAGTGCTAGAGGGCTGCCAGGTTTAGGGGCCATTTGGCTCCTGAGAAGAACTGTTAATTAAAAGTGTTAATAAGGAAGAGGACACACATAACAAGCTCAATGGGAAAAGTCAGGTGTGCAGCTCACCTGGCCCTGGCCTAGGACAAACATTTACAAGGATTGACGACATGTCAAGTCACAGAGTCACAAATTGTCTAGAATCAATATTGTATAGACTATTTTTTGTAAACCTCAATGCAATTAAATTTAAATTCATAATAAAAAAATTGTTTCAAAAAACATGTCTTGCCCTACCAACTATTAAACATATTACTAAGGTTGTACTGTTGTATATACTGTATGTACTAAATAATGTATGTGTTTATATACATATATATAACTTACATGTTTATATAGTATAAACATAAAGGCAGTACTGTGATACTAGTATAAGAATAGTTAGATTGGCCGGGCGCGGTGGCTCAAGCCTGTAATCCCAGCACTTTGGGAGGCCGAGACGGGCGGATCACGAGGTCAGGAGATCGAGACCATCCTGGCTAACACGGTGAAACCCCGTCTCTACTAAAAATACAAAAACTAGCTGGGCGAGGTGGCGGGCGCCTGTAGTCCCAGCTACTCGGGAGGCTGAGGCAGGAGAATGGCGTAAACCCGGGAGGCGGAGCTTGCAGTGAGCTGAGATCTGGCCACTGCACTCCAGTCCGGGCGACAGAGCGAGACTCCGCCTCAAAAAAAAAAAAAAAAAAAAAAAATAGTTAGATTAATAAAATAAAAAATCTGGAAATAACAAAATGTCAAATTTAGTCTATGATAAAGAAGATGAGGGGGAAGATACACTGTAACACAAGTGGTGTTGGGACTAATGGTTAGCCATATGGAAGAAGATAAAATTAGATCCATTCACGCCATTCACCAGAATAAATTGCAGTGGATCAGATTGAGTTGCCAAGTAAATGAGAACTATAGTTTTTTAATTAAAATGGGTGAATTTCTCTTTAGTTTGAAAGTGAGAAAACATAATTGAAATTTTTAAAAAGATTGATAAATTTGACTAAATAAGCTTTTTTTTTTTTTTTTTTTTTTGACAGAGTCTTGCACTTCTCGCCCTGGCTAGAGTGCAGTGTGGCGCAATCTCAGCGCACTGCAACCTCCGCCTCCCTGATTCAAGTGATTATCCAGCCTCAGCCTCCAGAGTAGCTGGGATTATAGGTGCCTGCTACCATGCCCAGCTAATTTTTATGTTTTTAGTAGAGATAGGGTTTCACCATTTTTGCCAGGCTGATCTTGAACTTCTGACCTCTGGTAATCCGTCTGCCTCAGCCTCCCAGAGGGCTGGGATTACAGGCGTGAGCCACCACGCCGGGCTAAGACCAAGTTCTTACGAAAAACAAGAAAAAAGATGATAAACTGAGGAAAATTATTTGTTACTTACATCGCAGACACAGATTTCTTATCCTTCGTGTATAGATTGTATAATAAGACATAGCAAAAATAAAAATCATGCTGAGATACTACTCATCTTTCAGATTGGCAGAAACCCAAAATTGGCAAGGCTTTGGGGGCAAACAAAGCACTCTCTTACATTACTAGTGAGGATACATCAAAGTACAACTCCTAGGGTGGGGCAGTGGTGCAAATTTGGCGATATCTAGCAAAATTATTTATGCTTTTAACATTCACCTAAGCAATCTCCCATATAGAAATCTACCCAAAGATATAGTAGCAGAAATACAGAATTATGTGTGAGTATATTCTGTACAGTACTCTTTACTAATAATGGAAATCTAATAGGAAATTGGTTGAATAGAATATTAACCAGCTGTGTCACTAGGAAAATGAGGGAAAATCTCTATATACTGCTTTAGAGTTATCTCAGGTTGTATTGTTAGAAAGACAAAAGCAAAGTGGAAGGAAGTATCCATAGTATGCTACCATATATCAAAGAAGAAGGGATGTGTATGTGTTTGCTTACATTTCTAAGAGTAGAGTAAAGGAAACACTGATACAGTTTACCTGTTACCTATTGGAGGTAGGAGGAAGTGGGTGGGAAATAAAGCCCATCTCTGAAATTCAAAAGCAGAATGTCACAAGTACACCTGTATTTCAGGTAGTTGGCTAATTATAGAAGAATAATTTCAGGTGACTTTAAAGCATAGTGATTTTACTTTATGTATTTAATGGAATATCTTGAGATAAAATTGCAAAGAAATCTGAAACTTGAATCATTTAATGATCATAGTATGTTGTTTTTAGATGATTGCATATGTATAGAGGACAATACATACTAATGTTGTTAGAACCCAGTTTTTCAGCATGAGAAAAAATAGTTGTTATGAAATCAAAGTGAAAACCATGCATCCTAAATCTGAATTGGAAATATGCATTTTCTGAAGGAGAGTACCACCTAGAAATAGTTACAAAAAAGCGACAACATAATAATTGGTACTCCCTAGTACCCAGATTAATGTCTCTTACATACCATTTCCCACTCAAAGAAATCAGGGCTTCTTCAAAAAAGGCTGACTAAAATTTGGGGCAGGGAATATACTAGATGACCTTGGAACATCTTTTTATGCCTAAAAGCAAACAAGGAAGTAGACCAAGCCCTCTGTAGCCATAGCAAAAAGATCCAGCTTGAAGGGCTTACCTTGGTCAAATATGGCACACTTTGAGCATTGATCAGAATAACTGTGCTGGATTAAAACCCATCATAAACATATTTTAAAATCTGTGATTTCATAATGATTGTATTCCCTTTGCTCTAGGTAGCAGAGTATCAGAATTTTTTTTTTTTTTTTTGAGACAGAGTCTCGCTTTTTCGCCCATGCTGGAGTGCAGTGGCATGATCTTGGCTCACTGCAACCTCTGCCTCCTGGGTTCACACCATTCTCCTGCCTCAGCAACCTGAGTAGCTGGTACTATGGTCACCCGCCACCATGCCAGGCTAATTTTTCTTTCTCTTGCTTTCTTTTTTTTTTAAGTAGAAATGGGGTTTCACCGTATTAGCCAAGATGGTCATGATCTCCTGATCTCGTGATCCACCCATCTCGGCCTCCCAAAATGCTGGGATTACAGGCATGAGCCACCGTGCCCGGCCGATGTTTTTTTTTTTAAACCCTTATTGGCTACCTTTGGGAGGACTCTGGGACCAACTCATCATCCTGAAAATACACACAAAAAGGGAATGAATCAAACGTTTATTCTGTACCTTACCTGTACAAATTATGTTTCAGGGTAACAAGATGCTTAATATGGAAGGTTTTTTTTTTTTTTAAACCCTTATTGGCTACCTTTGGGAGGACTCTGGGACCAATTCATCATCCTGAAAATATACACAAAAAGGGAATGAATCAAACATTTATTCTGTACCTTACCTGTACAAATTATGTTTCAGGGTAACAAAATGCTTAATATGGAAAAATTCTTACTTATGGAACTTCAAATAATACATGGGAAGGAATGATACCATCATTTTGTAACCTCTAATGAAATAATAGGTTTAGGTTTTAAAAACTCAGTGGTTGCTAAAAACCATTGGGTAAAAATAACCTAAAGTGGATATAATAGGTTTGCCACATCTGCACCACTGATCCATCCTTATCATGAAGACAGTGATCTTGTGCCTTCTGTCCTCATGTAGTGCCACCAGTGAGGTATTCCTTCTGTCCTCATGTGCCACCAGTGAGGTATTCTTGTCAAAAATTGTGATCAGGCCTCTATATTCGAACTTGTTTACATAAATCAAGAAGTGGAAAAGCATGCTACATAGTAATATGGGGATGCAATCAGCAAAGTCCAGGCTGTAGAAAAGTCTATGAGGCAAATGACAGTTTCTTTGACAAATAAATGACAAGGAAAAAACAAAGGGGGAACCTGTGTATTAAAACAGTGGTCCTCAGAGTGCTGGCATGAATCAAAAGTCACTGGGAGGGCTTGTCAAAACACAGATTGCTGGCTTCATCCCATAGTTTCTCATTCATTAGCCCTGGGTCAGGGCCCGTGAATTTGCATTGCTAAAACATTGCTAGGTGCTCTTCCTCCTGATGATCCAGAAACCGCAGAACCATGTTATTAAAGTCTTGGATTATGAGTCAAATACAGTGTATGGACCTTGTTTGGATTCTGTTTTGAACAAGCCAATCGTTAAAATAATCCCCTTGATGATAGGGAAGTGTAGGCACGGGATGGACTTTTGATAATATTAAGGAATTGGTAAATTTTGATAGTGTAATCATGGTATTGTAATTATATTTTTCTTTTTTTAAAGAAGACCCCATCTTTTTAGAAATACATGTTGAAATTATGGGTAAAATGCTATATTGTTCACTTGAACATAATTGGCGCTGAAAAGTAGTTGAGGATAGAGGTAAAAAAAGATTGGGGCCAGGTTTTGACAATTGGGAAGAATGCAAGTGATGAGTACACAAGGATTCATTATCTGTATTAATTTTTCTACTTTTCTATGTTTATGGAAATTACCTTCAAAATGTAAAATATATGTTTGGAAACATAAAAATATATTCCTAAATAGCTCATGACTTAAATGTAAGTCACCATAGAAATTACACGTTTTTGGAATAGAACAGTCATGAATTATACTATTTCAAAACATGTGGGATGCAGGTAAAGCAGGACTTAAGGGTAAATTTATTGATTTAAGTCTTCCAAAAAAAGATTGAAATGAATTAAGTTCAACTCAAAAGTTAGAAAATGAAATACAGAAAAGATGGAGGGAAAAAAATAAGAGCAGAAAAAATGGAAATAAGTTAATAATGCAGTCATATTAACAGGTAGCTGAGAAGATTGGATTGAACCAAGGCATTATTCTGAGAGAGACTGGTCTGTAATTTTCCTCTCTGTAATATCCTTGGTTCTGTCTCGGTGCTATGCTAGCCTGATAGAAGAATTGGGCAGTCCTGAGCCAGGTATGGTGCTTGCCTGCAGTCTCAGCTACTTGAGAGACAAGACAGTAGGATTGTTTGAAGCCAGGTGTTTGAGACCAGTCTGGGCAACATAGTAAGACAGAAAAGGAAAAAAAAAAAAAAAAAGTGTAGTAATCTAAAGAGAAATTAATAGTAGGACTTCTCTATTGTCTTAAATAATATCTGCCTCAGTGAGTAACTACTCAATTTATGTAGAAATGGCTCAGTATTTTTTCAGCACACACTTCGTGCCAGATGCTGTGCCAGGTATTGAGGACACATAGATGACTAGGATATGGCCCATACTCTGGCACTCAGTCTGAGGGAGCATATAAATTTGTAAACAAAAATTAGAATCAGGCAGGAAACATCAGTAGACAATATGGAAACGTTCCCAGGCAATTCCTTGAGAGAAGAAAAATTTTAATGTATAGGATAGATTCAGCCTTGTGAGGTTTTTGCTCAAGTAGTTTCCAAGAAGAAATGGCATTTACCAAGCAGCCAGTCTGTTATAATGGGACACATTAAAAATCACGAGGAGTTTGCTGTGTGACTGGGAGACCATTAAGTTATAAGAGCTGTCAGTGTATGTTATTTAGGATTTTTGTAGCAAGGTTTATATGAGAGATTGGCCTGTAATTTTCCTTTCTTTTAATATCCTTGTATGGTATCAAGGTTATGCTGGCCTTATAAGTGTTGGAAAATATTCCATCCTTGTTATGCTCTGGAAGAGATTGTGTAAGATTGGTGTTATTTCTTCCTTGAATGACTACAAAGCCATTGGGACCTGGGGTTTTCTTTAGTCATTGTGTACTAAACATTTAGTAGAAACAGTGACCCAAAATTTCAACTTAAGTTGAATATGTATCTGAAAGGGTTTATTATTTTTACTAACATTTTCACATAAAACTTCCCTCTGCCCACTGAGGTTAATCCACAGTTTGATCAGTGTTGTATCAGTGACAGAAATTCACTAGTATGAAAACCCAGTCCGTTTCTGAACACCAAATAGTGTATTACAGCTTCAAAAAAAATTTTTTTTTTTGCTATCTAGACTTTGTGCTGTGGGTACCATGGTGTCAAATGAGACAAATCTGTGTCATCCAAATACTTGTGACCTCAACTTGATACGAGCACGCATCATATCATTTTAATCTACTTGCTTTATTGGGATGTGTATGTGGATATATTAAGGGCTGATTATTTTCATGGGCTTTGCTGCTTGGAATGCTTTGTCTTATTTTTTGTGGATGAATTTTTAATTACATTTTTATATTTCATAAGAAGTAATGAATTTACGTCATTCACACTTCAGAAGTTATAAAAAAGGTTCTCCAACTTTGTCCTTTAGTCACCTACTTTCCCATCTCTGGAACCAAAAGATGTTAGTTGCTTCTTAGCTCTTCATCAATTTTTATATCCTCTGAATATGCAATATATATTCACTCCCACTCTCTCCCCCCTTTTTTTTAACACTTTACCTTGCTTTTAATTTAGTAAGTCCTTAAAAACTATTCCTTATCATCATTGCATGTTAAAACTACCTCTTGTTTCTTTTCTCTTATGACTTCCTTGTATCTTGTGACAACAGTAATAATAAATTAATGTAGTCATTGTAATATTGATGGATTTTTAGGTTATTTCCAGTCTTCCTGCCCAAAAAAGCTACATTGAATATCCCAAATTGCTTTTGAATAATTAAATTATCATTTTCTCTTCCTTCGCTAGTTTTTTAGGACAGATTTTTTTTTTTTCTTTTCATTTCAGCCATGAATCAGAGAATCAGTCAGAGTGCTCCAGTGAAACAGCCACCACCCCTGGCTCCCCAGAGCCCACAGGGAGGCGTCATGGGTGGCAGCAACTCCAACCAGCAGCAACAGATGCGACTGCAGCAACTACAGATGGAGAAGGAGAGACTGCGGCTGAAACAACAAGAACTGCTTCGGCAGGTGAGGCCACAGGTTAGAAACCAGCCTTCCACTTTTTGGGGTTTGTTTTCTTAAAGTTGGGCAGATTGCATTTTAACATTTATTAGTTACAGAAGAATGTTGTCTTTGTAAAACTGAGCGACACAGAAGCATTCTATCCAGCCCTGTCCTTGTCTTAGTTTCCTGACTGTGAATGGCCTTTGATCAAGTTACAAGGGATGTGACTTGGAAACCTGTATCATGAAGAGCTGTTTTGGTCATGGTCATTGCAATTGAGCAAAAAGTGAAGGAAGCAAGGATGCTTTCTCTAACCTACATGGAATTGTGGATTGCTGTTTTTCTGAGGATTTCACTAAAGGGGAAATTCTAGAACATCACTTGGGAGAAAATATCCTTTATTAATAACTTAACGTGGTGGGATACACCAATATGACATTTCTTGAATGACAAATATACTTCAGTATTACCGAATCTAAGAATTTTCATTTAAAACAAAATAAACATTACCTTTGGCCAGGTGCGGTAGCTCACGCCTGTAATCCTAGCACTTTAGGAGGCCAGAGTGGGCAGATTACTGGAGGCCAGGAGTTCAAGACCAGCCTGGACAACTTAGCGAAACCCCGTCTCTACTAAAAATACAAAAATTAGCCAAGCGTGGTGGCGTACACCTGTAATCCCAGCTACTTGGGAGGCTGAGGCACAAGAATCCCTTGAGCCTCAGAGGCAGAGGTTCAGTGAGCCAAGATTGTGCCACTGCGCTCAAGCCTGGGTGACAGAGCGAGACTCTGTCTCAAAAAACAAAAAGTTATCTTCAAGTTTAGAAGATACCAGTGTGCTTTAAAATGACCTGCTTATGGATTTTTTTTATGTTGGGAAAAGTAGGACATAGCAGTAGAGAGCTTGAAGCCCTTTAATCACCATTTCCATCAGCTTTCTTCTAGAAGGTACTGTTGGTCTTTATGTTCCTAATATATATAATTAATGTCAACATTAATTTTTACTTATTTCAGAGTGGTTAAATCTAAGTTCAGATATTGGGGATAAGGTCTTTTGTTAAACAGTGTAGATATTTTTTAAATTTCTATATAAAAATTTTTTTGAATAGATAATAGAAACATGGTATAATAGTGATAAATGTACAAAAGGTGAAAGTACACTCAAAATAAGAGCTTTTCCCTGTTTTTCTGGTTCTCTCCTATGGGGCCTAAATAACTATGAGTTTCTTAGATTTTTTGTTTTTTGTTCATTTTTCCAGAGATATTCTGTTTACATACATAAAATAGATGTATCTATGCTGTTTTTTCCCCCACCTAAATCACAGCATGCTAAGTATAGACATTTAAAAATGATCATACTCGGCCAGGCATGGTGTCTCATGGCCCATGCCTCTAATCCCAACACTTTGGGAGACTGAGGCAGGAGGCTTGTTTGAGCCCAGGAGTTCGAAACCAGCCTGGGCAACATGGTGTGAGACCCTGTCTCTAAAAAAAAAAAAAAAACAACCCTCTACATTTCTGTTACCAGGAAGTAAGCACTTAAAGGTCTGGTTTTTTTTTAAGGGCTATATTTTAAAAGTATCTCTTGAGTGTCAGTGAAAATATATGAACTCAGTACTACCTGAACTCTGATTTGGGGTTTGAGGAACTGGTATTTAAGGAGTTAAATTAAGCCATGGCTTCTGAGACAGGCTCACCTTTAAACTGTGCTTTGTCGGTAATCTGTCCATACAACTCTAGTGTGATTGACATCAAAGGTAAACCCTGATAGAAGGAGTAAGACAGTACGTGCCAACATATGATGGCAGGAACTTTTGGGGGCTCGGAAAATATGCTACAAAATATGGTTCTTTGACAGACTAAACTAAGGAAGCAGCCTCAAGTTCTCTCCCAAAGCACAGGATGAGGTTGTTCTTTGAAGTTCCTTTATCTACCTAGAAACCAGACCCCCCAAAAAGAAATACAATTGCTGTTGATCCCCTCCCCAAAATTTCATTAACCAGAGAAGACTGAAACTTGTATGACAAAGGAAAAGACTAAAAATTAAATATCACACCTAGAAAGCTCAGAGGAACTTTGCCCAGACTATTGTCTGTTCTCAGATCCCATTCAGTTTCCAAAGAGAATTATTTACTAACCATTGTCTGAGCACTAGGCCCATTCATTCTGTCTAAAAATCATTTACTGCCCTTCAAAATGGCCTCATTTCCCTCATGTTCCCTTCCCCTGTGAAGAAGGGTATTATGTAGTATCTGGAACTTACTCGGTTATTGGGTAATCATTCTCTTGCAATTTCCCCCATGCTTGGGTACCTTAAATAAATTTGTATGCCCTTTTCTCCAATTAATTTGTCTATTAGTTCATTTTCAGCGAACCTTTAGAGGGCAGAGGGGAAGTTTTCCTTTTGGCCCCTATAAAGTGATCCTGAAAGAAATGTTTATCTGACATAAAAAAGATGGAGAAAAGAAGCATTATTGTACCTCCGACTTTCTAACAAATTACCATAAAGAAGAAGATTTTTCACCTGCTATTGTTAGAACACGGTAGAACCATCAAAAATATAATTATGTGGCTAATAGAAAAAAAAAGCAATTTAAAAATGTTTTATGTAACCTATTTTCATTGTTTTTCATTTTGTTGTTACCGAGTAGTAGTTGTTCTGAGTAAATACAGGTCTCAATTTCACTATGAATAAAAACTGTCAAAATCAAAAAACTAAAAAAAAGTTATTTAATTACTAATGTTAAAATCACACTGTTTTTAAGATAATTTGTAAAGTCTAGAAATGGGGCCATTCGACATTTTGTTTTATGCCATAGATCATCCTGGGGTTTTTTGGTGGGCAAACGCTGCTATTTGTAAAACTCTACTTTCAAAGAATTTCCCTAAATCTTAATTCTCAATCTTACTCTGGGTGATGGGTCCTGGACAGAATAGCTTCACTTCCTTTAAAGGTAACTTCTTTGTTTCATCTTTACTACCTACTGTGTCGTCTTTTCTTATGTTAAAGTTGACAGACCTGCTCTATTCTCATACTAATAGACTATTTTTTGGATTTTTTTTAAGTAATCACAATGAATTCAGTGTATCTTAAGTCTTTTGGCTTCCTGTGGACTTCTTCCATTGATAGTTTATCTTACCACTGAAACATCAAATATATTGTATCTGCTTTATCTAATACTCAGAAGCAAAGAACCTACGTGACCAATATCAAATTTTTTTAGTTCTGACACCTAAAGTCTTGCTGCCCTATCCTCAATGCTGTTAAAAACTTCTGAGGTTCCAGTTTTGTTATGTGGTGACTCCATTGGCTCCTGTCTTCCTCAGTCTGCTTCTTCTTGGGTAGCTTGGGAATTCTGTGCTATGGTGATACGTCTGGATACAATTTGTAAGTCAGCCTACACAGCCAGACCATGTGGCTTAAAGTAATTTTTATCCATCTTATTTTTTACTCTTAGGCAATGCGGAATATCAATCCCAGCACAGCAAATTCTCCAAAATGTCAGGTAGGCTCTTATCTGATGTTTTAGCACTGGAAAAAAAAAAAAAAAGATATTAAATTAGGAAAGATAAACTTACATTCCAGGGTCCTATCCTTATTGGACATCAGCCCAGAGTATAACTTTGAGCCATCTTTGATACTGAGGTTAACATCGCCCTTCCAAGAAGGTCTACACAGTCTGCTCCCTCCCTGCTCCTCCTAGGGAGTTTCTGTTTATTTTGATTCCATGGAGGTCTTTTTTATTCTATATTTAAATGTATTGTGTCTCAGTTGTACATCCTATCAGCTTCTAGGTATGCCTAATTTTTATTTGAATAGCTTAAATAGTATGTGTAATGATTTAAAGGAATTAATAAATTGAACAGTAACAAAAGCAGTACTTACTTGGGTAGGCTAGTTTAGGAAGTTTTAGTCATGATACTATGTGGAAGAGAAAAATTCTTTCTAGTGAACATTCTAAAGGAAAAACATCAAAATTATCAGGAGAGGATCTGCCTGGATAGTATTTCAGGTTTTCTTGTTGGCTTTTATCAGCAGTCTCTGATGAACCCCAGGGAGCCCTGGTTGTGAAGGCATCTTATTTAGAAGGAAAGATTGTGGCCATTTTTTCTTCTAACACAGGCACTTGTCTGACTTGTGGGAAGAATCTCATTCTTAAAACCAAAAAGATTTTAGGTGTTTGGGATCTGTAAGATTCGAAGAAATTTGGAGCCAGAGGATCATTCCACTTCTCTTGGGGCAAAAGCAACCATAAAATGCCTCACATTCTATGTAGCTTATTCTGCACTAGGCTAAATAAGTACATTGTTTTAGAATCTGCTGTAGACGTGGGAGTTGGCAAAATTCTGCTCATTTTGGATACTGTTAAGTTGTCCATTGGAGCACCATGATGATAAAAGTCAGATACAGTCTTCATAGAGACCAGTTAATTTTGTGAGAGGGAAAATCTCTATTCTTCTTTATCTGTCTCATAAATGCCTCCATTCATCAAAAGACCAAGCAAGGGATAACTCATAATAACCCATCTTCACCAAAGTCAAGCATAGACATTCTTATGATGAGGGGGCACTAATATCCCATTTGACTGTGAAGTGCAGCATAGCATTGGGTCTTTATAACATGAAGCCATTTTTTCTTTGCCGTTTCTCTGAAGTGTTTGTTTTTTTGTTTTGTTTTGTTTTGTTTGTTTTGTTTTGTCTTTTTTCATTTTTGAGACAGTCTCGCTCTGTCGCCCAGGCTGGAGTGCAGTGGCGTGATCTCAGTTCACTGCAGTCTCCACCTTCCGGGTTCATGCCATTCTCCTGCCTCAGCCTCCCGAGTAGCTGGGACTACAGGCGCCCGCCACCACACCCAGCTAATTTTTTTTGTATTTTTTAGTAGAGACGGGGTTTCACCGTGTTAGCCAGGATGGTCTCGATCTCCTGACCTCATGATCCGCCTGCCGCAGCCTCCCAAAGTGCTGGGATTACAGGCGTGAGCCACCACACCCGGCCTGAAGTGTTTCTGAAAGAAGACTTTTATTCATGATAAATGAAATAGAAACTAATATAGGAGCAGAAATTAACTCAAAGGAGATTTGGATTCAGGTAAAAAGTCCTCCATGCCATAAAAATGTAGAACTTGTTTCCTTTTTTCCCAGGGTCTTATACCCTGAATCTGGTAAATAGTCAAATTCTTCTTGATCTTTGTTTCATACTTGAATAGAAAAGTAAATCCTTACTGTTATTAAAATTATCAGGAATTCTTAGATTTTTTTAAAATAGTAAAGCTTTAGAAAAGATGAGGCTTATTAGTAGTAAAGTTTCTAAGATGTGAAGATTAGAGGTAATTACTTAGATTTACCCAGACCACAGCAAAAAACTTGAAAGAGGTTTTTTAAAATATTTGCATATGCTGGAGATTAAAATATTGGTTTGTTATATATGCTTTAGTTGTCAATGTATAATATTTACCTGACATAATTGTGGAAAATTAACAGTTAAATGTATGAAAATCAAGTATAGGGTTATATTTGAAATAGCTCAGATCAAGAAATCTGGAGGTATTTGTATCAAGAAAGCATGTGTATATTTTTCTCATCCTATTATTTTCTAAATAACCATAAGGTAGTTGTCAGGAAATAGATCACAAAGAAGAGTCATATCTTTTTCTTTTTTCTTCTTTTTTTTGAGACGGAGCCTTGCTCTGTTGCCCAGGCTTGAGTGCAGTGGCGCAATCTCAGCTCACTGCAACCTCCGCCTCCCGGGTTCAAGCGATTTTCCTGCCTCACCCTCCTGCATAGCTGTGATTACAGGCACCTGCCACCACGCCCAGCTAATATTTTGTATTTTTAGTAGAGACGGGGTTTCACCATGTTATCAAGGGTGGCATCTCCTGACCTCGTGATCTGCCTGCTTCGGCCTCCCAAAGTGCTGGGATTATAGGCGTGACCCACCATGTCTGGCCAGAAGAGTCATATCTTAAGTGAAGATGGCTTTAAATAGTGTTTCTCAGAATAATCAAGAAAGCTAGAAAGGGTTTTTCAGTCCCAAAGAACAGAGGGTATAAAGACATCATTCAGTATCTGAACACCAGACACTGTTGTTCAAAGTTACTGGTTTTTTAAGTTATACTTTTCTAATAGATATTAATGCAGCTGAGTTAGCAAGGAATAGTGAGAGCAGTGTCATTGTCTAATGACACATCATATACCTCATATGCTGTGGGATGTGGAAAGCCACCAAACTTCAAAATTCTTATGAATTACTTCAAAAGCTGTCTTTAAGTACTTCCAGCAGGATTAACAAATCACGTGGCTGTTGTAGGATGCTAACGTCAGTATGGGTGAGGTTAATGAAAAATTCCAAGATCCATGGCCCAAGTGATACTGAAATGTAAAATTTTGAAAAAACTTTAAAGGCATTTATATATCTTCTTAGTTAAATATGGAAATTATCACCTTAATTTATTACACTATGTTGGCAGAATTTTGGAAAAATTCATCCTTACAGAACTTAACTTTTTATTTTTATTTTGAGGTGGAGTTTTGCCCTTGTTGCCCAGGTTGGAGTGCAATGGCGTGGGTGATCTTTGCTCACTGCAACCTCTGCCTCCCAGGTTCAAGTGATTCTCCTGCCTTCACCTCCCAAGTAGCTGGGATTACAGGCATTCACCACCATGCCCAGCTAATTTTGTATTTTTGATAGAGATGGGGTTGCTCCATGTTGGTTCAGGCTGGTCTTAAACTCCCAGCCTCAGGTGATCTGCCCGCCTCAGCCTCCCAAAGTGCTGGGATTACAGGCGTGAGCTACCGCGCCCGACCAAAGAGCTTAACATTTTAATTTTATTTTGATTACTTACGATTTCTATGTTTCAAAAGCAATTTCCGTTCTCAGAAGAAACTTTTTGAAACTGTAAACATCTTTGCTTTGTGAGATTGAGCAGTTAATGCTATTTTCTAGTCGTATCTCTGTCACACATCAGTGCGCACTTGTAAATTGGAGAGACCTTTAGAGCGAGTGGGTTTAGGAACGCACTCTAGCTTCTGTTTCAAGGTCTTTTGAGAGAAGCACTTTGAGGAAAGATAGTTCCCCTTGAGTGCGAACACTTCTACCTTCTCTTGTGTTTAAGAATATGGTTCTTGGACTGGGGGCAGTGGCTCACACCTGTAATCCCAGCACTTTGGGAGGCCGAAGCGGACGGATCACGTGAAGTCAGGAGTTTGAAACCAGCCTGGTCAACATGGTGAAACCCTGTTTCTACTAAAAATACAAAAATTAGCTGGGTGTTGTGACAGGCGCCTGTAATCCCAGCTGCTCAGGAGACTGAGGCAGGAGAATCGCCTGAACCCGGGAGGCAAAGGTTGCAGTGAGTCCAGATCGTGGCATTGCATTCTGGCCTGGGCGAAAAGAGCAAAACTCCATCTTTTAAAAAAAAAAAAAAAAAAAAAAAAGGAGAGAATTTGGTTCTTAGTATCTGGGGTTCCCTAGTACCTATGAGATCAAGTTTAAACTCTGCAACTGGCTCATGGTCTGTGGTCAGTAGCCTTCTCACTCACTGATTTCAGTTAAGCCAGTAACTCTTCCATTAGCTAGGTGCACTCCGCTACCTTGTTGCTGTTACTCTGCTCACAAGCTTTTCCCCGTAGTAAGAACCTTGCTTATACCCTTTCTTACCAGTAAAGATTCTTCATTTCTCTCTTTTTTTTTTTACCTTTTTTTTTCTTTTTTATTATACTTTAAGTTCTAGGGTACATGTGCCCAACATGCAGGTTTATTACATATGTATACATGTGCCATGTTGGTGTGCTGCACCCATTAACTCGTCGTTTACATTAGGTATATCTCCTAATGCTATCCCCCCCCCTTCATTTCTCTTTTAAGGCTTTGGGTGAGATTAATTCCCAAGTGCCCTTATGAGAATTCTTGAGGCAGGGCACAGTGGCTCATGCCTGTAATCCCAGCACTTTGAGAGGCTGAGGCAGGCAAATCACCTGAGATCAGAAGTTCGAGACCAGCCTGGCCAATATGGTGAAACTCTGTCTCTACTAAAAATAGAAAAATTAGCTGGGCTTGGTGGCATGCACCTATAGTCCCAGCTACTCAGGAGGCTGAGGTGAGAGGATGGCCTGAGTCTGGGAAGTTCAGTGAGCTGAGATCGTGCCACTACACTCCATCCAGCCTGGGTGACAGAGTGAGAGTGCCTCAAAAAAAGAAAATTAGAGAATTCTTGAAACTACTCAGAAATAAGAACAATACTGCTGTATAAAGACATCTTAACTCAGTAGCCAGTGTAATTCCAATTTAGGTGGTCAAAAGTGTGATATGGGATTACTTTTGTATTTGGGCAAGTAATTGCTTCAGTCTGTATAGAAATTACAGTATCAATATTTTGCAACTATTGAATAATGTGTAATTGCCTTTCCTTATGGGTGGTAATGAATAGGCGCCAGGGTCAGTCACTGGTTTAATGAATGATAAAGCCCACAGTATTGCTGTTGAGGATATTGTACTACACCATTACCTCTCAGTAGTGAAGAGGTTCAGATGTTTACAGTTGTAGTTAATGAGAACAGAATAATACCATTGTTCTGACCTTTATGAAAACAATTGCCAACAACCATTGTTTTTCCTGAATTTAGTAAAAGTAAAATATTTGGCGTTTTCCCCTTCAAACTGTCTTTCATGTTAGCTTTTCAAAATCCTATTAACACTTTTTCTAACATTATCTTTCTCTTTGAAAGATATTATCTTTCTCTTCTAATATTAAATAAATCATGGATTTTTTTGAATGTTTTCCAATGGATATATTTTATATATATATATATATATATATATATATATTATATATATATATATATATATATATATATTTTTTTTTTTTTTTTTTTTTTTTTTGAGACGGAGTCTTGCTCTGTTGCCCAGGCTGGAGTGCTGTGGCCAGATCTCAGCTCACTGCAAGCTCCGCCTCCCGGGTTCATGCCATTCTCCTGCCTCAGCCTCCCAAGTAGCTGGGACTACAGGCGCCCGCCACCTCGCCCGGCTAGTTTTTTGTATTTTTTTAGTAGAGACGGGGTTTCACCATATTAGCCAGGATGGTCTCGATCTCCTGACCTCGTAATCCGCCCGTCTCGGCCTCCCAAAGTGCTGGGATTACAGGCTTGAGCCACCGCGCCCGGCCTTATATTTTATTTTTAATGGGTATGTTGAAAACTGTATAAGAGGGAAGATTTAGCCTCACACCCTGCACACTTTTAACTGGCTATTTCATTTATTTTTTCACTTGTCTTTTCATTTGCTTTTTCATTTGTTATTTCACTTGCCTCTTCCTTGTTATTTGAACAGTGCCGTAGTAACTTTGAGACCATGATTAAGTAATACAGATTACAAAAGGCCTAATTCCAGAAGTCTGTGAGAAAGAGTGTAGAATGCTAGGATAATGCTAAGGGAACACCAAACTGCCATCCTGTTTTGGATATGACTTTTCAGAGTTTAAGATTATCATATAGTTCTCATAACTGTCCCCAAATCCATGTGTATACTTTTTTTAATCAAAAAAGTTGTTCTGAAGTTAAAGCTTCTTTGGTAAATGGCATAAACGTTAAAAAAACATAAAGCATTGGCTCAGTGTTTTAATGACTTTAGAAATAATAAAATGTTCTATTATAGTTTAAAGCTGTGTTGGAAAATGAGGTATGGCAAGATCTCTATCTTAAATAGTTGGAAGAAATGGCTTTTTTTTCTATTTTTAGAATTGTTGACATAAACTGTATCACTAAGGCAAACTATTTACAAGGCATATGTTTTTAGAATTATTCTCCATTTCTAAATTTGGATTTTTAGTTCACTAAGTGAGTCTTCCTTAAACAAATTGATTACCACCTTCCCTGCAAAAAACCCTTATTCCCATGCCATATATCATCCAGAAACGGATACACTCTTGTGTAATGCAGTATTTGCTAAAGACAGAATAGCTTTAAGAAAGTAACATTGACTAGGTAGCTCCCCAAGTCATTAATTCTTATTTTATTTATTTATTTATTTTTTTGAAATGAAATCACCCAGGCTGGAGTGCAATGGCATGATCTCGGCTCACTGCAACCTCCACCTCGTGGGTTCAAGTGATTCCCCTGCCTCAGCCTCCCAAGTAGTTGGGATTACAGGCGCACACCACCACGCCCAGCTAATTTTTTTGTTTTTTTAGTAGAGACAGGGTTTCACCATGTTGGTTAGGCTGGTCTCGAACTCCTGACCTCAGGTGATCCACCCGCCTTGGCCTCCCAAAGTGTTGGGATTACAGGCATGAATCACTGCTCCTGGCCTATGTTAATATTTTTATATGCAATGAATATAATATGTTTCATTGGGTTCAATAAGGAAAATAAAATAGTGTTCATATTTAAGGAAATTGCTAGACATGGGGTAGGGAAATTGCATATATTTATGTAAGAAAATAGGCCATCCTTTTTCTCCCCTTCTTAACAACATGTCTTTGTAGTTCAGTCTTGCCAAAAAAAACAACCTCTACCTCCCACACAGTCACGCGTGCATGAGTGTGCACACACTCAGATAACGAAGGTTTCAGGAGACAGATCTTAGAAGTGAAATGGAAGTTTCGGAATGTATCCTACTCCATGTTTTACCTAGTCAGATTATGAAGGAGAATGACCATGAAGTTAGACAATTGAGAAAGAATTTTCTCCTATAAGGTGTTCTGCTTCTAGGGAGAAACAGTTAAATCATGTGTTTCCATCGTGAGTAAGTGTTATAATTCCTTGTATTCTTAGCAAAAGATTGTAAATGTCAAAGGGAAGTTACCTTAGGAAACTTAAGAATTTTAGATGTAAAATAGTGAAAATTTGTTTCAGGGTTATCTAGACATTTTGCTAGGTACTTTTAAAAAATAATATGGATAAGCATGAAGTCAAATTAATCTGAATTTTTAATCAAAAATATTTTATATAAATTCTCCATTTTATTGCATTTAAAAATAAGCCTGTATATATCTTACACCTGTGTAAAAGAATGCCAGTTATATTTCAATAGAGTAATTTTATCAAAACACATTTTCAGTGAATATCAACATTATTTCGTAATTGGGTAAATCTGGCATAGCTCTTTTGTAGACAATCCAGTTATATCCTGAGCCATAAGCCTTGGGACATAATTGGATTGTCTACAAAACTGATTTTAGTTCAAACATTTCATGTTGAAAGTTACCTCTATCTCTAAGAAGTTTTTGGATTATTTTATCCTGAACACAATGCCTAAAATTAGAATACTGGACTAAAAATACAAGTTAGTTAAACTTCTGTTTTGCCAAAGGTAACTAGGATAAATAGTTTGACAAACTTTCAAAACTTCGGAAATAAGTTACAGGAAATTCAGCCAAAACATAATCATGCTTCTGTTCTGTATTTCAAAGGTCAAATAGTTTTTTCTAACTGAAGCAAGTATTTTTAGCCATTTTCTTCTGTAATAATAGAAAAATGTGGTAGCTTTTCCCATTGAGCTTGTAAATCTTAGCTAATCTGGGACGCATTTGGAGTCAGAGCTATCTGTGCTATAAGTAAAACTAAGGGTCCCAGTTTGTTCTGGAGGAAACTTTGCAGGGTGGTTCATAAAAGAAAACAAGAGTTTGCCTGCTTTATTTAGTGGACTTTTATGGAACCAAGACCTAGCCATAAGCCATTGACTCTTCTTACATTTCCCTCCTCTCATGTAAGTAGCAATATAATTTCCCAGACGGCAAAAAAGATGCTAAGATCATGTATTTTTGGTAGTTAAGGTATTTTGGCCTTACATAAAATTGATGCCTTGATCCACATCATTTAGAAAAATAATGAGAAAGGCAGTAAAAGTAGTCAGTAGTCTGGAAACACTTAGAATATTTTTAGGGTTTTTAAAATTTTTTAGAGTATCCAAGAGAATCGAAAGCGTGTGTCTACACAAAGCCAAAATGTAGAAACAACCCAAATGTAGAAACCACCCAGATGAATAGATAAACAAATGTAATATATTCCCACAGTGGAATACTAGTTAGCAATAAAAGGAATGAGCTGTGTGGATATAACATGAATGAATCCCAAAGTTATCACACTAAGTGAAAAAGTACATGCTGTAAGATTTTATTTTAGAAAATTCTAGAAAATACCAACTAATCTATAATGACAAAAAGCAGATCATTAGTTTCTGAAGGTTGAAGTAGGGGAGGTGAGAAGTAGTGGGAGAAAATTTTAAGGATGATTTTTCTTTCTTTCTTTCTTTTTTTTGAGACTGAGTTTCGTTTTTATTGTCCAGGCTGGAGTGCAATGGCGCAGTCTCGGCTACCACAACCTCCGCCTCCCAGGTTCAAGTGATTCTCCTGCCTCAGCCTCCCGAGTAGCTTGAATTACAGGCGCCCACCACCACACCCAGCTAATTTTTTGTATTTTTAGTAGAGACAGGGTTTCTGCATGTTAGTCAGGCTGGTCTTGAACTCCCAACCTCAGGGGATCTGCCCACCTCAGTCTCCCAAAGTACTGGGATTACAGGTGTGAGTCACTGCACCTGGCTAAGGATGATTATCTTGATTGTAGTGGCAGCTTCACAGGTGTATACACATTTCAAAACTCATCAATTCATGAACTTTAAAATTTATTGTACATCAGTTATCTATCAATAAAACTTTTCAAAATTTACTTGGAATATCTAATCACCTGTAACTGAAAGTTTCAAAACTCAGCTAAGTATTTATACCTTTAGTATGCTAGCCATAATCTGCATATATGTTATTTGTATCATTGGCCTTGTTACATTATAGAGTCATCCCCTAGGGGATTGGTTCCAGGAATCCTCACGAATACCAGAATCCTCAGATGCTCAAGTCCCTTGTATAAAACGGATACTATTTGCATATAACCTACATACATCCTCCTGTATACCTTAAATCATTTCTAGATTACTTACAATAATACAATGGAAATGCTGTGTAAAAGCTGTTATACTGTTATAACTGTATTGTTATTCTGTATTGGGAATAATGGCAAGAAGAATAGTCTGTGTATGTTAAGTACAGACACAGCCTTCCATTTTTCTTCTCGAATATTTTGATCCATACTTGGTTAACTCCATGGATATAAAAGGGTGACTATATTTGTTTTCATGCCAAATTCTTCCCTCTTTGATTAATAATACACTCTCCTGCCACCAGTAAGTAAAGTGTCTTTTTTAAATTGATTGTTTCAAGTCTAATTTAGGTGAATCCTTAGGTTAGTTACTCTTAGTCATGGCTCAAATATAGGTTTAATGAGAAGAGTGTTTCCATAGCCCTTCAAAGGGTCAGATATCTCCTTAGGTAACATGGAATGAATTCCCTGCTTACTGACATCTCTAAGTTATCTTTCTTTATAAATCTGCATAGTTGGTTCTGCAGTGTGTGCTGACATAGAAATTCAGTTGTTAAATGAAGTAAAAAGTAAAAATTTCATGGATTTTAACAAACAGTGGCCAAATTCAAAGCATCAAAAACATGGAGAGTCTAGTCTACACAGGATACTAGTTTTAACCTAATAAAAAGTCAGAATTTTATTTAAAGGCTAAAATAAAAAGTTATAAAAAAATATGAAAATTATAGCCAATTCAGTTATTTTAGTTATGACTTACAGGTTAGTGTTATATATTTGTTGTGCTACAAACATGAGCATACCTTCTCTGATCAAAAGCAAATGAAAGTCTTTAGGATATTCTCAAATACTCCCATGTTTTGTCACAGAACCCTAGCCATCACCTCATCTGGAGCCTATAATTGTATTCATTTTAAAGTTTATTGTTAAATACATCCTCATATTTTAAGAGCAATATAGATTCTTCAAGGAATTATAAGTTGTTTTATGCTCCAAAGTAATCCATTCACTCTGCCCTTAGGGGGCACAGAAAAAATAATTACAATATTGTGTGATAGGTGCTGTGTTCAGGGTGTTAAAGACATGACATCTTTGTGTCTAATCCAATCTCAAGATTGAGATGGGATCACCACGGAGAGTTTCTTCAAGAAGATAGTGCCTTCACCAGGTCTTAAATAATATAGAAGAAAGGCATGGTATTGAGAGGATGTGTCCTCCCACAGACAGACTACAATGAGTGTAGTATCATTGTTTTTAGAGTCACTTCTCACTTTATAAGAAGAGCATGGGGAGGTGTCAAAAGTAGAAGATAGAAAAGAAATAAGAGGGACCCCCCATAAGACTGCAAGAAAAGTTAAAAAGATGGTGAGTGTAAATGAAGTTACTTTTGAGGGGAGCAGGAAGAGGTGGCAAGAGGGGCCAGAAAAATCAAAGATTATACCTGATGGCCTGTTTTTTTGTTGTTGTTGTTTTGGGGTTTTTTTGCTTGCTTTCTTGCTTGCTTGTTTTGAGACAGAGTCTCGCTCTGTCACCGAGGCTGGAGTGCAGTGGCGCGATCTCGGCTCACTGCAACCTCAGCCTCCTGAGTAGCTGGGACTACAGGCATATGCCACCACGCGCAGCTAATTTTTTTGTATTTTTAGTAGAGACGGGGTTTCACCACGTTGGTCAGGCTGGTCTCCAACTCCTGACCTCAAATGATGCGCCCGCCTCGGCCTCCCAAAATGCTGGGTTTACAGGCGTGAGCCACCGCACCTGGCCGATGGCCTCAGTGTTCTAATGTAGATGTAAAAGAAATAGACATGGACTTCACTGACTGGGCATGGTGGCTCACGCCTGTAATCCTAACACTTTGGGAGGCCAATCGCTTGAGCTCAGGTGTTCAAGACCAACGTGAGCAACATACAATGTGAGACCTTGTCTCTACAAAAAGTTTTGAAGAAGAAAAAAGAAAAGAAATGGACTTCCCTGAATAGGGGCTTGAGAGAGTATGCCATATTTGGAGTAGTGACCATGAGGATGTGAGAAAGAACTGACCAGGAACGAAACAAAACAAAAAAACCAATAAATGATACTAAGGGTCCATCCAAAACCAAAGACCATTAATTTGTAATGATAACATTCTGGATAGTTGTGTGGGTTTTGTTTTTTTTTTTTTCCTTTTCCCTTAGCATTTCTCAGCAATCTCAGTCTAAAAACGGAACAAACACACTTTGGCATTGCTTTGGGGTTGGGATTTGCTGGGCTGAGTTAAAATTATATGTACATCAGGAATCTAAAAGGTGCTTATGCTGTTTTGAATGATCAGTCCTGAATTCAAGCTTGTAGGGAAGGAGGAAAAAAAAATAAGATACCAAAAGAGAGCCAATAGACTAGAATAGTAAGGAGAGATGGGTCTGGAGTCTCTGAGGTTGGAGGGCGGGTAGAGTGGACATGAGTTTATGCAGGAACTGGTTAGAAAAAATGTGGTGAGAAAGTAGGATAAGTGCATGTAAGATTTTTGGGAGAGGAGTTTCTAAGCCAGTTCCAGGGTATGACTGACAGAATTAATGATTGAAATACAGTGATGAAGTGGTCAGTATCATTTCAGTGTAAAGGCGATCCCGGCATTTCAACAATGGGTTATTATATGGGTTTTATGTGTGGATGTCATAATTCCCATGTGATAAATGCAGTTGGAATGAAGTGAAACGCTGATCGTCGTCTCAGAACATGACTTAAGATTTTAGAATTGGTTTGGTTTCAAATAACAGGATCTTAGTGGCTGTGCAATGGGTGATTGAGTGGGGTGGAGATGAAGGTCACTGGAATCCAGAACATTCAGGAAGCTGTCAGGTTTAAGTGAATTGTCCATTTAATACTGAAGCATGTTGAGGCATAGAGAATACTTGGAGTGGCAAGAGACTTTGACCAGGCTCCAGAATTCTCCCGTATATAAGATGGAGTAACGAAGAGATCAGTACATTTGAGTGCAAGAAGCTGTTTGCCTTGCAGGGAAGATGGGCAAACAATTTTGGCATTTGGCCAAGACCCTAGGTCCCCTCTCAGGACATTGGGGATTGTTTTTTTAATGTATAGGATTGAAAAGAAAAGGACTTTTATTGATACTGTTAACAAAATATTAAATAGAAATTTGTGATATAATGTGCTTCTTTTTAATGTATAAATAACAAGATCTAAAGCTAGGTGCAGTGGCTTACTTACACTTGTAATCCCAGCACTTTGGGCAGCTGAGGCAGGTAGATCATCTGAGCCTGGGAGGTTGAGACCAGCTGGGCAACAAGGCAAAACCCTGTCTCTACAAAAATACAAAAAATTAGCTTGGTATGGTGGTGTGCCCCTCTGGCTGTAGCTACTCATGAGGCTGAGGCAGGAGGATTACTTGAGCCTGGAAGGTCAAGGCTGCAGTGAGCTATGATTGCACCACTGCATTCCAGATTGGGTGACAGAGTGAGACCCTGTCTCAAAAAGATTGGAAAAAAAAAATCTAGAAGCACATCTTATAACATAACCACTGTAACATTGAAATAGCACTGATCATAAATGGTATTTTAAAATATTTGCAGCAACTACGATGTGATACAAAAACATCTTTATGTTCTATTGGTGAAAAGTTAGGTACAGTGAATACTAATGGTACATACTACATTGGAGAAAATGTTAATAAAGTTAGCGAAAATTAATGTGTAATTTTTTTTTTTAACCCCATCCAATTTTACCCCACTTCAGAGACTGAATTCTGTTATGGTCCGCTGGTTAAGCAACTCTGGTTTAAAGGATGGTATATCCAGAAGGCATAAACCTAAAGAAAAATAAGTGGTATTTGCATGCAGGAGAATTGTAGCTGAGCAGTGGCAGTGTAGAGCTAGGAGAAGCTTTCCATACTTCAGGACCCCATGGCTGTTGTGGAGGTGAGGGCTGGAGATGGTGGGGCTGTGCCTCAGTGAGCAGACTTGACTCAGAAAGCTGTGTGGAAGGATGAGGGAGTTAGGCCAGTATCCTTTGTGATAAGAAACTGTATGTATTCCAAATCAAACCCAAAAAGTAGAGGGAAAGGAAGCTGATAGTAAGATGTTGTTTACGATAGGTGATTCTTAGGAGGGTAAGAAACAGTGAACAGATAGAGAAAAAAGACAAGAGTAGTAATGAGGGTGCTACAGTGAGATGGGTCACAGTGAGATGAACCGTTTTTGAGGTCCTAGGCAAATACAGGCTGAAACCTGGGATGTTTGGAAACCCATGAAAGCAGGCCTTCTGGAACCATCAGAGTAGCAGCCCACAGCCTTTGCTCAGGCTTCCAGGGAGAATCCTGCTGAGAAATTGTTGGATGTCCCTGAAGACATTTTACCCCATTTTAAATATTATGTTTGTGGTAGAGAAGCCTTGGGCTTGTGTTTTTACTTCTGATGTCTTTTTTTCATTTTCCTCCTCTCTCCCTGCTAGAGAATAGAACATATTCTATCCAGCTCAGGATAGAAAAACCTGAAGTCAGAATGAGACATTTAATAGCAAAGTGTGAAATAGTGTTGGGGATTGGGGAAGGATTGATATCTTATAGTAAAATCATCAGATGCTATTCTTCCTACTTTTTTTTTTTTTCTCCTGTGGGTTCCAAACACAAAACCATATGAGAGTTGGTGAGTAAAAACAAACTTTAAGAATTACATTTTAAAGGCCAGACTTGCCATTCTATAATAACCCAAAGGAGGATTTGGGAGTGTCTTGCCACAGTAAGGAAAATAACAAAATGAAAACAAAGTAGCAAAATGTATATAGGGGAGTGGGGGGATTAATATAACTAGACAGACTTAAAATATATGTAACTTAATTTTTAGTCATTTGAAATGGATAGAAGAATTAGGTCATTTTGATTGGGGAATGTATTAACTTTAAACTAGATGCTTTTAATCTGTTTTTAATCTGTCTGCACGGTTACTCTGATGAACGTTTTATTTCTTTAAACCTAACATTAAATATGTTAATCAGTAGATTGATTCTCTTTGACTTTGCTTTATTTTTAATTAGGAATTAGCACTGCGTAGCCAGTTACCAACACTGGAGCAGGATGGTGGGACTCAAAATCCAGTGTCTTCTCCCGGGATGTCTCAGGAATTGAGAACAATGACGACCAACAGTTCAGATCCTTTCCTTAACAGGTTAGTGAAAGTTGCTACTGATGAATGTCTGAAAAGGATCATTGCTTTAAAATCATTCTGCTTAGTGCTTGTAATAGTTATTTGGAACATCTGTGTGGGCCAAAAGTCATAGCTGTAAATGAATCTCTCTGTAAATGGCAAGTACATGCAGAGGTGAGGATTAAAAGTTGTCTCCTGTGAGAGGAAGTGAGCTGTTCAGACTTGTACAAGGGATACTTACTCAAAGTCACAACGTGTTTGCTTCTGCCTATACTGTTGACTAACAGTTACTTAAAATTACAGAATCATGAAGGAACATGTGAATGCCTTTCTGTGAAAGCAAATGAATTGCATGTTAAACCTATTTAGGATTGCATTGTAAGGATCACTGGAAGGAATTTTCCACATAGCTATTCAACCTAAAATGTCTTACCCAGCAGCACTGTAAGGCCTCATGTTCTTACAGGCTATAGTCCAAGGAGATAAAGTGTAAGGTTGTGCCTCTTTCAAAAATGCATTAAGATTAACGGCAGTATTTGAAAATAACATAGCTTAGGAATGCTTCTTAGTGAGTTACCACAAATCCTGGGTTTCAGACAGATTGCAATATTATATAAACTGCCATTTTGAAGTCTGTAAGCTGAAACAGTTCATATTCTTTGCCTAGGAAGTCATTTAAGATTAAGATTTAACTAAAATTAATTCTTCTAGGTTGTAAAATATCTGTGGAGTTTCAAACTTTTTAAAATATGGGAATACTTTGCACTTTGGATTCCTTTTCTAATCGATTTAAATAACACACTTTCTTAAACACCTAAAGGTATTTTGCACTAGGAAAACTATTACATCACCTTTTCAGTTCTCACCAATTAAATTGGAAACTTAGTAATTCCAAGAGAAAATATCTTACCCTGCTAAAAACATTTAGTGCAATAGAATTCACCATTTACTCAGTTTTTAAGGTTAGTGCTGGTGGCCTAATTGGAAGGTTTGATTTTGAAGGCCACCTAAAATGTATTTTAAGTTTGTATTTACTCTTCTGACAGTTCTGTCTAAAAGTAAGTGTATTTATATAAGATTATAGTTCTAGACTTAAACTGAGGCTAATTAAGAGAGGCATAGCCTCAAAACTTTTTTTCCAACAAGGAAAATTTCATCTCCATGTAAAATTTCATCTCCTGTCTTATTGAAGGACCTATATTAATCCCAGGGATAAAAATTAGACCATTTTAAAAATGGATAGGCTGCATATCCTTCTGAAAGTCACTTATGAAGTTTTTTTTCTTAAAACTTTTGATGAGAGCTGGGCTACAATTTGAGATTCTATTTTCTGGGAAGATCAGAGTGGCAGATAATCAGCGTTACTAATCTAAGGGCAGAATTATATATGCATTATCTGCAGTACCCCCAGTTTCTAATAATAACATACATCTGACTTTGACTTTTTTTTGTTCTTTAAAAAAAAAAAAAAAAAAAAACTCTTGGCTATGGTGCCTGTAATCCCAGCACTTTGGGAGGCCGAGGCGGGTGGACCACCCCCTGGGGTAAGGAGTTCAAGACCAGCCTGACCAACATGGTGAAACCCCGTCTTTACTAAAAATACAAAATTAGCTGGGCGTGGTCACGCATGCCTATCATCCCAGCTACTCGAGAGGCTGAGGCAGGAGAATCACTTGAACCCAGGAGGCGGAGCTTGCGGTGAGCCAAGATCATGCCATTGCACTCCAGCCTGGGCAACAAGAGTGAAACTTCGTCTCAAAAACAAAAAGACAAACAAAAAAAAACCTCTTGATGGTTTTTCTCTTGTTTACTATTTGATTTATATATATTCCTTAAGCTCTAAATACTTTTTCCCCCAACTTGCCATAGCATTGACTCTTAGTAGTAATGCAAACTTCCCTTATCTCCCTTTTACTTTTGAGATCCCTCAAAGCTCACTCAGATGTCCCCCTCCATGAAACCTTTACCCTTTACTTTCAAGCTCCCTGTTTGTTCTGAAAGTACTGTGCTTACATAGTTCATATAGCCCCTGTATATGATTCAGTAGTATATTTGTTCATTTCCCTCCTTGAAGTTGTAAGTCTCTCACAAAACATTGTTTGTAGGTGGTGATGGTTGTTAACCTCGTTATCCTCAAAGCCTAGTCTAATGCCTGTCATGTAGTAGCAGATGCTCAGTGAATGTTTATTGAATGAGTGGAGTCTGTAGGAGGTGAGGTTCTGCAGGGAGCAGTTCTTCGCCAGGAAAATGGCCCTGTAAACTCTGTCCTCAGGAATGCCCATGTGCTTCCCCTGTGGTTTGGAATGAACTCTGCACAACTCTGTAAGTTCAGCTATTCAGTAATAGACTAAAATGTCTGATATGTGTCCCATGCTTAGCAGCCGAATAGACTGATGACTAGGACCAGGCTCTTGTCCCAGATCAGGGCAGGCAAAATACAAACAAACCACATCCTGAGGCCTTCTCATCCGTGGCTGCATTGTATATCAATGGTCTCAGAGGCAAATACGTGTTTTCTTGGATCTGTGTGAAGCTTTTGAGCATTGGCAAAATCTGGCAGAAGCAATAGAGTAAACCAGTGATTGCAGTATATAGAATGAGGGGAGAGAGAGAACAAGGCAAATGCGTTGCATCGTTTAGGGAAGGCAGTTGGGGTACTGACTGAGCTTGTAGCCTTGAGCAATTGTTAAACTTGTTTTTATTTTTTAACTTTTATGTAAGTTAAATAACTGCTTATTTTTTTTTTTTTTTTTTTTTTTTTTTTTTTTTTTTGAGACGGAGTCTCGCTCTGTCGCCCAGGCTGGAGTGCAGTGGCCGGATCTCAGCTCACTGCAAGCTCCGCCTCCCGGGTTTACGCCATTCTCTCGCCTCAGCCTCCCGAGTAGCTGGGACTACAGGCGCCCGCCATCTCGCCCGGCTAATTTTTTTTGTATATTTTAGTAGAGACGGGGTTTCACCGTGTTAGCCAGGATGGTCTCGATCTCCTGACCTCGTGATCCGCCCGTCTCGGCCTCCCAAAGTGCTGGGATTACAGGCTTGAGCCACCGCGCCCGGCCAATAACTGCTTATTAAATGTACAAGCTGTAGAGAAAGTTAAAGTTCACACTCACGTACACAGACCATTGAAGAATAACAGCTGCCTTGATATTATGCTTTTCTCCAAGATTTTCTAGAGTTAGTAGAACTGAGAATTTTCCAGAGTTAGTAGAACTCAGTGAATGCCTGCTGATGTCTAGATGCTACTAGCTTAGGAGAGTGTTCTATTTATCAGAGTAATGGATATTTACCATACTCGAATGTAAATCTGGGAAACCTTAACTTAGTCTAAAGTGAAAATCTGTGTCGGGTCATTTTATTTTCAAGGGATGTGCCTTGCAGTTTTTTGTTTTGCTCTTTCCTTTAACTGGAGCTATATGATCTCCTGTTTCCTTTCGTACTGAAGTGTTTGAGGCTTTTTCCTCCCCTGCCCAAACACAGAAGCAAGGAGACCAAGCCATGAGTATTCTTATCTTATCAGCAGTGACTCATCTATTTTGGCTCAGTCCTAAAAGGAATTCTGGTGGTTTATTTGGGGTTGATTTTTCCTTGGCTTATGTTCTCTGCACAAGAGCTAGGAATTTAACTTGAATCTAGTGCAGACCTGTCTCTTCGCCCACCTGGAGTTTGTGTTTTGACCTCTCTGTCTGTGCCACCACCACCTGGAGAATTGAGACCTTGGGACAAGTAAGTTGTGTGGGTTCCTCCCCACCTCCAGATTCAAATGGTATTACAGAGAGGAGAATACTCATGCAGAGAATTGTCTGCCAGCCAGGAAAACTAACTGGGGGTATCTTTTTTTGTCCCTTATTGTCACCAAGCACAGAACCTTAGGAGAAATCTTGGCTCCTTAGGGCTGCCAGCTTCAATTAGGATTAACTTGTCTATTTCACTTCATAGCACAAGCCCTGTCTACGGCCCTGAGGGAGGGGCTTGTTTCAGACATTGCAGAGCAGGAATTTTCACTAATCCTCTTTGAGAATTATGTTGGTACTCAGCAGGTGTTTATTTTTACCTTGAATTGATTTTTAAAATTTTTTGTGTTGGTCTTTAACTGTCATGTTTTTGTAGTGGCACCTATCACTCTCGAGATGAGAGTACAGACAGTGGACTAAGCATGAGCAGCTACAGTGTCCCTCGCACCCCAGATGACTTCCTGAACAGCGTTGATGAGATGGATACAGGTTGGTATTCTTTATTCCTCTTAGTAACCTGACTTACAGTCGGATATGTTATCAGCAGGTCTAATAAGGTATTGTAAGCAAGATTATTCAGAAGAAAACCAATTAGAATCCTGTAAATTCGAATTAAATTGAGCCTGCTTTGTCTCTGTATGGTGATTTGTAACTGGTATTTTCCTAGTTTAAAAAAATATATATCATGAATTGGCTGGGTGCAGTGACTCATGCTTGTAACCCCAACATTTTGGGAGGCCAAAGTAGGCGTATTGCTTGAGCCCAGGAGTTCAAGACCAGTCTGGGCAACATGGTGAAACCCCATCTCTACAAAAAAATTACAAAAATAAGCCCGGTGTTGTAGTATGTGCCTGTAGTCCCAGCTACTCAGGAGGCTGAGGTGGGAGGATGGATTGAGCCCCGGTGATCACACCACTGCACTCCAGTTTGGGTGACAGAATGAGACCCCTTCTCAAAAAAAAAAAAAAAAAAAAATCATAAATTGGATATATTAGCTCTATTTGAATAAAACTCTGGCAACATGACTTAATGTTAGTTAGCATGTTGATCTTAATTGGCAAGACAAACTGAAGAGCCTGTTAGAACGTCTCTCTCCTTATTACAGATTTGTGTCCTTAATTTTGAGAAATGTCTACATGTAATTCAGTGTTTGTCTTCATCTTTTCTCTAAGAGTTTTTGGTCCACCTTAGGTGTTAACGGGGCTCAGGAAACCAGATGGGAACGACTAGGAGGTGGGGCCCACTTACTTTATTAGAATAGTTGCAGAAGGCCAGGTGCGGTGACTTACACCTGTAATCCCAGCACTTTGGGAGGCCAAGGTGGCCAGATCACCTGAGGTCAGGAGTTCAAGACCAGTCTGTCCAACATGGTGAAACCCTGTCTCTACTAAAAATACATAAATTAGCCATGTGTGGTGGTGTGCGCCTGTAATCCCAGCTACTCAGGAGACTGAGGCAGGAGAATCATTTGAACCCAGGAGGCGGAGATTGCAGTGAGCCAAGATCACACCACTATACTCCAGCCTGGGTGATGGAGCAAGACTTTGTCTCAAAAAAAAAAGGACTAATTACAGGGGTCTTGCAGGAGCTAAGAAATACCTGCCTCACAGGGATTATTAAGGAAGCATTTCTCCTGTGGCTTACCTGGCAACGATTGCCTTAAACTTGACAACTGCCAGACTGCATGAATTGGCAGGGAAATGAAGCTGCTCTTTAGCTACCAACTCTTTCGCTGACTACTTCTCTTCTGAAAGTGTTTAGCAAGGCTTTTGTGCCTGTACTCATCCAGCTCCTGGCTTTGATGCTTTCTAGAATCTGCACTACCCCCTCCTCTCTGCTTACCTAGATTTTAAATCATCCTTAGGAGCCACTTCAAACCCATTTCACACACAACACCTTTACTTACTCCTCTAATCTGTATTTCTCTCTCCTCTAGACCCCTATAGCACTTAGTGGTTTACATTAGTTTTTCTGAAAGTATGTTCTATTGAAGCTCTGAGGAATGTTAATGTTGTCATATGCAAAAAAGGCTTTGTGGCCGAGTAAGTTTGGGAAACCTAGAAGCAAGGCTAAGAAGATGTATTTCTTCAAAGCCCTCTGGGAAGCTTGTTTTGCTGTTATGAAGGTGCATTTCCTAAGGGTGGAATAAAGTATTCATGCAGTCCTTTTATTTTAATGTTTCCCAAAGTGTTTTTAAGACCCAGGAAGTTCTATACCACTCGTTTTTATGTTTAGTCTTGTTATGGTGGTGCTTATGTGGAAGACAGGGTAGTGATGCTGTTGTGTTGTGTTCTTGTTCTTTCTCTCCCTGCTGCATATAATTTTTCAAGGACTTTTTTATTTTTTTAATGACTCCCTTTAGTGCTCAGCACATAATAGCAATCGAGCTGTTATTGGATATCTGAACAAATGCTGAAGCAAAAGTAAACTCGGCATTGTTATTTTGTTATCTGTGAGTTGTTTGATCTGATACAAATTCTAGGTATCAGTTTAGGTCAGTCAGGAGCGCTTTTCTTTCCCTGTGCATTTCTGTATGCTCATATGATACAGCCCTGATGTTAGCTTTTCAAAAAGGCCTTCGTTATCTCTCTGTGTGTGTTTCCACTAGGTGATACTATCAACCAAAGCACCCTGCCCTCACAGCAGAGCCGTTTCCCAGACTACCTTGAAGCCATTCCTGGGACAAATGTGGACCTTGGAACACTGGAAGGAGATGGAATGAACATAGAAGGAGAGGAGTTGATGCCAAGTCTGCAGGAAGCTTTGAGTTCTGACATCCTTAATGACATGGAGTCTGTTTTGGCTGCCACCAAGCTAGATAAAGAAAGCTTTCTTACATGGTTATAGAGCCCTCAGGCAGACTGAATTCTAAATCTGTGAAGGATCTAACGAGACATATGCACCTGAAATTTCCATAAGCCAGTTGCAGTTTTCTGGCTAATACAGAAAAAGATGAACAAACGTCCAGCAAGATACTTTAATCCTCTATTTTGCTCTTCCTTGTCCATTGCTGCTGTTAATATATTGCTGACCTCTTTCACAGTTGGCTCTAAAGAATCAAAAAAAAGAAAAAAACTTTTTGTTTCTTTTGCTATTATAACTACTGTTCATTTTGGGGGCTGGGGGAAGTGAGCCTGTTTGGATGATGGATGCCATTCCTTTTGCCCAGTTAAATGTTCACCAGTCATTTTAACTAAATACTCAGACTTAGAAGTCAGATGCTTTATGTCACAGCATTTAGTTTGCTCACCAGTTGTTTCTTCAGCTGCCTTTGGCCAGTGGAAAAACATGATTTACTGGTCTGACAAGCCAAAAATGTTCTATCTGATATTAAATACTTAATGCTGATTTGAAGAGATAGCTGAAACCAAGGCTGAAGACTGTTTTACTTTCAGTATTTTCCTTTCCTCCTAGTGCTATCATTAGTCACATAGTGACCTTGATTTTATTTTAGGAGCTTATAAGGCATGAGACAATTTCCATAGAAATATATTAATTATTGCCACATACTCTAGTATAGATTTTGATGGATAATTTTGTGGGTGTGCATTTTGTTTTGTTGGGGGTTTTTTTTGGCGGGGCGGTGGGGGGTGTTGATTGGTTGGTTTTGTCGGAACCTAGGCAAATGACCATATTAGTGAATCTGTTCATAGTTGTAGCTGGGGACGGTTATTATAGTTGTTTTGGTAAAATCTTCATTTCCTGGTTTTTTTACCACCTTATTTAAATCTTGATTATCTGCTCTCTTTTATATACATAGACACACCCAAACGTAACATTTATAATAGTGTGGTAGTGGAATG
This sequence comes from Trachypithecus francoisi, assembly GCF_009764315.1. Lineage (NCBI taxonomy): Eukaryota > Metazoa > Chordata > Mammalia > Primates > Cercopithecidae > Trachypithecus > Trachypithecus francoisi. The sequence continues at coordinate 92,405,805 of NW_022681473.1, forward strand.
TATCCTTTTTTTAGGTTTCCCTACTTTCCAGTTAATTTTTAAAATGGTAGCGCTTTGTATGCATTTAGAATACGTAACTAGTAGTTTATATTTCACTGGTAGTTTAAATCTGGTTGGGGCAGTCTGCAGATGTTTGAAGTAGTTTAGTGTTCTAGAAAGAGTTATTACTATGGATAGTTGTAGGGGAGTGCTCCACGCCCTCTGGGCATACGATAGATATTATCTGATGAATTGGAAAGGAGCAAACCAGAAATGGCTTTATTTTATCCCTTGGACTCCCTTGGACTAATTGACTCCCTTGGACTAATTTTTAAGTCTCGGTTGGAAATCACTGAGTAGGTTCATAATGTGCATGACAAATAAGCTTTATAGTGGTTTACCTTCATTTAGCTTTGGAAGTTTACCTTTACCTTAGTTTTGGAAGTAAATTCTAGTTTGTAGTTCTCATTTGTAATGAACACATTAACGACTAGATTAAAATATTGCCTTCAAGATTGTTCTTACTTATAAGACTTGCTCCTACTTCTATGCTGAAAATTGACCCTGGATAGAATTATAAGGTCATGAGTTAGCTGGAAAAGTGATCAGATTAATAAATGTATATTGGTAGTTGAATTTAGCAAAGAAATAGAGATAATCATGATTATACCTTTATTTTTACAGGAAGAGATGATGTAACTAGAGTATGTGTCTACAGGAGTAATAATGGTTTCCAAAGAGTATTTTTTAAAGGAACAAAATGAGCATGAATTAACTCTTCAGTATAAGCTATGAAGTAATAGTTGGTTGTGAATTAAAGTGGCACCAGCTAGCACCTCTATGTTTTAAGGGTCTTTCAATGTTTCTAGAATAAGCCCTTATTTTCAAGGGTTTATAACAGGCATAAAATCTCTTCTCCTGGCAAAAGCTGCTATGAAAAGCCTCAGCTTGGGAAGATAGATTTTTCCCCCCAATTACAAAATCTAAGTATTTTGGCCCTTCAGTTTGGAGGAGTGTAAAAGTTGGAAGTAAGAAGTTTTATTTTAAGTACTTTCAGTGCTCAAAAAAAAAATGCAATCACTGTGTTGTATATAATAGTTCATAGGTTGATCACTGAATAATTGACTCTAAGGCTTTTATTAAGAAAACAGCAGAAAGATTAAATCTTGCATTAAGTCTGGGGGGAAATGGCGACTGCAGATGGAGTTTTAGAGTAGTAATGAAATTCTACCTAGAATGCAAAATTGGGTATATGAATTATATAGCATGTTGTTGGGATTTTTTTTAATGTGCAGAAGATCAAAGCTACTTGGAAGGAGTGCCTATAATTTGCCAGTAGCCACAAATTAAGATTATATCTTATATATCAGCAGAGTAGCTTTAGCTTAGGGGGAGGGTGGGAAACTTTGGGGGGTTGTGAAGATTTAGGGGGACCTTGATAGAGAACTTGATAAACTTCTTTCTCTTTAATAAAGACTTGTCTTACACCTTACTGCCATTAAAGGCAGCTGTTCCTAGAATTTCAATCACTTAAGTACACCCACAACACAATAATATGGAGGTCTTCATTTCCCCTCGACTTTAATTTGCCCAGTTATACCTCAGTGTTGTAGCAGTACTGTGATACCTGGCACAGTGCTTTGATCTTATGATGCCCTCTGTACTGACCTGAAGGAGACCTAAGAGTCCTTTCCCTTTTTGAGTTTGAATCATAGTCTTGATGTGGTCTCTTGTTTTATGTTCTTGTTCCTAATGTAAAAGTGCTTAACTGCTTCTTGGTTGTATTGGGTAGCATTGGGATAAGATTTTAACTGGGTATTCTTGAATTGCTTTTACAATAAACCAATTTTATAATCTTTAAATTTATCAGCTTTTTACATTTGTGTTCTTTTCAGTCAGGGCTTCTTAGATCTACTTATGGTTGATGGAGCACATTGATTTGGAGTTTCAGATCTTCCAAAGCACTATTTGTTGTAATAACTATTTTCTAAATATAGTGCCTTTAAAGGAAAAATGAACACAGGGAAGTGACTTTGCTACAAATAATGTTCCTGTTTTAAGTATTCATATTAAATACATGCCTTCTATATGGAACATGGCAGAAAGACTGAAAAATAATTGTGTAATTCAGAATTCATATCAATCAGTGTTGAAACTCAAACATTGCAAAAGTGGGTGGCAATATTCAGTGCTTAACAATTTTATAGCGTTGGTACATCTGAGAAATGAGTATTCAGGTGGATTTTATCCTTGCAAGCATGTTTTTATAAGAATTGTGGGTGTGCCTATCATAACAATTGTTTTCTGTATCTTGAAAAAGTATTCTCCACATTTTAAATGTTTTATATTAGAGAATTCTTTAATGCACACTTGTCAAATATATATATATAGTACCAATGTTACCTGTTTATTTTTTGTTTTAGATGTAAGAGCATGCTCATATGTTAGGTACTTACATAAATTGTTACATTATTTTTTCTTATGTAATACCTTTTTATTTGTTTATGTGGTTCAAATATATTCTTTCCTTAAACTCTTCTTTGTTGTTTTTAACAATTGATATTTAAAACTTTTTTTTTTTTTTTTTTTTTTTGGCTTCTTAATGGTCTTCGAATAGAACAAGAACTGGAAATAAAAGGTGATTGGGGAAGACAGGTAAAACTTAAGGTTCGTTTTGCTTTAAGTTAAGCTTGGCATTTGGAGCTTTTGAAGTATGGATATATACAATTTTTTTAACTTTGTGTTCTTCACATACACCATCCTCATCAATGGTAGTGTCTAAGCAGAATTGTGTCTGCTTCATTCTTAAATGACTTCACTACATGTGACAGCACAGAGGAAACTGAAAACATAAGAAGACAGCACTGTCTTTCAGAATGGCCTTTGGTTTTACTTATTTAATATATTCTCTCAGGCCAGGCAGGCAGATCACCTGAGGTTGGGAGTTCAAGACTGTCCTGACCAACATGGAGAAACCCCATCTCTACTAAAAATACGAAATTAGCCAGGCGTGATGCCACATGTCTATAAACCCAGCTACTCAGGAGGCTGAGTATATATATATATATATATATATATTCTGTTCTATTTTGGAGGTCATGAGAGAATATATATATTAGTAAAAAGCATTACTTATTGGCTTATAAATAAAAACATTTACAAATTGAAGTGGTAGGTCTTGACCTTTCAGTAAGAAGTAGATTTGAATATCTTTAAAGATGGCTGGGCATGGTTGCTCACACCTGTAGTTTCAGAATTGTGGGAGGCTGAGGCGGGCGGATCACTTGAGGTCAGGAGTTCGACACCAGCCTGGTCAACATGGGGAAACCCCATCTGTACTAAAAATACAAAAATTAGCTGGGCATGGTGATGCACGCTTGCAATCCCAGCTACTTGAGAGGCTGAGGCGGGAGGATCACTTGAACCTGTGAGGCAGGGGCTGCAGTAAGCCAAGATCACGCCACTGCACTCCAGCCTGGGTGACACAGCGAGACTCCATCTCAAAAAAACAAAAAAAAAAGATACCTGTGTTTGTGTGTATAATAGCTTCAGTTATTGACACATCTATTTTGGTGAGGCAAATCTGAAAATGCTTCATATTTTACAATATATAATTTCTTTATGTTAGAACACTAATTTCGTGTAGCTTGAAATTATTTCCTTGTTGTAGTTCAGATACAGTGGTGGTACATCTTGGCTCGAAACCATACCTTGTGTCTGTAGGCATTGTGCTTGTTGCTCTGACTTTTTGTCGGATGGTGTGAAGCCCAGTAATGTGAATCTGCCTTCATTTTGGATCTCTGAACCAGAATTGTCTTGAGTTAACTCTGAGTCTAACAGAATACTCAGAAGAATGTATTTAGATTTGGAAATAGCCTCTAACAAGAACGAGGAGGAACATTCCAGATACTTGAGAAGTATAATAGTCATACTTAAAACCTGATTTACATAATGTTTTTCTTAGACCCCAAGTTAAAGTTCAGCAGCTCAGTAAGTAAGTGAATTGCTCAGCTGCAATAAGCAAGAAAATAGTCTTCCAGAGGGAGGGAGAAAAAGAGCAATAACTAGTAATAAAAGGAAACCTAGGTGACTACTGCAGAAGTGATCGGTAGACTGGTGGGTTTTGTTTAATTCCCCAACCCAGATTCCCATTTCTGGACAGCTGAGGTTACAAAAGAAAGGCAGCCCCAAGGAGCCGATGATGTTTTCTTACCTTCTCTAATGGCAGCCAGACTCTCTCTGCTTCTGCAATCATCAGTTTTACTGACTGAAAACCTGGCTTTATTGCGGGTAAATTCCTGGCTCCAGGTTTCCACATGTGCTAATGCTGTTGGAATCAACAGTAGCTCTGGCAGGATGTCTGCCATGTCATCCCTATTCCACTTTAAACTGTTGGCACTTAATCTTTTTTAGCCATGAGAACCTTGTGATAAACAATCTTTTCTGATTTAAAGCTTAACTACTAAATTAAAATTCAGATGAGAAGTCTGTGACATTTAATACTATAGTTTTTCCAAGTCACACATGGAATATGTTTTGCTACATTGAATATAAAAAGCTCTGACATAGGTAAAATGGGTAATTTATTAACCATAAACATAGCCTTAATACTGCCACAAATGAAAACATTTGCACAAGACATTAGCAAAACAAAATGATATTGAAAAGGTATTCTGAATTAAAATCTGCCATCTTTTAACAAAAAACAAAACCCCCAAAGTGACCTGACTTACAAGCTGCTATGATCCTGTTAGAAACAAAAAACCTAGTATCTTTGCCACTGAAAGCAATTATTTGGAGACCTCTTAGCAAAGAATCTACTTCTATAAAATTTTTGAACACCTAGTCTAACTTAGAAGCAAACTGTTTAACTTTTTGTTGTTGTTGTTGTTTTTTGAGACGGAGTCTCGCTCTGTTGCCCAGGCTGGAGTGCAGTGGCCGGATCTCAGCTCACTGCAAGCTCCGCCTCCCGGGTTCACGCCATTCTCCTGCCTCAGCCTCCCGAGTAGCTGGGACTACAGGCGCCCGCCACCTCGCCCGGCTAGTTTTTTGTATTTTTAGTAGAGACGGGGTTTCACCATGTTAGCCAGGATGGTCTCGATCTTCTGACCTCGTGATCCGCCCGTCTCGGCCTCCCAAAGTGCTGGGATTACAGGCTTGAGCCACCGCGCCCGGCCTGTTTAACTGTTAAAATAAAAAAAAGAAACAAGAACTAGAGGTACTGTAACTTTGTGCAATTGGTATTGGTTTGCACTCAAGTTGGTGGATAAGGCTTGATTTTTTTGTAAAAGGAACTTTAAAAAAAACCTTAGGGTTGTGACATACTTTTCCCCATGTTTCCTTAGGTCTTGTCCCAGGTATATTTTTTTTGTGAAATTGTAGTTTCCATGACCTTCATAGAATCTATATAAAATATGAGTTAAACTTCACCTTTTGGGTGTAATTTTATTTGGGATATTATTAGAAACCACATCTCAGTTCCCTTTTATTTTTATTTTGTTTTATTTCATTTTTTATTTATTTATTTATTTTTTTTTTTGAGATGGGGTCTCACTCTGTCACCCAGGCTGGAGTGCAGTGGTGCAATCTCAGCTCACAGCAACCTCCACCTTCTGGGCTCAAGCAGTTCCCATGCCTCAGCCTCCCAAGTAGCTTGTGCCACCCACCCAGCTAAAATTTGTGTTTTTTGTAGAGACACGGGGTTTCACCATGTTATCCAGGCTGGTGTGGAACTCCTGAGCTCAAGTAATCCGCCCACTTCGGCCTTCCAATCCCCTGCTGGGATTACAGGCCTGGGCCACCATGCCCGGTCCCGCATCTCAGTTCCTTTTAAAGCATTTGTTCTGTTTCAAATCAGGTTTTTGTGTTACAGTGGATTTACACAATTAAAATGATGGCATTATGTGGCAAGTTAAAGAGAAACTAATTTTCTCAAGGATCTAGATTAAATGGTAGAATCTGAGGGAAAATCTCCTGTGTTTCAATGCTATCTCCACGAGCTACTGAAGCCAGCTACTCGAAACTCAGCTTCAGTAGTGATGCAGCCATTGGGAAACCTAGCTAAAGACACTTTCTCCTCCTTCAGGGAACCTCCCAGAAACTTGTATTTGGCACTTTTTTCTACTGAATAAGAGATAAGGCCGGGCGTGGTGGCTGACACCTGTAATCCCAGCACTTTGGGAGGCCAAGGCAGGGAGATTACATGAGGTCAGGAGTTCAAGACCAGCCTGGCCAACGTGGTGAAACCCCATATCTACTAAAAATACAAAAATTAGCTGGCCGCAGTGGCGGGCATCTGTAATCCCAGCAACTGAGGCAGGGAGAATTGCTTGAAACCAGGAGGCAGAGGTTGCGGGGAGCTGAGATCGCACCACTGCGTTCCAGCCTGGGCAACAGCGAGACTCTCAGGAAAAAAAAAAAGGAAGAGGAGGTAAGCACATCTGCAGACAGAGTTCAGCAGAGGCATCTACCTCATGGGCCGTAGCCCAGCGGAATTTAAATGAATCTAGGATCACAACTAGGTAAGACTGATCACTTAAATGACCATGAACTAAGACCTTAGATTTTATGAGAGATACAATAAGTCATATTCAGGGGCAACCAGACTATTAGGTAATTTGAAGTCACACCACAAAAACCACATGTGCATTATCTTCCAAAGGGAGGCCACTTGCTGAGGTGTTTTGTCTCTCAGCACTAGTAAGTCTCTTGAGCCCTGTAAAATAATCCCAAATGGGACTGCCCAGCGGAGAATGTGGATTTGAGATTTAGTTGTTCTTTTATAGTCCAAACCATTGAAAGACAGCATAGCTTTTCTATATTCTAGGCCAAGGGAATTCTGCTATGGGAGTTTCAGAAAACCAGCATAAGCCCATTTAGTGTTCATTCAGAAAACAGCTGATGCTTCATTGAGGGGCAGCAGGCGGGGATGGGGGTGAGGGGTGCTTAACAGCCAACTCACAGCTCACCTTTGAGGCCACATCTTTATCTGGAATGCAGTGGCAAACCCGACCCCAAATTCAGGATGTTGTTATGGACATTTTACACTGATTGGAGCTAAAACTTTGACCAAATCCCTATCAGTCTTCCAAAGTCACTGAAGAAAAATTCTCAATACCTGAACATCTCCAGTGTTCTCATAGTTCTGTTGTTCTATCCTGGTCAACATGACATATTTGAAAGGCAGATTATTCCAATTAAGTTGATGTCCCACTGCCATCACTTACTGTGGGATTAGCAATAATCTCTCAGACTTTTTCTCCATCATGGGTAAAGTGAACGTATTACAATTTACACTATCTCAGACACTGATAAAGAAGATCAAAGTGTTACAAGAGCAACTGGTAAACTATTCACATTCATTAAAAGTGATACTGTATTTTAAAATCACTATGACCTCTCAATATCATCTTGTTTAAAGACATAGTATTAGTGAATAATTCAAAATAGTCCTTCAAACTTGAGTAGGTCTACCCAGGGCATCTGCACAAGTACATAAGGCTCTGTCTTGTTCTGTCATTAAGATGCACACCCTCTTCAATTTTATATCTGTGCTATTTTTCAGTGTTTTAATATTCTGTTAGTGAGATGCTCCCACATATGACCTCCTTGTTTGATCATACCAAGATCAAATAAGACGTAATTATTACAACCTAATTGTGTGCCTCAAACCTAGGTTCACATCCCACATTATGGCTGTGAGATGACTACTAGTTGAGGGGGTAGCCCATAACTGGAAAATACTTTCTGTATTCAAGGCTAACCGTATTCCCTGGGGCTCAAAATTGTCTTCTCAGTTATGAGCTTCCCTACCTCTGGCCCCACTGCAGGTAGGACTTTGCTCTCCACACAGAGGGAATCCTGGGGAAATTGCCACAACAATAAGACAATGCTCTAATAGGTTAGATCTTCCATCCATTTTAAAAAATCATGTACATTTGCTCAACAAGCACACTTGGAAAATATTCCAGCTTGAGTAGTAAGTGGCATGGTAACTTACTCAGGGAGCTTACCGAGAGTAAAGTAAGACTGTTAAGTGCTGAAGTTAGTTCACACAATGTACTGAGAGAGCACAGTCTGTGGGAAGATTACTTCCTCCTAGGATGATCAGGGAAAGACCTTGTACGAGTTCTTTTTTTTTTTTTTTTTTTTTTTTTTTTGAGACGGAGTCTCGCTCTGTCGCCCAGGCTGAAGTGCAGTGGCCGGATCTCAGCTCACTGCAAGCTCCGCCTCCCGGGTTTATGCCATTCTCCTGCCTCAGCCTCCCGAGTAGCTGGGACTACAGGCGCCCGCCACCTCGCCCGGCTAGTTTTTTTTTTTGTATTTTTTAGTAGAGACGGGGTTTCGCTGTGTTAGCCAGGATGGTCTTGATCTCCTGACCTCGCGATCCACCCGTCTCGGCCTCCCAAAGTGCTGGGATTACAGGCTTGAGCCACCGCACCCGGCCACGAGTTCTATTTAAGCTGGGCATTGAGTGGTTATGACTAACCCAACAGAAGTGGTCCGTGGCAGAGAAAGCACTAGGTAAGGAAAACTAAGAATATTTGGAGGAAGGAGGAGTGTATTAATCCATTCTCACACTGCTATACAGATACTACCTGAGACCGGTAATTCACAAGCAAAAGAGGTTTAATTGGCTCACAGTTCTGCATGACTGGGGAGGCCTCTGGAATTGGAAACTTACAATTATGGCAGAAGGGGAAGGGGAAGCAAGGTACATCTTACATGGCAGCAAGAGAGAGACAGAGTGCAGGGGAAACTGCCACTTTTAAAACCATCAGGTCTCGTGAGAACTCCCTCACTATCATGAGAACAGCATGGGGGAAATTGCCCCCATGATTTAAACACCTCCCACCAGGTCCCTCCTTCAACACATAGGGATTACAATTCAAGATGAGATTTGGGTGGGGACACAGCCAAACCATGTCAGGGAGTATTATAGTTTGGCTGAGCTATAGATAAATATATAATGGATTAACTCATTCAACAAATAATTTGAGTGTCTAATATGTGCCAGGAACTATTCTAGGCCCTGGGAATACAGTAAGCAACAAAACAGACAAAAATTCCTGCCCTCGTGGGGTTTACATTCTTGGCAGACCAGAACCAGGTAATGATAATGTCTCAAGTGCCCATTATATGCCAGGCACTTTCCCAAGCACTTATTGACTCATTTAATCCCCACAACAATAAGGTTGGTAGTATCCTAGTTTTGCTGGTTAAAAGATAATACACATTTTTTTAAAACTTACATAGAGGTCACATATCTGAGTAGGGGGTTTCAAGAATCTGGCTCCAGAATCTGACCTATTACCACCATGTGCTGCCTATTGCTTGAATTCCAGAGTGAGAACTCTGAATATCCAATGAGAATGAAGGCCTTTGAAGGTCTGTCAAACTAGAGGACAATAATAGCAAAAATTATTTCAAGTCCAGGCTATTACATCACAGTTTGAGGAAATTATGATTGAACTTACCCAAAGGATAACAAAAATGGGCTGAACACACAAGTAGAGAAAAAACACAGATAGCTGCATATACCTTTCCAGACATTAACAGTGAACTCAGAGTACCTATGATTTGCTCCCATAATACTGTGGATCTGTTTTGGTTTTTTCTAACTGGCAAATGGAAGACAGGAGGAGAGGTGATTTCAAAGATGACTGAATCAGTTTCCCCAATAGTATAATTCATCTACCCATGTGGTAGGTTCTGTAGAATGGAAATAACTTTGTTTTCATTTTTAAAACAGTCTCTTGCTGTTGCCCGGGCTGGAGTGCAGTGGCATGGTCACGGCTCACTGCAGCCTCAATCTCCCAGGCTCAATTGATCCTCCTGCATCAGTCTCCGAGTAGATGGGACTAAAGGCATGCACCACCACACCTGGCTAATTTTTTTTTTTTTTTTTTTTTTTTTTAGAGATGGGGTCTCACCACATTGCCCAGGCTGGTCTCAAATTCCTGGGCCCAAGCTATCCACTCACCTCGGCCTCCCAAAGTGCAGGGATTACAGGCATGAACCACCACATCTGACAGAATGGAAATAATTTTGTGCAATTTATTATACAGAGATAAAAATTAGCGAAGCTGCCGTCTGAGCAGATTCTTGACTTGTGAAACTTACCTAAAGAAAAACTATGGAAGATCTAAATTCATGAGGTTATCGAGCAGCTACTCAAAAGCCAAAGATGGCAAACCCATTTAGGGGTCATTGAATAGGAATGGATCAACTAAAAGGCCTGAACAAAACTGAAGTCAGAAAAGGGAAATGCTTTGGCCAGTCTAGATTTTCTGTTTAGTCATATTTGTCACTGTTTGCTAGGTGCTTTCTATAAATACTTGAGCACCCACTACATGCCAAGCATTGGGCTAGGCCTGGAAATGCAATGCCAAAAAAGTGTGATCTTATGGTCTAGTGGGAAAACAGACCTCAAGCAATTAAAAGTATCATGATCACTGGGGGAAAATGCACATTCCAGTGGTCAGAAAATAAAAGCATTAAGTTCACAGAGTCCAATATGTGTTTTGGGTAGCCATGCCAACACGGATTATTAGTAGGATCCCATATGTGCTAATGCAAAGATTCACTCAACCCTTCACTGCCCAGGAGTAGAGGTGGGTTGTTTGCACGGGAGTGATGTGCAGTTGGTGTGCAGACATCATGAGCCAGTGTGAGCAAGCGACACTTCTTCAGTCAAACCCTGCTCTGGTGTGGTTACTAGATCTACCAGTGGCAGCAGAAAGACCAGGCTCACCAGTAGAATTCTGCTGTCGAAGAGGGCAGCTGCCATGTCAAGATGCGTTGTTCTAGAATATCTCCAAGACTCCCTGCCTGCAGGAGGAGGTGCAATGGGCACAGGAACTCAGTGTCATGGAGGGTTGCTGAGTCACCAGTACCAGCAATGGGCAGTCCTTGAAGAGTGTTAAGGAGGGAAATGATGTGGTCACATGAGTATGTTCAAAAGATGTGTCTAGCTGCTGTGTGACGTGAACTAGAGGGAGGGGGCGAGCATGGTGGGGCCAAGTGGAAACTACAGTGGCAGTGCAGGGGTGAGGAGATGGTCGTTGTGGTGCTGGGAGAGAAAAGGCTCAGGCTTGGAACTGCCTAGGTGTGGGAGAGAAGGACAAGAAGTACTGTAAAACAACAGAAGAGTGGGATCGGGGAAATATCCCAGACAAAAACATGTTGGTGAAGTGCATAGCACAAATAAAGGTTGCTGCCTGATCCAAAAAGAGGTTGCTGCTCTGTGAATCCTGTGTTACCATAAAGGACAATTGATTTAGATGGTGAACTTAATGGGCAACTCTAGAGTGTGTTTGATCTTATTAAACTCTAACACAACACACAGGAAACCCCCAAAATAACAAGACCAGTCCACAACCCCTTTCAAATCAACAGCAAGGCCAGTGGCTCACGCCTGTAATCCTAGCACCCTGGGAGGTCAAGGAGGGTGGATCACAAGGTCAGGAGTTCGAGACCAGCCTGACCAACATGGTGAAGCCCCATCTCTACTAAAAATACAAAAAATAGCCAGGCATGGTGGCGTGCACCTGTAATCCCAGCTACTCGGGAGGCTGAGGCACGAGAATCACTTGTACCCAGGAGGCAGAGCTTGCAGTGAGCCAAGATAATGCCACTGCACTCCAGCCTGGATGACAGAGCGAGACTCCATTTCAAAAAAAAAAAAAAAATCTAGCAAAATGAAAGAAACCAAAACAAAACATGCAACCATCCCAAATACAAAACATGGATTTGAATGGTTGGTCATGTCACTATTTTTAAACGCAGGACGAATCCCATTAGAACCTATCTATCTGTGGATAAAATACAAATCCCTGCCCAATAAGCACAATAAGAGAATGTTGGCAGTTCTGTTATTTCATCTCTTAGCACAAATTGACCTCATTTCTCCAATTGGCTTTGTGTTTTGAAAAACTGACCAAAATGCCACGTGTGTGTTTGATTAGCACCTCACACTTTGTTTACAATTTGCTAGAGGAACTATCTGTTGTTGGCATCTGTCCAGCTATTCCTGATGAGTTGCCAGGCTGAGAAATCTCCCTGGATTGGGACAACTGGAACAAAGGCCAGGCTGACTGAAAAGTCAGCTGAGGCTAGGCCTGGTGGCTCATGTCTGTAATCCCAGCACTTTGGGAGGTGGAGGTGGGTGGATCGCTTGAGCCCAAGAGTTCAAGACCAGCCTGGGCAATACAGTGAGACCTCATGTCTACAAAAAAATAAAAAATGTAGCCAGGCATGGTGGCGCATGCCTATAGTCCCAGCTACTCAGGAGGCTGAGCCAGGAAGATTGCTTGAGCCTGGAAGGCAAAGGTTGCAGTGAGCCAAGATGGCGCCGCTGCACTCCAGCCTGGGTGACAGTGATACTGTCTCAAAAAAAAAAAAAGAAAAAGGAAAGTTCAGATGGTCTTTTTCATTTTTGGTGGGATGTGGGGAGAGATGTCCCAAAGCCTGAGATAGACTCCTAGAGCTCTTTATTCCCCAGAACCAGCATCTATGAAAGAGGAGAATTTCTACAGCCCTACCCTCTTTTTCTTTGGCTACTGTGAAGTGTTTTCCCTCTGAGCTAAGGTATAAATGGCAACTGGTTTCCAAAACCACTTATTCACATAGCTACTGAACCACTGGACTGGTACCGATAGCCTCCCCTGAACCACCCCAGGCGTGGGGAGGGTTACAGGTGCTTCATGATATTTGTAGGTCAAGACCCTTGACACCCTGCCCAGGGTAGCCTGAGTAGGGTGGTCAGGAGTGACCCCATACAGTCAGGACTCGGGAGCCAGATCCCTCAGGATCACAGAAGCAGACAAGGAGGTGTGAGGCAGAGTTCAGCCAGGTCTTGAAATGAGAGAATCATAGGCCAGGCGCTGTGGCTCACGCCTGTAATTCCAGCACTTTGGGAGGCCAAGGTGGGCAAATCACTTGAGACCAGAAGTTCAAGAGCAGCCTGGCCAACATGGTGAAACCCCATCTCTATGAAAAATACAAAAAATTAGCTGGGTTTGGTGGCGGACGCCTATAATCCCAGCTACTCTGGAGGCTAAGGCAGGAGAATTGCTTGAACTCGGGAGGCAGAGGTTGCATGAGCCAAGATTGCGCCACTGCAGTACGGCCTGGGTGACAGACTAAGACTCCATCTCAATAAAAAAAAAAAAAAGAAAGAAAGAAAGAAAGAAAAAAGAAAGAGGGAAGGGAAGGTAGAAGAGAGAAGAGGGGAGAGGAAAGAGGGAAGGGAAGGAAGGAGGGAAGGGAAAGGAGGGGAAGGGAGGAGGGAAGGCAGGAGGGAAGGGAAGGGAGAGAAATAAGAGAAGGAAGGGAAGGAAGAGAGAGAGAAAGAAAAAGAAGAAAAGAGAGAGAGAAGGAAGGAAGAGAGAGAAAGAAAAAAGAAAGAAAGAAAAAGAAAGGAAAGAAAGAAAGAAGAAAGAAAGAAAGAAAGAAAGAAAGAAAGAAAGAAAGAAAGAAAGAAAAAAAGAAAGAAAGGAGAGAGAGAAAGAAAGAGGGAAAGAAAGAACGAAAAGAGAATTGCAGAACTCTAGGGAGAAAAACGAGGCCCAGAATGACAAAGTGACTTGCTCAAAGCCATATAGCTAACAGGGGACAGAGCCTTAGACTTTTCACTCCCAATGAATTTCTCCTGTAGCTATATTGGTAAAAACCACAGAGTCAAAATTGCTCTCAAACCCCCACGACCTTGCCTGTAATACAGTTGGGCCAAAGGCTCACACTCTGAAAGGCACTTAGAGAACTAACAGCAATGGAAGAACAGCAGGTCCAGATTGCCCATTTCAGGCTCACTCTGAAGCCTGTGCTTATTGAGTGGAAAGGTCAGTGGAATCGCCTAGGCTTGTGAAACATTATTTCTCTCTTGCTCTCTCTGCTTTCTCTAGAATATATGGTTTAATTTATGTACGTTGAATGGGCGATGAGGTGCTTGCTGTATGTCAGGAAATGGAATGGACAATGGGGAGTTAATACCACTAATAATGGCCGGTCACGGTGGCTCACACGTGTAATCACAGCACTTTGGGAGGCCGAGGCAGGCAGATCACTTGAGGCCAGGTTTGAGACCAGCCTGGTCAACATGGTGAAACCCCATCTCTACTAAAAAATACAAAAATCAGCCAGGCATGGTGGTGCCCACCTATAGTCCCAGCTACTTGGGAGGCTGAGGCAGGAGAATCCCTTAAACCTGGGAGGCGGAGATTGCAGTAAGCCGAGATTGCGCCACTGCACTCCAGAGTGGATGACAGAGTAAGACTCCATCTCAAAAAAAAAAAAAAACCTACTACTAGCAGCCAAGCTATTAAGAGCTTAATGTATGTCAGGCACTATTCTAAGACCTTTGGTAACTCATTTAATACCAATGACGAATAAGCATGTTCCTTGCTTTCAAAATGCTCGTTGTCAAGGGAAGTGGTTCTAAATCCTGGCTGAATATTAGAATCTCTTGGAAAGCTTTTTAAACACCTTAGTGTGTAGGCTCCACCTCCCAGAGATTTGGCTTTAATTGGACAAGGGATCGAGGGAGTCTGAGCGTCAGGGTTTTTGCAAAGCTCTCCTGACCACTTTTGTGTGCAGCCAGGACTGAGAACCACCGGGCCAGAATAAAGGAGCCAGACATGTTGAGCGGCAGTGACACCTGAGGGTACCTCAGTCTGAGTCACCCCTCTGTGCTAAGGGAGCCCATACGTCAGACACCTGACCCAGACCCTGAGGGTCAGGAAGATGCTCCAGAGGAGGAAGTGAGGGAGGGTCACCCTAGGCATGTTGTAAGCGAGTCTCTGTTCCCACCACGCTTCTTTGGCTCACATCGACCCACCTGGCCCTGTCCCAGCTGAAACGTTTAGTTTTAAGGACCCTGAGCCAATTAAAGTCAAACTAGCATTCCTGATGGTAAAAAGTCCCCCCGTGAAGCCAGGCATTGGTTTCCACACCCAACAGCAGATGCTTGTTCTCTGACTGGGTTTGAGGTTCAACCAGGGAGCCTCTGTCCCCCAGGGCAACTGACTCACCAGGGCTGGACATCAGGGAGAAGGCAACTGGCTTGTTTGAAAAACTTCCCCTTCTTGACTTAAGCCTCCATAGGTCTGTATAATCCTTAGGTCAAAGGTTGGGGTCTTGGCCACAGGACCCCTGATTAGTATTGCAAGTACACTATACAGCAAATGAATTTTATGTGCTAGAGACTGGGATTTTTTTTTTTTTTTTTAGATGGCGTTTCGCTCTTGTTGCCCAGGCTAGAGTGAGGTGGTGTGATCTCAGCTCACTGCAACCTCTGCCTCCTGGGTTCAAATGATTATCCTGCCTTAGCCTCCCAAGTAGCTAGGATTACAGGCACTTGCTGCCACACCTGGCTCAGTTTTCTTTTGTTCGTTTGTTTGTTTGTTTGTTTTTGAGATGGAGTCTCACTCTGTCGCCCAGACTGGAGTGCAATGGCACGATCTTGGCTCACTGCAACCGCCACCTCCTGGCTTCAAGCGATTCTCCTGCCTCAGCCTCCCGAATAGCTGGGACTACAGGTACCCGCTACCATACCCAGCTAATTTTTGTATTTTTAGTAGAAACAGGGTTTCACCATGTTGACCAGGCTGGTCTCAAACTCCTGACCTCAGGTGATCCACCTGCCTTGACCTCCCAAAGTGCTGAGATTACAAGTGTGAGCCACCACGCCCGGCCAAGATTGGGAACTATTCATAACATTGCTTTTCATGGTTAAATTCATTCAGGTTCCAAACAGCCAACTGGCAATAAATTCTTAGAGTATAATCCAATGATGGAAAACACATCTGTATACTATACATTATAATCCAAGGTAATAATCGGACCTGATCAAGAAAGTGGGTACAAAACATATTAATTTTAAAACCTATAATTGACCTAAGTACCTCAATGTGTCATACTACAAAATTATTTAACATATGCAATAAAATGGGAGAGGGGGTGCTAGATTAAAAATTTACTTGAAAACATTTTGCAAATGGACTAAAACATTAATTTTTCCAGCTTTCTTTTCCTTAATATATTTAGCATATTTTGAAAGCAAACTACACACAAGTACAGTGAATGGGACCCCTTGGCCTTACTAGAGGTGGTCTGTAGTCCTGGAGGTACAGAATGTAGGATCCACAGACCTCCGAGACAGAGGTCAGAGCTTAGCAGGCCCTTTCGCTGCAGCACTGCAAGGGAGCTCGATGCCCCAGTATCTACAGGGGAAAGCAATGGTGCACCCAATCTGAAGTCATCTAACAAGGTTGCCAGTGGGTTCCACTTCTGGAACATTATCCTAAGAAAAGAATTCAGGGTGTGTACAAAGATTTAGCAAAATAGAAAAAAAAAATCTGAGAATAACCTAGATTTAAAAAAAAAAAAAAAAAGGAAACTGATTGGATTAATTATGTTCTATCCACAAAATGAAATACTATGCAACTATCAAAAACAACGTTAAGGTCAGGCACGGTGGCTCATGCCTGAAATCGCAACACACTGGGAGGCCAAGGCAGGTGGATCGCCTGAGGTCAGGAGTTCAAAACCAGCCTGACCAACATGGTGAAACTTCGTCTCTACTAAAAACACAAAAATTAGCCAGGCATGGTGGCAGACATCTGTAATCCCAGCTACTGAGCCAGGAGAATCGCTTGAACCCAGGAGACGGAGTTTGCAGTGAGCCAAAATTGTGCCACTGCACTCCAGCCTGGGCAACAATAGCAAAACTCTGTCTCGAAAAAAAAAAAAAAAAAGTTAAAAATGCATATTGAGGCTAGTCGTGATGGCTAATGCCTGTAATACCAGAACTTTGGGAGGCTGAGACGGGCGGATCACTTGAAGTCAGGAGTTCAAGAACAGTCTGGCCAACATGATGAAACTCAATCTCTACTAAAAATAAAAAAATTAGCCAGGCATGGTGGTGCACACCTGTAATCCCAGCTACTTGAGAGGCGAGGCCTGGGAATGGCTTGAGCCCGGGAGGCAGAGGGTAGTGAGTTAAGATCATGCCACTGCATTCCAGCCTGGGTGACAGAGACAGACCTCATCTCAAAAAAAAAAAGAAAAAAAAAGCATGTCGATTTGCATGGAAAGATGTTTATAATATTGTATATTATTTTATGAAAAGGCAGGGTACAAAATCATGTTCCTAGGGAAAAACCTCATGCATAACACAAAATAAATACTCTTTATTAAGTAGCAAAATAATTATTATATATATCCCTTTTATTTTTTGAGACCAAGTCTTGCTCTGTCACTCAGGCTGGAGTGTGGAGTGCAGTGCCACGATCTTGTCTCACCGCAACCTCCGCCTCCTGGGTGAGACGTGCCTCAGCTTTCCCAATAGCTGGGATTACAGGCATGCACCACCACACCCAGCTAATTTTTTTTTTTTTTTTTTTTTTTTTTTGTATTTTTAGTAGAGACGGGGTTTCGCCGTGTTGCCCAGGCTGGTCTTAACCTCCTGGCCTCAAGTGATCCACCCACCTCGGCCTCCCAGAGTGCTGGCACTTAGGCATGAGCCACTGCACCCTGACAATATATCCCCATTTGTGTTGAAAAATACGTTAATACATTTCTAAAAGGGAGTAACATGCACTAATCACAGAGGTTATCTCTTACTGGCAGAATTGTATGTAGTTTTTATTTTCCTTATCCGGTGTTGGTCATTTTTCTTTCTTATTTTTCTATATTTTTTATTAGAGACAGGGTCTCACTTTGTCACCGAGGCTGGAATGCAGTGGCGGGATCACGGCTCAGTGCTGCCTTGAATTCCTAGGTTCAAGCGCTCCTCCCGCCTCAGCCTCGCAAGTAGCTGGGAGCATGGGTGCATACCACTGCATCTGGCTCATTTTTAAATGTTTCTTATAAAGACGAGGTCTCACCATCTTGCCCAGGCTGGTCTTGAATTCCTGGGCTCAAGTGATCCTCCCACCTCGGCCTCCCAAAGTGCAGGGGTTACAGGCGTGAGTCACCACACCCAGTCCCCACATCTGCCTTTCTCTTGCCTTCTACATTGCCACAACAATTGCCCCGAGAGCCACGGGAATCACAGCCCCTGCTATTGTGCAGGGACCCCTTTGCCAAGGAGCCTCTCAGTGGTCCCAAAGTTGCCTCCCTCTTTGAAGAGCCAGCTCAAGGTATACTTCATTTTAGTATCATTTCTGTTTTGTTCTTACACAGATTCAGAAGATTCGTGTGTATGACATTTAAAATAGACATAAAAAAACTTATCCACGTTTTGTCATTTCTCTTGATACTGTTTTTTTAACATTTTATTATAAATCCTCAAAATCCTACTTATCAACATACTTATTATTTATACCAGAATCACAACTTAATAAAACCAGAACAAAACCTACACTATTAAGTAGCAGGCTGGACGTGTGGCTCACGCCTGTAATTCCAGCACTTTGGGAGGCCGAGGCAGCTGGATCACTTGAGGTCAGGAGTTCAAGACCAGTCTGGCCAACATGGTGAAGTCTCATCTGCATTTAAAATCCAAAAATTAGCCGGGCAGTAGTGGTATGCACCAGTAATCCCAGCTACTTGGGAGGCTGAAGCAGGAGAATCACTAGAGCCTAGGAGGTAGAGGTTGCAGTGAGCCAAGATCACGCCACTGCACTCCAGTCTGGATGAGAGAGTAAGACCCTGTCTCAAAAAAAAAAAAAAAAAAAAAAAAGGCCAGGTGAGGTGGCTCACGCCTGTAATCTTAGTCCTTTGGGAGGCCAAAGTGGGTGGATCACGAGGTCAGGAGTTCGAGACCAGCCTGGCCAAGATGGTAAAACCTCGTCTCCACTAAAAATTCAAAAATTAGCTGGGTGCAGTGGCGGGTGCCTGTAATCCCAGCTACTTGGTAGGCTGAGGCAGGATAATCGCTTGAACCCAGAGTGGGAGGTTGTAGTGAGCCGAGATCGCGCCATTGCACTCTGGGCTGGGCGACAGAGCAAGACTCCATCTCAAACAAACGAAAAAAAAGAAATAACAACAACCATGTCACTTGAGGATAGTTATAAACTGGTGAGCCCACCAGCACCCGGAGAGCCTTGTAGAGGAATGTGCAGCTGCAGCCATCGTGTCCACCTTGACACAGGCTGAACTCCAAAGTAAAGTGCTTGAGTTCTTCAGAGGTTTCAAGGACAGGAGCTCACTGATTTATTATTGCAACTTTCTAAATAATTAGCTTCAACAAATGGTTTGCATTAGAATTTATACTATTATTTCATTTTATAACTTACTGAAGTTATACTGTTTACCAATTGATACAATAATATTTCAATACTTAATCATTCTGGTCTTCTTGGTTAACATATAAGCTGAATATTATAAGCCTAATACACTGCATGACACATAGAAAGTGCCCCCAAATTGGCTAGTAAATAACTATATAGATGAAAATTGGTTTTGGTCCAATATTTTACTTCCTATCACTTACTAATTTTGACATTGTTTGGTGGTGAAAATACTTTCAGCTCTTTGCTTTTTTAGCACATGGTAGGGGTGACTTCTATGCCCGTCTGGAAGCCATGTGACTTGCTTTGGCCTGTGGAATGTGAGCAGAAGGGATGTGTGTCACTTCCGGTGGAAACTGTACCGTTGATGCATTGTCGATACCCCCCTTGGCCTACCCAGACTTTATATTTATATTCTCTTGGCCTGTGGATATTCTCTAGCTTCAGAAGCATGACAGACCTGTGTCTGGGGCTTCTCAAAATTTCCAGTTGTTAACCATTCGGGAGGACCCAAAACCACTGAGGGATGGGCTAATACCTGTGTTGAGTTTTGTTTGTTTTTGTTGTTTTTGTTTTGTTTTTTGAGATGGAGTCTTGCTCTGTCGTCCAGGCTGGAATGCAGTGGCGTGATCTCCACTCACTGCAAGCTCAGCCTCCGGGGTTACCCCATTCTCCTCCCTCCGCCTCCCTAGTAGCTGGGATTACAGGCACGTGCCACCACACCCGGCTAATTTTTTGTATTCTTAGTAGAGACAAGGTTTCATCGTGTTAGCCAGGATGGTCTCGATCTCCTGACCTCATGATCTGCCCACCTTGGCCTCCCAAGGTGCTGAGATGACAGGCGTGAGCCACCACGCCCGGCCACGTGTGTTAAGTTTTAAAGGATGAGTAAGAGATAGCCACTGAAAGAAAAATTGAAAGGGGATTCTAGGCAGAAGAAATATAAGGCCAGGTGCAGTGGCTCACACCTGTAATCCCAGCACTTTGGGAGGCTGAGGTGGGTGGATTGCTTGAGCTCAGGAGTTTGAGACCAGCCTGGGCAATATGGTGAAACCCCGTCTCTACCAAAAAGTACAAAAATTAGCCAGGTATTGTATCACACGCTTGTAGTCCCAGCTACTCTAGAAGCTGAGGCGAGAGGATCACTTGAGCCTGGGAGGTTGAGGCTGCAGTGAGCCATGATCACCCACTGCATTCCAGCCTGGGCAGCAGACTGAGACCCTGTCTCCAAAAAAAAAAAGGAAATATAAGCAGAGACTGGTACAGTGAAACAGTATGGGTTTTCCCGGGCTGTCCAGTGAGAGACTGGAAGCAGCAGTGGCTGGAGATAGGCAAAGGCACACAGGTTACAGTGTGGAGGATGGCTTGAAGGAAGGACAAGCCTGGAAGATTAGTTAAGAGGCTGTTGCAGGCCGGGCGCGGTGGCTCAAGCCTGTAATCCCAGCACTTTGGGAGGCCGAGACGGGCGGATCACGAGGTCAGGAGATCGAGACCATCCTGGCTAACACAGTGAAACCCCGTCTCTACTAAAAATACAAAAACTAGCCGGGCGAGGTGGCGGGCGCCTGTAGTCCCAGCTACTCGGGAGGCTGAGGCAGGAGAATGGCGTAAACCCGGGAGGCGGAGCTTGCAGTGAGCTGAGATCCGGCCACTGCACTCCAGTCCGGGCGACAGAGCGAGACTCCGCCTCAAAAAAAAAAAAAAAAAAAAAAAGAGGCTGTTGCAGAGGCCAAGAGAGTGATAATAAGGACCTAAGTGGGTCCATGGTAGTAGAGATGGCAAAAGGGCTTGAATCTAGAAATAATTAGTAGACAAATTCACAAACTTGTAATTGATTGGAAGTGGAAGCTAAGGGAGATGAAGTCATCTAGGATGATTCCGGGTTTCTAACGGATAGTGGTGCCACATAAGGGAGACAGGAGGAGAAACAGATTCGGGATATGGTAAATTCAGATTTAGACTTGGTGAGATCTTTTTAGAACACAGATCTAATCATATCACTTTCCTACCTTATACACTTGAGTGGCTTGTCATTACTTTTAAGATTTAGTCCCAAACACTACATGATTGCAGGGCCTTGTAAAATCTTGTCCCTCCCAATTCTGCGCTTCACTCCCTCTTCTCTAGCCAGGCTGGCTTCTCTGTTTCTGAAACCTGCAAACTCCTTTCTATCTCACAGCCTTTCCTCATTCTGTTCCGTCTGCCTGGAGGACAGTTCTCCCAATTCCCCATTCATCCTTCAGGTCTTAGCTTAAATATCATTTCTTCAGGGAAGACTTCGCTGAGCCCCTGGTATAAACTAGACCCCTGGCATGTGCTCTCAAAGCCCCTTGTACTCTTCTTTGTTGTACTTTTCATAATCCTAAGTAAAAAATTGATGTATTAGCCAGGTGAGTGGCTTACACCTGTAATCCCAACACTTTGGGAGGCCAAGGCGGGCAGATCACAATGTCAAGAGATCGAGACCATCCTGGCCAACATGGGGAAATCCCATCTCTACTAAAAATACAAAAATTAGCTGGCCGTGGTGGTGCACGCCTCTAGTCTCAGCTACTCGGAGGCTGAGGCAGGAGAATCATTTGAACCCAGGAGGCGGAGGTTGCAGTGAGCTGAGAATGCGCCACTGCACTCCAACCTAGCAACAGAGCGAGACTCTCAAAAAAAAAAAATTGATGTATAATTATTGATTTAATGTCTGCTTTTCCCTGTAAGGGAAGACACTGTGTCTGTTGTGTTTACTGCTATATCCAGCACCTAGCATAGGACCTTACATGAATGAAGCAGGCTAAGAAGGAGCAGTCGCTAGGCAGGAAAAGAACCAAGAGAAACCTATGTCAAAGATGTGGACAAAGAGGACAGCAAATCAAGACTTTCAAATAAGGCAAAAAGGTCCAGTAACATGAAGGCCGAAAACTGTCCATTGCATTTTGCAGCTAGGAAGTCACTGAGAATGTTGTCAAAAGCAGTTTCAGTGTGGGTGGGTGCCAGATTGCAGTGGGTTGAATAGTGAATGGAAAGCGAGAAATCTGAGGAATAAAACACAACCACTGTCTGCCTCTGTATACAGGAGGGGGAGGAAATGGTTTTTACTTTTGTACCCTGACTCAGCTGTTGTTTTCCCCTTCCAGCCTTCTTACTTCTCTACTGAATGCCACTGAATTGTTTACTTCTGACTCCTGACCATCATCCGGGGATGTCAGAAATAAGATGAGCTGTTAAGCGGAAGTTGTCTGGAAGTTCTTGCTGGCTCCTGCTAACTTCAAAAGGGTCTTTCCTAATTTCCAGGGAAATAGAGATTTAAAATATAAATGCCATTTTTATTCATTTATGCAAAAACAATGTATATTGCCTCCTTTTTTGGTCATTTTCTTTGAATTCAAGCAAGATCAACAAATGTTATGCAGCCCCAATCTGCCTGGTACCCAGCCACCCTGGAATGAAAAAGAAATAGTTTGCAGTTTTCAGGGGGCCTGTCTTAGTCCATTTTGTGTTGCTATAGCAGAATACCACGGACTGAGACCGTGGGTCATTTATAAAGAAATTTATTTCTCTCATTTCTGGAAGCTGTGAAGTCCAAGATTAAGGTGTCAGCCTCTTCTGAGGGCCTTCTCTGTGTGATCTCATGGTGGAAGGTGGAAAGGAAAGAGAGCTGAAAGAGGGACAAGAAAGAGCTGAGAGATAGAGCCAAGGGGGTGGAACACATCCTTTAATCAGGAACCCACTCCAGAGACAACTAATTGATTTATGAGGGCAGGGGCCTCTGACATAATCACCTCTTAAAGGGCCCACCTCTCAACATTGTTGCATTGGAGATTAAGTTTCCAACACGTGAACTCTAGGGGCCACATTCAAATCCTAGCAGGGCCAGTAAATAGCACACCTCTTCCGCCATTGGTTTTTGGGAAAAAAAGAGAGAGAGAGAGAAATAAAACAAGAAAGTTGTATGGAAGCCAAAACATCCCCTTGTTTCTGCTAAAGGCTAAGCTGGATGTTGTAGCTTTGAGAGCGAGACAAACAGGCCTTATACTAGAGACCTAGAATTAAGCAGACTTCCACACCCAGCTGCAGGCAGCTCTGGATCAGGGCACAGTTCCTGACGGGTGACCCCTCTCAAGGTAAGTCTCAGACATGCAAGTAAAGATAAAAAGCGCTCCTGGGGATGCAGCTCCCACTCAAGAGGAAGGAGAAAGCCACTAGCCTACCTTATGCTTCCCCGATTAGTAGATAAGATAAATCCCACCACCTCCTGGAAATCAGGATTGAGGGAGAAATTGTTTCTGCCTAACTTTTCCCAAATTTTTCAGATTTTGCTTTCTTGTGTTGTTTTTTGTTTGTTTGTGTTTTGAGAAAGAGTCTCCCTTTGTCACCCAGGCTGGGGTGCAGTGGCGTGATCTTGGCTCACTGCAGCCTTGACCTCCTAGGCTCCAGTGATCCTCCTGCCTCAGCCCCATCAAGTAAACACCTGGGATTTACAGGCATGGGATTACAGGCATGTGCCACAACACCTGGCTAATTTTTTTTAGTTTTCAAAGAGATGGGCTTTTACCATGTTGCCCAGGCTGGTCTTGAACTCCTGAGCTCAAGTGATCTGCCCCCCTTGGCCTCCCAAAGTGCTGGGATCACAGGCATGAGCCACCACGCCTGGCCCAGATTTTTTTTTTCTAACACTTTTGGTTTCACCATTCACAGAAGTGAGGCTATTAGCTTCCAGCTGCATGTGCTGGCTCGCCTACAACTACTCCTCCTTATTTGGGAGTCCTCCTGGAATCACTAGGGAGCAGTATAAATGTCTCCCAAGAAAGCACTGAAAAAGGGCCCAAATGGTCCAAGTCCACTGTGTTCCTAAGGCTAAACATTCAGTCCCCAGTCCAAGACACCTAGCTATGTTGTCAAACATAGCATACTGGAAGTTCCACAATGACAGTAAATCTTGAAAAGAAGGTCCTCTGATAGTACTGTGCATAGACACACTCCAAAAATAAAAGGTCCAAAATATTTTTTAAAATGTCCCAAATGTGAATATAAGCCCCCTCCCAATATGAAATTCCCAGGGAAAAATTAAAGTCCAAAAACCTAAATCCCCTTGCATGTTAAAGTTCAACGGCATTAAAATCCAAATAAATTTTAAAACCTGAAATAAACTGCACTTTAAATGTTCAGTTGCTCATTCTGCTCAACCTCAGTTACACGGTTCTCAAGTCTGGGTGAGAGTTGAAGCTTTTTTCAACAGGGAAAGTCTGGAGTTTCTCTTATTGTAAAGTATATCATTCCTTCATGACCTCAGAAGCTGCATTAATTCAGTACCAAGTCTTTCATGAACCTTCCTTTTCAAAGAGCCTGAGTTACCATACACACGAGGTAATTAGAACACTGGTGCTAGATCCACCCAATTTTTTTTTTTTTTTTTTGAGACAGTCTTGCTCTGTCACCCAGGCTGGAGTGCAGTGGCATGATCTCAGCTCACGGCAACCTGTGTCTCCCACATTCAAGCGATTCTCCCACGTTCAAGCGATTCTCTTGCCTCAGCCTCCCAAGTAGCTGGAATTACAGGTACCTGCCACCATGTCTGGCTAATTTTTGTATTTTTAGTAGAGATGTGGTTTTGCCATGTTGGCCAGGCTGGTCTCGAACTCCTGACCTCAAGACATATCTGCCCACCTCGGCCTCCCAAAGAGCTAGTATGATGGTCATGAGCCACCGCACCTGGCCAGATCCAACCAATTGAAGAAACAAACTATCCCCAGTCCCTAGAGCACCCCAGGCAAAATTATGGTCCTGGAATCCAGTACTCTCCTTTTTGCCTATTTATTTATCTAACATATTCATCTAGCTTTGTCTCATGAAGTAGTTTATGGTGAGAGATACAAAATCAATAACTTGTTGGTCTACGAAAAACAGCCATTGTTCAAATACATCTTGTCTACTTTTAGTTCCCTCGGTTGGATAGTTCCAGCTGGGAAACATGTTTCCCTGTCAGACCATCATCCAGTTCATACCTGGATGCAATTTATCATTTTTCTTCATGCTCCTCTTTAATCTCACGTTTACAGAGCCTTTCCTAAGGATTCTTAGGTTCCCTCAGAACAATGACTCTGAACTCACTATAATGATTGTGTGCACAATGAAACTTACCAATAATTTCACTAATTACTGGTCAATCTGTACTGGTGTTACACTGATTTTGATCACTGGCTCTAACATTCTGCCACCATTTAGTATGGCTATCCCGGTAAATAGAAGGTGGTGTCTCTATTATAATAATTCTGGATTTTTTCTTTAACTTGAGGAGACCACCTTAAATCATTCCCTGGTTGTTGGCCCCTCTGGGAGAATCATTCTAGACTGCACTCTGATACGCTGCTTTCTCTGTTAGACTTCTTTATGTCCATCATTATTGCTGTCTTAGTAACTGTAAGACATCTTTACCTTGTCTGATGTCTTTTTTTTTTTTTTTTTAAGACAGGGTTTCACTCCTGTCACCCAGGCTGGAATGCAATGGTACGATCTCAGCTCACAGTAACCTCTGCCTCCCAGTCTCTTAAGCGATCTTCTTGCCTTAGCCTCCCAAGTAGCTGGGACGATAGGCATGCACCACCACATCTGGCTAATTTTTTTTTTTTGTATTTTTTGTAGAGATGGGGTTTCACCATATTGCCCAGGCTGGTCTCAAACTCCTGGGCTCAAGTGATCTGCCCATCTTGGCCTCCCAAAGTGCTGGGATTACAGGGGTGAGCCACTGTGCTCAGCCTGATGTTCTCTTTAACAGCAGTTTAGAAAGGAAAGCATGTGAATTTCCCTTTTACAGGCACCTTTCCCAGCCTTTCAGATCTATTTGTTCATTTTGTGTCTGTCTAGTCTGTCTTCTACTGCGTGTTGAGGGAGGAATTGTGCAGGGGCGGGAATGGTGGGAGTGTGACTCACCTGCCCACATAACTTGCTTGTGCCTTCAGGACCTGCTCATGTCTGATCTTGTACAGACTACTTCATCTTAATGATAGAATCTTCCTGGACATGCCTGATCATATAGCTTAGAGGGTCAGAGAGCATCAACTTGATGAAAGACAGCTCAGATTGCTTATGCTCCTAGTGTCCTGTGATAAGGCATTTATTTGCTACAAGCACCCAGTAATAAAACAAGGTCTGTTTCTCAAAAGAATAGTACTTTGGGCTGGGCGCAGTGGCTCACACCTGTAATCCCAGCACTTTGGAAGGCCGAGGTGGGCAGATCACCTGAAGTCAGGAATTTGAGTCCAGTCTGGCCAACATGGTGAAACCCTGTCTCTACTAAAAATACAAAAATTAGTTGGGTGTGGTGGCAGGTGTCTGTAATCCCAGCTACTCAGGAGGCTGAGGCAGGAGAATTGCTTGAACCTGGGAGGTGGAGGTTGCAGTGAGCTGAAAGTGCACCACCGCACTCCAGCCTAGGCAACAAAGCAAGACTCCATCTCAAAAAAAAAAAAAAGAAAAAGAAAAAGAAAAAGAAAAAAGAAAGAATAGTAATTTGCTTTAAAAAGTATGTCTTTGTTAGGGATCTTCACTGTGATTCTCCAATAAAGACATCACAGCTTCCTGAAGGGCCACAGACACTTTGCACACCATCAAATCCACCGGCTCACAAGGGCCAAGTGGCAGAGCTATCTTGTACTCCAACCTGAACCACCTGGAGATTCTTCTGATGCTCTGGGCTGCGTTAGAGTTGACAGCCTTTTCAGGTCACTCAGCATGTCAGATATTGATGTGGGTTGACCCAAAATGTCCATTCTCCCTTTTTCCCATTATGTTTTAAATCTTAAGTTAAAATTTAAAATAGAATTTTAGCTGGGCGATGACTGCCCCGTCTATCATGCTAAATGAAGCATGTGAGAAAGTACAACACCCGAGGCACAGCAGAGCCACATAATTGAAGGACTTCGGGTCCCTGGATGTTCTATGGAGCACAGCTGTTCTACCAGCCTTGGGCCACTTACCTCAAGACTGTCTTGTGAGAGGCAAATACATTTCTGTCTTGTTGAAGGCATTGATAATTTCAGTGTCATCTGTTTTGCAGCCAAACCAATAACTAAACATTCAATACAAATGGACTGGAGAACAAATCACACATTTAATGTGTTACCTCCAATAGCTAAAGAGCCACCAAGCTTTGTCCCTACTTCCCATAACTCTCATTCTTTGTCTTTTTTATGTCCTCCTCTAATACAGTTCCTTCTCCACATATAGGCATCTTCAGCATCTTTCTGAAGTTCCTTTATAGAAATACAATCAAATATAAACAAACATCCTTTTTATCCTTTTTTTTTTCCTTTTGAGTCAGAGTCTTGCTCTGTCACCCAGGCTGGAGTGCAGTGGCATGATCTCGGCTTACTACAACCTCTGCCTCCTGCGTTCATGCAATTCTCCTGCCTCAGCCTCCCAAGTAGATGGGATTACAGACATATGCCACCATGCTCAGCTAATTTTTATATTTGTAGTAGAGACAGGGCTGCACCATGTTGGTCAGGCTGGTCTTAAACTGCTGACCTCAAGTGATCCACCTCCCCTTGGCCTTCCGAAGTGCTGGGGCCACCATGCCCAGTCCTCCTTTTTAGCTTTCTTAAACACATAACATATATGCACTTTTCAGTACCTTACTTTTTCACTTCACAATATGTATTTTCTATATCAGTACATTAAAAAAGTTCACAACTGCACAGTGTTGTGCAGCTGTACCGTATGTTATTTGATAGCTTATTGAGAAACATGTATTATTTCCAGTCTTCTGCCATTTCAAACAATGCTGCAACCATGGCACACATATCATTTTGTACATGTGCAAGAATACCTATATTTGTAGGATACAGTCCCAGAGGCAAGAACTGAATTAAAGGATGTGTGCATTTATAATCTGATGCATACAGAAAAATGTTAGAACATATAGCTTGTTCTATTTTTGTATTCCTGTAATTTATGAGAGTCTCAGTTTCCCTACAATCTTACCGATAGAGTGCGACATCTTACTTTTGGAATTTTGCCAATTTGATTGGTAACAAATGGTATCTCAGTAGTTTTCCGTTTTGTTTTGTTTTGTTTTGTTTTGCTTGATACGGAGTCTCGCTCTGTTGCCCAGGCAACAGTGCAGTGGCGTGATCTCGGCTCACTGCAAACTCCGCCTCGTGGGTTCACACTATTCTCCTGCCTCAGCCTCCTGAGTCGCTGGGGCTACAGGTGCCCGCCTCCACGCCCAGCTAATTTTTTTGTATTTTTAGTAGAGACGTGGTTTCACCATGCTGCCCAGGCTGGTCTTGAACTCCTGACCTCAGGTAATCCACCTGCCTCGGCCTCCCAAAGTGCTGGGATTACAGGCGTGAGCCACCGTACCCAGCCAGTATCTCCAAAGTTTTAATTTGTATGTAACTTATGATGAATCAAGTTGAGCATCTTTCATATATTTAAGGCCACTCTGTATTTATTTATTTATTTTTATTTTTTGAGATGGAGTCTCACTCACTGCAACCTTCACCTCACAGGTCCAGGCAATTTTCCAGCTTCAGCCTTCCGAGTAGCTGGATTTACAGGCACGTGCCACCATGCCTGGCTAATTTTTGTATTTTTAGTAGAGATGGGGTTTCACCATGTTGGCCAGGCTGGTCTTGAACTTCTGACCTCAGT
The DNA here is from genome assembly GCF_009764315.1 of Trachypithecus francoisi. Classification (NCBI taxonomy): domain Eukaryota; kingdom Metazoa; phylum Chordata; class Mammalia; order Primates; family Cercopithecidae; genus Trachypithecus; species Trachypithecus francoisi. Next base: position 92,434,661 of record NW_022681473.1, read on the forward strand.
GATCCACCTGCCTCGGCCTCCCAAAGTGCTGGGGTTACAGGCGTGAGCCACCACGCCCGGACACCAGTCTGTATTTCTTTTACTCAGAATTGTCCCTTCAGGTCTTTTTCTCATTTTACTGTTGGGTTGTTAGATTTTTCTCGAATTTAAAGGAGTTCTTTATAAGAGATTAGAAGTTGTAGAAAAGTTTGCCAGCTTATCACTAGTGTTTTGACTTTGCTTGGGATATTATGTTGATGGAAATCTTTTTAATGGTTGCGCTTATCAGTCCTTTTAAACTTTACTTAGGAGAAAATCTCTCAATCTGCTCCAGACCTCTAGACCCTAAGAAACATGATGTGGTGTTGGGATCTTGTGTTTTTGTGGGATTTATCTTCCCTCCTGGAATGCAGGTGAGTGTCTTACTAAGCCATCTTGGTCATCTGCTATGTCCTGCAGTTGTGAATCTTTAAATCACCAACAGGGTGATTCAAGTCAGGCCTCTGTTCACCATATGCTAGAGACTTTCTTGTTTTTTAATTATTATACAGATCAGGCAGAACCTGCATCAGCTGCCCTATAATCTGTTCATAGGGGACCCATAATCAATTAGCTACTGCCAGGTGATGAGATCAGACCATTCTGAAAACTCCCCCGACCATGCTGCCTGTTTTTCTAAGAACATCCACCATGCCTTTGCCTAACCTCCGCCACCCTGGATCATGGTTTTTCTCCCCATAGAAATCAGGAAGCTCATTTCAATGTAGACATTTTCTGATGGCCAGGATAGCAATATTCAAAGATGCTGGTGCTTCCCTTTCCAATGTTTCTCAAAGTCTTGGTGCACACTGGCCGGGCATGGTGGTTCACGCCTGTAATCCCAACACTTTGGGAGGCTGAGGCAGGTGGATCACCTGAGGTCACGAGTTCAAGACCAGCCTGGCCAACATGTTGAAACCCCGTCTCTATTAAAAATACAAAAAAAAAATTAGCCAGGAGTGGTGGCGGGTGCCTGTAATCCCAGCTACTCGGGAGGCTGAGGCAGGAGAATTGTTTGAACCCGGGAGGTGGAGGTTACCGTGAGCCGAGATCGCACCATTGCACCCCAGACTGGGTGACAAGAGCAAGACTCCATCTTAAAAAAAAAAAAAAAGTATTGGTAACACTGTCTTCGAGTTCTTTAAGGGACATATTTAGGTGAGGAGTGAGCAGTTCATCCATTAAAAATCCACTCCAGCATTCCTATTTTCCTAAGCCTTTGAATTACTTCCTTTGTGTTATACTAAGGAATTTCTGGCACCTCAACTTCAGTTAGCATGGGTAAGCTAGGGCAGACCACAAAGGCAACCAAGGTTTGTGCATTGGTGAGAATGACAGCTCAGACTTAGCTAAGTCTCACTTGACTTTACAATTGCTTCAAAACCTTCACGCATGATTAAGAATACATGTTGGTGTGAGTAAATGAGGGTCTCAGGATCTCCTTTTTTAAATTATTTATTTATTATTATTATTTTTTGAGATGAAGTCTCACTCTGTTGCCCAGGCTGGAGTACAGTGGCACATTCTCGGCTCACTGCAACCTCTGACCCCTGGGTTCAAGCGATTCTCCTGCCTCAGCCTCTCGAGTAGCTGGGATTACAGGCACCCGCCACCATGCCCGGATAATTTTCTTTTTTTTTTTTTTTTTTTTGAGACAGAGTCTCGCTCTGTCTCCCAGGCTGAACTGCAGTGGCCAGATCTCAGCTCACTGCAAGCTCCGCCTCCTGGGTTTATGCCATTCTCCTGCCTCAGCCTCCCGAGTAGCTGGGACTACAGGCGCCCGCCACCTCGCCCGGCTAGTTTTTTGTATTTTTTTAGTAGAGACGGGGTTTCACCGTGTTAGCCAGGATGGTCTCGATCTCCTGACCTCGTGATCCGCCCGTCTCGGCCTCCCAAAGTGCTGGGATTACAGGCTTGAGCCACCGCGCCCGGCCCATATTTTTTTAAGTAGAGATGGGGTTTCACCATGTTGGCCAGGCTGGTCTCCAACTTCCGACCTCAAATGATCCACCCGCCTTAGCGTCCCAAAGTGCTGGGATTATAGGCATGAGCCACTGTGCCCGGCTGGGATCCCCCACTTTATTTTTTTGGAGTTAAGAGTCTCGCTCTGTCACCCAGGCTGGAATGCAGTGGCATGATCTTGGCTCACTGCAACCTCTGCCCTCCTGGGTTCAAGCGGTACTCCTGCCTCAGCCTCTGGAGTATCTGGGATTACAGACTTGAGCCATCCTGCCTGGCAGGATCCCCATCATTAATTACAGAGGTGTACCCTCAGGTGGTGATCTCAACAGCCCTCCCAGAGTGATGAATTCATCAGGTAAATGGAGTTGAGAAACATGACTGCCTTTGACACCACTTTAGGCTGACCATTATTCAAGGGTCCCACCTATTTCCAGAAAATAAAAAAGAAAACTTCTTGTCTCACTGCAGGGACATAATCAGGTTCCTGCTGTTTTTATGCCTTTCTGCATCCTCAGACCTGCTTGAGGCTTTGTCGTTGCAGGTCTGGGCAATAGCTTGCCACAGTGGGCCAGCTGTTTTGTTGTGGTGGTGGTGGTTGTTTTGAGACACAGTCTCACTCTGTCGCCCAGGCTGGAGTGCGGTGGCGCCACCTGGGCTCACTGCAGCCTCCAGCTCCCAGGTTCAAATAATTCTCGTGTCTTAGCCTCCAAAATAGCTGAGATTCCAGGTCTGTGCCACCATGCCTGGCTAATTTTTGTATTTTCAGTAGAGACAGGTTTTTGCCATGTTGGCCAGGCTGGTCTCGAACTCCTGACCTCAAGTGGTCCACCCACCTCAGCCTCCCAAAGTGCTGGGATTGCAGATGTGAATCACCACGCCTGGCCAATGGGCCAGCTTTTAAAAGAGAAATGGAGCATACAATGAGAATTGCTCCCAGCCATTCGATCTAGCCTAGTGATTTCAGAATCTCTGATAATTTCATTCACATTGATGATTTCAGCCTAAAGTTTTCATCTTTCCTACTTAATCTGGCACCCTCAGAATAAACCTTAGGTAGTCTATTTTTTTCTCCTAATATAAAGTAGCAAAAACTCTCCCCTTAGTCTGACTTTGTAATTGCCTCATTAGTCCCATCTAGGCTCTCCTCAATCTAGTTCAGCTGACACCCAACATTATCCATCACACGTGCCCAAACTCACGCTACAGAGTGAGTCCGTTGGGCAGACACACACAGCCACTTGCACCTCTAACATCATCATTCTTGGACAGGGACATGAAATGTCTGTTCCTGCTTCCTCTGGGAAGTGGCTGTAGGAGCGAGGCTGCCTGTGCCAAAACAGAGTCAGTATGGTTTCTGCTTGTTTGAATCACTTGCTTCCAGTTCAATTAGAGGTTCATCTGATGAATGGAAACTTCATGTCAATGTCTTCATTCCAGATTGCAAAGTAGTTTGGGAAAGCAAATACCCAGCATTTTCAGCTTCTGTAGTGGAGGTGTGAGTCTCTCCAAATACAGGAAGCAATGTTTAAAAGCTGAGAAACCAAAAAGAATGACAAATGGCCTCTTAGGGTCATATAACTTGACACTCACCAAAAGAGTAAATTTATCTCTCAAACTCCTCATCATTAAAAAGGGGGCATTTGGCCGGGCGCGGTGGCTCAAGCCTGTAATCCCAGCACTTTGGGAGGCCGAGACGGGCGGATCACGAGGTCAGGAGATCGAGACCATCCTGGCTAACACGGTGAAACCCCGTCTCTACTAAAAATACAAAAACTAGCCGGGCGAGGTGGCGGGCACCTGTAGTCCCAGCTACTCAGGAGGCTGAGGCAGGAGAATGGCATAAACCCGGGAGGCGGAGCTTGCAGTGAGCTGAGATCTGGCCACTGCACTCCAGTCCGGGCGACAGAGCGAGACTCTGCCTCAAAAAAAAAAAAATAAATAAATAAATAAAAATAAAAATAAAAATAAAAAGGGGGCATTCAAGATCTTTATATTGGGCTGGGAATGGTGGCTCATACCTGTAATCCCAGCACTTTGGGAGGCCAAGGCAGGTGGATCACTTGAGGTCAGGAGATTGAGACCAGCCTGGCCAACATGGTGAAACCCCATCTCTTTGGGAGGTGAGATAGATGGATCACTTGAGGTCAGGAGTTTGAGACCAGCCTGACCAACATGGTGAAAACCCGTCTCTACTAAAAAAACAAAAATTAGTTGGGTGTGGTGGCACGAACCTGTAATACCAGCTACTCGGGAGGCTGAGGCAGGAGAATTGCTTGAACCCACGATGCGGAGGTTGCAGTGAACTGAGATTAGGCCACTGCGCTCCAGCCTGGGGGACAGGGTGAGACTCCTTCTCAAAACAACAATGAAAAAAAGATATAGGCTCATGCCTATAATCCCAACACCTTTGGGAGACTGAGGTGGGCAGATCACCAGAGGCCAGGAGTTCAAGACCAGCCCGGACAACATGGCGAAACCCCGTCTCTACTAAAAATACAAAAATTAGCTGGGGGTGATGGTGCATGCCTGTAGTCCCAGGTGCTTGGGAGGCTGAGACACAAGAAATCACTTGAATCCAGGAGGTGGAGGTTGCAGTGAGCCAAGATCATACCATTGCACTGTAGCCTGGGTGACAGAGCAAGACTACTGTCTCCAAAAAAAAAAAAAGGAGGAAAAAAAAATGAGAATTATAATATCTTGTTTTGTCCTTGTACTCTACTGATATGCTAAACCTATTGTATTTTCAAGTATTAGATTTTATACATATTAAATCCAAAAGTATATGTCTTAATATTAAAAATGTTTGAAAAATAGTAGAGTCATCAAAGAGAATAATAAAAACAGCGTCTTAAAAAAAGTTTGATTCTTAATATTTGTTGGTACAATATACTAAACCCTCCTGGGTTTGTTTTGTTTTGCTTTAAATAGAACTAATGATGGTCCCATCTCTTCGCAGGAAACTGGGTTCAGTGAGGGGCCGCTGCAGCCACACACAGTCCTTAAGTGGCAGTCCATTTCTAACTCAGAGCCTCCAGCCATCACACTAATCCTGGCAATATGAGAGCAAGAGAGCCAGATCAAAGCCCATTTAGAGAAAAAAAGAAAATAATTCCAAACTACTCCTTTGATGTCCCATTAGGCCATTAATATACATCACATCTGTTTAATTTAAAACTTCTGCCCAGTGCTGGTATGAGTTAATTGCACACCTCTCAAGAACCAGCATTAAGTTACTGTGTGCTTGAATGGGAAACATGATTTGTGTGGTAGTTAATAATGGGGTTTAGAGTCAAGTCCATAGTCATACATTCTCTATTCTCTCCACCAGCCTGACTGCATGCTCCTCATAAATAACATTTTCAGTGGATGAGGGAACTGTAAATCTGTCCAGAGGTGGGACACCCTGTTCTGGTCTCTTCCTGGACACTGCCTTTTAATTCCCTAGAGGATAATGAGACGTTGGAAAGTAAGTATCTTCTCTCTCAGTGGCCTATAGACGTTTCTGTCCTGCCTTATTCTGTGTTATGGAAGAGAGGGGAGCTTGTTAGGTTTTTGACAATATCTCTAACATACAACCATCATTTAGAGTATCATTTCTATTCATATTCCAGGCATTTTAGAGCACGGTCCTGTTTTTTGATTACAGAATGTTTTATTTTAGAGGTTTTATCAAGTGTTGTGTAAAAACTGGAGGAGCTGAAATAATGGGGAAAAAAGTAAAGAAGACACAAAGCTTTACAATTATATAAAATAAGCTGGGTGCAGTGGCTCACGCCTGTAATCCCAGCCCTTGGGGAGGCTGAGGCAGGTGGATCACTTGAGGTCAGGAGTTCGAGACCAGCCTAGCCAACATGGGAAAACCCCGTCTCTACTAAAAACACAAATATTATCTAGGTGTGGTGGTGTGTGCCTGTAGTCCCAGCTACTCCGGAGGCTGAGGCAGGAGAATCACTTGAACCTGGGAGGTGGAGGTTGCAGTGAGTCAAGATCATACCACTGTACTCCAGCCTGGGCAACAGAGCGAGACTCTGTCTTAAGAAAAAAAAAAAAAAAGTATTTAAAATAGCATCATCAACTATGTTTAACTTTAGCCAGTGTGGGAAATGCCATATCAGCATTAGCAGATTTTAACAGAAAACGGCTCCTGCCTTTGCCTCTTGTCTTTACAGTACAGCAGGAGAAGTAGGTCTGTATTCATGGAAAGAAACTGGAAGAAGTAACTGCAGGTGCTAGAGAGGGAATGGAGCCATCTGAACAGGTGAGTCAGCGGTACGGGTGCAGGATGGGAGAGACCAGTGTGCATGTGTGTCCATGGATTAGCAACCTCAGAAAAGGGACATGCAATATGAGAAAACCAGCATGGTCTAAAACCATGGGCCTTGTGAACAATACTTAGGTATGCCTAGACAAACTTTTTTTTTTTTTTTTTTTTTTAGGCGGAGTCTCGCTCTGTCGCCCGGGCTGGAATGCAGTGGCCGGATCTCAGCTCACTGCAAGCTCCGCCTCCCGGGTTTACACCATTCTCCTGCCTCAGCCTCCCGAGTAGCTGGGACTACAGGCGCCCGCCCCCTCGCCCGGCTGTTTTTTGTATTTTTTAGTAGAGACAGGGTTTCACAGTATTAGCCAGGATGGTCTCGATCTCCTGACCTCATGATCCGCCTGTCTCGGCCTCCCAAAGTGCTGGGATTACAGGCTTGAGCCACCGCGCCCGGCTGACAAACTTTTTTTAAAAGAAAGAAAAAGTTCATAAGGGTTTAGCCCTCTTCTTGCAGTACCGAAGTGCAGCCTAGGAAGAAAGGCAACCTCTAAAAGGGAATGTAGGCCGGGCGCAGTGGCTCACGCCTGTCCTCCCAGCACTTTGAGAGGCCGAGGTGGGCAAATCACTTTAGGAGTTCGAGACCAGCCTGGCCAACACGGCGAAACCCCATCTCTACTGAAAATACAACAATTAGCCAGGTGTGGTGGTGTGCACCTGTAGTCCCTGCTACTCGGGAGGCTGAGGCACGAGAATAGCTTGAACCTGGGAGGTGGAAGTTGCAGTGAGCTGAGAGGGCGCCACCGCACTCCAGCCTGGGTGACAGAGTGAGACTCTGTCTCAGAAAAAAAAAAAAAAAAAGTGAAGGTAAGAAAGCCTTAGTTGTGCCTGTTTTTGAGTTAGCCTACCTAGGAGACAGATGGTGGGTGGAGGGAAGAACCAGAATGATAAAGACCACAACACAAGTCAGGTTAGTTAGTTTTCCTCAAGGTCAGTGAGCTCTGACTAATGTCAACATATTAGGTTACAGAATATCTTAAACTTCTGCCAAACAATCCTGAATAAAAGAAAATGAATATATATCCTGAGGGTGAGAGGGCTGTTGGAGAGATGATGCTGACACTGCAAACAAAAACTTCTTTAGAATTTCCTGTTTGATCTTAAAAATTCATACAAATGTTGCATTCTGTTTGGTTTTTAATATAAAATATTTTAGGCTAACCACCATTCAGCAAAATTGATCCTCCAAAAAAACTGCATCCCTATTAGTCTATGATTTTGCAAAGTCTATAGGCCATTGCTATGGGAATCTCTGAGGCGGTTGTACTGTCTGTCATTTGAGAAGCACATGAGCAGCAATTAGCTCATTTCCAAATGTTGTATATGAAAATATTGTGACTTTCGTAAAGTGTATTCAATCATTTAGCCAAATATTTTAATAACCTGAAGAATCCCAGGGAATATAAAGTTAAACTTTGGCTTGTTCTGTTCTCAGTTGAGCAGATGAAGCTTTGCATCACTCCTTTCCTGCAGGAGATGCTTAGTTAAATCAGAGGCATTGCTCATTCTAAAAATTTGATCCAAATCTAGACTTAGTGTTAAATGACACCATATGTTTCCTCTGGTTAAATAAGGTCAATAAATCATGTTCCTTTTTGTTTCAGAAAACTGAGATATTTTAGTCTATTCATGTTGAAAGAACACTAACTGTGAATTTAAAAAACATGAAGGGGTTGTGTGGCCCTAAAAAACGTGGAGGGGGAGTGCGGCCCTAAGTCTGCACTTGGCCTGATCGTCTTATCTTCAGAATTCTGGGGTATATGAGGTATTAGATAAAGATACAAGTCTGCTTTAAAAATATATACATCTTATTTTATTTTTTAGAGATAGGGGCTCCGCCGGGCACGGTGGCTTACGCCTGTAATCCCAGCACTTTGGGAGGCCGAGTCGGGTGGATCACAAGGTCAGGAGATTGAGACCATCCTGGCTAACACGGTGAAACCCCGTCTCTACTAAAAAATACAAAAAATTAGCCAGGCATGGTGGTGGCTACCTGTAGTCCCAGCTACTCAGGAGGCTGAGGCAGGAGAATGGCGTGAACCCGGAAGGCGGAGCTTGCAGTGAGACGAGATCGTGCCACTGTACTCCAGCCTGGGCAACAGAGTGAGACTCCATCTCAAAAAAAAAAAAAAAAAAAAAAGATAGGGGTTCCCTGTGTTGCCCCAACTGGTCTCGAACTCCTGGGCTCAAGGGATCCTCCCACCTTAGCCTCCCAAAATGCTGGGACTACAGGTGTGAGCCACTGTGTCCTACCACAAGTATGCTTTTCTTTTCTTTCTTTCTTTTTCTTTTTTAACTTCTTATTTAAGAAAAAAAAAAAAAGAGAGAGAGACAGACGGGAGATCTCACTTTGTTGCCCAGGCTGGTCCCAAACTCCTGGGCTCAAGCAATCCACCCACCTCAGCCTCCCAAAGTGCTGGGATTACAGTTGTGAGTCACCATGTCCACCTTGCTTTTCTTATGGCCTAAAGTAAGTAAAATAAAATGCTTTGAGAAATGATGGCATTGTTAAATAAACATAACAAGAAAAGACAATACTCACTTGAATATACAAGTTAAAATTTAAAAACCATCAGTAACCAAATTAACATCAGAGTTAAGCACAAATTCCTTCCTTCAAAAAATGAAAAATCATACTCAGGCCTTTTTGATCATTAAAACGATCCCAAAGGCCCTTATACTACCCAATAATTATTTTGCATGAAAATATGCGGAGGAGGAGGAGATTAATAAACAATCTCTTAATTGAATATAAACAATTTAACAGTTCCAGAATTCCCCAAGTAAATTTTATCTACATATGTGTGGGTTAAATGTGGGGGAAAAGGGATGGTAGATGCAAAATGCAGTTATTTGCTTCAAAAATCTATCTGCGTGAGTAGCTCCAACGTATAAAAGATCAAATGAAGAAAGTTTTAACTGCTTGTTTCCAGTGCTTCCGACTTATCTGGATGGATCTTCCCTTCTGACTCATTTTGGAACAGTCCTCTATAAGTCAAGGAGACAGTTTACAAGCTGGGGAGGTTTCCCTTCATAATGGCTAAGGGAACTTATTCTCTCCACAACCATGGTTCAAATGTGTCAGGTACTGACATAAGGATAGAATGTCTCTCACCTAAGGAATTCATAATCTCATGGAGGAGACGGACAAATAAACAGGTAAGTTTAAAGATGTCAAGTTCCCTGTCAAGATAGAAAAGTATAGGGTGTCTTGGAGCACAGAAGAGGGTGTCCAGAAAGGCAAATGCAGATCAGACACAGAAGCAAGGTGTTGGGGTCCAAAATGCCCTGGTGGATGTCCTGGTCGGATCTCCAGAGTCCTACAGAGGACTTGCTCTACACAGGGCGGGTCAGTTTCAGCCCATGGGAATGAAAGAGGGGGGAAAACATGGAGAGCAGCTTCCAGCGCAGGGGGAGGAAAACATTCCCCAAGGAAACACTAGATTCCTGAAATATGTCCAGCCCTTGTGGAAAAGATGTAGTTCGGGCTGCAATTCAAGTAAACTTCGGAGAAGCTTCAAAAGCTCCGACTTGGCAATACAACTCAAAGGGCTCTTCCAAGCTCTTCCTATTCAACTGCAACTTCTAAGGCAAAGTCGTTGTTTACAGCCTGGCGGAGTTGGAAGAGTCTCCAAAAACACAACTTGCCGTGACAGTTGGAGTTTATAACCACCCTAGGACTTTAATGAGAGGCAAGTCTGAGAAGCTTCCAGCACCACGGCCTGACTGGCTTCTGCGGGGCTGCGGGGAACCCTGGGTCCCAAATTTGGGACGACCCTTCTGCAGTGAACACCTCCTCCACATTCTCGTTTGCTACGCCTCTAGGCCACCTGGAGCTGAAGTTTCGCTGTTTTCCATGGCATTTCCGGAATGCCAGGGCATGCCCTGTCAATCCTGCACGCCCCGCGGCCTCGCTGCTTTCTCCACCCGGGCAGCGCTCGGAGTAGGCGGGGCATGCGGGTGGGGCGGGGCTCCAGCCAGGGTGGGTGGGGCCTCTGCACCAACACCTGCCTGTACTTGGGCCCGGAGCTTGGATCTCTGCTCAGCGAGCTCTGGCAGCCCCAGGCATCTCCGGTAGTCAGGAGGCAGCGCCGCTCGGCTGCTGCAGAGGGCATTGCCCGACTTAGCGACAATTTTGTACTACCTCCTGTATATACCTTCCTCAAGTGACTGGACTCTCGAGATTCAGTTTCCTTATTCACAAAACGGGGTTGATGATCGTTACATTTCACAGTTGTTTGAGGATTAAAAGAATGATGTATCTGTATTGTTTATGTGCCAAGCTCTGACAGGTATTCATTAGTGCTCGTTTCTTTCCTTTTTCTTTCCAAATTCAGTCTGATTCAGCAAATAGCTACCGGGGGTCTACCTGTTTCCAGACACTGGGGATTTAATGGCAAAATAACCCCCAAGAAGCTTATTGTCTAGTGGAGAAGACCAACAGGTAAACGGGCAGTGGGAAGTGCTGTGAGGGTGGAATTGCTGGGTGTTGGACAGGTAGAGGGGGCTGTGGAGGAAGAGCACGTTACAGCTAGTTAGAGAGGTAGGATGAGAGCAAGGACAGGGAGAAGCTGAAAGTTTCACCTCTGGAAAGCTTCACCTCTGGAAAGCAGGGAAAGCTTCACCTCTGGAAAGGTGAAGCTGGATCATGGGGCCAGATCATGAAAGAATTCCTAAATTATAAATTCTAGTGGCCACAGATTTTTATCTTGAAGCAGAGAGGAAACATTGAAGTATCTTAAGCAAGAGAATATGATGTGATTTGGATTTTAGAAAGATTCCTTTGGGTAGAGATCACATCGATGCAAGGCACAGTTTAGCTCCTAAGCTCATTATTAGCAGCTTCATTTGAGAGTCACACAAAGAATTCCCCTAGAGTCTAAAGTATTTGGAATTTTTCAGGTCAGGCCATGTAATTCTGAATTTTCAAAAATGACTAGAAGGATCGGTTAGTTCTTTATAACTGAAATTGAGTTGGGTTTTAATATCCCTCCTGTAAACCAGGCTTGATTTCAAACCAAATTTTATTATTCAGTTGGAAAAATAAAACGTTTATACCTACATTAATCAACTGCCGCTTTGTAAACTTGCGTTCTCACTCGCCTCCACGTGCCTAGCTTCTGGGATCAAGAAGCCAGGAGGCAGTTAAAAGTGTTATCAGACTTGCATTAAGACCAGCCCCTCCTTGAAGATGTTCTGGAGGCAGAGCTTAATCAGGTGGAGCTGGGCAGGGCTGAGGCTTCAGGCTCAGGCTTGCAGGCTGGTTTGGGGGATTAAAAGCCTAAACAAGTTAGTTGGGTTGTTCCTCTCCCATCATTTCCTGTTAGGTGATATGTGAGCTGGTTATGTTTTTATTTTAATGATTCACCCCTAAACATTGCTTTTGAAACAGCAGTTTGCAGGATTAGCGAATAACCGTGCTGTCATCCCTATTTAAACCCAGTGAACAGTGATTTAATCTCAGATGTGCTCAGTGCAGGCTTCAGGTTCTCTCTGTCTAGCCCTATCATTGCATGGGATGGGTGACTGAGCTGGTGTGGGGATGAGTTAATTGGCTCCTCCTCAGAGTTCCTCCAGGTGGGCAAGTTGAAAAGAGTGAATCTTGTCAGCACCAAGTCCTTTCTTTTGTGTGGTTATATGAGGCAGAATGTAGGTCTGAAATTTTGCCGTGAGTTGCTCCTAATTTGTTCAGTGATCTGGAATTGCTCTTTCCATTCTTTGAGGCTTAGTTATAAAACAAGAGTTTGATAAAATGCTGGAAGTTTCCTTCCAGCTCTGGGAGCCTCCTGGTCATCAGAGTAGTTAATATCAAATCCCTACATTTAAAGGCATAGCATGAAACTATAAAGAATTATCCTCAAACACTCCTCTGGGTCTACATCTTTGCCTGGCAAGCAGTTTCTTTGTCATTGCAAATTGATTTCTAAATGAAATTGCAAATCTTGTCAAATATACAGGATTACATTAAGCTGATGAAAGTGATAATGGAGATAGCAAGTTCTTTGCACAAACAGGAATCTTGCTAGGGAAATTACCTAAAAGCTGAAGGAAAAAAATCAACAAGAATGATGACAAGGTAAGTACTTCCAAAGAGAATGATTAGATTAGCAAAGGATTAATAGAGACATTTGGAAAAAAATTGACAAAGCCTATTTACATTTTTATAAAAATGATAAGTCAAACATAGTGAAAAATACCTGAAAAGGGATGTCAATAAAATAGTAAATACTTGATTTATTGGAATTATAAATATATACTTGTTTCATAATTTCATTGTTTTTCAAAATGAAATCCAAACTTTTTTCTATGAAATTTTGGTTTCCCTTTAGTGTCCATTTTAAATGGCTTTTTGGGATATCACTATTTCCTGCATTTATTAATCTTCAATCTTGTTTCAAAAGGGATTTAAGAGGTCTAACATTCTGTGTTGAATACCAGTATATTCTAAACTCTGTTGCCAAAGAAAGCCATTTTTTAATACCTCTCATGGTTCTAATTTAAAAAATATGTTTTGCTTATTAATTGGCATTTTTTTTCTTCTTCTTTGGACATGGAGTTTCGCTCTTGTCACCCAGACTGTAGTGCAATGGTGCGATCTTGGCTCCGCCTCCTGAGTTCAAACGATTCTCCTCCTTCAGCCTCCTGAGTAGCTGGGATTACAGGCACCTGCCACCATGCCTGGCTAACTTTTGTATTTTTAGTAGAGACGTGGTTTCGCCATGTTGGTCAGGCTGGTCTCAAACTCCTGACCTCAGGTGATCCACCCTCCTTGGCCTCCCAAAGTGCTGGGATTACAGGCGTGATCCACCACGCCTGGCCGCCAGCAAATTTTTTTCTTTCATCTATCTTTTTTTGTCTAGATATATTTCCTATTTTCCTTTATCAGTGACTCACAGACGTATCTTTCACAGTAATGATGAAACTAGCATATTTAGGCCTGGTATGGTGGCCAGTGCCTGTAATCCCAGCTACTTGGGTGTTTTCAAACCAACATTTTCCCAATGACCCCAGCCAGAACTCTGAAGTTATCCTTGACTCTTATCTCTACCTTGTCCCTTCCATCCAATCATTGTTTCTATATGTATTTATTAAGGCTCCAGTAAGTGCCAATCACTGTTTCTGTATGTGGAAGGATAGAAGGGTGAATCAGACAAAGTCTTCACCCTAACACAACTCACATTCTCTCTCATTCTAGTGAGGGACACAGTCAACCTACAAACAAGTGTAGATTTTATTGTCCGATATTGGTAAGTGCTATACAGAAAATAAATAAAGATAAAGAGATGAAGTGTGGGGGGCTATTTTAGGAAACCTGACCATATCTGTTAATTTAATCTCCTAAAAGCCTGCATACCACGTCTTCCCATTCCACTGACATTATTAAGGCACTTCATCATCCTCTGTCTGAATGGCTCTAACTATCTCACGCCCTTCACTACCTTGAGTCCTAGATCATTAGACCCATATCTGATCACGTTATAGCCCTGCTCAAAATACTTCAGTGGTTCTCTATCCCACAGAGTATAAAGCCTAAACATCTTTGCCCTCTTGGCTGGTAACATTTCTTCCTATTTCACTGAATGAATAGAAGCAATCAGAAGAGAATGTGCATATCCTCCTGATACCACAAGTACCCACCTTCCTGCTTTTTTTGCCCATATGCTCTGCTTTTCCTTGTGCTTTTAGGCATGCACTGTTTACACTCCTAAAATCAACACCCCCACTTGTATTCTAGATCCCATCCCTTCAAATGCCTAAGGATGTCACTCTATCAGTTTCCACTTTCTCTTCTGCATGATCAAATTTCCTTTCTTTACAGGAACATTTCCATCGCAAACATCTTATTTCTAGCATTGTAAAATTCCTTGTTGATCCTCTTCTCCCTTGGTTACAGCCTGATTTCCCTTATTGCCAAGGCTCAATGTTCAGTCCTCTTGTCTCTTGTACACTTAGTCTCTTCCTGATATCGCCCACTCTCATGGCTCTAAACCCCGCTTGCCAGTATATACTAATATCTCCTTTTTCATCTTCAGCCTAAAACTCCCCCTTGAACTACAGACTTGTGTATCTAGCTGCTCAACAAAGCCTTGTCTTCTCTTCTTTACATCTCAGTAATGATAACGCCATCTTTCCTAGATTCTGAAGCCAAAAACCTTGGAGTTGATCTTGAAGTTCTTCATTTTACGTCCAGCCCTCACATTCAAGTATTTGCTCAAATGTCATCTTCTCAGTGAGTCCCTCCTGTCTGCTGTACTTTTTAAAATTTATTTTATTTTATTTTTATTTTTTTGACATGGAGTCTCGCTCTGTCGCTGAAGCTGGAGGGCAGTGGTGTGATCTTGGCTTACTGTAACCTCTGCCTCCCAGGTTCAAGCGATTCTCCTGCCTCAGCTTCCTGAGTAGCTGGGACTACAGGCACATGCCACTACACCTGGCTAATTTTTGTATTTTTAGTAGAGATGGGGGTTTCACCATGTTGGCCAGGCTGGTCTCGAACTCCTGACCTCATATGATCTGCCCACTTCGGCCTCCCAAAGTTCTGGGATTACAGGTGTGAGCCACCAAGCCCAGCCCTGTTTGCTGTATTTTAAATGGCAACTCTCTTCCTACAAGCACTGTCTGTCACCCTTCCCCGATTTATTCTTCTCCATAGCATTCCTTTCCATCTTCCATAAAGAGTGTCATGAATGTATGCCATTTCTCTGTGGATGAGACACTATGTTTGATTTAGTATCTTGGCTAGGGAGGAGGGAAGGGTAGTTTCAGGAACTTCCCTTAGGCTACCACGTTAGTGGATAGTTCTTACCTCACTGGCTAAGGATTCAGCGTGGGTTTCTGCTGAATACGTCTATTCTAGTAACACATTTAAGGGGTAGGGAAATGGACATTGGAATGTCCACTGGAATGCACAGCCATTCCATTTATGAATTAAGTTAAACTCCATTTATTATTTTATTGTCATATGCTTCACTCTACAAGGAGACTCATGATATTGCTTTGAGTCTCTGAGTATCAATTTCAAATCAGATTGGCATCCAGTGGTTCTTGAAATGCCCCTTCTCCAGTGTGCAGCTATTTGAGCACATGGCCACTGGTCTCTTGGGCTGGGAGAATCTTTACCATATAAACTTGCCATGGTGTTGCAGGGTCCTTCCTCTTGGAGACATACCCTCTCTTTTAGTTAGTGGGTTCCAAAGTTGAAAAACTGGCTCAAGGTTCAGAAATGGGGCCGGGCATGGTGGCTCACGTCTGTAATCCCAGCACTTTGGGAGGCTGAGGCAGGTGGATGACCTGAGGTCAGGAGTTCAAGACCAGCCTGGCCAACATGGTGAAACACTGTCTCTCCTAAAAATACAAAAATTAGCCAGGCATGGTGGCACACACCTGTAATCCCAGCTACTCAGGGGGCTGAGGCAGGAGAATCACTTGAACCTGGGAGGTGGAGGTTGCAGTGAATTGAGATCATACCACTGCACTCCAGCCTGGGAAACAGAGCGAGACTCCATCTTAGGAAGAAAAAAAAAAAAAGGTTCAGAAACTTGGAAAAGCATTATGACTTTTTAATTGAACTAACTGCTCTCAGCCTCCTGTTTATCCATCTTTGATTTCTTTGGATTGTATAGCTTGAGTTCCCCCTTGCTGGCTGCCTGTGTGGAGGCTGAGTTCTGTTAACCATCCCCATAACTCTTTAGGTCAGTCCATCCCTGGCTGCCCCTCGGATCATGCCATTTATTATGATAATTGCATAGACCCACCTTTTAATAGCTAAGCTCTTCCACCTGGCCTCTGCTTTAGGGTCCTAAAACCCTGTGGCTGTTAATGACCCCTATTCTGTAATGATGCCTCCTGATAGCAGCCCTGGCCTAGAGAGAAAAGCCCCTACTGAACTTATTGGTGATTGTCTTAGTCCATTTTTGCTGCTACAAAAAAATATCTGAGACTGGATAATTTATAAAAAACAGACATTTATTTCTCACAGTTCTGGAGGCTGGGAAGTCCAAGATCAAGGTGCCAACAGATTTGGTGTCTGGTGAGGCTGCATCCTCTAGAGGGGCAGAACGCTGTGACCTCACATGCCAGAACCGAAGAGCAACCTAAGGTAATGCTGTGTGTAGCCTCTTTCATAAAAGACTTAATCCCATTCACGAGGGAGGAGCCCTCATGGCCTCATCACCTCTTAAAGGCCTCACTGCTTAACACTATCACATTGGCAACACTAGAATTCTGGAGGGGACACATTCAAACCATGGCAGTGATACTGGCGCCACTCTCATCAGCACCTTCTCTGTTGCTTTGGAAACTGATATATCTATTGGGTAAATGGCCCTGCCATGGAACATAGTCCTCTGATGGTGTTTTGTGTGTGTGTGTGTGTGTTTTTGTTTTTTGTTTTTTGTTTTTTGTTTTTTTTGAGACAGAGTCTTGCCGTGTCACCCAGGCTGAAGCACAGTGGTGCAATCTCAGCTCACTGCAGCCTCTGCCTCCTGGGTTCAAGTGATTCTCGTGCCTCAGCCTTCTGAGTAGCTGGAACTACAGGTGCGCACCACCATACCTGGCTAATTTTTGTATTTTTGGTACAGACAGGGTTTCACCATCTTGGCCAGGCTGGTCTCAAACTCCTAGCCTCCAGTGATCTGCCTTCCTCTGCCTCCCAAAGTGCTGGAATTACAGGTATGAGCCACTGCACCAGGCCTCTCTTAGCCTTTTAATACCTTCTGCTTTCCAGCATGTCCACCTCACTTAGTGTGGCCTTCACTTTTCCCTGCTTCTAGGGGTCATCCTAGTAGCCTATCTGCGACACTTCTGGGGGTCTTTTCCAGGTGTTAAATGCTATATCCTGCTCTGAGTTGATAAACTCTCACTTTCCCTTATCCACTATCCTTTCCCTTATCCTTTCATGTTTCACTCTTCTTAGTCTAATTCCACGCATAGTCTCCTGGCTGCTGCCAGTACTTGCTGGCTGGGACCTGCAGCCTCTTTGTACCAGTTCCTCTCCTTCCTTATCAGACCCAGCATGACCCCATCTGGGTTATATTGTGACTTAACCTAGTTATTAGCCTTGGGGCCAGCAGGTTCTGTGGGGACGTATCTTGTGGTGGGACAGGGTATTTTGCAGTATGTAAAAATCCCTAACTATTAATTGCCATATGATTGAGCCAAGATCTATCTTGCAGAGAAAACTGAAGTTTTAAACTATAAACAGTGTATATAATTAAAGTTCCCTGTCCTGAGACTGTTTTGTGCACTGATGACATTTTTTTCCTGTTTTAAACCTAAAGGCAATGGAAGACTTTTCTTTCAAGTGGTTACCTCTGCTTTTACCTGTTTCTACCTGATTTTCATTTCCCATATCATCATCCATTTGTTCTCACAATACGAATGTTGCATGTATGAATGTTTCCTGTCATCATATACTTTTTATTATTTACGAGAAATGGATAGCTTGTGGACTTACTGGCAGGCAAGGAAAACATTGTGAAAGTTGATCTCTGTTGCTACTAACTAGCAATTTGGTAGTAATCACTTAATAGGAGTGGAAAAGTACAAATTGTATTTGATGCAGAAAAGTGGTAATTTCTTCACATACACAACATCACTTGTTTGTCCTTATTGTGAAGTTAACTGAGACTGGCACCCACATTGCTTTAAGCCCTGGCTCACCATACCACATCCCTCAGTACAGCCAGTTTCAAACTACAAATGGGCTACGTTCCAAAAACGTGGTTGAAAATCAGTTTAAGACTCAAATCACTTTTTCCATGGAAACAATGTAATAAGTAAAAGTCCAGTCAACTGGCTGGTTCCCCAAAGTCTATTTAGCACACAACATGGCTGAAATTGAGCTGGTGGGAGTAGTATTCTACATGGCCTCCTCCTCTGCCTGCACCTCTAATCCCATCTGCCCTCCACGCAGACGCCGCCAGTGATCTTTCTAAAGTATAAGCCTCATCATATGACTCAGTGCTTAAAACGTATCCCAGAACCCTACATCAAATCAGTTCTCAATTCTATGCCCTAAACACTTCTCTAATCTTAATGCTTTTCTCCATTCCCATTGCTGTCATCTTAACACAGGCCATGATCTATTCTTACCTAGACTATGAGAATAGTCTCCTAACAGTTCTCCCTCTGTCTAATCACATCATCTTCCAATGTGTCCATCATGCTGCTGCCAAACTCTGGAACTTCTCAGGAATGACCTCTCAGTCCAGTCACAACCCACTTTAGAGCCTCATTTGCTTCTACACCAACTCACATACTTTGGCAGATTGTATTTTCTTTACTTGGTATTTCTTGAGAAATTCCTGATCAAAGCCACGTGTCAGCTTCTCTGGGAAGTCTTTCCCTACAGCCAGAAAGAGGAAGTCACTCATTCCTGGCTGCTTCCACGGCACTCTCAATATTGCCCACCATGTGCTAGGTGCGATGGATAATCAATGGGAATATCAAGGTGACAAATTCCCACCCCCTGCTCTTAAGGAGCTCACCATAGACAGAAAAAGAAATCACTAATTAGAAACCACTGTGAGGGCTGGGCGAGGTGGCTCACACCTGTAATCCTGGCACTTTGGGAGGTTGAGGCAGGCAGATCACTTGAGGTCAAGAGTTTAAGACCAGCCTGGCCAACATGGCGAAACCCTGTGTCTACTAAAAATATAAAAAGTTAGCAGGGCATGGTGGTGGGTGCCTGTAATCTCAGCTACTCTGGAGGCTGAGGCAGGAGAAGCGCTTGAAGCACTGGGAGGCGGAGGTTGCAGTGAGCCAAGATCGCGCCACTGCACTCCAGCCTGGGTGACAGAGTGAGACTCTGTCTAAAAAAAAAAAAAGAAAAGAAAAGAAAAAGAAAAAGAAACCATCGTGAGAAATATGTTACATAGGCGTGTCTTGAGTGTGGCAGACCCAAGGACTTTTACTTACCTAAGGGACCTGGCAGTCATTAAAGAGGTGGTGGTGATTTGAGTTGATATGTGAAAGATGACTAGAGCTTCATGGAGAATTCCAAGGGAAAGGGCCTTATAAGTAGAGAGATGAGTAGTCAGCTCTCCACATCCATGGGTTCTGTGTCTGTGGATTCAACCACCTGCATATGGAAAATATTTGGGGAGAAAAATCGTATCTGTACTGAACATGTACAGACTTTTTTCTCTTTCTTTCTTTCTTTCTTTCTTTCCTTTCTTTTCTTTCTTTCTTTCTTTCTTTCTTTCTTTCTTTCTTTCTTCTCTCTCTCTCTCTCTCTCTTTCTTTCCTTCTTTCTTCCTTTTTTTTTTTTTTTTTTGACAGAGCCTTGCTCTGTTGCCCAGGCTGGAGTGCAGTTCGCCTCCTGGGTTCAGGCAATTCTCTTGCCTCAGCCTCCTGAGTAGTTGGGATTATAGGCATGTGCTACCACGCCTGGCTAATTTTTGTATTTTTTTTTTCTTTTTTTCTGAGGCGGAGTCTCGCTCTGTCACCCAGGCTGGAGTGCAGTGGCATGATCCCTGCTCACTGCAACCTCTGCCTCCCGGGTTCACGCTATTCTCCTGCCTCAGCCTCCCGAGTAGCTGGGACTACAGGCGCCCGCCACCTTGCCCGGCTAGTTTTTTTGTATTTTTTTAGTAGAGACGGGGTTTTACCATGTTAGCCAGGATGGTCTCGATCTCCTGACCTCATGATCCGCCCATCTCAGCCTCCCAAAGTGCTGGGATTACAAGCGTGAGCCACCACGCCCAGACTAATTTTTGTATTTTTAGTAGAGACGGGGTTTCACCATGTTGGCCAGGCTGGTCTTGAACTCTTGACCTCAGGTCATCCACCCGCCTCAGCCTCCCAAAGTGTTGGGTTTACTGGCGTAAACCACTGTGCCTGGACTTTTCATTATTTTTTAAACAATAGTATAGCAGCAACTTATATAGTATTTAGATTGTAGTATGTATTATAAGTAATCTAGAAATGGTTTAAAGTATACAAGAGAGACCAGGCATAGTGGCTCACACCTGTAATCTCAGCACTTTGGGAGGCTGAGGCAAGCAGTCATGGTGATGCACATCTGTAGTCACAGCTACTTGGAAGGCGGAGGCATAAGAATCACTTGAACCCAGAAGCAGAGGTTGCAGTGAGCCGAGATCATGCCTGCATGACAGTGTGAGACCCTGTCTCAGAAACAAACAAACAAAAGTGTACAAGAGGATGTATGTAAGTTATATGCAAATATTACACCATTTTATATCAGGGATTTGAGCATCCTTGGATTTTGGTATCTGCGGAGTGTCCTGAAACCCCGACGGATACCAAGAGACAACTGTATTTGCAGGATAAGGTGTGTATGATAAAAGCAGTGGAAACCAGGCAAAGCAGATCATTAAAGGCCTTACCAGCCAAGGTATGAAGTTTCCATTTTATTTTATACAAATGTCTATTATAGAGTTAAGGATTCCAGGTCATTCCATCTTCATATCACCTCTGGTATCTAACATCATGCCTGGAACACAGTAGGCCTTCACTTTACACTCTAAACTGATTTAAAATGGTTTTTGTCATCTCTAAGTGATAAAATTTGGGAAAATAGAGTTAAAACTAAAGTTAAACTAATAAATTTTCAATCAAATTTCTTATTTCCATATGTTTGCTTTCATTATTTTAATACCCAAACCAACCCAGATATACAAGAAAACAAACTATTAATTCTTCACTTTAATTTTATGTTTCTCCATGGTGCAAACATTTTAAAAATCAAGTTCATATACTTTTCCAATTTAAAAAAGTTTGTGTTTTGTTAATAATAAAAGAAGCCTAAATATCGAAGGTCAAAAATGATTTCCTCATTAACTTATATTCCCTCTGAGATTGATTGCACAGTAAATTAGTTAATTGCAAACCTTCTAACAATGTTTTACTCCATTATAGATTGCTTTGGAAAAACGAATTTGATTTTTCCCTCTTAAACAATGAGTGGTTTATTTTAAAGTAGGTGAAAGGTAATGTGAAGGAAAAAAAAAAATAACCCAGCTTCACAGATGTATAGTTTAAAGTTTGCCAAGTACTTAGCAAAGGGTTACACTAACTTCAAACGGTTGGAAAGTATAATGTAATGTGAGAACTCGAAGGTCTTGTTTCTCTTTCAGCTCCCGCTCTCACTCAGTCCCCTGCAAACCATCTGCATAAAGAGCAAAGTTTCAGAGATCACATCCCCTAGTGGAGAGCAAATGAACAAAAGCGGAGAGATGCGACAAATTGCACGTGCGCTGTTATATTTGCAAGCGGGTTACACTGTCCTTGGATAAGAATTTTATATTCCCCGTGAGTCTGAGACTCTGTCTGTGCTCTGAATTATTATGTTGCTCAATGCAAGCGATGATCCAAGGCCAATGACAGTGTACCGAGCTAGCATTTTTTGGCAGGTTGAATAGTCATGTGTATATTTTATGTTCCTTATAAAAGTTAGGCAATATAAATATTAGTGATATGAAAGTTGATATTCTACATAAATTGTCAGTTGCTAGTCAAACACTTCAAGCTTTTTTCTTTATGTGGTGGGGCTTTAAAATTTCAGCAGGGAGTTCTTTGAAGTGTCTCCCCTAAGCTTTCCGTTTCAGACACTGTTTTTTTCCAAAATAGGTCTCTGTGTTGGTGTTTCCAAAATGCAGATGATTCCTGTTCTTATTTTATGGCTCTTCTCGCAGAATGCTATCAGCCCCAGATCTAGGGTAGAGGACAGGCTTGATTGGAACCTTTGCCTGTTACAATGCATGATTCCACCACAGGCCAGCTGTGACCATTCCGCCCAGTGACAGCGTGGTCGTCTTTCCTCATAGGCGAAGGAGGTGACTTCCTATGGGACATGATTTCTGAAGCAGAAATTTACCTGAGGTTCCTGGAAGAAATGCTTTTCCCACCTGTTGGTTCCCTGAGTATTAACATGCCAGATACAAAGCTTCATTCATTCTGTTAAAATGCAAATGACCCCAACAGAGTAGTAAAACAGTTTGCTGCTAGAAGTTATTTACAATATAGCAAGAGTAACGCTCTTATTCACCCTGAGCACAGGTTTTAATAAAAAGTGGAAGGGATCACAAGGGTATTGAGATCTCAGCAAGAGAAGGAAAGGGAAAAGGTTGGTTTAAAAACAATATTAACAGAAGACATACCGTGTAGAGAGAAAAATACGGGCTGTGCCTGTTCAAGATAACTTTCATTACAATTTTGCCTAAGGCAGGGTGAATGCAAATGTTTCAGTTTTAATAGACTGGATCATTCATTCTAAAAGCATTTCTTGAGTGCCTTCTTGAAAAAGAATGATAATTAGATTTTTTAAGTTATAGAGAAAATATAAAACCAAAACTAGAGAAATATATGCCAAAATTTTTCCAATAGTTCCGTTGTCAAAGTAGAATTAGAATATAAGTGCAGAGTTAAATTCCATTGTGTATCAAGAAGTAATTGTAAAGGAGTTATGTCTAAAAATGTATCTTTTCAGTGATTTTTATTCTGAACAATCTTCTACCTCAGATACATTTTGGATCTATGATTTGCAATCACTTTTTTTTGGTGGGTCGAGATGCCAACCAGCACTGTGACTTTAAGAAGTTCATCATTAGTATGCATTTAAAAAAATGTATCAAGTTAAGAAAAAAATAGAATAAATGTACATCTGTCTAAAGCAGGGGTTAGCAGAGTACAGCCTGCAGGTCAAATCCAGTCTACTGCCTGTTTTTTTGTTTGTTTTGTTTTGTTTTGACTAGAATGTTGATACATTTTTAAATGGCTGAAAAAAAAATCAAAAGAATAACATTTTATGACATTTTAAAAATTGTCTTAAATTCAAATTTCAGGGGCTGGGTGTGGTGGTTCACACCTGTAATCCCACTACTTTGGGAGGCCGAGGTGGGTGGATCACCTGAGGTCAGAAGTTCAAGACCAGCTTGGCCAACATGGCAAAATCCTGTCTCTACTAAAAATACAAAAAATTAGCAAAGCAGTGTGCAGTGGCTCATGCCTGTAATCCTAGCACTTTGAGAGGCTGAGGAGGGTGAATCACAATGTCAGGAGTTTGAGACCAGCCTGGCCAACATAGTGAAACTATATCTCTGATAAAAATACAAAAATTAGCCAGGCATAGTGGCACATGGCTGTAGTCCCAGCTACTTGGGAGGCTGAGGCAGGAGAATAGCTTGAACCCGGGAGGCGGAGGTTGTGGTAGCCGAGATCACACCATTGCACTCCAGCCTGGGCAACAGAGCGAGACTCCGTATCAAAAATTAAAAAAAAAAAAAAATTAGGCCAGGTACAGTGGCTCACACTTGTAATCCCAACACTTTGGGAGGCCGAGGCGGGTGGATCATCTGAGGTCAGGAGTTCAAGACCAGCGTGGTCAACATGGTGAAAACCTGTCTCTACCGAAAATACAAAAAATTAGCTGGGCTTGGTGATGGGCACCTGTAATCCCAGCTACTTGGGAGGCTGAGGCAGGATAATCATTTGAACCTGGGAGGCGGAGATTGCAGTAAGCCAAGATCGCGCCATTGCTCAAGAGTGAAACTCTTGGGCAGCAAGAATGAAACTCCGTCTGAAAAAATAAAAAAAATTAGCCAGGAGTGATAACGCGAGCCTCCAGTCCTAGGTACTCGGAGCTCGGAAGGCTCAGGTGGGGGATTGCTTGAGTTCAGGAGGTCAAAGCTGCAGTGAGCTGTGATCATGCCACTGCACTCCAGCCTGGATGACAGTGAGACCCTGTATGAAAAAAATAGAATATGATTTCCATTCTCAAGTTTTTTCCTGGCTATGGGAGCTCAGTCATGATGTCTGTGTTGGGTTGAGAGAAAAAACTCAGTTTCCTCTATTTAGTCTTCCCAATGACTTCTGCTTCTCTCTCAGTGACTATGAGTAGGCTGGAAAAAGTAGTAATTAGGATGGGCATATTGCCAACCCAAAGAAAACTTTTCTCTGTTGGTAAGAAAAAAGGAAAGGGTGGTAATTGGTAGACGACTAGTAGTCACTGACATAGTAGCTGCCTAACCTGGGCAAATTACTTAATGATATCTACCTTGTGGGTTGTATTGGATTTCCAGGGCTGCCATAGCAAATTACTACAAATTGGGTAGTTTAAAATAATAGAAATGTATTCTCTCACAGTTCAGGAGGCCAGAAATCCAAAATCAAGGAATCAGCATCGTTGCTTCCTTGCCAGAGGCTCTGAGACAGAAATCACTCCAGGCCTCTCTGGGTCTGTAGCGGTTTCTGGCAGTCCTTGGCCTTCCTTAGCTTGTAGGCCCTTCATTCCAATCTGCCTCATCTTCTCTGTGTCTGTGTGTGTTCTTCTGTCTCTTATAGTGACGATTTCCCTGGAGTTGAGGCCCACCCCCTCCAGTATGTTCTCTCCATTCTTACTTTAATCGCATCTGCAATAACCCTATTTCCAAACACAGTCATATCTTGTGATTCCAGGTAGATGTGACTTTTTCTGAGATACTATTCAGTGTACTAAACAGAGTTATTATGATAATCAAATATTCTGGGTATAAAGTGCTGGCATAGTCTCTCATATCAGGAAAATAGATATTTTTTTTTTTACTGAGAAGTCAGTATGAAACTACATGTAAACCACGAAACTCTTTTTGGAAGTTATAGCATGAAATGGGGATATCTTTTTCTGCCTTTTTATACTTGTTTATATGTAGCTTCTTGCACATATCATAGGCATTTAGTCCCATTAACTGAGTTAAGCCTGAGGATTACATTTGCAGAAAAGTAGGTGTTGGACTTGAGCAACATCATTCATCTGTACCGTGAGGAGGAATGTTATGAAAATGAGTCGAAGTGCATGCGGCAGGTGCATCTTGGGTTGCACACCCTGCTCAGAATCATTCCTCCCTTTCCAGGAACTGCCAACAGCTGGGACATTCCTAGCAGACTGCCCAGAGGCTATGGGTGACTGGTCTATGGATGAATCCTGATCCTGGCCTATCAGATCATTTTTTTAAAAGAGCCTGGAATTTTGAACTACAGATGTAAATAGGGGGTTACAGGGCCTGAGGCTATTTGATGCAGCCTCCTGTTTCTGCTTCCTGCTTACTCTAAGGGAAACCTACATCATTCTGATTAATTTGTGCTTTGGGATTTGCTGAAGCTGGCACAGGTCATTTTTTGCAACTCAGAGAGCCTTAATTAGTAAAATACCGAAGTTACAGGATAGTAAACCCAACATGCAAAGAATAGTAAACAGAGATATCTACTTTCATATGTTTTCTATTTAAATAAGCTATTTAATTTTTTTGATCTTGAACTTGTTGACTAATGGCACAAACCTGATTTTAAAGCAAGCTTTCATTTTATGGATAAACATTAGCACATTAAAATGTGCCAGTAGGAGACTGGATGTGGTGGCTCACTCCTGTAATCCCAGCACTTTGGGAGGCTGAGGCAGGCGGATCATTTGAGGTCAGGAGTCCGAGACCAGCCTGGCCAACATGGTGAAATCCCATCTCTACTAAAAATACAAAAATTAGCCAGGCGTGGTGGTGCAGGCCTATAGTCCCAGCTACTCGGGAGGCTGAGGCAGGAGAATCACTTAAACCCAGGAGGCGGAGGTTGCAATGAGCTGAGATTGTATCACTACTCCAGACTGAGTGACACAGCCAGACTCTGTCTCAAAAAATAAATAAATAAACAAATAAAGTGCCAATGGGACCAAATCTTCCTAAGAGGGTCAACGGACCTTTAAATAGCAAAACTTTGGTTGTTCTGAAGTCCAGGAATATGGAGCTAAATAGCTAGAAAGATGCCAATGAAGCCAGCACAGCTGTTAGGATTTCTATTCAGTTCTACATTTTCCTTTACTAGTATTTGGCTTGAAAAATCTAGGGCCCAGACTATAAGAAAAACAAAACAGAATGGAAGCTAAGATGGCCAGTTTTTATAGTAAAAAATCTATTCCAAGGGGATGGGTTGACACTTTCTCTATTTGGAAATAGAGAAAAGTAAATTAAAGAAGAAAAAGCCACACAAGCTATTCTTTTCTGAACATAGGTATTTAAAATATTTGTCACTGCATTTTGACTTATTCAAATTGTTTAATATGATATTTGTTGGTGTATTTTTAGTAAAATAGAATTAAAGGCAGTTTGTATTTTGGCAACTTTTTGTTCTGGTATCTCAAAGAGTGGAATGAGGGGAAGATGATCTGAGAAAATTCTGGCATGGGGAGAGATGAGGAATGGGAGTTCTCTTTCACTTTCTAGTGTTCTTGGGAATGCATCTCTTGGGGCTCAGGAAACAATACCCCAAATATGGCACTTTGGCCTGCTGAGTACTTGGATTTTTTTTTTGCTTGTTTGTTTTTTGAGATGGAGTCTCACTCTGTCGACCAGGCTGAAGTGCAGTGGTGTGATCTCAGCTCACTGTAACCTCCACCTCCCAGGTTCAAGTGATTCTCCTGCCTTGGCCTCCCGAGTAGCTGGCATTACAGGTGCCCACCACTACGCCCGGCTAATTTTTATATTCTGAGTACTTTGAACTAAAGGAGATTAGAAAGCCTCAGAGGCAGTTTAAGAAGCAAAGTCTCAGGCAGTGGCTCACGCCTGTAATCCCAGCACTTTGGGAGGCCGAGGCAGAAGGATTGCTTGAGCCTAGGAGTTCAAGACCAGACTGAACAACATAGAGAGACCACATCTCTACAAAAAATTTTGAAAATAGCTGAATGGGGTGGCACATACCTGTAGTCCCAGCTACTTGGGAGGCTGAGACACAAGGATCACTTGAGTCCGGGAGGATGAGGCTGCAGTAAGCCCTCATCTCACCACTGAGCTCCAGCCTGGGAGACAGAGCAAGACCCTGTCTCAAAAACAAACAAAAAACCCCCCAAAACAGAGAAGCAAAGTCTTTCTCTGACCTTCTCCCACCTGCCTGTTTCCCACCCACCTTTCTTCCCTGAAGTGAGTCATAGAAACCATAATTCCTCTTCCCCACTTTGGGTCATACAAATTAGAATCCCTCTCCCTGCAAAGCGAGCCATAATATCTAGAAAGGTTACTCTCTCCCTTCTCCCTTGAAGACCTTCATTCCTGAGGGGTCCTGCCTCATACCAGGGAGGAAAGAATGCTACACAGAGAGGCCAAGAAGAATCTGAACGGACAGGCCTTGCTGGGTTTCCCTCCCTAGTCTCTGACTTTCGTCCAATCACATTTCTACATGGCTGTCCATTCTTTATCAAACCTAAGAATAAAAATAGAACGTTTTTTCTGAGACTTTGGGTCTTCATTTCTGAAGGCTCCTGTGTCATCACAAAATACTTTGATTAAATATATTTGTTATGCTTTTCTCTTACTAATCTGTCTTTTGTTATAGGAGTTTTGGCCATGACCCTTATGATGGGTGAGACAAAGAACTTGGAAATGACATACGAACAGATAGGACTACCTCCATTATCATATATAAGAATAGGAATTATGGGCTGGGCATGATGGCTTACGCCTGTAATCCCACCACTTTGGGAGGCCAAGACCGGTGGATCACCTGAAGTCAGGAGCTGGAGACTAGCCTGGCCAACATAGTGAAACCCCATCTCTACTAAAAATATAAAAAATTAGCTGAGATGGTGGTGGGCACCTGTAATCCCAGCTACTTGGGAGGCTGAGGCAGGAGAATTGCTTGAACCCGGGAGGCAGAAGTTACAGTGAGCCAAGATCGTGCCATTGCACTCCAGTCTGGGTGACAGAGTGAGACTCTGTCTCAAAAAAAAAAAAAAATTATTAATTTTATTAATCACATGATGGATGGAGGCTTTCTGGAGAGAACAGGGTGGCTCCCAAGCAGGTCCAAGCATGGCTTGAGAGAGCAGGGAAAGGAGACAGACTGTGCTTTTACTGTGATTAGAGAGTAGGGTTCTTACTTGGCCAAGGCTTGCATGGTTTTAACACACTTTCAGTGCCAAAGGAGGAAGCACTCAAGTAAGCACTTTCTTACCACCTTGCCCAGAGGTGGGGCAAGGACAAGGAAGTTGGGGGGCGGGGGGCTTGAAAACTGTCAGCAAACATCAAAAATGGAGTCAGACTATGATAATAAAAGAGTTTAAAAACCTCCTGTTTACTTTTTTTCTCTTTCTTTGAAATGGAGTCTCACTATGTTGCCCAGGCTAATTTTGGAACTCCTGGATTCATCTTCTCTACATTAAAAGATAATTTTCACTTAAAAAAGGGAACAAGTAGCTTAGTGTATTATATTTAATTTTGACCTCCAAGTTGGAAACATCTGAACTGTCAATTAATGAGGTCTACACTACCACTATGGGACTTGGGACTTGTCTGTCCCTGGTTAGAATGTTTCACTAGGGAGGAGCCTTCAGAATCTTTCTTGTTACTGTTAAATAGTAGCGGGCACATAGTAGACATGTTACAAATATTAAATGGATGGCTGGTGGATAAATGGACGGATGAGTTCAAGAGAGTTGCCACTAGATGGCACTGTTTATCTGGATCTGTGTTGCAAATTTTCACAAGTCCGGGGGAAGGTGGTCGCTATTCGTCGGGATCAAGTGAGTCATGTTATGTCTGAACTCCCCTGATCCTGCCCCGTTATGGCTGTTCCTTCATCCCCCGCCAGCCCTCTAGGGAGCTGAGAATCATGAAATTTTCTCCTTAGAAATAATCTCAGATATTATCTATTCTATTGCAACTCTCCAAATTTTCAGGTCAACAAAATGGGGGGCAGGCCGTGAAGCACTGCAGTGGGAGTGTAGCTGTCAGCAATTGATTTTTCAGATGTCTCAAACTTAGGAGCCAAAAATAACGATAATATGCTGAGCTATTTGTTCATTCAGAAAAAAATAAAAACCAAAAAACAAGAATTTCCTGCAGCAGACTTAACACCTGCATCCTGTGCTCATCATGATCCAGCTCCTGCAGTTACCATGCCCCCACCCCCCAACCTCCCCCGACCTCCATCTGTTGTAGCAGAACCAGAAGGTCCTTCCCTAGACTTACATCTAATATTTACGTTTCTCTCCCTGAGAAGCTGTAAGGATCCCTTGCTTTCTGCAAATCGACTAGGTCTGCCATTTTCATCCTTAAACCTGGCCTCGTTCTCCATTTGGCCTCAGGCCCAGCTGACCTGGCCTTGTTTTCCTCATCATAAGTGACAGGTTTTTAAAATCTGAAACATCCTACCTGCAAATCCCATTATTGCCTCCACAGAATCCGGTGGTTTTAATTTTATCTAATCCCAGCATTTAACAGCAACTGGGCAGCTCTGCTATATCCAGGCCTGTGGTAGTCTCATTATCATGCATTTTAGCAATTATTCAAAATGCACCTTTTTACATAGAACAAGAGTAAGTCCAAGTCCAATCTAGCCATAATTCATTCACTCATTCAGTAAGCATTTACTACATGCATATTACATAGAACCAGGTTCTGTCATTGTTTATAAAAACAAATAAGGCATTTCCACTCCCCCAAAGTAGACATGAAATCAGATAAAGTACAATCAAGTACATTAAATGCTTAGTAGTATAATGAAAATAAATAGCAGACTGAAATGAAATATTATTCAGGAATACAGACCACTGCAACTCTGAGTTTTTGTCTACAATATAAGAATGCTAAGCTCTACCTACCAGGCTAGTATGAAAACTCGGAGTGAATGTGGATACACAAACATAAAAATTTCCTCAGTACAGCTCTTGGCCTACAACAGGTGTTCAATAAGTACTATTCCCTTTTCCTCCTCTATAATAAAGGTATAAACAAAATTTTGTGGAAACAGAGGAGGAAGCTTGTAAGAGTTTCCTGAAAACTGCAATCTGGAAGCACAGAAAAAGAAGAAAGTTGCAGGCAGGAGTCAAAGTAAATAGAGAGATGCATCAGCTGGGTCCTCAGGGAAGCAGATCTGAGACAGAGTTAGTGCAAGAGGCTTAGTGGGAAGTAATGCCTATGAAAAATGAAAGAGACTGGAGAAGCAGTATTGGGTGGAAAAGCTCAGACAACGTTGCAGATCTGAGCCTCCACCCACCCAACAGAGAGCTCTGGAGCAATGTTGCCTGTTAGAGGAGTCCTGCACTTTGCAGAAATATCCAGGCCCTGGTGCCCCTCCAGGAAGAAGATGACCTTAGCTAAAAAGTGGCAGATTCTGGAGGTGGTAACAGTGGAGGCTGTCAGCTCACTGCATTCTTGGCAGTTGAGCAGCGAAATTTTTCTTGAAAGGAGATCTGAGGGGCACACCTCTGTGTCTGCCCCAGTATTTTGTTCTACTTCCTTCTAAGACTTATAGAGTGTCAGTATGTTCAGATGCTGTGCCAGGCACTTTTTTCATTTATTCTTGCAACAGCTCTTTGAGATGGATAAGATCCCATGTTTCAGATAGGCAAAGTATGTTTCAGTCCATACTCTTCCCCAGCTGCCTGCTTAAAACAGCGTCAGTGGTGGTGGTTGTCTGAACTAGCAGAAGTTACTCCAGGGAGTGAACCTAACACAAGATTTGGATGCAGGCAGATACAAGCTGAGGGTAAACTGGAACTGGCAGGTTCTAGTCAAAATAGTAGTGACTACGATGGTTCAATACTCTTGAAAGAGAACTTTCAAAGATAATAATACATGGTTCAATTACCTATGGTGTAATTGGGATCACGTAGTTCCCTTACTTGCAATTTTCCATGACTTTCCATTTGTCTTAGTCACGTCAGGCTGCTCTAACAAATTGTCATAGACTTGGTGGCTTAAACAACAAACACCTGTTTCTCACAGCTTCGCAGGCTGGGAAGTCCAAGATGGAGGCACTGGCAGGTCTGGAACTTGGTGAGGGCCAGCTTCCTGGTTTACAGATGTCTATCTGACTATGTCCTCACATGGCAGAAAGCAGAAAGAGAGGAAGCAAACTCTCCTGTCTTTTCCTATAAGGCCACTAATTCCCATTCATGAGGGCTCTACCCTCAAGACCTAATCACGTCCCAAAAGGCCCACCTCCTAATACCATCACAGTGGTGGTTAGGCCTTCAACATATGAATTTCGGGGAGCATAACATTCCTCTATAACACCATCGGACTCAGAATAAAGTGCCTTATCATGGCCTTCAAAGCTCCGCTTGACCTGGCCTTGCCTGAGCCTCTAGCCCAGTGCTTCTCTTGCCCCCCAGGGGACATTTGGCAATGTTTGGGGCCTCTTTTGGTAGTCTCAGCTTGGGGTGGAGCAGAGGAAAGTGTTACTGGCATCTAGCGGTACAGACCAGGGATGCTGCTTAACATCCTGCAATGCACAGGACAGCCCTCAAAAAAGAATTGTCCAGCCCAAAATATCAGCAGTGCTAAGGCTGAGAAACCCGGCTCCCTCCTCTCAAACTGCTTCTCTCTCCTCATTCACTCCTCTCCAGCCGCGCTTGCTCAGCGCAGGCCTCGACACATGTTCCCACTCTCTAGAAGCTTGTCTTCCCACCGGTCCTCTCATGCTCACTCAGGTCTCAGCTCAGATGCAGCTTCCCCAGACAGGAGGCTGACAACATGTTCAAGGCATGTTCCTCCCAACCTCTCCTGTTCTCTTCGCTCCCATCCCCCTGATGTCTTTCTCCACGACACTCACCATGATCCACAAATCCAGATTTATTTGAACTTTGTTGTGCTTCTTTCTTGCTATGCTATGAACGTCACACTGTATCTTCATCCACTAGTAGGTGCTAAGCATATTCTATGTGCTGAAAACATACTTGAGTGAATTAATAACATTTTCCATATGTTATTATGCCTTGGTTTGGGGAAGCTAAATCCCAGATGCATTTAGAAGTAAATTTCATTGCAGTTTAGTTACAGTGTGGCACTTGTCATTAATTTTATTACCGATTGTCCAAATTTTTTGCCATCAGCATTTTTTTCAGAGACTGTCTTATAACATTTCCTTGCCGTGGAGAACATTTCATTATTTCGATGGCCTTTCTTGCTCGCCTGCCCACCCACCTCCTGTACTCCCCCTGGCTACCCTGGCAGTCCTCTTGTTCCTCACAAGCACTAGGCTCAGTCCCCTTCAGGGCTCCACACTTGCTGTTCTCTCTGCCCCTAGACCTTCCCACATGGCTCACTTATTTCAGATCTCAGCTCAAATATGAAATCTCCCCAGATGGGCTTTCCTGAGCATCTCTCTAGAATCATCACTGCTGTCTCCTTCCTATCCCACTGTCTTTTCTTTTGGATCATAGCCACTATTCACTTGTGCACTGTCTCCCCAGCTACAATGTCTGCTTACTGAGGGCAGGACTTTGCCTGTCTTGTTCATGGCATCCCCAGCCCCAAGAATAGGGCCTCTGGTAAAGACTGTTGAGTGAAGAGTTCCAGAACACAGGGAAAGGTACACAGCAGCAGTAATAAGGATGAGCAACCTCTGTGCAGCAACAACTGTCCACCCTATAAAAAGCTGCTTTCAGAAAGGAAGGGTTAGATTGTCCAGTTTTTTCCAGTAAATGCTGCTACCATCTTCTCTGCTAGGAAGGGCTTTTTTTTTTTTTTAATTTAAATTTAAATTTAAATTTTATTTTATTTGAGAAAGAGTCTCGCTCTGTCGCCCAGGCTGGAGCGCAGTGGCATGATCTCGGCTCACTGTAACCTCCGTCTCCTGGGCTCAAGCGATTCTCCTGCCTCAGCCTCACAAGTGGCTGGGATTACAGGCACCTACCACACCTGGCTAATTTTTGTATTTTTTAGTAGAGACGGGGTTTCATCATGTTGACCAGGCTGGTCTTAAACTCCTGACCTCAGGTGATCCACCCCGCCTCAGCCTTCCAAAATGCTGGGATTACAGGTGTGAGCCACCGCGCCCGGCCAGGAAGGGCTTATTTTGAGCCCAACTTGGATGAATTTCTCATGTGTCCTGTGGTATCTCACTGCCTCCTCAGCATGCCACCTTGTTATTTTTACAGAAGGTGTGGTGCCAACAGCAGCTTCTGTGGTGCCAACAGAAGCTCAGGCTACCTGAGCTTCTGGTGGGGAGGAATATTCTGGAAACAGAAGGACACAACTAGGAGTTACAACTGATCTTATACTCAAATCCCCTCTTGGTCATAACCCTATTATAGTCTTAGGTCTAAGTCTCAGAACTATGAAACACTCTTAGGACATTCTTAATGTCCTAAGAAACTAAGAAAACCTTAGGAAGACTTGTCATATAAGGGAAGAGCCAAATTAATGATGTTCACAGTTCTGAATCATGTCAAATAGATAATCTTCATAGTGGCGTTTTAAATTTTCTCACCATAAGACGAGGACAGAGATCCGCTGTACCGTTCAGTGCAGGGAATGCAATTGGAAAAAACAGGAGGATAATTCTTCTTCAGTACTTTCTCGTCTGAATAGGGCCGCATTTTCTTTCTTTTGTTACTAAATGTACAATGTCACATCTATTCTTGTTGCCAGATGAATGTGATTTAGCACAATACTATCCTGTTAGCATTTCTAGGTCAATATGAGTCAGTGGTATTACGCTGAGCTGGAGGTTAAATAGAAAGTAATTGACCACAGGCCAGGTGTGGTGACTCACACCTGTAATCTCAGCACTTTGGGAGGACACAGTGTCTCATACCTGTAATCCCAGCACTTTAGGAGGCCAAGGTGGGTGGATCATCTGAGTTCAGGAGTTTGAGACCAGTGGCCAACATGGTGAAACCCCATATCTACTAAAACCACAAACATTAGCCGGGCATGGTGGGCACCTGCAATCCCAGCTACTTGGGAGGCTGAGGCAGGAGAATTGCTTGAAACTGGGAGGTGGAGGTTGCTGGGAGGTGGATGTTGCAGTGAGCCGAGATCAGGCCACTGCACTCCAGTCTGGGTGACAGAGTGAAACTCCGTCTCCAAAAAAAAAAAAAAAGTAATTAACCACAAAGACAATTACAGTTTAAGTAGGTGTTTACAAGTCTGAGACAGTGGGAAAAGCTGACCTTTTTTTAAAAAAACACCTAACATTCCCTGAAATATCTTGACCTTTAGAGCTGAACTACAATACATGGTTTCATACTTAAGATGAAATTATGCTCATATGAACATCAAAATATCTGATTTATTTTTTGGACTTTCCTAGTCTTTGCAGTCATATTAACAAAACGAAAGAAAAGTAAAAAGTAAAAATACTATGAAGCTATAGATTTTTTTTTATTTTTATTTTTTGCATTCTTCTTTTAATTTTATTTTTTAAAATTTTACTTCAAGTTCCGGGATACATATGAAGAATGTGCAGGTTTGTTACATAGGTATACATGTGCCATGGTGGTTTGTTGCACCGATCATCTAGGTTTTAAGCCCTGCATGCATTAGGTATTTGTCCTAACGCTCTCCCTCCCCTTGTCCCCCACCCCCCGACAGGCCCCAGTGTATGACGTTCCCCTCCCTGTGTCCATGTGTTCTCATTTTTCAACTCCCACTTATGAGTGAGAACATGTGGTGTTTGGTTTTCTGTTCCTGTTTGGATTTTTTACTTTAAAACAACCCATACAAACCTGAGCCGTCATGGTCAGATTTTGCTTTCTTACCACTAGAAGGTGCTAACAACTCCATTAAATGTTTTCAGTGTGACAGACTATGAGAAGAAGCCCAGTGAGCTCATGAGGAAATATATTCATCTGTTTATTTTTGCCAAATTTACTGATAGTAGTTTGATGTGAAAAAATAACATACAACAATCTGTTTCCTCTCTAATGGGAAGGCACCTAATTATCCATTTTATTGTTAATATTCAATCTAGAAAAGTGATGAAAATAATACATAAAAAATACAATTATCTCTAGACTCAAGTATATAAAATAAACTGATGTATTCTCTTGGATTTAGTGACAATGCTTCTCGAAATTTGTACCAAGATAAAATATCAGACAGGTGAACAAAAAATGAATGGATAAGATGTTCATCTCAACATTGTTTAAAGTACTATATCATGGCTACATTACATAACTTCATATAGTGGAACACTGTGGCCATAAACACGATGGTGAAGATTGTGTTTATTGCCATGGAAAGCTATCCATGCAATATTATTGTTGTTATTATTTTAAACAGAGATGCGATATTGCTCTGTTGCCCAGGCTGGAGCACAGTGGTGTGATCACAGTTCACTACAACCTTTAACTCCTGGGCTCAAGCAATCCCCCCACCTCAGCCTCCCGAGTAGCTGGGACTACAGGCATCCTCCACCATGCCCTGATAATTACAAAAATTGTTCAGTGACAGGGTCTCACTATATTGCCCAGTCTGGTCTCAAACTCCTAGGCTCAAGCAATCCTCCCACCTCAGCCTCCTGAGTAGCTGAGACTATAGGCATGTGCTACCATGTCAGGCTGATGTAATATTATTAAGTTAAAAATGCAGGCTACAGCTCTTTTTCATGGTGTCCTGAAAGCGATCAGCTGCTTCAAGATGAAGCTGAACATCTCCTTCCCGGCCACTGGCTGCCAGAAACTCATTGAAGTGGACAATGAACACAAACTTCATACTTTTTATGAGAAGCGTGTGGCAACAGAAGTTGCTGCTGATGCTCTGGGTAAAGACTGGAAGGGTTATGTGGTCTGAATCAGCGGTGGGAACAACAAACAAGGTTTCCCTATGAATCAGGGTGTCTTGACCAATGGCCATGTCCACCTGCTACTGAATAAAAGGCATTCCTGTTACAGACCAAGGAGAACTGGAAAAAGGAAGTGAAAATCTGCTTGTGGTTGCATTGTGGATGCCAATCTGAGCATTCTCAACTTGGTTATTGTGAAAAAAGGAGAGAAGGATATTCCCCGACTGACTGATACTATGGTGCCTTGTCGCCTTGGGCCCAAAAGAGCTAGCAGAATCTGCAAACTTTTCAGTCTCTCTAAATATGATGATGTCCACCAGTGTGTTGTAAGATAGCCCTTAAACAAAGAAGGTAAGAAACCTAGGACTAAAGCACCCAAGATTCAGTATCTTGTTACTTACCCCACGTGTACTGCAGCACAAACGGTGGCATATTGCTCTGAAGAAACAGAGAATTAAGAAAAATAAGGAAGTGGCTGCAGAATATGCTAAACTTTTGGCCAAGAAAATGAAGGAGGCTAAAGAGAAGGAAGCATCAGGAACAGATTGACAAGAGACGCAGACTGTCCTCTCTGCAAGCTTCTACTTCCAAGTCTGAATCTAGTCAAAAATAAGATTTTTTGAGTAACAAATGAATAAGACAGACTAAAAAAAATGCAGGTTACAAAATTGTCATTTAATATCTCATTGAAATAAAGATATGATGCAGAAAAGC
This sequence comes from Trachypithecus francoisi, assembly GCF_009764315.1. Taxonomy (NCBI): domain Eukaryota; kingdom Metazoa; phylum Chordata; class Mammalia; order Primates; family Cercopithecidae; genus Trachypithecus; species Trachypithecus francoisi. Next base: position 92,471,163 of record NW_022681473.1, read on the forward strand.
ATGGAAGATATTCACTGAAATGATGATTGTCTCTAGATAATGTGATTATCAGTGATCCTTATTATCTGGTTGTGTAACCTTGAGAAAAAAACTTAGCCCTTCCATACCTCTCAGTTTCATCATCAGCAAAATGGTGGCAATAATATTTCCTACCTCATGGGTAACATGAGGAATTCAACATATTTATATATGTAAAGCATTTAAAAGAGTGCTGGACACATCATGCATACTAAAAAACTATTAGCTATCGTACTCATTATCCTAATTGTCCATATTTTCTAATCTTATGATTGTGTATGTGTTAATTTTATAACCAGTAAAGACAATAAACTACTTTTTTCTAAAAGATAGCTCTCACAGAGGAGGAGGGAATTAAATTCATTCCTATCCATACGAATAGTGGCCGGGCGTCGTGGCTCACGCCTGTAATCCCAGCACTTTGGGAGGCCAAGGCGGGCGGATCACCTGAGGTCAGGAGTTCAAGACCAGCCTGGCCAACATGGCGAAACCCTGTCTCTACTAAAAATACAAAAAGTAGCCAGGTGTGGTGGTGGACAACTGTAATCCCAGCTACATGCGAGGCTGAGGCAGGAAAATTGCTTGAACCCAGGAGGCAGAGGTTGCAGTGAGCGAGATCATGCCACTGCACTCCAGTCTGGTGACAGAGCAAGACTCTGCCTAAAAAAAAAAAAAAAATAGTAAGTCACTTAATTTCCATTTACCCCAAAAGTTAAAATGGTCAGACGCTTTTAAAAAAATTATTATTATACTTTTTATTATACTTTATTATAGGTATGCGTATGCCATGTTGGTTTGCTGCACCCATCAACTCATCATTTACATTAGGTATTTCTCCTAATGCTATCCCTCCCCCAGCCCCCAACCCCCTGACAGGCCCCTGTGTGTGATGTTCCCCACCCTGTGTCCAAGTGATCTCATTCAATTCCCACCTATGAATGAGAACATGTGGTGTTTGGTTTTCTGTCTTTGTGGTAGTTTGCTGAGAATGATGGTTTCTAGCTTCATCCATGTCCCTACAAAGGATGTTAACTCATCCTTTTTTATGGCTGCATAGTATTCCATGGTGTATATGTGCCACATTTTCTTAATCCAGTCTATCATTGATGGACATTTGGGATGGTTCCAAGTCTTTGCTATTGTGAATAGTGTCACAATAAACATACGTGTGCATGTGTCTTTATAGTAGCACGATTTACAGTCCTTTCGGTATATACCTAGTAATGGGATCACTGGGTCAAATGGTATTTCTAGTTCTAGATCCTTGAGGAATTGCCACACTGTCTTCCACAGTGGTTGAACTAATTTACACTCCCACCAACAGTATAAAAGCATTCCTATTTGTCCACATCCTTTCCAGTATCTGTCACTTCCTGACTTTTTAATGATCGCCATTCTAATTGGCATGAGATGGTATCTGACTGTGGTTTCGATTTGCATTTCTCTGATGATTAATGATGGTAAGCATTTTTTCATGTGAGTTCTAATTTGATTGCCCTGTGGTCTGAGAGACTGTTTCTTGTGATTTCTGTTATTTTAATGCTCAGGAGTGCTTTCCTTCCAATTATGTGGTCAATTTTAGAATAAGTGTGATGTGGTGCTGAGAAGAATGTATATTCTGTTGATTTGGGGTGGAGAGTTCTGTAGATGTCTATCAGGTCTGCTTGGTGCAGAACTGAGTTCAAGTCCTAGATATCCTTGTTAACCTTTTGTCTCGTTGATCTGTCTAATGTTGACAGTGGGTTGTTAAAATCTCCCATTATTATTGTGTGGGACTGTAAGTCTCTTTGTAGGTCTCTAAGGACTTGCTTTATGAATCTGCGTGTTCACATATTGGGTGGATATATATTTAGGATAGTTAGCTCTTCTTGTTGAATTGATCCCTTTACCATTATGTAATGGCTTTCTTTGCCTCTTTTGATCTTTGTTGGTTTAAAGTCTGTTTTATCAGAGACTAGAATTGCAGCCCCTGCTTTTTTTTTCTTTCCATTTGCTTGGTAGATCTTCCTCCATCCCTTTGAGTCTACATGCGTATCTGCACATGAGATGGGTGTGCTGAATACAGCACCCTGATGGTCTTGACTCTTTATCCAGTTTGCCAACCTGTGTCTTTTAACTGGGGCATTTAACCCGTTTACATTTAAAGTTAATATTGTTATATGTGAATTTGATTCTGCCATTATGATGCTAGCTGGTTATTTTGCCTGTTAGTTGATGCAGTTTCTTCCTAGCATCGATGGTCTTTACAGTTTGGCATGTTTTTGCAGTGGCTGGTACCGGTTGTTTCTTTCCATGTTTAGTGCTTCCTTCAGGAGCTCTTGTAGGGCAGGCCTGGTGGTGACAAAATCTCTCAGCATTTGCTTGTCTGTAAAGGATTTTATTTCTCCTTCACGTCTGGTTATGAAATTGGCTGGATATGAAATTCTGGGTTGAAAATTCTTTTCTTTAAGAATGTTGAATAATAGCCCCCACTCTCTTCTGGCTTGTAGGGTGTCTGCCAAGAGATCCACTGTTAGTCTGATGGGCTTCCCTTTGTGGGTAACCCGACCTTTCTCTCTGGCTGCCCTTAACATTTTTTTCCTGCATTTCAACTTTGGTGAATCTGACAATTATGTGTCTTGGGGTTGCTCTTCTCGAGGAGTATTTTTGTGGTGTTCTCTGTATTTCCTGAATTTGAATGTTGGCCTGCCTTGCTAGGTTGGGGAAGTTCTCCTGGTTAATATCCTGAAGTGTGTGTTCCAACTTGATTCCATTTCCCCATCACTTTCGGGTACACCGATCAAACATAGATTTGGTCTTTTCACATAGTCCCATATTTCTTGTAGGCTTTGTTTGTTTCTTTTTACTCTTTTTCTTTAAACTTGTCTTCTCACTTTATTTCATTAATTTGATCTTCAATCCCTGATATCCTTTCTTCCACTTGATCAAATTGGCTATTGAAGCTTGTGCATGCGTCACGAAGTTCTCGTGCCATGGTTTTCAGCTCCATCAGGTCATTTAAGGTCTTCTCTACACTATTTATTCTAGTTAACCATTCATCTAATCTTTTTTCAAGGTTTTTAGCTTCC